>NC_143581.1:36248325-37708325 GCF_048544385.1 Mastigoproctus giganteus
TTAAACCTTGTCATAGGAGAACAGGGTATTTTTTTCCCCAAAGCTGATATTTTGTTGTATAGCTGTTAACTGGATTTCATTAGCATTCTTCTTCTCCTTCAAAAATGTTGTTCAACAAGAATGCAGAGAATAAAGATTTATAATTTAAAAATAATTTATAAAACAATTTAAAGTACAAAAGATTATATGCACATGGTCTAAAGGAATGAGCATAACACCAGAACTGAAGGAATGATAATTTAATGTTGTGTTCTATGCTACTTGGCATGGGTGCAAAGAAATGTCTTCTTAGAACACACTAGCTGGAGATGAATCCTTGCATTAGCAAAGGCACGTGATGCAAGAAAGCAAGATTATATAGCATCAGCCAAAAAAAACCACCCTTATTTCACCCATCCACTCGCTCCAAATGTTTGTAAGTTCTGCCTTGAATCTATTTAAGCTATCAACTTCTACAACAACAGATGGAAGTTTGTTCCACCAATCAACCACCCGCTGGCTAAAGGCAAACCTCCGCACATCTATCTTACAACAGTCTTTCCTCAGTTTGAATTTATGCCCTTTCAGGCGATTATTCTGAGCAAGAGGAAGAATCCCATCCGCACTGAGCATGCTCAAACCATTCAAGGCTTTATACACCTCAGTCAGATCACCTTGCAGGTGCCTAGTCTCCAGATACTGTAATTTGCAAAACTTAAGCCTTTCTTCGTAAGAGCAACCTTTTGTTCCATTCACTAATCTTGTTGCCCTTCTCTGTACTCATTCCAACAGCTCTACATCCTTTTTAAAATGAGGCCTAGGCCTCCAGACCTGTATACAGTACTCAAGGTGTGGCCTGACCATTGCCTTATACAAGGGGATAATCACCTCCTTATCCCTGCTAGAAAAATTCCTGTATATCATTGACAAGACACTATGAGCTAGATTTGCAGACCATCTGCACTGCTCAGAAAACTTAATATCTGCCTGCACAATTGCCCCCAGGTCCTTTTCGTTCTCTACCACTGTCAGGGTGGTACTTGGTGCAATATTGCATTAAGCAGCAGCCAGGAAAGTACTACTCACTATATTCTGATCATAAAGCAGTGATTCTGAAACATTCTGGTGGTGGTGGGGGAGGGGTTGTCCTCAGGTATGTGCCTGCAGCATGATAACACCTGTCATGATGGAGCCTCCGTAGCCAGGTGGGCAGTAGCAGCAGCAGCAGCAGTGCGTAGCACACACTTCTTGATTAGCCCGGGGTTCGAGCCCGTGACCACCAAATACGGAGGATGCGGAAAGATCAGGGAATGACCACTACATATCCCCAGAGCAATATGGCCTTAGTTGCTAATGCTTTTAAAAAACCAAAAAATAACCTGTCAAGACACTGCCCTTTCTACAGTGAATCACATATAGAAAATATTAAAATTTTAAGTATTTCCCCATTCATAATCACCAGATTTAGCTTAATGGGTAACCTTGTTCTGGCCACTAATAATGCACTACAAAGAAATCACTTGTCCTATGTAGTAGTCAAGACAGCCCTGCACAAATGCTTCAATGCCAACCACAACTTCTTGAGAAACCCAGGCATTAGTGCAGCATTGAATGCAATAGGGATTACATCAAAGATTTTGTAGTTTTGTTTTTCCCCCTTGCCATTTGTGAAATACAACTTTTATTTAACTTTTGCTGTTTTCATTTTGAACGAGCTTTGTATATAAATTTATTCGACTGTATTTTACATGATAAACCAAGTGTGGTTTATAAAATTGCCAACTGTGGTTATTAGAACTATAAGCACTTGAATCACTATCAAATATAGTGTATGATTTTCAAAAACTTCTTTATTTCTTCCATTCAATGTGAATGTTGCTCTGATTAGTTCCTTAGCCAAACTATATTATGCCTCTTTGGTAGATCATGCATATGCTTTTTTAACGGTTAATTTTTATTGGATAAGGAGTTATAAACATCCCTTTTTAATACTAACTATTACATTTAAATGTATAAGATCAAATGGTTCCAGAGTTCCAGAAATTGATGTTAAAAATATCAAATAAAAACTATATTTTGTAGTCTACAATTTTTATAGTAGGGGTTTTTTTTTTTTTTTTTGAAAACTCCAAACACAAGAGGTATTAGAACCTACAGTACTGTGCTTGGATTGGAGGTTGAGAAGACAAAAGAAGATATGTGGTGGGATTTTTTTTTTTTTTTTTTTTTTTTTTTGTTGAAGAAAGCAGATATATAGAGAGTGGGCGAGCCTCATAGACTGGCCTGTTATTAAATAAGAATTTTAAGACTCATGTTGGAAATCACATGACAGTTGTCATGCCATCAATGTAACATTTTAACCATGGAGGCTATGAAACTGTTCCAGGTTTTGCTCTTTCCATCTGAACTGACGGAAACAGCTGAACTTTCAAAAATGTGTTTAAATTTGAAAATGTGATCAAGAATTTCTAAAAGCAATAGTGACATGATATGAAATGTAATATTATCTTTATGAACTGCAGACAAAATGTCAGCCTGCTGAAGAATGGAAGTCTCCCATGTCTGCTTCAGAATAAAAATAAAATACCTTGAACTGTCTAAGGGTAAAGTTATGCTACAGTTATGAATTCATTATGAATTTATATCAGGTTATAATTTTAATAAGACTATATACATAAAAATAATTAAATGCTTGAGAAATGCAATAAAATTCGAGGAAAAATTGGAATTTACTCTAAGGAAATGCTTCTACTCATCATGCAACATTTTCTGAATACCTTTAAAAATGCTGTCTTACATTCTCCTTATCTCACCTCCATGTTGCATGTAATCAAGGGGGGAAAAAACTTGAAAGAAGCTTTTTTGCAATTACCATTGGAAAAAATGTGTGAATAAGCCAAGGTCATTTTGAAAACCTCATTCCTGGAACTTTTTGATCTCACCTTGTATATACGGTGAAACATTTTTACTTTTATTTGTAAACTATCTCAGTTTCTAATGGCAAAAAAAAAAAAAAAACAAAATGCATACCTAGTTAATTATATTTATTTAAAGTAATTCTACCATATAGAAGATACAATCCTGAAAGTGTAAAATAACATATTTGATATGTTGTCTTTGTGAAAAGACAAAGTTAAATAATGAAACTTCACAGTACAGCTTAAATTTGTGGAGATTAAAAATACCTGTTGTTGTACACCTCTTTCAAATCAGCTGTGTAAGGATTAGTTTTGAACTCTTGTTTCCTGAGTATATTTATATCTCATGTACATCAAGACCCAAGTGTTTCAAAAAAAATCTAACAAAAATCCAATTTACTCCATGAGTCTGTGCCATCTTGTTCAAGTTAGTAGTTTTGGTAGTATAATCTGTAACAAATGGGGAAAAAGAAGAAAATTATGCAAAATATAGAGGTAAACTTCAGTTGTATATTTTAAACAATAAACCAATTAAAGTTCACAAAATACATACCAGATATTAGCATTAGTAGGGCATATGATGCAAAAAATCAAGCTTATAGCATCAGCCAAAAAAAAAAAAATCCAACCTTCCCATTTCCCCCATCCATTCACTCCAAGCGTTTGTCTAAGTTCAGCCTTGAACTTAAGTTGCTGACCTCCACTACAACAGATGGAAGTTTATTCGAACTACAACCACACGCTTGCTTAAGGTGGATTTCCGCACATCTATTCTACAATTGTCTTTCCTCGATTTGAATTTATGCCCCCTCAGGTGAGTAATCTGAGCAAGAGGAAGAATCCCATTAGCATTGAGCTTGCTCAATCCATTCAAGGCCTTATACACCTCAATTAGATCAGGTGTGATCAGTATAGAGAGTAATGGCAATTAAGAAACACTTTAGGGTGAAATCTGAACCTTATAACTACGGGGTGATTGTTGTCTGGAAATTCCACCCCATGCAGATGTGAGGTTCATCTTTCTCATCACAAGTTCCATTTTCACTGTATCTGGTCTCCAAAATAAGTCTCTGGGATTTTCATTTCCCCACGAAATTAGCATTTTAACCAATAGAAGCATTGGAAAGTCTAAAAGGGAGGTCATATATATATTCAGATGGGAATAAAAGAGACGAAGAGGGTCTTGTCTTGTGCGAGAGACTTCTTTTCTTCAGGCTTTCTTATCAGAAAACTTCTTGAGAATATTTTGCTGCTGACTCCTGTTCCTGAATAAAGCAAAGATTATTCTGGTAAGTCTCACCCTACTTTACGACACGATAGCATAAACATGAATGAAAGTGTCAAACATTCATGCCTGACTCTATTTGATACAATCTAACGAGAAACATCCCACCTTGTAGGACTATTCATTAAGGTAGCATCAATCTCACAACACTTGAGAAATTCGAGTATAAGACTTGGGAAGATCCATTTGCATTAGTGTAATACCGTAAGTTATGATTGTTACATACTAAGTCCGTACAGTACATTTACATATACACTCAGATACTCAAACTGAAGGATGAGTGTTGGCTCCGAGAGCAAGGGCAGTGCCAACTGAAGACCATATGAAGAACGCTGACATGTTTGTACACATGTACCATTAGCCTAACATCTTTAGTTTTTCAATTTATTCCTTTTTAGAAGAGATGGAACCATAGTTTGTTTGTTTGTTATTTGGTTTTTAGGAGCATTAGCAACTTAAGGCCATATTGCTCCGGAGCCATAGTATAATTATTATTTTACTTGAGTTTTATATGTACACGTTAGAATTAAACAATGTTTTGTTTAATCATCCTTGCCTCCTATCTATTCTCTTGCTACACGTTATCCATAGCACAAGTTTAATAGTGAAGGAACCATATTCTTGCAGCATTCTGAGCTCTAACTCATAGGAGGATTTCAGAATGAATAACACAATGCCAATTTGATGCTGCAAGTGTATTCTCTATGTTGCAGAATAGGTCTTTGGGGCACGAGATTGTTGTCCTAGTATATAAACCACTAGTCAATCATATAAGTTCATAGGTGTTTTCTGGAACATCAATATTAATGATTAAACTTGCCTGGTAATCTTATTATACATATTGCATCTTGAGTAATAATAACAGTTCAATGTCAAACTCCATTTGATGAATGATGGCCAGAAAAACCCCTGTGGAACAATAGTCTAGTGAAAATAATCCTGATTCTGCATAATGTCATACCAAGTCAGTTAGCAAAAAAAAAAAAAAGGTGATAAACAAACAGGATCTTATTTAAATTTGGGGGAAGTGGATTAACACACGGCTATTATGTTGGCATAGCATGGCTGCTTCTCTTGGTCTTAAAAACTTTTCGAGCAAACTCAGAAGATCATGTAATACATTTCATCAGAGATAAGTAGTTGCACATATCTAAGTTTTATTGGTTTAATCTCGTACATAAATCTATATCTGTGTAGGTGGTAACTGAGGCAGTCATAAAGGACATGGGCCCAACCGTCATCAGCTCAGGTACATTTGAGATACTGGGTACATTTGAGATACTGGGTGAGATTCAGTTGGCAAAACTTTGCATTCAGGGAGCCATGTCCTGGGGCATACCAGGGAGAAATGTTTTGGCAAATAGGGTTACCTGGGGCAGGAACCTCATTGACTCTGTCATAGCTGGTGAATAGGATCCTTTTCTCCCATTTTATGTCGGTCTCAGTGTTTATTGTGATCCCTAAGATGTTAGTTGGATTTGCTTCTTCGGGCTATAATTGAGGCCTCTTCGAATTATTTCTAAGTCTAATGGCAGTGCTCCTGACAGGACACAGGTCCTGGCATGTGTGTATGTGTCGAATTCTTATTTAGCTTACTTAATATTAATAACTGGACAGTACAATACCACAAAAAAGAGTAAAACATATCATTTTCATCAAGAGTGGGCACTAGAATACTTTTTTGTAATGCTTCCATGGCTATACCCAAAAAAAAGGAAATTTAGAAAGGCACTTCAACGCACTCCGTGGTAAATACCAATCTGATTTTCCGCTTAATAGTGACCTTAGAAAAAATAAATTACATTAAATCCAGATTATTCGCACAACAAAATTTCTTCGTGATACGTAATTTACAATCTAAAGCAGCAACTGTAGCATCATATAAAGTGAGTCATCTTTTCTTGCAAAAAAATGCAAACCATTTTCTGATGGTCAATTCATCAAAGATGCATTTTTAGAAAAAATAGATTCTTTTTGAAAATTTTTAAGAACAAAAATGAAATTAAAAGTGCTCTTCAAGATCTGCAGTTATCTCAAATACTGTGATGCAACATATTGAAAAAATTAGTAAAAATGTGAGCGAATAATTGCGTGTGCATATTGCTAATTGTGTTTCCTTTTTTTACAACTAGATGAATTTACAGACGTCAGTGATACAGCTCAATTGCTCGTTTTTATTAGTATGGTTTTCGATAATTCTGCCACTAGAGAAGAACTGCTGGTTATGGTTTCGTAAAAAGAAAGAACTAGAGGTCTTGATATATTTAACACATTCAAAAATTTTATTGAAAAAATTAAATTACCACTATTTAAGCTCACATCAATAACAACAGATGGAGCTAAAAAATGACAGGGCATCTTAACGGATCCATCACATTGGGCCAAAAGGATGTTGAATTCCCAGATTTTTTGAGTTACCGCTGTATCATCCACCAAGTGTTACCAAGCAAAAGATTAAATACTAAAAGTGTTATGGACATTGCTTTCAAAATCTTGAATTCCATCAGAGGAGTCCTGAGCTGGATATCATCACTTCTCTTTCTTGGCGATTCCTTTCTACTTCTCTCTCTCTCTCTCTCTCTCTCTCTCTCAGGGTAACTCAGAAATTTGGCCAGTGCAGCATAAGCCTCAGGCTTCCTTCCACCATATGGCTAATAATAATAATATTCTCTTCAAAGGAGACTTTTCAAAACACAACTCTATGAAAAAGAACCAGATCTATATTTTACACAGATGTCAGGTGGCTGAGTTGGAGTAAGTTTCTACAGATAATTTGAAATTTGCTGAATGAAATTAAAAAAAAAACTGTTGATCAAAGGGGAGATGATTATCAGCAGCTGCAATATATGGAGTGGTGTGATCTAGCTTTTTTTTGCAGATTTTACCAGTAAATTAAGTGATCTGAATCTGCCAAAATTTTTGGCAATGGCCAAGAATTTCAAAGAAAAACAATTTGATCATTAGTGTTGTGGTGAATCATTGTGTATACGGCACCTGCCGCGGTATACACGATGATTCACCAGATAGTGCTAGTCGCACATTGATTAGGTAGATTTAGTGAGGCAGATGACTCTTTTTAGATTTCAATTTAATACAAGACCTGTATTTTTATATTTAGTAATAGACCTATTTTAACCCATTCAACTGTATCCTCCATTACAATTTCTGAAAGGTGGCAATCCTAGATTGGGCCCGAAATGAGAATTTTGCCTAGGGCCCAATATTTCCTTAGTCCGCCACTGTTTTAATCACATGCAATGAAATTCTTGAGATGGTAGAGCACGGCACATTTTGAAGAAAAAAAGTAGATCGCATCACAAATTAAGTTAGCCACCCCTGCCATAGGGTATCAAAGGCTCCTTCAAAGTCTACTGATATGGCAAGCACGTTTCTTCTGCAGTACAGGCACTCCTCGACTTAGGTAATACTAGACTTCCGTAAATTTGACTTTATGCAAGTTTTTGCCGGCCAGTGCAGGCTTAAAAAAATCGTGAAAACATATTTTGCATCCCATAGGAATAAATTGAGGTATTTGGAAAACATTGCAATGTGAACCCAATAACACTGTTTATTTTTTTGTAATTCATTCCAAGCCCTCAAAAGTTGACATTTTCAACTTTTGAGGTCTATTTATCTCTCTAAAAGGTCATTTTTAAAAGGGAGCACTACTCTTTCATTGTTATCATATGTTTTGTTATAAGAATCAATTTTGAACGCCATTTTCCTAAAGAAAATTTCTAGAGGTCACGACCATAAAACAAAAACAATTTGCACTTCCAGGTTTATTGGACTTTTCTGTTAGTGCAATCTATTATAAATGGGTAGTAAACTCAATCTTGTTGCATTTGTGATAATCCCGATAACTGGACTTGTGTGGGTTTTTACGTTATTATGGTGAAATGTGTTTCTCCTTCACTGAAATCCTCAATCATACAAAAAATATAAATAAATTTTCAGAATCTTCTCTTCATTCCTATTTACTTATTACAATGATGAAGGGAAGGCGACCAACGGGGAGTGCAAGTGTGGCAGTGCTACGAAACGAAACAAAATTGATTTAGAAATGAAGATGAAAATTAGCATTAGCAGAGGCATATGATGCAAGAAAGCAAGCTTATGCAGCATCAGCCAAAAAAAAAAAAAAAAAACTTCCACTTCACCCCTCCGTTCATTCAAAATACCTGCCAGAGGAAGAATCCCATCAGCATTGAGCATGCTCAAACCATTCAAGGCTTTATACACCTCTATCAGATCACCTCGCCGGTGCCTGGTCTCCAGACACTGTAATTTGCAAAACTTAAGCCTTTCTTCATAAGAGCAACCCTTTGTTCCATTCACTAATCTTGTTGCCCTTCTCTGTACTCATTCCAGCAGCTCTACATCCTTCTTGAAATGAGGCCTCCAGACCTGTATACAGCACTCGAGGTGTGGCCTGACCGTTGCCTTATACAAGGGAATAATCACCTCCCTATCCCTGCTAGAAAAATTCCTGTATATCATATGAGTCTTATCATATGATAAGACACCATATGAGCTACTCTTGCTGCCCGTCTGCACTGCTCAGAGAACTTCATATCTGCCTGCACAATTACCCCCAGGTCCTTTTCATTCTCTACCACTGTCAGTGTAGTACCACAGAGTTGATACATTGCTCTGGGGTTGCTGCTTCCCATATGTAGTACTTTACATTTGTCAATGTTAAACTACATTTGCCACCTCTCAGCCCATCTGCTCAACCTTTCCAGATCCTGTTGCAGCAGCATAGCATCAGTAGTGTTCTTAACAACCCTGCCAACCTTTGTATCGTCTGGGAACTTGGACATTAAGCTTGATATACCATCATCAATATTATTTATAAATACAGAAAACAATAATGGAACCAACACTTGAACCCTGAGGGACTCCACTAATAATATTAGTCCACAATGAGCAGTGTCGATTGATTACCACTGTCTTCTCCCCCTCAACCACCCCTTTATCCATAGCAGCAATTTGCCTCCAATGCCACACTGCTCCAGTTTGTGCAGCAGTCTTCCATGTGCAACAGTATCAAAAGCCTTTCTAAGATCCAAGTATACAATATCAAAGTTATTCCCCGATCTTTTGTGACTGCATCATAGTATCCAATCAAATTGGTCAGGCAAGACTTCCCTTTAACAAAACCATACTGTGTCCGAGCTATAACTGAAGTCTTGTCTAGATTATCCTGCAGTGCTTCTTTAACCAGTGCCTCCATTAATTTTCCTGGAACAGAAGTTAAACTCACAGGTCTATAACTAATTTTGTCAGCCTTTGTGAATTGTGGTCACATTTGCACATCTCCAGTCTATGGGTACCTCCCCTAAGTCCAAGGAAGCTCTCATAATTATGGCTAAGGGTTTGCTTACTTCCTTTGCTGCCTCCTTTAATACAAAGGGTACTAGGAAAGTTTTGCAATACAGCTTTGTTTATTTAATTTTTTCAAAGTAATTTCCTCTACATTCAATACACCTCTCCATCCTCCGAAACCAATCTTTAAACCAGTTCTGCCAAGTTTCACTAGGGAGTAAAGCACACTCGTTGTCCCAAGCCCGTAGAAGGTCCTCATCACTGGAAAACCGCCTCCCTTTTAGCTTCATTTTCACATGCGGGAACAGTGCAAAGTCGCAGGGAGCAAGGTCTGGACTGTAGGGAGGGTGCTCGAGAAGTTTCAGTCCTCTAGTGGTCAAATATTCGGTGCAGGCTTTGGCGCGGTGAGCTGCAGCATTATCGTGATGGAGGTACCAGGTGTCCATTCTTGACTTTGGCCGCAGGTTCTTCATAGATCCAATGACTTTAGGCAGGCATTGTTCAGTATACCACTTAGCTGTGACTGTCTTCTGCGTGTCCAAAACGACACGTTCCACAATTCCACTCGATTTGAAAAATACAGCTATCGTTTTCTTCTTTACAGATCGGGATTTTCTGACAATTACGGGTGTGTCGTCATCATCAAAGACCCAAACTTTGTTTTGAGCCTTGGTCGGCAGATCGTAATAGTACAGCCAAGTCTCGTCACCTGTCACGATGTCATTCACATACCGAGATTGTCCCTTATCAAACTTTTTTAACATTTCCCGGCACCAAGTCACACGTCGTGTCATCTGCTCTTCAGTCAGTTGATGCGGCACCCAGAGAGAACAAAGTTTCTTCACGTGCAAATGATCTTGCAGAATCGAACGAATTGCTGGTGCATTTAGGCCCAAAGTATCCTCTATCTGTTGGTAGGTCACTCGCCTGTTTTTGTCAAGCAGTTTCCTCACAGCAGTAACGATTTCCTCCGTGACTGACATTCGTGGCCTTCCCCGCCTCTCAGAATCCTCCAGAGTGAAATTTCCCCTTTGGAATTCTCTATACCACCTGAATATCGTTGTACGATGTGGACAATCATCATCTAGTGCAAGAGTCATTTCTTCTAAACACTGGTCTATGGTTAAACCACGCACGAAATTATACCACAAAACTGTCCTTATCTCATTTCGTGACCACGATGCCATCGCAAGCACTTTACACTCTCACTACTAATGAATAACTGAGCCCATCGACTTGGCGCAGCGGCTACTATGCACGTATGAACATGTCTCAACATGCAGCAACAAGCAGCTTCCTGTGATTCATTGTTGCGTCATATTGCAAAACTTTCCTAGTACCCTTTGTATAACTGGATAGATCCATCCACTCCAGGTGTCTTTCTTGTGTTTATCTTCAACAATTTCTCCTCCACTTTACTCCAATTATTACAAGATTATCTAGCTTACTGCCAGAGTTGAATACACCTCTGGCATTCCCCTCGCTGAATAACTCCTCATGTGTGAATGTCAATGCAAAATATTCATTTAGTTTGTTAGCTACCTGAGCAGGATCATCAACAGTTGAACCATCTATATCAAGAGGACCAATCTGATTCATCCCCTTCCTTCTGGAGTTTACATATGTAAAGAACTCTTTGCTGTTTTTCTTTGCATCCCTTGCCAAATATTTCTCGTAATCTGCCTTCGCCTGTCTAACCTCCTTTGCAACTTGGACTGATCTAACTTATATCTATCATAGGCTTCTGTGACACGTGTTAATTTATATGTATCCCATGAATTTTTCTTCTCTGCCATATGTCTCATTAGTTCATCTGACATCCATTTAGGCCTAAACCTTGAACAATATTTCTTAGTTGGTATGTAAAGCCTAGTAGCTTCCAAGATAAGTTCTTTGAATGCTTCCCATTTTGAATTTGCTGTTGGTAACATCATCAGTTGGTCCCACTGTATAGAATTTAAATACTGTCTCAGACCATCATAGTCGCTTTTACAAAAGCAATAACCCTTCCCTTTACCCCTGATGGTAGTTACCTCTTTGAGTAAATCCCTCTTCAGCACACTGTGATCACTGCCACCTAGTGGTTCCTCTATCTGCAGATTCTTAATGCATGTAGAATCACCACTGATAATCAGATCAAGAGTATTACTCCCTCTAGTTGCCTCCCGAAGATGCTTATGTAGAAAATAATCATCTAATAAATCCACAAAAGCCTTGCTAGTGTGTGAGTGACCAACCCAAAAATTCCAGTCAATATCTGGGAAATTAAAATCTCCCATTATAAGACTCTGATTTACTGGCCCACTCTATTTCCCTGTACAGTTCCTTATTATACTCATCAGAGTCATTAGGCCTATAGCACACTCCTACTCTCAATTTTCATCTCCCAATGCTTATGTCACACCAAACTGACTCAACACTGCACTGTCCGGCGATGTCGACTGGCTTCACTTCCTTGGTTTTTATGTTTCTTAACTAATAGCTTAACCCCTCCCCCCTTCCTATCCTGTCTATCCTTTCTGTAGACGTTGTACTCCCCAAATTGCAGTTCTGCATCCCTTATATCTGTGTGACACCACATCTCTGATATCCCAACAATATCCACCTATGATGCTTTGAGCAATACCTCAAATTCATCAAATTTAGTTACCAAGCTCCTAGCATTGGCGTACACACAAGTATAAATGCACCTGTTCTTTTTCTTAGCTACCCTAACACAACCCATGTGTTTAATTGTACCGCAATGACTCCCAGCAGTCTCTGAAATATCCTGCATCTTGTTTTCCAGGCTTCTGCTCATTCCAATAGAAGCAGTGCAAGAATCACTTTCACCTCTGCCAGTGGCTACTGTTAATTTATTAATCCTTGTATCACCCCCCCAAGCTAGCAGTTTTCCGACCCACCTAACACTGTCTCAATAGCATCAGCAAATATTCTTGCACCCTTTTTATTTAAGTGTACCCCATCCCTGTAGAAGCAGTCCCTTCTGTTAACAAGTACAGACCAGGCTGAAAAAAAATCTACCCCTTGAGCCTTGTACAATCTTTCCAGGGCCGAATTGATTGACAAGGCTCTCATCATATACTCCCTCCTATCGTGTATGGGCAGAATTGCAGAAACTTTTAAATTAAAACCTAATTCACGGCTTTTTTTTTCAACAGTGACCTGTACTTGTTAAGTAATTCTGCCGGTCTCCTACTCTTAATATCATTAGTGCCAACGTGTACAACTATATCACCTTTTGTGCCCTTAAAAGATGATATCCGCTCTACAGTGTCATCAACCTTTGCCCCTGGCAGACATACCCTGGTCCTGTTAAAATGATTAAGAAGTATAAAGGGTGGCGAATCCCAATTCAAGTTCGTGGAGAGCAATGGGTGGTTTTATAGGCTCAAGCATCATGCTGGTTTCCTCAATGCAATGAAGTCGCCAGGGCCGATTCTGCAGCAGCAGCAGAGAAATTTTGTGATGTGTTGGAAAAAAAACCCCTTCTAAATTTACACAGCCTTTAACCTCTGCAGCAGTATACTTATCAGCTGGAGATGTTTATTCTGGCAACGACGCTCGAAAGGTAAAACTTACTGATGCTATGCCTGTCCCCCTCCCTTTTTTATAATTTTGAAATTTTTGTAATTACACACTTTTCTAATTTTTCTTATGCATGAGAAAAAAATTGAATAAATAATTCTATTTACTTGTTCACTGAACATTTCTTTTTTGCTTCAATCAAATTCAGCAAGCATAGTTGTGAGTGCTGCATAAGAATTTAGGGAAATTCGACTTATGTAGAGTTCCACGGAACACAATCACTGTTGCTTAAGTCAGGGAGTGCTTGTAGTTGCTGTATTGACTGTGTAATTCATTGCATCCTCAGTGGAGCATCCATATTGTCTGTTTGATTTTAAGTTACCATTCAGGCAGAACTGCTGGAACAAATACAGAGAAGGGCAAAGAGATTGGTGAGGGAAACAAAGGGTTGGTCTTACCAAGAAAGGCTTAAGTTCTGCAAATTGCAGCATCTGGAGACTAGGCACCTGCGAAGTTATCTGACTAAGGTGTATAAGGCTTTGAATGGTTCAAGCAAGCTCAATGCTGATGGGATTCTTCCTCTTGCTCAGATTATGCACCTGAGGGGGCACAAATTTAGGAAAGGCAGTTGCAGAACAGATGTGCAGAAATTTATGTTTAGCCAGTGCACTGTTGATTGCTAAAACAAACTTACATCAGTTATTTTGGAAGTGAGTAGCTTAAATAAATTCAAAGAAGAACTGGAAAAACTTGAGTGAATGGATGGGTGTAATGGGAAGGGAATTTTTTTTTTTTTTTTTTTTTTTTGACTGATGCTGTATAAGCTTGCTTTCTTGCATCATATGCCCTACTAATGCAAACAGTTCAACTGTAGTTTCACATCTACATTCACATATGAGGAATTCTTTAGGGAAGTGGATGCTGGAAGTTCTAACAGGGAGCTAAATAATTTTATAATAACTGAGAAGAAAGTGGAAGAGAAACTGTTGAATTTAAAAAATGCGAATGGCATTTGGCTGGATGTGATCAAACGAATTATATTAAGGGAGCAGGTAAGAAAACCCTTAGCCATAATTATGAGAGCATCCTTGGATTCAGGGGAAATACCTGTGGACTGAAGACATGTGAGTGCATCCCCCCATTCACAGAGGGGAATTAAAAGGTGACACGAATAATCACAGACCTGTTAGCTTAACATCTGTTCCAGGACAAATAATGGAGTAAAAGCTTAAAGAAGTAATGCAAACCCATCGAGACAGAGGTGCAGTTATCCTTCAGTTATTGCATGGATTTGATTTGTTAAGGGAAAATCTTGTCCCTTATGCAGTCACAAAGGAACTGGATGCAAAAAATAATTTTGATATCATATACTGGATTTCAAGAAAGTTTTCGCTACTGCTATACAAATTAGAGCAGTATGGCATTACATGCAAGTTACTGCTAAGGATAAAGGGACGGTTGAATGGGAGAAGACAGAGAATAGTTATCAGTGAATAGTTAACAGTAGGGTTCAGTGCTGGGCCTATTGCTGTTTTCTGTATTTATTAATGATATTGATCAAGCTATATCAAGCTTCACATCTTAAGTTTGCAGATGATACAAAGGTTGGCAGAGTAGTTAATGACAGTAATAAAAGGTATGTTGCTGCAAAAAGATCTAGAGAAATTAGGCAAGATGGGCTGAGAAATGGCAACTGAAATATAACATTGACAAATAGAAAGTACTGCCTATGGGTAGCAGTAATCCCAGAATGTACTGTGTGGTACTACACTCAGTTTAGGAGAAAATGAAAAAGGACCTGGGAGTAATTGTGCAGTCAAATAAGAAGTTCTCTGAGCAGTACAGACAGGCTGCCAGGATTGCTCATGGGGTCAATGACGTATAGGAATTTTGCAAGCAGAGATTAGGAGATGATGGTCAGGTTACATCTAGTATTCCAGACAAGTGTGGAGGCCCCAATTTAAGAAAGGATGTTAAGCTTCTAGAACACGTATAGAGAAGAGAAACGAAGGAGAGCTCTTAGCAAAAAAGGCCTCAGTTCTGCAAATTGCAGCAGCTGCAGGCTAGGCACCTGTGAAGTGACCTGAATGAGGTGCTTAAGGCTTTGAATGGATTGAGAAAGCTTAGTTGCTAATGGGATTCTAGAACGCGTATAGAGAAGAGAAACGAAGGAGAGCTCTTAGCAAAAAAGGCCTCAGTTCTGCAAATTGCAGCAGCTGCAGGCTAGGCACCTGTGAAGTGACCTGAATGAGGTGCTTAAGGCTTTGAATGGATTGAGAAAGCTTAGTTGCTAATGGGATTTGTCCTCTTGCTCAGACCACACACACACACACACACAAACTTCAAATTGAGGGAGGATGGTTGCAGAATAGATGTGTGGAAGTGGCTAGCTTAAATAAATTCAAGAACTACAAAAAGTATTGTAGGGATTGGATAGTTGAAATGAGAAGTTTTTTTGCCGGTGCTGTATAAAGCTTGCTTTCTGGCATCATTTGCTACTACTAATAATAATGAGCAAGAAATTAAACATAACAGATAGATGAAAAGTTAACTTTTCATTCATGTCAGTTAAACTGATTAGAAAGAATTAATTTTGAGTTCTGAGTTTTGACGTATTAATCCTCTGCTGCTAATGTGGCATCTGAAGGATACCAGTGGGCACTGTCTAATCAGGATATATAGCTTTGATTTCATTGGCTTTGCAAAAAATAATGCAAATAGCTAACAGAAATGCCACACAAATGTCTGTGTTCTTAGTGAACCAATGTCTGGTCCTTGAGGCTGGCACAGACATTCTCTCAGTTATACAAGCTGAGCTTGCTACGTGGGAGTCTAAAATGCTGATGGAACTGATATTCAGGTAGTCAAGTGAAATGAATTTTGGCAAGGTTTAGTCATTCTACCACAAGCAAATCCTCTGCTTTCACTTTCAAAATGGTGGGACTGTTGGTAACTCTGGCATAACCCCTTTGTACAATCCTGAAATATGGCACTTAGTATACTGGAGGTGACCACCCAGGTGTGAACCAATGTAAGTAGGGGTCGAGGTGTGGGTCCACAACACAGACAGGAATGCTGCTTCTCTGTGTTACTAGGCAATATTAGGTGATAGATGACTCTCACTGACCGGTCAATACCACCACTTTACTTCTTGGAGTCTTGAAGTGGTGAAACCCAAGTTTTGTCTACAGAGCAAAGCTACCTATTGGTAATTCTCCAGGAGGCTTCCGGATCAGCTAGTATAATCTCATGAGGTGAATGCACTGAGAGATTCTTATAGAATCTCTCAGGAATCTATACAGCCTTCATAAGAGACATCGTCATCACTATTCTAACACCTACTTGTACCTGCACTTCCTGAGCAATAAGCTCAGGAAGTTCAGGTACAAGTAGGAAGTGCGAATCATCCGTGCTTTATTCTTCTATCCTATCAATTTTAATCTTTTGATCCTTAGTCATATCCTCCCAATGATAAATCAAACATTGAGGGTATGTTACCGTCCCTGCCTCAAAGAGGCGGAGGCAGATCTCCACTATCTAGAACACAAACTTTAAATTTCAAAGGCAAACCTCTATAAACTGTGATTCTTGGTTCCAGCCAAATTAAAAACGAAACATTAAAATTCATCAATATATTTTTGTATTTTATACTTTTTACAACATTTTCTTTTTATACAACTATAAACTCTAAAATCAATATAAAACTCTAAACAAAATTCATCAATATATTTTTGTATTTTTTTTTTTTTTTTTCAACATTTCCTCTATACAACTATAAACTATAAAATCAATAAACTGGAATTCCAACTAAATCTCAACTCCATAAAAACTTTATGGCACAGAAGCCTAGACCTCAATTGCCACAACGCATCTGAGATGGATTTTTGTGGGCGAATTTTGACTATTGAAGCGGGTCATATGCACCAAGGACCACCCAGATGGCGGCAACTCTAAACATCAGATGTCTTCCTGCCATTATTCACGAGAGAAGACTTGTCTTTGCTGTAAAAATGATGGTTGGCATTATTTCAGAACCAGACTTCTGGGCGAATTGCGGCTGGAGAATCCCAGTACCAAGCCTTCGGGCCAATCCAGTCCTTCAGGCCACCCCAAACCGGTTAAAGTAATCCAATCGGTTCTTTCCCATGCAAATGCTGCAGTACATACACTCCTGGGATGGCGACTTCTACAAGTTCGCACTGGATAAAAAATATAGGCAGAACTTACTCCATCGACTTCCTTCTCAGGATCACGTCACAGGACATTAGAACCTGCTTCCAAGGACCTGTTCCTCACTACATTGTTCCAACTTTCTGTGCCTGCTCAGATGACTCCAGCACTGTAAAAGGACTGCTCCCTGGAAAATAATTTAACTTGATAACATCTGTTGTGTATATATTTTCATATGCATTGAACAATTTGCAATTTGTTTTCTCCAATGTTTAATTCTACTCTTTTATAATTAGTAATAATATTGATTTTTTTTTTCTCCTATCTTATCCTTGATTGTATTATCCTTTACTGTAAACTGGCTTGTAGGCGTGAAGAGTATTGTGTACGGCCTGTGCATTTTGTATGCAATAAAGAGTACTTCTACATTATGGAAGCATTTAAAGATTTTAATCCTAGAGGCCACAAAGATATTCATTCCAGTTGAAGTAGTGGGGTAAATGACTACAAAGATTTTGAGGGCATGCAAAACATGCATCAGAAAAGTAAAAATAATCTGACATTTTCTTAAAAATTTCTGAACCTTAGAATTACCCAAGTATGGAGCAAAAGAAAAGAACATGCCAAAATGGATGACAAGGGCTGAAAGATGGAATTTAGCAAATTTAAAAAGGCATAGAGCAGTTACAGGTTATCGCATGACATTACTTCATACGATAAGTAGAAGCAAGTAATGTAGACCACTGATGGGGTAAGACTTGCAAAAGCCGGGAATGAAAAATTAGTGGGAAAGGCAGCTAACAAGGAAAATGTGTCTACTCATATATGAATACCCCCCCACCCGCCAAAAAAGCAGAAAGTTAATTCTATATGCCACTCTGAGAATCAAAGAGGTGATATAATCGAAAATCCAGCTGAATTAAACATTTAATTTGGAACTTTATTTATGATTGTTGTTGAGTTTAATGACACTTATTTATGATTGAAACCACATTGATACCATGGGGTGAAATCATAAAGTCGACCTGGAGCACTGCAAAAAGTGACAATGATATCAGAGAAGTGCCTAATTAAAAAAACTACTGAGGCCTAGAGGGCATAAAGCTTCGTGGGCAGATGGTGTATGTTCAGTTATGTTAAGTGAATGCATCCAATTATTAGTAATGTTATTGTGATCATTAGTAGTTATTCTGAAATGGAGAAGTGTCAAGGTCTCCCGAAATCCATAAGGGAAGAGGTAAAGAAATGATGGGAAATCATAGACTAGTGTCTGACTTCTGTGGCTGGTAGGATTGTGGAGTCTATTGTTAAAGAAGCAATACAGGACCACCTTGACTCAAGAATAGCATTCTAAGTGGGGCTCAGCATGGTTTTGTGAAGGGGAGATCTTGCCTGACAAACCTGGTAAATTATTGTGATGAGGTTAAAAAGCAATTGGATGTAAGAAAGAACTTTATAATATCTGGATTTTAGTAAGACTTCTGATACAGTTCCTCATGAGAGGTTATTGTATAAATTAGAGCATGTCCTGATAATTGGGAAGATCTGTCAATCGATTTAAGATTGTTAAAGGACAGGGAGAGGAAATACAGGGGAATCCGTATAATATTGATGAAATAATGGGAACCCGTCAAAGTTTTGTCAATGACTTAAAGGTTGGGAGGATGGTTAACAATGGGAACTAAACTACTCCAAAAGATTTGGACCGATTGCAAGTGTGGTGTGTAAAATGGAAAAGTTTAACGTTGCTAAATGAAAGGTATTCCATTCAGGAGTTTATAGATTTGGGGGAAGGAGAATTTCAGGATGTTCAAGAGGAAAATGAGATTATGAAAGACAAGAAGTTCGTACAGCGTAAACAGGTAGCAAGACGGGCTTTATCTGAATTTTGCAAGTAAAAAGAAGGTCATTATCTTTTTCTATAAAACGATGGTGCGACTTCACTTGGAATCATTTGGGTCTGGTGGCCGGATCTAAAAAAACAATTTTATAAAGAAGGGTGACTGAACTGTTGAAGAGCGCTAAGCATTATTCCCATGAGGACCACCTTAGAAGGCAGTCTGCAGAGGTTGGCAACTAGACACCTCGGAGAAGGGAATTTTACTGAAGTATATAAGATCTCAAGAGGGATTAAAATAAATGAATGGTGGAGAAATGTTCTTACTTGTGAGTGAGGCAAGAACATAGGGCACGACTGTAAAAATCTTACACAATAACAGTAGATTAGAGCTTATGAAATTTACATTCAACAGTATGCTGTGGAACTTTGAAATGAGTTGATTTCGAGGGGATGGTCGAAGCGAAGAGTTTGGCAGAATTCAAGGAGGAACTGGATAGGCAATTTTTGACAATAGGAATAATATGAGAGGGCGGTTTTTTTTCGGTAGATGGCAAAATAAGTTTGCTTCCTCACATCATCATGCCATTTCAATACCAAAAAACCAGGTGGCCTACAAACTGTAAACAGCACTCCGATGAGCGCACAAAATCAACCAACTTATCAGTCTCGTCAGTCTTTTAGTCCGACAATTACAGATTATGGTCATAAAACGTTTCAGCTGCGAATTATCTGTTGCAAATCCATACCATAATCCAACTTCTCTCATGGAAAAATTTAGTTAGAGCGATAATGTTGCGTCACTGGGAAAATAAAATAAAATATAATATAAACGGCTGGGTTAAAATTTACCGGTATTTTTGTTCTAATCAGTTATTAAACGATTTTAACCCAACCGTTTATATTTTATTTTATTTTCCTGGTTTCCCAGTGACGCAACATTATCGCTCTAGCATGAATCCTGGGTACATAGTTGTTTTTCACACATGAAAAAAATTTATCACAAATGATAAATTCCACCGTTTTTCCATCAATGTTGACCGTCATGTTTACTGTGAACAAATCCCAGTCTGCGCGGTAGCACAGTGAACATTACTGAGGTATGAGGATACCACTTGTAATACACTTCATGTGTTAAAGGCTAGACACAAATATACAAAAGGAGTAATAAGAGCTGAAATGAGTTTACTGATGTAAGTGATAAAAATTGGTAATGTAAGAGAATGATTGAATAATCATTGTGGATTCATATTTAGTAAGATACAACTGATACAAACTGATCTTAATAATTTGCAAATTGAGAATAGTTGATGAGAGAGAGATAGTGTAGTACGGTTCAAATATATGGAAATTGGTATGCTTGTATGTAAATATTTTTTTCTTTTATGTAAATGCTGTATATAATGTTCATTAAAGGTTGTAACTTTTTTTGTAAATAAATGTCTTTTAATGTTCTGCTAACACCCTTTTACACACCCTAGAATCTAGAATTTTCTGTGAATTGCAGTCAGATTTGCGTTTTGTGGGGTGGGCTTGAGACTTCAGTAAGGTTCAAATTCAAACAGACTAAACAAAACCATTTTAAATGTCCTTGAGGTTGTCACAGACCTTCTCTCGGTTATTCCAGACAAGCTGTACTTGCTACCTGCGAGTCTAAAACGCTGATGGAACTGATATTCGGGTGACATTCAAGTCAAGTGGATCCAATTTCGGCAAAGTCTGTCACAGCCAAATCCTCTGATTGCACCTTCACAAGGGTGGGACTGTTAGCAATCCTGGGTATAACCCCCATGCACAAGCACATTGTGGGTGACCACCCAGGTATGAACCAACGTAACCAGGGGTCAAGGTGTGGCACCCAGAGCACATGGAGAAATGCCATCCCTCTGTGTTACCAGGCAATACTAGGTAGATGACTCCCATCAACCACCACTTTGCTTATTGGAGGCTTGAAGTGGTGGAACCCATGTTTAGTCTCCAGAGCTAAGTTCCCATCAACCCTTCCCCATCTCTTCCATCATGCAGTATGACTGATGGCTTTTGAGGTTATAATGAGGACATCGGGGCGAGATCCAATCTTCCTTATATTTTGAGGATACAGCTCTAAAACGGTGTTTGCAGGCCGGCCACTAGTTAGTACACTGGACCGAACCAATTGGTAATAGGTCCGGTCCGGTGTACTTAGAAGGCTTCCGGATTAGCTAGTGTATAATCTTACTACCTCTACTATGCCAGATAGTGAGTGGAGGGAATCCGAGTAGTGTGCATGTGGGGGACATTGTCGAGGCCAAGTTGTGTCAAGGATCTGGGTATTTTCTTACTATGTGTATGCCATATCCAAAAATTTCATAACTTCAAACAGCATGTATCCCCCACTTTTTCTTACTATTGAATACACCATGAATTATCAAACTAATAGAGTAAGCCTATCTGAAAATAGATCTAAACTTCCCAAACACTTTCTAGTTCATTTCACAAATATACGTGGTCTCAATGATGTCCATTTCCACTTTCAGTCTGCCAAACCCCATGTACTTTTTCTGACTGAATCTCAGTTATCGGTTGATTCAACTATTGCTCATCTCAGTTGCCCAAATTATTCGCTGTATGATTCCTTTCGCCTCAAAGGTGGTACTTGTGCATATGTCTGTTCCGACATTCCCTGTCAGAGACTTGGTAATTTGGAATCTCCTCTTTTCGATCTTCTCTGGCTCAAAATCTCTCTACCTCATTCTGTCAAATTCATCTGTTGTTTCTACCGTTCTCCCAACTACACTAATCACTTGGAGCCCTTCGACTTCCTCTCTTTGCAACTTGGCTTTCTCCGGTCCAACTTTCCTAACAGTGAAGTAATTTTCCTTGGTGATTTTAATGTTCACAACTCCAGCTGGCTTCCGTTTTCTAGTCATACCGACCGAGCTGGTCGAGATGCTGAGGCTTTTGCAATTACTAATGACCTTGCACAGATTGTTCATTTACCTACAAGAATACCGGACAATCCTAACCATACAGCCAACACGCTTGATCTTTTTCTCACAAACAACCCTTCTAAATACACAGTCGAAGTGAGTGGTCCTTTGGCACCTCAGATCTCAACTTAGCGATTGTGTCTTCTCCAACGGAGCCTTTATCTCATGGCTATTCTCAACCTCGTGTTGATTGGCATTACAAGAATGCAAAATGGGATGACCTGCGAGATTTCTTTTTCTTGGTCGGACTACTTTTTCAAAATTTCTGATATCAACGTTTGCTCAGATCATGTCAGTGAAATTATTCTTGTAGGAATGGAATCCTTTATTCCACACTCCACTTTAAAATCTTGTCCTTAATCTAAACCCTGGTTTTCCAATAAATGTGCTAAAGCCATTCAGGAAAAGAATGTTGCATATCCTAATTGGCTTGTTTCCAATTCTTCAGTTTCGTTTTCTGTCTACACCAAAGCTTGCAACAATTGTAAAGCTGTTATTAATCACTCCAAACTAGATTTTGAACTGGCCAAGTAGAAAACTTACTTCTTGCCCCAATGGTAGCCGAGCATTCTGATCTCTTGCCAAAGCTATTGGCAGCAACTTTTTCCCCATCTCTGCTCCCACCTCTGTCAAAACCAGATTGGTCTGTTGTCACTTCAGCGAAGGATAAAGTTGACTTGCTACCATCCCATTTTTCTTCCAAATTATTATTAATGTATTAATGATCTTGGTAAAACACCTCCCGCCATTCCCAACATGCTGCATTCAATGCCTCCTGTGGTCTTCGTCAAAAGGATTTTTCCTGTTCTTTGCCTTTTTTCACATTCTGTTCCTTCTGCTTGGAAATTTGCTCATATCCAGCCAGTTCCTGAAAAGGGTGACAAATCCCTCCTATCCAATTATCGTCCCATTACAATTACTTCTGGGCGCCTCGGTAGCCAGGTGGGAAGGAGCAGCAGTGCATAGCACGCTTCTTGCTGTAGATTGGAGTTCGAACCCGTCACCACCAAATATCGCAGATGCGGAAAGGTCAAAGAATGACCACAGCATATCCCGGAGGAATATGGCCTTAGTTGCTAATGCTCCTAAAAACCAAACAACAAACAAACAATTACTTCTACTCTTCCTAAATAATGGTAAAATCAATTAACCGCTATCTCTTAAACTGCCTAGAAATCTTCTGTCTGATCATCGATCACCAGTACGAATTCCGTCAGTGTCGGTCGACTGGTGATATTCTGGCTTATGTTACCCAATTATGGACAAATTCAATGGAAAAGTTTAGTGAAACACAAGCAGTTGCTCTTGACATCTCAAAGGCTTTTGATCATGTTTGTCATAAGGGTCTTCTTAACAAGCTTCGATCTTATGGTTTTCCAACTTTTTTTTTGTAATTGGTTGTCCAGTTTTTCCTCTGATCGCTCCCTGAGGATGATGATAGATGCCCCTCTATCTTCTAACTTCTCCACTAAATGCTGGTGTTTCCCAAGGTTCAGTTCTTTCCCCCACTCTTTTCCTCTTGTATATTAATAACCTTCCATTGACTGGAAATCCTATCCATAGTTTTGCCGATGATAGTACATTGCACTTCACTCTCCATTTTGAGAAACCTTGCCCTCCTCAATCAGCTTCAACTTCTCGAATAACCACTACCAATTCCTCAAATGCTAATCTCCAGGTAATTTTCTAGTGGGGCAAAGACAACTTAGTTGATTTCAATCCTTAGTTACTAATGTTGCCTAAAACTCAGTCTTGTCTTATATCTCGCAAAAAGGATTCTTCTGCTCCTATGCGACGACACTCCGATTTCTTGACAAGACAATGTATCTCTTTTGGGAATTACCCTGACTTCTAATCTCTCTCTTGGCACAAGCACATTACAAGGTGCTTCCGTAGCCAGGTGGGAAGGAGCAGCAGTGCATAGCACACGTTTCTTGATGTAGACTGGGGTTCGAGCCCGTCACCACCAAATACGGAGGATGTGGAAAGGTCAAGGAATGAACACCGCATATCCCGGAGCAATATGGCCTTAGTTACTAACGTTGCCTTAGTTCCTAAAAACCAAATAACAACAACAGCACATTACAAATATTGCTTCCTCTGCTTCTAAAAAACTTGATTTTCTCTCGCCTGTACTTTTCTTCCAAACAGCTGCTCACTCTGTACAAATTGCAAATCCGCCTTACCATGGAATATTGTTTGCACATCTGGGACGGTGCCTCCCAAAACCTCTCTCAGGCTTCCAGATTCCATTCAGAAGAGGGCAGTTATTGCTAAATAAGTAAAAGTTAATTACTCATCTCTAACAGAGTCTCTCCACTCGCTGTCTCATATATGTACTGTTTCTGCTGCATGTCTTTTCTACAGATACTTCCATGGACACTGTTCTTCTGAATTGGCTTCTATAATTCCCGCTCTCTCTCTCTCTTGCAAAACAGTCCGGACATGTGCCGCCACCAGCCAACATCCATTTACTGTCCAATTTCAAACTCACAGAACCAACTTTTCATCTTCATCGTTTATTCATTCAACTAGTGTTTTCTGGAACAACCTTCCTTCATATGTCTTTCCTGAAAATTAGTCTCCAGAAGTTGAAGTCTAATGTTGTTTTTTGTTTGGTTTTTCGGAGCATTAGCAACTAAGGCCATATTACTCCAGGGATATGCGGTGGTCATTCCCTGACCTTTCCGCATTTGGTGATCACGGGCTCAAACGCCGGTCTAATCGAGAAGTGTGTGCTACGCAGTGCTGTTCCTGCCCCTACACACCTGGCTACGGAGGTGCCAAGTCTAATGTCAACAAATATTTTCTTTGTCTTCTCAATCTCCAACCCAAGCACGGTACTAAGTACTATAGGTTATAATACCTCTCGTGTTTGGGGCTTTCATGAAAAAAAAATCTCCCTCCCCCACAATACATATACAGGGTGATTCACTACCAGTGCGACAAACTTGCAGGAGGTGTAGGGAGCACAAATACGAATTGGAATCACATAGCACTGCAGGGTCCGAAATGCCTTCGTCATGCGGTAGAGGACGTTGAATGTGAGGTCGCGTAAACAGCGATCCCGCTGGAAGTCAGCATTTGCGAACCATTTCTGTTGAAGAAACCAAGTATCAAAAGTCCTCTGGAGTGGATAATCCGCAGGCTCCAATGATTGGACGCGTTGCAGATGGTATGAACTCATTTCTCGCGTCATTGATAGGATTCGAACCCGGGCCTTTTCCACCCGGCATGGAGAACACAGCGATTGGGACTACTGTGCTATTCGCCAAGACATGTAATAAGGCGTGTTCATCAGTTGGTTTGACTGCTTGCAGAATGAAAAACCCGAATTTCCGAGAGAAAACCGCACAACTATCGTCAGTAGTCGACAATTTTTTCCCTTCCTCTCTAAGCATTGTGCAGCAGAAGAATTTGGCATGCATTTAAAGGTGTGTAATTTGTTGCACTTGCTTGAAATAATCTGTTATAATTTTACTAATTTATGGCAGATTTTACTAATTACTAATTCTGATGGATTTTAATATTAATTTAAATATTCAGTCCTGAATAAAACTTAAATTTTATTTTACAGGATGGACCAGCATTCTCTTAATAAAGTTTTTGCTATATTAATAATTATTATTATTACATTTTATTACATTGCAATTCTGTTTTTTGTAATGTGAAACTGCATAGAGGCTCACTCCATTAACCATTTTAACTTGGGAAAATTTATTGAGTAAAGTGAAATTTGCATGTGAAGAATTAAGTGTTTTGTCCAGCAACTGCTAAATCAAAAACTGAAAAAAAGATTTTAAAGTTGTTAGTCAGTTATTAGTAATAGATGAAAGTCAAAAGTTAGTCTTGACTTTACTGATTTGTTACCTTAAATCCCAAGAAAGCAACCTCTCCCCTCACCAAAAAAAAAAAAAAAAATCATGGCGCAAACAGGTT
Organism: Mastigoproctus giganteus; assembly: GCF_048544385.1. Taxonomy (NCBI): domain Eukaryota; kingdom Metazoa; phylum Arthropoda; class Arachnida; order Uropygi; family Thelyphonidae; genus Mastigoproctus; species Mastigoproctus giganteus. The sequence continues at coordinate 36,274,279 of NC_143581.1, forward strand.
ATGTATATTGTGTGCAAGATCATTTTTTTTATTTTAATCTATTCTTGTAAAATTCCAACACAATTATTGATGCAGATTGAAAGACAAATCTAATTAGCATCAGTAGAGACATATGATGCTGGAAAGCCAGCTTGTGCAGCATCAGCCAAAAAAAAAAAAAAAAAAAACTTCCCATTTCACCCATCCATTTGCTCCAAAAGTTTGTCCAGTTCTGCCTTAAATTTATTTAGGCTGTCAGCTACCACAACAACAACAGATGGAGGTTTGTTCCAGCAATCAACCGCCTGCTGGCAGGTTTGCGCCCATCTGTTCTGCAGCTGTCCTTCCTCAGTTTGAGTTTGTGACCATTCAGGTTTGTGGTCTGAGCGGGAGGAAGAATCCATCAGTATTTAGCCTGCTCAAACCATTCAATGCGTTATGCACCTGGATCGGACCGCCTATCATGTGCCTGGTCTCCAGATGCTGCAATTTGCGGGATTTAGGCCTTTCTTCATGGGAGCACTTTGTTCCCCTAACCACTCTTGTTGCCCTTCTCTGTACTCGTTCTGGCAGCTCTGCATCCTTCCTAAAATTAAGTCTCCGGACTTGTATGCAACTCAGGGTGTGGCCTGATCATTGCCTTGTACAAAGGGATAGTCGCCTCCTTTTCCATGCTGGCAGGGTTTCTGTATATCATTGACAATATCCCATTATCTGCTCTGGAGGCCTGTTTGCGTTGTTCAGAGGGCTTTATGTCTGTCTGCACAATTGCCCCCCCCCCCGGATCTTTTTTCATTTTCCACTACCTTGAGTGTTGTTTCACACATTTGGTTCATTTCTCTGGGGTTACTGCTACCCAGGTGGTAGATGACTCATCAACCGGTGCAATACCACCACTTTGCTTATTGGAGGCTTGAAGTGGTGAAACCCATGTTTAGTCTCTAGAGCAAAGTTTCCGGCATCCCCCCCCCCATACTTCTCTTTCAACCCATGCATGGTACTAAGTACTACAGATTTTGATACCTTTCGTGTTTGGGGTTTTCATAAAAAAAAAAAAAAAAAAAAAAACTTATAGACATTTACAAAAAATAAATAAAAAACCGATAAACGTTACTACACGCACTCTTATCGCCTTTTATATGTGTAATAATTAACAGTATATGCTAGAAAACAAAGAAAAATATATGCAATATATATAACGCAGTGAGGGGGGAAAAGGCTGAAAACGTTCCTCGTGTCATTGACAGGATTAGAACCTGAGCATTTTCCACCCAGCATGGAGAACACGGCGATTAGAGCTACTGTGCTACTTCCCAATGCATATTTGTAATAGGGTGTGTTCATCGGTCGATTTTCCTGCTTGCGGAATGAAAAACCAGGGTTTCCGAGAAAACCACAGAACTACCGCCAGGCCGACAACTTGGACGTTTACAACAAATAAATAAATAACCAATAAAGATTACTACAGGCACTCATCGCCTTTTATATGTGTATGTGTAATAATTAACAGATATGGTAGAAAACAAGGGAAAATAAATAAATAAATAAATCTTTATTGTGAAGATTTATATGCGTACTGTATATGCAATATATACGCCAAATATTGCTAAATAAGTAAAAGTATTCGATACTTAATTTAAGAGAAAGTGATAAAATAAATTACATTTTAAATTTTATTATTTCTCCATTTTAGAGTTATCGTTGATATAAAAACTTACTTTCGTGCTACATTACTATAAACGGTCCCAAATGTATATTTTACCTAAAATTTGTTACCAGACCATCTGTAAATCTTGTCTATATTTTCTATTTGTTAATATCATGTTATCTATGTCACAGCCCGTTCTGACATCCCAAAGACACAAAACGAGGACAGAATGCTTCGAATTACTATATAGACATCTTGGTGTTAACCATTTATTCCCGGAAGCAAAAGGTTCTCTGTATCAACGAAACCAGATGAAGAAATTAGAGGACTTGAATGACTCTTATAGCAGGTTTTCCCATTCTCTGTTAGCCCCTTAAAGTAAAGCTAGTAACTGAAAATCAAAATAGGTCTGTGAACCAGTAAAACAAAATGTAGATTAACATCAAGGAAAGGACAAGGCTCGGATTATTGCGTTAGTAAATGGTTGCCAACGTACACTTTCTCTATTCTTTAATATCCAAATCATGCAGATGGGCACGTTTGTATCACACTTATGCTGCGAGCGAAGTTCGAGCCTCTCTGAATATTATTTCAGAAGTGTTATATATATTAAATTAAACATAAGTGGGAATAAAGAATACAGTGCAAGGGAAAATGTGAACTACTTTTTTATGCAATAAATGGTACTCGTAATCTATGAATATATTGTCGTAACTATGGAAGTATGCATGAGGTATCTTCAACTGCTAAAAGAGGCCAGCATTTTTTGTACGTTGAACAGTTACATCTAATTATCATCACATTTTACGGAATGATCGTGGCGGGGGCGGTGATGTCCTGCTACTCAGGCGTGAAAGTAGTAAAGTACGGACACCTTCGACCCCTTTATATGAAAATAAAACTTGGAGTTATCCATCTTATTTTTTTGTTTCTTTATAGCTAACTGCGAGCGACCTTATTACTTATCGACTTATTAGAACAAAGTTCAAAAACCTTGCGCAGTAGTTATATTCACTTTCGATTGTCTCTGAAGAATATATATGAAGAGACTTTTAATATAGGAAGTCCTTGTTGTTCGTCGTAGTTATGTTTTTATAACAGTGAGGAAGAAAGAAAACAACTGACTACGGGGCCGATTAACCTCCATATGTATAGACTTGCATATGACATGTATTGCACGAAAGAGACGTTGCAGAGAAAAACAAATACTGTACGTGTAAAAAACATACATGTCTTTAAGATATTTATCACTTTTAATAATATATAAAAATATTACTAAAAAGAAAACAATTGGCGGCTCAACTCCTCCCCTCCTCACTCCACACACGTTTTGCTCTCTGCAACATAATTTGTGTTCTCGAGTCGCCAACTATTTTCTCCTTAATATAAACTTAATGTAATGCAAGCTATATAAATAAATGACATCTACAAGTAATATATACTTGTAAATATAATGTACAAATTAAAAAAAAAAAAAAAAGTCACCGGTTTATTTCTGAAAGGACTCAGATACAGCGGCCTCATTTTTCTTAAAGAAAGAATTGATTTTCAAATTATTTTATTTCTTTTTAACAAGGAAATTCCATTTAAAGCGATCAAAGCCAATCATGATTGGCATTAAAAGCTTCTTCATGCATACTTTCGTTAAATACTTGCTTTATACGCATATGTAAACTTCATTAGAATATTTATATTAAATTTTTATTAATAAGTGTATTAAAACATTTGAAGTTTTAGTTGGTTTTTTAAAAATTATTTTTGAAAATATTTAAATAATTGAAAATAACATTAAGGTTGCAATGAAATTTAGAGATTCTCAATAAATACACAAAGAAGACCGCTTAACAGCAATGTGACCTGATGTGGTGTGCACGTGATAAAATGGCAACCAATTAACAAAACGACGAACAACGAGGACTTCCCGTAGCTTGTATTTTTTTACGATGTAAATGGAGCAGTACTTCTGTGATGTACGTTTGAAAAGAAAAAAAAAAAAAAATCTATATGTAAATAGTACACGGTGATTATAAAATAACTTCCGGGGTTTGAGGCCTTAGATCTTACAAAGTATTTGTAAAAAAATAGCTGACATTTTGGAATATTCCTATATGCACTCGAGGTATTCGCCGTTTATTATGCATAAATCTGCGTCTATTATTCTATCGTCGGTTTGCCTGTTTTGCTGGAAGAACCACCCCGGATTTCCTTAGGGAAAGGTGGGGGGGGGGGGTTCTGTATGCAATGTGTTGTCATATCCAAGAAATGCTATAAAGTTTATATCGGTTTTCTCGTTTTCTGCTCCTTTTTAGTGGTCGAGCTATACTTAATACAGTATAGAAATATTCCAAAATGAATTTAAACTTTTTCCAACACATACTTTTAGACAAAGAAGGGATTTAAATTATAAGTTATTTTATAATCACCCTGTATATAAATAATAATTGATACAATGTACCGCTGTAGGCAAATAATATCATCTAATACCTGCAATAAAGATCATTTATTTGTTTATTTATAGAACGTAAAACACGAACAAAATTCTGAGATAAATAAAAGAAATTAGTTTCGTTTCCTCCACCTTCGCGGCGATCCTGATTCTCATATGAATTAGTATAATAGCCATCTATTGGTATAGATGGTGTAAATGCCTTCGTCTAGTTCTTTTAATGTGACAATTCGCGCTTCTAAATGTGAAGTCTAACTTTTCCCACAGTTCGGCTTCACTGTAAAGATGATAATGCAATTTCTACATTTGATTAGTTATTATTAGCTATATGGTACAAGGAAACCTAAGACTTTTGCTGCACCAACCAAAATAAAAAAAATTCTGAGTTACCCTGAGAAAGATAGACAGAAGTAGAAGGAAATTACCAAGGAAGAGAAGAATGATGATATCCAGCTCAGGACCCATTGTATCCATCTCACCAGATGTGAGCCCCTGGGGTTTTCTACCCTAAAGTTTAATGTTCAAGCAACTGAAATATTAAGTTATGTCGGTTAAAAAAAAAAAAAAAAAAAATCAGTCATCAATCCATTTGGAATCAGAAAATTTAAGGATAAATTATTATTATTCATAAATAAATCTCTCTCACTTCAAAATAAAGAACTACTCAGATCACCTCAATTTATTAAGGTAGAAATCTCTTAGTAATTCGGTCTTTTGTAAGTAATAGTGTAGCTAGGAGTAGAAGAACCTGTGATAAAATTTCAGTGAGGTTTCACTTTCCAACAAATGGATTAGACACGGACAGGAGAAGCATTTCGTCACCATTACCAATCTGTTGTGACGCCACTGTTTCGAAGAATGGAATTAAAGTGGCTGTGATAGTCTTTTCAACCGAATGAAGAATTTTGCAATAGTTGTAGCTGTATCAGCAACTTAGGCATATTCCGCTGTATATAATATGCCTGTAAACTGCGTGCTGTTTGAGGGACGAAAAACCATTCTACCCTTGCCTGAGACGAGGGTACAATGTTTTTCGTACATCAAACAGCAAATCGACTCAGTAAACCTACTAACTCAGCCATTGCGAAAAGACCTATAAAACTTCTTCGCGTCATATGACGGGAATCGAATTCAGGTGTCAGAGGGAATGATCGAGGACTGAAGAAACCGAAAGTTGAAATTTTAATTAGAGTTTAAAGAACTGAAGAAAGAAATGAGCTTCACTGAGATTAAACTGATAATATGTGTATTTGTGAAGTAAATTTAAATTTTTTTCAGATTTGGTTTTAGAAGATGAACGTCTTCCATTACTTTGACTATTAATGTTTTCACTAAAGTAAAAAAAAAAAAAACAACTAAATCCTACTATTTTACAGTATTTCTCCTACTAGCACTGGTAGACACTTATACAGAAGGTACTGTTTCATCCCCTCAAGAATCAGTGACATATTGTTTTGCAGGCACTGGACACACCAGTGCCTGTAAAAGAACCAGTTTTGGAATAATGGCTTGGAGCAGGAGTTCTTAACCGTTATGTACAGTTGTCTCCCTTTGAAAATTTCTTTTCACCTCACGCCCCTATTCTAATATCAAAAGTTGTAAATGAAATACAATCAAAAATTTTAATTTTTGATTGTATATTTCATTTTACAGTAGGGAGGACAGTGATTATACCAACTGTGCTAGCCAGGAGGAGAGCTTGTGCACTAGAACGAATATAATGCACTAGTAGGAAATATAATGAATGGTAACAAATTGTTGGTTCTATATAATTGCTATCTCAGCAGTCAAGCAGAGGACTCTTTCCTTCCTCACCATGGAAAGAGCAGTGAGGGATGCCATCTTATTCCGAAAGGTCTGTATTTGGGTAGTTATTTCACATACGCAAAATGTATCTAAGCTGGTAGTAGCAATTCTTCCGTGCGCTTTAGATAGCAGTTTACATCTGCCAAAGTTTGCAGTGGCACATTAATAGCGTCTAGTTTTTCACCGGCAACACTGTCGTTCAAATTTGGACAATGATTTGCAAGCCACTTAACTTTCATTAAGCTGATTTTATAAAATTGTCAGCCAGTTCGTTAATTTATGAGTTCCTGTATTTAGCGTCCTGATATTTTGAAAAGGATTTATTATTACAGTATTATTTTTTAAAACGAGGATAAATGATTCCTACCACTATAAATCTGATCAGTGTAGTAAATGATTTTAAATACTTCGCCATTCATAAAGGCTTTTGCTTCCACAACGCAAACAGGACTTGATCATTCACTTAATTTCATATCAGTAGAATGAACATTTCTCACCTGCGATTTCGTATAAAACTAGGTTGAATGATAGCGTTTTATTGGAATTACTACTAATTTTTGCTACTCAGATTTCACTATTGGGGTTACAGAAATGAAAGCCATTAAGTTAAATGTAAACATCAAGTTTCTTGAACTCCTAAACAGTTAGTCGGGGAAATGTGAACTCGTTTCGTGAATCAGCTATAGCAGTTTCATGAGTTCGCAGCAGAAAGCTTTTCTGTCCACTAACCGCACGTTTTCTACCTCGATTTAAAGGGTTAATCAGAAAAATAAAAAGGCATATTTATGATGCCCCTCCTTTACAGGCACGTGATAAATAATCATATCTGCTATCAGACCTACATGTCGGTACTTCCTACCCTACTTCTAAAATATAAGCAAACGGCATTTATTTTTCATTTGAGAAGTTTGTAAGTCATTGAGTTTGCGACCACAGGAGTCACGCGATATGTACGGAACAGGAACGGAATATCGAGGCCGCCGAAACTAGGTCAGTGTGCTTCGCCAAACGTCCGTGATCTTCACCTGTCCTACTGCTCCGGGTTATTGTCTGCTTACGTAAACAGTAAGAAAACAGCTCAAAGGCTGAGATGTTTCCTATATCACGTGAAATCCGTGGTGGCACGTTTTATAGATAGAACCATGTTTGCTTTATCTACAAAAATGCCAGAGTACATATTTTTAGCTGACTACTATTCTTCACCAGTCACCACTCTTTATTTTTCGTGTTAAGACGTGCCTGTTTTTGAAAGTGTAAAGAGAAGAGAAAAAAGATAAATGTTTATCACTGGTAGACTTATTAACGTGTTATGAACTACGCACTGCAATTATGAATGGAAACCAAAAAATATATCAGTAATTTTAGAAGCATATCATGAATTGCAAAATTAGAGAAGCTGTTCCCTCGGAATTCGAGAAAACAAAAAATATACCAAATTCAGTTAAATTTCGTATGTCCCACTGTCAAAATATGAGATTCATTTTAATACTTAAAATTCGTATCTGAATTAAAAATGGTTAGAGTGCACCGACCCGGTTGGGAGTTCGAGCCCGTAACGAAAACTGCATGCCCCATTATGAAGTATGGCGCAGAGAAATTAATTCCATATGTATTCAGCCCGATTAATGTAACTCTTCTGGCATTGGCCGTCTTGAGAATAAAATTTTAATTCTCGTCTCATTAGTTTTAACTTATTCTTATTCCAAAAGTGATCGCAGCTTCAATGTCATTCCACGTGCCAATAGGCAGTCCCGTACTCAAGTACTGTATTATTTTTATAGGTAAAATATTTGTTTATTTGCCATGTCTACCCCATTCGTTATGAACGTGAAACTTGCTAATGTGAGGGCCGAATTTCTGCCTAGACAATTGTCGTGGCATACAGTTAAACAATTATCTAGGACCCAAGGACAACCCGGGGTAGACTGCAATAATTAAATGTTCTTTGAAAATAAAAACAACAGAATAAATAGTGTTCTAGTCATTATATGAAAAATTTTATTGGTTTGTATTTATATAAACTTATATACTGTGTGTATATATATATATATATATAGAACCCGTTGTTTTTTTAACACAAAATACTATGCTTTTCTTGCAATATTATAAACAATACACACTAATACTGCTTTTCATATGCGCACAAAATCATTCTAATAGTAATCGAAAGGTTCCCATGTAAATTATCACTGCTATTTAGTCTTTTGGAGTGATTCAGTAAGAATGGAATAGATGAGAAAGGGAATGATATACAGAGTTTCCGATCTTTCACACAGATTTTTGCTTAAACATAACCCCTGCGCAAAAATGAATGAGCTAAGGGAAGAGGTGAATGAGAACTGTGCATACGTGGGCAAGGTTTTCCGGAAACTCAGGCTTTTCAAACAGGCAAAATGACCACAAAATACACGCAATTTACAGACACAAAGCAATGACGCCTCGTGGCCTTAGTTGTCATGGCTAAGGCTAAAAATATTAACAAAAAAAAAAAAAAAAAACGAGTAATAAACAGCCATTCATACGTCTCAGACCATCCAGATTTGGCGCTCCCACGTCTTTAGTTTTCTTGTATTATGCGTACCAATAAGAGTTTCCGAGAAGGAAAAAAAAAAAAAAAAAAAACAGGAAAGAAAAGAAAGAAGAAACACATATGACCGCCAAAGACCAGCCATCCCATCTTGGCCAAGGAAAAGGGAAAAAAAATGAAAGCTCTTTTTGTCTTCCAAGCAAGAGAACTTATCTGACTTTAGTCAAAGACTAATTCGCAGGAATTTAGACAGTGTCCGAGAGTGATGTGACTGCAGCCACAACCAGGGTCGTTTGCTAGGTGTGTGCAAGTGAGGCGCTTGCCACAGGCGCCGTCTAAATAGACGCTGCTAGATGCGCTATTGCATATACAAGGTTTCAGAAAAAGAGAAAAATAGTATGCTTAATATGTAGTAGTAGGCGCCACATTGTAGCGCTACAATGCAAAGGATACTTTCGTAGCCAAATCCTCGATAACGTTTTATCCGACCCATTAAACAATTTCTAAAGTTGTAGTCAAATTAGACATCCTAGAGGCAACATATGGAGTTACAGCTTCGCACGACATCGAGGTCGGTTTCAAAGCTGTTCAGATAATAAACATGCACTCCGATAATAAACATGTTCAGATAATAAACTTTTTGATATACACACGTGACAGATCCAAAGCCTTCGAGAATCATTTCTAGAAGTTTAAATGGTAAAAGTCCTATATTCGTTTACTAAAATTCAAATTTAAAAACTATTTTCTTACTTAAGAAAATAATTTTTATATTTAAATGCTGCAGTTTAGCTAAGTTATTTTTCGAGAAATACACCACTTTTCTTTATCAATCCTTGATGAAGACAAGTATCCATGGAAGAAAACAGTGGGCCGTTAAACCAACCCTTCCTGGCCGGTGAAATCTCATTTCACCGGCCAGGAAGGGTTGGTGAAATGAGAGTCATTTCACCAACCCTGAGAGTCATAAAAGTCACACTTTGCTCACTGTGTCCATAAGATGCTGGTCTTTGATTAAGTTGTTAGAAGACCACTGTAGTCACCTTTACGAAAACAAAAACCCCCTCCCTTTACCCTTGATGGTAGTTACATCTTTAAGTAAATCCCATATCAGTAGACTGTGATCACTGTTACCTAGCGGTTCCTTTAGCTTCAAATTCCTAATGTATGAGTCATCACTGCTGATAATCAGATCAAGAGTATTACCTCCTCTGTTTGCCCCTCGAATTGCTGTAGAAAACATTCCTCCAATAAATCCACAAAAGTCTTGCTAGCGTGTAAGTGACCAACCCACAAGTTCCAGTCAATATCTGGAAAGTTAAAATTCCCCATTACAAGACATTCTGATTTACTGGCCCACTATTTCTCTGCACAACTGTTCGTGTTCGTTGCACTCATCAGAGTCATGAGGCCTATAACACACTCCTACTCTCATTTTTCCTTTCCCAGTGTTTATATCATGCCAAACTGGCTCAACATTGCATGTCCACCCATGTCAACTTCCTTAGATTTTATGCGTTTCTAAACTAACAGCATAACCCCTCCTCCCTTCCTACCCTATATATCCTTTCTGTACACATTGTACTCCCCAAATTCCAATTCTGCACTGCTTATATCTGTGTGACACCATGTCTCTGATATCCCAACAATATTTGCCTTTGATGCCTTGATCAGCACTTCAAATTCATCAAATTTATGTACTATACTTCTAGCATTGGTGTACATGCAAGTATACATGCACCTGTTCTTACTCTTAGTTACCCTAACATAGCCCATGTATTTACTTGTTCCATGATGACTCTCAGCAGCTCTTGAAATCCCCAGCAACTTGCTGTCTAGGTTGCTGCTCATTACAATAAAAGAAGTGCAAGAATCGCTTTCGCCTCTGCCCGCAGCTATTGTTAATCTTTTAGTCTGTGATTCCCCCAAGCTGGCAGTTTACCGACCCACCTAACACTGCCTCGATAGCATCAGCAAATATTCTTGTACCCTTTTTAAGTGTGTCCCATCCCTGTAGAAGCAGTCTCTCCTGTTAGCAGGCACAGACCACGCTGAAAAAAAAATTTTACCCCATGAGCCTTTCACAATCTCTCCAGAGCCGAATTGATTAATAAGGCTCTCATCATATACTCCCTCCTGTCGTGTCTGGGCAGAATTGCAGACACTTTCAAATTCAACCCTAGCTCGCGACTTTTATTCAACATTGACCTGTACTTGTTAATTAAATCTGCAGATCTCTTACTCTTAAGGTCATTAGTTCCAACGTGTACAACAATATCACCTTTTGTGCCCTTAGAAGATGACATCTACTCTGCAACATCAACTTTTGCCAGGGGCAAAAGTTGATGACGTTATAGAGCAGATGATCTTGCGTCCAACGCCCTACCATGGAATACTGTTCCCACATCTCAGATGATGCTTCCCAAAACTTCTCTTAAACCCACTAGCCCATCCAAAAAAGATAGTTAAGTCAATTAGTGATCCTTCGCTAACAAATCCATTTCCTATCACACAAACGTTCAGTTTCTGCTGTCTGCCTTTTTCACAGATGTCTTCAGCAGTGTTTTTGCAAATTAGCATCTGCTATTTCCCCTCCCTATTTAAAGCCAGTCCAAACATATGTGTTTGGGCATACATCAACTTCAAACTCATGAACTAACTTTTCCTGTTCCTCATTTGTTTATTCCTTCTGTTCTGAGGAATAACCTTACTTCATAAGTATTTCCTAAAAATTACACTCCACAGAAGTTCAAGAACGACCTCAGGGAAGTATATTTTCTTTTCTCAAACTTCAACCCAAACATAGTATTGTAATACTTTAGATTGCAATAATTCTTGTATTTTGGAGTCACTATATATTTTTTTAATTATTGCTGTTATGGTTGTTGCATCAGTTGTTACTAACTTTTTTTTATTAATGTTAGTAGTGCACGTAATGAAAATATTTAGTTTAATTAACTTTTACATATGACATATATGGTACCATAGTAACCATTCTGCCATAGAGATAGCCAAATATGATTAATATTTCCTTACACTATACAAAGGGTACTAGGAAAGTTTTGCAATACAGCTTTGTTTATTTAATTTTTTCAAAGTAATTTCCTCTACATTCAATACACCTCTCCATCCTCCGAAACCAATCTTTAAACCAGTTCTGCCAAGTTTCACTAGGGAGTAAAGCACACTCGTTGTCCCAAGCCCGTAGAAGGTCCTCATCACTGGAAAACCGCCTCCCTTTTAGCTTCATTTTCACATGCGGGAACAGTGCAAAGTCGCAGGGAGCAAGGTCTGGACTGTAGGGAGGGTGCTCGAGAAGTTTCAGTCCTGTCGTGGTCAAATATTCGGTGCAGGCTTTGGCGCGGTGAGCTGGAGCATTTTCGTGATGGAGGTACCAGGTGTCCATTCTTGACTTTGGCCGCAGGTTCTTCATAGATCCAATGACTTTAGGCAGGCATTGTTCAGTATACCACTTAGCTGTGACTGTCTTCTGCGTGTCCAAAACGACACGTTCCACAATTCCACTCGATTTGAAAAATACAGCTATCGTTTTCTTCTTTACAGATCGGGATTTTCTGACAATTACGGATGTGTCGTCATCATCAAAGACCCAAACTTTGTTTTGAGCCTTGGTCGGCAGATCGTAATAGTACAGCCAAGTCTCGTCACCTGTCACGATGTCATTCACATACCGAGATTGTCCCTTATCAAACTTTTTTAACATTTCCCGGCACCAAGTCACACGTCGTGTCATCTGCTCTTCAGTCAGTTGATGCGGCACCCAGAGAGAACAAAGTTTCTTCACGTGCAAATGATCTTGCAGAATCGAACGAATTGCTGGTGCATTTAGGCCCAAAGTATCCTCTATCTGTTGGTAGGTCACTCGCCTGTTTTTGTCAAGCAGTTTCCTCACAGCAGTAACGATTTCCTCCGTGACTGACATTCGTGGCCTTCCCCGCCTCTCAGAATCCTCCAGAGTGAAATTTCCCCTTTGGAATTCTCTATACCACCTGAATATCGTTGTACGATGTGGACAATCATCATCTAGTGCAAGAGTCATTTCTTCTAAACACTGGTCTATGGTTAAACCACGCACGAAATTATACCACAAAACTGTCCTTATCTCATTTCGTGACCACGATGCCATCGCAAGCACTTTACACTCTCACTACTAATGAATAACTGAGCCCATCGACTTGGCGCAGCGGCTACTATGCACGTATGAACATGTCTCAACATGCAGCAACAAGCAGCTTCCTGTGATTCATTGTTGCGTCATATTGCAAAACTTTCCTAGTACCCTTTGTAGATACCTTTCGTCTCTAAGTTTTCGAATCCCCAAGAAAAATACTATTACCAATATCACTACCAACGTAGCGAATACTGTTTTCTGTCTTAACTCAATAGTTAGTAAAAAAAAAAAAAAAACTGCAGCCATTATCAACCCACTGCAGGATGGAACCCTCTTCAACAATTCATGTTGAGGGAAATGGACCATAATCTGCCACGCTGGTCCAGTGCGGGTTGGCAGATCGACCGTATTTAGCAGTCAGGGGCTTGAACCCCCGGTCTACTCAAGGAGCGTGTGCTATTGCACTCCCGCTCCTGACCACTCGGCTATATGTAAACAATAGTAATCATTACAATTCATCCTTACCGCCAGTAAAGTAGGTAACCCAATATTTTATGCCATTACTTCTCATTGAACGTCAGGAGCAGTGGCATCTTTCCGCATGGGCGTACTAAACATGATAATTACAGAAGGGGTGGGTAAGAGGTAAGAAATTAAAACCTTCTCGCTCACTGCTTTTATATCACGTAAAAAGGGACAATAACTAGGAGAGAAAGCAATCAATTATGGATACAAAGTTAAGCGAACTCCTATAATTTTGTCGGTGTAATTCAGATACACCCTATATATACGAATGTATATGCAGGATATATCTGCGCTACTACATCTGTTCAAGCCTGGCTGTTTGCCAGTCAGGGAGAGGAGAAAAAACTGCATACATCCACTTGAGGTCGGCTAACTGAAACCCAAGTAAGATGGCTGTCAGAAATTCGACGGTCTAGGATCTCGAAAGTGCAACATTTTTTCAAATTAACTGATATAAGTCAATGAAATTTGTTATGATAGTAGATATAAGATGACACAATAGTACAATGTATGAGCTTAAGGGCAAAGTAAGCCACTTCTAAAACATGCAAATCCACCCGAGATGCATATCCAGTCGAAGACCTTAAGAAGGGTACGATTACCACTGGCAAACAGACAGGACTCACAACTGTCCAATTGACAATTTAGCGGCTGGAACCAAGTTCCATTATAACTTAAATTTTATTTCATTTTTACAGCCCTAGCAGAAATGCTCTCGGAACAACACTTCGGATTCACTCCGCTCGGGCCATCCACCCCCTAAAGAAAGTCCTTCATCATCCTGTATGATTTGTTTGTTTGTTTGTTTTCTTATTTGGAGCATTAGCAACTAAGGCCATATTGCTCCGGGAATATGCGGTGGTCATTCCCTTGATCTTTTCGCATCTTCCGTATTTGGTGGTGACGGGCTCGAACTCCGGTCTAATCAAGAAGCGTGTGCTACGCACTGCTGCTCCTTCCCACCTGGCTACGGAGGCGCCCATCCTGTATGAGGGAGAGCATTATCACTCATTAGAAGATACTGTTTCATCCCCTCAAAAGTGAGTGACGTCATAAGGTAATTCCCAGGAATAAATTACACAGGATTCACAGATTTCTTTCTGTATATATCGCATCATTCAGAGTACCTCTCTCAAAGGGGTAAAACTGCATTTTATGCCTCTCACCTTGCCCGACCGGTCTAGCCAGGTGGGTAAAGTTCCTGCTTGGCAACCCAAAGGTCGCGGTTTCGAATCCCGCCTCGGACTTGGATCAGAGTAAAATTCAAAAACTTTGGGAGGTGCATTATGGCCAAAGAAGCCGATGCGCTAACAAAAAAAAAAAAAAAAAAGCCTCTCACCTAACCCCTGTAACAGTCTCTTTCCATATTGTTTACGGGTTAGTTTCGAGTACTCTACCGATCAAAATATCTGGTGAGCAAAATTTACTCGAAAGTGACATAAATATTAAGTGAAAAGAACTGCTAAAATCTTAACCATTGAGGTTTTCTTATGTATTTACTGTATTTTACTGCAGTGTTCAGACCAGATCTGTAAGTACAAATTAACGCATAGCAATACGATATCACTATACTTGTCAAGGAACTTCACTTTTATGATATTTGCAATACTCAAGACCATAAACCACTATCTTTATTATTTTTAAACGTGGAGTGGAAATCCAAATGCACGAAAAGTAGGTCAGTTCTTTGAGATGTTATGCCCTCTCTCCCCTGGGGTGGTGGTGATGGCAGCTGACGAAAACAAAAATAACAACCACCGCGACTCGTTCCAAGGCGAAATTACAGTCGTTGCATGATGTGTCTATTTTCCTATTGATATCTGGGTTTTTACGTGGGTGCTTCAATATAGTAAATCACTAGTGAATGACGTCGTGAGGTTACTACCGGGAAATTCAGTGGCAAAAATATAATATCTGCTTGTTCTCCGACTTGAATGATGAAACGATAGAACCTTATTAAGAATTAACTTTTTTTTCTTTTTTTCTTTTTTAGTTAGTTGTTGGCGCATCGGCTTCTGTGGCCATAATGCACCTCCCAAGGTTTTTGCAGTACTCTGATCCAAGCCCGAGGAGGGATTCGAACCCGCGACCTTTGGGTTGCCAGGCAGGGACTTTACCCACCCAGCTAGCCCCGTCGGCTTAAGAGTTAACTCACCCGCACCTGTTGCTACCTGACATCCACTTCTGATTCTCCCGTGTATGCCTCATAAGATGATACGAGGCTCGCACAGGAGCCTCCCTCCTGGCAACTATAATCAGTTTCCCATCTGTCATTGTACAATTAACATAATTGCTATTTGTTATTTGTGTTATAGCAACGTATTATCCTATTGGTTTTTTTTTCTATTAATGTAATTGTTATTTATAACTTACGACTGCATCACTTAATTGTAATCCCCTAGCTTTCCTTAGGGATTTGCATTATTTGTGTGTATTTTCCTGTACACAAGGCATTTGTATGTATTTTCATGTTTCAGAATAAAGATTATATTTATTTATAAATTCTGCCCCCCCCCCACGAAAATCCTGACTGCCCCACGTGACCTAAAATAAGCACACCTTATCAACCGTCGCCTCCCTGACTCCCCCCATGGTGGCGGATTTTACGGTATGGCAATTTGGCCAATGACTACTACTGTAATAGAATCTATACAAAATACCACAGAAATTTTTAATAGTGTAGGGGTCAAAACATTGGTTTATTTAGAAGAACATATAGAGAGTACAGCGAGGAATAAAGGAAGAGATAATGAACAACGCAAATTACATTATAACATTACCGGATCTTGTCGCTCATATCAGTATGTGTATTTTTATCTGTAGATCTGTGTTCTTGAGCCGATTTGCATATTGTGCAGGCTTAAAAAAAAAAAAGAAAACTTACGAGGTAAACCCTACTGAAATCGGCTAACTGCAACCTCTATTGAAAAGGACACTTTAGAAATTCCTCCTATCTTCTACAGCAGGGGTCGGCAACCTTTTTGAGTGAAGAGCCATTTTTGATCTCGATAAAAAAAAAGAAGAGAGAGAATCCAAAGAGCCGCATTGAACGAGTCTCTCAACATTAGGGAAGTATGCCGTAATTTTCAACTTTAAGCATGCTGAGAGACTCGTATCGTTCAGACGGTTTCTTGATTTATTTTTAATAAAGTTCATGTTCGAAAATATTTAACCGCAGAAATTCTTCAAACCAAAAACTGAGAGAAGTCCAAACTCAAATATTTTCAAATTTATATGCGTGTCGGTAAGCTACACCAGGCATCGAACAAAATTTGGCCTTGCCTTTTCAGCTCATCTATCGGTATCCATTTATGTAGAATTGCAAGGGCAGCCTTTTGCCTCTCCAAATCCTCAATTTCACTTTTAAGGCATTTTAGTCTTGCACTCCTTGATTTTTAATTCTTCTAACTCCATTTCAAACTTTGCTTCATGTAGGCTAAAAGTTAAAGAGCCACAGTTACATTTTTTTTTTATGAAAACCCCAAACACAAGAGGTATTAGAACCTATAGTGCTTACTACAGTGCTTGGGTTGGAGGTTGAGAAGACAAGAGAAGATATTTGTTGACATTAGACTTGAACTTCTGTAGACTGTAATTTTCAGGAAATACGTATGAAGGAAGATTGTTCCACAAAACGGAAGTTGAATGAATAAATGAGAAAGATGAAAAGTTGGTTCTGTGATTTTTAAGTTGGACAGTAAATGGATGTTGGCTGGTGGCGGCACGTGTTCAGACTGTTTTGAAAGAGAGAGCGGGAATTATAGAAGCCAATTCAGAAGAACAGTGCCCATGGAAGTATCTATAGAAAAGGCATGCAGCAGAAACAGTACGTCTATGAGACAGGTTGTTTTTTTTTTTTTTTTTTTTTTTTTTTAGGAGCATTAGCAACTAAGGCCATATTGCTCCGGGATATGCGGTGATCATTCCCTGACCTTTCCGCATTCTCCGTATTTGGTGGTGACGGGCTCGAACCCCGGTCTAATCAAGAAGCGTGTGCTACGCACTACTGCTCATTAATTAACCTAACTGCCCTCTTCTGAATGGAATCTAGAAGCCTGAGAGAGGTTTTGGGGGAACCACCCCAGATGTGGGAACAATATTCCATGGTAAGGCGGATTTGCGCTTTGTACAGAGTGAACAGCTGTTTGGAAGAAAAGTAACGTTGAGAACGAAAGAGAAAACCAAGTTTTTTTAGATGCAGAGGAAGCAATATTTGTAATGTGCTTGTGCCAAGAGAGATTAGAAGTCAGGGTAATCCCCGAAAGGAGATATCATTTTGCCAAGAAATCAGAGTGTCACCAAAGATAATCATTGGAGCAGAAGAATCCTTTTTGAGAGATATAGGACAGGACTGAGTTTTAGAAGGATTGAAATCAACTAAGTTATCTTTGCCCCACTGGAGAATTACCTGGAGATCGGCATTTAAGGAATTGGTAGCAGATTTTCGAAAAATTGAAGCTGATTGAGCAGGACAAGGTTTCTCAAAATGGAAAGTGGAATGCAATGTGCTATCATCGGCAAAACTATGGATAGGATTTCCAGTCAATGGAAGAAGGTCATTAATATACAAGAGGAAAAGAGTGGAGGAAAGAACTGAACCTTGGGGGACACCAGCATTAGTGGAGAAGTTAGAAGAGAGAGAGCCATCTACCATTACGCTCAGTGAGCGATCAGAGAGAAAACTGGATAACCAATTACAAAATACAGTTGCCAAACCATAAGATGGAAGCTTGTTTAGAAGACCTTCATGCCAAACACGATCGAAAGCCTTTGAGATGTCAAGAGAAACTGATTGTGTTTCATCGAACTTTTCCATTGAATTTGTTCATAAATGGGTAAGAGAAGCCAGAATATCACAAGTGTATCAACACTGATGGAGTTCATACTGGCGATCGTTGATCAGATGGAAGGATTCTAGGTAGTTTAAGAGTTGGCAGCTAATTGATTTCTCCATTACTTTAGAAAGAGTAGAAGTAATTGCAATGGGACGATAATTGGATGGGAGGGATTTGTCACCGTTTTTAGGAACTGGCTGGGATATGAGCAAATTTTAAAGCAGAAGGAAAAACTCCTTTGGAATAAGAAAGTGAAAAAAAGCAGCAAAGAACAGGAGCAAGTTTAGGAGCACAGGTTTTGAGAACAAGTAGAGAAAAACCATCAGGACCTGGAGCTTTCTTAGCATCAAGATTCGTCAAAATCCTTCTTAAATCCTTTTGAGGGAAGACCACAGGAGGCATTGAATGGAGCGTGTTGGGAACGGTGGGAGGTGTTTTACTAAGATCATTAATACATGAGTTGGAAGAAAAATGGGATGCTAGCAGGTCAGCTTTATCCTGGCTGAAGTGACAACAGAACCATCGGGTTTTGACAGAGTTGGGAGCAGAGATGGGCAAAACGTTCGGCCAATAGTTTTGGCAAGAGACCAGAATGCTCTGCTACCATTAGGACAAGAAGCAAGTATTCTACTCTTAGCCTCTTCAAAATCTAGTTTGGTCTGATTAACAACTGCTTTAGAATTGTTGCGAGCTTTGGTGTAGGCAGAAAATGAAACTGAAGAATTGGAAACAAGCCAATACAACATGCTCAAAGAGCCGCATTCAGCTCACGAGCCAGAGGTTGCTGACCCCTGTTCTACAGGAATCGAACCCAGACGACTCATAACACCAATGTATCGTCACCACTATCTGCTTCGGGGCCTAATCAAAATTTGACCGAATAGAAAAGGAAAATATGAACCAAAATAAATAAAAAAGGGGAAAGTCTAAATTAGGAAGTATCTGACAAGGCATGTCATTCCTTGATAGGAATATCTGACAAGGAATACCACATCTAGAATAAAAGGAGTCAGAGGGAATGATCGAGGCAAGTAAAATGAGAGATGACCGAAGAAACCGAAAGTTGAAATTTTAATTATAGTTTAAAGAACTGAAGAAAGAAATGAGCTTCACTGAGATTAAACTGATAATATGTGTATTTGTGAAGTAAATTTAAATTTTTTTCAGATTTGGTTTTAGAAGATGAACGTCTTCCATTACTTGGACTATTAATGTTTTCACTAAAGTAAAAAAAACAACTAAATCCTACTATTTTACAGTATTTCTCCTACTAGCACTGGTAGACACTTATACAGAAGGTACTGTTTCATCCCCTCAAGAATCAGTGACATATTGTTTTGCAGGCACTGGACACACCAGTGCCTGTAAAAGAACCAGTTTTGGAATAATGGCTTGGAGCAGGAGTTCTTAACCGTTATGTACAGTTGTCTCCCTTTGAAAATTTCTTTTCACCTCACGCCCCTATTCTAATATCAAAAGTTGTAAATGGAATACAATCAAAAATTTTAATTTTTGATTGTATATTTCATTTTACAGTATTCTTGTTTGATAAACAGCTTGAAAAGAAACAAGTCAAGCAAAAAAAAAAAGTATTTTGTAGCGCCTTCCCGGTACCTCTCCTAGGAAGGAGGATCTCCCTGATTTGAGAGATTTATGTATTGAATTTAAACAGAAAAAGAAATTCAGGCTTCTTAATATTATTAACTGAAACAGCCTAAAATTAAGTGAATATGATCATGAGGATAAGCCTTTGGATTTAAGTATAAGAATAACACAATCTTTATTGTCCAACAGTAAACTGTGTTCCCGTATATTCGTCACAACCAGGTTATCAGGAGATTAATGGGCAGAAGGCATTCTCCCGTTTTGTAACCCAATCAAGATACAGGGAATGCGAAAAGGAAGATTACGAATTATGTAAAAGTTCTAAGGTTAACACGAACATAGCTTTTATTTTCCCACGTAATGACCAAACACATTTATGCGCTTATCACTTCAAAGGGATATTGCGCGCTTCAAAAGGAAATTGCGTGGGATGCCACGCAACCAGGCTCCCACACAGAAGGGAAGGGGGGAACCGCAAAACATTTCTTAAATAATTATTACACGGCTATAACAAAAGAAAAGGGCCTTCAAAACCAAAAGAGATCTATTGCCTTGTCCTAAGGTGATATGTATCATTTTCGGCCTACGCACAGACAGCAATGTAATCGTGGAATGAATTGCGAGTCCATCACTTCGAATCCTGACATGCCTCACAGCAATGGATGCGTCTTTATTCACCCCAAATAAAGAAGTTTAAAGTAAGGAAGAATTTTTTGGACTGTTATGGCATTCTTCCTTGTGCATTTTTAAATCTTGAGATACTAGAAATTATGCATAGTATTGTACACATCTCCTACACGTACACTACCCACGAACAATACTATTATGCATAGTATTGTACAAGGGCCTCAGTAGCCCGAGTGGTCAGGAGCGGGAGTGCAGTGGCCCACGCTCTTTGAGTAGACCGGGGTTCAAGCCCCTGAATACTAAATACGGTCGATCTGCCAACCCGCACTGGACCAGCGTGGCAGATTACGGTCCATTTCCCTCAGCAGGGATTGTTGACGAGGCTTCCATCCTGCAGTGGGTTGACAATGGCTGCAGTTTATCTTTTTATTGTACACATCTGAAAGAACCTAGGAATTCCATTCGTAGAAAACGGCTTTCCTCCATTCTCGAGTTTTATTTGCATGACGCAGACTAAGAATTCGCCGAACAAACGATTATGCTTTTCTAGTGTTCAGTAATACTTGTCCCACTACTAAGAATTTCTGTTATAGGCAGACAACAGTTACGACTAGTTTATGTTATTGCTGCCGAAGTCACACAATGCATGGCGCGTCACGATTCAGTTTACTTTCTCTATAATGTTTGCTGAAAATGAAGCACAACTAACTGTCACTAACAGCTTCACCTGCTCACCGCATTTATTTTCTCGAAATAACCGTTATCAATAGCAGTTATTGTATATCCCCTCCCCACTTTTCTGCCCCATAAACATGGAAAGGAAAGGGTAAAGGATGCCACTACCTAAATGGCCAATTTTTATAAACTGGTTAGAGGACAACAACTGCTGACGATCTTGAGAACCGTATACAGAGGAAAAGGTTTAGTTCCCCCTTATCGCAAGAACTAAGTACTGTACTCGAAACTCTCTTTCAGAATGAAATATACTGAGAAAACTTATGAAAAATAATGACAATTTTTGATCGGCTAGTCTATTACTGTTTCGTGGTAAAGTTTCAAACAAATGAGCCAATAAACACTGATGTGAATTCTAAACACTCCATAGTTTTCAATTCATTGTTTTAATTGAAACTGCGTTAAATTTAAATTCAATTCGTTTTAATTCCAATTTAATTTCATTCAGTTCAATTCGTTTTAATTCAAATTGCATTAAATCGGCCTCTTAAGATCAAATGTCCATAAAATACTAAACTGAAAAAATATCCGAATCATTTAAGCAGTGCTTCTTAAATTTAATCACTGCTTCTTAAATTTCATCTCTTCCAATTTATTTTTGACACACTTTTACATTTGCTTTTATACTTTTATATTTCTTCTACATTTATGTTCGATCTTTTTACATTAATTTTATCTGTAGTGCACTGTGTTTCAGTACGGCTCCTCTGCAGTTTCTCTCTATGCTGTATGACTTTGTTAACAAAAACATACTGCATACCTTTTATTTTTGAACGATTTTAATACTCTCTAATAAGTTTAACACAAGCCCGTGCTACGTCATGTACTGTAAACTGAAATTAAGAGCTAACTTTTTGCTTTCCTTCATGAAGTTCCACACTTTTCCCTAAATAATAAGGCCGTTCATCTTCTCCCAATATGTATATACTGTATACAGTATATACATATTGCTTCAAATTTACATTTCATACTTCCTACATAAAGTTTTTATTACAGTTTGCAACATTTTACAAAAATTAACATGAATTATGAAAAGCAAAAAGTAAGGAATGCAGTGTGACAGGGAGAAGTGAGGGGGGGAACACATCGGCCTACGAAAGATTAATATCGTACCCTAAACCAACATCTGACATAAACATGGTAATAAAGAAAATTAATTAAGTTAGAAACTTTGAAATAACTCACAAAGTTTGTTAACTAGAGTAGGTACAGATAAGCCACACATCTGTATGATCTATATAAACCACACTTATTCTACTTATAAAAATTTTTAGAATTATGCAAAAAGAGCCTATTGTATTCGTCTGCACGTAATAACGCGACTCCTAGCGGATGGAATTTTATAAAATTTTACATCTGACTCTTTCAGAAAGATTTGTTGTGCCATCCCATATTTGATTAAAATTAGATCAACAGAAATCCCGCAATTAGTCTATTTGTTCTCTTCGCATGCAATAGTTCCACACCTAGTGGATGAATTTTTATGAAATTTTATATTTTGGCTCTTTTAGAACGATTGTTGATCCAGTCAAAATTTCAATAAAGTGGGACCAATTGAAATTCGGAAATTATTATTATTGTTTTTATCTTACACATCACATAGGTTATCCATATACCGTATATTGTAGCTGGAACACTGATATGTTCTCGGTTCACGCATAAATTAACCACAATCTTTGTAGTTAACGGTTGGGCTTTAATTACAATCTTTGACTGTATTATATTTGAATTATAACAATAATAATAAAACGTTAATTATTACAATTTGCTAACTCACCAATCCCCTTGTAACGCACTGCATACATTAACTAACTTAGTAACGTAGTATTTTATTACTAATGTACTAGGGAGGTTCGCTCCCTGCTCGCTTTGCTCGCCAATCTCCGCGCACGCTTTTCTACATAAAATGTATAGGCATGACGGAGTAAATGAAATCTTTTCTACGCAAAAGACAAAAAAAAAAAAAAAAAACCAAACTATTATATTTAGGCCACCCGAATAATTAAATTCATCTGCCGTGCTGTCTTATGTCTGTTAATTGCGTGTGTTCTATCGTCGATTTGTCTGTTTGCTGGACGAAAAACCCGTTTTCTGGGGAAAAACCTTGCTATCTACGCCTGAGGCCGACTAACTCAGCCAGGGAGTGAAAAAAGCCCATTAAAGTTCCTGGCGTCATCGAAGGGATTCGAACCCGGGCATTTTCCACCCGGTGTGGGGAGGACGGTGACGATACCACTATGCTACAGCGCAGACACGCAAAAGACACCTGTCGAAACGCAGTGATCGATATCTAATCGGGAATGACCTATGTAATTATTTACCTGTGCATTTGTAGTGACGTAATTTCCCCGCCCATTTGTACCCGAATACCTCTTCTCCCATTGGCTACCCTATCCCCACCACGTGGATTCTCAAGGTCGAATAAATATCACTAATTATTTACCTCCGTTTACATAGGTCACTTAGGAAAAGACCTTTTGCTTCGGGTTCCATAATGCATGAGGAATATTGTTGCATCCGAAAGAGCAGGACTAAAAATTTAACTAAGCTATTTACAAATATACAAACTATATCGGGACGATGGGTCCCCTTTATCAGCTGACATTAATATACAAAAAAAAAAAAAAAAATGTTACAATGGAACATCAAATGATGCCGGTTATGGTCATGTATTAGACAGCGAAGCACGTGCACGAGGTTGGTGAACGTTATGGAGGCAGTTGTCTTGCAGTGCGTCCCAAGTAATGCACCCTACAGTGTCAACAGCAAGTTTCTGATTCTCTCCAGTAACCCATTTGTGTTCCTTCCATTTAACATTTTTTGTATATTAATGTCAGCTGATGAAGGGATCCATCGTTCCGATATAGTATGAGTGCAAATAGTTTAGTATTTTGTAAATATTTTAGTTTTGTTATTATTTGTATAATAATAACATTATACTAATATACATACTAACATTATAACGCACTGATCGGAATCTAATCAGGAATTGACCTATGTAATTATTTATCTGCGAATTTGTAGTGACGTAATTTCTCCACCCTCTTCTCCCATTGGCTAGAATAAATATTACTATGAGCAAAACTCTTTTAATATATAGAGAGATATTACTGGCCGATCACCGAAACAGATGCGTGTCAGGAGTCCATTTATTTGCAGCAACCACTTCTTCCCCCATTTTGACCTTACCGTATTTCTTTCTCTAAATAATAATACAATATAACAAGTTAAATCATTAAAATGATGTTAAATGAACTGACATTTTAGCATCAACTACTAAATACCGACAAACTTGCTTGAGCGTGTGTGCGCCAACTTTCTTTCAAACTTACATGACAATTTTAAACTGTCAAACTTACTTCACAAACTTGCTTGAGCGTGTATGACTCACTTTAGACAATCGACATCTCGTTTTCATTTAACTCACTCTCGTATATCCAATTTTGTATTCATTATGTAGATGTTTTCTTGTTAAGATCAACGTTTTAATCTTAACAAGGATTGGAGTTCGTTAAGTAAAAGAACCTTAATCTCCTTGGTCCTTTTAAATTTATGTGGAATAAACAATCAGTCCACTGGGCAAACCCACGTAGCACAAGCCTTCCTATTCTCTGATTTGTTGTTGTTACTATTATATTATTTCTCCCTGATTGGGGGATTCCACTCCGTGACGGGTAATGCTACCAAGTACACAGGGTGGTTGTTATGTCTAGTGTTACTGTTGGTCGATCAACTCTCTGACTATCCTACAGGTGTTCACAGGATTGCGACTTTCTGGAGTTCCTTGTAGGTGTTCTCTGGGAGATCTATTGTTGCTAGGCTGCTATGTAGGGTCTTTGGCACCACGCTGGTTGACACGATCATCGGGATGGTTGTTACTTCTTGCATATGCCACATCTCCTTGACCTCATGTCTCAGGTTTGTGTACTTTCTAATTTTTTCCTCAAGGGTTTTCTGGACGTTGCTAGTCTTGGGAACTGCTATGTCAATCAGGTAGGTAGCATTTTCCATCTTGTCCACAAGGGTTATGTCCGGTCTGTTGTGAGGGATGGTCTTATCTGTTATTATGGTGCGGTCCCAATACAGCTTACGGGTTGGGGTATCTAGTACTGCCTGGGGGTTCGTACTTGTAGTATGGTACACTTTCTTTGGTCAACAGGTATTTCCTCGCTAGCTTCTGATGTATTATCCTGGCTACCTGGTCGTGTCTACGAGCGTATTCAGTCTGGGTGATCACCTTGCATCCCCCCCTGTGAAGTGCTGGATCGTTTCTGAGCCCAGGTGGCATCGTCGACATGTGTCATCTGACATACCGGGCTCCTTTGCAATGTATTTTCTATAGTTTCTGGTGTTGATTACCTGCTCTTGGATGGTTATTATTATTATTAAAATAAATGTACCGTACATCTTAAGGTACATTTATTTTAATAAATAAATTAAAAAGGCTAAAACTAGATAAAAGACATTTTGAATTTTTTGGCATGCCAACTAAAACATGTCTCCAGTCTCTGGTGTAGAGGCTTCGCCACCGTCACGGGTTTAAAAAGATCGTTCGATTCCTAACATAGAAACCGAGAATAAACACAATGCCATTTAATTCAAAGTAAAAAAGTACTCTGCAAATATTAGCACCAGCTCAGAGTCACTTAGCGGCGATACTATGAGAAAACTTTTAATTTAATAAAAAATATATGTGAGTGAGTGAATTCGGCTAAATGTGGGGTGTAAACTTCAGTTATATTTCCGACCCTCTGATGTTCAAGGGTATCGAACAAACGCATGAACAGAAAAAAAAAATCAGGAATGAAGACCACCAGAAATGTTTAATATACAGGATTCGCAAGAACCTAATTAAACTGCAACCCTTAACTGTGTGAGACCATCCTGTTCTGCAATTTTTTTGTTATTTGGATGCTGACGAACATTTATTTTAATTATGTATATTATATATAAAGATCATGGAAATAAATGTACATCATATAATATATCAGATATTTTGTATTCTTTGGTGTGCATTTTTAACTAGGTTCTTGCGAATCCTTTATCTCCCGTACCAAAACCTGTTTAGAATTATCTCTGGTCTACAGACTGCAATTATATAATAAAAAGAAATTGCTGTACTGCAATTTATTATTATTAAAGGTAAATAAATAAAAAGATTTTATTATATAGTAATTGCTCTGTATAAATCGCCCATAACGGCTAAAGGCCAGGGATTTTACAAGTTTATGATACAATAATGTTGATTATGGAGAATTAAAATTAGATTAAAAAATTAAGATTAAATGACTACTTTACGAAAAATTATAAAGAAATTACATAAAGTTCTTTGTCAAATTAGAGGTGGGATAATGAACAGTACATACACAAACTATAATATGAGATTCTCATTGCATACATATTAGTGCGGACAGTACATAATTTTGCAGAAAGACGATTCAGTTCTGATGTTAGTTCACATATGTGGCCTATCAACGTAATCCAATGAACAGCCTAATGGCCCATCTGGCGTTACTGAAGATCAGGAATCTTGGATGGATGAAAGCATGTGCCTAGGTAGGAATCGCTCACAGAGGGAGAATCTTGTTGGATGTGCACCACAGATTGTATTGCGGTATTCTCCACTGGCATCTATCCCTCCCATGCGTTGGGTGGGTGATAAGATTATTTCAGCTAGTATTTTGGATGTTAGGATCGGTCGCCTTTCAGCTACAGTGGAAGGCAGCCGCGTGCAGAGTGGAGCAGCAATTAAAATAAATGTGTGCCACCCAAATAAAAGTGGCGTTCGGCCATCACTCGTAAGGGTTCCTGCCACGTCTCGTTATACATATACCAAAACACCAGCAGCCTGAGACACAAACTAGGCCTCCTTGACTAACTTCTCCCCTCGCAAATGGCTGATGTGATCTACTTGTCAGAAACGTGGATGAGGCCAGACAGGAATCAATTGCCTGTGCTACTTCTGCTGGTCACAAAGCATATTCAGCATCAAGAATCTCTGTTGCTGTGGGAATAAAAAAAGAAAATGGAATTTATTCATGCCACATCGAGTTAGTCTCCATTATATGAAGCAACCGTTGTAACGATTCAAAACATGACCCGCTTTATTGAAGTTGCATCAGTATACAGTGGCGGACAAAAAAACTGCACCTCCTTAAAAAAAAAAATCTTAAATATTAAAAACGTATAAGATATTGTTTGATTACAGTCATTTTGTTTGTCGCAAAGCCGAACAATCCGCCCACCTTCTCAAGCACATTATGGGAAGCAACAACAGATGTAAGCTTTCCCACCCGCTCCATTGCTGGACATATATCTTCATGGAAGGTCAGAGAAGATTGGACAACCTCTGACCACAGAGTTATTACATTCCAGATGCACCGTGCTCTTAACAGACAACCCACACCTAGAATAACCGTCAACAGATTTGCTGCTGACAAGGCCAACTGGGAACAATTTCAAGAAGCACTGACTGGCTCTGCCCAAACTTTTGACTACGCAACCCCGTCTCTGTGAAGAAAACGCAAACTACAACCCAGTACAAAGCGAAGACCTATTCACGCTAGCAGACCTCTACTTGGCAACCGCCAAAATACGAAACAAGAAGACGCCTGGTGAAGACTATCTGGAACTAGAGATCGTGAAAATGGCCGTAGAATACATCCCAACAACTATCCTAAATTTGTCCAACCACTGTCTGTCTGCAGGCTACTTTCTTCACGACTGGAGATCTGCAAGGATCCGACTGATCTTGAAGAACCCGACAAAATCATAGGAACTTCCAGAGTCTTACAGACCTATAGCACTATTACTGGTACTGAGCAAACTATTTGAACATTTACTCCACAACAGGATAGAAACCTAGAAGTAGGCCTACAATCCCCCAAACAATTTGGCTTTTGTAGAGGCTGCTCCTTGGAACGTATAATAGCCGCAGCTAGCAACTATAATCGCAAATACTTCCTGATGATTTCTGTCGATTTTGCCATTTCTGTCGATTTCTGTCTATTTTGCCGAGGACACTTGACCCCTTTGGTGGTCAAGTGTCCGCGGCAGACTCCGGGAGGCAAATATCCCCAGCAACCTGAACCACTGTATCAAAACCTACCTATCTGACAGAAGGATCTCAGTATGTGCTCCCTACTCTCAACTTACTCGGCCTATCTTCCGGGGATGCCCACAGGGTTCAGTCCTGGGCCACTCCTTTGGAACCTGGTGATGGACGGCTTCCTCAATCAGAATCTCAATGGGGCAGATGCAAACGCTTTTGCAGACGATCTCGTCCTGATGCTGGAGGCAGACAGCCGGGCAGAACTGGAAGTCACTGCAAACCAGGCAATTGACTCCCTGCAAACGTGGGCAAAACAGAACTACCTAAAGATATCACCAACCAAGACATCCTCAATACTCCTCAAGGGCTCTCTCGACACCAAAAGGCCACCACGATTAAACTAACTACAGAATTAAAATACCTGAATCATATTGGATAAAAACTTATCCTTTACCCCACACCTCGTCTATCTCCAGAGAAAGATCAGGAACTACTCAGCCCTCATAGCAAGAGTCACAAGAAAAGATTGGGGACTAAGGACCCTGTCTCTCTTTTACAAGGCTTTTTTCATCCCGGCCGTCTCATACACTGTGGGGATTTATAACAACAAAGCAAATAAGAATAAATGCGGCGTAGCATCTTGTTCACCATCACAAGAGCGTGCTGAACTGTCAGCTCACACGCGCTGCAGGCCCTGGCGGGATCACTCCCCCCTGGACTTGGAAATTGTCCGCTGCGGCATGTTCTTTCAACTATCAAGGGGGAAAAATGTAACCTGCATCGGCTTCACTACCGATCCAATCAACAACAGCAACATAGAGGAAAAAACGTGTTATGAACCATCTCCAGCAAACCTGGAAGTCCCGATGCGCAGAATCAACTAAAGGCGCCATAACCCGGAAATTCATCCCGGATGTTACCCAAGTCTACCCCCACCAGCCAGTCTAGCTCACCGGGGCTCTACACCACCTTCCTTTTAACGGGACACGGTTCCTTTAACGCCAAATTTTCGACCTATGGAATAAAAGAATCGCCACTATGCCACTGCGGTGAAAACCAGACATGGACACAGCTGATGCATGAATGTCCCCTCTTTGAGGATATAAGATGCCACTTTATCACAAAAATATGTTTCAACCCGAAGGATCCGGAACACCTTTTGCTGTGGGAGGAGTATTTGTACTACAGAGCCCTCTCACAATTTGCGCACGAACTGTTCACCAGACTATGAGCACTACCACAACTTTCCTATACTCGATACTGGAACTCTGACAACCGAAACGGACAACCATGACTATGACTTTACTCGATGGAACCTAGGTCCCATAAGTGACACCATCCCACACTGACATCTTGTTTATTGGACCAGCACTGACCAACTATTGGACGGGATGCTGTCGCGGACCTGACGAAGCGGCAGCTTTGCTGCATACACGCCACGTTGGCGAACTGAGCCGGGCTCCTTGTCCGGCCCTTTCTTCTCCCTCACCCTGACGGGGGGAGAATGTGCGCGTGCACTGTGTAGACAAGTGATTTGTATGCTCTTCAACTTTTTAAAAAATTAAATAGTTTCTTCCCGTTTATCAAATCTAAACTTATACTAATAGATGCCTTATTGGATGTTCTTCTCATCCTTCATCTTATATTATGCAGATTGTCATCAGATAACCTTTTATTTTAAATTTTTCTTATATGATATGTATAAAGATACTCTGTCCGCTGCAGTATGACACAAGGTCAAAGTTCTCAGCTACAATGGCAGGCTTTATAGTCAACGGCGGGGAAACACAAGGTCACACATTTCTATTTTTGCAGGCGTTAAGAGTGTCAACCTACCTCTTAACCAAGAAATAGCCATACTTGGGGGTTGTGGTGACCTTCCGATCTGAAGGCGATTAACGATACGAAATGTACTCCCATATCATTTTTACGGTAGGGAATTTCATTGTAGACAATACAGTCTGGATGGTATTCTTCACCAGGTCTACGGCGAATCATTTTTCTCTCTTTAGACCCATGCATCCATTAAAATAACTTGACTTCCACTGCCGGGGATCCATTTGACATGCTCCTTACACCAAATTAATCGGGCCTTTTCTATTTTTTTTGTCTGAGGAAGGGCTTCTTCTTAGGACGACGGGCTACAAGTCCATTTTTGAAGAGGTGTCTTCTGACTGTTACTGCACTTGCTACCACTCCTGTATGTTCTTCCCATTCTCTTTTCGCCTCAGACGAAGCAGCTTTACGGTTTTTAAGGCATAAGCGCTTCAAAACGCGGTCCTGTTTTGGCGCAGAGACTCGTTTACGTCCGGTTCCTTTTTTCCTATCAGCAGAACCAGTATTCTTGAGTTTGGAAAGAAATCTACTCACTGTCGACTGATTACAAGACACTCTATAAGTAATATTATGGGAAGCACATCCTTCCTCACGTAAAGCAACAATAGCACTCTTTCTTCGTAGCGTCAACTGCACGTAACTCGCCATCCTGACACAAGCAAAAATGACTGCAACTCTCACACAGCGTGCTTATATAGCTGAAAGTAACAGCTGATGCAATATTATGTCATCAGCTAAGCGTGTCAATCTTATCTGATGTAATCTGTAAGAAATATTGCCATATACTTACATTATTCGGACGACAATTACAATTTTAAGGGATGATGCACTTTCTTCGAACAGTAGTGTATACTTCCTTGCTCTGATGCTGAGATCATATATGACGCCTCTGATCGGCTATTCAATAAACTTCATACAACTATTTACCTTATTTGTGGAGATTTTACGATTAACACTCCACCTTCATGCGGAGTTCCGCACACTAGGCGACTTATTTTCAATCAGTCATGTGTAAAATGTCTAGTGAGAAGAACAATATCGTCATTGCTGTTTCTATATATTTTTTAAACAGAATTAGAAAAAGAAAACGGTCGTTTCATCCATATTCTTTAAACTGTAGAACGTTTACTGCTGCTAATGAACAAGATTTCACAAAATGAGCAGAAATTTCAATAATTTACTGCATGTCTAAAGAAAGTTTCCCAGAATTAACTCGAAAAGTAATTCCAAAAATAGGACACTAACTCAGTGTCAAAAGTACCATACCGTTAATTCCACCACCGCGGAGGAGGAGGATTTATACAATCACTGGCCAAAAAATTGGGAACTTTTTACATTTGGCGTCAACAGATAATTAACATAGGGTATGCAAATATAAGTTGCCACGTAGTATGATCATAAGTTTCTTGGTATCACATAAATAATATACGCCTTTATAGAGCTTCATAGTGGATCAATGAGTGGAAGACTAAAGAAGAACGCAGCAGAAAGTCGGTACGCCAAGAACGAGACGCAGGAATTTAAAGCGAATTGTGTGCCAGAATAGAAGATACAGCGTGCAACAAATGATTGAAAATTTCAATTCTGGAAAAGAAAGATCCATTCCAAGCGAACTGTACGACGGGAGGTGAAAAATATGGGATTCGGTATTTGTGTGCCTATACGAAATGTATACTGTATTTAGTTTAGATACACCATAGATAACTCTTAATAAACTACAAAGTAGTTGTTGTAGGCATCATTTGCTGTTTCTCATATTGTGCTCTGCCTTCACGACGAGTTGCCATGATATTGCACTACTTCGAATAAGTAACTCTTCACTAATAGAGAAGACTATTGTTACTTATTCTCAGTTGAGTACCACCACCCAGACAGCACTGTTTCACGGCTATTGGCCGATCATCAGTGGGTGGGCAGGTACCCTGGTAATGCAGACATGACGACCCAGTTGTGAAGTTAATCACACAGTATGAGAGATGCCAAGAGGTGTAGATGTCAATATTTAAAATAAATAAATGCACAAGGCATAATACTTTAAGAGTTTGGTATCTATATAATATCGGTGTTTAGATACACCATAGATAACTCTTAATAAACTACAAAGTAGTTGTTGTAGGCATCATTTGCTGGGTGGTGGTACTCAACTGAGAATAAGTAACAATAGTCTTCTCTATTAGTGAAGAGTTACTTATTCGAAGTAGTGCAATATCATGGCAACTCGTCGTGAAGGCAGAGCACAATATGAGAAACAGCAAATGATGCCTACAACAACTACTTTGTAGTTTATTAAGAGTTATCTATGGTGTATCTAAACACCGATATTATATAGATACCAAACTCTTAAAGTATTATGCCTTGTGCATTTATTTATTTTAAATACTGTATTTAGTATATAACTTAGAAATAAAAAGTGAATCACATCAATGCCAAACACAAACTATTTTAAATGTTTGGCATTGAGTTGGTTCAATTCCTTTAAATTGTATCATTTCGATAATAAATTACTTAATCTACCACATGATATAAAAGTGTGGCATCTATCAATTCATCAACATAATAATGAACAATCACGTAGATCCCCTCTTCCAAGTTAAAAAAAAATTGTTTTGCCTAAAAATGTTTCTTTTACGTAATGTATACTGTGATGTTCTTTTAAGCTCTTAATATTTACCAGTGTGATGTCACTCAGAAATCATATCAGAACAAACTCATTCATTGTCTAAACTGCTTACATTTCCTAAAATATTGTATCTTCTGTTTATGCAGATACCAGACCAACCAAAACTTGTTATTTAAAACTCGTTTAAATAGTTTAAAAGAACGTTGCGGTACCATTCTTTTGAGGATTTGTGTGAGTGTCCCATTTCCATTTCCTACAAACAACAGTACTGAATAAATTTCGGATTCTACAAAGATACTTTTTACTAATTATTGTATTCAAACAACAATGATTAATCTGTCTTAAACGAGTTATGACACATTGACTTCTTTAAGGCAATAAATCATCTCCAAATACGACCTATCTAAATCAGATGGAAAGCAAAACAGGAAAATGACCCATATTAATGGACTAACATATGAAAACCAGAGAACTGATGGTAGTTATTAGGTCAGATTAAACGCCTTAAATTTCTCATAGACTGGGCAATGTGGGACAGGACGAAGGTGTCAACGATGGGATAAGAACAAAGTAACCTGACTTAAGCACTACTTGAAGGTTGAATAAAATCAGATATTTGTTTAAGGACAATAGGATTTAGATCGCTTTGTAAAGGTTAATCAACTTTAATGACCTTTTTCAAATATTATGAGGAAAGGTTGAAATAATTTGTGTTCTAAAATGACTTACACATGCGTACACGTTACGAACGAAGTGATACTGTTTACTCTGTGTGTGACATTTGATACCTGAACTAACAGTCACAGTTTTCTTTAGAACCTTATTCTTGAATGATTTAATCGGCAATTGACCGTGACAATACCGGGGGGGGGGGGACAGACGATTTTATTTTTTACTGTTGCAAATATAAATGCTTTTTTTACTCGTATACAATAGCTTCTGAAAAGAAACTACAGCATTGTTCTTTATTTTTTTTTAGGATAGCTTTCGAAAAAATTTAACAGTTACTTCATTTAATACTTACTTATTCTTAACCAGATTCCTCAAACTGTCGCACATAAAAATATTACAATAAGTAATGTTCTATTTACATGTTTAATTTATATTTCGACAAATACTCATTTGGCAATGAATATTATCATTAACCGTATTCTGTGGTCACATGTATTCGAACAACTTAAACATGTGTATTACTGCACTTTCCTATTAATCAGGGGTATTTACCTTCATGTTAAGAAGCTTCTGAAAAGCTTCTTAACATGAAGCAGGGAGGAATTTCAGTAAGATTACTAAATGTATAATCGCGCAATTTTTTTTCCAAACTTATCTTAGTTATTCTTAAATTTATGAAAAATATATATCTTTGTATCAGTTCTACAAGCTGACAAAAAAATATAAATTTATTAGTTGTTCTATTTTAGTCCATCGACTGCTTTGATTCACACTGTTTATCACGTGTTGTCTGTACAAGTGTATACTTACAGGCCGATTCGCATGTTGTGGGGTCTAAAAAAACCTGAATCTGCTGTATTTCCTTATAAAGAACTTTATAAAGAAATTAAAAAGGAAAGAAAGCAGCTTCAAATCATATAATTCTTAAAGCTGATTTCTATCCCCAGTGCCTCACGCCCCACTGCATCTTTTTGCACCTCTTTTTCATCTAACTCTTCGAAGCACGTCTCACTTCTACTTATTAACGTGTCGAGCATCATATGTATGTGCCAAACGTATTTTAATGATCAGGCGTTTCTCTGGGATTAAAAGCGATTTCTGTGGTGAAGACAAAGTGAACACTGTATATTAGCGTTTAGAGCCAACTCTGTTGTACATGTGAGAGCCTAAAATACAAGTACTTAATTAATTTTCTTATTTTTAATTACGTTAAATTGATTTTTAATTATTTGTTACTCTAATGTAAGATTTTCGATTTTTTTCATTTTAATTTGTATTAGTAACGATTATAGGGTATATTCCATCAACTCCAAGAAAGCCTATGGCTTATGCTGCACCAGCCAAAAAAAAAAAAAAAAAAAAAAATCCGAACAAAACAATGATAAAAACAAAAAAAATTTAAATAAATAAACTAAATAATAATAATTAAAAATAAATAAATAAAATAAAATATAAATAAAAAGGAAATTAAACCTATCATCCTATGTGCTTCCCTTACCCGAAAGTACTATCCAGATGACCTTTGAATTTCCCCAAACTGTCGGCCTCTACCACCCATGAAGGCAACTTATTCCAGTAATTTATAACTCGCTGGCTAAAATAAAACTTCCTGCAGTTCAATCTAAACATTTCCCCCCGTAACTTGAATTTATGTCCCCTAGTTCTAGCATCATTTATAATCTTGAAAATTTTGTCCTCATTCATTTTACTGGTGCCTCTCAGAGCCTTAAACACCTCAATCAAATCTCCTCTAAGGTGTCTAGTTTCCAAACTCTGCAACCCACATATTCGAAGTCTTTCTTCATAAGGACGCCCTTTTGCCGATCTCACCAGGCGAGTTACCCTTCTTTGCACCCTTTCAAGAAGCTCGATGTCTTTCTTTCTTTAGGTGCGGTCTCCATACTTCAACACAGTATTCCAAGTGTGGTCTAATGTAAGCCTTATATAATGGGATTATCACGTCCCTATCTCTACTTTCAAAAGTTCGATTGATCATCGATAGGACACCATGGGCCTTCCTTACAACCTGTTTACAATGCTCAGAGAATTTCATGTCTGACCGTATCGTAACACCCAAGTCCCTTTCCTCCAGTACTGGGTTTAGTTGAACTCCACCAAGTGAATAAGTTTTTTTGGGATTACTGTTTCCCAGGTGTAATACCTTACACTTTGTTGGATTAAAGCACAGCTGCCATTTTTCTGACCATTCTTGAAGTCTATCTAGG
The DNA here is from genome assembly GCF_048544385.1 of Mastigoproctus giganteus. Taxonomy (NCBI): domain Eukaryota; kingdom Metazoa; phylum Arthropoda; class Arachnida; order Uropygi; family Thelyphonidae; genus Mastigoproctus; species Mastigoproctus giganteus. The sequence goes on from NC_143581.1 coordinate 36,309,548, forward strand.
TCTCTCTGAAGAAGCTCAGCTTGACAGTGATCATTAAGTACTCTACCAATTTTAACATCATCTGCAAATTTAGACATCTCTATCCCTTCATCAATGTCGTTTATGAAAAAAAAAAACAACAGTGGTCCTAATACTGATCCTTGGGGAACCCCACTTCTTACATCAACCCAATCTGAGGAATAGCCATTTATCACAACCCTCTGCCTCCTGCCATCCTTCTATCCATCTAAGGATTTTCCCAGTGATTCCAACCTGTTCCAGCTTATAAAGTAACCGCTCATGTGGGACTGAGTCAAAAGCTTTGCTGAAATCTAAATAAACAATGTCGAAATTATTCCCTATATCCAGCTCGTGAGTTATCCTTTCGAAATAGCGAACCAGATTTGTTAAAGATGATTTTCCCTTTACAAAACCATGCTGAGTATCCTTGAGAATTTCAATTCGATCCAAATTATCCTGAATTCCACCCTTGATCATTGCCTCCATGATTTTCCCTACTACTGAAGTCAGACTGACAGGTCGATAATTTCCAACTTCACTTTTAGAGCCACCCTTATGTATGGGAGATACATTTGCACTTTTCCAATCCAAGGGAATCTCCCCAGAGTCTAGTGATGCTCACATAATTAGCCTCAATGGTTCAATGCACTCGCTTGCCGCCTCTCTTAAGATTATAGGGTATATTCCATAAACTCCAGGAGCCTTACTGGTCTGTAGGCTCGAAAGTTTTTTCATTAAATAATCTTGCGAAATTTCAATATCATTAATTACATATTTTTTAACTTCGCTCCCACAATTTCCCATTGCCACAAAAGGCTTTTCATTTGTAAATATCGATGCAAAATAACTATTGAGTTCATCTGCAACGGCAGCTGGTGTATTTATTACTATCCCCTTTCAATTACGTAAAGGTCCGATCTGGTTTGTCCTGCTCTTCTTGGCATTTACATATGTGAAGAATTCTTTATCCCCCCTCTTTGCTCTGTTTGCTAGTGATTTCTCATAAACTGCCTTTGCCTGTCGAACCTTTTCTGTGGCTCTATTACACATCACCTTGTAGCTGTTATAGGCTTCAGTACTTTTTATTGCTCTGTAACCTTTCCATGCCACCTTTTTCTGCTCAAGTAATGCGGAAACTTCACTATTCATCCAACTGGGAACCCTTCTCGTGGAGTATTTTTTTAATGGTATATACGCATTCAAGGCATCTGTGATTAATATTTTAAAAGCGTACCACAGTTCAATTGTATTCATTCTCAGCGCGATATCTACCCAGTTAATAGAGGCCATGTAGTACCTTAAGGCATCGTAATTTCCTTTTCTGAAATTAAAACCCATTCCTTTGCCTTTTACTTCTGCTACCTCTCTCGTCATCATCCACCGCAGAACTCCGTGATCACTTCCTGCTACTGGTTCCTCTACTGTCAGCCCTGTTATGTCATCTGATTCATGTGTGATGATGAGGTCTAGGATATTCTTTTCTCTAGTACTTTCCCTGACATGTTGATACAAATAACAGTCATCTAGTTGATTTAAAAATTTTGTTCCCCATGTCGAGTTTCCTTCCCATTTACTCCAATCAATTAGAGGCAAATTGAAATCACCCATAATAAGGCATTGACGCTTACTTGCCCATTCCATTTGCATGTAGAGGCTTTTGTCATAATCTTCACAATCACCTGGTCTGTAGATTACTCCTACTCGCATTATACCTTTGTTTCCAACTATCTCACACCATACAGACTCTATACTAGCATGTGAAATGTCTGAATCCGGGAAAGCTATCGTCGCACTCAGGCTGCTTCTGATAAGAAGCATTACCCCACCACCCCTTCTATCTACTCTATCCTTTCTAAATACATTATACAAGCCGTACTGAAACTCATCATCCCCAATTTCCGGGTGGTACCACGTCTCTGTAAGCCCTATTATGTCCGCGTTACTTGTTTTAACCAGCAGTTCCAATTCATTTTATTGACGACACTTCTAACGTTACTGTATAAACAAATAAGATTTACTGTTCTTGTATATTTAACAACCCTAATACAACCCTTGAAGTTTTTTAGGCTCTCTTCCCTGATATTAGCTACCCGCTCACGTGAAACGTCTTTGCCCCCAGAACATCTAGATAATACGTCCAGTTGGGGTAACAGATAAGAACTCTTAAAGTATGTGCAAGAGTTACATTGACCAATATTATCAGATAAACGCGTGTCAGTATTACCCACATCTCCCCTAACTAGCAGTTTCCCTGAACCTTTAAGGTATCCTCAATAATACTGGCAAAAACTTTTGCACCACCTTTGTTTAAGTGTATCCCGTATCTACAAAACAAATTCCTTCTACCTACAAGTGTGGGCCATGCTGATAGAAATTTACCCCCTAAAGCCCTGCAGATTCCTTCAAGTCTTGAGTTAATCCACAAGGCTCTTAACATATAATCCCTCCTATCGTGTCTGGGGAGAATTGCAGACACAGACATTATGGCTTAGCTCGCGACATTTCCTCAGCATGGTCTTGTATTTTTCTAACAAATCGTCAGATCGTGTATGTTTAATATCGTTTGTCCCCACATGAATAATAATATTTTCTTTACCCCCTTTAAAATCTGACAATCTGTTGGTGACATCATCAATAGTTGCTCCCGGCAGACATACCCTGGTTCTGCTCCACCTATCTTTATTACAAAAAAATATTCCCCGTTTCCCTGACAATGGAGTCTCCTAATAAAACAATGTCCTTTTTAACCAGAGTAGTTTGCACTTGGTTTTTCTGTTTTGAGGCTCGAATCGGGTGTGCATCACTTGGTAGATTGCTGGAGTTTTGAGTCCCTGACGAGCTCCCAGATGCATTATTTTCGAGGGCAAGCACTCGTTTTTTTCAGGGACTCAAATTGTTCCATCAGTGCACCAAATTGTAATTTAAGATCGGTGCACTCCTTACATCGATCACAAAGAAAAGAATCCCCAGGTGAGGTAGGATTAGTCACCAGGTCGACCCTGGAAAACATACCACAGGTTCCACAACGGATTAAATTATGACTCACCCGTAAATCGCCATCTGCTATTTCCGTTGTGAGTCACGATACCCTGTGACGTGTTTAAGGCAGATCTCGTAACTATCATTATAAAATTAAATAAATATCAATGAAAGTAACTTTAAAAATTATATCTATAATATTATTAAAATCAAACAGTTACAGGAAAACCTATAACAAAATAATCCAACAATATCTAAATAAATCAAACATTTAAAAGCACTATCCAAAAGTAAACCACTTAACTGAGGAGCCCTGTCTAAGCGCGTCCGCTCACCTCGAATGCCAACGTGTGGAGAGTATCATACGGAAGTGTTCTACGTACTATATTGAGGTAAACTTCTCTTATTATTTTACGAGTACTTGTATTTTAGGATGAAGAAAGAAAGAGAAAAGGGTAAGAAAGGAAAGACAATTTTCTTTTAATTAACCACTAACTTACTTACCTGCTTGGTCACTAGGTGAAACCACTCCTGCCACCCTGTGGAGGGGTCGGAAACCAGAATGAAGAAAGTCATTCTCCCGAGCTGAAAGGAGAAACGATGGACAATAAATAGTCTCATTATGGATTTTTTGATTCAGATCAAAGAAGAACCAAATTCATCTAATGCAAAGAGTCCGAAAAAAGGAGGAACTGAAAATCCTACTCTTATTATTATTATTTTTTTTTTTTTTTCAATGTTCCATTCATTGACAGACCAGCTACCGAATAAACTTTCCAAATTTTTAATTCTATTTAAAAAAAAAAAAAAAAAAAACATATCTCGAAAATGTGGCTCGTCCTCCAAAAGTGGTTCTAAGGTTACAATCCGAAGATCTAGTAGATGATTGAACACATATACTCTTGAAAATATCTGTCATTGGAAGATTTCTCACAAAGGTTTCTACCCGCTACTCTGAACTCATCTAAAGGGGTAACAGAATGTGATCGTCTCAAATCAAATGAAGAAAACGTGCAAGAACTAAGCGAACAAAATATAATACATGCAATCAGAACTGCTATCAAAAAAGACGGAATATTTCATAATACTCGTACGATCAGGTTTACTCTGTTCTAAGCAAAGCGTGTTTGTGACGCAGTTAACAGGCTTTTGTTTCGCAGGAACCGACTTCAGAGTGTAAGTCATTCGACACCGATATCAGCAACTTGGCGACTTCGACAGAGGGCGGATTATTGGCCTCCTACAGGCTGGATGATCGCTTCGTTTTAGTAATAGTAGTAGTATTCACCACATAGTGCAAGGAAGCCACAGGGTTTTGCTGCACTGGCAAAATTTCACAATACTCGTACGATCCAAGTAGATAAGAAAACACAAATTATATGCTTCCCTCCTCACATAGGTAAGTATTCAACTGACCTTTAAATTTATTCAAACTGTCAGCCTCAACTACCTGCGAGGGCAACTTGTTCTAACTATCAACGACTGGCTAGCTAAAACGAAACTTCCTACAATCTAATCTAAACTCCGAGCACCATAATTTGAATTTATGTTCTAGTTATGGAATTTTTTATAACAGTGAGAATTCCGCCTTCATTCATTTTACTAATCCTCACAGTTTGTTTGTTATTTGGTTTTTAGGAGCATTAGCAACTAAGGCCATATTGCTCCGGGAATATGCAGTGGTCATTCCCTGACCTTTCCGTATCCTCCATATTTGGTGGGCACGGGCTCGAACCCCGGTCTAATCAAGAAGCGTGTGTGCTACGCACTGCTACTCCTGCCCACGGAGACACAATCCTCTCAGAGCCTTATGCAAGATTATTCTGAGGTGCCTGGCTGCCAAGTTCTGTAGCCGACATAATCGGAGTCTTTCCTCATAATGACTACAAGTGAATCATCCACACCACTGGCTAACAAAATGGCGAGAACTCTGGCAAAAACAAACAGTGAATAAATTATATTAAATAAAACCTGAAGTTGAAGATTAGAAGACATGCAAAAGGAAATCAAGAAGAGAAGTTCTACTGATCAGGCTATGGATAGGATACATGCACGTCGCCCATGGTTATCTACTCCATCAAAGGCGTAAGTCTGGTCTTACGCCTTTATTCAAAGAAAAAAATAGCCACTTCGCTTCATTTCTGATCCGATAAATGTCAAAATAATTGGTAAGTACAATGCTTTATTGAGCACACCATCTTCCGATGTATTTAATGAAAATTAATGTAATTTAATACTAATGTATAAAGTATAAACAATAACAACAAAACAGCAAATTCTTATACCAGTAATGAGCATAACAGGCATTTGCTAAAATCAACTATTTCGATTATAGCAAATCAGCCGATTATACTCCTATCATTCGAATGATATATTCGATTATGGAAAAATCATTCGATTATTGAAATCTGTCGATTAGTAATAATTCAGTTATAGTAGTATTAGTAGCACGTGATGCAAGAAAGCAAGTGTATGAGCTTATGCAGCATCAGCCAAAAAATCACACCATTCCCTCCAAATGCCTGTCCAGCTCCTCCTTAAATCCATTCAACCTATCAACCCCCACAACGACAGATGGAAGCCCGTCACAGCAATCAACCACCCGCTGGCCAAAGGCAAACCTCCGCACATCTATTCTACATCCGTCTTTTCTTAATTTGAATTTATGCCTCCTTAGGCTCCTAATCTGAACAAGTGGGGGCATAAATTCAAATTAGGAAAAGACAGATGTAGAATAGATGTGCGGCGGTGGTTTGCCCATTACTATTTTATACCAGTTGCCGTAATGACATTTAATGGACATGCTACAGATGACAGTGTAGTGGAGTGGTAGTAGCAGGATTACATATATTAATTATTACAAAATATGGATATATATATATATATATATATATATATATATATATATTTTTTTTTTTTTTTTTTTTGGTTAAAGAGAAAGATATTATACGAAAAACGTTGTGATCAGAATAATGGGTTAGTCTACAAAAAATTGGAGCACGGACAGCATTTATCGATTAAAATCATTAAGATCAGCATTTGTAATTCCGCGTATACACATAGCAGAAAGCAACAACTTCCGATCCTAACACACAGCCATGACTTCGTTTTCCAATAAAGAGAAAATTCTGTGAATACCGCTTCGAAATTATAGAAGCAGTTGGAAAAGACATTGAAGCAATTTAAAAGATGCTCAAGGATGGCTCCCAGGAAGTCATGGAGGGATTGAAGGACGTTGTGGCAAACATTGAGTTTAGGGGAAAGTACTTTGAAAAGAATGGTAACATTGACCTTGAACAAGGCGATATTTTAATTAAAACTATTCAATCACTCTAAGAACCCACACATCACCAGTGACAATACTGGAATATTAGTCCAGTCATTTGGTTTTATAGGTACTCATAATTACAAACGTTTAACACATTAGCAACTGGGTTAATTGTTTCATAAATGGTCCATTAAGTGCATTGCTTTGGGGATTAATTCTTTCATTAGACATTGGTACAAGTTAAACTTTCATTATAGAGAGGGGTTTTTTTCTCCCCCCCCCCGTTCTCTGTTCCTTGATGAATGTTTTAGCGCTTTTCTTCTGAAGTATTTGGGTGAAATGCATTTATTTCCTTTTGCACGCTTTGGGCCATGGGGTGTCAGTATATCGGTATCTATGAAAACACTCTCACATAACCGAGTGGGTTTTTATAAGCCTCAGCAGCAGGAACACGCAATGCATTTTCTCACAGGCAAACTTTTTTATAATATGTAAACGCATTTATCATGCAATGGAATATCCCCCTCCCACAAAAAAAAAATCGATGAATTCATCATTTATCATCCGTAAAGTGGTAGCGAAATGACTGTAACCATTAACAACCCACTGCAGGATGGAAGCCTCCTCAACAATTCATGCTGTAGATAGACAGACATAATTTTAAAAACCGGAACAATGCATTGAGCCATGGATGACTTAATGTTATAATTAAAACCAAGTAAAACAAGTGCAATGTGCTGTGTCACTGTCAATAGTGTTTTACGCATGAGATGAAATGGAGTGAAAGGTGTTTGACATATGAATTCGGAGCATATGGAACCAGTAACATCACATCTTGAGTTAATATGCAAAGATATATGTATGTAGTATGTATATATATAAATATTGGACTTTCCTTTAAGAAGTGTTAGAGATCATAATGAAGAGAGGAAGCAGAAATTGTGACCTGGATTAAAACTATAGTCCAAAACTTCAGTCTCTGGTATTCAACCTATGTTCTCAAGTAAGTATACATATACTATTCATTATCTTGCTAGCAGAAAAATTGAGTACGAATATCACAGTAACTGAAAGTGGAGTGATAGACAAGGAGTCGAGTCGAAGCACAAAACTGTACCCACTGCAAGTTCGAATACAAGAAATCCGTTAGAATGGTCGTAATCTCCTCGGATCACGTGGCAGTCCCCGAGCATGAACAGAAAACTTAATTTTCTGTAATTCAATTTGTAATTATTATGTACTGTAATTCATTCGAAGTAAAGATTAAGATTAGTAATATCGGAGTCGCACTTCGTTCTTACTCTCCATCAGATTCATACTCGTGGCACTAATGGACAAAAATAACGAAAAGCACCTCGAAAACAAAAAAAAAAAGCCAACTTTGAAGGACAACCCCTTCTCCTTTATTTTGAGAAGAAACTCCATTTATAAGAAATTTTTAAATAAAATTTCAATTTTTTATTTTTTCGCACTGAGCTAAAGAAGAATATTTTAAAAGTTAGAAACTACCAACAGAAAGAAATCCTGAACAGTGGTTTTTGGGATACCAGAAGTGCTTTAAAAAAAAAAAACTCTAGAAACTAAAATCGACGTTGTAAAATTCTAATAAAATGTAATTTTCTGATACGAGGATCACTCAGATGGTTATCTACTTCGGTAATAAAGACCCAAGTTAGTTAATGAACATAGTGCATTACGTTTCAGGCGCGTTAGCAAATAGTAATAATTCGCTTGTTAAATACTCCATATTTACCAGCTCTGGCTTCTGCTCGTAAGCATCAAAACTTCGCCGAAAAGAATTTGAATCTTAGTAGGAAATTAGCAACGTACATCGAAAGTACTGAAATCAATATCAGTAAATGCTTCAGCCGTGCAGAAGAGAATGGTTTCATGTAGAACTGCCTAAGAAGTAAATGGAATTTTTTCTCAAAAATTATAAATGGAGTTTCTTCTCAAAATAAAGGACAAGGGGTTGGCCTTCAAAGTTGGTTTTTCTTTTTTTGCCTAAGAACTGCCTATTTCGAAGGAGACAAAACAAATAATTGCAGATTAAATTTTAATATATTTATAAAACTTTTATTGGAATTTTTTAGCTACAACTGGTATACAGGGTGGATTTTCTCGCTTATTTTTAAGTTAAGGCTAAAAAGTCCAGACGACAATCTGGACTTTTTTTTTTTTTTTTTTGTAATATTTGGGCTGAATTTTTGAATTTGTTCTTTAAATTGGACTAAGTATTATCGTTTGGATTTTACAATTTCTAAATTTAGCCTAATCAACTGCTTTCTTCTCAATGGAAAAGTTGTTCCGCGTCCTTAGTTTAGTCTAAAAACATCATCGGTGTACTTCTAAAGCGAAAGTAAACCATTTCATCTAGAAGAGGGGAAAGTAAAAAAAAAAAAAAAAACACGCAACGGTTGTATTTGATGGCCACTTTTGTATAGGCTAGTTTAGCTGGGTCGAACAGTTAGCTGTATAAAGACATTTGTGTCACGTCACCTCTTGCAAATAATGACAAAACAAATAACGTTCAAAATAATTATTTTATAAAAAATTCTGGAGTGGAAGGTGCAATTTGATGAAATATAAGTACAGTAAACCCCCGCTATTCGCGGGGGTTACGTTCCTGAGAAATGTCGCGAATACTGAGTTATGGCTCCCATAGTAATAAAGGGGTTCCGTTCCAAAGTATGAAATATATAAGAAAAACTAGTCTAAAATTTTGTCTATGTATGTATTATATGTACCTTCATAATATGACTATGTACATAGACAGTACATAGTGAAATGCAAGCATATGACATCGAAATGAAAATAAGAAACAATTTAATATTAAATGTAATATTTATTAGAAATTTCAAACAAATCTTTCAAACCAGCGCCTTTGCTAGCAAAATAACTTATCCCGCCAGTGCTATCACCAGTTTCGCTAAAGTGTTGATAAAGGAGTTTTGCTTTTTCACGAATGATGAGTGAACTAAACGGAATTTTATTTTGAGTTCGGTCTTCTATCCACAGATTTAAAGCTTTTTCCATTTTTCCTAATTTAACATCACGAGTTATAGAGCAATTTTTTTAAGCAATTAGCGCGTTTTCACGGACACCATGGCGGATTTTTTCTTCCGATTTTTTGATTGATCGTACCGTTGACTCATTGATTTTATAATGTTTTGCCACTGAGGAGACACTTTCACCATTAGAAATTTTGTCTAATAACTCAATTTTATTCGCTGATGTCATCACCTTCTTTGATCTTTTCACATTTCCCTTGTTATTCGTAGCCATATTTTTGTACGGGTTAGAAAGAACTTGTCCACAATAAAGTCACTTTCTTCCATTAACACACTCGAAAAAGTCTGTTTTAAACTGCAAAACGGTAGATTTGTCACTTTTGTAAGCATATCAATTTATAAATTGATAAATTTATTCAATTTATAAGCGTATAAATTAAAAGTAAACGATGAAACATTCCATGACAAGCGCATTACACATACTGAACAAGGATTAGCGAGAAACATCTACGCTCGAGATTTTGTCATCCCTCTCCCCCCACCCACTGAGCGCTGTTTTGACGGGGAAAGATAATTTTAGCCACGTCCATGTTTTTTTATGGCGAAAAATATTCATGGCCTTTTAAAATTCACATTTTTTTAGGTTTCATTTTATATTAAATCAGCGATCGCGAAACCGCGAATAGCGGGGGTTTACTGTAGTTGAAAAAACAAACAAATGCGCAATAAAAAAAAATTCATTATCAATAATTAAAGGGGAGGAATGAATGAAACGGGAATGGATATTTAGGAGTTTAACTGTGCGATTTTGACCATTTATTATCAAGCTCAGAGTTATCAATAATTTCAGCAACATCGTATGGCTGCTGCTATTTCCACAAATGAAAGGTAACAATGTAACTAAAAACAACGATAAATTCAAATAATTTTAATCTTATAACAAAACAGCAGATACACAACATAAAAATAATTTACAACGTTCTAATATTGTTTATAGGAAATACAGTATGGAAATAATTTAAATGATGTAGTTTCGAAAGCAAGTGTAAACCACAGTACGAAATAAAGAGCCACCGTTTGATATGGGAGTTTTCAACGTCCTATGAATTGCCTCGTTCTTGTCGTTCCATTGGGAATTAAAATACCTTGCAGTGCAGAATTTTATGCAAATATGGACACGAATTTACCCCTCAATTAGCCAGAAAAATCCAGAATACACACTGGAGCGCGACGGAAGAATAAAATTTACGTCACAGTATTAGCAGAGTCACTAAACCGACCGAAGAGCGCAGCGAAATTGGGAATATGCCAACTGGAAGTATGGTGCATAAAAAAAAGGATACAAATGTATACAGAATTTGGAACATGTTCACGAGGAAGGCGTTGTGGCTTTCTTCTAGTCACATCCAACTAGCAGTGTCAGGAAAACTTCTTCCACATGAGATCAAGCACACGCAAATTTGGAGGATACCTTCGAAAGAACAAACTGCGTCCCTTTCATTTGTTTTTACAAGCTTTGCAAGAAGGTGATGACTTAAAACGCTTTGAGTTTTGTAATTTTTCCTGTTAACCAAGGTAGAAGAAAATCCGAATTTCCTTAGCGATATCCTGTGGAGTGACGAGGCCACCTTTACCAATAAGCATAATTCTCCCTTCGGGGGTCGTATCCGTCAAAATCCATACTGTTACAGAAATACTCACCATCAGGTGAGATGATCTGTCAATGTGTTTTGTGGCATACGGGGAGATGAAGTTGCCAGTCCAAATTTTTTGACGGCGCGCTTGACTGAAGCGAAATATTATGGATTTTACCGGTTAAAAGGGTCCATAAACATCGAAACCTAACAACATGATGCCGCCGTAGCCGAGTGGTCAAGCCACACTTACCTGCCCTTATATAGCTAGCTATTCGACAGTTAAAGGCGCCTATCGAAAAGCGACCGTCACGTACAACCATTGAGGGTTTTTTTGGTTTTTTTTTTAACCTTCAGATAAAATAGTTTAAGTTCGTTTCAGAAGTCCACCGAAAATGTTTTACACTAAACCAAGGGAACAGCTGGCCAATTGAGAAAAAGTTGATTCGGCAAAATTTTAAATTTAGAAATATTAAATTCTAAACGATAATACTTAGATCAATTTAAACATTACATTCAAATTTTTCAGCGCAAATATGAGAAAAAAGGTCCAGACAACAAAAAGCCTAAACCTAAAAATAAGAGAGAGAAAGACCTCGGTATGTTTTATTGAAACCCCGTGTACAAGGTGCGCCACAAGCATATCTCGCCCCCAAGCAACTTGGCTTGACCCTGAATACTAGCAACGTCAGAGTACCTTAATCGCGTGTGTTGGTCGAGGTAATCAATTATGGTTCAACATCAAAGTCTCGGTGACACCAATCTAATTATTTTGTCAAATTACTAGATGTTTGCTGTGTAGAACCAACGCATATTGAATTTGACAAGCAGTAAGGACGTAATGAACTACAGAAGTGCCATGAGGAAACAGCCAACGATTTGAAATAACTGAACAATTTAGCATTTTAAAATACTCCGTCATTTAAATTATGTCGCCCGAATATGCAAGATATCTACAGTTCGGGTAAGAAAGAGTATATCTGATGAACTACTATAATTTTATTGAAAAGACATCAACGGAATTACCAAATAAAAATATCAAAGGCATTGAAAGCACAAGGCATACTGTATTTTTTTTTTTTTTTAAGTAATAGTGTGTAGTTAATCTGAATGTTCGTACCAATGTAACAGAAAAGAAAGCGCTCTTTAGTATAAGGATAAAAAAAATCAATTTAAATATCTTGTATATGTTGCTGTTGTTGGTATTGGGCTTAACGACACAAGGGCTACTGAGGCCAAATTGTGTCTATTCATTGTTTATTTACAGGCAACATATAGCTATAGATGTTAAATTATATGCTCCTGTATAGGTCAATATATTTTAGGTACATCAAAAGTTCCATATTTGCTTAATTTCCTATGAAGTGAGATAAATCATGAGAAATGTTCAATGCGGGGGGGGGGGGGGAGATTGGATGTAAGGAACAATCAACCAGAAAATGACGGACAGTAAGTTGCGTCTGACAGGAATATCTTTTATATGACAAGAAAATATCTGAAGACTGAAAAGGAATATTTCAAGATTACTGTGATCCTAGAGCTTCGTTTGGTACCATGTGCATTCCTATCCATGATTTATAGAACCTTTGCACACAGGGAGAAGGATGTCGTTGTCCCTCTATAATTCAGGTCAGAAGGCCATACCTGGAAAAAAAAAAAAGACAAAGAACTTCTAGAAAGGGCTCAAACAAGGACGACAACATTGAAGAGGAGAATTATCAATGTCAACATGAAGAACAGCTTAGAAGGTGCGAACTGCAAAGCTTGGCGCAGAGGGTACAAAATTGAGGATTTTTTATTTATTTTATTTTTTCCTGGCAGATTAGAAGAGATAATTATGAATTCAATACTTCAGACAGTCTTCTACAGACTCCAAGAAAAGTACCCACTTACCTAGCTTTCGCTAGCTCAGGATGTTTCAAGATTTTTAAAATGGAATTAAGTGGGTGCTTAAGCGATTCATAAATTAATCTGGTAATTAAATTACTTAACGACTATTTGCAGTTTAAAACGCACAAAGCAAGTTTTATGCAATTATCATAATTTTTTATTTTTGGAAATGAGAGTTTTGCGAAATTTAAAAACGCAGGTAATTAATACTAATTTGTATAAATGTTCAAAATAGAATGATTTACTCCTAGCATATATTGATATGCAATAGATCAGCAATGGGGGATGTGAATTCAGAATTTGCAACTCAACGCGAAATACAGATGCCATACATTATTTTAAGGATAGAGTACTTTAAAAGATAAAGAGTAGCCTAAAAATTTTATCTTCTAATCTAAACGAAATAAAATTTTTACGTGTAATCTGGATTCAACTGCTGAAATTATACCGCATCATTTATATTAAGAAACACTGGACGATCGCGAAATCCATACTGGAGGCAGGATTCCAATCCACGATCTTTATTTCTAAGGCAAGCACTCACCGAACCAATCCGGCGCACGAGTTCGCATTTTGGCTATTGCTGTGTGGAGATTAAGGACCAGAGCTATATATTATCTAATAAAAATATTCAAATATGATTTCAGACAATATCTTTAGATTATTTCAGTAGCAAAAAGCATACTAACTTGACTATGCAATCGAAAGCTCTCCACGAATTTACATCGATAAAATAAAAATTTTGTCTCTGATCATGTGACTACATTAAATTATGCTAGGGGCTCAGCTGAGCTGGAATGAGCAATTATTCCTGCATACTTAAGCTATGTGCATAACTTAAAAAAAAAAAAAAAAAAAAACGGAAATTTTCAAAAACCAGAGGGCTATGTCCCGAGGATGCCAGATTTATGAGGTTTAGTAATTTATTATATGTATTACTTTATACTATTTCACTGCTTGATTTTTAATTCCATGCTAAGTTATACATTATCGTAATTCTACATTCAATTAACTTTAACGTGTTATAATTAATTCCGAAATATATTTTAGCTGCGGAAAGTAAATCGGATGGGGGTTAAAAACTTCTCGATCGAGCCGAAATCTGAACAGCTAGCGTGATGGACGAATTTAAAAAAGATCAATTACGATATTTATAATCTAATAAGTAGGGTAATTATAATGCATAACACAGCACAAAGGAATACAAATGAACAATGTTTTGAGTTCAACAATCCTGTGCAAGTCATCTTCAGCTTTGACGCGACGTTTTCACTCCTTAGGTTCTATCCTCCTTGATACCAACCAACATAACTTCATAAAAAAAAAACTTCGGTAGGTTCGTATTCGAAAACACATAAACTTAACTGATCCGGAATAAATATAAACTTATGGTAAAAACAATTTCCGGAAATCTGGTTTTGACGCAATATTTTAACCCAGTTTAGTATCTAACTTGATTTAAACCATCAATATTTTGAACTGTTCTTGAATATTTTTAGATTGTCCTTCACACACACACACACAGGCCAGATCTATCCTTGCTAAACATGTGATGAGAGAATATTATTGGGCTTTTTCCGAACTCAATTTTAGAATTGAGTAAACTCCGTATCCGTATCAAACCTGTAATAAATTTGGCAGGTGAATAATGAGTGAGCTAGAACAGAACTGATTGTAGCTTCGCGTAAATATGTAATGTCAATAAGGACAAGGGTCGGTCCATTTACATAATTATTGGTTTCTTAATACTGTACAAGTATGGCTGTGTATCAGGAATTTCCTTTAAAAGTTCAGCCTTATAATTTGAAGAAATATTTGAATCTCCTTCAACATGCCGTTGCACAATTATATATCCAGCATGTAAGACTTGTGTATAATGTTGAAATCTAACTACTACTTTATGTTAATATAATTACTGATAATAATTTTTCAGGATGAGAAGCAGATGGTGGATTCCATGCTTTGTGTTAATTGTCCTTCCTCTCTTGTGCAGCAGCAAAGTGAACGCAATAGGAAAAAGAAAAATTATGAAGTTGATGCTACTGGCAAAAATACTTAAAGAAATGTCACCTAAAGTAGTGTTCGTACCGTTCCCGGTTGCATATTCAGCGTAAGTATAGTATAATTCGCTATATACTAGTCTTCATGCTTTAGTATTTGATGAGTGTCATTTCGCACTTCTATAATAATAATTTATTCAGAACAATGAAAGCCCCGAACACAACCCAGAAATGTTGTGGTTTCCATCGTTCTCTCTCTATCTCTGTACTATGTCGAACACTGTGACCTATGTTGAAACCTCTACATATGATCAAATATGTCTTGCTTAGTTGACTGAAAATTAACCTAATATTTTCGAACAAGAGTTTTAAATAATTCTCTGACAGAGCTCCGTTGGTAATAGTAATAGTATTCGCCATATAGTGCAAGTAAGTCACAGGCTTTTGATACCCTGGCAAACAAACAAAAAAAAAAAAAAAAAAAAAATATATATATATATATATATATACTTCCCTCCTCACACAACCTTTGAATTTATTCAAACTGTCAGCCATAACCACCTGCGAGGGCAACTTGTTCCAGCAACCAGCGACTCGCTGGCTAAAAGAAAACTTCCTACAATCGAATCTAAACCTCAAGCCCTATAATTTGAATTTACGATCCCTCTGGAATTCTTTATAACAGTGAGAATTCCACCTTCATTCATTTTACTAATCTCTCTCAGAGCCTTGTAAATCTCAATCAGATCACCTCTGAGGTGCCTGGTTGCCAAGCTCTGTAGCCCACATAATCGGAGTCTTCCCTCATCTGCCGATCTCACCATTCGAGTTGTCCGTATTTGAACGAAGCTCAATACCTTTTTTCAGATAAGGTCTCCATACTTGAACATAGTATTTCAAATGTGGTCTTACAATTGTCTTAATACAGTGGGACAATAACCTCCCTATCTCTACAGGATAACGTTCAATAAATCATCGATAGGAAATCATGGGCAGATATGTTTTTTGAACAGAACAAACTTGAAAAACTTTGGCAGATATGAAGTTTTCTTTTCGGAACTGTGTTCAGAAAACTTCATATCTGCCCGTATTTTAACTTCTAGATCCCTTTCCTCCTCCACTGTTTTTAATTCAACACCACCAAGTGTATAATTCATTTGTGGGTTGCTATTCCCCAAGCGTAAGACCTTGCACTTAGCAGCATTAAAACATAGCTGCCAGTATGTTGGTGAACGGACATGTTCAATTACAGCTGTTACAATTTAAAGAAATTATAGCACCACAGCTCGATTTTTAGGCCTAGTTGACGCCTACTTCAGGCAGCGAAATTTTGTAATACGACAGCAACACCACAATGTACAATATTATCTAAAAATTATGAGAATAGTCAATGTAACAACGCTAAAGAAAACACCACACATTTTTTTTGG
Source organism: Mastigoproctus giganteus (assembly GCF_048544385.1). Lineage (NCBI taxonomy): Eukaryota > Metazoa > Arthropoda > Arachnida > Uropygi > Thelyphonidae > Mastigoproctus > Mastigoproctus giganteus. The sequence continues at coordinate 36,325,760 of NC_143581.1, forward strand.
CTAGGTGGTGATATCATATACTTTCGTGGTACTTTTATTGTAGTGAGCCATCCCATAGTTGTGTCACTCATATATAGGAAACTGTTTATCGAAAGCTTGTTTAGTGAAATGAAGATTCAAAGGAACAGGTTGCACCAAGTTTGATAAAACAGCTTCGGAAAAAAATGTCACAGCTAACAACGTTTGTAAATGCATTATCAAAGGCGAAAACGTTCAAATCCTCCCTGTCTGCCTGCACAGTATCACAAAAAAAAAATATAAATAAAAAAAATTTCGGGCATGCTTCCAACGACCGCAGAATTTCTGCGATTAGTATTTTAAGTCCAGATCAGTCGCGAAACCACAATACCACAAATCAAACAGATGGTTGATTTTGTATGATTGTTAAAGAGCACGTGGGAGTTCGAGTATCTCATAGGGGGAGCCGAAATTTATACTTTCGTAAGGAGCACCCAGTCCCAAGGACCGCGACGAGGACCTCCTTGGAATCGTTTATATTCTTATAACCTTGGGACAACACATTGTGGGAAGCGCGCGCGCGCGCACACACACACACACACACACACACACACACACACACACACACACACACACACACACACACACACACACACACAGGGCATTACAATTAAAAGGCACCGGGGTATATTTAAAGTGACCAGACGTCCCGAATTATGCGGGACAGTCCCGGATTGGATATGTAGCCAAACATTTGCATTATGTTTACCGGGAACCATTGGTACAAGGGAAAGTTTTTTCGATGGTAAATAAGCTGTGGACGTTAACAAAAACACAGCTGATCATTGAAACGCTGAAAGCAATACTACAAGTTAAGTGCAATTTTGCTAACTCTTGTGAAGAAATTTACGAAGAAATAGCAAATAAGGAAGAATTATTAAGAAAAATTCACTCATCAGAAAAATATATTTAATTATATTATTTAATTTCTCTTGTTTTTATTGTTAAAAGAAGTATGTATTATTACTCATATTATTTCTCACTGATTGCGGGTTCCACCTCGTGACGGGTATTGCTACCAAGTACACAGGGTGGTTGTTCTTGTTATGTCAGGTGTTACTGTTGGTCGAGGAACTCTCTGACTATCCTACATGGTTCAGGATTGCGACTTTCTGGAGTTCCTTGTAAGTGTTCGCTGGAGACCTATTTCTGCTATGTAGGGTCTTTGGCACCATACCTGTGGTTGACACGATGATCGTTACTTGTTGCATATGCCACATCTCTTTGATCTCCTGGCTTAGGTTCGTGTATTTCCTGATTTTTTCCCCATGGGTTTTCTGCAGGTTGCCAGTGTTGGGTACCGCTATGATAGGTAGCCTTTTCCTTCTTGTCCACAAGGGTTATGACTGGTCTGTTGTGCGGGATTGTCCTATCCGTTATTATGGCGCGGTCCCAGTACAGCTTGTAGGTTGGAGTCTCTAGTACTGCTGGGGGTTTGTACTTGTAGTACGGTACACTTTCTTCGTTTAACTGGTATTTCCTTGCTAACTTCTGATGTATTATCCTGGCTACCGAGTCTATGAGTGTACTCAGTTTGGGTGATCACCTTGCATCCCGCGGTGATGTGCTGGATCGTTTCTGAGGCCAGGTGGCATCGTCCACTTGTATCATCGAACACTCCGGGCTCCTTGGCGATGTATTTTATGTAGTTCCTGGTGTTGATTACCTGGTCTTGGATGGCGAGCATGTATCCTTCAGTCTCGGGGAAGAGCGTCTCGCTCTGATCTTGATGGAGATTATTGGTAGTGTTTGTTTGCCATGGCGTGTCTTCTCTACCCATCTTTCTAGCTTTGATTGTACCTCCTGGTTGGGGGGGGACTCCTCGCTTAGGTTGAGTGGGGTATACCGCTTGTCTATCTTCCTTATGGCCTGGTGGAATGCTGCTGTGTGTTTCTGGAAGTAATCCTTCAGGTTAACTATCGCTGTCTTCTGTTTCTCAATGAGGTCTATTAGGCTCCTTCCTCCTTTTTCCCGAGAAATCGCCAGTCTCTCCACGGCAGATTTCGGGTGGTATTGGCGGCACTTGGTCATCATTGTCCTTGTCTTTCTCATGATATCCTCCAGCTCGGTGTTAGTCCAATCTATTACCCCGAAGGAGTATGTTAGCACTGGGACTGCATAGGTTTTTTATGGCTCTAACTGTGTTACCTCCATTCAGCTTTGCTTCCGCAGGCTTCTGAGTCTCTGATGGTACTTTTCGGTAATGCAGGCCTTAATTTTCTTATGCTGTAACTCCTAAGCCTGCATCATCCCCAAATATTTGTAGGCCTCTCCCTCTGCTATAGCTTCGATCTCTTTACCAGTCTGCAGCTGGTAGTTTCGGTTGACTAATTTTCCCTGGTGCAATCGGTGGGTCTTGCATTTGTCTAGACCAAATTCCATCCTAATATCATTGCTGAATACTTCGGTGATCTGGAGTAGTTGCTGGAGGTGCTTCTCGGTTACCGAGTAGAGCTTGATGTCATTCATGTACATCAGGTGGGTGAGGGTGTAGAGGTTCCTACTTCCTTCTTTGAGGTTATATCCGTACTTGCTACTGTTGAGCATGGTGGGTAGCGGGTTAAGTGCTAGACAGAACCATAATGGGCTCAGGGCATCTCCCTGAAAGATTCCTCTCCTGAGGGGGATGGCCTGATTGTGATGTTTTCGACCTTAATGGTGGTACTCCATTTCGCCATCCTTTCTCCTGGGAAGTTTGTCACTATCAGATTGACTTTGTAGATGTTCAGCGCCTCTATTAGCCAGCTATGAGGCGCGGAATCGAAAGCCTTGCGGTAATCGATGTAGATTGTAGGCTTGTAGGTAATCATTGTAGGCTTGCTCCATAACCGCGGCATCTATGGTTAATTGCTCTTTGCATCCTTTGCTCAGCCGCTTGCATTCTTTCTGCTGTTCGGCCATTATGTTTTCGCTCTCCAAGTGGTCTGATATCTTCCTGGTTATGCAACTGGCTAGGATCTTGTACATTGTTGGGAGACAGGTGATTGGCCTATATTTCGCTGGGTTTCTTGTATCTTCGTCTTTAGGCTACAGATATGTGATTCCTTGAGTGAGAAACTTCGAGATTGTCTCTGGGTGTCTTATCATTATGATGAACTGCTTTGCCAGGTGCTTGTGTGTCTGCAAGTGAGCTTCTTGTACCAATAGTTGTGGACGTTATCTATTCCTGGAGTTCGCCAGTTGTGAGAGTTCTTGATCGTCTGTTTTACTTCTTCTTTCCGAATCTCCCACCCTCTCATTTCTTGTACGTCCTTGGTTTTCTTGCGTTCTAGTTCTATCCAGGTGGCTCGGTTGTTATGTCTTACTTCCCTGCTCCATATGTTTCCCCAGAACTCCTCAATCGTCTTCTTCTCGGGTTGTCCGTTCCCTTCTTTCCCGTCTTCTCCGAGAGTCCTTTAGAAGCCTCTTTGGTCCTAATCGAAGATTCGGTTGTTTATTTTCCTCTGGGAGCTATCGTTGTAGTCTCTTGCTGAGTGCAAGGAGGTTCTGCTTCAATGTGTCCAATTACTCTCCTATTCTCTGGTTTTTTGTATCATATTTTCTGTGGACGCCGTCTCTCTTGAGGATGCTCTTCAGTTTTCCAATTAATTTCTTACTCCTATTGTTCAGGTGGTATGAGTCAATTGTCCTATCTTTGCTTACTTGCACAGCTTATTATTATTATTAATATTGCTCTTATATTATTTCTCCCTGATTGGGGATTCCACCTCGTGACGGGTATTGCTAACAAGTACACAGGGTGGTTGTTGTTATGACTGGTGTTACTGTTGGTCGAGGAACTCTCTGACTATCCTACAGGATTGCGACTTTCTGGAATTCCTTGTAAGTGTTCGCTAGGAGACCTATTGCTGCTATGTAGGGTCTTTGGCACCATACCTGTGGTTGACACGATGATCGGTATGGTCGTTATTTGTTGCACATCTCTTTGATCTCCTGTCTTAGGTTCGTGTACTTCCTGATTTTTTCCCTATGGGTTTTCTGCGGGTTGCCAGTGTTGGGTACCGCTATGTCAATCAGATATGTAGCGTTTTCCTTTTCCGGACATAACCCTTATCCACAAGGGTTATGTCCGGTCTGTTGTGCGGGATTGTCCTATCCGTTATTATGGCACGGTCCCAGTACAGCTTGTGGGTTGGGGTCTCTAGTACTGCCTGGGGTTCATACTTGTAGTACGGTACACTTTCTTCGATCAACTGGTATTTCCTTGCTAGCTTCTGATGTATTATCCTGGCTACCTGGTCGTGTCTATGAGTGTTCTCCGTCTGGGTGATCACCTTGCATCCCGCGGTGATGGGTTGGATCGTTTCTGAGGCCAGGTGGCATCGTCGACATGTGTCATCGGACACTCCGGACTCACTGGCGATGTGTTTTCTACAGTTTTTGGTGTTGATTCCTGGTCTTGGATGGCGAGCATGAATCCTTCAGTCTCGGGGAAGAGCGCCCCGCTCATGAGCCATGCATTGGAACAATTTTATCTATCTGATCTTGATGGAGATTATTATTATTATTTCTCAGAAAAAAATCTAAACTTTTTTCACTAAACAAGAATGAAAATCGATTAAAAATATGACCCCTCTAATAACAATTATTTTTCTCAGTTCACATCCTTCACGCAACCCTCATGTTAAGCTACGTTCGTTACATAGCGTAACATGAGGGATGCCGTATACTGAATTTCAGCCTTTCTGAGGGAAGAAAAAAAAAAAAAAAAATATATATATATATATATATATATAATAATAAAAAAAAAAAAAGTGTATATTGTTTCTAGAGGATGGAAAAATTCCCTCCCCCTAGATGTCCCGCATTGGAATGCTAAGGATGTGGTCACTTTAAACAGTATATTGCACATATTTTAAGATTTATGCTATTTATGGCCTGGACCTTTTTCGTCACATTTGGACTGAATTTTTGATTTGATGTTGAAATTGCAAATAAGTATTACGGTTTAGATTTTAGGATTTCTAAATTTAAATTTTATCTCCCCCCACCCAATGAGAAATTTGTTCTAAAATTTAGTCTAAAAACATCATCGGTACGAAGGTAAACCGATTTCATTTGAAAGACCGATGTAAGGAAAACAACAGCGGTTGTATTATTCGCCTTTTAGTGCACACGTTTAGAAAACTGTACAGCATCTTATTAAATGAAAGCGATAATAAATTTAAAAAAATACGACAAAAATTGATTCTAACCCTCAGATACCTGATAGCTAATAGTGTTAAAATAATTAGTAAAAATGGAAAGAGAAAAGTATATGAATGAAGACTATAACGCATAATCCCGAATATAAACATTATAGTCTTCATTCACATACTTTTCTCTTTCCATTTTTATTAATTATTTCAATACTTTGAGCTATTCGAGGGCTGGGGGGGGTCTATTTCTATCTTATTTCTTTCCCTTCACCTTGAGTTAGCAAAATGCTACACAATTACCTATGACCACATAGCATACAAAATAAAATACGTACAGTGTGAAAATATACATACACTGCTGCATGTATGTAAAAGTTTAGAATCGCATTTCATTTTTATTAATTTTCAGTTTTTTAATTAAAATAGGATCAACTTGTTTACCAATTTTTATTAAAATATTTTCTATTATGTAAAAAAAAATAAAGAAAAAAAAAACGAATAATATTTAAAAAATTTCTAGAATATCCGAGAATATGCCTGAACGTGGTAAAACATTTTAGATGGTTCCTGAATGTGGTAAAACGTCGTAGATGATTCTAGAGCGTTTTGCAAATAATATAAATTGAGGAATTAGAGATGTAACTCGTAAAAGCGAACACCCGTCATTCGAAAGAGTATTTGGTGTAAATTTTGTGTGTTTAGTGATAAACATGGCAAAGAAATAAGGCACTGAGCATTTAAAAAAAGTGCTATTATAACTCTGTATAAAGTTATTCCATGAGAAGTATTAGCAAATAGATATTGGTGTTTCATTTAAAGGATCACAAACTACAATTCGATTATTGAAGGAGACTGGCAGTTTAAAGGATAAATCATGATTACGACGACCGCGCGTAACAAAAGCACAAGATAAAACCATATCGCTGATTTCTAAATGCAACTGAAATCCGAGCTGAGTTCAATACGAACTCAGAGAAACTCCTATCTACATCCGCTGTAAAACTTCATCTTAAAAAGCAGGACTTCATGGTCACATAGCGGTCCAAAAACCCTTAATGGAACCGGAAAATCGAAAGAAACAGTGGCTTGGGCTAAGAGCTATCAACATCGACAGTTGAAAAGTGGAAAAACGTACTAAGGACAGATGAATCCAATTAGTAGGGTAGAATTTATGGGAGACGATCAACTGAAGAAAATATGGTACCACATTGTTTAGTGTCTATAGTCAAGCACCGTGATGGTTCCATCATAATCTACGGTTGCTTCTGTTTTTCTGGAGTAGTGGGTAATATTGTCAGAATTGAAGAAATTTTACGAAAAGAAGACCATAAAAACTTTCTTGAACGTAATGCAATATCCTCTGGACTTCCATTTGTGAAAGAAATTTTATACTACAATAAGACAACAACCCGAAGCACAGCTCTAAGCTGTGTGGGGTCTTTCTTGCAACTAAATAACAGGAGGGGGAGGGTATTGCAAATTATGGTGTGGTCACCCCAACAGCCTGACTTAAACTGAATAGAGCTTTTATAGGATAATGTATACCGTCAAGTCTGTGAAATTGCCCACTTTTTTTTTTTTTTTTTTTTATTTTATTAATAAAAAGATACACAACAGGTAACCATTAACAGTGTATCTGAGATCAGATCAATAAACATAATAACAATAATATGAAATCTAACAGGACGATAAACATTGATATAGATTCAAACAATAAAAGCATATGTACAAAAGAGGATTGTATTAAGTTAAGTTACCGGTAGAACAAGTAATAATTAATCCGTTAGAGAATAGAAAAATAATATAACAAATAATAAACTACAATAATTAGATGTGAGCTAGTCACTTTGCAGTTTAAGTGAAGAGGCAAACTTGTGGATGGAGTTCATCAGTGATTGGGAGTTGTCAAAGAAGTCAATGAGAGAGTCATTTGCTGATTTGCTGATTCTGTTCAGTGGACTGAACTTCATTAAGTCCATGTTGGCAGAGTCAAGGCGAAATGGTGTAAGGTTCCTGACTTGTCTACAGGGAGCATTGAAGTTTATTTTACTCAGGATATCAGATGCTTCATAAATTCCAGTGATTACTTTGGCTAGGAGGGCGATGTCAGCAGTAACTCTTCTAGTGCACAGAGGCCTCAGATGAAAGTAATCACACAGCGATTCATAATACACTGAGTGATAGAATAGAGGATTGCGGTACGTAAGGTAACGGATAAAGTTTTTTTGGACTGCTTCAATTTTGTTAGTTAAAGTCTTTGTGTGAGGATTCACAGAATTTATGGGGAACTTTGCCGATCGCTTGGAATAATGTTAGTTAAGACACTATTATAAAATTAATCCCCAGAAAGCTGTTGTCATACGCTGTGATTCCGAATCCTTTAGGCGGGAATATAGATATTTATGATTTTTAATATAGTTTCCTATATATATATATATATAGTTTCACATTAAGTATTTTTAGGCAGGAGTGTTTTATTTTATTTTATTCATTTATTTTTTTAATCTAAACATTAATAAAACAGGCGATTTTTTTTTAAAATTCCACATTGCACTACAACATAAAAATCACTGACAAAATACAAATTTTATATTAAATGCCTACTTCAAGAAATACACTGCATCAGACTTTGAACCACTTAAGAAATGTTGAGCCAAAGTTTTGTTAATAACAATGGCTCTGCTGGCAGTTAGCCAAATCTGAACAGAAATGCCAATTTTTGGAAATGCTCTTGGGATCATTTTCAAAACTGCATCAGAAAGAGATTTGAAGCAGTCCCCCCCCCCTCCTTCATGGTTGAATATTTTCTGACATTCAGCATTGATATGTGGAATTATTAATATGCCAAGAATGACTTCGGATTGTTATACAGTATTTCATGTCTTAATTTTTATTCAATTATACCTGCTTTTTCAAAAGTCTGCACTGTAACATTTTATTATTACACGACTCAGTAAACTGCAAATAAAGAGGTAAGCGTATATAGTACCTTCTCCCTTTATGTAGAAAGTCCCGAAACCTACTGGTGTAGGTGACGACGTGACATTATTCTTATCGATGGCATGTGTATATATGGGAGGCTTTGATTATGTAACCAAGTCATTCCTTTGCCCGTTTACTATATTGCAAATGGTTTCTCTGTGAACAATGCATCATTATGGAAGAACATTTTATATTAAGAAATGGGCAAGATCTGAAGTTACTCTTCGAGAACTCGAAAAGTAAACTTTCCACGGCAAACCATGTTTTCCGTTTACCCTTCGAGAACTTGAAACGTAAACTGAAAACATAACTGGACGAACTGAAGAACAGTTTACTTGATGAAGAACAAATTCTTATATTTATTTTAAAATTTATAAGGTGAGTAAATGCATATTTGTAATAAAACGTAACTACATTGGTATTAATTAATGTAATTTCTAACACATGCCTTTAAATTCATGCTTAGGATTTCATGCCAGGTGTTGATCTTAGAATAGTCCTTCAAAGATTTGAAGTTCTTTAAAAACTTCTACGCCGTAATATATGCTAATTTTTTTTTTTTTTTTTAGTTGTTGGCGCATCGGCTTCTGTAGCCATATTGCACCTCCCAAGGTTTTTCTGCATTTTCTACTCTGATCCAAGACCGAGACGGGATTCGAACCCGCCACCTTTGGGTTGCCAGGCAGGCACTTTACCCACCTGGCTAGTCCGGTCGTCTCGGCTATATGCCCATGTCATGGCACTATTCTAATTCACTGTCCATATTCATTATTTATGCAAGGATATTAATTTTCGGATTTTCCGCTATCTGTGAAACTATAATTCTCAATGTCATAATAATAATAATTTGAACTTATTTTATTATTTATTTATATATTACTATTTAAATATTATTTTTATTGTGGTTCTGTGAATCACAATTGTATAGACAGAGTAAGATACGGATTAATGTAAAAAAAAATTTTAAATATCCTTTCAAAAACAAGATTCATGTTATCCCGGAAGAAGGCAATTTGTTTTACTCATAATGAAACAAACATAAGACATTTTGAAGAACCACAAAAAGTAGAAACACTAATCTAAAAAAGGTTAATAACCACAGCTGTTCTTGGAAAGAGAGACGTCAGCGAAATAAAACCCTTCGACCTTGCTAATCATCAACTGATGCGGTCAGTAAACACAAAATGGACTTTCGAAGGAACCGTCATATGATCTCACAAGCATATGCTAGTTAATATTTTAATAATATTACTGCCAATCAAGACAAGTGCCTCAATTTTTTTTTCTCTATTTTTAACCACTGTATAAGAAAATTTTTAAAACTGATGCTATGTTTCCAGCAAAAGTACACAAGGAAATGCCTGAAGTAGTGTTCGTCTGTTCCCGATTACATGTTTAGCATAGGTAATTTACTTATAGATAATTAACTTTACACATACTGTATATATCCCGAATAATGTAATTCATTTCTATAAATTAATAACTTAATATAAAAAACTCCATTTTAAGTACATCTTTTTTTTTTTTTCTTTTTTCCAGACATACTAAATACGCTCATCAAACGCCGCACTACTGGCAAGGTTGGTATTGAGAGGGATGCAAGGATTCTGCCCATTCAGTAAAGATTAAATAGCCATCAGCCACTGAAGTCTAAACAAGGGATTATGCTTTCTTTATTGTATAGAACATGACATGTACAAATATTGTAATTTCATGGCGTGAAACTAATAATGGTAAAATATTGATTTTTGTAAATTAATCAAAATATGAAGTGTCGAAAACTAAACAGCCTTGGTTTTGCATAAAATCATGCAAAGTGAAATAAGATTATTATATAAATTACTTTTATCCCACTTTCAGACAAATGCTGACTGTTCATACAATAAAAAAAGATGGAAGAACAGAAAACTGCAATATACTCTAAGTTCCATCCGACAGGAACATTCGTTACAAAATTGTTTTTTATTATGGAGGCTGGCCTGTGTAACAATAACACCGTCTAATTTAATGAATCAAATTGAAATCACCTACAAAATAAATCAATTGTTTTTTGTGTGTCAATCTTTACAACATATTTTTAATCGTTAACAGAATAATTTAATCGTCATGTATTTTATATAACTTTGAAATTAATACAAATAAAGCTTTGGACTGCTGTTCCCAAACTTTGTGCGCACCGCTGCCAAAGTACAGAAAAGTGTTCTGTATCAATTGGCTCTAGAATAATTGCTTTTTCGATGATTGTGTTCATGCAAAACTCGTACTAAACTAATGACTAGCGATTTTCAAATCTAGTACAGATATTGTAATGTGGATTTCTCAGGACCATGGCACTGAAACGATCTGAAATGTATCTACCAGTTTAAATGAAGTATACGTCATGGAATACAATTTAAAAATAGAATAAAAAAAACTCTTCCAATAGGCCTCGGAGGCTGGGAAAATAAAATACATCAACCCGATAAATGATAGATATATTTAACAAAATATCAAACAGTAAATACAGGATAAAACAGCTTTAATTTGGAGTTCTGTTTTGACAGATAACATAAACACATCGAAATATTCAAAGGCAACCACCTCCTTTCAACAGCGGAATTTACAGTGGTGGTACACTCCTTGAATAATACAGAAAGATCACGAGAGTTATACTTCAAACGTGCACGGAGATTGGAAATGGTACAGGAGCATGCCAGACGAAACTCTTCATTCCGTCTAAGGTTCGCAGACCCCTCTCGGTGTTGTGTTCCGAAGAACAAATAAGTAAGCTCCCGAGCCATTTTCAATGTCAATACCTATGCTAACGATCAACGCTAACTGCTAAAGAAAATATGATTTTCTTCCCAAAAGTGCTTTGCAGAAGCTAGTGCTCTTCCATGCGATCTTTGTGTTCAACCAGACCTGTCAGACACAGCGTGTATGACAGGTCCGTAATATCCTCGACATCCTTTCTATTAAGCATGGATAGTAAGGATTATATGCAGTAGTATAGGGTGCATAGTGTTAGGGGAAAGGAGTCTCCAGTGGTTTCCCACATCTGCGCGATATGTGGAGACAAACTATCACTGTGAAAGGCAGAAATTGTGTGTTGTATATGAAGTATTGTGTTGGATTCTGTTGTGTGTTCTGGTTTTTGGTCGTAGGGCTGTGTTGCCCACGTTGCCCGCACACACCGCTAGGAGGTAGTCAGACTGTCCATAATTATCTGGCTGGTCGCCTGAGCTTCGTGGACAGAGACCAAGTAAACAAAAAAATATATATTTGAAGTGAGCAAGGGGAGACAGTCAAAAAGGAAGTGAAGTAAAAAAGAGAATAACTGCTGTTGTGAATGCGGCAGCTATAAGTTCAGTGGAGCTGGAGTTGTTCAACCAGACGAAGGATTAGGTATGGGAGAGCCCTAGGGTGCGGGAGAGAAAGTAATCCAGCAAGAATGCCCGGGGTTGGTCGTCACTGCTCTGCTCGGATTATGCAGCTTTGGAGTCCTACTCAGCAAGCTGAGTTAACAGTTTCATATGGGCAAATGACCAGGTGAGGAGGTTATTCTGTTAGTGGTAATGAATCCTACCTAACGTATGCGGGGTTAGCAAATCCTACCCTACAAGATAGCTAGCAGGAAGCAGGGCCGTGCTGAGCCATTTTTAGTATCTGAGGCAAGAATTAAAAATTGCACCCTCTCCTAAAATATTTTTAATTAACTTGTTTTAAAGACACGCTTTAATAAAAAAATAAAATTGAAGTTATAAAAACGACATCCAGTGGGGGCAACCAACCATGGTGGCGCCCCAGATAGCGCTGGCGCATATAGCTCGGTATCTGTACAGTGGGGCAACAAAGATTTTCGTCTTGCAAAAGCAAGATGATAAACGGATTGGAATAAACAAAACATAAAATCGAAAACGTTAGCAATTACCTGAGACAAGAGCCTCGTTCACCTCGCCCTCGGCACGGCTCTGGCAGGAAGTCATGTCTGGTTGGGTTGTGTTAAGACCGTGGGTGCCATATCCGTGAAGGTTGTTTTCAGTTAGAAGGTACCAATCCAGTTCTGTTTTTGTCAGCTTCTGGAGGGAACAGAGAGAGAGGGAGATGATGGTTAAGATGAATGGTCAGAAGGCTAATTATCAACTGAGGCAGTTGCCTGTGCAAGATGTAATCGTCTTAAGGCAAATAAGTCCTGGGAAAACTTTGTAAAAGCTAGGTAATACTCCTGCACAGTGATGTACAGATATTCTGTCTCGTGGGAGATCATGTATTTTGGAAATTAAACTGCATCTTAAGTCTTCGTAGTGAGGACACGTATAAATCATATGATCCCAGACCTCTGACTGGCCACAGGAGCAGTAGGGGTTCTCCTCAATACCAAGTTTGAGTCAATATAGAGAAGAGGATTCGCTTTCCGGGAAGAATCTCGTTTGTGAGATTGATCGTATGGTTGATCTTGCTTTTTTTCCACTCCGTTCTTATGCATTTATAAGGGCTTCCCTGTCGCCTTCACCTAGGCTAGACGTAGGGGCCACCTCGTAGAGTAGTACATACTGGCCCGTTCCCTCCCATCAAGAATAGATATCAGGAGACAGTCGTCCAAGCGATCGCTGATTCCTTGTAGCAAGGTGGCCAGTCTTCAACATAACGACGTAGCCACTCACACAAACGCATAGAAGACATCCCACGGTATTGAGGGCAACCTTAGGCACTGATCAACCAAAGAGACATACATAAATATATACACCCAATAAAACTGAACTTAAATACATAGGTGATTCAGTGTCTCCTTATTTCATATAATAATGCGAGGTTAGTTCAAATTAAAACAGCAAAAAGTTAAGAGTTATTCAAACGGATAAGGAATTTCATTATTTTCCAACACAACCTCCTCCTCCTCCTACAGTCTTCCACCACGAAACATACGTCTTCCATCGCGAAACTAATACGTCAGAGAATATTTTATTTGGCTGCTTGCTGGGCCTCTCATGCACCATTTTTCGAATCTCGTTAACGGAGTGAGGGCGCATTCGCAGTAAAACCTCTTCGAGGTGGTCTAAAAAGATGAATCACTTAGAAGAATAAGAAGGATCTCTTAGAAACTTAACTTCAAAACGAGATCCTGAATTGCGTGAACAAGAAAGACATTATCGTGCAGTAAAAGATAAATGTAGTACAATATAAAACCATATAAGAAAACAATAAATGCGAATAAAAAATTTCATTCTTTCTAATCTTATAACAATAAATCATTTTTTATGTGTGCACTTTACAACTTTTAAATAACTAACAACAGAACTAAATGCGATGGTCAGTCTATTTCTGTATTTTATTTTTTTTATCTGATTTTTCGAAGAAAATCAAAGCTAAGAAACTAGTTTTACACTTATATGTCGTGATTTGCAGCGTATAAGATTGTTGCTCGATAACATGATCAAGCGATTGTTATTTTCTACGGACCGACTATAAAGTATTTAAGGGCAAAGGCCTCATGCTATGAGGTAGAATGACTAATATGTAGGTTAGTGCAAATGTATCATTTTAACATAGCTATCTACCAAAGTAGTTAAATTAATTAATTAAATTGGCATCGTTTCGGTTATCGTTTTGTCCTTTGCCCTTAAATACTTTATATCACTATGCACCACCAAGCATCCCTCATTGTGAAGTTATACTTCATAACTGGGTTGTCACTATTGCAACACCAGGGTACCTGCCCACCCACCGAAGAGAAGCCAACAAGCTTTGAAACGGTGCCGTCTGGGTGGTGGTATCCGTTGAGAATAAATAACAATAGTCTTCTCCACTGGTGAAGTGTTATTTATTCGAGGTAGTACAATACCATGGCAACTCGTTGTGAAGGCAGTCACAATATGAGATATAACCAAAACGATGCCAATTTAATTAATTAATTTAACTACTTTGGTAGAATGCTATGTTAAAATGATGCATTTGCACTAGCCTACATATTAGTCATTTCTAAGGACCGGCGTTAGGCTGAGAAGCACACTTTCGCTAGGTCTAGGAAATCATGCCTTTCAGCTTCATACCAAGCGAGCAACAACTCGTCGTTGTTTCAGACGTCCGAATGACTCAGAAATCAGAAATTATTGACTGATGGTACTTCCATTTTCAAAATGGAAGACGTATATATTTCAAGACGACATATTGAAAAATAAAAATAACTGTTTAAATAAAGAATTATTTAACTCGTGTGGTTTGTAATTTACCTTTTGCTGTTTTTCATTCGACTCACCCTCGTATGAATATCATGCATGTCCTTCTCCAACCAAACTAGCAGACAATTTTCATGCTTAATACCTGTTATGATAAATTTAAGATTTCAATTGTAAAAAAAGTGATTTTTGTTAATGTATTTTAAAAACACAGCATTATGTGTAATTTATCGTTTTCGTTGTACCATACTAAAAACTTGCATATCTTTTATTGTTTAAGAACTTTCGTAACCAACAATATAGTATGCTGTATTTGCAATAAATTAATATTTATTTATTTATTAACGTTCCTAATATTATTACAATAAACTGATTTATGTCAGAGTAGCCATCAATTACTCTTACTAGCGTCCTTCATTTTCAACTGATTCAATACTTAAAACTACTTCTACAGGATGAACGCTATAGAAATGCAATCGGTAAATGTTCAGAGTCAATCATAGTACTAGTAATCAATATTCAGAGTCAATCATAATCACAGGTATGCCAGGAACAATAAATCAAAGCCATTTTCGGCTGTAGTTTTATACTTGAATTATTTTTACGAACTGTGACTTCCAGAATTCAAAATTAGAATAGGAAACTTTTTTAGGAAAAGTAGAAATTTTAGGAGAGGGCAATTACGATTATAAATAGCAAGTAAACTGAGGTTCAACAGTCCAATAAAATGAATCGAGTAACGCCAAAATAAACTCAGAAATCCAGAGGAGAGCAGGTGTCCCTTTTCCTCCTTTCATAATGTCCAAAAATCTAGCAAAAAAAAAAAAAAAAAAAAAAGGAGAACAAACCAAGCCCTGCTTTTATGGAGTCAGTTTAGTTAAAACTACCGAATAAATTATTGACACAGAGAAATAAACAAAATAATCATCAGCTATGGTTTCTAGTCTAACAATTCGAATCATTGAGGGATACATATGCTGCTGTCGTTTTGTTTCTTTTATTTCTTTTTCTTGAAGGTCATGCATCGAAACCGGGAAACTATTACTTGTAATAAATTACTATATTATCAAACTTACTTATCTGACAGCATAATAAGGCAACAGATTTATCACATTGCTCTACCTGTAACATCTAGTAACGCCCAGAGGGAAGGGGAAGAATTCCTTTTAAATCTGAAACTACAAGGGGCGAATACCACCATCATGGCTCATTTGATGCACTGCAGGCATTTGTATCCAAAACTGAATTATAGATTCAGCGCGCTGGTGCTAAAAATGTCGCTTCGTTTTCTCGACTTGATGAAACTCTCAAAGACAAGATTCTTTGAAAATGATTTCAAAGAAAAAATAAAATCTTACTTAGTTTGTCTACAGAATGCATTCAGAAGATATTTTCCTGATGACGTGACTGAAATTCTTTTTGGAAAATTGTAAGTGATCCTATTCTCACTGAGCTATCTTTGATAGAAGATATCCAGGAGGAGTTTTCGGAATTCAAGTTTGATTCAGTTGCAAGATAACTTCGAAAAATAAAAAAATAAAAATGCGCTGGAGAATTTTTGGGGCTTTTCCTATTTACTCCAAAACAAGTAAACAGGCTTACGTATCCTTATCCCATTTTCATCAACATACGTTTGTGAAGCTGGATGTTCTGCATTTCTGGTAATAAACACTATAAACAAGCAGCGCAACAGACTGGACATTGAAAGTGACCTACGTTGTGCTTTATCTCCACAGCACCGAATATACAAAAGCATATGGCAAACAAGCATGCCAATGATCACATTAGTAACAATATGTATGTTTGGAAATATTTAAATATGAAATAACATATTTAACAATTTTAGATATTAACAGTTGTTTTGATTTGCTTTTAGTTCCCATAAAGATAATTAATACATTTTCATATTTGGATATTATCAGGAGTGGAGTGAGATTATGTTATTTGAAAGGGGATATGGATTCAAAAAGGTTAAGAAATACTAGTCCTAGGCCATACTATGATAAACAATTCCACGCCATAACCCCCCACCTTCACAGAATTTCATTTGTTGGCACAATACACTCCAGCAGCAGACGTTCTCCAAGCATTCTCCGTGTCACCAAACCATGTTCCCATCTGATCGGAACATGGTTTGGTGAAATTCGTCACTCCATAGAATTGATTTCTACTGCTCCAAGGACCAATTATGACGTTCGCTGCACCATAAAAGGTGAGTTGATTGCAGTTGGTGATGGCTGGCTTATGAGCCATCGTTCTCTTATGAAAACTGAAGCTATGGAACTCCTTACGTAGCGCGTTCGTATAGACCTCAATAACTTAATGTAAACAATGTTTACATTAAATATGAATCCTGGAAACATAGGCCTACTTTCTCTTATACCTCAATAACTGTTGATGCCTTAAAACTTCTGGCTGATGTTTTTCAGGCATGTATAAGAAGATTATCGTAACTGTTCTTCTGCGGATGCTCACTCCACGTGACCCAGTCACGTGGGGTGAGCATCCGCGGTCTTCTCATGCGTTACTGGAAGGAGATGGTATACTGTCATGCTTCTATTTCCAAATAACATCCGACGGTGACCTTTGGACGGTGTAGGCTGTCGGCAATTGCACGAATCAAGAAGCCAGCAGTATGACATCCGGCAATAACACTTCCCTCGAAATCAGCTGACTGGGCCCTACGTGCCATGGCAAGAACAACTTGTATATCTCAATACGCCTTCATTATATATTAGTCTTAGCCACTTACTATTCCTCTGACCTTATCGGGTCGTCCCGATCACACAGAGTATAAACTGAGAAATTAAATTTTATTTCTTTGTCTAGGAAGGTCCGTCCAGTGACAGATACTTTTTGGAGGTTAGTATATGCTGTAATATATTTTTATAATATGAATATTTATTTAAATAAATTTAAATTCTGTCACATTTATTAAGTTTTCTTTCCTTCTACGGATTATCCAAATAATCGCGAATCACTCGTATTCAGTTTATCTTTTTTAGCTGCGTTCGCATAATATACATATGAATATCTATATTTGGGCCTTTTAGAAATAATTCTCGAGCCATCATTAAATTCGGACATTCTATCATTAAAATCGGACAAATATAAATCCGGCAATTGTTATGTCTTTTTTCGATATAAGTAATTTGCACGTAAAAAAAAAAAAGGAATGCAAAGATCAAACGTAGTTTTAATGCACTACTGTACTGTCAGCTTTAAACAGTCCGTCACGTATTTACTTTTCACTTCTATTAATCACAGAAACAGAAGAAAAAAAAATCAAAAGCGCTTGAATTGTAAACGTACTGTGTATATTATTTAACTTGTTTTATTTTTTGTGAAATATGAATGTGAGCGAGAAACCGTAACATTTACGTGATGGTAAAGTTGATAACTTTAGGAGAAATTTCCTTCATGCACTGAATTATAAGTATTCCGCTACTTAATATTTCATACTCGTTAATTCATACATTCCCGTTCGACCTCAGGATACGCACTTAGGTTGTTACCAAAGTATGTGCCTGTAAAAACAAAGAATGATAATTTCGAATGGGCGCTCTATATTCTTCTGTCACAGTTACTTCTCATCACAATTAATTTTAAGTAGAAACTGCAGTATATAGAGATAGTCCAGAAATCAGAAGGGCATATTTGCGTCCGTGCGCATCCATAATGTCAAAACAGAAAAGTGCTGTTCTTTCTACCGAACAAAATATGAACTCTTAAATAAAGATGAAAACACCGAGTTGAAAAGGCCGGGATTGAAATCTGTCAATGACGAGAGGAACTCGGACTTTTTTCATTTCGTGAACGAATTAGCCGGTCTGAGATGTGGATAGTAAGGTTCCCCATTTGTTTATGCGAATATGTCGCTCACAATCCCGTGGAAGAAGAAATGTTTTCTCGCGTCTTGGAAACCAAGTAAGCCGAAACTCGGGTTTTTCTTCCAGCAAAAAAGACAAATCGACCACAAAACACACGCAATTTACAGATATAATATAATACACACGGACAGATAAGATAGTTCTTGGGTGGTCCTAATATAATTTGTGTGTATGTGTGTGTGTGTGTGTGTGTGTGTGTGTATGTGTGTGTGTGTGTGTGTGTACAAGGCGATCATTACGGTTTCTTGCTACGTTGTTATAATCTTCTGAATCTACTGATTTAAACGGTCTTGGTTCGTGATGACAATCTCACGTTTGTTTTTTAACACATTCATATGGCTTTGTATGCCTTAAATTTTAACTGGCTTCGTTTATGAAACATTTATGCTCTGTAAATATTTTAGCTAACAACTGAAATATATTTTTGTTATCTTGTAAGGTGTGTTTGTGTGTGGGCATTTTGATCAACAATTCCTCTAAAAAAATCATGTGGCCGAAAAACCATCAATTATCTTTGTAAGTGCCTCTTCTCGTGTACCTAATAAAGTAGAAACTCAGTCTACTGTGCAAACAAGATCTCGCTAATATCACTCCTTAATGCATTTCCTCACGATTTCGTAAATAAACAAATTATTAATCTTCAATTAATTACTAATTGATTTGTTATAAATATATATTAGGTCTATCACACAGGGACACATGTTAGCACAATCTTTCCACAAATTTAAAAGTCCTAGGTTAAAATTCCGTCGAGATGAGAGGAACGTACGGTCTTATTTCAACTGCTATCCGGTTACTCGGCCGAGGATTGTACATTTCCCGCCCCACTTCCCAGAAACATGTTTTATCCAGTAAAACAGGTAACACAATTACAGAATGCAGAAAATTACGGACACTAACGACAAGCCAATCACGTAATACGAGTACGCCAAAACTGCAGACAGGATAATTACACAAACTCGTAGCCTTAATCTTCTCCGCGCCCTCGCGGTAGTAAAGTGGATATAAGCTCCGTCCTCCCACAGGAGACGGAACAAGTCTGAGTTCGAATCCTGTCAACGACGCGAAGAATTTTCTGAAGATTTTTCACAATGTGACAGAGTTCCTCTCAGGAGAGGACTGCATTTTTTTTTTTAAATCCCGGAAACTTTTTTTTTTTTTTTTTTTCCAGCAAACCGACCAAATAATGCATGGAATTACAATTCCATTAACACGACACTATATTATAAATAGTTTAGACATACAGATATTTAAAACGCATTACAAACAAAAATGAATACCTGGCATCTATAACCATTAGTTCCTACCTCTAGATCAGTGTTTCCCAACGTGGGTCCCACGCCCCACATGGGGGCAATTTGATTGTTCAGGGGGGCAATTCAAAAATTGCTCGTCTAGAGTTTAAAACAACCGCCTACTATGATTTAACTTGTACAAAAGAAGAATTGTTGGTATCTCAATTTTAAATAAGCATTCGTTAAATGTTGTACTTTCTATAGAGCTGCACTTGAAAGTTTGGAGTAATATCAACTACAGTTTGCTCGGAGAGTATTGCTTACTATGCCTAGTGAAGGAATAGTACATACTGTATTGGACGATTGCTTATGGCATATGCAATGTGCAAGCAAAGTGGTTGTCTACTGTAGCCTACCGCAAACTCAGCATGTTATATGAAATAGGTAATTCCTTTCATACAAACGATCGTTTGGGCATCGTGACTGTACATTTGGATAGGTTTGACGATCTCAGATTAAAATAAAAATTACTTTGTCCACGCACAGAATTATTATTAATGAAGAACCGTGATATACAATGGTATGTATTTGTCATATATGTATTTCTGTGGTCTCAGTAAATAAGCAAATAAGTCCAAAAACTCGAATTTGCAGGAGAGAAAAAATAAACTTCACACTCTCATATAAACATGCATATATTCGAATATACAAATATTTATTACTCACGCTAAAACTACAATAACGAAGATAGCTGCGTGTCACATAATAGTAAATAATAAATACTTTATTATAGTGCACTTATCTCATTTTTGACAAATTAGACTTATCTGCTTGTTCACAGAGACCACAGATTTAATAGCCCGAATTCAGTAATTCGTGTGATTTATTCATTCAAAAAGCGTACTAATAATTAATTTTGATATATTAAAATAAAATTAAATTAACTTTAATGCATAGTTTATTTTAGTTTTTGATTTATCTTATATTTATTTCTTTCAGTTGCGCAGTAAAATGAGTAGTGCAAGTAAAAAAAAAGTTCGTCAGTATTCAGAGGAATACTTAAAATTTGGTTTCATACCCGCTATCCACGATCAAAGGTCACCTTTTTGTCTTTTATGCCAACAATGCTTGACCAACGAATCAATGAAGCGAGGTCGTCTTGAGGCGCATTTGAAGGCGAAACATAATGCTCATGTAAATTCAGATTTAGATTACTTTCAAACTTTAAAGAAGAATTTTGAAAAAAGAGCAACATTAAAGTCTCTGTTTATTGCTCATACTGCAACTGTCAATCGTACTCTTGAGGCTAGTTATGAAATTTCTTTACTCATTGCTAAATCTGGGAAAAATCATACTATAGGAGAGAATTTAATCAAACCATCAATATCAGCATTTCTTAAAACAGTTCTGGAAAAAGATGACAAAGACGTGAAAGCTATGCCACTCAATAACAATACTGTTAGCAGAAGAATAGATGAAATGAGTGAAGATATTGAAATACAACTTGTTGGAAAGCTGAAAACAAGAAAATTCTCAGTGCAAATGGATGAATCAACTTTGAGAGACAGTGAAGCCGTACTGATAACTTATGTGAGATATATTGATAAAGGTAATTTTGCTGAAGAAATGTTATTCTGTAAATCATTAGAGAGCACCACTACCTCCAAAGATATATATAATAAGCTAAAAAATTACTTAGATGACAATAATATACCAATGAAAAATATAACATCTTGCGCTTCAGATGGTGCTCCTAATATGATGGGCAAGAAAAATGGCTGCTTAAAATTGATGAAAGATGAGAATCCAGAAATGCTTCTTGTGCATTGTGTTATTCATAGGGAAAACTTGGTAGCTAAAAATATTTCGCCTGTTCTTCATGAAGTACTAAAATCAGTTATAAAATGTGTCAATGCTATTAAAGCTAATGCCAAATGTGAGCGTCTCTTCAAGCTTTTTTGTGAAGAACAAAATGGAGACCATGTGAGACTTTTACTTCACACTGAAGTAAGGTGGCTCTCGAAAGGGAACTGCTTGAAAAGATTCATGGAACTATTTGATACTATTAGTGACTTTTTAAGTGACAAACCTGAAATGAAGCATCTGTTAACGGTCGATGGTAAAGCATTTGTGAGTTATTTAGCCGATATCTTTGAAAAACTAAATATATTAAATAAACAACTTCAAGGAACAAATAAAACTCTCGTCGATGCAAAAGCGAAGATATTTGGTTTCATTACATTTATTGAATTATGTCAAAAATATATTTGTAACAAAAATTTTGAACAGTTTCGTTGGCTGCAAAAATGTGAAGTGACTGATACCGCTGTACTTGTTATTGTCGATCATCTGAAAATTCTGTCCGCTGATTTAAAAGAAAGGTTTTCTGATTTAAAACAAATTGATTTTCCAACCTGGATGATGCAACCAATGTTAGTGGATTTGTCTGATGTATCAATGCAGTACTAAGAAGAACTCTCAGAAATGCAAAATGATGAGTCAGTTAAAACTTTATTCAATATAAAAGAAGCGATGGCATGGCTTTGTGATGAAACAGAAATTAAATACCCAAATTCAACCAACTTTGCAAGAGAGCTATTGTTACCGTTTCCATCTTCATATTTAGCTGAATGTGGATTTAGTGCCATAAATGATTTGTTCCTAAAGAAAAGAAATCGACTGGATATCACAAAACGGGGAGACTTGAGACTGAAGCTGACTAAATTGGAGCCCAATATAAAATCTCTCTGCGGCAAGCATCAAGCACAAGGGTCTCACTAAATTTAGTGCACTCATCTAGAAGTGACTTCACATGGAATGTTGAAATTATTAAACAATTAAATAATAATTACTAAAAATTAAAATATTATAAAAAAATCTTTCATATAAATTATTTTGTACTTGAATTTTAGTTGTCCATTATATGTTTTGAAAATTTACTTACTGTTTTTTTCTTAATAATTTCCTAATGATTTCTTCCTAAAACCTAAGTTTTGTGTCCTGAACAAGTTGTAATTAGGCTTCATTTAGGGAATAATTCAATTTTTGAATATAAAAAATATGTATATCGGTGTTTCCCAACGTTACATAGGGGGCATCAGAATTTTAGAAAGACTTAGGTGGGGCATGGTAAAAAAAAGGTTGGGAAACACTGCTCTAGATTCTTCGTTTGTTTATTTTAATTTTTAAAAAAAACTAGAATACTGCCAAATTTGTGGGAGAATAAACAACAGAAAATCACGTAAAATTACAATTCACCTGTGTGTGTGTGTGCGCCACTTTATGTCGAGTTGTTCAGAAGAGATGTTCACGTATATATGCAGGGGTGTGCGGGCATTTAAAATGCCATCTTGGGTTATTACTGGTGAGGTATTATTGGGTTATTACTAGGGTTAATACTAGTATCTGCGATGACTGAACTACCCCACAAGGAAGCCTTCGCGATCTCAGAGGTAGTACTATTTTCGAACTTGAACATCATACTGCGGAAATACCTCATCGTTACACGGAATATTATAATCCTTAGCTGTTTACGCGCTTTGGATTCCTTGGCATTCAAAACATCACTGTATGAAAATGGAAGAGAAGAGGGGATAATTCCAATTCTACCATTTTTTCAAAACCTATCATGTTTTGAAAAGTTTCAGAAGTTTCAAAACCTATCATGTATTTCCATAAGGTTCCAAAGACACCATCAATTACTGCAAAACTTAAATCGACTTAAGTACAGTATGTTTGTAAAGAATTACAAAACACAAATCTTGGCTGATTTTCAATTCTAAAACATCAAGAAACACCAAGAACTTAAGAATTGCTGCGGTCATTTCCTGCGATGAGTTTTGGAGTGAATCACAGATGACAGACTTTTTCCTTATAAACTGCAATCTCCTTACTGTTTATTTACTTAACGAATTTTTTGCCCTTTCACACCAAATCGCCTTTTCATTATTTGTTTACTGTTTATCTTTTGTGTTTATAATTTCATTATTGTAACTCATAATTGACCTGTACTGATGTGAACCCAGCTAGCACCTTGCTATCAATTAGATGATACGATGGTCTCAAATTTATTAAATAAATAAATAAAATTTAAACGTATGGCTTAATATTTGCTATATATCACATATCCACAAACCTGTTTGTGTAGAAAATTTTAATTTATGTTTACTCACTATTCAGTAAACTTCAGACGATACCAACAATCCTGTTTATACTATGCACAATTTTGAATCATACTCTTCTGATATACCGTGTAGTAGTAATACACTTTAATAACTTTAATGCCCGTCGATTCAAGTTTTCCATTCATGTGTTTTAATCGCATACATGGAATGAAAAAATCGGTCAAGAAATTATTACATAAATGTCTTGTCAACGAGCTTTAGGTAGTGTCTATATACCACAGGATGAAGGAATTGATTGTCCGTGGTTTCTTTCCTTTCCCACATTCAGGTGGGATTAGCACACATAACAGAAATGTGAATCATTTCTGCAATAATTTTTTTTTGTTCGGGTATTGAATTCTCCTTGCTGCAACTAAGGTTTTCGTAGCAAAACCAATGGAATTCGTCAGCTTATAGATTTAATTAGAAGCCAAGTGATATTCTTGAACCTTTTTTAAAACCTACCCTAAAAAAAAATTCCTGCTTATAGTCCTGGGTAGCCAAAATATGTGAACTATTATGTAAACGGAGTTTACATATCTTGTAGCATCAGGTGGAAAGGTCTTAAAAATCATACACAGGGTACCTTGTAATTTTCCCAGCCGCCGTCTTACACTGCATGGTAAATTCCTTATTTAATTGTATTATAATGCCTAAGTCGTTTTCGTCCTGCACCATTTTTAATGTCTCTTCTCACCTGGAATTATAAACTCCTGGATTTCTGCTTCCCAAAGGCAAAACCTTAATTTGGACCCATTAAACTTTAGTCGCCATCTTTCTGACCATATCTGCAACCGATCCAAGTCATTTTGAAGCAATTTTGTGGCCTGGTTCTGGCGGTAACCTTCCTCCCTACCTTCAGATCATCAGAACACTTTGACAACTTTCCCTATATTTCCTCGTCAATGTCACTAAGGAAAATTATAACATTTGAAGATGTTATATTTCTGAAGATTTACTAAGTTAACATAAACCGACTTTTTCTATACAATTCGGGTTTTGTGGAAACATACCTAACAAAGGTTAGATCAGATGTTCAAAATGTTCACGCCACTGCACGCATATACATCCCTTTTGAACAGCGCAACATACAGTGGTACGCACGTCAAATGTAATCTTACTGATTTCTTTTGTTTTTCTCCCGCAAGTCTGGAAGTGTTCTAGTTTATTTAAAATGCATCCTTACACGAAAAAAATGTGTCCAGAGACAGGCAGAGCCTCGCGTGAAAAGTGCAGTTGTCCATCCTGCTGAAACTACACTTGAGCCTGTTGTAAGACCTAGATCTTAAAAAATATAATAGAAATATTTATTTTAGTTAGAATAAATCCAGGAAGGGCGATGGAAAGGGAGTATTATGTTTTAAAAATAGTAAGTATTAAGTAATTGCCGTGTTGGAGAAACACTGGATTTGGGGATGGGGCAGTTATAGACATATATGTGTATAACGGCTAAATGGAAACAAGAAATCACAAATAATATAAGAGAGCAAACAGAGACAGCCGTCAGCACTAGGGAAAGGTGCCATTTGCGAACGGGCGACAAAGGAGTTACTAAAGGCAAGAACAATAGGACAATGAAATTTGGTTATGAAGCGTCCCTTTTGATCTAAACCACAATTAGGAAGTAAACAGAAAATGAGTGGATGTTCAGTGTTCGCGGAAAAAAGAAAACGGCGTCAGGGTGGCTGATATTTGGTTAAGTTGGCCACATTTAGCAGAGAAAGTGTGAACACGAAACTAGGTTTCTGGAGGTGACCGGCAAACATGAAAAGGTCATACTGCCGTGTGAAGGAAAAAAAAAAGAAAATTACAGGAGAAGGGTTTGGTTTGTGAACAAGGGAAAGGATTGTGGTCAAATGTTTTAGCAAATAGAAAGGAATGAAAAATTAAAAAGAGTATGGGAATTGATTGCGAGTCCTTGGGGGAGGCATTCCAAACTTGATGGAAAAAGGAAAGTTCGAGGGTAGAGTTCTGTCTACGGAAAAAGGTTTTGAGTTGCGGGTTGAAGTGGAAGTAGATATTTTGGTGATCGGAGTTCACAAATCGTGGTAGCAAGATGAAGAAAAGGAAAAAAAGGGTGAGGGATTGAGAGAAATGGGTAGTCAGGCGTAGAGGACGCGAGTAAATGCGGACTGAAAGTGATGATGTTTTTTTGGAAGTATAGAACAAGCGGGAAACATGTGCGTTCAAAGTTTAAGGTTAACGTGCAAGAAAAGAAAGAGCCTGTCCGCAATGGAAGGCAGTTATCGGGTGATCGGCGTGCCCAACAACGAAATCGCAAGCTCCGAGGTTATGTCGTGTAAGAGACTACACTTGTGTCTAGGGTTCGGTCCGTTGAGAAATAGTCATCTGTGCAGGTATGTGAGCCAAGAAAAGAAAGAAAGCCTGTCTGCCACTAAGGAAAGCAGAGTGCCCAAGAAATGGAAGAAAGCCTGAACGCAATGAAATTGGAAGTAGCGGCCATTTCAGAACGTAAGTCTGTTCCTGTTTTTTTTATTGAACCCCGAACTCACGGACTCATAATCTAGCTCTGTAAGGAATTGAGTAACAGTCCTTTTAAAAAACATTCCTGTTGTATCAGGCAAGTTAGTTACTGAAGTTAAGATAAATGGTAATAAATGTTATTGCTCATGGGTAACGAAAGGGTGGTACAGGGGTAAATAAAGGGAAAGTAATAGTATAAAGGAATTATATTTATAGGGGTAGTACTGCAAGGATATGTTAACCTATATCATTAATTTAGGCCAAGTGCCAACACAAGATAACATATCAGATGAGGAGTAAAGAGAAAGAAATTTTATTAATAGAGAAACCTCATGAGGAAAGAGGGATGACTAAGATGGTAACTAGAGAGTAACTAAGGTAGAATGAGTGATTTATAGTGAACATTACTGAGGTAAGAGGACATCAGTTGCAATACACTTCATGTGTTAAAGGTTAGAAAAAAAAATATATAGCAAGAGTAATAAGAGTTCAAATGAGTTTTACTGATGTAAGTGAAAAAAAATTGGTAATGGAGGAGGATGATTGAGTAATCATTGATGATTCATAATAAGTAAGATACAACTGATACAAACTGATGTTAATAATTTTAACGGAAGGGAAACCGCTTTGAGAATAGTTGAGAGAGAGATCGCGTATTGTACTAGTATGATTCATATATATGGAAATTGGTATGCATGTATGTAGTTTGCCTTTTTTTTTTTTTGTAAATGTTGTATATAATGTTCAAAAGGTTTGAAAGTGCTTAAAAAAAGTGTCTTTAATTTTCTGCTAACATCCGTTTTACACACCCAAGATTTTCGTTTTGTGGACTGCTAGTGACTTCAGTAGGGGGTTCTGTTCAATCAAAAAATTAAAAAGGACACGCCTCCCCCACACTGTAAACATGTTTCGTATAACATGAACTGTGTTATTCATTAAACATTTCAAGAAAACTTCACCGCGTAACAGAAGTTAACATGCTCCTTGTATTCTTTTCATCTTGTTAAATAATGACTTCATGTGGTCTTCCCGAAGTTAAGTTATTAGTAGAAAATTTATTTTTATTTATCTTTCGAAAGGGAATCTTCACACAGTTGTGAAGATTCACATACTCATTAAATTCCTCTCGAATTAACGGGAATCGAATCCAGGCCTTTTCCACACACTGTGGAGAAAAGGTCATAGGGGAGAAAAGGGAGGGGGACATAATTCGCACTAGTATGTGCTAAACGTGAGGATTTTCCCAAGATAAAATATTCAGAAGGTTTTGAGCAAGCATATTTAACCTTGAAAGGGAAAGTGTGAAACTCCTAAAAGTTTTGTTTTTTAATGAACGTTTTAGATCGTAAATGTTTTCTTCCAATGATAACAAAAACATCGTTTAGCTGATAGCACGTTAGCAACCGTACATGTGTTTGCACAAGGAAGGAATTAACAATAATGATGAGTATGAGTATGCAACGTCTTTCAACATCCTGCAAATTCTGTCCTGTGAATTCTTCCTTCCGTGCAGGAAGTAATTATGTGGGACAGATTAATTTCAAAGCTCCCTATTCTGCTCTATGTTATCATTAATCGCTTTAACTACTAACCCATGCTCTACTTTAAACGACCAGAGGGAAACATAAGAAAGATGTAGTCATATATGTCTTTTGAGATAATCATTTCCATTATTCGATCAGTAATGGAAGCTAATGGCACCGTAAATAAGTTTTCACAGGCTACGCGATCAGTTAACTACTCCGAGCAATTCTGATACCGTGAAGTTTTTTTCCAAGGAAGGGTAGAAACTAGGCTGAAGTCCAGTGAAGTACCCGAGAGCAAGTCATGATGAGAATGATAATGGTCACATGACTGGCCGGACTAGCCCTAGCCTCGAGGAAAATGAACGAATTACGTAGTACTGCCTCACGCGACCAACGAAAAACTTGCAAATCATCTTATGAAAATCAAGGTCTTTACTGCCATCTGCTTCCCTCAAAGGTTCGGTGAACTGCTGGTCTCAAATATCATTATGAACAGAGGGTATAAAACAGGAACTGATTGGATAATAGCATAAATTACTTGGAGAGTTGGATACAACGTATATACCCGAATCACGCACAGGTAAGATCCTTCAAATATTTCCGTAAATGATAGCTTTAAAGAATTTTTTGTAACTTTCGTCAAGGCAGATTACAGATTAAACAACTCTTATATAGTTATTCTGATTATATATATATACACACACTAGATTTTATTCTTTCCTGATAAGTAGAATAGAAAATTTTACCACTCCAAGTTCCCTTTTTGATGTGTTCGAGACCAATATTAATTCGCAGCTCTACAGAATGACACCAACTACTGCTTTATTATAACAAACTTTTCGAAACTCGACCAGCATATGTCATTTTATTGTGCCTTTCTTCACTAATATTCTGAGTGATTTTCCACTCATTAGTGTCGTTCCCCAACTGACATTTTATATTTCCTATTTTATCACCAACGCCACGCGTTTTAAGCAGCAGTTTCTTTAGCCAATCAGATATACACTACTATGAAAATCCTCAACATTCATAAGTCTTCTGCATTGTTACTGGTGAGTTTAACGCTTTTTGAATAATTACTGCTTATGCCTTTTAAAGAGTCGTCTGTATTTTAAATATGTCTGCCATTTTGTATATATGATTATGTTATTTTAAATAAGCACACAGACAACTAAGGTCATGCGGCGTCCGTATAACGTCTTCAAATTGCCATTTCTGAGAAACGGCAAACTTGAATTAGTCAAAAGCATCAATAAAGAAAAATCGGTGCAAGGAAGATAGAAAAAAAAAAAAAAAAAAAAAGTCACTTGGTTCCATCCGTATATTTTTTTCCAAATTTAAATTTACTTTCCTTAAATAGGTCTGAAACTTATTCGAGCACTTAAGTCTTTTAGTATTTATTTCTTATTTACAGCCTAGAATTATCCTTCCTTAATGTAAGTGCATGCCATCTAGTTTGTGCTACCTGCGAAACAGGGAAAAAAAAAAGAAGAAATTTTTATTATTTTAATTTACCAAGGCTTTTCAAAGCCCTAAATACCTCAAGTTAACACGTTGGTCTCGAGACTTCACAATCCACAAAACTGGTGTCTCTCTTTCTAGGAACGCTTCCTTATAACCACTCCCTGTCTCCTATTAGTTAACCAAACTTTTTTCCACTGTAGTACCTTTCTGTGAATGGTATATTGTACCAATTTACACAAAACACACTCATATGATAAAGTATCAGATGCCCTATTAAAATATAAATATACTTTGATTCTCTTAATTTTTATACATAATGGGTTTGGCAATCTGCCCTTCTGCTACTTTTAACATCACTGGATATATCTCAGCATCCCCTAGTGTATTTTTCACATTTAAGTATTACAGTTCCTCTACTAATCCATTTGTTATCTGGGCCAATATTACTGACAAGCCAAAAAAGACTGCTCATACATACACATCGTAATTTATAATTTTTGATTGTTTAATTTTTGAAAGGTGTTTGGTTTAGCTCACTATTTATTTATTTATTTATATACACTAGAAACATGTCACCACGCTTTCTGCACATGTTTGTTATTTGGTTTTCTTAGTCCACTGAATTGGACTAAGAAAATTAGCAACTAAGGCCATATTGCTCCGGGATATGCGATGGTCATTCCCTGACCTTTCCGCATCCTCCGTATTTGGTGGTGACGGGCTCGAACCCTGGTCTAATCAAGAAGCGTGTGCTACGCACTGCTGCTCCTTCCCACCTGGCTACGGAGGCGCCTCGTTCTGCACATGATGCTCGCTTTCATCATCTCCACTGTTCATCTTCCTTTGTTCCTTTACAGCGGTTGTCTGATAGCGGATAATTTCTAAGTTACTAACTAAAATTTATAGAGCATAATGCTACTTATTGGGTTCTTTAGTCTTTTATGGATTTTGATATATTAGCTAGTTATCGTATTACTACTTTATGCTTATTTGAGGTGGTATTTATGATTTTCTGCGGAATTCTTACGCTTTAATCTCCCTTTTAAAAGACGGCTGTGATTTAGCTCCAACATGAACTATCTTAGGTTACTGGTTTCATGCGAAAAAGAGACTGCTTTTGATTTATTTTATTTTATTTTGACATGATAATAGTAATATTAAAATACAAGTATTTTAGTAGTTAGTTTGTTCAATTAAAAGGTACCTAGGTCTATCTCGCTTACTCTTAGAGTTAGGCTTTTTGGTCATCTCGACCTTTTTTTTTTTTTTTTTTTTTTAATCGTATTTGGGCTGAAATTTTTTAAATCTGATGTTAAAATTGGACTAAGAAAATTTTGTCTGATGTTGCCTTTATCTCAATGAGAAAGCAGTTCCCTGTCCTCAGTTTATTCTAAAAACGTCACCGGTGTACTTTTGAAACAAACGTGAACATGTTTTGTCAAAAGGGGAGGGGGAAAAAAACGTTTGTAGAGTGAGCAGAGGTGACGTATAATTGTCTTTGTTCGTACACAGCTTGTGTACTGAAGACGAAAATCATATACAACCACTGAATTTGCTTTTTTAACTTGTTAAAATAAAATCGATTTATATTAGTTTCAGCATTACACCGATAACGTTTATAGAATGAACGCGGATGGAAAATAAATTTCCAACTGAGATAAAAAGCAGCTGATCGGCAAAATTTAAGTTCAGAAATCGTAAATCGAAATGTTAATACTTACTCCAATTTCAGCATCAAATTCCAAAACTTCAGCCCAAATCGAGATGACAAATAGCCTAAATCCAAAAATAAGTGAGAATTAGTCTTTTAATTGAGATACCCGGTTATATAAATTATTCACTGGGTTTATTTATTTATTTTTTTATGGTGATCGGTTTCGTGTGTTGAGGCATATTTTTAGTATCTGTATGTTGTTACTGTAAAGTACTCATAATTTCTCTTACTTTGTTCGTTTTTATTGGTTGACAGCTAGAGATTCATTTCCAAGTTACTAACTAACCTTTATACGACACTGCACCACCTAATGGAATCTAAGTCATGTGTACCCCGTTGTAGTTGTTAGGATGCGCCTAAAATACGGACATCATTGCGAATCCTGGTGCCCCTGAAAGTGTTAAAACTCTTCCAGATTACTCTGTTATGTTACAAAAACTCCATAAAAAAAGCTAATTATGTGTATAATATGTTATACACATAATTAGTGTATAACGCTAATTATGTGTATAACACATAATTAGTGTTATAAGTGTTAAGCGAGGTTGCAAGTGTTGTTTCTGGTCACATAGCTACTACGACCTCATATAATAGAACAGGCGTTATGTTCCCAATTTATCCGAGTAATATGTCAATAAGATCTCTCTTTTTGCACTTTTGGTTTTCTATTTCTAATATTTATACCCCACGATGTATTAGATTACTCTTATTTTGTCTAACGTTAGCATCGGTTTGTTTCCTTTTTTGGTTATGCGCCCAAACAGATAAAATTCTAAAGATCGCGACCTACATGGGCACTTGCGGCAGTAAGAACAGTTCCGTTAATTACACAGTTTTCGAAATAGTATTTAATGTTTCCAAATTCAACTGTTGGAAACATCGTATTCTATTATAAGACAGGAGGCAAGCCAACCAATCATCCCAAGGCAAGCAGAACCTATTAATTCTAACCCTTCCCCCAACGAGTACATCATCAGCTGAAACGGATAGTTGGAGGAAATCACAAAAACACCCGAAATGAACTGACTCGCACCAAGCCACTGGATATTATGCCAGTGGTAGAACGTGATGTGAATTGATGAATCATGCTATACAGTCCAGGCATCAGCTGGACACACCTGGAGTGGCGAATGCCTAAAGAACGGTTTTACCCAGATTGTATGGGGCCTTTTTTACGTGGTTTGAAAATTCTGACTTACCTACACTGTGGCAGTTCGTTGGAGAGGGGGCTCTACCTGTATAGCATGAATGCTTTGTGCCTTATGTGCTCGCCACAACCTTATTCTCCTCAGTAGTAAGGGGGGGGGGGGTAAGCCTGCCATACTTATCCCAGATATGACAACTAAACATCTGTGGAATATTTTGGTACAACAAATGAGACCTAGAACAAGGTGTCCGAATTGAAACAGAAAACTAGCTTACAGGATGAGCGCAGCAAGATTTCAGTCCACACATACCAAAAACTTGTAGTGTGTGTATGCCCAGAGGGTTACATGGACGTCACTAAATCACACGGAGAATCATACTTCCAATTAGACATTTTTCACTAACCAGATGCGTATTTTCAGTGAGTGTCCAATACATATTTTTAATAATTCGGCCTTATTATTAAAAAAGGTTGAGAAATACTACCACAAGTTAAGTCCTTCAAAAAGCAAATCAGAAACGCCAAATTTGAGGCGCACACGTGCCTGCGGTTAGCACCATCATTCCATATTGCACTAGTATCTCGAAGCACAGGATCATCAAGATGTTCAAAGTCTCACAATATTAAATACTATATATTTATTTTCTTCTCACCTTCATCAGAAACTCAGAACTACTACTCTGCAGAGTAAAAACCTGCGTATAGGAGAAACACACATTATTAGGAATTCTCAGCAGCCGTCAGCGAAGAGAGAGAGAGAGAGAGAGACAGAGAATGTTTGCCCCATGAAGGACTAGAAGAGCTCGATCAAAGGTGGCTAACTCGCGGCACGCGTACCACTTTTGGCGTGCCTTCCTTCCTGTGTGTAAAAAATTATATAGCCATTTTGAAAAATAAATGACGCTACTAAAGTCAAAGTTTAAATTCAACTTTTACTGCCAGAAATTATGAATTCTGTTTCGAGTGAAGGAACAGACGGTTAACATTATCACCTTTAACGCAGGTAAGGAGAAGCATTTTCCAAGCGCAGATTCCAGTGGCTTCTGTGTATTCGCCCCTAGGTGGTACGCGACGCATTTCTAACATAATATTGGCTTGGCGCAATATAGCCTCGGATGCTGATGCGCCATAAAACCACTAAACAAACAAATTTAACATAATACCTGGCACGCAGCAGGAAAAGGTTGGCCACCTCTATTCTAGAATACTGACTTCATTGGCAACTCATCATATTTCTGCCATATGAAATGGGCAGAATTCGTATATTTTGTTTCTAAACTTCGTGCATTCCATAACTACTTTGTCGGTTTCTTGAATTAAAAACCGGAGTTGCGGGAGGGGAGAAAAAAAAAAAAAAAAAAAAAACCATACTCTTATCCCGAAACAACAGCCATAAAAACTTAAGCACCTAAGTTCAAACAAGAAAATTTCGCTTCTCCCTCTCAAATATTATTATTATCCATTTATTTAAATACGAGGTTTTGAACCTACTCAGCCTCAAAGCAAGGAGGGCATAATACAAGTTGCAATGCAGGTATTCAAAAATTCAGTAAAATAATATATATATATATATATATAGTGGAAATGTCTGAGCTCATTTTAACGTGCTCTTGAGAACTGGCGCCTGTATGCTGGCTGCCACTTTCATGCTTGACTTCCTCTCTGTGTACCAGCTCCTAACGGAAGTTAGGAGCTGGTACAAATCTCTCTCTCTTTCTCTGGTAGCTCTGAATAGCTGCTCGGTGTTCAGTCCTGTCCAATGCTTAAGGTTATCAAGCCACGATTTCCATCTTCTCCCAGGCTTTCTTCTTCCTTCCATTCTCCCCTCAATAATTAGCCGTATAATTGCGTATTTGTTGTTCCTCATCAGGTGTCCAAGACAAGCCGTTTTCTTTTCTTTATGTCCTTCAGCAATTCACAGGTTTTCCCAACTCTCTGCAGGACACTCTCATTGGTCACTCTTGCTGTCCGTGGTATCTTTAGCAGTCTTCTGTACGTCCTCATTTCAAATGCTTCTAGTTTTTAGAGGTGTTAAGTTTTCAGTGTCCATGTCTCGACACCATACAGCAAAACTTACCAAACGTAACATCTCATCATCCGGATTCTAAGGCGGAGATCCAAGTTTCCATTGCACAATGGAAACTTGGATCTCCAATGCAGGTCTCATTTTAAAAAAATACTGCCTGGCCATTTCAATCCTTGCTTTTATTTCCATATCGGGTTCATTTTTGTCATTGATTCAACAGCCTAGATATTTGATTTTTTCAACGCTTTCTATCAGCCTTCTGTTTAACATGAGAGGAGGTGCTGGCATTGCCCCACTAAGGACTATGATCTTAGTCAGGTTGATATTAATTCCGAGGCCCATTCTTTCACTTTCTTCACTCACACGATTGAGGAGTATCTGTAAGTCCTGCATATTAGTTGTACAAAGTATAGTGTCATCTGCATAGCATGCTTGAGTATTAAAGTCAAAATACGAAGAAATATGCATTTATACTTACTAATGTGAATTTATATGAGGCATATAAAGGCTCACTACTTTCAAAACAGGATTAAAAAGAAGCCGGTCCGTCAGTACCCTGTCAGGAACAAATTAAATCGTTTCGTAGAGCTGTCATTTATAGCCACTATTAATCAATTATTCTATTTCGAATCAGACAGTTAAAAGACAGGGAAACACCTCCAATATTGTAACCACCCAACATACGTTACGCAACTCATTCTTCAAAAACAGTCAGCTTGTCAAAAAGGATCGGGCAAGTTGAAGGGCTCCGTAAATTTTATTGTCAAGATATTTTGATTTGATTATACTGTAGTACGTTCTTTTATTTCTTATCCCCTCCCCCCAAGAAATAAAATATTAGCATTACGAAAAGAAAGCAGACGCATCTGCAGGTTCAGAAAGAAAGAGGAGTTAAAATTAGTTAAATCATGCATAGAAAGAAAAAAAAAACAGCAATTTCCTTATGAGAAAATTTTGACACACGTTTTGTCCTCTGATTTAGTTCCACATAATGATTACGTTTTTTAGTTAGTTGTCGGCAGTTACAACACGTATAAAAAAAACGACCTTCACTAAAATTTCAATTCCCAGCGATGAAATCAAATCAATGTAATGCTCCTGCAAAATGAACTTGAAAGAATAAAATTTCTTTATGGCACTGTTGAAGATAATAAGAAATTTAAAATGTACGAAGAAAAAACATTAAACAAAACTGGTTACGATTTAAAGACCTTTTAAATCAATCCTTTATTTCGGCTTTGGAAGCTATCTAGAATACAAACTTTATTACAAGCATGTGGAGACCGGAAACAAAACAACAACAAAAAAAAAAAAGTGTCAGGGAAACAACCTCATATTTTAACCACCCAATATACGTTAAGCAATCCATTATTTAAAAAAAAACAGCTGGTTAGAAAGAATAAGACAAGTTGAAGGTTCCACAAATAATACTGTCAACACAATTCATTTGCAGACACAATTTGCAAAGATGGCAAGATAACAAAATGGCTACCACAGTATATAAAAAAGTTGAAATACTGAAACCTATATCACATTCATCGACTATAAGAAGATATTAGCATTAGTAGAGGCATACGATGCAAGAAAGCAAGCTTATGCAGCATCAGCCAAAAAAAACAAAAAACTTCCCATTTCACCCCTCCATTCGTTTCAAATGCCTGTCCAGCTCCGCCTTAAATTTATTTAGGATATAAACTTCTACAACAAAAGATAAAAGTTTGTTCCACCAATCAACTACCTGCTGGATAAAAGCAAATTTCTGCACATCTATTCTGCAACTATCTTTCCTCAATTTGAATCTGTGCCCCCTCAGGTTCTTAGTCTGAGCAAGAGGAAGAATCCCATCATCATTCAGCTTACTTAACCATTCAAGACCTTATACACCTCAATCAGATCACCTCGCAGGTGCCTACTCTCCAGGTGCTGCAATTTGAAGAACTTAAGCCTTTCTTGGTAAGAGCAACGATAGGCCGTGAAGGCGGTGGTTAAGTTTAAAGATAAGTAAATCTTTAAACTTAGGAGTTTCCAAGAACTTCTTTCTGTAAGATTTGCAAGTGCAGAGCTTTTCAGGGTTGATATTGAGGTTGTTGAATAGAGCTGCATCACTTGGCAGCTGCGCAGCTGACTATTGCACTTTGTGACCATGGTGGTTGGTCAAGTTTATGCCTGTTTGTTTCACCTAAGTAACAATGGGCATAACACACGAGGAACCTGGATGGAGTTTGCTGGAAAGAATTTTCCGAGGCTATCCAACTGAGTAAATGCCGCTTTGAGTTGCGGTTCCTTATCTGCAACTCGTCTTGGTTTTTCGCCGGGTATTATTATCCACTCTCGGGCTTTCGGTGCATCTTGCTGTCCCGTTAAAAGCTGAGCGGGCGTCATTATATTTCTTGACGTGATTATTTGTCTCCAGGGTGTGACCTCTAAATTGGAGTATAGTATAGCTCTTAAGATGGTAAAAGGTTTAGCTGAAATTCTGTTTAGCCATCTCAAGAGCCAGTATTCGAGTCCTAGAAAGGCTTTATGCTGCTTTCGGGAGCTGAAGACCAGATTTGTGCCTCGTATAGGGGAATAGGAGTAACACATCAGTTGATGTATTGCTTCATCAGACCGGGGTCTCTAATATCGGTGAGCTCCTGCCTAGTTGCCCAGAGCGCCGCGTATGTTTTGTTACGAATGTATGCGAAGTGCGGTCGGAAGATCAGGCCTTCGTCCCATTTGAGTCCAAGATCAACGTGTGACTGCGCCTTTTGGACGAGGTTGCCGTTCACATATATTTCCATTTTGTTTGGCTTTATTTTATTTGTGAAAGTCCTTTGTGTCGTCTTTTTTTCATTCAACTGCAGCCCGATACAATCTAGATACTCTTGAAGTTCTTTTATTTTAGTATTAGCCACTTGGTTGTGGTAGTCAGCTGATTTCTGATCTTCTGAGGCAATAAAAATTTTATATCATAGGCGTATGTGATGAAGTGTTTCTTGTTCTGGGCTAAGAAGAGTTCTAGGGCTATGGCAAAAATTGTGGCAGACAAGACTCCGCCTTGCGGGACACCTTTATCAACCTCATACGTTGCGCACATGTTTTCGTTTGTCACTGTAATTTGTCTGCGCCGACCGCAATTCGCAGAAAATTCTAGAGTGTGTAAAGCAGGTGTTAGCAGAACATTAAAGACACGTTTATTTACAAAAAATTTAGAACCTTTAATGCACATTATATACAGAATTTACATAAAAAAAAAAAAAAACTACATATAAACATGCATACCAATTTCCATATATTTGAATCATACTACAGTACACTACGCTCTCTCTCTCTCTCTCTCTCTCTTTCTCTCTCATCAACTATTCTCAATTTACAAATTATTAACATCAGTTTGTATCAGTTGTATCTTACTAAATATGAATCCTCGATGATTACTCAATCATTCTCTTATATTACGAACTTTTATCACTTACATCAGTAAACTCATTTCAACTCTTATTACCCTTTTTTGTATATATGTTTCTAGCCTTTAACACATGAAGTGTATTGCAACTGATGTCCTCTTACCTCAGTAATGTTCACTATAAATCACTCATTCTACCTTAGTTACTCTCTAGTTACCAATAATCTTAATCAACTCTCTTTCCTCATGAGGTTTCTCTATTAATAAAATTTCTTTCTCTTTACACCTCAACTGGTATGTTATCTTGTGTTGCCACCTAGCCACACAAGATAACATACCAGATGATATAGGTAACATATCCGTAAAGTACTACTCCTATAAATATAATTTCTTTACTCATTCCTTTATATTATTACTTTCTTTTTATTATCCCTGCAACCTTAGTAACTAACCTGCCTAATACAACAGGAATATTCTTTTTTTAAAAGGGCTATCACTCCATTGCTTACAGAGCTAAGTTATGAGCCCTTGAGTTCAGGATTCGAGGAAAAAAAAAAAAAAAAGCAGGAACAGACTTACGTTTCGGAATGGCCGCTACTTCCAATTTCCTTGCGTTCAGGCTTCCTTCGTGGCAGACAGGCTTTCTTCCATTTCTTGGGCACTCTGCTTTCCTTAATGGCGGACAGGCTTTCTTCCATTTCTTGGGCACTGCTTTCCTTAATGGCGGACAGGCTTTCTTCCATTTCTTGGGCACTGCTTTCCTTAGTGGCGGGCAGGCTATCGGTGCTTTCCGATGCCGGACCAGGCTTTCTTTCTCTTCTTGGCTCACTTATCTTTAAACTTAACCACCGCCTTCAGGGCATATCGTTGCCCGCCGATGCCGGACAAGGCTTTCTTTCTTGCACGTTTACATTAACCTTACACTTTAACACTGCCTTCACTTCCCTCCGATGCCGGACCAGACTTTCTTTCTCTCATGTTTTTTCTTCTTTTTTTCTTCATCTTGCTACCACAAGATGTGAACGATGACCACCAAAAAATCTACTTCTACTTCAAGCTGCAACTCACGACTTTCTCTTCTTTAGACCACAGAGAAGTCAAATATAGAATGGGCACTTGCTCCAATTACTCCCTCCCGAGCTTTACTCTTTCCCTCAAGTTTGGAACGCCACCCCCAAGGACTCCAACCAATCCCCATACTGTTTATTTATTTTTTTTTTTTTTCATTCCTTCCTATTTGCTAAAACAACTCACGACAGCTGCCTCCCTAGCGCACAAACCAACCCTTCTCTAGAAATTTCTTATTTTTTTCCACAGGGTAGTATGGCCCTTTCATGTTTGCCGGTAACCTCCAAAACACTCAATTTCGTTTTCACACTTTCTCTCTAAATATGGCCAACATGCCAATATATCAGCCACCCTGACGCCGTTTATTTTGACGTGAACACTGTACATCCACAAATTTCCTGTTTACTTTCTAACGGTGGCTTAGAAGAGACGCTTCCTAATCCCATTTTACGGTCCTATTGTTCTTGCCGTCAGCAACCCTTTCTCACCTGTTCTCAAATGGCACCTCTACCTAGTCCTGCTGTCCCTGTTTGTTCTCTTATATTACTCGAAATATCTTGTCTCCATTCAGCCACTATTTAAATTCCAACGCCTAAAACTGTCCATTCCTAAATCCAGTGTTTTCCCAACTTTAACTTTTATTATATTCAACCTAAATATTCAGTCTTAATTACTATCTTTAACTTAATACTCGGGCATTAATGCTAATTCTCACTTTCCATTGCCCTTCCTAGATTTATTTTAGCAAAACAAATATTTCTATTTTAATTTGTAAGATCTACTCTTACACTGTCAGGCGCCTCCGTAGCCAGGTGGGAAGGAGCAGCAGTGCGTAGCACACGCTTCTTGATTAGACCGGGGTTCGAGCCCGTCACCACCAAATACGGAGGATGCGGAATGGTCAGGGAATGACCACCGCAATATGGCCTTAGTTGCTAATGCTCCTAAAAACCAAATAACAACTTACACTGTCTTTACTGTCATTAACAAACCTGCCAACCTTTATCTTCTGCAAACTTGGACATTAAACCTGATATACCTTCATCAATATCATTGATAAATATACAAATACAAAACAACAATGGGCCCAACACCAAACCCTGGGGAACTCCACTAATAACATTTGTCCACGAAGAGCAGTGTCCATTGATTACCACTCTCTGTCGTCTCCCACTCAACCATCCCTTTATCCATTGTAGCAACTTACCCTTAATGCAATAACTCTCCAATTTGTACAGCAGTCTTCCATGTGGTGATATATTTGCACTCCTCCAGTCCATGAGGACCGCCCCTTAGTCCAAGGAAGCACTCATAATTATGGCTAAGGGGTTGCTTACTCCCTTTGCTGCCTCCTTTAATATAACTAGATAGATCCCGTCTACCCCAGGTGCTATTTTTATGTTTAATTACAACAATTTCTCCTCCACTTTGCTCTCAGTTATTACAAAATCACTTAGCTCCCTGTTAGAGTTTGATAAACTTCTGGCACTCCCCTCATTTGATAATTCCTCATGTGTGACAAAATATTCATTCAGTTTATCAGCTACCTGAGAATGATCGTCAATAATCAACCCATCTATGTCAAGTGGTCCAATTTGATTCATCCCTTTCTTTCTAGAGTTTACATAAGTAAAGTATTCTGCTGTTTTTCTTTGCATCCTTTGCCAAGGATTTCTCGTAATCTACCTTCGCCTGCCTAACTTCCTTTGTGACTTGAATACAGACTAGTTTATATCTTCCATAGGCTTCTGTGTCACCTGACACTTTATATGCATCCCATACATTTTTCTTCTCTGCCACGAGCCTCATTAGTTCATCTGACATCCATTTAGGCCTAAACCTTGAACAGTATTTCTTAGTTGGAATTAAAAGCCTAGTAGCTTCCAAAATCAAGTCCCTGAAGGCTTCCCATTTAGAATTCAATGTTGGTAATATCATTAGTTGATCCCACTGTACAGAATTTAAAAACTGTCTGAGACCCTGTAGTCACCTTTAAGAAAGCAAACGCCCTTCCTTTAGCCTTGATGGTAGTTACATCTTTAAATAATTCCCACATCAGTACATTGTAATCACTGTCACCCAGTGGTTCCTTAATCTGCAAATTAATTCTTAATGCATGAATACCGTAATCATCGCTGATAATCAGATCAAGAGTATAAAACAGTCATCCAATAAATTCACAAAAGTCTTGCTAGTGTGAGAGTGACCAAACCACAAGTTCCAGTCAATATCTGGAAAGTTAAAATCCCCATTATAAGACATTCTGATTTACTGGCCCACTATTTCTCTGCACACTTGCTCATTATACTCATCAGATTCTTTAGGCCTATAACAAACACATCTACTCTCATTCTTCATTTCCTTATGTACACCAAACAGACTCAACATTGCATTGTCCACCTACATCAATTGGATGCACTTCCTTAGATTTTATGTGCTTAACTAACAGCATAACCCCCTCCTCTCTTCCTTTCCTGTCTATCCTTTCTGTACATATTGTACTCCCCATATTCCAATTCTGCACTGCTTATGTCTATGTGACACCACGTCTCTGATGTCTTGACTAGCACTTCAAGCTCATCAAATTTACTCGTAGCATTGGTGTAAATGCAAGTATACATGCACCTGTTTCTACTCTTAGTTACCCTAACACAGCCCATGTATTTATTTGTTCCACTATGACTCTCAGCAGTCCTGGAAATCTCCATTGCCTTGCTTTCCAGACTGCTGCTCATTCTAATAGAAGTACTGTACTGCAACAATCACTTTGGCCTCTGCCTGCGGCCACTGTTAACCTTTATTTTGTGTTTTCCCCCTCTCCCCCAAGCTAGCAGTTTTCCGACCTACCTAACACTACCTCGATAGCATAAAATATTCTTGCACCCTTTCTATTTAAGTGTACCCCATCCCTGTAGAAGCAGTCTCTCCTGTCAACAAGCACAAACCAGGCTGAAAAAAATTCTACCCCTTGAGCCTTGCACAATCTCTTCAGGGGCGAATTGATCGACAAGGCTCTCATCATATACTCCCTCCTATCGTGTCTGGGCAGAATTGCAGACACTTTCATAATCAACCCTAATTCGAAACTTTTTTTCAACATTGACCTGTAGTTGTTGAGTAAATCTGCAGATCTCTTACTCTTAATATTGGACAGATCATTACCGAAATAAACTAATGGAAAACTTATAAACTAGTATACAGGTTGGTGCAATTGCATCAGTTAATTCGTAGCCACCTGCCAAAATAGTTAAGCTGGCATCGGTTTAATTATATCTCATATTGTGAATATCTTCACAACGATTTGCCATGGTATTGCACTACCTCGAATCAGAGGAGAAAACTAATGTTACTTATTCTCGGTGGATACCACCACTCAGACGGCACCGTTTCGAAGCTTATTGCATTGGCTTCTCGTCGGTGGGTGGGCAGGTACCCTGGTTTCTGCAATAGCGACTCGCTGTGAAGGTATTCACAATATGAGATATAATTAAAACCATACCAACTTAACTACTTTGATAGATGGCTACGAATTAAACTGATGCAATTGCAATAACCTATATGCTAGTCATTCTACCACGTAGCATGAAGCTCTTGCCCTAAAATACTCTATAGTCTATACCAGGTGTCGGCAAACTTTTTCTGGAAAGGGCCAGATCGTAAAATTTTTAGGCTCGGCGGGCCAGGTAGCAAGCTCGAAGATATTTACATGGGTAATTCTACTCAGAGCAACAAAAAATAACAGGTTCAAAATCTTTTTATTAGGAAGTGATATTTTACATAATATTTATACACATGCTGACACTTACAAACAAATGAATAAATTATTTCCATTTATTAAAAAACGTATTATAGAACTGGTTAAATTTTGTACTAATGCGATGAATGTAATTTTTTTTTTCTGAGATAATATTTCATCATACTAGAGTTCGAAGTTAGTACCTCCTATCATTAAAATTGTTTGCAAATGATCATCCGTTAATAATGATCTGTATTGCGATTTTACATATTTCATTTTCGAAA
Organism: Mastigoproctus giganteus; assembly: GCF_048544385.1. NCBI lineage: Eukaryota > Metazoa > Arthropoda > Arachnida > Uropygi > Thelyphonidae > Mastigoproctus > Mastigoproctus giganteus. Next base: position 36,368,175 of record NC_143581.1, read on the forward strand.
ATGTTTATTCACATTGATAAGTACTCCCAAATACAGATATAAATCCCCGTGCATATGATTTTAATTGACCGTATTTATCTTCCGAAAGATATTTATAGAATTGAGTTAGATCCATTTCTTTAAACCTAACCTTTAGCATATCATCATTTTGCAGATCAATCACTTCCAATTGAAGGTCTGATGGAAGCTCCTCAATTGTACAGCCAAATGGTTTTGAAATATGGAAATGTCTTTTGCACTTGCATCAAGATCCGAAAAACGCTGTTGTAACTGTAGTTTAAGTTCAGAAAATATATCCGCCGCGAATTTTTTGGATTTCGCTAATATTTGAAATTCGAAATTTGAAAAAATGGTCAAACTTGGTTAATGTGATTTGTGTTTCAAACAATGCAAATTTTTGACGATATGACTTTACGATAGAATACGTTTCACTTATGAGCACTGTTTTCCCCCATAATTTTAAGTTAAATTCGTTCACGATGTCTGTAGCAAATGGTAATTTCTATAGCCATTCATTGTTAGATAGTGGTTGTGGGCAGTTTTTCTCATTTAGAAAAATTTCTATCGCTTCTCTGAGTTCAAAAAATCTCAATAAAACTTTTCCATTGCTGAGCCATCGAACTGCTGTATGGTAGGACAAATCAGGATATTCGGCTTCAATCTCTAATAAATAAAAAAAAAAAAAAAAATCAAGAAACTAACGATGGTTAAGTCCACGAGAGCGAATAAAGTTAACTGCTGACACAACTGGTTCAATAACACATGACAGATTGAGTTGTTTCCCACAAAGAGCCTGCTGGTGAATAATACAATGAATTACCAGAGGTTTTGAACATTTAGCTTCTGAGCCATCGAACTGCTGTATGGTAGGACAAATCAGGATATTCGGCTTCAATCTCTAATAAATAAAAAAAAAAAAAAAATCAAGAAACTAACGATGGTTAAGTCCACGAGAGCGAATAAAGTTAACTGCTGACACAACTGGTTCAATAACACATGACAGATTGAGTTGTTTCCCACAAAGAGCCTGCTGGTGAATAATACAATGAATTACCAGAGGTTTTGAACATTTAGCTTCTTCACAAGCCTTAAAAATTTGTCCAACTAATCCTTTCCCCGTTTCGCATATTTTTACCACCATCAGTTGTGACACATTTTAACTGATTCCATTGCAAATTGTACTGTGTTAGCGTTTTCTCGACGTCCTTGAAGATATCTTCGCCTGTAGTTGTTCCATGCATCATTCATAGAAGCTAATTCTTCAGTAACCTCAAACTCAGTATTGACTCCTCGAATAAACAGCAACAATTGGGCAGAGCCAACGAAAACCACTTGAAATTTTTTGCCTTGTCTTTTAATTGACTCTTGATGTGGCTCCCGATGTCCTCAACTCTTCTAAGTTGTTCTCGCCGAAAGACTGACAGATCGAGACAAATCCATTTTCTCTGGACACATTTCTTCGGCTGCCACAAGCAAACATGATTTAATTAATTCACCATCGGTAAATGGTTTCCCTTTCTTGGCTAATAAATGAGCTATTCGTAAGCTTACTTTAGTTACTGCTTCATTATCATTTTTTATTTTAATGAATAAATTGCGTTGTGATGACGCATTACGTTTCAAACTTTCTAATTTTAGTTTCCGTTGATTTTCTGTGAGTTTTGAATATTGTGCTGCTTAGTTTGGTAATGACGACGTATATTGTACTCTTTTTCGCACAGCTATTGTGTCATTACATAATAAACATAATACGTTGTCATTTATTTCTATGACAAAATAATTCACACTCCATTCAGCTTTAAAAGCACGACACTCGAAGTCCACTCTTCTCTTCATATTTGGTGTTGAGGATGCCATGGAAACGGTGGGTAATAAATAAAAGGAAAAAAAAAAAAGGTCGCAGAGCGCCGTGACAGACAATACCACGTGCGCCGCTAAAGCAAAACTGAGAGAAATGCTGGCAACACTTGTTCTACGGTAGACGACAGAATGCGAATATGCGACGCCAGTAGCGCTACGTGCGGTCATTATTCTCAACTCGACTATCGGCTATTGCAGCGCGTAATTTGATTTATTTTTAATTTTTTTTTCATGTAAAAAACAATATTAACCGCGGGCCGTAGTTTGCCAACCCCTGGTCTATACTACTGCACACAATCAGGCATCTCTGATATTGTGGAACTATACTTATAACTAGGTTGTCACTATCGCAACAACCAGGGTACCCGCCTACCCGCCGATGAGAAGCTTCGAAACGGTGCCGTCTGGGTGGTGGTATCTGCCGAGAATAAGTAGCATTAGTCTTCTCCACTGGTGAAGCGTTACTTATTCGAGGTAGTGCAATACCATGGAAACTCGTTGTGAAGATGAGATATAATTAAAACGATGCGAACTTAACACTGGTAGATGGCTACGAATTAAACTGATGCAATTGCACTAACCTATACGATAGTCATTCTACCACGTAGCATGGGGTTCTTGCGCCTTAAAATACTCTATAGTCTAAAACTTACAGACGTAACGCAGGTATTTATAACAGAATAAGTACAGAAATTATGAATGGGAAAACAATTACATTGAGCCATTTTAACAAGCTTTCCTTACATATTAATGCTCATTAAAAAAAGGTGTTCTGATAGTGATGGGCCAAAATTTCCAGATGGGCTCTACATAGTGAACAAGGTTCTTGTGTGCAAGTAGTGCACACAAGATAAAAAGGTTCTTATGTGCAAGTAGTGCTTGAAAAAAGCTTCGTTTTTGAGAAACCCCTTTCTACTCCATTGTTCAATAAAATTAACAGAACTCGTAGAAAACCTCATGCAGATTGCGATTAAGCGGGACAAAATTTGGTATGGTGGTGTACCATAGAATAAATGAAATGAGGAACCAGCAAGAAACTTCGCATAGCTATAAGGGATATTTATAGGTGTTGTATAAGAATTACAGAAAAGGTTACATTACAAAAGTCGATGTGATACAAGATGCTCAAAAATATGATCACTTGACATCAGTACGGCATATGATGAAGGCGCCTCCGTAGCCAGGTGGGAAGGAGCAGCAGTGAGTAGCACACGCTTCTTGATTAGACCGGGGTTCGAGCCCATCACCACCAAATACGGAGGATGCGGAAAGGTCAGGGAATGACCACCGCATATTCCCGGAGCAATATGGCCTTAGTTGCTAATGCTCCTAAAAAAAAACACACACACACACACACACACAAATAACGGCATATGATTCCTTCCAATGGCTAAACAGGCCTGACAGCGGTGAACCATGCTCGATATAAGGGCGTCTATAAGATTCTGTGGCAACAAATCCCATTCTTCCACCAGCGCAGACCTTAGCTCACCAAGTGACTGAGGAGTTGGCTGTCGGTGTGTAATGCAACGCCCAAGGGCGTCCCACACATGTTCGATCGGATTTAAGTCTGTTGATTGTGCTGGCTACGGCAATCGTTGGATGTCTTCAGTTTCAAGATATTCCTCCACCACTTAAGCTCTATGTGGTGGCATTGTCGTGCATGAAAAGAAAATCTGGGCAAACTGCACCCCTAAAAAGTCGCACATATGGTTCGAGGATCTATCTCGGTACCTCTGCACAGTTATGGTATCCCTATCAAAAACATGAAGAGGGCTGCGGCCGTTGATCATTATCCAGTCCAAAACGAGAACACTGCCTCCATCGTTCTTTTCTCTGCATTGCAGGGATGGTATTGTGTTCCTCGCTATGTCCAGATGAAAATAACGTCTACAATCTGTTTGTGGGCTAAAATGGAACTCATCAGAGAACAGAACTGTACCCCAATTGTCAGAGCTCCAAGTCACATGTTTCTGGCAGCAGTTTTGACGAGCTCTGCGGTGGTTTGGGTATAACAGGATACAAATCACTGGCTTTCTTGCACAGAATATATTTGAATTCAGCCTTCTTAACACAGTTCAGTTGGAAAGGTTTTCACCTGTGCCAGCAGCAACCTCACGAGACAGTCGATGACAGGGCATTGTATGGTTCCGTTTTGATGTTAGAGCCAAATAGTGGTCTGTTCTGTTTGACGGAGCCCTCGGGCGACCTTGGCCAGCTCTTCTTCAATGGTTTCTGTCCCCTGAGACTGCTTCTATAGTGCCGAGACGACACTGCGTGACGCTTTAAGCCAACGCGCCACCGCTCGGCTTCAAGTCGTCCAACGGCTCGCCATCTCAAAGAATCATCTAAACGACAATGACTGCCATCCTAAGTACTGGAAGTGTGGCTATCCCACTGAACAAGCCACAAAACGGGAATGAAGTGATGTCGTCGCAACCTGTGTTTTTATAGTAATGAATAATTTGCGGCTCTGTAAGGTGGTATATCGATTTCTATTGGATACTCAGAATTTGCATGCCAGGATGCCTATTATCATATATTCGCTTTCGAAGATACTGTTCGCAATAAAATATTCATGAAAAACATTTTGTTCTGTTAATTTTGTCGAGCAGTGTATTATTAGCAGTATTGATTTTAAATGGCCATACAGTGCACTAAAGCCAGAGGAATTCTTGCACTCTGGTCAATATTATTACTAAAAAGGGCCATTCATTAAAAACAAAGCCTTTCAGTCTCTATTTGCACCCATGAATTTTTTTTTTCATTTGTTCTGGTATGTTAATATTATCTGAAAATTTTGACCCAAAATTATAAGAACGCCCTGTATACACTATACAGAAGTAACTTAGAATAGTTCAAAGAACCTTTTATTTATACAACATTTAATATAGTATCGACAAAATTGGCCCTTAATTGCAAACGCTGTGTCCTAGTACGTAGACCGAGCATTTTTGTTAACTGCAAACGCGATATTTTTGTCCATTTCACCTTTAACTCAGCAGTCATTAGCTTCTGATTGAGGGAGGGCGTGTTGGCTTGGCCAGACGCTGACGCTCAAGTTCATTCCAAAAGTAATCGGTGGGATTAGAGTCCAAACTCTGGGATTGCCAATGAAGCTCTTGTTATTGTTGTTGTTGTAGTAGAGTTTTAAGAGCATCAAAGACTAAGGCTATATTGCTCGTGTATACTGTCTGTAAATTGCTTGTGTTCTGAGATCGGTTTTCTGTCTGCTGGACGAAAAACCCGAGTTTCTTGGAAGGAAAAAACCATACTGACCTCGCCTGAGACTGGCTGACTCAACCATGTTGTGAAAAAGGCGAAGCTATTGTGCGATCATATCTTCAAAGTCACTACGATATAGTGCATATGATACTGTCATGATATTCCCCATACTGCTGCCACAGTAGGAATAGTGGAATTGTCCCCAATGTCAATGCATAACATTCATTGTTTCAAGAACAAGATGCAGCGTTAGGGGTGCGTGAAGTGAGGCACTTGCCACAAGCGCCGCCTGAAATAGGCGGGGCTTGTGGTCACTGAATTATATGAATTATGACTACCTACCTAACACTTCGTAGATCCTCCTTTTGCCTTCAGTACAGCAGCTATCCGACGTGGCATTGATTCAACAAGATGTCCGAAGCGTTCGGGAGGTATGGCCAGCCAAGCTGTGTATAATACGGCTAGCAATGCAGGTATGGAGGTGATTGGCGTATCCAGAAGCCTGATATGCCTTTCCATAGTGTCCCACAAGTGCTCTGTGGGATTGATATCGGAGGCCAATCGATATGTTGGAAGTCAGAACTGTGTTACTCAAACCATTCCTGCACAACAAGTGCCCAATGGCTCGGCGCATTTTCATCTTGGAAGATACCATCGCCATTCGGGAAAAAGTGTAACATAGCGGAGTGTACACAGCCAGCAAGCAGTTGACGATAGCGGACACCGCTGATACGTTGTTCCATATGCACCAGGGTTCAAAGTTCCTGCCAGTGAAACATGCCCCACACCATACAACTGCCTCCGCCGGCCTGCACTTTTGATACCATGCATGATGGATCAAGAGCCTCATGTTGTTAACGCCAAATCCGTACACAACCAGCCACAGTGTGGAGTAAATAACGTGACTCATACGACCAGCACACCTTCTTGCAGGGCCGGCCCGAACAAAAGTGGGACCCGGTGCAAAGTTGACTTGCGGGGCCTTGATACAAATTCGTACAACAAAATAATTTATTGCATTTTGATATTTATTATATGCACAAATTGGTTTAGTAAGGATTACATGAAAATGATAAATAATTAAATTATTTTAATAAACTTAACATTTCAATCACAAAAAAATCTTTAATAAATCAAATAAGAAAAATAATTCCATCATATACTTATAAAATATAATTTGGTATGCGACTTAATCGAATAAGGTCATAATATGTGATTTTTGTTTAATTTTCTTACATGCTTTATAGCAAATTCGTTGATAATATCATCATAATTTAGTTTTTTGGCTATTTCGGATTCGATAGATAAAATGGCTAAGGAGGTAAATCGTTCTTGACTAATGCTAGATCTCAAGTAATTTTTTATTATTTTCAATCTTGAGAAAGATCTTTCTGCAGATGCGACGGTAATTGGTAAGGTTAATATAATTTTCAGAACAGTAACAAAATTTGGATACAATTCAAATAAATTATTTTTCAGTAAATATTGTAATATTTGTAATATTGTGATCCTGGAAGGCAAAACTCGACGACAAATTTTGATTTCATTAAATAAATCAATGCAATCAATATCGTCTTGCAAGGTAGCATTTAAGTCTTTGCAACATTTAAGAAGATCGTTTTCAGTCAGTTTTTGAATGTTATCCGAATTATATAAAAAAAAAAACATATGATGTCTCATGTTCGTGATAAATTTCGAATCTTTTCTTAAAAGAAATAATCGCAATATCGATTATGACTAGAAAATATTAAATTCTGAAATATTCTTCGCCTGATGAAAGAGGCTGATCGGTTTCTTCATAACAAAATTGCTTTGTTTTTTATCCAGTTCTTTGATTCTTAAATTCAAATATCACTTGTAACTCTTCAGCTATTTCCTTTGCAGTTATTAAAGAAGATTTGAATCCCGATTCACGATACTGTTCAAAAAAAATTAAAAGGCCTTTTAAATGTGAATTTGCAGTACCGATATCTATATTTGAATTTTGAAATATCTTGCTCACAATATTTACTTCATTCAGTATGTCATACCAAATGACCAAACTTAATAAAAATTCAAATGAAGTAAGTTTATTTTCGATTGATTAGATTTCGTTTTCATGTCACTGGTATGTTCATAAAGGTATTTCAAAGCTAGAGAAAATTGTGGTACTTGGTATCTCACACATTTCACACTTTCAAGGCGACGTTCCCACCTCGTTGCTGACAGTGGTTTTGGAGTAAGATGTTTGGCATGCTCTTTTAATATATCCCAGCGTATCACAGAACTTGCAAAAATATTATATATGCTTTATAAAGTCCCAAAAAATGAATTTGCAAGAGAAGATAATTTTGAAATGTCTCCAAGAACTAAATTCAAATTATGACTTCAGCAGGGCATATGCTTTGGAATTCTTTTGCAGGATAAGTGCTTTGATCAAACCAGTATTAACTTAAAATTTTCTCAGAAGAAAATTTAAGTCGACTTTTTGAATAATTTCGAATTCACTCGATCTCTCGAAGGTAGAAAGCGAAAAAGGGCCGAAAAAACCTAGTCGGTGGTATATATATAGCCTTTAGAGTACGACAACTATGCAAACGCTGGCAACATATAATCGTACGTCTGAGTGACTTGTAAGGAGAGATATTTTAAATATATTTGAAAGAAAATATATTTTTCCGTGTTCTTTGGAGAATTTTTGGCAGGCTTTTAGATAATGTTAATAACATGATTATTGACATTTTATTTCTTATGTATATTAAAAATATGGCTATTTTATGGCGATGTTGCTAGATTTTGCGACAGTATTAAAACAAAAAAAAAATGAAACCATTTTTATTTTGCAAAATGAGTCAGTGGCGCGGGGCCTTCAGAAACGCGGGGCCTTGTGCGCTCGCACCGTTTGCACCCCCCTCGGGCCCGCTCTGCCTTCTTGCAGTCTTCTAACGTCCAATTTGTATGCTCTTTGCACCAGGCGAGTCTTTTACGCCAATGAACCTTGGTTCGGAGAGAATGCCGTAGGGGCGTCTGCTGGTATTCGTGCGAGCGACGCATGGTCATGCCAGATATTGTTCCAGGTTGGCCCATGTTGTATTGGGTAGTCAACTCTTCAACAGTGCTGCGCCTGTTCGCCTGTACAAGTCGTCGGACCCGGCGCTCACCTCTGACATCAACCTTTCGCTGACTTTTGCAGTTTTGCCATCGGGTCGTTGTTTGACCATTTTGACGCCAGTCCTGGTACACTTTAACTACGACGGCTCTCGAACACCCCACCAGTTCAACCGTTTGGGAAATCAAGGCACCAGCTCGTCGAACTTCCACAATCTGTCCTTTATCAAAGTCCAATAAATCCTTCCTTTTAACCATCACGCTCGGAATTTTACTACCTTCTGAACCACTGATACCTTATCTATGCTACATAGGTCGACTAACTTCGCACTTTCGTACCTCACGCGGTCAACGGGTCACATTCAGTTTCCATAGGGGTGGTCATAATTCAGTGATCACTCAGTGTATATATGCGTGTTAAGATATGATATGAATTAGGCGCCATGACAAGGTTTTGCCTGTGGCACCACAAACGTTAGCGTCGTTTCTCGGAAGGATGACCAATGCGCCAAGCCTAAACCACGAGGGACAACCCCTGATGGTGACAGCACCTCTGCCAAAATTCATAGCTAGGACAAGACACTCTGGCAAAATAAAGCCCTCTGGGCATCCGCCAAACCTAAACATTATCATCATCAGATCGGAAAACCGTGTATCATCATTCGTCATTCCATTCCATAACAGATTTCCAGCGTCACAGAGACCAATTACGATGGGTTTCGCACTACGCAAGTCGACGCTGTGCATTTTGATACCTGCGTTGTGTGAAATCTTCTGTAAAATCTAATGTTATGAAGCTCCCTGTGTATTGTCCTTGGATTAATAACAGTTCTTGTGGCCTCCCTGAACTCCTGGTTGCGAGTATTCGATGAAATCGATGAGTTCTGAATACCATTCTTCTGATCACCCTGGGGTCTCTTTCCGTAAATTTCTGCTGTCTATCCTTTTACGGCTGTAATAACACCACGACGTTTTCGTTTAATGATTACTTCAGCCACCTTTGCTCGAGAGTCTCTTACTAATGTTTTAGGGCAGAAAGCCCCAAACTATGTAAAATTCAAGCTATGACATTGGCTGGTGCATATATACTGGTGTACAAAATTTAAGGACCAGTCAGGTTTTCACCTGTAGCTTCCCATAGGAGTGGCCTGGATATGGGAAAAGCATATCAAAGGAACTTCGTGAGGTACAGAAACGATGAAGGAAACAACACCGACACAACAACGGACACAAAACGGTGCAGAGGGACTTTATTCAAAAAGGGCAACCTAGCACTGGCTGCCATGATACAGATGCATCACTGCCAAAGATGGAACAAAGGGAAGAGGTGGTCCTCAGTAGGAGTTATGGCCACCCCTAATGTCCCGCCACAATATCCACACACTTTTAAACCTCTGGCCTCTACAGTGTTCTGTATAACACCACAATGTATATTACGCGGAGATGGGGGACGTGGACGTGCCGCTAGGCGTCTCCCCAGAGCGAACATATGTGTTCGATGGGGTTTAGATCGGCTGAAAAGGGCAGACCAATCGATACTAACAATGTCCTCACTTTCCAAAAGCACATCACAGCTACAGTGCGATGAGGTGTGGCGTTATCATCCATAAACACGAACTCGGGGCCAATGGTACCTTGGAACAGGAGCACATGCGGAAGGATTACCTCATCTCCAGTTCTCCTCAGTACAGTAGCGTGCACCGGTATCGCCTTCCAGTATCTCGAGTTCTGTACGTCCATCCAAGATAACGCCACCCGAGACGAGAACACCTCGACCGCCATATCGATCCCTTTCAGTGATGTTTGCGGGGTGATACCGTGTGCCAACCTCTCGCCAGATTAGCTTTTGTTTTGGTTTCGGTTTTTTTTTTTTTTTTTTAGGAGCATTAACAACTAAGGCCATTATTGCTCCGGGCATATGCGGTGGTTATTCCCTGACCTTTTCGCATCCTCCGTATTTGGTGGTCACGGGCTCGAACCTCTGTCTAATCAAGAAGCGTGTGCTAGGCACTGCTGCTCCTGCCCACCCGGCGACGGAGGCGCCTGCCAGATTAGCTGACGTCCAGAATCGCTGCTGACACTGAATCTACTCTAATCAGTAAAGAGTACCTTAAGTAAATATTTTGTGGTTATAACCTTTAGAAATAGTGTTGGCCCTTAAGTTTTGCACACCAGTATACATTATTACTACATAATTTAATTTTTTAGACAAATCGAAGTTTGCGCATTGGCATCATTATTGTAACATCTCATATTATGAAATCCTTCACAGCGGGTTGCCCTCTATACTAATAAGTAAGGAGGGCAATTCGTTGATCAAATAACGCTTCACTCATTAGAGAAGACTACTGTAACTTATTTTCAGTTGCGTACCACCACCGAGACAGCACTGTTTCGAAGCTACTTGCATTTTCATCAGCGAACAGGTAGGTACCGAGAAGTATAGAAGGTGACGACGCAGTTGTGAATTATTTGCACAATATGAGAGACACCAAAAGGTGTACAAATGGGTGGCAAATGTTTAGCCTCGCTGTAGTACAACGGTAATATAAATAATGTGGCACACAAAACTTTTTAATTTATGAGCTATTTGTTTAATCTGTATCCTAATTTTTTCTTATTTTACTTCTTATATTAACTGTCTAGCTTTTATCAATTTGCATACCACTTCTTTCTTATACTTTTATGATATTACCATTTATGTAAACTACTCGTACGACTGTTCGTGCTGTGATGGGTAAATACCACAGTTTTGTTCTTCTATAGTTATTAACTACAGAAGAACAAAAGAGCGATATTTATTCTATAGTTATTATTAACTAACAAACATGCAATAAAGAATTTAATAATAATAATATTTTTTTTCTTTCATCTAGCTCATACAGATGAAGACCTCGAAAAGTTTCGTGATTATTTATATATCATCTCTCTTAGTGGCTCAGCTCATATATCACCAGATTTCTGCAGGTTTACTAAAAAAAGCTTTTATGAAAATTCTTTTTCTCGCTTATTTAGCGTCTGATAAAGATTATTACGTTATACCGCTTCCATTTTTTGTCAAGTAAGTAAACGAATTTGCAGCAAACACTTACGAACTTGAAATAATTACGAGCACATCCTACAAAGAACATTAGGTTAATAATATTAATTATAGGATAATAATTATAATGAGTAAAAATATGTGTAAATATAAAACTTATCGCTATAACTACGGTTCTGTGTGCCCTGTGTGTGAGAAACGTGTATATATATAAATAAATAAAAATTATATAAATAAGGAAGTTATGTAATTTTGTTATACAGTATACACTGCTGCCACTGTATTAGGTACACCCCTGCTGTGCACACAAATGGTTTGTCCCACAACGTTGCAAGTCACATGACCACAGTTGTGGACATAAATGCAACAGAACAACTTTTCTAGTATTAGTATCAGTTAAGTGTACAAACCATAGCAAGAATGAGAAAAAGGAATGAACTAACGGACTTTGAACGTGGCATGGTAGTAGGTGCAAGACGTGCTGGACAAAGCATCTCTGAAACGGCAGTTCTCCTGAACTTTTCACGCACCACAGTTTCAAGGGTGTATCGAGAATGGTGCAACGAACAGAAAACATCCTCTCACGGGCACTCCTGTGGAAGAAAATTGCTTGTTAATTAGAGAGGTCAGAGAAGGATGGCTAGAATTGTGCAAGCAAACAGACGGTCCACAATGTCGCGCACATCACGTCAGAATACAACCTTGGTGCGCAGAACAAAATATCGCAACGGACCACTAGTCGCACTTTGTCGCGAATGGGCTACAACAGCCGACGGCCACATCGCGTACCTTTGTTATCAATGAAGAACACCCCTCATGTGGGCACAGCAACACCAGTACTCGACTATCGAGGATTGGAAAACAGTTGCTTGGTCGGATGAGTCGAAGTTCCTGGTGCATCATGTTGATGGAAGGCTCAGAATTTGGTGAAAACAACATGAATCCATGGATCCGTCATGTCTGACGACTACTGTGTAAGGTGATGGAGGCAGTACTATGGTGTGAGGAATGTTTTCTTGGCACACGTTGGGTCCACTGATACCCATAGATTCACGTCTGAATGCCACATCGTACCTAAACATCGTTGCTGACCAAGTGCATCCGTTCATGTTGACAGTTTATCCTCAGTCAGATGGTTACTTCCAGCAGGATAATGCGCCGATGCACAAAGCCCGAATCACTATGGAATGGTTCCAGGAACATGACAATGACTTTTCTTTGCTGCAGTGGCCCGCTTAGTCCTTGGATCTCAATCCTACTGAACATCTTTGGGATGAGCTGGAAAGGGATGAACGCTGCAGGCCTACACCTCTGTCGAATCTCAAGGAAGTGCGTGACACACTCATGTCTGCATGGTACTCCATTCCTGCACAACGTTTTCAGCATCTTTTTCAATCCCGGCCTAGACGAATTCAGGCTGTTTTGAAGGCTAAAGGAGGCTCAACACGCTATTACGTAGGTGTATCTAATAAAGTGGCAGTACAGTGTACATGCATTTGCAAATAATCTTCTATTGTTTAATTTTAACTGTTGCTGAGATACTAGCTACATGACTGCCGCACCTTCTCTCTTTAAAGTTACTAAAACAACTTTATGTGATTGGAGCACGGGAAAGTACTACAAAAGGATTATAACTTGATTTGGCTTTCTGTTTACAGTTTTAAGAGTTATTAAGAAATGTTAATTGTAATAGCGTATATGCCTGCGAAAATATCAGTGTATTAAAACTGATAGGGGAATTGTTGTTGTTATTTGGCTTTTAGGAGCATTAGCAACTACGGCCATATTACTCCGGGATATGCGGTGGTCATTCGCTGACCTTTCCGCATCCCCCGTATTTGGTGGTGACGGGCTCGAACCCCGGTCTAAACAAGAAGCGTGTGCACCTCACTGCTGCTCTTGCTCACCTGGCTACGGAGGCCCAGATAGGGGAATAACGATTATCTTCGCAGTCCCGCTTTGTTAATAGCGATGCCATTTTATGTGACGGGAAAGAAAGAAGGGAAGGAACTGCAGTCTGCTGAAGTAGTTATATCCATGTGCAGTATACATGTATTCGTTTTATTATCCTATTGTTTGATTGCAATAAAATTAGGCAATGTATATTATAAGTGAATACACAACTGGTTTTCTGAATATGTTGTGTTCTTTTTTTTTTTTTTTAACATTTATATATATATATATATATATATATATATATATATATATATATATATATATATATAAGTATGTATGAATATGTTTGGTCCTTGAGGTTGTCACAGTCACTCTCTCAGATATGCCAGACAAGCTGTACTTGCTACCTGGGAGTCTAAAAGGCTGATGGAACTGATATTCGGTGACAATCAAGTGGACCCAATTTTGGCGAAGTCCGGACGGTCTGTCACAGCCAAATCCTCTGCTTGTACCTTCAAGATGGTGGTACTGTTAGTAACACTGGGTATAACCTCCATGCACTTGCACACTGTGGGCGACCACCCAGGTACGAATCAACGTAAGCAGGGGTCGAGATGTGGCACGCACACCACACGGAGGAATGCCACCCTTCCGTTTTACCAGGAAATACTAGGTGGTAGATGACTCTCATCAACTGGTGCTTATTGGAGGCTTGAAGTGGTGGAACCTATGTTTAGTCTCCAGAGCTACGTTCCGGTCAACCCTTCCCCATCTCTTCCATCATGCAGTATGACTGATGACTTTTGAAGTTATGATGAACATCATGGTGAGATCCAATCTTCCTTACATTCGAGGATACAGCTCTAAAACGGTATTCGCAGGCCGGCCGCTAGTTAGTACACCGGACCGAACCTATTGGTAACTCTTTAGGAGGCTTCCGGATCAGCGAGTGTATAATCTTGCTACTTCTACTATGCCGATAGTGACTGGAGGGAGTCCAAGTAATGTGTATGCGGGGGGGCACTGTCGAGGACACGTTATATCAAGGATCTGGGTATATTCTTACCATGTGTACGCCATATCCAAAAAGTTCATTACTTCATACAGCATGTCCCCCCCCCCCCCCACTTTTTCTTACTATTGAATACACCATGAATTGTCAAACCAATAGAGTCAGCTTATCTGCGAAAAGATCTAAACTTCACAAACACTTCCTAGTTCATTTCACAAATATACGTGGTCTCAATTCTAATTTCAACGATGTCCATTTCCACTTGCAGTCTGCCAAATCCCATGTACTTTTTCTGACAGAATCTCAGTTATCGGTTGGTTCAACTACTGCTCATCTGACTTGCCCAAATTATTCACTGTATGATTCCTTTCTCCTCAAAGGTGGTACTTGTGCATAGGTCCGTTCCGATATTCCCTGTCAGACTTGGTAATTTGGAATCTCCTCTTTTCGATTTTCTCTGGCTTAAAATCGCTCTACCTCATTGTATCAAATTTATCTGATATCTCTAACGTTCTCCCAACTCCACTAATCACTTGGAGCTCTTTCACTTCCTCTCTCAACTCGACTTTCTCCAGTCCAACCTTCATAACAGTAAGGTAATTTTACTTGGTGATTTTAATGTTCACAACTCCAGCTGGCTTCCATTTTCTAGTCACACCGACACAGCTGGTCGAGATGCTGAGGCCTTTGCAATTACTAATGACCTTGCACAGAATGTTCATTTACCTACAAGAATACCAGACAATCCTAACCATGCAGCCAACATGCTTGATCTTTTTCTCGCAAACAACCCTTCTAAGTACACGGTCGAAGTGAGTGGTCTTTTAGACACCTCAGATCACAACTTGGTGATTGTCTCTTCTCCAATGCAGCCATTATCTCATAGCTATTCCCAACCTCATATTGTTTGGCATTACGAGAATGCAAAATGGGATAACCTGCGAGCGAAATTTCTTTTCTTCTTTTCCTCGATCGAATTACTGTTTCAAAACTTCTGATGTCAACGTTTGCTCAGATCGTGTCGTGAAATTATTCTTGTAGGAATGGAATCCTTTATTCCACACTCCACTTTAAAATCTCGTCCTTTATCTAAACCTTGGTTTTCCAATAAATGCGCTAAGGCTGTTCAAGAGAACTTTGCATATCGTAATTGGCTTGTTTCCAAATCTTCAGTTTCATTTTCTGCCTACACCAAAGCTCGCAACAACTGTAAAGCAGTTATTAATCAGTCCAAACTAGATTTTGAACAGGCCAATGCCAGAGCTATGCCAAAGCTCGGCTACCATTAGTACAACTTGCTTCTTGTACTAATGAGAGCCGAGCATTCTAGTCTCTTGCCAAAGCTATTGGCCGAAACTTTTGCCCATCTCTGCTCCCAACTCTGTCAAAACCCGATGGTTCCGTTGTCACTTTAGCGAAGGATAAAGCTGACCTGTTAGCATCCCATTTTTCTTCCAACTCCTGTATTAATGATCTTGGTAAAACACCTTCCATCATTCCCAACACGCTCCATTCAATGCCTCCTGTGGTCTTCCGTCAAAAGGATGTCAGAAGGATTTTGACGAATCTTGATGCTAAGAAAGCTCCAGGTCCTGATGGTATTTCTCCACTGTTCTCGAAACCTGTGCTCCTGAACTTACTCCTGTTCTATGCCGTCTTTTTTCACTATCTTATTCCAAAGGTGTTTTTCCTTTTGCTTGGAAATTTGCTCATATCCAGCCAGTTCCTTAGAAGGGTGACAAATCCCTCCCATCCAATTATCGTCACATTGCAATTACTTCTACTCTTTCTAAAGTGAAGGAGAAATCAATTAACCGCCAACTCTTAAACTACCTAGAAACCATCCGTCTGATCAACGATCGCCAGTATGGATTCCGTCAGTGTCGATCCACTGGTGATATTCTAGCTTATGTTACCTATTTATGGACAAATTAAATGGAAAATTTCGGTGAAACACAACCAGTTGTTCTTGACATCTCAAAGGCTTTCGATCGTGTTTGGCATAAAGGTCTCATAAACAAGCTACCATATGGTTTGCGAACCGTTTTTTTGTAATTGATTGTCCCGTTTTCTCTGTGATCACTCACTGAGGGTGATGGTTTTTGTTTTTTTTGTTAGTTGTTGGCGCATCGGCTTCTGTGGACATAATGCATCTCCCTAAGTTTTTGCATTTACTCTGATCCAAGCCCGAGGCGGGATTCGAACCCGCGACCTTTGGGTTGTCAGGCAGGCACTTTACCCACCCGGCTAGCCCGGTCGGCCGGGTGATGGTAGATGGCTCTCCGGCTTCTAACTTTTCCACTAATGCTGGTGTCCCCCAAGGTTCATTTCTTTCCCCCACTCTTTTCCTCTTGTATATTAATGACCTTCTTCCATTGACTGGAAATCCTATCCATTGTTTTTCCAATGATCGACATTGCATTCCACTTCCCGTTTTGAGAAACCTTGCCCTGCTCAATCAACTTCAACTTCTCGGATATCCGCTACCAATTTCTTAAAATGCCGATCTCCAGGTAATTCTCCAGTGGGGCAAAGACAACTTAGTTGATTTAAATCCTTCTAAAACTCAGTCTTGCCTTATAACTCGCAAAAAGGATTCTTCTGCTCCTATTTCTCCAATATCTAGGCAAAATGATATATCTCTTTTGGGGATTACCCTGACTTCTAATCTCTCTTGGCACAAATACATTACAAATATTGCTTCCTCTGCATCTAAAAAACTTGGTTTTCTCTTTCGCTCTCGGCATTACTTTTCTTCCAAACAGCTGTTCACTCCGTACAAATCGCAAATCCGCCCTACCATGGAATATTGTTCCCACCCACTTCTGGGGCGGTGCCCCCAAAACCTCTCTCTGGCTTCTTGATTCCATTCAGAAGAGGGCAGTTAGGTTATTTAATGACTCCTCTCTAACAGGATCTCTCCACTCGCTGTCTCATATAGACGTACTGTTTCTGCTGCATGCCTTTTCTACAGATACTTCCACGGGCACTGTTCTTCTGAATTGGCTTCTATAATTCCCACCTTCTCTTTCAAAACAGTCCGAACACATGCCGCCACCAGCAAACATCCATTTAGGGTCCAACTTCAAACTCACAGAACCAACTTTTCATCTTCCTCGTTTATTCATTCAACTGCCGTTTTCTGGAACAACCTTCATTCGTACGTATTTCCTGAAAATTACAGTCTACAGAAGTTCAAGTCCAGTGTCAACAAATATCTTCTTTCGTCTTCTCAACCTCCAACCCAAGCACGGTACTAAGTACTATAGGTTCTAATACCTCTCGTGTTTGGGGTTTTCATTTAAAAAAAAAAAAAAAAAAAAGATAAAGTATGCATAAATGGAGATGAAAATTCACAAAGTGCCAATTACTAAAAGGGTAAGGATAGTAAAAAAAGAAGTATAGTAGATATGTTAATATCCTAAAATTTATGATGAATTAAGAAAATTATGGGTTGAATTACAATGCCAATAGGAGGTGAGTGAATTGTAAAGTAAAATTATTAAAAATAAGGTGAAATACAATACAAATTAAATAAAAAGTGGCAAAGCTGTCATCAGATATGGGGGGACATATTTAGATAAAATTCGAATATAGGTAAGGCAAATATGCAGAATCTGATGTCAGCTAAAGTAAATATTGATACATGATCAGGTATTTCATCAGGAGACTACACCTGACCATATATCAGGAACTGTGTTTCTATACTTGTCATAGTAGTAGCAGAAAGGTGAAAGGCCAAAAAAAAAAAAAAAAAATTAAATTAGCACATTCTTATACAGTATGGACTACCTTCAACAAATGTATTGAAGCTGGGAATTTTCCCTGTTATTTTGAAGTCTACTCTCATTAAAATAATCCCAAAACTAGGTACCACCAAGTGATCCTAAATCATACAGGCCTATCGTTTTATTATCCCACTTAGGCAAGTAATTAGAAAAACCCATGGCATACAGATGCAATCAACTTATTTTGGAAAATAAATAAATTTTGGAAAATTAGATCAGTATGGATTTAATCCTGGTTGTAGTTAAGAAGATGTGCATTTTGAATTGAAAAAGTTAACTGATAGCTCTACTTCGACAATGTTTGGTGGGACAGTGTCCTACGGCGCCTTAGAATCGCTCGTTGTTTTAGACATATCTACCTTCTGTTCAAAAGTTACTTTGCTGAACGTACTGTCTACATCCAAACCAAACATCAGTCGGTATCTAAAGCTGTTGCTCGAGGGTGTCACCAGGGTTCCATTCTTGGCCCCCTTGTGTGGAACCTCGTTCTCGATGATTGGCTGTCTTCTCCCTCTGACACGGCCGATGCGCAAATGATTGCCTTTGCCGACGATTTCTCCATCTTAGTACGTTGGAACAACGGGCTAACTCTGTACTCCAATTCTCCAATTACAGATGTGAAATGGAGAATCTCCCCGTAACCCTTAACAGTCCTCCCTTCTCTACAGTCCGTGGCGTGGAGGCTCAGGAAGGGCGACAGATTCCTGCCAATGGAAATGCTCCAAAATAGGACGCCTCCGTAGCCAGGTGGGAAGGAGCAGCAGTGCGTAGCACACGCTTCTTGATTAGACCGGGGTTCGAGCCCGTCACCACCAAATACGGAGGATGCGGAAAGGTCAGGGGATGACCACTGCATATTCCCGGAGCAATATGGCCTTAGTTGCTAATGCTCCTAAAAAACCAAATAACAAACAAACAAGCTGCAAAATGTCCAAGAGATGGATGCTGATCACAAGAAATTCATTGAGGATAAAGCCTACAGAAGACGCATCATCAGGGAGCAGCTCTCGTCTTCAGCAGAGTGACTCATTGTTTTTCCTTTATCGATATGTTGCTATTTTCAGACGAAAAAAAAAACTGTTTTACGTATTTACAACTTGATTTTTGTTTTTTTCCTGTTTTAGTTCCTTTCTATGTTAACCCCCCCCCCCCCCCAACAGTTTTGCTGGTATGTGCATTGCATCAGGCATGCATGTAAAATTTTCACTTATTTTCACTGATTGCAATAAAGATATTACATACTCGATAACTTGCTAGATTGGACTCAAAAATAAATTAAGGATGTCACCATCTATAATCAAGATGATAATATTTCACGGAAAACTAGACCATAACAGACCTCCGGTTGTCAAGTTTAATGGAGTATCTTTGTCACCTATGTACTAAGTACTATATAAAGTGAAAACTTTTATGGCCATGTTATTCAAAATCCCTCGGCAGGATTGGGGTTTAAACAGGGGAACTCTCGCAATTCTATACTACACAGTGTTTATTCCAATCGTTATATATGCAATCAGCATATGGTTTCTCAGAACCAAACTTATTACAGTTCAAACCAAACTAGACAGTGTCCAACGGACCTTTTTGCTAGCTCTCCTGAGAACCTGCAGAATAGTTTCAACTGCATCTTTGCAAGCTATCATCGGCTTATTACCTCTGGATCTGTATCTTACGAACAAAGGCTTTGCTTACTATATTCGTAAAGGATATCTTCTTTTTCCGATTTGACCTATGATCCCACTGCTGATCCAAAAAATGAAAAGGCGAAACGTTGGACTGAGCTTCATAAAAGATAGCAAGTGAGATGGAATTCCTCGACCAAAGGAGCAGTAACCAAATGTTTTATACCTGATATTAAATTCACTACCTCAAACTAATCAGCTTTAGTCCTGCCCAAGCCTTGTTACAGTATGTCGACTCATACTGATATCACCACCTGCTATCTGCTAGAGGCTCAGAACGGCACGTCGCAGGTACGCCGACGAATGGTTTCACAAGAAAATGCGAAACCGTATATCGAACAACTTAATACACGCCTGTGAAATATTCTGACTTATAAGCATACAGTATATGTGTTTTGTACATATGAACTATATACTTGAACTTGGTGTACTCTGTGTCTCAGAACTATGTATAAACTCATAGCTATTTCTCAGAACCAAACTTATTACAGTTCAAACCAAACTAGACAGTGTCCAACGGACCTTTTTTTGCTAGCTTGGTTCAATGCCAATCTATAGCATGGTTTAATGCCACGTTTTTAAGTTAATTTCATGTTACGTTATCTTTTGGTTATACTGTACATGTTTTATATTACCCCATAAACTTGTCAAGCTCCTGGCTGTGGCGGGCACATTATTGTATCTTTACCGTACAACAAAGATTTCTTCTTCTTCTACGTTCTAACTGGCCACGGGGGTTCTTTGAACGCTCGTCTTCTTCAATTCATTCTAGCTACGTCAGATGCCTGTTTCTGCGGCGCATCTGAAGACCGGAATCATGTATTATTCTTTTGCCCAGTTTACCAAGGTTTGAGGCAAACACTGTCTAGTACAGTACATAATTTTTCTCCTGGAAATGAAGGATATCTTATTGCAAATCAATATACCTTCTCAGCTCTAAAGGAATTTGCTACACAGGTTTTTAACACATGACGCGGATTACTGAGCTTACTTCTGACAACAAAACCACTTTTACGACCCTCCTGTGTTGAAGTTCAGCTTTATTTACATGAGCTTCATTATTTCCTTAGGATAGTGTTAACCTTTATTAACTGTCTTTTTTTTTTTATCTATTTTTAACCTTAATTATTTTATTTTTCTTTAATAATTATTATTATTTTAATGTTTTATCTAATTAAATTTATTATTATTTTTTAATTTTCTTTTTGATACTTAAATATTATTTTGTCCATTTAAATATTTTTATTCTAAAAATTGTTAATTATGCTAGTCCCTTTGGGTACAGTTTTTTTTTTTTTTTTTTTTTTGTATGCTAGCCCTTCGGGGCAGGATTCCCTGGTCTCCAGTTTATTAGAGACGGGATTTTCACCTGTTTGTACCCAGACTTAGGCTTCTTGGGTTGAGGAACTGCTGGCATCCACTGGTATTACACTTTCTACAGTGGATTCAGGATTCTTTGTGGTCTTCGTCACCGTACATGATTACAGGAGACTGCTGCACCCATACGACTTGCGCTTCTTCCTATGGGTGCTGGTAATATTACATTTAGTTTAGTATTAGTAATGGTCGCAGGGTGCAAGAAAGCCTATAGCTTATGCTGCACCAGCAAAAAAAAAAAAAAAAACCGAATAAAACAATGATAAAAAAATAAATAAATAAATAATAATAATTAATAAAAGTAAAGGAAATTAAACCTATCATCCTAAGCGCTTCCCTCACCCGAGGGTACTAACCAGATGACCTTTGAATTTCCCCAAACTGTCAGCCTCTACCACCCATGTAGGCAACTTATTCCAGTAATTTATAACTCGCTGGCTAAAATAAAACTTCCTGCAGTCCAATCTAAATTTCTCCCCGTAACTTGAATTTATGTCCCCTACTTCTAGCATCATTTATAATCGTGAAAATTTCGTCCTCATTCATTTTACTGATGCCTCTCAGAGCCTTAAAACACCTCAATCAAATCTCGTCTAAGGTGTCTAGTTTCCAAACTCTGCAACCCACATATTCGAAGTCTTTCTTCATAAGGACGCCCTTTTGCGGATCTCACCAGGCGAGTTATCCGTCTTTGCACCCTTTCAAGAAGCTCGATGTCTTTCTTTAGATGCGGTCTCCATACTTGAACACAATATTCCAAGTGTAGTCTAACAAAAGCCTTATATAATGGGATTATCACGTCCCTATCTCTACTTGCAAAAGTTCGATAGATCATCGATAGGACACCATGGGCCTTCCTTGCAACCTGTTTACAATGCTCAGAGAATTTCATGTCTAACCGTATCGTAACACCCAAGTCCCTTTCCTCCAGTACTGGGTTTAGTTGAACTCCACCAAGTGAATAAGTTATTTTGGGATTACTGTTTTCCAGTTGTAATACCTTACACTTTAGTACGTACCTAGTTGGGCCCGCCTCCTCATGGCGTAAACGGGTACTGGGAAGCAGCCTTCCTGGTAGATAAGCGGCC
Organism: Mastigoproctus giganteus; assembly: GCF_048544385.1. NCBI lineage: Eukaryota > Metazoa > Arthropoda > Arachnida > Uropygi > Thelyphonidae > Mastigoproctus > Mastigoproctus giganteus. The sequence goes on from NC_143581.1 coordinate 36,390,230, forward strand.
AGAAACAACTAAACAACACACACACACACACAACGCAACATAGCACTACCCTCATTTCTGGCCATTGTACAGAGTTTTGTATATCATCACAAAGAACCATGGCGGAGATGAACTAACGTTTAGGGGCCGCCTTACATAAGACACAACACATGTCAAATAGACAATTATTCGGCTGAATGATGACAGAATTAAATTAATGTAATCAGAATTAAATTAATGTAATGACAGAATTAAATTAATGTAATCAGTTTGTTGCTCCTCGGAAGTGAGTACTGTAGAGTGAATCCCTATTTAAACCGATATCGTAATAAGCATTTTGGTTATGAAGTACTTTTATTATTAGGGTAATTTTACGTAACATGGAATCTTGACAATTATGTTAATAGCTAGAGCTTGAGGTGAGTACTGCAATCATAAGCCATTGCTAAACGATTTAACATAATTAGTAATAGAATCTGCATTACATTTACTCTCTGATCCTCCCCCCCCCCACAGAGAAGAATTGCAATGGAAACCCCGCCTCATGACTACTCATTGCAGGATGAAGTTTTGGTAAACACTTCTTGAGTAAAGTAAAAAATTTTTCAATCATGAAGTACCTTATTTGATAATCGAAAGCGCCTGTAAACACAATGTATGCATTACTTAATTAATCATTTAAATGAACAACTAATTACTTAATTAGTTGTTCATTTAAACTAAAAAACTGATTAGTTATCTCTGTGCTAATTTGCATGCTGATATTAATGCTATTATATCAATGATAACTCTCGCGGGTTGCAAAGTGGCTACGACCGCCATCCTGCGCACCATTTATGGGCTGTTTTCACACTGTGGGCCAGTTAGCCGACCTCCCCCCTCCCTTATTAAAATCTCTGGTGGCTAATAAAGAAAAACAGCCACACTGGTCGCAGTTCAACAGATGCAATTTTCAAACACAATACGCTGACACTTCATAGCCTTAGTTGCGTCGGCACAAAAAAACAACAAAAAAAAAAAACTGTTTTGTTAAGCGTATCGTTAACCATGTTTCCTATTTATGTCTAAGTGCTTATGTTATTTAAATATGCAGAGATGCTAATACGTACCTTTCAAACATAGCACCAAGATCTAACTTCTCCCCCCACAACCTGTTTATTATTTTTATGGAGAAATATTATCCTCTGGAAGCGTTTTGGCTTAGAAGACTCGTCGCAGGGCACCACAATTAATCCTTTTCGCCTTGGCAGACTTTTTCATGTTTAAGAAGTAAGAGTGATAAGTTTAATATACACCGATGAGCCAAAACATTACGACCAGCGAGTCATTATGCAAATCAGAGCAACTGCAGGGGAACTACGGCGTGTGCGCGGTGAACACGGTATAAAAAACACCTAATACTGAGCTCCGTTAATCAGTGTTACTTTTGTTCTTCAGATGGGACTTAAGCAAGTTTGACAAAGGTCAAATTGTAATGGCCATACGACTTGGTCAGAGCATATACGAAAAGGCACGGCTGGTGGGATGCTCACAGTCAGCCGTGGTTAGTACCTACCGAAAGTGGCAGGAGGAGGGGAAACCCACGGCTCGTCAATGCTTGAGGTGAGCAAAGGTACGTTGGTACGTTGCAACAGAATGGCGACTGTGGCGCAACTCGACGGTAACTGGAATGGTGGTGACAGAGTAAGGGCGCTCACATGTAGAACGCAGGTAGCCGCTTAACGGAAACCAGCAGCAACATAAAGTGGAAGCTTCTCACTGGCTATGAACACACAGAAAGCAGTTGACCAGTACAACTTCTCGGTATGAACACAGAAAGCAGTTGGCCAGTGCAACTTCTATGTGTAAGCACCCTAGGGTACTTACACGTAGAACGCAGGTAGCCACTTAACCTGGAACCAGCGGCGACATGCAGGCGAAGCTTCTCACTGACTATGAACACAATTGAAAGCAGTTCACCAATGCAAAATTTTACCCCATCTCAACAGGAGAAGTTGCGCTGGTCAACTGCTTTCTACGTGTCCATAGCCAGTGAGAAGTTTTCGCTTTATGTCGCTGCTGGTTTCCGGTAAGCGGCCATCTGCGTTCTACGTGGCACCCTAATGTGTAACAACACACAGTACATCGAACCCTGCTGAAAATGGGACTGCGTACCCACAGGCCGCTCGGAGTGTCCATGCTAACCACGGTTCACCGGCGATAGGGCTACAATGGGCACACGAGCATAGAAACTGGACCTTGAGTGATTGGAAGAAGGTCGTCAGGTCCGATGAATCACGTTTCCTGTTATATCATGTGGACGACCGGGTACATGTGCGTCGTTTAGCTGGGGAAGTGATAGAACCTGAATGCACAGAGGAATGAAAACAAGCCGGTGGCGGCGGTGTCATGCTTTGGGCGATGTTCTGCTGGGATACCCTGAGTCCAGTCATTCATGTGCTGGGCACTCTGACATCTACCACCGGAACAACCCGAATTATACCGGCCAACTGCCCTTCTCCCAGTTGCTAGTAACCTCCTTGAAAAGATGCTTCACAAGCGACTCCTGCGCCACTATGAAGCTGCAAATCTCTTCATGCCCGCACAGTTTAGGGTTCAAACCAAGACCCTCAACAGTGGATGCAATCCACAGTCTCCTGAGTTCGGCTGCTGCCCTACGACAGGAAGTATGTTTTGGTTATTTCGGTCGATTTTGCTAGGGCATTCGACACCATCTGGTGGCCGAGCGTCCTGATTAGACTGTGGAAGGCAAAAACACCTCATCAACCTTTACAAAATAATGAAGTCACATTTATCTCAGAGAAAAATACAAGTAGTGACTGAGCACAAGAGACTGACCAGGCCTGTGTACAGGGGGTGCCCCCAGAGCTCGGCACTTGGGCTGCTCTTCTGGGGTATGATATTGGATGAGTTTCTGGCCTTCGAATCTAGGGGAAGTCCATTCCGAGGCATTTGCAGATGACCTGATACTGACTGTTGCTGCAGACAACCGACTTCAACTGGAAACCATGGCAAATCGAGCAATTCAAATTCTGCAAGACTGTTTGCTTGTTTGTTTGTTTGTTATTTGGTTTTTAGGAGCATTAGCAACTAAGGCCATATTGCTCCGGGAATATACGGTGGTCATTCCCTTGACCTTTCCGTATCCTCCGTATTTGGTGGTGACGGGCTCGAACCCCCCCCCCCCGGTCTAATCAAGAAGCGTGTGCTACGCACTACTGCTGCTCCTTCCCACTTGGCTACGGAGGCGCCTCTGCAAGGCTGGATAAAGATCCTTTTTCTTAAGATCTCACGGAGGAAAACCTCCTGAAAGGAACATCAAATCTCCATAGACCACCGCAAATTAAAATAGAAAATACAACTATCAGACTATTCAGTGAGATGAAATACCTAGGAGTCATACTGGACAGGAACCAATCTTTCAACCCACACTTGAAACATATCCGGGATAAAATCAGGAGATATTCTGCCATCATCGCAAGAATTGCTAAAAGGGATTGGAGACTCAAGAGGCACACCTTGGGACTGTATTACAAAACTACATTTAAACCGGCCATAACTTACGCGTCACATGTCTGGTTCCGAAAAGTAACTACTACAGCTAACAGATGGACACTAGACTCCATCCAGTGGACAATACTCCTCTCTATTACACAGGCCTGCTGCACTGTGAGTACACATGTTCTGCAGGTTCTGGCAGGAGCACTCCCCCTTGACCTTGAGGTGGTGCGTTGTGCCATGATGCATGGACATGTGGTCATGTGTATATGTAAGGGCGGCACCTAGAACGTTTGTTAAACTCCGCCTCGTGTCTCTGTGAAGTATCACTACAAATGGGCCAGATATGTGTGTGAAGTACGTTTGTGTGTATTCTGTGTGTGTGTGTCCTGGCCTCTTGGCTACCCAGAAGCATCAGTCACCAGGACAGATGATTCTGGGTACTCGTCCACACCACGGGAAGGTGGGCCAGTCCCAGCAAAATACGTACTGTCTCAAGAAAGACTCTGACCCATCTAGTGTTGCCAGAAGATGGGGGAAAAAAATTAAATTAAATTAATTAATAAAAAAACTAAAAAAAATTTTTAAATAATAATGATAAAAAATAATAAAAAATAAAGAAATAATAATAAAAAAAAACAATGAAATAAATTGGCTGGACTAGAGTGGGAACTCAAGGCAGAGCGCGTGAAGAACAAATTAAATAAATAAGAAAAATAATAATTTAATAAAATAAAAATAAAAATAAAATAAACAAAATAAAATAAATAAATGAATGAAATGAAAATAAATGAATAAATAAACTGGCTGCACTAGAGTGAGAACTCCAGACAGTACGTGGAAAAAAAAAAAAAAAGAAGATGGCATGCGAATATAGAACCCTTAAGTCACTGAAGAGGTATTGTTAGGTGCAGTAACAACTATGTAGCTCTGCTTCCTGCGCTCAAAGACTTGGGATGCATGCATAGGATTCGAATGCCTTTAGATTGTCAGGAGTAGAGGCTCTGGTTGCTGTTCTGAGATACCTGGCACAGCCTGCAGCAGGTTCCTTCTTAAGTCATCGTACAACCTGCATTAGAAAACATTTTTCCAATTCTCTGACCTGCCGCAGAAACAGCGATCTGTTGGTAGCAAACCCAGCAGATATAACTTTTCGTTGGGCGACCCGTGTCCGGTAACCAATTAGGAGGATTCCAAGGTGAGGGAAAGCCAGGTCTTTATCGTTTTCGAGGTTGTGAAAGTGACATCAGGGAGGAATTTTCTGGTAACGGAGCCTGCGTGTGAGGTGTTCCATCTAGACTGCCAAATGTTGACGAGTTCGTTATAACAGCGAGCTCTTTCTGCTTTGGGGTCAGCACTGAGATTTAGTTCTAGGCCCTGTATCTTCGTTTGTATTTTCTTTTTAGTGCCATGATGCAGCATCTCGCAAAGGGGCTTCCCTATACCTTCCTGGGCCACTCCATTGACCCTACATGAAACCTGAAAACAGAGAAAACAAAACTCGCCAGAGATAACGAGGAAATTTCTGCCTAATGTCGGAAGATTATACCCAAAAGTACCATCATGGTTTCACCCTGGAATGTACACAATGTATCTGTTAACAGGTCATGGGGCTCTGAACGCCAAACTAAACAGTTTTAATTTAGTGAACGATCCCCGCTGTGTCTGTGGGGAAAGTGGAGTCATGGTCTGACATAATGTACAATTGTGAAAACTATGAGGATCTCCTATGAGAAACTTTGCTGCCTCCTGACGACAAAACTGACACTTCCCTCGCAACATGGAATCAAACCTGTTGGACTCGCAAGAGCAGTATAAGGAGCTGACAAAATTCGCCCAGGAACTGTTCACCCGAAGGAGGACACTTATTGCTATCTACAGCAGGGGTGGCCAACTTAATTCGTGATGCGATCTACATTTTTTCTTGTGCCGCGATCTACCATCTCAAGAATTTCATTGCACATGGCTAAAAAAGTTAACCAACACACATTGAAAAATGTTGTTTATAAAATTTAAAATTAAATACAATTCAGAATTCTTATTTTAAATTCATACGTATTTAAATTTTTAATTTATCTGAAGTTTGTGTCTTCATGTAATCTGCCAAGCTTTCAATATACTTGATAAGGCCAACAGTAAGGAATCTTCTGTATGTAAGTCCGTAAGAGAACAGGGATTCTTTGTTTGTTTCAAATGCAAATACTATTCATACAGATATGTGGAACCAAAACAGGAATTTAAAAGTTCACTGATTTTTTTACATTTGGGTACTTTTCTCGGCAAACGTATTTCCAAAAATCTTTTTCTGATGATCTGGCTTTTAGGAAGATATCGTTTCGCAATGTAATAATTTCATTTTCAAGTAATATTTTCTCCATGTGAAAATCTCAGCGAATTTCTTCAATTTGTTTTGTATCTAAGTCGACATTAAATGGATAAGAATTATACTGAACAATGTCTTCAACTGTTTTAAAATCACTGAATCTGGTTTCAAAATCATCCACAACTTTCTCAATTTCAGAAACATATTTGTCACTATTAAATTCAAAAACAGGATATTTTTGCAAATGATCTTGCATATTTGCAAAATGATCGAATTTTTTTTCTTTTAGATCCTTAGCCATTGCCAAAAATTGATATTTATATGCAGAAATACTACTAATCATGTCATCCACATTTTTATTTTTTCCTCGTAATTCCAAATTCAGATTACTTAATTTACTGGTAAAATCTGCCAAAAAAAAGCCAGATTACACAACCGCTCCGTATCTTGTAGCTGCTGATAATCATCTCCCCAAAAAATGTTTGATCAACAAATTTTTTAATTTCATTCAACAAATTTCGAAATCTCTGTAGAGACTTACTCCGACTCAGCCACCTCACATCTGTGTGTAATATCAGATCTGGTTCATTTTCATCGAGTTCCATTTTGAAAAGTCTCCTTTGAACAGATTGTCCTCTGATGGAATTCACAATTTTGAAAGCGATGTCCATAACACTTTTAGTGTTTAATCTTTTGCTGGATAGCGCTTGTTGGTGAATGATGCAATGGTAACTCAAAATATCTGGGAATTCATCATCCTTTTGGCACAATGCGATGAATCCGTTAAGATGCCCCGTCATTGCTTTAGCTCCATCTGTTGTTATTGATACGAGCTTAAAGAGTGGTAATTTAATTTTTTCAATAAAACTTTTGAGTGCGTTAAACATATCAAGACCTCTAGTTATTTCTTTTAATAAAACTATACCCAGCAGTTCCTTCTGTAGTGGCAGAATCATCAAAAACCATACGAATAAAAACGAGCAATTGAGCTGTATCACAGACGTCTGTAGATTCATCCAGTTTTAAAGAAAAGGACACACAATTAGCAATATGAACATGCAATTGTTCGTTCACATTTTTACTCATTATTTCGATGCGTCGCATCACAGTATTTTAAGATAATTGCTGATCTTGAAGAGCACTTTTAATTTCATTTTTGTTCTTAAAATTTTCAAAAAGAGAATCTGTTTATATTGTAAATTAGGTGTCATGAAGAAATTTTGTGGAAAATCCGATTGGTATTTACCATGGAGTGCGCTGAAGTGCCTTTCTAAATTTCCTTTTTTGGGTATAGCCACGGAAACATTGCAAATCAAACATGTTTCTTTTATCATTACGAAAAAAGTATTCTAGTTCCCACTCTTGATGAAAATTATACGTTTTATTCTTTTTCGTAGTATTCATTTTAAATCAAATTAACGCATAACTACTGTCCAATTACTAATTTAGCTTACTGTCCAGTAAGGTAAATAACAATTCGATACATACACTATGCTCTCCACAACGTAACTGCTTGAATTTTCAGTAGACAAGCCTGGCGGCTGCGCGGCGACAAGAGTAGTCACATGGTTCGACGGATTTTAATAAGTGAAGTGTATGCAGTGGAGCGCTTAATAATAATAATAACAACAACAACATTTAGATTTTGACTAATCTATTTATTATTATAATTATTATTAGCCATATGATACAAGGAAGCCTGAGGCTTCTGCTGCACAAGCCAAAAAAGAAAAAATTTCTGAATTACCCTGAGAGAGAGAGAGAGAGAGAGAGTGTCAGAAGTAGAAGGGAATCACCAAGAAAGAGAAAAATGATGATATCCAGCTCAGGACACTGGGTGTGCCAAGCACATACTCACCAGATGTGAGTCCCTGGGGATCTTTTTTAATATATTTTTTAAATTCGTCGTGATCGACCCAAATTAAAGCCGCGATCGACTTGTTGGCCACCCCTGTTTTACAGGAATCAGGAACAGACACCACAACAAAACTAACCATCCTTGGACCCAACCAAACTGGCTCTCGCCCAGATACAAGACTTTCCTTTGGGACTGAACTAGCATAATAAGGGACTCGCAGGACCTGACCGAAGGTAGCGAAGGAATCTGCTCAAGTTTGATACCCCGGAACTGAAAACCCACGGATGGACTCCAAACACCGGACTGCAGGGACGGGATTTATCCCACGAATGACCTTATAATTGGTCTAATCCCTGCTGGGATCAGACTGGGACAACCAGACAGATCGTAGCTCTGCTTCCAAATGCCATCTGGCGATCTGAATAGGATGCTCTAACCCTATTCACTTTTAATTGTCTAATTCCTCGGCAGAGGGGAGACGGGTTTCTTTTTCTGTTTCCTCCCTCCCTCCCCTGCCTCACTGATCTTCTGGGGTCGTTTTCTCTATCAGATTTGCCTACTTCTGCCTTTCCCCCAGTCTTCAGTCTACCCCCCCATACTCTGCCTAACAACGCCAGCGTAATCCCCACACAACTTATCAAAAATTTTAAAAATGTCCAAATTTAAACTGCGCTTATGTAAACCTTTTGGCATTCTATTTCCTAGCGTTTACCCCTATCCTTTTTTTTTATATAGGCCCTAGCCACTGAAATCTCAGGAAACTAGGTGGCAGGGCCTGCCAGAGTAAAAAATTCCAACTACTAGGTACCTGGTCTGCCTCCACAGGGCTAAGTGTGGGCAACGTTGGGCCCCAGCAGGGGTCTAGCGGCTAAATGACCAGAAGAACAACGATACATAACACAACACTTACAAAATCCATACATTTTTATATCTCTGGCCTTTACAGTGAAATAGTAGTAGCGGCATGTGATGCAAGAAAGCAAGTCTATGAGCTTATGCAGCATCAGCCAAAAAAAAAAACACCATTCCCTCCAAATGCCTGTCCAGTTCCTCCTTAAATTTATTTAACCTATCAACTTCCACAACGACAGATGGAAGTTTGTTCCAGCAATTAACCACCCGCTGGCTAAAGGCAAATTTCCGCACATCTATTCTACATCTGTCTTTTCTTAATTTGAATTTATGCCCCCTTAGGTTCGTAATCTGAATAAGTGGAAGGATCCCATCAGAATTCAGCGTGCTCAACCCATTCAAGGCCTTATACACCTCAATCAGATCACCGCGCAGGTGCCTAGTCTCCAGGCACTGCAATTTGCAGAACTTAAGCCTCTCTTGGTAAGAGGATCCCTTAATTCCCCTCACCCATCTTGTTGCCCTTCTCTGTACACGCTCAAGCAATCTATATCCTTCCTAAAATAAGGCCTCCAGACCTGTACGCAGTACAGGTCTGGAGGCCTTATTTTAGGAAGCCTTATACAGAGGGATATTTGCCTTATACAGAGGGATAATCACCTTTTCCCTGCTAGCAAAATTTCTATATATCATTGACAAAACCCCATGACTTGCCCTGGTAGCCTGTCTGCATTGCTCAGAAAACTTCATATCTGACTGCACAATTACTCCCAGGTCTTTTTCATTTTCTACCACCTTAAGTGTAGTAACCACACAGTTGGTACGTTTCTCTGGGGTTACTTCTACCCATACGCAGTACTTCGCATTTGTCAAGGTTAAACTTCAGTTGCCACTTCTTAGCCCATATGCCCAAATTATCTAGATCCTGTTGCAGTAGCACACTGCCATTACTGTCATTAACAACCCTGCCAACCTTTATATCATCTGCAAACTTCGACACTAAGCCTGATATACCTTCATCAATACCATTGATAAATATACAAAACAACAGAGGACCCAACACCGAATCCTGTGGGACTCCACTAATAACATTAGTCCACGAAGAGCAGCACCCATTAATTACCACCCTCTGTCTTCTCCCACTCAACCATCCTTTTATCCATTGTAGCAACTTACTCTTAATACCATTCTGCTCCAATTTGTACAATAGTCTTCAATGCGCAACAGCGTCAAAAGCTTTCCTGAAATCCAAATATATGATATCAAAATAATTTTTTGCATCCAGTTCCTTTGTAACCACATCATAATATCCTATCAAATTTGTCAGACAAGACTTTCCCTTAACAAACCCATAATGTCTGAATTATTGCTGCAGTCTTGTCTAGATGATCCTGCAATGCATCTTTAACCAGTGACTCCATTATTTTTCCAGGAACAGAAGTTAAACTAACTGGTCTGTAATTACTCGTGTCACCCTTCGATCCCCCTTTGTGAATTGGGGATACATTTGCACATCTCCAGTCCGTGGGGACCTCCCCTGAGTCCAATGATGCTCTCATAATTATGGCTAAGGGTTTGCTTAGTTGCTTTGCCGTCTCCTTTAATATAACTGGATAGATCCCATCCACCCCACGTGCCTTTCTTATGTTTAACTTCAACAATTTCTCCTCCACTTTGCTCTCAGTTATTACAAAATCATTAAGCACACCCTGCTGCAATTTGATAACCTTGTGCCATTTTCAAACCTTAACTCCTCATGTGTGAATGTAGAGGCAAAATACTCATTCAGTTTGTTTGTTATCTGAGCAGGATCATCAACAGTGGAACCATCGATATCAAGTGGACCAATCCGATTCATCCCCTTCCTTTTAGATTTTATATAAGTAAAGAAATCCTTGCTGTTTTTCTTAGCATCTTTTGCCAAAGATTTCTCGTAATCTGCCTTCGCCTGCCTAACCTCCTTTGTGACCTGATTACAGACTAGCTTATATCTGCCATAGGCTTCTGAGTCGCTTGATAATTTATATGCATCCCATGCATTTTTCTTCTCTGTTACGAGTCTCATTAGTTCATTTGATAACCATTTAGGCTTAAACCTTGAACAATATTTCTTAATAGGTATGAAACTTTTAGTAGCATCCACGATTAACTCCTTGAATGCTTCCCACTTAGAATTTACTGTTGGTAACATCGTCAGTTGATCTCACTGTACAGAATTTAAAAACTGTCTGAGTCCACTGTATGATCTAAGTCGCTAATGCGCCAAAACCCTACAATATTACTATTAGAGATGTGTCTGCTTATTCTTATTATTTATTTTTTAAATTTATTATTTTTGTTATTCTTCCTTATTCAAAATCCCATAGCTATGTTTATTAAATTCAAACAGCCACCAGCACGTAATTTTCAGAATCGGATATATGTTTATATGAACTTTTTACTTTGTTTTAGTAAGTAGAACTACCCCTATAATTTTGTCGGAATAATTCTTCTAAAAACATAAAATGCCGATTAAAATACAGTTTAAATTTAAATTTGGTTCTATAAGATAAAACATTAGTTTCTACCATTCTTTGTTGCTAATAACCAGTTATTAACAATTTAGTACAAGGTTAACAATAACAGTCGTAATCCAATCTAAGATATCTATTGTTTCATTCAACGCGCCTACTCCCAAGATTGGACTGACTGGGTATCTTGATGTATTTAATTAAAATTATTCCATTGCACTTTAGGGCATTATACTTCATTTGACACATATTTAATAAATATTTAACATGTTTGCTAAATAGTGACCTTCAAAGTTAATTGGTCCAAGATAAGCAACATTTCCAGGTTTATTTGGTGAATTGCATTTTTGTCTTAATTATATGCCATATCTTCAATCAATTGCTGCATTATTTTATAATTTTACACCAGCTGTGTTATTATAAAGTGTACAATTGTACTGTATACAGCGTAAGCTTAAACATGACTAACTTTAAGTGTTTGTTTATTTTCAGGCATAAGAAAGGCGAAACAGATTCTTCGTTTTCAGGGACACCACCCAGCACAAGATTTATTCCTGTTCCAGTACGTGTAAGCGGAAAGCCTTCATTTGATGACTATCATTCAATAAGGGGCAGCTATAAATCTTACATTTCTGGCTTAAAGCCATCCTCTGAAGATTATAAAACAGCATTCACAAATTACAAGCCATCCTTTGAAGATTATAAATCATTTGAAGACTACACGCCACCCTTTGAAGATTATAAATCATTTGAATACTACAAACCATCACCTGACGATTACAAGTCGCAGTTTTCAAATTTTGCCTCTTCTTCAAAACACAGGCCATCGTTTGAGGTTTATGGTACATCTTTTCCGAACTACAGCCCACCATTTGAAAATTATAAAGATACTACTTCAGCCGAGCCATCGTTCGAAGATAAACTATGGATGTCATTTCATAAAACAATGTCTTCACATCATAGAACACAAGGTAAAGACTATAAGCCATCGGTGAATGATTATGGAGAGTCCAGGCCCGACACTCGGCCACTGTATACTGAATCCCAACCTTCACCAGAAGATTACAAGAAAGCAATGGCAATTTATAAGCAGCTGTACGAAAAACCTCAATCCCCTTTAGATGACCTGGCAACTTCATCTTCAGAATATACACCACGGTACGAGAAACATGAACCACGATATCCTTTTAGGAAATCGCCATTTTTTAAAGAAAAATCGACGTTTGCAAAACGGATTCCACCAAATAGGCCAAGAATATAGCAACATGAAAATCCAGTAAGAACTGAATGTGTCTCACGGATTTTCTTAAATCCCGAAAAGCAACATAAGTATTTTTTTTTTTTTGGTAGTTGTTGGCGCATCGGCTTCTGTGGCCATAATGCACCTCCCAAGGTTTTTGCAGTACTTTGATCCAAGCCCGAGGCGAGATTCGAACCCGCGACCTTTGGGTTGCCAGGCAGGCACTTTACCCACCTGGCTAGCCCGGTCGGCAACATAAGTATGAAACTTTTTGTTGTGTACTCAATTTATCTTTGCAATAATGATCAGTAATGTGTTTCTAGTTCATGACTAAGTATCATTTGTGGATAAGCTGTTGCATTATGACATTATCTATTATCTCAAATGAAACCACTGCTGAACACACTGACTAGAACTAGAATTTTGTACATATGATGTATATAGTTTCGAAAATACTCTAATAAATAAAGAAGTGATTCTTGCGACATTAAAAAGCAGTATTTTTTAATTTTTTTAAACTAACGAACTGAAATTCATTCAGTGTTTGAGCTTCAGTTCAGTGCGTACGCGACTAATTACTTTATTTATTTAATACAGTATTTAATTTCAAATCAGATGGAGGAGATAGATGCTGCGAAACGCATTCAATAGATGAAGAATTTATCTCCTTCAGTTTACGTTGTACAAGGAGGTAAATTCTTCCCCCATTTTCTTAAACGTACTAGTCAAGAACAGTGTGTAGATCGTCGAATTGAAACCTCTTTATATGGGAAGCCGGTGTATGCTGGTCAGTTCACACACTTCGCCACAGCCAATGCATACACACGCAAAGCCTCCATTGCTCGTGCCTGGTACAACTGCAGTAGTCACATCTAGACAGAAAAAGATCAATTGCGTAAATACCATCTTCACAAATGTAACTTCCACGAGACAATACTGGACAGGTTTAGCCCCCCCCCCATTCCCCCAAACACTTGATTCGCATTCTACACTATTAACTATGGCGTTCATCTCATTTTACCCAAGATTTTCCTGTATTATAGCACGGATTCGGCAAGCGAAAGTATCAAAGCGCATCTAATTTCCTACCAGTAATACTTGTCACTGGTTTTGCAGGTGACACTAGCCCGGAATGTTGGACAGACAACTTGTGTAATCGAGACTCGCTAATATTCGTAAAATCAGACAAATGTTAACTTATTGTGATTTTCTCTTGTAGCGGATCTGTGTCCTCATTTTGAATTTAATTTTTAGATCTCAAGATCTGATTTTAAATCAAATAAAAATACAGTAAAATAAATATATTGAACCCAATAGGACGCAAATCGGGCTAAGAAATATTATAGATTTAATTACAGATTATTTATAACTGATTATGTATGAATATTTACTTTCAGCTAATATTAGATTTTAATTTTATAATTGCTCTACCCCTTTCTTGGACTTAACCATTTCATTTTTTGCTTTACAGTTCCATTTTCTCTAATTGGCTGTTTAATTCACTATATCATATAGGATATTCACATTCTTTCTACTCACGCCTACATCTCGAATTTATACTATCCTTCTCCTATTAGTTTTGGTGCGTCCACCTTCGCACTTTTTAACAGATATTAATACTACCTCACACACACACACAAAGAAAGAAAAAAATATTATAAATTAAAAGGTTATAGCTGCAAGAAAAAATCAGAATAAGTTAGCATTTGTCCGATTTTACGAATATTAGCGGGTCTTGATTATACAAGTTGTCTCTCCAACATGTAGCATCAAGTTTCGAGACAATAGGATTCTCATAATGTTTTTTATACGATGTCATGACACTACCCCCTTGTCGATTTTCAAGCACAGGGGAATGGTTGTCGTTGATATTGCCCCGAAGGCAATGAATACTATGTAAGCCAAACCAAGAGACATCTGCGAGACAGCTCAAACGAGCATCTGACTTCTAAAAGAGAGGGGGATATGCAGGATTCTCCCTCCTGGGTGAACATATTTCGAATACGGGACATGTTCTCGATCCTGATCAAATTTACGTGATAGATCGTGCCCGTCAGCCGTACCATCGCAGTTGGTTAATGGATTTTCCATTAACTGGAACCTGGAATTAGTGTACAGTAATTTGGCCTTCCCATTGATCCCTTACAGATTCAAAATTCACAACTTTTTTAGAGATCAAAGTGTATTTTGCTTGGCATGAGGCCATATTTCAGATTCATGGTGAGCTCAACTAATGTTAGTATGTAAATATAATAGTATTTTAATGTCAGATACATATGTGAGATTGGTATTCATAAACCAAAATGTTCTCCAACTTTTCAACTTGGACTGGAGCCTATTCAATGTATTCCTAGAAAATTGATACTTGGAGAGAGAGAGAGAGAGAGAGAGAGATGTGGAAGCTATTTAAATGTAACCTTGACTTGTTCGGGAAGCGAGGAAGAAATTGTTTTAGATGGATTAACAAAGTGGTAGTTCATCAAGGCTTGTAGCATATTAGATTCATTGCATAAATTTGCGAGCTGTATAACAAGACAATTGAGGAACAGTAATGTCAACACGACTATTCATAGTTGGCAAAAACATCCTAGGAGGTCGGAAGCTAGTTTCTTGTTTTATCTTTTTACATGCTTTTAAATTTGCGAACTGTATATCGATAAGTTTTTACAAGGTTTATATTTTGTGTAAATATACGTTTTTGCTTTTATTTTATTTCTGCATACTTAGTCGGTTAGAATTATTAAAGAATATTTTAAACGTGTTGACTATTACTGTTCCTTCTAATTGTCTCGATATACAGCTCGCAAATTTATGTGATGTGATGAGTCCAATATGCCACATGTCCGGCGCCTCCGTAGCCAGGTGGGCAGGAGCGGCAGTAGTAGCACACGCTTCTTGATTAGACCGGGGTTCGGGCCCGTGCCCACCAAATACGGAGGATGCGGAAAGGTCAGGGAATGACCACCGCATATCTCCGGAGCAATATGGCCTTAGTTGCTAATGCTCCTAAAAACCAAATAACAAACAAACAAGCTACAAGTCTTGATGGACTACGCTTTGTTAATCCAACTAAAACAATTTCTTCCTCGCTTCGCGAACAAGGCAAGGTTACTGAATATTTAAATAGTCTCTCTCTCTCTCTCTCTCTCTCTCTCTCTCTCTCTCTATACCAATTTTCTAGGAATTATTGAACTGTAGGCTCCAGTCCAAGGCACTTGAAAATTTGAAGAGCATTTTGGTTTATGAAAACCAACCTCACGTACGTATTTGACATTAAAATCCTAGTAAAATACTATTATATTTGTATTCTATCATTATTGATCTCACTGTGAATCTGAAACGTTGTGAATTTTGAACCTGCAGATGGATTTTGTAGGTTCAAATTTTACCTGTAATCAGAATGACTAGTATCTGCCTCCAAAATCACAGAGGCACTAATTCCACATTTCAGTTAATATAAAATCAGTGTCATCAACGTGGATGATTCCCAAGCTCTAGATATTTAATAATCTTCTTGGTAAGATATGACTCCTTAATATAGGGGATTAGTGGAATGAAGGATCCCACCTCATTCTCTCACGAGAGAAAGTCAGCTTTTCGTATGTAGAATCCTAGTGTAAAACACATTTGCAGAGGTTTTTTTTATTATTATTAATAAATGAGTTAAGGTGCTTTATGGGCTAAACACCTCAACTCCTTTAATTGTGGGCGGCTCTAACTGTGATCGTTGGCCGAAGGACTACTCATAAGCAGACAATTAAAATGCGACTTACTTGCCTCACCATAAAAGGAACGTTCCCGCAATTAAACTTCTTAATATTTGATGAAATTTTAAAGACGCCTACTGAAATGAATATTGCTTGTTCTTTTGAAAATATTTCCAAGTATTGTTTTTCCATTTCTTTTGTAATCTTTCCAAGTAAATTTTATTATTTCATGTGATTACTTTATTTTGGCAAAAAAAAAAAAAATCATTCATTTGCCTTTATTTTCAATAAATGTAATCATTGGTTCCTCTTTTCTTATTGGGTCCTCCCCATCTGGTGAGTATGGGAGTGGCACACCCAGGGTCCTGAGCTGGATATCATCATTCTTCTCTTTCTTGGTGATTCCCTTCTCTCTCTCTCTCTCTCTCTCTCTCTCTCTCACACACACAGGGTAACTCGGGGAATTATTTTTGGCTGGTGCAGAATAAGCCTCGGGCTTCCTTGCACCACATGGCTAATAATAATAATACCTTTATAAGGTAACACTATTTCCGTGCATCATAAATGATGTCAAACACATGCACAGAAATAGAATACCATCCTTTTCAAACCACTAAAAATAAAATAGATAATACTTAAATGATTCAGAAAACCGAAGAAAATTATTTTGCAAACACCACAACAAATCTCAGACCATGCTGATATTTGAATATATCAGCATGGTTTGGATAAGTGTTTTTAACCCAAAATGTATTACGGCCAGTTAAAATAATTGCTATAATAATACTTTAAAAAAGGTTTTTCTACCAGCAAAACTTTAACATGAGCCAAGTTTAGAAACTGAAGTTTAGACAAACACACAATAATGCGTTATTTTGTGAGTGACCTTTTCTTTTTTTTTTTTTTTCTCTTTTTTCACGAAGACCACGAGAGTCTCGGAAACTCCTATACTTGTAACCATGATAATTAGTATCTTCCTCCAAAATCACAATTAACAATCACAATTATGAAAGTTAAAAGGCAAATTTAAATGAAAACGCAAAACCAATATAAGACGCATATTATGCAGAAACTGACAATCTTGTGGCACATTACTGATCTAAGTTTGTTCGCAACACTGAGTGCCCACATGGCGCAATGTGTTGCCATTATTTGACAGACAGAGTCTATCACTCTACTTCATGCATCAGCATATCTACTTTATAAACATTTAAAAACTCTTATCACATTATTATTAATATCTGTTTATCTGCTGTAGAGCCACCTCCTGGATAGCAGTAAGCCAGGGAGGATGATTATTACATTCACACGTTAAGGCAGGGATTAAAGAAGTATATACTTTTCAAGTATATAATTCTTTAATTATATACTTCAAAACTGTGGAATACCGCAATATCCCAAACTAAGCAATATAATATTTGATCAAAAGTGATGGATAATATGTGAAGTATATGTACAAGCAGGTATTTCCTTGGTTGAGGCAGTCCATATTTTCATTCTGGTGGTGTCCCAGTAAGTCATAACAGTAGATATATGTAGTGTCCATTAGCTTCTGTAGGTATGCTGCTGGCAGAATTTATCTAGGTTAGACTTTTTATCAAATCAACCGTGTTTCCTGGGAACATGCGTCTCAGGCCTTTGAGGTTGCTGAAACTGAACTCAGCGAGAGCCTTGTGTTCACTTGACTTCTTCCGGCAATTCGGGGAGTTTTTATTAGATCACTAATATTAGGGACGTCAAGTCGTCCTGTAATTAGTCTGGCCAGTGCAAGAAGGTTAGCTGTCACAATTCGTTGTTTCTATGGTGTGACTTCGAGATTGATGTAAAGTTGGGCCCCAGAAATAGTGTACTTGTTGTCAGTCCACCATGTGGACCATTTCAGGAGCCAGTATTTCAGGCTGAGGAACACGTTGAAGTGTGTTGCAGGGGCCGATGACCAAATAGTTGCTGCATAAAGAGTAGTGGGTAGAGACATCGAAGAGCGAATTTCTTGCCTAATTCAGCATTGTGTATCCCCGTTAGTTGCTGGAGGATTGCCACATAGCAGAATACATTTTTGTTTTCGTGTTCAGGAGATGTTCCTGGCATGTCAGACCCTTATCCCATACTAAGTCTAGATCCTTGTGCGTTTTAACTTTTTTTAATGGGTGATCCATTGATAGTAATGTTGAAATTATTGTGTAACTTCTTCCAGGTGAATGACATTTGAGCTGTCTTTGCTTGGTTAATCTGTAAACCAATTGAGGCCAGAAATTGTTCAAGTTGTTGAATTTTTTATTTGCTTGCAGAATAGTGGCAAGAACCTACATTTTGTTAGAGGATGTAATGTAATGTACATGGCGTAACATTGTTTTTAATTTCGTTTCAATCATAGTTAACTGCCCATTTTTTTTTTTCAATATTTTTTAAATAACATTAAGTTTTAATATGTTATATTTAATAAGCGTAGCATAATATGTTTTGATAAGTTGGAATGGGGAAGTATTGACAATTTATGGAACCTATCCTCGATTGTTCTTTGGAAATAAGCATTCCAAAGCGTGTACTTCTATGCATAGCGCAGTTTTTTTGGAACATACAAAGGAAGTGCATCACCTAGGAATTTCACATTTCTAACCCTTTTTCGCGATGGTATGTTACATTAATGATTAGCATCACAAATAGAAATATAAACAAAAGATATTTATTAATATTTGAGGCAAAGCTAAGTAATATTTGACAGGTGCTCTCAAAATATTCCAAATGAGCATTTGCAACCTTTACACAACATTTTTGGTAAATACGACAATTATAGCTTAAATGTTATCAGAAGCACTCAGTTTGCTTCAGTTTATCATTTTAAATGGAAAACAAAATGAAAAGTTCACCAGGTGCAAACTAATATTTAGTTGAACCGCCTCTGGCCCTGATGACAGTAGCACACCGTCGAGGCATTGACAAGATCAATTTCTGAACATAATCAACTGACAGTTCGTGGTTCCAAACACGAATTATGGCTTCCTGAAGTTCGCGAAAGTCTCTGGTTTCTCTCTGGCAACTGCAATTCCACACGATGTCAACAATTTTCTATAGGATTCAGGTCTGGGCGGTTTCCTGGCCAGCTAAGAGCTGTAATGGACCGTTCTTCCAACCATTTTTTCACCTGTAACAAATGTAAACAACACATTACTGTCGAACTTCTAATGCAGAAATGAAGCTAAAGTAACTACAGAAGTGCCTACGTATACTTTTCGCCCGATGATAAGGAGCAGAGTCATCCTGGAATATGCAGTTACTTGGCAGGTTGAAATGGTCTCTAATGGTTGGCAGCAATTTGCCTTTCAATATAGCCAGGTATCCACTGGCATTTAGAACCTTTTATAAACTGCAGGTGACCCACTCTACGATACGAAATGCACCCCCATATCATTTGGCTGGTGTGGAATTTCACTGTAGACGTCATACAGTCTGGGTGGTATTCTTCACCACGTCTACGGCGAATCGTTTGCCTCCCATCAGAGCCATGCAGGTTCAATTTCCTTCTCATCCGAGAAAATTACGGACTTCCACTGCTCGGGGGTCCATTCGACATCCTCGCTATCTTGTCTGTCTTCCACTTTCCTGTCTCTTCTCTGCTCTTTCCTTGGCCTTCCCCACTCTCGCTCCTGCAAGAGTGTGGACGGCCCGTCAGATATCTTTTACTCCCTGGTCCGGCTCCTCGTGCCAGTGGACGGATGCTGGGAGGCTCTTTCCTGGTGATCGCGCCTCCCAGTAACGAAGAGGCCAGTCAAACAACACAAACAACACACTACTCACACATAACCCACACTGACTGGCTTTGCTATGTTAACAGAGTATTTAACGCGGATTTGTGGGAATCCACGGGAACCGCATAACAAAAAAACACTATGTCCACTATTCGACATGCTCCTTACATCAAAATCGGGCCTTTTTCATTTTTTTGTCTAAGGAGGGGGGGCTTCTTAGGACGACGAGCAACAAGCACATTTTTGAAGAGGCGTCTTCTGACTGTTACTGCACTTGCTACCACTCCTGTATGTTCTTCCCATTCTCTTTTCGGCTCAGACAAAGCAGCTTTACGGTTTTTAAGGCATAAGCGCTTCAAAACGGTCATGGTTTGGCGTAGAGACTCGTTTGCATCTGGTTCCTTCTTTCCTATCAGCAGAACCAGTATTCTTGAGTTCGAAAAGAAATCTATTCACTGTCGACTGATTAAAAAGGCACTTATAGCATCAGCAAAGGTACATGATGCAAGAAAGCAAGCTTATATAGCATCAGTCAACAAAAAAAAAAAAAAAAAAAAAAAAACATCCTTATTTCACCCATCCACTCGCTCCAAATATTTGTCAAATTTTGCCTTGAATCAATTTAAGCTATCAACCTCTACAACGACAGATGGAAGTTTGTTCCAGCAATCAACCACCCGCTGGTTAAAGGCAAACTTCTGCACATCTATTCTACAATTGTCTTTCCTCAAATTGAATTTATGCCCTCTAAGGCGATTATTTTGAGCAACAGGAAGAATCCCATCAGCATTAAGCATGCTCAAACCATTCAATGTTTTATACACCTCAATCAGATCACCTCGCAGGTGCCTAGTCTCCAGACACTGTAATTTGCAAAACTTAAGCCTTTCTTCGTAAGAACAACCTTCTGTAAATTACAAAGTGTTGAAAACTTCCTGTATATCATTGACAAGACACCATGAGCTACTCTTGCAGACTGTCTGCACTGCTCAGAAAACTTCATATCTGCATGCACAATTACCCTCAGGTCCTTTTCATTCTCTACCACTGTCAGTGTGGTACCACAGAGTTGATATGTTACTCTGGGATTATTGCTTCCCATATGAAGTACTTTACATTTGTCAATGTTAAACATTCATTTGCCACCTCTCAGCCCATCTGCTAAACTTTTCTAAATCCTGTTGCAGCAGTGTACTCTCATTAGTGTCATTAAAACAACCTGTCAACCTTAGTATCGTCTGCAAACTTGGACATTAAGTCTGATATACCATCATCAATATCATTTATAAATACAGAAAACAACAATGGACCGAACAACTGAACCCTGAGAGACTACACTAATAATAACAATCCACGAAGAGCAGTGTCAATTGATTACCATTCGCTGTGTTCTCCCACTCAACCATCCCTTTATCCATAGCAGCAATTTGCCTCCAACGCCACATCGCTCCAATTTGTGCAGCAGTCATCCATGTGCAACAGTATCAAAGGCTTTTCTAAGATCCAAATATATGATATCAAAGTTATTCTTTGCATCCAGTTCCTTTGTGACTACATCATAGTAACCAATCAAATTAGTCAGATAAGACTTCCCCTTAACAATCCCATGCTGTGTCCGAGCTATAACTGAAGTCTTGTCTAGATGATCCTGCAATGCTTCTTTAACCAGTGCCTCCATTAATTTCCCTAGAATAGAAGTTAAACTAACAGGTCTGTAATTACCTGTCTCCCCCTTTGATCCGCCTTTGTGGATTGGGGTCACATTTGCACATCTCCAGTCCATGGTTACATCCCCTGAGTCCAGGGAAGCTCTCATAATTATGGCTAAAGGTTTGCTTACTTATCTTTGCCGCATCCTTTAATATAAGTGGATAGATCCCATCCACCCCAGTTGCCTTTCTTGTGTTTATCTTCAACAATTTCTCTTCCACTTTACTCTCAGTTATTACAAGTTTATCTAGCTTACTGCCAGAGTTGAATACACCTCTGGCATTCCCCTCGCTGAATAACTCCTCATGTGTGAATGTTGATGCAAAATATTCATTTAGTTTGTTAGCTACCTGAGCAGAATCATCAACAGTTGAACCATCGATATCAAGTGGATCAATCTGATTGATCCCCTTCCTTCTAGAGTTTATATAAGTAAAGAACTCTTTGCTGTTTTTCTTTGCATCCTTTTCCAAAGATTTCTCGTAATCTGCCTTCGCCTGCCTAACCTCCTTTGTAGCTTTGTTACAGACCCGCTTATATCTATCATAGGCTTCTGTGTCACATGTTAATTTATAAATATCCCATGCATTTTTCTTCTCTGTCACATGTCTAATTAGTTCATCTGACATCCATTTGGGCCTAAATTTGAACAATATTTCTTTGTTGGTATGAAAAGCCTAGTAGCTTCGAAGTTTAATTCTTTGAATGCTTCCCATTTTGAATTTGCTGTTGGTAACATCATCAGTTGGTTCCACCATATAGAATTTAAATACTGTCTCAGACCACAATAGTCATCTTTACGAAAGCAAAAACCTTTCCCTTTACCCTTGATGGTAGTTACCTCTGAGTAAATCCCACTTCAGCACACTGTGATCACTGCCACCTAGTGGTTCCTTTATCTGGAGATTCTTGATGCATGAAGAATCATTACTGATAATCAGATCAAGAGTATTACTCCCTCTAGTTGCCTTCCGAACATGCTGCTGTAGAAAACTATCATCCAATAAATCCACAAAAGCCTTACTAGTGTGTGAGTGACCAACTCACAAATTCCAGTCAATATCCAGGAAATTAAAATCCCCCTTTATAAGACACTCTAATTTACTGGCCCACTATTTTTCTCTGCACAATTGCTCATTATACTCCTCAGATTCATTAGGCCTATAACACACACACACATCTACTCTCATTTTTCATTTCCTTATGTCACACCAAGCAAACTCAACATTGCATTGTCCACCAACATCAACTGGATGCACTTCCTTAGATTTTATGTGTTTCTTAACTAACAGCATAACCCCTCCTTCCCTGTCTATCCTTTATATACACATTGTACTCCCCAAATTCCAGTTCTGCACTGCTTATGTCTGTTCCACCATATATTCTATATAGTGGAACCAACTGATGATGTTACCAACAGCAAATGTCTCTGATATTCCAACAATACCTGCCTTTGATGTCTTGACTAGCACTTCAAGCTCATCGAATTTATTAACTATACTCCTAGCATTGGTGTACATGCAAGTATACATGCACCTGTTTCTACTCTTAGTTACCCTAACACTGCCCATGTATTTACTTGTTCCACTATGATTCCCAGCAGTCCTGGAAATTCTCATTGTCTTGCTTTCCAGGCTGCTGCTCATTTGCATTTCAATAGAAGTAGTGCAAGAATCACTTTTACCTCTGCCAGCGGCTACTGTTAATCGATTAGTCCCTGTATCTCCCAAAGCTAGCAGTTTTCCGACCCACCTAACTCTGCCTCGATAGCATCATAAAAAATTCTTGCACCCTTTCTATTTAAGTGTATCCTATCCCCTGTAGAAACAGTCTCTCCTGTTAACAAGCACAGACCAGGCTGAGAAAAATTCTATAAGCAATATGATGGGAAGAACATCCTTCCTCACGTAAAGCAACAACAGCGCTCTTTCTTCGTGGCGGCAACTGCACGTAACTCGCCATCCTGACACAAACAAGGAATGAATACAACTCTTGCAGAGCGTGCTTATAAAGCTGAAAGTAACAGCTGATGCAATATTACGTCATTACCTACGCGTGTCAATCTTATCTATGCAATCTGTAAGAAATATTGCCATATACTTACGTTATTCGGACGACAATTACAATTTTAAAGAGTGATGCACTTTCTTTGAACACCAGTGCATGTCATGCGTTCTAGCAGGATGAGCTGTATTCACAATGGATTATTATTATCGAAAATACAATGGATTATTATTATTATCGAAAAATATCGCGATTATCGGTATAAATACCTCTTTAGAGGGCAGAACAGTCATGGTGGAAAAAGCAACGGTTATTGCTTTTAATATGTTATGTTTATTATGTTCTGACAAAAAAAAAAAAAAAGTATATTATTGAGCTCCAGCCACTTTGAGGATTGGAAACCAAATGAAAATTTGGTTCTCAAAAGGGTTACCATTTGTAAAAATAATATGAAAGGAACAAAACAGAACACTTTCCGACACTGTAGAAATATTTTGGTTCATTGTCACTGACTCGTTAAAATGGTGTATTTTATTTTGTTCAAATAGAACAACGAACTTTTTATAGTTCAGTAGCTTGATGTAATCGTTACACATATAATTAATGTAACTATAAAAATCTTCAGCAGTTTTATGATTTCATACAAACAGTTGCCATTTTGAAGTTTCACAATAGCGTTCGTTCCTCCAAGGAACAATGCATAAAAGTGAATACGATTCGTCCCTACACTGTTCTTGAACAGAAGAAGGCAGAGATGCGATCAGCAATAAAAACTTTTCATACTTCAAGTGAGCATTTCTCCATAATACAACTGTCCAGGTTTGTGTTCTTCGGTAAACTGCAATGATTGTCAAATTTAAAAATATAACAAAATTTACTGTGAGAAGTTAATGGTGAGCATAGCAGCATCCGAAAACAAAAAAAAAAAAAAAAGGCTGCCAACCGAGTGATCCGAGTTTGACGCTCCCAGTATAGAAAATACTTTATATTTTAAAATTAAAATAATACTTAATTTCTATAAATAGGTATGTAACAATAGTCATCGGCCAATACTACCTTCTGACGGCTGGAAATGAATATAGTGGACAATGCAAAGAAAGTATTGAAAGGTGCTCAAAGCTATTATAATACACCGATATCCATCACGGGCAACTTACAACCATATATATAAAAAAAATTACTGTATGGAATTTTGTCAAACGTTCATAGGTTTGACAGAATCGTTCTTTAAAAAAAAAAAAAACATTTATTCTCAAATCTAATTATATTGAATTTGAAAAGAAACATGTCTCTAATATTAAAAATCATAATGACGACTGCTCAAAACTAAAGGCCATCCTGCATAAATAAGTTATTAGACAGAAAGTATGATCACTCTTGATAAGCAAACAACTCAGGAAATTTTCTTTTTTTTTCTGGCTGGTGCAGAAAAAGCCTCAGGCTTCCTTGCACCATATAGCTAATGAACTCTTAAAAAGAGCTCTCAAATTGTTTACAAGGCTTATTTATAAGGTCTTGTGGTAATAAATTTCGCTGTTCCTATAGAAGAGTAGATCTTAAAGAATAGAGTTCTTGAAGAAGCGCGATGCGCTACGAGTACACTTCATTTCCCTAAAGCATCCAGCCAAGTTCAATCGGATTTAGCTCCCAACTGAATTCGGCTGGATGCTTTGGGGAAACAGAGCTAGCTGATCACTCCGTCCGAAAAAGTTGGAAGAAATTTGGGTCAAGATTAGCCCTACGTTGAAACAGCGTTATTTTCTATAAAACTGAATTCAGGACCTATGGCAATTTTGAAAATCCTCACTAGAATTCAGCAGAAGCGTAATTACGAATTTTTATACGTACGGCCAAATACCAAAAATGCGCCTTTCTTTTTTATAAAAATAACTAAAATTCAATTCTATTAGTTATTAATATTTTTGAATAAATTAAATTGTAATTGAATTTTAAATAAAAAATATTAAATTATTATCCAAGAGACAGTACTTTTATAATAAAAAAAAGCTCTTGTAATAATTGATTCAGATAATAACAATTGTCATATTTTTAAAATAAATTATAAATTCAATTATTCTAATTCTTTCATCCATTCGGAGCCTACGACGAATCGAAGACCGTAGCTGAGGACACACATCCTAGTTAAGCCTCTAGGATTCAGATATCACGTTCGTATATATTTGAGCAGTAAAGATGCTTCTCTCAAAGATATGGAGATTAGTGTGGCCATTCAACAAGATGCCACAGCAGACTATCAGACGACCACAACAGTAATCAATTTCTCTGATTTCAGAGGGATGAGAGCGTATTTCACATTCTCTTCAGATGAAATACCATCGAGAATCAATTTCAAGAGTAAATCTCGATTTATCTGTATAAGAGAAATTACCATCGGCATCACCACTAGTGACTGTTGCCTGCTCTCTCAAATGGGCTTTCCTGCGAAAAGGGTTTGTGGAAACACAATGTACTGTACATTTTCTGTTGTTCGCACTTTTATATCTCGCTTGATTTGCATTTTTTTGAAATCAAATCGTATTTGACATCACATTTAAATTTAACTGGTTAACTTGCACCAGGAAGTTAAATTTCATGTAATATTTATGCAATAAAGTCGAAAGTTGTAAATTAACATTTGGACACATCTGTATATAGATTGTAAGGATATGTGTAGGTATATTTACAATATGAAAAAAAAAAAAAAAGTATTGACAGAAGTCTCCTCTTCCGACAAGCTCCAAATAACCTGAATTCCCTGCTGGAAACCAAATAAAGGTGCTGGTTGAGCTCGAAGTATGACAGTCCTGTCACGCACCGCAACCAGTTATTAATGACTATGTAACGCACTCTACATTCAAGAGACTGACTGCTTCGCGATAGGTGACTACCTTTAAGTGAGAAGGATCACGTCAGTGTACATTCATGTATTTATAGGTCAGTAAAAAAAAATCCTGGGGCCGGTGAGAGAGAAACGCTAATATTAAGGTCAAGGTTATCATTAGGGAAAGCTTTTGGATATACAGTACATCTGTAATATATGTTAATAATTGTTGTTATATTAACAGTGTAGAGACAAAAGCAAATAGTATGACAGTTAAAATACCAAACGATTAGAATAGCAACATTGGATTATAAGATAATCACTAACTTATTCAAATGGCAATGGCAAAATTTAGAGGAAATCAACTGACATGATGCTTATATGTATCATCACTAGATTTTCCAAGGAACTGTTGCTGCTACGACAAAGGCATAACTTAAAGCTGCAACAACCATCAAGGGTAAAGAGAAGAGTTTCTGCTTTCGTAAATGTGACTACAGTGGTGTCAGACTGTTTTTAAATTCTATGCAGTGGGACCAACTGATGATGTTACTATCACCAAATTCAAAATGGGAAGCGTTCAAGTAAATAATCATAGACGCTACTAGGCTTTTCAATACCAACTAAAAATACAGTTCACGTGTAGATCTAAATGGATGCCAGATGAACTAATGAGACTCGTTGCATACAAGAAAAATGCATGGGGCGATTATTATAAGAATTATTTGGCAAAGAATGTAAAGAAAAATAGCAAATACTTCTTTTCTTATGAAAACACTAGAAGAAAAGGGATGAATTACATAGATCCACTTAATATCGATGGTTCAACTATTGATAATCCTGCTCAGGTTGCTGACAAGCTGAATAAGTATTTTACAGCAACATGTACATATGAGGAATTCTTTAGGAGAGCCAGATGTTTAAATGTTGGTGCAAAATACTCGAACATGGAGATAAATGATTTTGTAATAACTTAAGAGGAAAGTGGAAGAGAAAAAATTTCAGAAGTCAAAGTAAGAAGAGCCATTTTGGGTGGATGGAATTTATTCAATTATATTAAAGGAGGTAAGCAAACTCTTAGCCATAATCATGAAAGTATTCTTGGAATCAGAGGAAGTCCCCCCCTGGACTGGAGATATAAGAATGTATCCCCAATTCACAAAGGGGAATCAGAGAGTGGCATTAGTAATTACAGACCTGTTAGCTTAACTTCTGTTCCAGGGAAAATACAGTAATAGAGTCACTGGTTAAAAAAAGTAATGCAGGACAGTCTAGACAAGAATGCAGTTATACTTCAGTCACAGCATGTGACTGTCAATGGGTGATCTTGTCTGACCAATTTGATTGGATATGCTGTAACGAAGGAACTAGATGCAAAAAATAATATAATATAAAAAATAATTTTGATATCATATACTTGGATTTCAGGAACGTTTTTGATACTGCTGTACATACTAGACTGCTGCACAAATTGGAGCAGTGTGCTATTAAGGGAAGGTTACTGCTATGGATAAAGGGATGAGAGAGAGAGAGAAAAATCAACGGACATCGCTCTTAATGGACTAATGTTATTAGGGCAGTCCCCCAGGGTTCGGCGTTGGGCTCAATGAATTGATGAAGGTATATCGGGGTTAATATCAAAGTTTGCAGATGATACAAAGGTTGGCAGGGTGGTTAATGAAAGTAACGACAGTATGCTACTGCAACTGGATCTAGAAAAGTTAGGCAGATAGGCTGAGAAATGACAACTGAAGTTTAACATTGATAAATGCAAAGTACTTTATATGGGGAGCAGTAACCCCAGAATAAAATACCAACTGTGTGGTACTGCACTCAAGATAGTGGAAAATGAAAAAGATCTGGGGGTAGTTGTGCAGTCAGATATGAAGTCCTCTGAGCAATGCAGACAGGTTGCCAGGACAGCTGATGGGGAATTTTGCCAGTAGGGGTAAGGAGATGATTATTCAAATTGTACAAGGCAGTGGTCGGGCCACATCTTGAATAATGCATAAAGGTTTGGAGGCCTCATTTTAGGATCATAGGAACCAAAAAAACTGAAACCAAACCAAAGATTCATTTTAGGATCATAGGAACCAAAAAAACTGAAACCAAACCAAAGATTCATTTTAGGAAGGATGTAGAACTGCTATAGTGGATACAGAGAAGGACAATGAGATTGGTGAAAGGAACAAAGGGCAGCTCTCATCACCCATAAGCGCTTCAGTTCTGCAAACTGCAGGTGAGGCACCTGCGAGATGATTGGATTGAGTTGTTTAAGGCTTTGGCAAGCTCAAATGCTGATGGGATTCTTCCTCTTGCTGAGACTAACTACATGAGGGCATAAATTCAAATTATGGAAGGATGGTTGCAAAATAGTAATACTAATACTAAAAGTCGTTTATCTCTTTATACGGAACATGACCGTTATTTTTAAAATCGCTCGAGCTGCAGTTGGCAGTTAGTGAACTATAAGATTAAATTTTCTTGACAAGTGAAGATGCGCAGAGCGAAAAACCATTCGGAACCGAACGTGCAATCTTTTTGGTTGAGGTATATATACTCAATTTGAACAGACACCTACCACCTGATTAGATTGTTTTAGTTTGTTTGTTTGTTCAAATTCATCTGAGTAAAAAAGAAAAAAATTACTCGTTTGGAATTGAAATAATGAAACTATGTATTTACAGTTTAACTATAAATATTTATAGTTAAACTGTAAATACACAATTTCATTATAAAATTTCATCGGAGTGGTGGCTGATATCGCCTCTTTAATGAAAGATCCCTCTGTCATGTTTATTCAAAGTCCAGTGCAGTAAGCTCTGCTATAAAGCGCATTTTAGCAACGCGACTGATATATCAGGGAACAGTGCGAGTATAACGCGAAAATCGCGTTAGCTCATGCGCAATTTCGTCTGCGGGTAACATTAGGTGAACGCAAAACCCGGCATCAGCTGAACGTAGCGACCTGCGCAGCTATACATACAAGTTTACGAAGATTAAAAAATGTCAAATATGTGAGAGCTAAATTTCCCATTTACTGTACTTGTAATGGGCGGAGACACTGTTGTCATTAGCTTTATTCACAAGATAACAGGTGATATTGTAGGCCAACTCATGTTTTCAGGAGCTCACATTTTTCTGTTCGACCAAAAATTTCGTGAGGCATGATAGCGTGAGCAGAAGAGCACATTTCTGGAGGTCACTACGATAAAACAATAAAAACAATTTGCAGTTATCGGTTTATTGGGCTTTTCTGTTAATGCAATCTATTATAAACGAATAGCAAACTCGACCTTATTGCATTGCGATAATGTCGATAGCTGGAATTCTGTGGGTTTTTACGTTACGGTGAAATGTGTTTCCCATTCCATGAAACCTTCAATCAAATAAAAAATTTAAATAAATTTTCAGAATATTCTCTTCATTCCTATTTTTATAAGCTTCGTAAACTTGTTCCCCGTATCTCACTTGTGCGTGATGTGTTCGTCGTTATTGATTGCTTATCTTTTTTACTGTTTTAAATTTTACAATAAAAAAAACATGTCAGTGAACAGAAACATCAATTAGTATGCATATATTACAGTATTAATTAAGCTATGTACATAAGCGAACATAGTTTCCAACGAATACAAGGTATCTTGTCAGGGTAAAGTCCTATATTTACTGTAATATTTATTTATTTATTTATTATAAATTTAAGATGGTTAAACCTGTGTTAGAAATTTTATTGGGTTTCTACCTTTTCTTATGGAATCTGTTGTATTACAATCACTGCTCGACTTCAGCACAACCGTACTCACTCTAGCATTTCAGAATAGGATTTCGACATAACGGTATATCTTATTACATTGTAGATTTAATAATTCATTTAAAAAGTTTCTTTTAAGTTTCTTATTACATTGTAGATTTAATAATTCATTTAAAAAGTTTCTTTTAAGGCTCATGAACATCTGTAAATGTATTCAAATATATGTTCAGAACTTTGCACATTACATATTACTCATACATTCGATACTCATATAATAAATTTTAAATGAAAATAACAATAACAAAAAAATACTTACTCATTTTTTTCTTCTTCTTTATGTATTATTCTTCAATTCACAGGCTTCATTTTGTCTTTTCAATACATAACCCAGTTTTCGTTTCCATTTAACAATCAGCAACTTGTGTCACTTGTATTCACACCTGGGAGGGGGGTGCATGAAGGAATAAACTGAAATACAATAAAAAAAATGTTTTTGGAGTGTCATTTTATAAGCCTAAAAGGTTTTTATCTTACTTGAAGTAACACTGAAGTAAAGATCCAAGAAAAATATATTACTGCTTCCGAAATTTAAGATATAATCTTTTGAAGTAGAAACATGCAAACGGTACTTGCTCTTAATGTTATATTAACAATTACTATTTAAAGTATTTCATCTGATTTTCTCAAACGCAGACAAATAGCTTTAAAGTATAACCTATCATGTACGGGAAAAATGCTGTATGTGAGAAAAAATAACTGTAGTTGAATTTATGGGATCCCGGAATTTGCTTTAGCTTGTATTAAATACATATCACATTTTTTCTTACAGCATGACGCATTCAAGGACAAGTGAATTATTAGTATTACAACGGCTAAATGATGCAAGAAAGTGGACTTTCTGTATTTAGGGAATCACTCACACTTTCCCTATCGCCCAAAAAAGTGATCTACAGTTCTGCTTTGAAGTTCACCAAATTCTCCGCCTCGACCACCGTAGCAAGCAAATTCCAATGGATTTATTCCAACAACAAGAAGGTATACTTTATGAGATCCAGCCCATCCGTTGTTCCCTAAGATTCGTATTTGACTGTACCATAATCAGGACTGTAGTGGAGAGATATGCCGTATACTCTCTGAATTTTTTTTAGGTGAATAGCGTATACCTTCTGGTTTTGGAAAGAAAAACAAAAACAAATATTATTAAAATATTTACAGAAAATTAAAAAATAAATTTATTAGATTTGATTCTTAGGCAATACTTATAGTTATTATTTTTAATATACATGTATATATAAGTAAGTACTGTAAACAAGTTTGTAGGTAGAGAATGGTAAGAAAAATTCTTATAAAATATTGTATATTGCACTTCCTCATCAATGTCATTAAGATTAGCAAGAGAGTGGTTCCACTTGCTACATTTCTCCATCTTGAAGAATGTCCATTTATGGCTACTCTGTCTCATATATTTTAGCCAGCCCCTAATCCAACAAGTGCTATATATACTGTGTGTGTGTATATATATATATATATATGTATCACTTGTTGGATTTTGTTGTCATACCCGGGCTGAATTTTTGAGCTTGTTATTAAAATTGAACCAAAAAATTACCGTTTAGATTTTAAAATGAAAATATAAATTTCTAAATTAAAGTTTTGTTTAATCAGCTGATTTTTTCTCGATGGGAAGTTTTTCTCTGTCTTCGGTTTAGTCTAAAAAAAAAAATCATCGCTGCACTTCTGAAACGAACGTAAACCGGTTTTATGTAAATTAAAGGTAGGAAATCAAAGAAAACAATTCTGTTTATGTATATTGAGAGTTTCAATTTTGTGGATTGAGTAGAAATTTCAGAAATAATTAGTTTCTATCACGAGGCCAGGTGTCAAATTACACTTAAAAAGTAGAGGTCACAAGTGGGGTTAAAAAAAAAAAAAACCGATTATAGCGATGTTCCCTCTTTAAGTTCATTTGTTTAGCAGTTTCAGTGTCGCATTATGTAATTATTATTTTCTTCTTCTTCTTCAAATAAAATGCCTTAGGCTCTTTTCTGAAGTACATTTTTGAATAAAAATGCAAAATTTTTAAACTAAACCCGGGACGGGGAACAACCTTTCCACCTAAGAAAAAAAATAGTTAATTATGAAAAATTTTAATTTAGAATTCTTAAAGGCTAAATGGTAATAGTTAATCCAATTTTAATATAAAATTGGAAAATTTCAGCTCCAGTGCGTTTTAATTGAAACATCCCTTCGTTATGGTATTTAGGAATACATAATTTATAAATTATATATTCATATTTATAACTTTATATAATGATATATTAATTTAAGTAACCACTTTAATAAAGTAATATTATATATCAATTAACATTTTATTACAGTTAATTAATATTTAATTAATATTACATTTAATTAAATAAGTTCAAGGAAAGGTTTCCAGTAAATTCTCAATTAGTACTGAGCTCTGCATTATAAAATGTTAGCTGTATTTAGAGTCGAAACCAATGAACATTTAATGCAAATTACATACTCAAAGTGTTTAATGATTCCGTTTTATCCTAATATAGGTTAGCGGAAAATTAAAGGCAAATAAAAATGAATGAAGTCTTTATGAACCTATGATCGTACTCGATACCTTTCATGGTTCCTCAATAACTATTTAATCAGCTTTATTAATAGTTCAACGAAACTTTACATACGGTACTTTAAGGGCATCTATCTACTGAAGGAAGACCAGCAGGAAAACCCCACTGACCTACATATTTGCAAGGAGAATGCTAAGTGCTCCAGGTGAAGTGTTTTGGGAGTGGCGGTGGGCTATTCCCAGAGATGCTTTTTTCTAAATATATCATCAAGTGAGACATCTTCACATCATTATAAACAGCATGAGGAAAAGTGGTTGGGAAAAACTAAGCTTTCAGCTTTCGGCTAATTGTACCGCGCGGTTTCTGTGAAGACTGTAGTTGAGGCGGCAGGTATATGTACAGGATATATAAGGATCAGCTGTAGTTGCAGGTCGTTAGTTTTTTGCTTTCGCTATTTCATTCTGGTAAGAAAGCTAAAGAAACGAAAAGTAATTTGGTAAGTTACGTTTGCTATTCTTAAATTATACTCGTGCTCATACGCTGGTAAGTGGTTAGGAAGATACCTGCGAAATAATAAATAAATAACCTTTCACTTCTTTGATTCACGCATCTTAAAGATATGACATAATAATGAAGAAACAGGCAATAGTACAACTAATTACCGTTTCTTAACACTAATATAAATATTAATTTTTTTTAAATTTTTATGATGTTTACTGGAAAAAAAAAATAAGTTGTGTAAATTTTATTATATGCTGTGGTCCCTCCCATTTAGTTAAATAATTATTCATAGGAACACACACACACACACCAACAATGTTCATCCCTCTGAATTGATATACGCAGTCACCCCCTCCCTCCCCACCACCAATCACAAAAAAGAGAGACAATATAAAGCCGAAAGTACTGGAAGCTCACTAAATTTCTGAACGTCTTTTGGCTCTTGGGAAATTTCACACTATTGTATTTCACCACATTTTTCGACTCTTTTAAAATCGACGATTCTAAACTTTTAATTAACCTCATTCTGAGAATACAAAAACACACCATATACATATTCGTATCTATATACTTTTTCCCCCCAGCTAAGCTGTCATTTTATTTATATTACAGCCCCGATTGAAGAGGCCTTCAAGAATTCCCCTCCCCAGTGTACGTCCGCATCTGAACTCTATAAACAAGTTACGAACCTTCTATTACTTTTACTTCTATTGCTCTCAGTAAAAGGGGATTTACTCGGAATTTACTGCTCTCACGATGAGCAATTTTAGAAAGCTACCTCACAAACCCACTATTGCCTAAGCAAAATGGGGGGGTCATAAAATTTTTTTCCACAAATGTGAGCTACTTTAAAAATAATGTCTCGAGATCGATCTATTACTAATTTTTACAACAATATCGCTGTCTTAAATAAAATACAGTGACTATATATATATATAATCATATAAATTAGATGTGTGCTGTACCCTCCTTTTTTTTTTATTAAGTAATACTTCTTTTCCAACATTATTTAAATATAATTATATATATATAATTTTTTTATTATTATTATACAAAAACACATTAAGTAAATAAATAAATATTTACTTAAAACCTAAATCAGTTAGTATATAAGTAATGAGGTTTCTGACACTGGTGTTCACCAGAAAATTATGCACAGTACAGTATTTTTTTTTATTTCTGTGCACCACGATATACCAAAATATCGTTTTGCGATAGAACGGGCGTTCGCAAACCATCATTTGTCTCCTGCTCTACTCTCTCCGTCTTAGACCGACTAAGAAATTTCTTAAGAATTTCATAATTGCGAAAAATATCGCGAATTCACCGGTTTAGAGGTATAGCGCTGAACAACGCTACATCTCTAAAAAGGACGTTGTCTTCTTTAGTTTGTAAAGATAATGAATCAGTTTGGAAAGAACTGCATTAATTTTTGAAATAATTGTTTTTTCATGCAGGTCTACCAGCTTACGTATGTCTGTCTACTTTTAGTCTGTTTCTTGTAAACACAGTCATAGTAGTGTAAAATAGTTTTTAATAAGAGGTGTCAGTGCAGTTTTCTAAAATGACGCTTCTAAAGTATAACTGCAAGCATTACTTGCAGTTATATAGAAGTATGTAGCTACATTAGTTCGTTCAAGATGATGATTTAGTTAAAATCTCATAGGAAACAAACACTGACATGGACATAATGTTATTTTGTACGAGAAACAGGGGAAAGATAGTCAATGCATAATTTAAATAATCAAGCACATTGATCTAAAAATCTTGAGTATTAACCCGAAGATTACCATCTGCAAGCGAAGTTTCCGAATAGCTACAGGGAAAAAACGATGGTCACACAAATGTATTGTAGACACGTTTTCTTACAACCTTGACCTAAAAGCCACTTCAATGTAACCGTTTCGATCACGAAAACTTATTCTAATTAATTACAAAAACACATTTTTTAAATTTTGTTGTTCGAACTGCCTGTTGTTACTAGATTCGTGAAAAATATCAAAAGCCATTCTAATGATAATGTTTAGGGTGGCTTCTCTCCTCAAGCCCGGCAAATCAAAACCTGTCGCTACTACGACTTAATTACCTGGTTTAAGACACACAGTAAATAGACTAAGGCGCATTTAGGGCTAGAGCCTCAAGCTGCGAACAAATTTAGACTATGTATATAAAGTGCTTAGCATCATAATACACAGCCATTTCTGAATAAACAGAAAATTTTTAAGGTGGCATCGTTTTAGGTTATATCTCATATTGTGGATACCTTCACAACGAGTTGCCATGATATTGCACTACTTCGAATAAGTAACGCTTCACCTAAGGAGAAGACTAGTGTTACTTATTCTCAGATAGGTACCACCACCCAGACAGCACTGTTTCAGGGCTATTTGGCCCTTCGTCAGTGAGTGGAGTATTGTGGAGTTATACTTCATAACTGTTTTTGCCATCATTGCATCACTTGGGTACCTACCCACTCACTGACGAAGGGCCAAATAGCCCTGAAACAGTGCTGTCTGGGTGGTGGTACCTATCTGAGAATAAGTAACACTAGTCTTCTCCTTAGGTGAAGCGTTACTTATTCGAAGTAGTGCAATATCATGGCAACTCGTTGTGAAGGTATCCACAATATGAGATATAACCTAAAACGATGCCACCTTAAAAATTTTCTGTTTATTCAGAAATGGCTGTGTATTATGATGCTAAGCACTTTATATACATAGTCTAAATTTGTTCGCAGCTTGAGGCTCTAGCCCTAAATGCGCCTTAGTCTAAATACATCACACACCATCAGGCATCTCTCATATTGTGGAGTTATACTTCATAACTGTTTTTGCCATCATTGCATCACTTGGGTACCTACCCACTCACTGACGAAGGGCCAAATAGCCCTGAAACAGTGCTGCTAGGGGGAGCTCGATGATGTCCGGAGTTTCCGAGAATAGGTAACAACAGCCTTCTCCACTGGGGAAGCGTTGCCTATTCGAGGAGTTTATGAGTTTTTGAGTGGTGTGAGTTGAAGGAGTTACTGTCCCTTTCATTCTTCTACACTGTTTCTTTTCCTCTTCCACTCCTACTATAACTTTCCCTCTACCTTTTTTGCTTTTCTAAGTCTAATAGGGACAAGTGGATATTCGAGTAGATATTCACATACATACATCAAATAGCCCTGAAACAGTGCTGTCTGGGTGGTGGTACCTATCTGAGAATAAGTAACACTAGTCTTCTCCTTAGGTGAAGCGTTACTTATTCGAAGTAGTGCAATATCATGGCAACTCGTTGTGAAGGTATCCACAATATGAGATATAACCTAAAACGATGCCACCTTAAAAATTTTCTGTTTATTCAGAAATGGCTGTGTATTATGATGCTAAGCACTTTATATACATAGACACACAGTAAAATAAACCATGCCTATGAAACTTAGCAACAGACATTAGCTTCTTCATTCTTCTTGCAGAGAAGAATGATTCTCTAGGGAAACATATATATATATCATACTACAGTACTATGTCACGTACAAATATGGGGCGCCTCCGTAGCCAGGTGGGAAGGAGCAGCAGTGCGTAGCACACTCTTCTTGATTAGACCGGGGTTCGAGCCCGTCACCACCAAATACGGAAAGGTCAGGGAATGACCACCGCATATCCCGGAGCAATATGGCCTTAGTTGCTAATGCTCCTAAAAACCAAATAACAAATATAACATGTACAAATATACTACAGTGCGTAATTTCTTACGTATTCAACACCGTAACTTTAACTTGCATAAAAGTGCGTAAGTATTTTCATAGTACTTAGTAAGTACAGTACTATGAAAGTATAGCATTTTCGAATATACTGAGTGATAACTGAATTATGACCACCCCTATGAAAACTGAATGCGACCCGTTGACCACGTGAGGTACGAGAGTGCGGAGTTAGTCGACCTACTTAGCATAGATAAGGTGCCAGTGGTTCAGTAGGTAGTAAAATTCCGAGCGTGATGGGTAAAAGGAAGGATTTATCGGACTTTGATAAAGGACAGATTGTGGAAGCTCGACGAGCTGGTGCGGTATTCGAGAGCCGCCGTAGATAAAGTGTACCAGGACTAGAATCAAAATAGTCAAACAATGATCCCACGGCAAAACTGCAAAGGTCAGCGAAAGGTTGATGTTAGAGGTGAGCGCCGGGTCCGAAGACTCTTACAGGCGAACAGAAGCAGCACTGTTGAAAAGTTGGCTACCCAATACAACATGAGCCAACCCAGAACGATATCTGGCATGACCATGCATCGCACGTATGGGCTATACCAGCAGACGACCCCTACGGCATCCTCTCCTAACCAAGGTTCATCGGCGTAAAAGACTCGCCTGGTGCAAAGAGCATGCAAGTTGGATGTTAGAAGACTGAAAGAAGGTGTGCTGGTCGTATGAGTCAACATTATTTACTCCACACCGTGGATGGTCATGGATTTGGAGTCAACATGAGGCTCTTGATCCATCATGCATGGTATCAAAAGTGCAGGTCGGTGGAGGCGGTTGTATGGTGTGGGTCATGTTTCACTGGCAGGAACTTGGACCCCTGGTGCATGTCACTGATCTCCGCTATCGTCAACTGCTTGCTGTTGTACACCCCGCTATGTTACACTTTTTCCAGAATGGTGATGGTGTCTTCCAAGATGACAATGCGCCGAGTCATCGGACACTTGTTGTGCAGGTTTGAGGAACACAGTTTTGACTTCCTGCATATCGACTGGCCTCCGAACTTCCTCCGATATCAATCCCACAAAGCACTTGTGGGACACTATGGAAAGGCATCAGGCGTCTGGATACACCAATCACCTCCATTGCTAGCCGCATTACACACAGCTTAGTTGGTCATACCTCCCGAACGCTTCCAGCATCTTATTGAATCAATGCCACGTCGGATAGCTGCTGTACTGAGGGCATAAGGAGGACCTACGAAGTATTAGGTAGGTGGTCATAATTCAGTGATCACTCAGTGTATATGTTTCCTAGAGAATCATTCTTCTCTGCAAAAAGAATGAAGAAGCTAATGTATGTTGCTAAGTTTCATAGGCATGGTTTATTTTATTGTGTCTATGTAATTAAACCAGTGGTAGCGACAGGTTTTGATTTGCCAGGCTTGAGGAGAGAAGCCAACCTAAACATTATCATTAGAATGGCTTCTGATATTTTTCACGAATCTAGTAACAGGAAGTTCGAACAAAATAAAAAAAACGTGCTCGTGCAATTAGAATACGTTTTCGTGATTGAAACGATTACATCGAAGTGGCATTCTGAAAGTCTAATACTCGTGAACCCAATCTCCAGGAGTTGCAATAATTAAAAAATATCATTTTAAATAAGAACACATGAAATGGGAATAACTTCCAGTAAAAGAGTCTAGAGACATTAAATCTCTAAGTAATAATCTTTATTTTCTGATGTTACCTAATTTGTCACTATCACAGAATAACCAAGCACAACGAAACACGTTCGCAAACCTATGCTAAATACAGTATTCCTCAGTCACAACAGTCAACGTGCGAACACGACCCCACAACATTCACATTCTCCCTAAACATTTTCACAAACTTCCACAACGCAGTTTTTGATAGAACCTTACAACATTTAAGCTGCCTACAAAAATTATGTTCAGTATTTTTAAACGACACTGTTTTTAGATAATATTCTACCATAAGCATCCGTTCCTCTATGCTGAAAGCCATGTTCACTTACTACTTGCACTGCGCATGCACATTCTTATGTTACAAATTGTCAACAAATTGCGACACCAGACACAGAATACAGAATTTAATTTGTAAATTTCATGCCGCTAGCACTATTTTACTCGAAATAATTCATATTTTCCTTGGATTCTCTTTCAACATAACTTGTATTTTGTTCTTAAAGAAATCAAAACCTGTATTTTGCTCTTAGTAGTGTAAAAACGTTTCTCTGTTTCATAAAGTTATAAATTTATTAGAATAACTTTACTATATCATAAAGCTATTCGAAGAAACATTCGAATTACTTTACTAAAATATTCTAACAATTTTCATGTTTTAAATGCATTTTAACAGCCTAGATTAGCAAAACGCAGGTTGCAAAAAAAAAAAAAAAAAACCCTTAAATGACATGGACATTAAATTAATATTCATACCAGTAAAATGCTCGTGATTGAGGAGCATGTTATTGTACACCGTATATCGCTACCGTAAAGGAATATTTCTTATTCACATTTTGAAATACTAATGGTTTAAACGTGCTGTAATGATGCTTTTATTTGGATCAAACCTGAATATAAATGTAGCTATACAGTAATTTAATATGAACTTTAATATTAAATGTAAAAATAGAACTAATAATTTTTATTTTTCATAAAATTTACATTTTACAATTAATTCTAATCTCCAGCAGAATTACAATAATTACTCCCTTAAAGAGGTTAATTGCCTACTCTTCCTGGAATTAATTACTATAGTTTTTCATAATATGAGAATTTAATTACTAGTGGTCTGCGTAAAATTTTCATTAAAAGAAAACAGTTCCGCAATAGCAAAAGTATTGAAACTCTCACTTAAAAATTACTTCGCATCAAAAATAGTACGACTTCCAAAAAGTGCGGTTTGTTTCATCACACGATTTCGTTAAGTAAAGCGGAACGTGCTTATTTCTTCTCCTTCCATATTATCGCTAACTGAATACACAATACTCATGTATATAACAGCTTATACCTTCCGTTCTCTCTATCTCTTCTTTTGTTCTTCCACTCAGAGTAATTCGCTTAATATCCGCATCATCATCACCGTAGGAGGATGAAACTAAGACTACACGACTAAATAAAGCGTAAAGGGGAAAGAGGGGGGGGGAAACAGCGAAGAAACCGTAAGGGGTAACGAGAACGTCCAGTTTTACAAAAAAAATTAGCAAAAGGACTTCTTACGGCTCATTCAGAAAACATATTCATATCATGTTTGTGAAAGGAAGCCGTAATCACAGTAACCACTCAAGCCAGAAAGGCATATTTATGTCTCCAACATAAACATGCCTTTCTGCTGTTATGGCGCAGCTGGCTGCGGTAAGTTTGAAGGAGTGGCTAAAGAATTGCAATTGCTTTCCTCTATCTACAAACGTTTCGTGTTTCCACAGAGAGAACATCTTTACCATTAATGTAGGACACCGTAAAAAGTAATGTTTGATTTTAATTCAGGAACCACGTTATTAGACTTTTGTACGAAAAGAAGGGTTAACGTTCTTAGTCTGTATGATTACTGCTACTGAGCTTTCGTTTCAAAATATTTATGATTCTCTTGGAAGAATAATACTATAGCTTGAATAATATTGGAATCGGTTATTTAGGCTTAAAAAAAACGGAGAAATCATAAGTTGAAGACCAGTGATCAGCAACTTATGAGTTAAAAATGGGTTAATGAGGAATCTGCTAGTTGGTAGCACCGCTAATCAAACATCTTTGCTCGATTGTATCTCCCAGAAACTCTGGGTTTTTTTTAATCCAGCAAACAGGCAAACCGACTGAAAAATTACGAAAACAACACACGAAACCTCATAGCCTAAGTTTAAATGGCACTTAAAACATCAATCAATATCAGTGTCAAATTTCTCAGCATTACTAATGAATGGTTTTGAAATTTATCCTGTTTCAGTAAGTTCGCTCGACTTCGAGAAGGCACTGAAGGCACTGCGCTAGTTTCGAACGTTCATTATCTGCGTGATATCGTACAATCATATACAATATAACCAGTTTCAATCTGTACTTTTAGATTTGAATAGAAGAAGAATAAAGGTTGCATACTTCAGCTGCAATGCCATGATTGACTGGTTGTTAGGAGCATTCCATTACCTCGATCGTAGTGAGCATATGCTTATGTGATCTTTATTCTTATGCTTCAAAAGCAGGGTTGTTTAATATGGAAAACGGGGAAAAAGCCGCATTCAGGCGCCAGCTGTAAAGGCGATAAAATTAATACTACTACTGGAATCCTGTAATGAATGGGTAGGTGGGTGGGTTGGGGAGGCGGAATTTTGTTGTATATATTCAGGCACTTAAAAGTGCTAATATGGTACTTCTGACAAAAGTATGTGTTCAAAGATTAATTTGAAACCACAATGACTGCATATCAGCCTCTCATGGGTTAAATACAGTATTTCGTTTATCAGCTGATCACACAAGTTCGTGCGGATTTTTAGGATAAAATTAAAACATACGTAAAAAAATGAACAAAAACATTTTGTTGTTCCCTCTTGTGATTTGGCCAGAAAGTAGGAGCTCATACTTGTAAATAATGCAGCACAATATTCTGCTGGTGAAGTGGAGAGGAGACTTCGATGCGCCGCTTCACAGGATGATGCGATCGTTTTGTATTGCGTACGTAAGCCAATTTTTTATCGCACGTCAACCGGTCGGAAATGGCTCATTATTGTGACGCGAAAACAGCGAAAAGCATATAAATATTCTCAGGAGTTTGTTGTCAGCTTCAAGTTTATGTGGAACCCATTTGCCCAGTTTTTACATCTTTCCCAGACGATGCAAATACAAACGAATGGTTTCAACGCTCACATTGAATCTTTCTGCAAGCATCAGCACGTTGGCCAGAATCCAACTCAATAAAGGTCGGTTCCCTCACGGCATGCGTTATAAAGTGACATCACCGGATTAAATTTTTGATCCATTTCTGAGCTGGGCGTTCACTCACCGTATCTTCTCCGAATGTTACGTATTTTAAGGGCTGCTTGTGTAGCGTTTGTCCCAAGTTTGTACTCAAAGTAAAGGTTCTCGAATAACTGTTGCCGAGTGGTTAAGCGCCAGAATACGAAAGTACACACACTTTGAATGACTGCAATTCAAGCTCGCCTGACTACTAAATACGGTGTAATGTTGTATTTTTCTCTTGTGAACTCCTCTGACCGTATGTGGCCGTCATGAAGTATAAATAGAAAAATTTATTTATTTAATTGGAGCAACCATCTTTTCGTCACTTTTCGCTATTTT
The DNA here is from genome assembly GCF_048544385.1 of Mastigoproctus giganteus. NCBI lineage: Eukaryota > Metazoa > Arthropoda > Arachnida > Uropygi > Thelyphonidae > Mastigoproctus > Mastigoproctus giganteus. Next base: position 36,432,305 of record NC_143581.1, read on the forward strand.
TTCGAACCGAATCTCACGTTTACATTAACCTCAGTGTCATTCGTATTTTCGAAGTATATTGACAGATATTCACCATTACATACATTGGCTTGCATACAATTTTTTTTTAAATATTTATCTCGAAAAAATCGCCCGAATTTTTTCTAGTCATCTGACATAGCCCAATGCATATATATTTTTTTCTCATTTAAAAACTTGCACAATTGCCTCCATAGAGTAATATGAGGAATTTCTTAATCTGAATCTAACATGGCAGTAGCAATTTGCTCGTAAATGATTATTAGTAGGAGATTACCATAGCATTAGTAAAGGCATGATCCAAGAAAGCAAGTTTATACAGCATCAGCCAAAAAAAAAAAAAAACTCATTTCACCCATCCACTCGCTCCAAATGTTTGTCAAATTCTGAATTGAATCTATTTAAGCTATCAACTTCTACAACGACAGATGAAGTTTGTTCCAGCAATCGACCTCCAGCTGGCTAAAGGCAAACTATCCAACAATTTGAATTTATGTCCACATTTCCGCGATTATTTCCACATTTCCATGTCCACATTATGTCCGCGATTATTCTAAACAAGAGGAAGAATCCCATCAGCATTGAGCATGCTCAAACTATTCAAGGCTTTATACACCTCAATCAGATCACCTCGCAGGTGCCTAGTCTCCAGACACTGTAATTTGCGAAACTTAAGCCTTCCTTCGTAAGAGCAGCCCTTTCTTCCATTCACTAATCTTGTTACCCTTCTCCAACAGCTCTACATCCTTCTTAAAATGGGACCTCCAGACCTGTATACAGTACTCAAGGTGTGGCCTGACAAAGGGATAATCACCTCCTTATTCCTGCTAGAAAAATTCCTGTATATCATTGACAAGACACCATGAGCTACTCTTGCAGACCGTCTGTACTGCTCAGAAAACTTCATATCTGCCTGCACAATTATCCCCAGGTCCCTTTCATTTTCTATCACTGTCAGTGTAGTCGCACACAGATTATACGTTACTCTGGGGTTACTGCTTCCCATGGCAACTGAAGTTTAACATGTGTCAATGTTAAACTTCAGTTGCCACCGGCCGACCGGGCTAGCCGAGTGGGTAAAGTACCTTCCCAGCAGCCCAAAGGTCGCGGGTTCGATTCCCGCCTCGGGCTTGGATCAGAGTACTGCAAAAACCTTGGGAGGTGCAATATGGCCACAGAAGCCGATGCGCCAACAACTACCAAATCAAAAAAAAAAAAAAAAAAAAAAAAAAGTTGCCACCTCTCAGCCCATCTGCTCAACTTTTCTAGATCCTGTTGCAGCAGCGTACTGCCATTAGTGTCGTTAACAACCCTGCCAACCTTCGTATCGTCTGCTAACTTGGACATTAAGTCTGATATACCATCATCAATATCATTAATAAATACAGAAAACAACAATAGACCCAACACTGAACCCTGGGTCAGTGTTGGGTCCATTAGTCCACGAAGAGCAGTGTCCATTGATTATCACCCTCTGTCTTCTCCCACTCAACAATTCCTTTATCCATAGCAGCAATTTACCTCCAATTTGTGCAGCAGTCTTCCATGTGCAACAGTATCAAAAGCCTTTCTAAGATCCAAATATATGATATCAAAATTATTCTTTGCATCCAGTTCCTTTGTGACCACATCATAGTATCCAATCAAATTGGTCAGACAAGACTTCCCCTTAACAAACCCATGCTGGGTTTGTTTGTCCGAGCTATAACTGAAGTCTTGTCTAGATGAACTTGCAGTGCTTCTTTAACCAGTGCCTCCATTAATTTCCCTGGAACAGAAGTTAAACTAACAGGTTTGTAATTATTTTTGTCTCTCTTTGATCTTCCTTTGTGAATTGGGGTCACATTTGCACATTTCCAGTCTATGGGTACCTCTCCTAAAATACTTTGAAATACTATGAGTACCTTATGGGTACCTCCAGTGAAATACTTTGTATTGGATAATTCTAATTAAATGAGAGTGGGAGGGATATTAAGAAGCAGAGATAAAGCAGAAGTCGTTTCAGTAACTGAAGTTGTTGAATTTCATATTTCGTTAGTCTGTTTTAAAGATGACTTTTTAAAATAAAAATTGTTTCCTGTTTATACTAAGGAACAACCACATAGGGTGAGAGGTTCATCCTATAATTTCAACCTTGTTAGGGACGACCAAATGCAACAGTTGTATAAAATCTTGTGCAGCAAGATTTTATACAACTGTTCTGATAATAAAATACAATACTGTATTTTATTATCAGACACCCGATTATCCGGGGACGGAATAGCCATGGTCTCTACAGTCAGATTCAGTTAATTTCGCTTTGTCTGATGTGAAGTCTGACTCCACTACATAAAACAACAAAGAGACGTTGTTCTCGTTGACAAGACGATGCTTTGAAATTTACGGTATCATTCGCAGCAGGGAGCATAAAGTTTCATTGTATTTCTGTTTCTAAAAAAAAAAAAAAAAAAAAAAAAATAATGTGTACGTATTAAATTTTATGCCAAATCCTCTTGCGCTGTAGTATGCCTTTATAAATGTGTGTGTGTGTGTGTGTGTGTGTGTGCATAAATGTACATTTTTATTTATATACAGCTGCTTGTTTCATGTAGTCGAGTAGACTGAAGTGAGACAGAGCGGAATTAATTGGGGAAGCAGAAACCCCGGATAATCAGATATCTACGTAATAATGAAGTACGGAAATTTTATACAACTATTGTATGCAGTCTACTGTATTTTTAAATACTGATGTTGCATTCATTTGTTCACAACGATCCGCTACAAAAAACGAGATAGATTACGGTCAAGATATGAGTATTTATTTAATAGTGCGTAAACATGAAAAAGTTGTCAAAATAAGAAACTAATAAGCCTATTTTTAAGGAGAATTTATTGTGTTAAATATCCGGTTACAGAAATAACAATAGTGATAGTGTGCATTCATATATACTTTTACTCCAACACAACTATACTTAAAATTCGGAGATGTAGAATTTTATCAGGCCTGAGCGAAGGAAGGACAGCTATCTGATCCGTTCAGATTGGTCTGAACGGATCTGATGACAAGTTTCCACAGGCGTCTTCGTTCATGACAAAATTCCACAGGATTCTAGAAATGTGTCCAAATTAGATAAATAGCAAGTACAATTCATTGTTATTATTAAGTCTGTTGAACGTGCCACTTCAGGGAAGTCCAAAGATCTGGAGGATCACTATAATTATACATATTTTTTTAAATTTAAATATTAAAAAGGAATTATTAAACAGATTATTATTAATATACATAGACTATTTTCATACATATAATTAGAAGAAAGTCAACAAATGGAAGAAAAAATTCAGTTATACACAGGGTGAGTCAAAACTATGCATGCGCATTTTAACAATCCATAATTCATAAATTAGATGAACAATTTGTATTATTTATTTTTTTAAGATTGGCGGACACCCATAGAAATTACGGAGAACAAGCAATTAAGTTCTAATCAGAGAAAGATGATTCTTAAATGGTACTGGAAATTTGAAAATGTAGAGGTTCAGTGTGCATGGGAAAGATAATATGAAATAAGGGCGCCTATTCGTCTAACAATCACCGTCTGCGTGATAAAGTTCAGGAACTGTACACAATATCATTAAGAAAGGTAGTGGAAGGAAAAGGGCATTAAGAAGTGTCGAAAACGTTGAAAATATCATGAATGCATATGAATGTTCTGCACAGAAGTCAACAAGATAGTGTTCACAAGAACCGCAAATAAGTCAATCGCATAATAAAAATTTTAAAGGACATAAATTTGAAGACTTTTAGACCTCAATTACTGCATGCAATACACGATGACTTTTAAATTAAGATGATCCAGATCGACAAACACAATTCTGAGTGGTACTGTCATTAAACTGGTGGAATTGGCGTTTTTAAGGATGAAATTGTACAGTCAGACAAAGTCAAGTTCAAGCTAAATGAAAATTTGAATCGTCACAACTGTGTTTATTGGGCCTGTGAAAATCCTTAGCTCACCTTGCAGAAAGATGTTACCCTGCCAGGAATAACTGTGTGGATGGGAATCTTCTCTCGCGGGTTACTGGAACTTAAGAGATTTCATGGCACTGTTACCGGAGAGAGTTATCCTGAAATGTTAAGGAATTATACAGTACCCAATATCAGAAGCATGTTTTCAGACACAATGGTGTTTTTTTCAACAAAATTCCCTGTCCAGGGAATTTCATAACAATGGATGTCGCCAGGGGGGGGGAATGCTTTTAAATACCATATATAGTCTACGGATCTCAGTCCCTTTTATTTATTATTTTTTTCATGAGGGCACCTGAAAGATAAGGTGAACTCTCAAAAACATTGGAGGCTCTGTGGATGGCGATACAGCAGGAAGCACGCAGAATTTCAACTGATTGGTGCACCGTTGTATGTAGAAGTCTTGAAAAAAAGATGTAGTATATGCATGCGTGTAGGAAGAGGACATTTTGAACATCTTAATGAGCTTTTTTCTTTTAAACAGAAGCTAAACACGTAATTCAGCTGATAAATAAAAAATTATATCTTTAAATTTATTACCAGATTCACAAATTATGGATTGTTAAAGTGTGTGTACATAATTCTGACTCACTATATTTAAACAGTTGCGTTAAATTATGAATAAAAAATTAATGAATTAAATTTATTAATGGAAAACGTTTCGATCCGGAGGTAAACACACGGGCAGCTAACGGAATTGAGATACATGTACACATTATTGTCGTTTCTGTAACCAAATATTTAGCACAACAGATTTTATTTTAAAATAATTCACGTTATTTAATATATTTAATAATTCATGAAATACCATGTATCATCTTTCTCACAATACATTAGTGTGTAAACAATCTTATAAAATAATGCAGTCAGTAATCCATCCGACTAGTGGTTTTGACCTCTTTTTAATAATGGCACCCTTAAGTAATTCATTTTATTTTGTGACATCCTATTCAATTTTCTGCTTGTTAGATCCGGTTCTCTCTCTCTCTCTCTGCATTATACTTTTTGACATTAGGCGGAATACTGGAGAGACATACTTTCCTTTTTTCCTCAATCATTTTGTAGTCATTCCCCCCTTATTGGTTTTCATAGCGGTAAGCACAGAAACTCCTAACTCACATAGGATAAGGATGTACCTTTTTATAATGAAATAAATATATAAATTTTTAAAATAATAAGTTTAAGTAACTTAAATCCAAATTTCGTGGCACCCCTGAAATGTTGTTGCGGTTGAAAACCACTGCATTAGATTTTCAGTAACCTGACCGCCGCAGGTTCCTTTCCACTGCGTGTGTTAGGTTTTAAAGATAATTCCAACTAATTTACGGTACTTGGGAATTCTGGTTTTGAGTATGCCAGTGTGTCAATAAAGTATGTCAGCTTAGTAACGTCTAAAGTAGACTATGTAATTAGAGGACTGCATTGATGATCACCTCTATTATGAAAAAGTATAACTTAACACACTAGGAAAGGGCGTGTGATCACGTAGAATCTAAGTGTTAGACTTATAACGTGATTCACCGTGTCGACAAAATGCCACACAGCCGTGTGTGTGTGTGGCAATTACTGTTGTCAGAGCCAGAACAAGTGTCACGATCAATACCACCTAGGTTGCGATGTTGGGAGGAGCGCCAGAGCAAGGAAATCTCTACTCCTTCCGCCTGAGCTCAGCTACCTACAGTCTACTTTGAAACGGCTAAATTATCATCGTCTCAGATGAGATTCGAATCCAGACCTAAATAAACCGATGACACGTGGCGAAGCGAGCGATTGCGTTCATGAAGACATTACTGTATTTGCTTATCGAAATTTCCAGCTCCTAAAATGCATTACAGCCAATACTGTAATGTATAACTCTGAAACATGAAAATCGCTCAAGTGAAATGGCAGCCCTCACTGTTCTATACCAGCGATTTCCAACCATCGTATGACACAACTCATATTCATATTTCACAAATATTCACTACCCAATATGATTTCCTATAATGTTACAGAACTGACATCCTAAAATATTTACCATGGTAAATATTTTTAAAAAGTTATAAAAACTGTTCTATGTCTTTTCTAACTTATATTACAATTTAATTTATCATATGAATTTAATTACGTAAAAAACAAATATTGGTAATAAAGGTTAGTTAGTTATTTTGGAGCATTAGCAAGTAAGGCCATATTGCTCCGGGAATATGCGGTGGTCATTCCCTGACCTTTCCGCATACTCCGTATTTGGTGGCGACGGGCTCGAACCCCGGTAAAATCAAGAAGCGTGTGCTACTCACTGCTGCTCCTTCCCACCTGGCTAAGGAGGCGCCGGTAATAAAGGCCTCTATGCGTGCGCCCATAACCGTAAGCATATCTATATAATAATTTGCTTATGTCCCTCTGTCTGGAAGGCTCTTTGAACTTGAATAGCTCAAAGACTAAACAAGCTTTTGACCTGATTCCTTATACAATAGGTTTCATTTAGCAGTAAAAGTGGGGGGGGGGGGAATCCGACCGATATTCGAATCCCGAGAATTGATTTAGTTCCCAATGAAACTAACTTGCCGTTTACTCTGAAGACGACAATTTCTTGGCTTTTATCAACAAATCTCAGGGCCAGACTTTCAACAAAGTTGGCGTGTTGCTCATGGATAACTTTACGTAGTGGTTTTCAGGTCCAGATAATTTTTATGCAATAACTGTAATTTTTTAAAGGACGATATAGTCATACATGTATTCACCAACTCCTGTTTCCATGGGGGGATGCCTCCATCTTCCATCCCACTGTCACTACCCCCACATCCCCTGCTATCTTTCCCCCTCCTTTCCCTATGATCCCCCAGACTTTCCCAGACCTGGGGCTCTGGGAACCGAACAGCACGAGCTAGCAGCAGAAACTGGCGTGCCTCCTCGCGGCCAGATATGGCAGTCAGAGAGAAACTGGCTTGGCGGTCGTTGCATTCTGGCTGCTAAATCGCCAGCCACTCAACACAACGAAACACTACACTATCACAAATGAACACCACACACAAATGGCCGGCCTTGGCACTTGCCTCGCCACAAGACGATGAAGTAGCAAATGGGGGGAAAACCCTAGGGTCCGAAAGAGCACATACACATCGAACATACGTTTAAAAAATTATCAAATTGCAATTTTACCCGAGACCGTCCCACTGACATCTTAGCTAGCAGCGAAGGAAGCCGAGGAAAAAGGTTTTACCGTTCTCTCTATTTTTATTAACATGAAGCGCCAATGTCTACCCGCAATAATCTTATTTATAGTGTACATTTTAAGTTAAACTACCTCAGAGAGGTATTGGCTGCAATTAGTTCTTTGATGTCCACTCATTCTGATAGCATTTTTATGCGTTTAATAGCCAGTATAGAGAGATCATTTAATCTGATTTGTCCTGTCGAATTTATTTTGTAGTCTTTTATTATTTTTAATTTACTAAATGGCCTTTCAAACACTAGCTCTCATTTCGGAAACGTAAGAAATAACGTATGGTGATCCTCTCTACTATTAAATAATAATATTATTATTTGATATAGCTGTCCATAATATTTATAAAAGAGATTTATTGGGACAGACCCGTGGGTCCTCGTCTTTGTGGGCCCTTACGCTTTGCTAATTCTTCCACTGTGGTAACTATGCCTCTATGATGAAGTGTATACTAAGTGTACAAACTTAAAACATCACCTTTGTGACCAACTGCCAATTTCAGTTTTAATGGCACATTAATCTACTATTAAAACTGCAATTAAAACATTTAAGTTTCTCGTACATTCTTCTAACTTTTTTTTCATGGTCATTTCAGCTATGAAGAGCGCAACGATAGTTCTCGTATGTTTGTTCTCTATCATACTGTTATCTAGTGTGGTTCATCAGACTGATGCACTGTTCAAGAAGAAACTCCTGAAAGCACTTCTACTTTCGAAACTAGCCGGACACAAGAAAATTATTATATTGCCCCTACCCTTCCTGTTCTCGTAAGTTCCTAAACATTTATGATTGCATTACAATTATATATAATGTAATATTATTGAGATATTTATAATATTTAGCAGCTATGGATCGGTTAAAAACTCCTAAAACTTGAATTTTAGCTTACACATGAACAAATCCTGGCGTGAATGTTTCATACAGTGGCCTCCTGCCATTAACAGAAATAGAACCTAACATGTTCTCTTTCTGTTAATGACAGGAGGCACATTTTATGTGCCTTATTATGCTAATAAATTAAATAATGTTAATAAAAGCACTCTAATTTAATATTACTACGAGTGTAAATTACTACTGAAAATGTTTTATATTTATGTTTTATTAAAGGAAATTCTTCATAAAGAAAACCAATTATACTGGCTACATTTTTCTCTGAATTCAGTTATTCATCTTCTTGTAAGTGATTTTATAATTAATTGCATTCCCTGCAAATATTACAAATTATATTCATGACTTTTGTCAGTTTTTGATAAAACTGACAAAAGACATCGTATGATTTATATCACTGCATGGACGTTGTGTAGTGTTATAAGCTATTATGAGAGTTGTTTCGTTAAACTTGTGCCAAAGTAAATAAATAAATTTTCTGTTTATACTCCGAGACGACCAAACGGTCAGAGGAGTTCACAAGATAGACAGAATACAAGAAACAGCATCCTATTTAGCAGTCACTGGCTTGAACCCCGGTCATTCAAGGCAAGTGTACTTATGCACCAGCGCTCACCACTCGGTTACGGCGGCCGTCTTCGAGGTTGTGAGGCGTATATATCCTCTCTGTAAACTGTGTATATTCTGTTATCGATTTGCTATTTGTGGGATGCAGGATGAAAAAATTATGAAACACTCGCCCAAGACTGACAAACTTGACCCAGCTGGCGTCTGGATAAATTCCCCTTTACTTTAAAATGACAACAGTGAGCTACATTTCTTTATATACGAGTAACGAAAGAATTTTTTTATTAAAACTTAATCTACCACTATTCAAAAGGGGGGGAGAGAAAGAAACATGAGCAATGAAGTCGACAATCCCTGCAAGATACTGTTTCTTAGTTTACAAAAACACACAAAGCCGAATGGGATTCAAGGCAGAGCATTCCAGCCATCGAGAATAAAAAATATATGAAACTTAGATATTTTGCCCACGCGGTAGTACAGTGAGTGAGTACAATCACCGTTCTCCAGATAGAAAAGGCCCGACTTCGAATTCCATCAAGAACGAGAGGAAGTTTTATGGGCTTTTGTTCACAACATGACTGAGTCAGTCGATCTCAGGCACAGGGCGCTTGGTTTTTGTTCCCAGAAACTGGGGGTTTTCGTATAGCAAACCGACCGAAGAAAACACACAATTACTGATACCTCATAGCCTTAGTTTGCTTTGCGCTTAACACGCGCGCGCGCACACACACACTTAGATGTTTCCAAATTTCTATCACGAATTGAGATAGTCTGTGTTTAATTAAGCATAATATTGCTAGACTTGTTCCTGTTGAAAAACTGTGTGCGCCCAATCGATTGCATGTATGAAACTGATACGACCGTTAAATTTGCAAGTAAGATAACTGACATCATTTACGGGCAGTTTGGTGTGCATAACACTTTTACTGTCACATGAAACAAGTATTTTTAAAATTTATCCAAAACAGACTGCCGTGGTAACCAGGTACAGTACCTTGATTAGACTAAAAAGTTAAATGAATTTGTTCCACTTAAATATAAGAGCACAGTGAACTATCTTATAATTAGTACAATTGCCATATTATGAAAAAATTTTTTTATTGTTATTATTTTTTATTAAAAATTATGTAAGTAAACTTAGTGACGGAAAATGCATCCTCTACTACCTGGATTAGAAAGTATTATTACCGATGACTGTTCACATCGTAAACTGGTTAAACTGCCAACAGTTTACAAAAAATCAACAGAAAGAAACATTTATATAAGGTTTTGTTATATTCAGCTCTTGTTTAATTGTGATTATAGTATTAATTGTTAATTTATTTGTTGTTCACCGATGAAGCGGGTCAGCGATCATACTCTGAGAAGAGGTTGCGTTTGGTTAAGCATATTATTGCCAAACTTGTTCCTGGTGAGAAGTTGTATGTGCCCGATCGGTCGCATATATGAAATTGATACATATCGTTAAATTTGCAGGTAACACGACTGACATCATTTACGGGCAATTTGGTATATATAAAACTTTTAATGGTAACATGAAACTGTTGGGACACGTACGTAGAAGAGATCATATGGCCGACTTAAGTTTTATGAACAACAGCCTGCTGTTAAACAATTTCAGTTATCTTGACTGCAACCTTAACGTCCCATAAAAATTTTATGCATGTTGCTCATCACTGTTAATAAAATCTAAATCTACTAACTAGAGAACGCAATCTCCTTCACTAATTTAGAGAACACCTATGTGAGCACATTTAAAGATTATATCAAGAAGTAAAGGTGTACTTGCGCTAGGAAAGATAACTTAAAACAATCCAAACCTTTTTTTTTTTATATACAAAAAGCTTAAAAATAAATTAAATCAAATTCATATGCTTTATTTACTACGTTCGATAAAACGGCAACCATATCGTTCATTTAAAACGAACCTCTTTTTTTTTTTCTTTTTCTTTTTTTTATGGAAATTTGCCATGCTAACAGGCAGAGTGAGAAGAAAATCCAAAAGATATGTAATATGGTATCCAGCATTAATTAATATAATCTACCACAGTTTAAAGAAGAGGTCTAGCGCATTTGTGACGATCAGCGACAATTCACGAAGCCTCCCAGGTAACAGCACTAACCATGGAACTTTGTGAGACAATCTCAACTTTCTGATTAAAAACGAGACGTGGTTTTGTACTTTTTTTTATCTGAAATGAAAACTTTGATATTCATCATTTCGGAGGGGAAGGGTGTTCTTATCAAAAAGTATAAGGACACCTTTCCCTCCAAAAGGTAGTGAGAAGTACGAGCCGCGCTCGTGCAAATAAGGAACGAGTATAAAAGTGTGCAGAAACTACTAAAAGACATGAGGGGCTGACACCATAACATAAAATAAATGTTCTGTTTATACTGCGGGACAACCAAAGGGTGGCTCAAAGTCATTCACATTTGGCTTCCCACTCCGTGCTAATACTATGGAAGAGAAGAACTAGTGAGTGACCTTGAATAACTTGTTTTTTTTCTCCCTTCTATAGTGGAAAGTTTTCAATGATGGATCAATGTCGTCATTCAGGCCAAACGTACATCTACACATTATTTTGTTAAAGAAATTAAATCCATTTTCTGCCTGGATAAATTTGCTCTTGCTAAACTTGTCGGTACTTCAGCCGTAAATCCCGATTTATTTTTCTGCGTAAGCAGATATAAAAGTCCAATTCACTTGTGGCATAAAATATTTCAGAATTTCTAATAAAGTATTTCATACGGTTCTCTTAAACGTTATTTCATTTTTAAGGAATAAACGTGCTTTTAGGTTTCCTGCATTACAAACTAGATTAACTGAGTTCCCCAGAGATACAGCTGTCCTACTTTAAAAACAGCTCTTCATTACTTAGATACATGTATAATGTAAAGTGTAAATAAATTAGGAAGGAAAGCCATTCTTTTAAATGAAGTTAGCTGCAGCCATGCGTATCTCATTTAAAACTATTTCAAATAAACAAAAGAAACATTTTATTCAAAATGCTAAATGATATCAACTTTATTAAGTAAAGAATGTATATGATTATTAAATAATAATTATTATTAAATTTTAAAACGACAGTTAAATCTCACTAGTCCATTCATTCATTCGGATCAGAATTACACTCTTTCCGCAATAGTAATTTTTACTTGCAAACATTATTTTACAAACATTTACATACATAATACGGAGACTAATATTTGTACGCTGCACAGTTTTCCATAAGAGGTGTTTATAAAGGGTAGGGGTTAATAAAAACATCGCATAGCTTAGCTAAAGCTATTCAACATACTGTACTTTACATGTTGCCACATTAGAGCTAAATACTTGGCTCTTTAGGCTATTCAACTGCATTTTGAAAATTCTACATCAACACCAAAAAGATTCAGCATAACCCTAGCAAATACTCTGCAGATTTTGATTCTCAGTTAAGGGAAAACAAAGGATTTAAATCAGCGGCATAAGCAGTAATACAGAAAGACAAATGATACTGAAATTGAAGAATAGAGATGGCGTACTTATAAATAGCAGAGAATGCATAATTGAAATAGCAGAAGACTACTGTAGCGAATTATACAAGGAGCGAGGGAGTGATACCAGTGGGGAAGTTGGATCGCAAATTAGTAACACATACGACATATCCGATATCCTTCCTGATGAGGTAGAACATGCGTTGAAGAAAATGAAGAATCAGAAAGCCCCGGGGGAAAGATGAAGTTACTGTACAGTTGTTAAAATTGGAAGAGACATGACACAAAAACTGGCAACACTCTTCACAAAATGCATTAGAAAAGGTCTGAGGCCTAAGGAGCGGAAGAATGCAATCATAGTTTTGCTGCATAAGAAAAGAGATAAATCGGAAATTATAGACCAGTTAGCTTATCTCACATCTACAAGTTGTTCACAAGGGTCATTACTAACCGATTAGAAAGAATACTTGATGAGAATAAACCGAAAGAGCAAGCTGGCTTTAGGACAGGATTCTCAACTATGGATCACCTTCATGTAATATCACAGCTAATGGAGAAAGCAAATAAATATAAATGTCTGACATTTGTGGATTATGAAAAGGCATGACTCCATACAGCATAAGGCAATGTTTCGGGCACTGGAAAGACAAGACATAGATACCCCATATATTATGATTTTGAATAAAATATATGAGAACACTACCTCCTTTATTAGACTAGACAAAGACAGTAGGAAATTTAAAATTGAGAAAGGAGTTCGACGAGGAGACGCAATATCTCCGAAGTTGTTTACTGCTGCCCTTGAGGAAGCTTTCAGAAGATTAGACTGGTCGCAGAAAGGAGTCAATGTGAATGGAGAGTACCTAAACCATTTACGATTTGCAGATGACATATGATCCCAAAGAATTAGGAGAAAATCTTAATGAGTTATATAGAGTTAGTAAGGATTTTGGACTAAAGATGAATATGGCTAAAACAAAAGTAATGATGAACAAGTATGCCACAGAAATGGTTATAATGATTGAAGGAGCAGTAATTGAAAAGGTGGAGTCATATATTTATCTGGGACAAGTCATTAGCTGTAATAATGATAAATGGCTGGAAGTCAAGAGAAGAATAAATTTTGGATGTATAGCATTCAGGAAATATAGTCACATACTGAGGAGCAATATCCCAATTTGTCTGAAACGTAAAATAATGAACCAATGTATACTCTCCACCATGACTTATGGAAATGAAACTTGGGCACTCACCAAAAGAATACCATAAGAACTACACAGCGAAGATGGAACGAATTATATTTGGATTCAGACTGTTAGATAAGAAGAGAAACACATGGATTAGGCAGCACAGCAAACTCAAGTAAAGAACACATTCTTATCAAAACTAAAGAACTAAAATGGTCTTGGGCAGAACACATAGCTCGAAGACATGATGACAGATGGACTAAGAAAATAACACAATGGTACCCAAGAGGAGCTAGAAGAAAACCTGAAGACAACGACGGAGATGGACAGATGAAATTCATGAGTTTGTGGGTAGTAAATGGATGGCCACTGCACAAAACAGGAGGAACTGGAAAGTTGCTGGAGAGGTCTTCATCCTGAGTGGATTGAAAATAGCTGATAATGATGGAGGGGGATCCTGAAAGTTAAAAATGAGTAGTACCTCCGCTCTCTTACGCCTGAAAAACCATGAAACGCCAGCCCAAGTTCGATTCGGTTACCAATCAAAGTTTAGAAATACCTCCAATTTCGGTAGGCAACTTTTATAGGCTTTTTCACCTCTCCATACCATCACCGAATTAGCGTCGTATACAAAGTTATTAATGACCGTTAAAATTGCTAGTACCATAACCGATATATCATTTACCAGCAGTTTGCTATGCATAAAACTTTTATTACTCACATGCGTTGTTTAATGAATACGCCTTAACAGTATCATATGATCGATAAAAGTTTTATGGATACCAAACCTCGGGAATATGTTGTCAGTTATCGTATCTGCACCTTAACGGTCGGTAAAAGCTTTATACACACGATCCTTACTCGTTCCAGTTTAGTCTCTAAATGATTATTTACCCTGTACTGTACACTGAAACAGCATGAAACAGATCAACAGTCAATAAATTTATATAATTATTGCAGAATATTTGTAAAAACCGTGTTGCATTTAGACCATTTGTGTAATGTCATTGTAATTGGTCAGAACAGTAAGAAATTTACGGTCAAAACATTTGCAGAGACAGGAAATGTTTGTCTAAAAGTCTTATTTCATCGCCACAGGGTAATAAAAACAAACCCACCGAATTAGAGGGGAAAATTGTGAATTATGTGTATTTAGTGGGAATGGTTTTGCGAATATGCGGAAATTAACTGCAATTCGAGCTGAAAATTCCCAAAATACAGGTAATCAGATTCCAGCTGGTTAGCTCTGCTAAGGCAGTTCTCATTTTGAATTCAAATTTATCGTGTTTAAAGTACATTTTTATCTAATATCAAGTTATTCAACATAACAAAAACGAAATGCATACTTGAGTACTTTCCATAAAGTTAGTACAGATTTCCGACAAGGAAAGTTAATGACTACGAGGACATTTTGCTTCAGCGTTTTCAGATAGTTTTCAAAGCTAAAACAAATTCTTTTATGCAAGAAAAAGGCAACCTTCTTTTACCAGCGATAATCAGGTTAGTTGCTTGTCGTAGGAGAATGATTTGGATATCAGAATTTAAGGCTCTGGTGATGGTTGTTTCGGATATAAGGTTTGTTTAACGAATAGCTAGATAAGCACACTATTCAAGACAAATCTGTAGGAAGATTTACAAATGGAAGAAGACTAGTTAAAAAAAAAAAAAAAAAAAAAGAATCAGTTAGGGACAATCATTCTTCAGTTTGACGAGAATTAGACTTTTTTTAAAAAAATAATTCCAGCTTTCTTAAAATTTATTTTTAAGAAAGACGTCCAAGAAGAAGACATCCTCATTCAGGCATGTCTTCTTCGTGGCAGGACTATACTGTACTATTTTAAAATAAGTTGACTTAGATTACATCCCAACATGCAATGCACACCTACTTTCCTTGTGAACAACACATCGTAACTGGTCCCAGGAATGTTGTTATAGAGTAACGAATCATGGTGCACCGTTTTCCACTCTGATCGCCATTTTTGGGTTTGACAGATGTTCGGAGAACGTTATTTACCAGGTGTGTCGTTCCCGAAAGAAGTTTGGTGGAGGTGCTGTTTTGGGTGATTGTTCCGAGTAGTCTTATGACTACTCGGAACAATCACCGAGGACCAACGCTCGAGGGGACTTGGAGCGTTGGTCGTCGGCCCTAGAACAATCAATGAATAACATGAGGTATATTGACATTCTGGATACCGCTCTTCCTAGCTGTGGAAAAAGTATGGCGGAGCCCTTTTCTGTTTCAGCAAGACAATGAACTAGGTCATACTGAATATCCTGTAGCGACTTGATTTGAAGATACGGGTGGACCAAAGCTTCATTGGCCTCTCCAGAGTTTCCGAACTCAACCCCACTGAATATCTTTGGAATGAAATGGAACGTCGGCTTCAAGAAATGTCAACACGCCCGCAATTGAATTGAATTTGGTCTAGTCCTCCTTCAACACTACCGTGTTGAAGAAGGACTAGACCAAAATACCACCGTCCTATTATCAAAAAAACTGGTTTGCAGTCTAGTCTACAGTCGAGCACACTGCGTAATAAGGCCAAAGGTGGGTCGATACATCATTTAATATTGAATCAATAAAAGGCTCTTTGAAACATGCGGATTACTTTTGACAACATAATGTATGTATGAATAGCGAAGCCATCGAACTCCACTATACTCCACTTTTTTTTTCTTTTTTTTTTTTGAAGGGCTGTTTATTTGTAGTGAAACACCAAGAAAATCTCTAGTGACTGCTTCATAATATGAAACATTAGTATCATAAGTGAAAAAGGATGTATTTTTTTTTTTTTTTTATAACACAGACGCAGACCTAAAGAGTAGAGTTCTCGCAATATTCAGTATAAATAACAAGGCGTATACGAATACGTTGATATATACCACATTAAGAAAAATATACATTTTAATCATTATAGTATTATAATTTTTATTAATAATCTTAAAACTTTTCAGAGACCACATGGGCTGAGAAAAACTTCTTAACTTCTTGAATAATTAAAATGACAGCCTATGAGGAAATTCTAGTCAAGGATAATATTAACGGTAGCAGACACTATGAACACCATTATCATCTCTACTCAAATATCTTCATCAATGTGGGCTTTTAGAATGACCGACGTGTCCGCTAAACTGCCACATAAAGAGGGAAAGATATGATCTTTTGGCAAAATTTACTCATAAAGACCAACATCCTCATTCAGGCAAAATCGATCTCCCACAGGATTCCATCCATGGTGGAAATCCTCACCCAGCCATCTTAACCCACACAGAATTTTACGAAGCAAGGACTTGCCATTCTTCCTTGCTGGAACCCTCCTGAAGTCTCGCCAGAGATACATTTAACTAGCTTCATATTGATTTTGGACGAATCAACATGGAGCTAGTTAAAGGTATCTCTGGTATATTTATCTAGTTATCTATATCTTCAATCCGAAGATAAAGCATACCTCGCAAATAGGCTTCGTGATAAGCTAGTCTCAAGTTAATCTCGTTGTTTCCAGTCAGAGATTGTACTCTGACTGGAAACAACGAGATTAACTTGAGACTAGTTTATTTGCGAGGTATGCTTTATCTTCGCATATTCGTCCAAAATCAACATGTGGTGATTTTGGAGACTCAAGACCGTGAGACTCAAGTTAATGTACGCCTAATGCTATGGGATTCCCCAGAGCAACTTAGAAAATTTTCTTTATTTCAATGTAAATCTCAGAGTTACGGGTCTCCAAATACTGAGCCCTACGAGCAAAAGCGCCATTTGTGGCCACCAAGTTTCCGAAAAAATCTGCCCCTGTGGGATATTGCTGCAGTTTTAGTACTGCGCATTTGAAATCAATTACCAAAGTAATAATATTCGTATCACACTTTTAATTTATTATAATTATTATCGAGATAATGTTTCTTATTGTTATATAGAGAGCCTGCCCTCTTACTGTTTTAAAATAGCGTAATTTCTGGGTAGCAGGGCCGGATTAAGGATGAAATAAACCCCGCCATATTTAAATTTGAAGCCTCTTTAATATATATATATATATTCAAATACTACATAGGTTGTTATATTTATATTGTGAATAATAATTCCTTGATAAAAATGTAAAATAAGAGGTCAAAAATGACTTGAAAAATAAAGTAATAATAAAAACAATTTTAATAGAAACTTTTAACTTATTTTTATTGTATAATAAAAAGGTATAAGAATAAAATTCAAACACTTAACAAGTTAAGTATGTTTTTATATTACACGTTTTCTTGTTTTTTTTATTATTATTAGAAATTTTTATCACTACTTTAGAAAATATTTTCTTGTTTTTTTTATTATTATTAGAAATTTTTATCACTACTTTAGAAAATATTTACACTGAAAATGAAGCCCCGGCCATGGCCAGTTTGGGCGTAGCGTTAACGCGGCCCTGCTGGGAAGAATACTGCACAGGCTAACTTTAAACTTAGAGATTATCTATGTTTCTTTTAATCTCAAGAGTACTACCAACACATTTAAATGTAATTTTCGAGCAAAAACAAATATGTTCGCCATACATAGTCCGCCATCAAACTTTCTGAATAATACGACGTTATTGAAGGTAAACAATTTTTTCCCTTCTTTTTTGATACAATTCGAACAAATGTTGTCATTGGCGCCATCTCTTGATAAAGAATTGAACTGAATCATCGAAACGGACATATCGATATGGTAAATTTGAAAGGGTAATAAGTGATTGTTTATAACAAAAATAAATAATTTTGACAGTAATAAATTGGTATGTTTATGTTTTCAAAATGTAACCTTTATTTATTATTTTTCAGCATCAAGCACCACGAGGAAGAACACTGGGGATCTCACGCGTGGTAGTGAACTTTTATCTTTCTTCACATAAAATGAAGTCAAATTTTTCAGGTTTAACGACCTGTCAGCCATACTATCCAGAGAGAACTCTAGTTTTCCAGTCACTTAAATGTCTAATATGGTGCTATAGAAAATGTGGTAATGGTGAACGACTGAATTCAATATTCACATCATTATTGTATCATGCGTCTTGTAAAAATTGTGATGATCTCATGCTGTATAAATTTCATTGAATTAAAAGAGTCATTGTGAATCAAGAAGTCTGATATTTAAATCGTTAAATACAAACAATTGAACAAGCTGAATAACTGGCCCGGACCCTGTGAAGAGCTCGGAATTGGGGTCCACACTCTTTATGAAAAAAAAAAAAAAAGAAAAAAAAAAAAAAAGCAGATGGACCAGTGTGGCTATTTGTCCCAAAACCCGCGATAGCTCTCGACGCCCATGTTCGTGATATACAGATACACAATTGCAAGTGTTACCGACTGTCAACATTTCGAATTATTTTATTTATTTATTTATTTTGTTTTCCTTAATGGTCATCCTGAACACAAAAGACAATAACCTAATATCATGGAAAGTTGAATACTGGAGAGCTAGAAGAAATTTGTCCTAGGCCATTTCATTTGTTGTTTTTGTTTTTCAGGAAATACATATAGAAGGTTATTCCACAAAAATAGAAGTCCTGTATACGGAGAAATGAAGAAAAGTCACTAAACCAACCGACTGACTTACCTCATTCAGAAAAATGGCACCTGTACAAAAATTGCAACTGTGCCCAAGTTTAGTTAAAATGAGACACCACATACAAGAATATAATAATTATCGTCAAAAGCTTCAGAGCTCAATATGACAATAAAATATACTTTTTAAATGCAGTAATTTCAAAATCACAAATAGTTTCATTAAATGCATTTAACATTCTTAGTTATAAATAAAAGTGTACAAAGGTCAAAAAAACATAAATTTATTAAGATTTAATTATGTGAGGCTGTTGAATAGCATAATATATGTTATAATAGCATAATAAAAAGTAAAAGAAAGAAGAAAGGAAAAGATTATGGGCAATTCTCAACTTAGGCCACATTGCGACGTATATAATATGTCGTAAATTGCGTGTGCACAGGTCGATTTGCTGTTTGCTGGAAGAAAAACCCGCGTTTCCAGGAGCCAAAACCATGCTACCCTTGTCTTCAGCAACGCTGTGAAAAAGGCTCAACAATTCCTAGCGTTTCTCAACTCTCCTATGAAAGCTATATGTAGAAAATGTACAGTACAGTATATGTAAAGGCGCGTGTGCCTTCAGTCTGAAAACTAAGTCTTTAAAAACTAAATTGTTCTGAGAAGGTGACTGTCTGCACCAGGGCTCCCACTTACAAATTTTAAAAAAACTTAGATTGCAACTTAAATAAACCCAAAAAAAACCTAGTTTTCATCATATAGTATAGCAACACAAATAAGATAAAACTTACCATGCAAAAATATCTTTTTTTAAATTGTAATCAGAATTTTCATCCCATTCAGTTCCCTCCACATTTATTTTTTGAAGTTCTTTCATTTTTTTCAAACGTTCTTCGTATCTTTTATGACAAGTTCCTTGTATGACTTCTTTTACCAATTCTGATTTAGATTTCCATGTATAGCAATTTTGATTAGATCTATTTATCGCCTGTTTTGCCATTAGTCGATTTTTCACAGTTTCTGGTTTAAGGGAGTTTGTGGCTTTTGTTTTTATATGGTTTACTTGGGAGAAGATTCTTTCTACACTTGCCGAAGAGTGAGGTAAAATAGTTAGACTGGTCATAAAGTTAGATAAAATCTCATATTTAGAATTATTAATGCCATCTTTTACATTAAGTAACAGATACCAAAACTCAGGGATGGTTTTGTAAGAGAAATCTAAATCTTGATTTAAACGAAATGATCTCCATTCATCATCTAGAAGATCTAGTTTGTCTTCAGAAACAAGGTGAGGGAACTGCATTGCTAAATGGAAAATTGAGGTTGGCGAATTGGCACGATCATGTATCACTGCTGGGTCAAGAACATTGAGACTGGCGATAATTCCATCATCATTTAGAGGAAATATTTTTCTGATTTCCATACAAAGTTCAACAAGAAATTTTAAACCATCATTTTTAAACCTGCTTTCACTGTCACCAAGTGGTGTTGAATTTAATAAGGCCATACAACGGCCTCCCAAATATATTTTATTCAGAGGCTTATGATTTATTGCATTGCTGGGATCAATTTCAACCAGCTTGCACGAAGTAATGACTTCTTCTTTTATGAAAAAACTAAGAATATTTTTATACTCAATTGAAACCATTGAATGAAGTAAGTACAATCTGAAATGCTCAGATTGAAATTCAATATTCAGACAGTTTATTTTCTCCAGTACATATCCTAAAAACAACAACATATGCTTAGTTCCTTTGGTGATCATAGTATTGTAAATATTTCCTGCACCATCGATTTTGTCAATTTTTGATTGAGACTGAAAATAAAGAACTAATGCATCCCACTGCTCAATAATAATTTTTATTACATTGCCACAGGATAACCAACGTGTTTGTGCTGATTTGGGGATTTTATGCTTAGCAGTATCTACAACATCTTGAATCATTTTGAACTCGTTTAATCTTTTGCTACTATGGGAAAAATAACAAGAGATATCTTTTATAAATATTTCTAGGTATGATGGTAGTACCTTGACTGAATGACTAGCACATAATGCAAAAGAATGGCAAACACATCCCATTATAAATACTGATGGTACATCCTTTTTTAGCAATGACTGGAACCCACTCTTAGTACCCATCATAGTGGCACAATTATCACTTCCAAAGCCAACGAGATTACTTATTTGAATGTTTTTTTCTATGAAAAGATCTTTTACAGCTTGATAAAGCCCTTCTGAAGTACCATTTTCGACACAAACAGTGTCAAGTAACACATCTACAACATCAAGTTTTTGAATATCAAAATATCTAACAACAACAACAGCTAGAACTTGCGATAAAGATAAATCTGTACTTTCATCTATTATCATTGAAAACTTGTTGTTTCTGCATATGTTAGAAATGTATATTTTTTCGTGATAGGCTATACCATCTTGTATAAGATAAGAGACTTTAGTCGCCTTCATCTGAACTTGTTTTGCAATATTGCTATCATGAAATGCTTTCTTACATGCTTCTATAAGGTGAACACATTGCGCAAATGGAATATTATGCTCTGAAATGAGTGCAGCAATTGTTAACTCTGCCTTTGCTACTTCTTCATTCTCCGTAGGTTTACGTTTTGTGAAGAACGTAGTAGTAGTAGTAGTAGTAGTGGCACATGATGCAAGAAAGCAAGTGTAGGAGCTTATGCAGCATCAGCCAAAAAAAAAAAAAAAAAAAAAATCATCACACCATTCCCTCCAAATGCCTGTCCAGTTCCTCCTTAAATTTATTTAACCTATCAACTTCCACAACGACAGATGGAAGTTTGTTCCAGCAATTAACCACCCGCTGGCTAAAGGCAAATTTCCGCACATCTATTCTACATCTATCCTTTCTTAATTTGAACTTATGTCCCCGTAGGTTCGTAATCTGAACAAGTGGAAGGATCCCATCAGAATTCAGCGTGCTCAACCCATTCAAGGCCTTATAGACCTCAATCAGATCACCGCGCAGGTGCCTAGTCTCCAGCCACTGCAATTTGCAGAACTTAAGCCTCTCTTGGTAAGAGAATCCCTTCATTCCCCTCACCAATCGTGTTGCTCTTCTCTGTACACGCTCAAGCAAATCTACATCCTTCCTAAAATGAGGCCTCCAGACTTGTACGCAATACTCAAGGCGTGGCCTGACCATTGCCTTATACAGAGGGACAATCACCTCCTTTTCCCTGCTAGCAAAATTCCTATATATCATTGACAAAACCCCATGACCTGCCCTAGCAGCCTGTCTGCATTGCTCAGAAAACTTCATATCTGACTGCACAATTACTCCCAGGTCTTTTTCATTTTCTACCACCTTAAGTGTAGTACCACACAGTTGGTACGTTTCTCTGGGGTTACTTCTACCCATATGCAGTACTTTGCATTTGTCAAGGTTGAACTTCAGTTGCCACTTCTTAGCCCATCTGCCCAAATTATCTAGATCCTGTTGCAGTAGCACACTGCCATTACTGTCATTAACAACCCTGCCAACCTTTGTGTCATCTGCAAACTTCGACATTAAGCCTGATATACCTCCATCAATATCATTGATAAATACACAAAACAACAGTGGACCCAACACCGAACCCTGTGGGACTCCACTAATAACATTAGTCCACGAAGAGCAGCACCCATTGATTACCACCCTCTGTCTTCTCCCACTTAACCATCCTTTTATCCATTGTAGCAACTTACCCTTAATACCATTCTGCTCCAATTTGTACAGTAGTCTTCCATGCGCAACAGTGTCAAAAGCTTTCCTGAAATCCAAGTATATGATATCAAAATTATTTTTCGCATCCAGTTCCTTTGTGACCACATCATAATAACCAATCAAATTTGTCAGACAAGACTTTCCCTTAACAAACCCATGCTGTGTTTGAATTATTGCTGCAGTCTTGTCTAGATGATCCTGCAATGCATCTTTAACCAGTGACTCCATTATTTTACCCGGAACAGAAGTTAAACTAACTGGTCTGTAATTACTCGTGTCACCCTTCGATCCACCTTTGTGAATTGGGGACACATTTGCACATCTCCAGTCCGTGGGAACCTCCCCTGAGTCCAAGGATGCTCTCATAATTATGGCTAAGGGTTTGCTTAGTTGCTTTGCCGCCTCCTTTAAAATAACTGGATAGATCCCATCCACCCCAGGTGCCTTTCTTATGTTTAACTTCAACAATTTCTCCTCCACTTTGCTCTCAGTTATTACAAAATCATTAAGCACACTGCTACAATTTGATAACCTTCTTCCATTTTCAAACTGTAATAATTCCTCACGTGTGAATGTAGATGCAAAATACTCATTCAGTTTGTTTGCTATCTGAGCAGGATCATCAACAGTCGAACCATCGATGTCAAGTGGACCAATCATATTCAGCCCCTTCCTTTTAGAGTTTATATAAGTAAAGAAATCCTTGCTGTTTTTCTTAGCATCCTTTGCCAAAGATTTCTCGTAATCCGCCTTTGCCTGCCGAACCTCCTTTGTGACCTGATTACAGACTAGCTTATATCTGCCACAGGCTTCTGCGTCACCTGATAATTTATATGCATCCCATGCATTTTTCTTCTCTGTCACGAGTCTCATTAGTTCATTTGATAACCATTTAGGCCTAAACCTTGAACAATATTTCTTAATCGGTATATAAAGTCTAGTAGCTTCCACGATTAATTCCTTGAATGCTTCCCACTTAGAATTTACTGTTGGTAACATCGTCAGTTGATCCCACTGTACAGAATTTAAAAACTGTCTGAGACCACTGTACTCCCCTTTACGGAAGCAAAAACCCTTTCCTTTACCCCTGACGGTAGTTACCTCTTTGAGTAAATCCCACTTCAGCACACTGTGATCACTGCCACCTAGTGGTTCCTTTATCTGCAAATTCTTAATACACGAATGATCACTGCTGATAACCAGATCAAGAGTGTTACTTTCTCTGGTTGCCTCTCGAACATGCTGCTGCAGAAAACAATCATCCAATAAATCCACAAAAGTCTGACTAGTGTGTGAGTGACCAACCCACAAGTTCCAGTCAATATCTGGGAAGTTAAAATCCCCCATTATAAGACATTCAGATTTACTGGCCCACTCTATTTCTCTGTACAATTGTTCATTGTACTCATTCAAGTCATTAGGCCTATAACACACTCCTACCCTTATTTTTCCTTTCGCAGTGCTTATCTCGCACCAAACTGACTCAACAGAGCACTGTTCATCTATATTAACTGGGTGCACTTCCTTTGATTTTATGTTTTTCTTAATTAACAGCATAACACCCCCTCCCTTTCTGTCCTGTCTATCCTTTCTGTACACATTGTACTCCCCAAATTCCAGTTCTGCATTCCTTATATCTTTGTGACACCACGTCTCTGCTATCCCAACAATATCCGCCTTTGATGTCTTGACCAACACTTCAAATTCATCAAGTTTATTTACTATACTTCTAGCATTGGTATACATGCAAGCATACATGCTCCTATGCCTATTCCTTGTTACCCTAACACATCCCATATACCCAACTATTCCATGATGACTGCCATCCGTCCCTGAAACCCCCAACACCCCTCGCTCCAGGTCGCTTCTTATTCTAATAGAAGTTGTGCAAGAATCACCTTCACCTCTGCCTGCGGTTACTGTTAAACTATTAGTCTTTGTATCCCCCCAAACTAGCAGTTTTCCGACCCACCTAACACTGCCTCGATAGCATCAGCAAATATTCTTGCACCCTTTCTATTTAAGTGTATCCCATCCCTGTAGAAGCAATCTCTCCTGTTAACAAGTACAGTTCAACGTGTCTAACGTTGAACTTGTCTTAGCAATATTTGCACTTTTTTTTATGTTTAACTGTATTTTTATGCGCTAGTAACATCGATCTATATAGTAGACATTCTTTAATTTCATTTCACAACAAATACAGTAAGATGCACCTTTTTCGTTACTGTCTTCTTTCAACCAATCCTTTAATTCCGGATCTTCTAACCATTAATTTCTAAAATTTTGAGTATACCACCGTTTATTCATCTTTTTCTGTGGGGAACAAGTTTCAGACATTGTGGGCAATTTGTGGGTATGGCTAATTAGCAGTTATCTTATTTAAAATGTTCTAAAAAATAAAAAATAAATCACTAACCCATTAACATAAAATAGAAATAGTCACTACAATTTAAATTTATTATATCACTGTATGTAGTACACGCATAAATGTAAAAATCACACCAAATAATGCAATAATACCACGAACGATCGCGAAAGACTGTGCAGTGAAGACCGCCTTCTGCTTGCTCAATGGGCTGTGCATACATGTTAGTAACACGAACATGTATGCTTACATGTATGAACATGTAAGTGTAATTTCATAGTGTAGAACCCTGCGAAAACTTTGAAATCCTTTTACATTTGTAGTATTTTGTACAAGCACTTGAGATATTACAAATTATGATCAGTATTGTTAGAATATAAAATTAAGAAAATTGTAAACTGTTATTAAATGTATTAAATTTTATTGTATTTACAAGAAATAAAAATAAATTTTGACTTAAAATTAAAAATTACTGAAAAAACCCAGATAATGAGATATTTTTGTGAAAAAAACCTATCAACCCAGATGACAATCAAAAAACCCAGATCTGGGTGGAAAAACCCAGGAGTGGGAGCCCTGGTCTGCACACACACCACCTTTCAACTCAACATGTACTGGGACAGTAAAGGAAAAATCAACATCGGGTTGGAAAAAAAAGGAAATTTTTAATATTGAGTATGATTCCCTTGAGCTTTAATGAAATGCACCACCGTTTGCGAGGACACTTTCGACGGGTTTGTATGCAAAGACTGGAATCTTGTTCTACACTTTCAGTAAGGCTGAAGCTAGTTCTCTGCTTAAACTAAAACGTCTTTTCTGGCTGGTAGATTCACCACATTATTCTCCTCAAACAACTGTTCTTAACTATGCTACATTAATTTTATGGATAACCTTTAGCTACAAGTTTGAAATGATAATAAAAATATCAGAAAACTAAATTATCGAAACTTACCATACTATGTGACACGGAAAGTGTCATGGTGATACAAACCCCTCTCCAAAGAACTGCACTGCAGTTCTTTGGAGAGGGGGGTTGTATCACCACTGCAGGTGAGGTAAAATTGAACAGAAGGTCACAACAGGCAACCGCCTTCGTGGTTTCATCGTAACAATGAGTGCAACAAGTTCAAACCACTTAAAACGTCCCACTACCATTCACCAAACTTCATTCTTGATGCAATATAATGTGGGTGAAACCGTTCTTAGGGCATACACAACACCAAGGCGTCCATCTGATGCCTGAACTGTGTAGCATCATTCATTATGCTGCAATGCTTCCGTTCTCTGAGCTGGGGTAAGCGAGAACGTTACTGCTGGGAGTTTGCTACTTAGGAACAGTTACGCGATCACACTGAAATTATAATAAGGTTCTATGAAATGTTCTGCTGATTGTTTTTGGCCCTACACTTATTAGAGTTTTGTCTGTTTGTCTACATTTATTAGAGTTTTGTCAACAGTCTCTTCAGTCAACTCATTAAGCATACCTCTATGATTTTATCACACTATGTTTCAACTATCGGCATACTCTGGAAGTCACTAATGGTAGTCTATCTGATTTGGGGCCGTCACTGGTGGCACAGTTAGTATAATCGCCGTTTTCCCCACACCGGGTGGAAAAGACCTGAGTTCGAATCCCGTCAATGGCGTAAGGAATTTCTGGGTATTTTTCATAACGTGGCTGGGTTAGATGTTCTCAGGCGAGAGGTTTTTTTTCAGGAGGAAAAAACATGGTTTTTTCCTCCTGAAAACTGGTTTTTCGTCCAGCAAACAGGACAATTGACCACAAACATACGTAATTTATAGACATAATACATGGCGCAATATGGCCGAAGTCACTGATGCGTCTGAAACTATACAGCAAACAAACAAACCTGACTTGGGATGAATAAGAGTGACCTCATGTTTGAGTTGTGCCAGCGGAATTTGGCCAATGTGAGGGCGCTATCTATGTTCCTATTTTTGCAAAAAGTTAGAACAATACCAAGCGTGATACACAAAAATATTTGGACATTTATGGTAATAATATATCGTACAGTATGTGTATACAGTATTATGTTTATGCAACGATCGAAAAGGCGATAAAACTGTCAGAGGTTTTCATTGCGAAATATGGCAACAGTCTGGCGACAAGGTTACAGGATTTGGAAGTTTGTGCAGAATATCAGTAAAAGAATTTTCTTAAATTAACAAAACGTAAAAATACCTACTAGCAACACTGATTTGGCAAAAAAAAAAGTATTGTACTTTATTGTATTGTATATTTTGCGACGAGTCGGTCGTCGCAAGAAACTTGGATGATATGTAACCCGACGCACAAGGCCTGTTTTCTAATGTTCTTTTAATGCATGGCCAGTACGTGTATGGAATCGTTCGTCGCAAGAAACTTGGATAATTTATGCACAGTGTTTTCGTTCTCGTTCATTTTATTAGGCGCTTTCGCATTATAGTATACAGTATATGCTCATTGCTATTGTCATCACCACGGTCAGTTCGTTCGTCCGCATGTAACAGAGGACTCCCAGTGGACAGATTTTCACATTTTGCAATTGGGCTTCTTAAAATTTGTTGAGCTAACCCAAATTTCATTGAAATCGAACAAATTGAATTCTCGCAATTGGTTTTTTTTTTTTTTTTCTCTCTATACAAATTGTATGGGAAAAAGAAATTCATACACTGTCACGCTTCGCGTGTATTGTTATCAGGGGCGGACTGGCCATAAGACTTACCGGGGAAATCTCGGTGGGCTGGAAGCCGGTGTGATTTTGGCCATAAACACTAGTATGAAGCCGCTAAGAGTTTTCCCCGGTAAGAATTTTTTACCCAGTCCACTTTTGACTGTTGTACAAGATTCGTGAACGTGATGTCACTTGTAAAGTGATACATATATACAGAGAACGAGACTTTAAAAAAAAAGGGGGAAAAGAGTAATACGGCAGGTGAGTAATACATATTATACAGTTGTAATTAAACTAAATGGCTAAGTTTAGAGAACGTAAACCTATAAAGTTTTATTAAGTGTTCTATAAAGTTATAATCTTAGTAATTAATTGATAAGGAGTAACTGTATTTATTTTTCATTTCATTCCATAGAAAATGAAAAAAAAAATTAATTTATTAAAAAAATAGAAGTGCCTGAAATGTAATGCACTGTCTACATTAACTAAGTTGTTTCCAAAATATCACGTGTCTTCCAGGATTGCTGAAGATGATCAAAAGTTCCTAAAATAGCATTTCAGATGCAAAAAATACTTGTTCGCAAATTCCGAGTAGAAATGATTGACATGACTAGCCCGCTATGGTTAATCCCCACTTGTCGCTGTTTTAAACAGCGGCAAGTGGGGGATAACCACCCAAGGCTAAAGGATTCATGCGCAAAACGGTTTTCGTAACCTATAGTATACAAGATCATGGACACACCGTTTTTCGCTTGAATCCGCCCCGAATTGGTGGCGTAAACTAACATAACCTTCTTTAAGTGGTTCAAAATGAAAATCTTAAAAAAAAAAAATAAAACTATTTCTTTCGTTTGAATAAACCAGCGCCAAGAGAGAGTAAAGTGTGTTTTCTCAATCTATGTATAAGTGACACGATACACTAAACCTAGATTTGCAAGAATTATGTCGGGCGCATTGATATAACCCGTAAAAGGCCGGTATGCCGAAAGATGTATAGCTTGCGGTTTATCTATACTTGTGGCAAACCTAACCGTATATTGAAGAGTCTATGGCAGTAGTCGTATCACAGAAACCAATTTTTATAGGGTTAATCAGCATAATAAACTTGGCCTACATTCAGAATGGTAACGCCGAATATTTCTTAAATAGCATCAAAGCCACTGTAGAATATCGTCTGTTTCGATGAAACCTGGATAAATTATGGGCATCAAAGGAAAAGATTTGGAAAGACACCAACATAAAATCCGGTAAATAAGCGTTTTTGAGTGACGAATCTACTGGTTTGAAAGCTCCTGTGAACGGCTCAAGGCTAATACAGTAATTACACATGCTGGTAGTTGTAAAGGGTTTGTCTTCAACGCATGTCATATTTTTCTAGCTAAAAGATCGGTAGGTGATAACCATAGAGAAATGAATGGCCCACATCACGAATAAATAAATAAATTTTCTGTTTATACTCCGGGACGACCAAACGGTCAGAAGAGTTCGCATGATAGATTGAATACAAGAAACAGCACCGTATTCAGTAGTCACGGGCTTGAAACCCGGTCACTCAAGGCACGTGTACTTAGGCACCCGAGCGCCTGACCACTAGGCTACGGCGGCCATCAGCATAAGATGATCAAAACTTGGCCTATATTCAAAATGGTAACGCCGAATATTTCTTATATAGCATCGCCGCCACTGTAGAACATCGTCTCGATCGATCAACATTGACAGCCAGTTGCGTTTACAAATTTTGAATCCCAGGTCTTTTATTATAATAATAATAAATATTAATTTATTGCAACTACAGCAAGTCCATCACAGCACTAGGCTAGGTGCATAAATTCAGTACAAAGGAGACAAATATATATATTAAAAAATACATAGCATATTCTATATATACATTAACAACGAATATGAATTATAATGATCAAAAATATATATTGCAGAACATCACATTTGGCTCTCGGATGTAGTTACTGGGTTGCAGGCAAGCAGCTGTTTATATTTCTCATAATTTGTTTGGAAATGAGACTCCTGTTGGCTTCAGATTTGAGCAACCTCTTACAATCAATGTTGTGATAATTTATGAGATGAAGGGGGACATCCTGTCCATTTGTTTTAGTCTGGAGAGTTTGGATTTGAATTGTTTTTGGTTTCTTGAGTTTTCTGTTGGTGGGAGCTATTATGTTGGCTAGGTTTGGTGAATTGGTTGCAGAAGTAATTAACTTTGCAAGAAGCATGACTCCAGACTCGTTGATCATCTGTAACAGAGGCTTTGTTTTTAAGTTTTTATATTTCGTACTGTATGTTCACAAATATTTGGCAACTCGTCATCCTCATTTACCGTCATCAGCTTTTTCGCTGTAGGAATTTCATTTCGGAAGAAAAATTCATGGGCTGTTTTCAGTATAGCTAGCTGTCCTTGTAAAATCATCGTACCTTTGCTTTCTTGTCTGGGTTCCAGTCTTTAATGGTCGCTTCTTTCCGGGAGTTGAGAATGATCCGTACTGCTGAAGTTCAGTGTTCAACTTTTTAATAGTGCAATCCGAAACACCAGTGAAATCGGCAGCCAAAGCGAATATCTCGTTATGTGATTTATCCGGATGTTTTTCTTTTAACTTATAGAATACATTTTAGACGGAAACCTTAGCAGAACTTAAATGTTGGTCAGCCGCATGCTTTCTAAAACCAGTCGGCTGACTAGAACACGCCAATTTGGTAATAACTAGCGAGGAAGCCGATAGCTGATTGGGTAATAACTAACAACGTGGGAAAGCTATAAATATGGATAAGACGTTTAACAAATGCATTTATACCGACCGGGCTTGCCGGGTGGGTAAAGTGGCTGCCTAGCAACTCGAATCCCGCGAATCCCGCCTCGGGCTTGGATATTACGATGATGCCGTACTCGCCGGTTTTTTCCTGTTTCCACAATACACGAAGGAAACAGGAAAAAACTGGTTCCTTCGTGTATTGCTCACATCATACGATAAAAAAAATTCATTTATACCCAATACTTATATCACATATTTAATTTTCCAATAAACATGTATTAAAAACTGAATTTGAAATCAATATGTTACAGAATTTTAGTGGAATTGTATTATTGCGAATGTACATTTTCTTGCATAGACTCTCCAATATAAGGTTAGGTTTGCCACAAGTATACTGTGTCCAATATCCTCACACTCGTTCTGCCTCCTGCTTTGTACAGTAATTTCTCTACAAAGCCACCGCTTCTAAATTTGATTCCCTATATTCCAGGACACACACAACATTCCATTTTTATTTATTTTTTTTCAGAAAATCAATTATAAATATTAATAAAGAGCGAAAAATAAGCTGAAGCCATGCTGAACTCATAATACAAGCTGAAAGCAGCTACACACACCTCACCTGGACGCGATGCTTTAAATTTTGGAAAACCTGAAGTGTAACCAGTAAATAGTTGCGGTGGACCCAATTATTTACAGGTCACTTCTGAGGTCAGTTCAGTGTGATTACTACACAACTTCCAAACATTTGTTATGACGATGTACTAAGTAACCAAAAGTATTAGGAATAACAAATAAGCCATTATGCGAATGAGGTATGTGCATGTGACGTCAAAGATTGAGTGATGGACAACAACCATGTTTACCTTACCGGTTAGCAACAAGCCGTTGGACTTAAATCCTCCACATAAGCAGACTGGCATTAAGACTTACCGGCGAAACCCCGGTGGGCCGAAGGCCGGTGTGATTTGGACCATAAACAATAGTAGTAGTAGTATGGACATGTGATGCAAGACAGCAAGCTTATGTAGCATCAGCCAAAAGGGGGGAAAAATTTTACACATCCATTCCCTCTAAACGTTTCTCCAATTCCTCCTTGAATTTATTTAACCTATCCAACTTCCGCAACAGACAGAAGTTTGTTCTAGCAATCAACTATCTGCTGGCTAAAGGCAAATTTCAGCACATCTATTCTATAACTGTTTTTCCTCAATTTGAATTTATGCTCCCTCAAGTTCGTAATCTGAGCAAGAGGAAGAATCCCATCAGAATTTAGCCTGTTCAACCTATTCAAGGCCTTATACACCTCAATCAGATCACCTCGCAGGGGCTTGGTATCCAGACGCCGCAATTTGCAGAATTTAAGCCTTTCTTCGTAAGAGCACCCTTTCATTCCCCCTCACCAATCTTGTAACTCAAGTAACTCTACATCCTTCCTAAAATGAGGCCTCCAGACCTGTACGCAGTACTCAAGGCGTGGCCTGACCATTGCCTTATACAAGGGGATAAATCACCTCCTTTTCCCTACTAGCAAAATTCCTGTATTATCATTGATAATATTCCTGTCTGCACTGCTCAGAAAACTTCAATAAATGAATATTTATTTATATATGACAAAACAATTACTCCCAGGTAATTACTCTTGTTCATTTTCTATCACCCTAAGTATAGTCCACACAGTTGGTACGTTTCTCTGTGGTTTCTTCTACCCATATGCAGTACTTCGCATTTGTCACCACTATAGTATAGTTGATGGGTAAAAGTTTATGCTTGAATGGTCACTGTTTTTCTCGGAACTAGGAGTGATGCACTGTACGAGTAAATGCACTATATCTAAACGTATCCAAACTCGTTACTGATGCTTGGTTAGGGGTTTCTGACTTCTCTCATTTCTGAAACACAAAAAACATGAAAATGAGACTTGTCCACTTCTGTTGTTAATATGAACAAAGATATTTTTCCAGACTTCCATTGCTTTCTTTACAGGCTAATATTTTCAAAGTTTTATTTTTAACTTTTTTTAATAAGTAAATTATTCTATAAGAAATTATTTTCATTAATGTAGCAAAAGCGAATTTTACGTACTTTTCTAATAGGTCAGAATTTTATTTGAAGTGCAGTTCTGCACAAAACATTATTCAAAAAAATAAATAAGACCTGCTCTAGCTTTGAAAGATCAAAATGGACAGAATAATAAAGGCTATTTACCAACGTTCCATACTTAATACTACATACTTCTTTAGTAACAACGACGAACGTTATGCTATCACAGCATCGTTTCGTTTGGTAAACTCGCAGTAATTTGCATACTTTTTATACACAAGCTAGGAAAACAAAAGCTGATACTATAAAAGGCTAAATTTTTATATATGGCACTAATCTCTCATAATGTAACGCTATCGCTGCGAACTGCACTAGTGTTGTACCGCAAATTAGTTACACTTCCCAAAAGAGAATTAACATTATTTATTTGCGTTGCGTGCATCACCAAGACGACCATTTCAGAGGTTACTGTACTCTCATCAAAGAGAGGCACCCGTCAGTGCAACTGACAATCCAGTGATAAACTCCCGATATGCGAAATGCCTAAGGGTATACACAAGTTGAAAGTCAAGTAGTTTATAGTAAACTACTTGAGCTGTAACTAACTTAAAATAAATTTACATATCATTCTGTTACCTTTCTTATATGATGAGGTGCAAGACATCTTTCCGTTAAGTGTATCATTGCTTACGTGTTTAGAATTACAAGAAATTTGCATTTTTCAGCCGCCTAACACAGCGATGGCGAACCTTTTTCGTCATGCATGCCAAAAATGTGCTGAAATAAAAGCGTAGCTACTAAAGATTAACAATTCCAACTAACACTTTTATAAAATGGGAATTTTTCTGCAAACTGAGACAGGAAGATGGATGTGTGAAGTACTACTGCAATCATGCTTTAATTAACAGCACGAGCAAACAAAAGACTAAAGAGCAAAATTAAATCTTTAAAAAAATCGATTTAAAAATAAAAATAGAAAATAAAGTGAAAAATAGCATGAAATCGAAGGCGGTACTTAAGACAGGAGGCAGAGATGTTACAGTTTCGCACAAGGAGGAGCTACTGCAGCCGGAAAAAAATAAATAGAATATTAAAAAAAAAACATAAAAGAAAGAGTAGGAGAAACACAGTAACCTGTGTTAACTGATAGTAACTCATTAGTTGATGACATCATGTATAGAAATTTTTACGTGCCATAAAAAAATAACAATTTTCGCATGTCGCAGAAAATAAACTGATTGAAATTAATCATTGTTATTATAAAAAGGAGTAATATTACTTAAATGGTTATGATGAGAACTTTATTGCTGTATATAATTCTGCACACAATTACACTAACTGGCTTCACCGCAAGAGTGGCTGATAGATCGGTTAACAAATTGTCCCGAAATAAATAAATAAATAAAACAATTTTTTTTTTAATAGACTATTTATGGGTGGCCGCGTGCCCGTATATTTTCCTATTCGTGCCGCTAATGACACACGTGACACTAGTTCGCTATCCATGATCTACGACAAAAGCTGATTTACAGCCATTGAAAATAAAAATAAAGAAATGTATAAATATGGAAATAAATAAAAATAAATCTGCAGCCATTGTCAATTTTCATTGTCATTGTCAATTTTGTATATTTGCAGAAGGGAGGCCTCCACAATGTCGTGTTAAGGGAATAGAACTAATATGCCACACTGGTCGACCGTATTTAGCAATCTGGACCTTGAACACCGGTCTACTCAAAGAGTGTATACTCTTTGTGTATACTCTTTGAGTAGACAGGTGTTCAATCTGGGATATGGAGGTAGAGTAATCAGGAGTGGAAATACTGAAATAAATAGTCGTATATGGAACTTTATCAGGCATTTATAACTTTGTTTCTCAAAATAAGACTGAGACTGACTGTTCCTTGTATCCACAAGATGTAAAGAAGTAAGAAAGAAAGACATTTTATTTAAATATATGCAAGGAAGTAAAGTCGGGGAGGAATTAATGATGAAGTAACCAGAATTGACGTATCTTCCAAATTTATGATTTGGCCGAAATAAAACTACAGGGTTAATTCCATAATGGATTGCACTTTTGAAAAAAATCATAATGAAAAAAAAAATATGCATTTTAAAAAGCAATTTATTTATGAAAGATATTCTACACTTAATGGAAAATTGTTTTCTAAAAATCAGATCATCGAGATGGCACTCCTCAAATTTTCGAAGACGCGCCGACACATTGCCGGCGGAATGCTTGCGATTTAGTGGCGGATATTTTCTTTTAATTGCTCTCTTGCTGTTGGATTATTGGAGTAAACACGGATCTTGAGGTATCCCCAAGAAAATTAGCAAGCATACTACAGTTCCATGGTGGACAGCTGAACTTTCCACTCTGCGCAAAAAAGTACACAAAGCACGCAGAGACTTTCAACGGAGAAGGTACTGGCCTGAACCAGAAGTCACCAGACTAAAAAATATCTATAAAGGCCAGCGGAATGAATACGTAAATACAATTGCAAAACAAAAACTTGCCTCCTGGCAACACTTAGTTCACTCCACAGGAAATTCTGATCCCTGGGGTCTATTATATAAAATTAGCAAAAACAAGTATCACTCTCATGAAGTGTACAACACTGTAGTGAACAACAACACAGAAACCACTAACTGGAATGATTCAGTTAACGCCATCCTGGATCGCTTGCTTCCCCTGGACGATCTCACCACAGAAACTCCAGAACAAATATCTATCAGGAATAGTAACTCAACCTACCACTCCTCATATGCAACATATCTCTTCACTCTTCCCGAGCTAAAGCTGGCCCTAAGCAAAATAAATATTCATAAATGTCCGGGTTTAGATCTTGTGGAAAATGCTGTAATCATCAAATTTGCTGAAATCTTTCCAGAAATACTTTAACAATGTACAACAAATGTCTTACTGAGGGGATATTTCCAAATCTCTGGAAGGTAGCTCTGATCAAAATTATTCACAAGCCGGACAAAAATAAATCTGATCCCAAAGCATACAGACCCATCTCTCTTTTGGCAAACCTTGGCAAACTATTTGAAAGACTGTTAGCACCCAGAGTAGCAGATTTAATTGAAGGCCAAAACTTAATGTCTCCATCCCAATTTGGCTTCAAGAAGGGAAAATCCTGTGAAGACGCCTTGGTCTCTTTAGTTAACCACATATCAGCTTCGAGGGCTAAATATGAAATGGCCATATTCATTGACTTCGAGGGGGCTTTCGATTCCCTCTGGTGGGAGAGCGCTCTCAATCGTCTTACCAAAGCCAAGTGCTCTCAGCAACTATTCCAAGTTATTAGAAGCTACTTCCAAAATAGACTCATCCAAGTAATCTCAAAACAGCACTCTCTCTCAAGGACCATCTCAAGAGGATGCCCCCAGGGATCAGTTCTGGGGCCCCTCTTCTGGAACATAGTTCTGGACAGCTGGCTCACGCAAAAACCTGACAATATCTCTGCCTTCGCCTACGCCGATGATTTGGTTCTTCTAATTCCAGGTCGATCATGTCTGCAACTAGAACAATCAGCCAATATAACTCTTTCTCAGCTAATCAAGTGGTCAAGCATACATAAACTGCGAATATCTGCCACAAAAACAAAACTGATGATTTTTAAAGGCAAGTTAGATTATAGAAGACCTCCAAATGTAAAGATAGACGGAAAGCAAATCCCTTTTGTTCCTGAATTAAAACATCTTGGCGTAATTTTAGACGACAGGTTAACCTTCTCCTCTCATATTAATCACCTCGCCTCGAAGATTAAGAAGTTCACTGCAGCAGTTATCCGAATTTCCAAATCGGACTGGGGACTAAACAGGAAGACTCTCTTACTATATTATACAGCAGTATTCGTACCGATAACAACATATGCTTCGGGAGTCTGGTTCCATAGAGCCGTTAATGTTAAACTCCGTTCCAAGCTCATCTCCATTCAACGGATTATGCTGCTTGCCATGCTCCGGGCCTGCAGGACAGTGTCCTCTGCTGCTCTGCAGGTCCTTGCTGGAGTCTTACCACTAGACCTGCATGTAATTTTCAAAGGACTATGCTATCGTCTAAAGCACGGAGTTCCCGGCGAGATTCTCGGCATCTCATGCAACTTAACTGCTAACATCAAAGACGAGAAACGGAGAATGTGGAATGAACTTATCAGTGTGTGGCAATCACGATGGGATTCCAGTACTACTGGTCAAGTCACCCACTCTTTTGTTCCTGCAGTTACCTTCCCTCTCAACAAGAGCGTCCGCCAATGGTTTTCTCCTAGCCTAACAACATCGTATATACTTACTGGGCACGGCTGCATCAACTCCAAACTATTTCAATTTGCCTTGTCTGACACCAATCTCTGCTTGTGTGGTGCTGAGGAAACCTGGACGCACATTCTGTATCGCTGCAACCTGTACCACGATGACAGAAATACATTACAAGCTGCTGTCAGCAACTTCTCTGAAGGAAATGAAGTGGCACTGACTGAAAATTCTCAATCGTTCTCAGCTCTACAACAGTTCTGCTCTGCTGCTTTCACTAAAAGAAAGCAACTCTTCTCAAGTTTATCAACATATCAACAACAAGGAACCAACCCAACACCTGCAATGTCTATAGCCTCTTGAAACTGATATCGCCTGCCATCTATCATCTATTCTCTTTTTTTTTTTTTTTTTTTTATTAGCTGGTACCCCAGTTTGGGCAGCTGTGGATACAGGATTAGCTAACACCCATTGGTATATAGCACTACCTTCAGTGGGTGCGGTTTTCGTTCTTCCTAGGATAGGAAAAGACTGCTGTCTTGTGGTTCCTGGGACACAAGTAATACTTCTGATTAATTACGTGATGTGATTTGCTCTGTGAACATGATACATGTTCATCACACCTATAACATTGTAATTAACACGATTATATGTATATATCATTGTATGTATCATTATATATTGTATCATATATATATCATTGTATATATATATCTATGCATGTACATAGCGGATTTGCCAGTTTCTGGCTAGGGGCCGCTTGCTGTTCTTTGTTAATAAAGTATTATAGCTTGTTTATGAAAAAAAAGTATTATTATTATATCCCCACAAACAAAAATCAAGTGGGGGTAAATCAGGACTTCTTGGAGGCTAGCTAATGTCATCTCTACGTAAAATTAGTTTTTCTGGAAACAGTTCGCACTGATAATGTTGCATTCGATGTGACAAGTCGCCCCATCTTGCTGGAACTATGTCCTGGTATTGTATCCTGGAAATTCCTGCAGTTGCGGGGTCAAAATCTCTCAGCATTCGAACCAGAATTAACCGTTACAGCGTGGCCGCGCGAGTGCTCAAAGAAGTACGGGCTGACTACTCCAGAAGCTAACATTGTAGCCCAAACAGCTTTAGGACAATGCAGTGCTCTCTGGTATTTCAGTCTTGGATTATTCTCACTCCAATAACAACGGTTTTGTTTGTTTACGTGTTCATTCAAATGAAAATTAGCCTCATCAGAGAACAAAATGTTGCCAAATTCGGTAAATCTTTCGAACATTTCATTGGCGTAATTTACAACTGCAATGAAGTCAGACTCTTAAATTTTGAACCAACTGGATTTCGTATGCAGAGAAATCTTTCTTCAATATTCGGTGTGCAGCACATTTTCGAACTGATTGGCACAGATTCTCGCGTATTGAAACGTTTACGAGCTCCACATTCTCATCACTTCTTGAAGTTCTTGGACGGCCAGGCGCTCGCTGATGTTGAACCGGTTTCTTCGAATCTCTTGACCCATGATTTGATCAAATTTACACTTGGAGACTAATGTCATGTAAATTGTAGTGATCACGAAATTACGTCTAACGGTAATGATCTCATTATTGTTTTGGTAAAACGTACGTATCCACAAAACACGCGCTCTGGTCCCATGAAGCGATCCATTGCTACTAAATTTCCGAGAACTGGTCTAACGGTAGGGACTAGCGGCGCCCCGCCCCCACCACTCGTTTTCGAGTTATAAAGAAAACAAAGGTGCAATTCATTATGGGACACTCTGTAGAAGCTCATAGTCGCATGGTATATTACTTTTGCTCACAATCACCGAGACTCTTCCTATGTATTAGGGCTTCAACTATTCTAGTAATGTGTAGTATCGTGTGAAAATTGTTTTTCTGGTACTATGGTGTTCGCGACAAACGTTTGTCAAGTGCCGATGAATTTCAACAGGTCTGACATTTTCGGTGCACAGAAATCAAACAATACTTCGCATTTCTTTCTACGTACATATTAATTACGCCTTCATTTTAAAAATACCTGCAAAGAGGGGGCTAAAGACCAAACACTGTCAGTCCTACAGTGTTCAGTTCTTAGCCTGTACTATTTCCGGTATTCATTAATGATACTGATGTAGATATTTTATGTTTAATGTCTAAGTTTGGTAATCAGAGTAGCTACTTCAAAAAGACAACCGCATCGATATAAATACTATTTAATATTCTTTTATGTGATACCGCAGAAGCATAATTAATATTATAAATATTTTTCTAAAATTATACGTAATATCGCAAGTGTTTGTATTGTTATTAATTATAAATTTATAATAATACGAACGTAATTTTATAACATAGAGAGTAACAATTTTATAGCATAATATATACACGTGTCATGTAAACTGGGAACAGTGTAGCGCTATTATTGTACTTAACGAATCCCTTAATTTATGTGTATTTTTAAATTTAAAATACAATTTAAACCTCAGGCAATAACCCTCAGGCTAGAGTAGCAAATAAAGCTTTAAGGAAAGCTTCGGTCCTTCAATAAATCAGTGTTTTATAGTATGCACTACTTGCGACAAGTTTGTGGATTCAGCTAAAAAGAAAAAGTCTGCTACCTCGCATTACCTGGTCATACCAATATTAATTCTGTATATTAATCAGATAACAACACACTTCCAACATCAAATAACACTTTAAACACATGAATAATGCATCCTGAGAAAAAAATTATGGTTTAATATGAAATATATGTTTCTCGCTGCAGAGAACTATTTAATGAGTGTTCACTGTTCAAATTTAAGCTGTTTATTTTCTTATAAATTATAAACTAAAATACATAACCGAATTTAAAGTACCTGATGAAATATCTGTATTCAGGTACTTTAAATTCGGTTATGTATTTTAGTTTGTTGTTTTGTATATTAATCTATAATATACAAAATTAAATATACTATTATACCTTCATCAAAGAGTACATTGTTCGAGCCCAATATTAACCATGCAAGTATACTGTCAAGGTCTTAATAGCACCTGCTGAATGACCTTCCTAACGTAAAATGTGGAGCAAAAACCTTATAACCCGGTATAAAAAATTACTTTTCAGAAATGTAACTGAAGTTTTATTGATGTTATAACTATTTGAAAGTGATATAGGTCTGTCAGGACATCGACACTTGAATCGACATGAACGATCTCTGTTCAAAGAGTTTAAGGAGAGGCGCAAACTTCCCAATAGGTGATATAATTTACGACAGTCATATCCTCTGTGAGTGATCCCATACCATTGACCCTGAAACGCCCTCCTTTAAAATGTCATGCAACTTATGAAAGAAAATTCTCTTGTATATCAACGAAACCAACATTGCTTTTCTCGATAAGATAGGCAATGACTGATTGACTTGAGATACTGAAAGAGAAAATTGGAAGTTGTTATTAAAACAACTTATATAGTTCACTTCGCAAAAGTTACCTTTTACTTAATGCAATGGACTTTACTGATATATTTTTATTTATAGAGAATTTTTAAACATGAGGAGCCTAAATTCAAATTGAGGAAGAATGGTGGTTGCAAGACATGCGCGGAAGATTGCTTTGCCAGCGGGTGGTTGGTTGTCGGAAAAATTTCCATCTATTAGCACTAGTACAGGCATATGATGCAAGAAAGCAAGCTTATACAACATCAGCCAAAAAAAAAAAAAAAAAAAAATCTCATTTTACCCATCTATTCGCTCTAAAGATTTGTCCAGTTCTTCCTTGAATTTATTTAAGCTATCAACTTTCATAACAACAACAGGTGGAACACTGTTCCAGCAATCAACTACCCGCTGGCTGAAAGCAAATTTCCGCAGATCTATTCTACAACTGTCTTTCCTCAATTTGAATTTATGCCCACTCAGATTCGTTATCTGAGCAAGAGGAAGAATCCCATCAGCACTGATCCGGCTACAACCGTTCAAGGCCTTATACACATCAGTCAGACCAACTCGAAGGTGCCTACTCTCCAGGCGCTGCAATTTGCAGAACTTCAGCCTTTCTTGGTAAGAGGATACCCTTCGTTCCCCTCACTAATCTTGTTGCCCTTCTCTGTACTCGTTCTAGCAACTCTACATCCTTCCTAAAATGAGGCACGCAGTACTCAAGGCGTGGCCTGACCATTGCCTTATACAAAGGGATAATCACCTCCTTTTCTCTACTAGCAAAATTCCTGTATATCATTGACAAAACCCCATGACCGGCTCTGGCTGCACTGCTCAGAAAACTTCATATCTGACTGCACAATTACCTCCAGTCTTTTTCATTCTCTTCAACCCTGAGTGTAGTACCCGACACAGTTGGTACGTTTCTCTGGGGTTACTTCTACCCATATGCAGTACTTTGCATTTGTCAATGGTAAACTTCAGTTGCCACTTCTCAGCCCATCCGCCCAACTTTTCTAGATCCTGTTGCAGTAGCATACTGACATTAACAACCCTGCCAACCTTTGCATAATCTGCAAACTTGGACAATAAGACTGATATACCTTCATCAATATCACTGATGAGGAAAGGGGCTATCCAGTGGAAAAGTCCGAGAAAACAAGGAACCGAGATGTGTCCAGGTTCGCCCCTGACTCCTACTGCTGAAATTGTACCAAATTTGTAAAGTTGTAAATTGGTGAATCAATTTTATTTATTATTTTCATAAATTAATAAATAAAATTCATAAATATACAAAACAACAATGGGCCCAACAACAAAACCTGGAGAACTATTAACACTAATAACATTAGTCCAAGAACAGCGTCTATTGCCTACCGCTTTCTCTCTCTTCTCTCCCACTCAACCATTCTTTTATCCATTGTAGCAACTTGTCCTTAATGCCATACTGCTCCAATTTGTACAGTAGCTTTCCATGAGCAAGCAGCAGTATCAAAAGTTTTCCTGAAATCCAAGTATATGATAACAAAATTATTTTTTGCATCCAGTTGCTTTGTGACCGCATCGTAGTATCCAATCAAATTGGCCAGACAAGACTTCCCCTTCCACTTTAATATTACTTGATAGATATCCTATCCACCTCAGATGCCTTTCTTATGTTTCACTTGAACAATTTCTCATCCACTTTGCTTTCAGTTATTACAAAATCATTTAGCTCCCTGTTAGAGTATAATAAGCTTCTGTCCTCCACTTCCCTACACGATTCCTCATGTGTGAACGCAGATGCAAAACACTCGTTCAATTTGTCAGCTATCTGAGCAGGATCATCAACAGTCGAACCATTGATATGAAGTGAACCAACCTGATTCATCGCCTTCCTTTTAAAGAAGTATTTGCTGCTTTTCTTTGCATCCTTCGCCAAATATTTCTCGTAATCTGCCTTCGCCTACCTAATCTCCTTCGTGACTCGATCACAGACTAGCTTATATCTACCACAGGCTTCTGTGTCACCTGATAATTTACATGCATCCCATGCATTTTTATTCTCTTCCACAAGTTTCATTAGTACATCCGACATCCATTTAGGATGTCGGATAAAACTTGAACAGTATTTCTTAGTTGATATGAAAAGCCTAGTTGCTTCCAAGATTAATTATTTGAATGCTTTCCATTTGCTGTTGGTAACATCATCAGTTAGTACCACTGTATAGAATTTAAAAACTGTCTGAAACTACTGTATTCACCTTTACAAAAACAAAACCTCTTCCCTTTACCCCTGATGGTAGTGACATGTTTAAGCAAATCACATATCAGTACACTTTGGTCACTGCCACCTAGTGGTTCCTTTATCTGCAAATTCTTAATGCACAAATAATCACTGCTGATAATCAGATCAAGTGCATTACTTCCTCTGGTTGCCTCTCGAACATGCTACTGTAGAAAATAATCACCCAATAAATCCAAAAAAGTCTTTCTAGTCTGTAAGTGACCAACTCATAAGTTCCAGTTAATATCTGGGAAGTTAAAATCCCCCATTATAAGACATTCTGATATATTAGCCCATTATTTCTCTGTACAACTGTTCGTTGTAGTCATTAGATTCGTTAGGCATATAACACACTCCTACCCTCATTTTTGCTTTCGCAGTGCTTATGTCGCACCAAACTGACTCAACATTGCATTGTCTCCATCTATGTTAACTGAATGCACTTCCTTAGATTGTGTTTCTTAACTAACAGCATAACCCTCCTTCCTATCCTGTCTATCTTTTCTGCACATTGTACTCCTCAAATTCCAATTCTGAATTCCTAATATCAGTGACATCACGACTCATATCTTGACCAGCACTTCAAGCTCATCTAATTTATTAACTATACTCGTAGCATTGGTGTAAATGTAAGCATACATGCACCTGTTCTTACGCTTAGTTGCTGTAACACACCCATGATGAATCCCACCGGTTCTTGAAATCCCCAGCACCTTGCTTTCCAGACCACTGCTCGTTCTAATAGATGCAGTGAAAGGATCATTTTCACCTCTGCCTGGGGCTCCTGTTAATCTTTGTCTGTGAATATAATCCTTCAAGCTAGCAGTTTTTCGACCCAACTAAAACTGCCCCTATAGCATCAGCAAATATTCTTGCACCCTTTCGATTTAAGTGTATCCTATCCTTATAGAAGCAGTCTCTCCTGTTAACAAGCACAGACCACGATGAAAAAAATTCTACCCCATGAGCCTTGCACAGTCTCTCCAGAGTCGAATTGATTGACAAGGCGCTCATCATATACTCCCTCCTATCGTGTCTGGGCATAATTGCAGACACCTTCAAATTCAACCCTAACTCGCGACTTTTTTTCAACAGTGACCTGTACTTGTTAAGTAAATCTCATGATCAAGGGATCTCTATTGTTGAGGAAGTAGGTAGTTTGAATAAAATTAAGTAAAAAATAGAAAAATTATTGGAGGGATGGACAGGTGATGTGGAAAGTTTTTTTTTTTTTTTTTTTTTGTTTGCGGATGCTTTATAAATTTGCTTTACTGCATCATTTACAAATACTAATACTAAATAAATATGCGTGTGGGTTTAACAGAAAGAGAGGGGAGGATCACTTGCTTTCTAAATAAATGAAACTTCGGTATTCCACAGTCAGAATGCGTATTTATGAGGGAA
Source organism: Mastigoproctus giganteus (assembly GCF_048544385.1). Taxonomy (NCBI): domain Eukaryota; kingdom Metazoa; phylum Arthropoda; class Arachnida; order Uropygi; family Thelyphonidae; genus Mastigoproctus; species Mastigoproctus giganteus. The sequence continues at coordinate 36,476,095 of NC_143581.1, forward strand.
TAAAAACTGGAGTTTACGGGAGGGTGAACCTTTGCATCATATGGCCTCATGACCAAGTTACTCGGTCATGAGGCAATAAAAATACTCACATCTTAATGGAATTAAATATCAAGGCTTGTATTTTAATTTTGCGTTTTTTTTTTCATATAGGGATCGTAACTACTTTGCTGCCCCATAGGTTATCAATTATCTGGAAATAAGGACAAGCTCGAATAGTTAATTTTTCTGTTATTCAGAAATTGTTCATATTACGTATGAAAATAAACAGAAATACGCTTTTGCATAGGATTAGGATATTTAAACTATAAAAAATAAGCGACAGTATTTCATACAACTGAGCAGCAGAAAAATGTATAAAATTACAACATCAAAACAGTCGGCCATTTTGAGATGATGTATTTTGAATAAAATATTTTTCTGCTAAGTCATACTTATTAAATTATGATTGATAATTTAATGAAGCGGTGATCTCAAACGCTTTTTACCCGCGATTACATTAGTGATTATATGAGAATTCACGAGTCAAGCCTCATCTTTTCACAGCTCCTTTTTTATTTTTTTTATTTCATGAATTGTGGCTTACAGAGTATTTCACCGTTTAAAGGGAGTCAACTTGTCTCAATCGTTGTAAATGACGTCCAATGTGGAAAAGGCATTTGCACGTTGCAGAATTGTATGAAATGAGCTGCCAGTCGAACCCGTAACAACTCGAGGTTTGCACATCTAGTTTCCGTCATACAAAATTTTATCCAAGTTCATGTGCACACTTGAAACATCACCTATGGCGAGACCACTCTTAATGTCTCAGATTCGTTGAATGCAGTTTAAGATTATCCAACTTAGAGTAACATGTAACTCTTAAAAATTAATTTTTATAGTTTTTATAACATATTCAAATACTGTAATAAATTATGAAATGACTATAATAGCTGTCCATCCACACTACACCACATGAAAAGCCAAGTTTCGATACCATCCTAGCCGAAGGCATTTACGCGCTTTCTTCGGCCTTGAACCTTCGCTCATATTAGTCGGTTTTCAGTGAAGGCTGCATTATTTTTATTACAAAAACCAGAGTTTTTATTCATAAAATCAACTAAACCATCCAGAGAACACATGCAATTTTCAGACACGAATATTAAAAAAAGAAGAAAAAAGCCAAATTAGAACTAGTAACAAATTAAACAAATTGTCAAGCTGGTCGCCCTAAAGCCCATATTTATTATCATGAAATAAGGCATTTATGAGATTTCATTAAACAGAAAATAGCCGAAATATGTTGCTATATAACTATGTAACCGAAACAAGCTGCACTTATTGCCATCACTCCAACAAATGCGTCGATTCTCCTACTGCACATGGAAACGCATAATTTTGTGTTACACTCAGGAAGAGTATAATTGTTGTTGGTGACTTTCTTCATTAACACTTATTACATTTCATTTTTATGGGGGTAACTTTCCTGTACTGTACGGGGATAGTACAGGGAAGCTCGCTCAGCGCCGCTTTACTTAAAATACATTTTTAAAGGCTTTAAAATCCCAAAGAAGAATATAAACGTTAGTATTCTTGATCACGGTATCGATTTCATTATTAAAAGCCAAATTCACACGACAGCAAAATTTGTCATATATTCTAATGTATGACAAATTTTTCTAACGTGTGAATATTCGCCCAAACAGAATTCTCAACACCAACCTTTTCCAATGCATGAATAAATTATATTACAACATCAAAACAACAGCATTGCTGTTATTACTGGTCTTAAAAATGAACAAAAACAAAACCACTTCAGATTTGAGTTTTTCCACTTGATATTACCAAACGAAAACCAAGTCCGACTGCTTTCTCCTCAGCTACGACTTAAATTTATTTTACTGCTCAGGTAGCTTAACTGATGTAAAATTATACATACTGATGTAAAATATACTATTATTAGTGTATTTTTTATCACTTGCACGGTACATGGGGAATAGTGCTCTCTGCCAATACGTTATTAATTTGGATAATCAACGTTCCAAAAAACACCAAAAAAACAAAATAATGTAGGATTTTATATAGCAAAATAAGGACACAGCCAAATAAATACAATAATAAAATACACAAAAAAGGCAATCAAGAGATAAACGAACACTGAATTATTATTTTCAAATTATACATACTGGAATTTAATTAATGTAAAATTTGATAAAGTTGCTTCCATAAATCTGAACCAAACTGTGGTTTAAAATCTATAGTGAATGTTTGAAGACTACGACTCAAGTGTCTATCAGATATCTCAGGGCTGTATCTAATTCCCTCGTTTGGAAAGGTCTAGGTTCCATTACTCTTTTAAAACTGAAGAAGGGAGTAGACTATCTCGATGATGAGATAATTCCCTATGGCCCTAATATGATTTTTTTTTATATTTAATGTAAACATATTCTTGCAAGGTAAATGCATTAAAACAACGATATTTAACATAGTAGTAGTACATAATAAGTGGACATTTGCTGCATATATTTCTGATGATTCATAAAGTTTGACCGATTTTAAATCGACAGAAGCAAAACTCATTTAGTCTGGAAGATTATTTTTTGCATCCAATTTCATATATTTAATTATGGATAAATATCAAGTAACCAGCGTAGGGTCAGTAGTTTCTCACTGTTTTTAAAAGTAGTAATCCATTTATTATTCTGAATGGAACTTGACAATTTTGATTGAAAAATAAGATCAATTTAGATAATCATACAGAGCAACACAACCACTTTGCTTAGTGGAAGATTGAAGTAGTGAAATCCAGGTTTAGTCTCTAGAGCAAAGCTCCAGCCATCCCCACCTTTTGAAGTCACAGTGGACAGGATCAGTTAATGTATCATCTCGCTGCCTCTACTCTGTCAATCAGTAACCGGAGGGAGTTAGAGTAATGTGTATGCTATATGCATTATTGAGGCAATGTTATTTTAAGGAGCTGTACATATCCTTGCTATGCGTATGGCACATCCAAAAGCTCATTAATTCACAGATGTCCTCTATACTTCTACTTTATCTCCTAATGTATCATGAATCCATTTCCTGAATAACATCTCATCGTGGAACATCGCTGTGGGCGGAGAAATGTGATGGATGAAAATGGCCGTTGACGTCTGTTTCGCATTGTTTCAGCTAACCGCAGAGCAACAGTGCACAAATCACCGCCGACTTCAACGAGACAGGTGCCAGAAACGTCTCCGCCAAGACCATCAGACGATCATTAGCCGCAAAAGGTTATGGTACCTCTGGTGAGTCGCCAACCCACAAGAGTCCCATTGCTAACACCACGATACAGGACTCTAGGCCTCAACTTGGCAAAAGAACATCGGCACTGGACCTTGCATGACTGGAGACGGGTCTTCTGGTCCGATGAGTCCCGTTTACAGTTATTTCGACCGGACAGGAGGGTGTGTATCTGGCGGAAACTGCACGAAACTATGCATCCGTCATATCAACAAGGAACGGTTCAGGAAGGTGGATGGTCAGTAATGGTCTGGGGCGTGTTCAAGTGGCACACGTCGGGACCTCTGGTACGTCTAGACTCATCTCTGAACGGTCCAGGTTACGTGTCCATCTTTGCAGACTAACTGCATGTCCTACTATAAGAGGGCAATGGATGGCGCATTGTCCTCTTATAGTAGGACAATGCGCCTCCACAAAGAGCCGTGATGACTAGAACATGGTCCGAAGAGCATTCCACAGATTTTACCACCATGGAATGCCCTCCCCGTTCACCGGACATGAACTCTGTAGAGCATCTTTGGGATTCTGTGGAAAGGTCCGTTCGAGCTTTGGATCCTCCACCCAGGTATGCGACGGAATTATGGACAGCAGTGCAGCGAGTAGGGGATGGAAACGCCTGTGGTACGCTTTCGTGAACTAGTGACCTTGCCGTATGACTGCCCCTATCTGGGCGAAAGGTGGGCCTATCCATTACTAGGTAAGTATCCCATGATTTCTGTCCACTCAGTGTAGTTCCATAAACTTATTCAAACTATCCACTTCCAACAACAGATGGATGTTTCTTCCAAAAATCAACCACCCACTAGCTGAAGACAAACTTCCGCACATCTGTCCTGCCACCATTCTTCCTTAGTTTGAATTTATGGCCCCCCCCTCATGTGTAGTACGAGCAAGAGGAATTATTCCATAGGCATTGAGTTTACTCAATCCATTCAAAGTTTTGAAAAACACCTTGATCGAATCACCTCGCAGGTGCATAGTCCTCAGACGCTGCAATTTGCAGAACTGAAGTCATTCTTGGTAAGAGCACCCCTTTATTTTCCCCACCCATCTCGTTGCCTTTTTTTTGCACCCCCTCCAGCAGCTCTACACCCTTCCTAAAATGAGGTCTCCAGACTTATATGCGGTACTCACGATGTGGCCTTCTACAATGGAATAATTACCTCCTTATCCCTGCTAGCAAAATTTCGGGCAAAACACCATGAGCTCTGCTGGCAACCTGTCTGTACTGCTCAGAGAACATATCTAAACTGAATCTCGCCCGGCCGCCACAAATTTAAGATCGATGGCAAAACCACCAAGTTTTCCACATAGCTAAAATATCTAGGTGTAATCCTGGACAATAAGTTAAACTTCCAGCCATGTCTTAACTACCTCAAAAAGAAGATTAGAATCTACACTGCACTTTTTGCCAGATTCTCGCGGCGGGAGAGTGTAGTGTGTTTAGTGTCAAACGGCACTAGGGGGTTTCCCCCATCTCGCGGCAGGGGATTAAACAGACGCATTCTATCTCTGTTCTATCAGGCTGTCTTTCTCCTGAAAATTACATACGCATCAGAAATCTGGTACGCCAAGGCCATCACAGCCACTGGCAGGAGAGCACTGGACATAATACAAAGACCAATCCTACTCATCACGACACATGCCTGTAACAAGGTTAGTACCAATGCCCTGCAAATCCTGGCTGGAGCCATGCCGCTAGACTTAGAAGTCTTTCGAAGTGGCCTACTATACCATCTCTCCAAGGAACCTCCCGGACAATCTGGGATTTCACCACAAACCCTGACAACACTCGTGCAGCTGAGAAGAGAAGACTCCTTGCACATCTGCGGCAGGTACGCTTGTCGATTTGCGTTACACGCAAATTCTACCAAAATATTGACAAAGTGCATCCTCAGCCTCCCCATGAATTTCACCAGGACTATTCTCCAGCTACCTCCTGTCAGGACATGAAGCTATAAAATGGAAACTTACAACCCTTGGTATCGCAGATTACCCATCCTGCACATGCGGGGGAACGGAGACCTGGACCCACCTTTTCCACGAATGCTCACTCTATGATGACCTTGGGGATATCCTCATCTCCATGATCATCTACATACCAAAGCACCAGGAAAATCACTTGCTAGATAGCAGAGAAGACTACTACGCTCTCTCGTCGCACAGGATCTCTTCATCAGAAGAACTCTGCTCCAACCAAATGACAGACTACCACCTGGAACGTAAGAAGATGGCACAATAACTACCAGGAGTGAACCTCAACATATAAAAAAAAAACTGGCCTTGACCATATATATAAATGTGACATCTATCATCAGGTTTGCAACACGGTGATCCTGGACCTCAACTGGACATGGAATAACAAATCCTGGAAGGGAGGGATCTCCCACGAGTGACATGACCATCTGGCTAACACACTGGATTGGACTATAACCACGGACTATGACCACCAACAGCCTTGTTGCCATATGTCCTGAATGACGACACCACTATGACTGATACCAGCGACAATGCTAGAACTGTAACCTTGGACACGGACTTGCCCGACCCTGAATGAAGATTCAACTCACCGTGATTGGACTTGCAGCCTAGTTGCCCATGCGCCTTTTTTGGCGATCTCAACCGGGTACTTCAACCCGATTCCCTTTAAACCCCCATCCCCAGGCAGGAAGGAGAGGAGACAGGCTTCTATCCCCTGCCTCCCCTCTTTCTTCTGGTGGTGCCGTCCCCACTGATATTCTTGGGTCACCTTCTCTATCGTTCCCATATTTCTTCCTGTACCCCCCAACCTTCAGTCTTCTTCCCACGCTGCCATATCCAACCACCGCGCTTGCTCCCAATCTAAATAAAAATTTAAATTAGCGTCTAAATGATCTCTACCCGAACTTAAACCTCTTTCGGCCCTAACCTAACTACTAGCGTTTAATAAAAAAAATTTTTTTTTTTTTTTTAACAATAGGCCCTTGCCACCGAAATCTTAGGAAACTAAGTGGCAGGGCCTGCCAGAGTACTTAAGATCCCCATACTGGTTTCCTGATCTGCCTCCTCGGAGCTAAGTGTAGGCAATAATGGGTCCCACTGGGGGGGGGGGGGGGCAAAGGCTAAATGGTCAGAGGAACAACAGAACATAACCATTCCATTCCCGCACACACTTTAAAACCTCTGGCTTTCACAGAGTTCTGTGTTACACAAACTGAGTACACAACGCGGAGATAGGGGAAACCCCTAGTGCCGTCAGACAACTAACACACTTTACTCTATCATTAATAAATACATAAAACAACAATGGAGCCAGAACTGAACTCCGAAGGAATCCACTAATAACATTTTACCATGAAAAGTAGTATCTATTAGTATGTTAACCGCTCTGTCTTCCCCAACTCAACCATCCCTTTATTCATAGCAGTAACTTGCTCTAAATGCTGCATTGCTCCAATTTGTACAGCAGTCTCTTACGGCTCCAATTTGTACAGCAGTCTCTTACGTGCAACAATATCAAAAGCTTTCCTGAAATCCAAAGTATATGGTATCCAAATTATTTTTTGCGTACAGATCCTTTGTTACTGCAATTTTTATCTAATCAATGTAAAAATTCGGTTATTTTCATTATCACACAAAATTTAAAGCAGGCAAAATATAAAGTGCACGAGTCGAAAATTTGAGTTAACAAGCAGTATAATTGTCAAAACACGTTTAAACCCGAACTATAGCTTCAATTTTTATTATTTTTTGGATTTGTCATCCAAAGCACAAATGGAACATTTCTGATTCATCTTCACTGTGCTCTACAATTATACTATGTCCTGTGATAATATTATTCTAGAAATAATTAAGTCTCTTTTATTATTATTATTATTATTTTATTTATTTTTTTTTTTTTTAAATTATAAAATAGGTAGTCATGCCATTTTGGTCTTTTCAAAATTATGAAAGTATTGCGGCAACTCATGGTAAAAACTAGATTCGTTCCGCTATGCACATTAAGACCACTGCCGCCTACAATAGCGCTAGTGAGGAAGAGAAATTTGTTTTATTTTTCATTAAGGTGTTATTCTTAAATAATGTGCATTCAGCAGAGACGAATCAACGAAATCGAATATCTAAAGACAGTCTCTTATGAAGGGACGTTATTTTTAAGTCCTTTTCTTCTTGGTTGAAACGTATTGGCTTTGCCAAAATAATGATTAATTCTTTTCTCACCTGCACGTAACTAGCGAATACTTTCTTCAGAAATGCTTACAGAAATTACGATGCCTTTGTTAAGCTGAAATTTTAATTCATTTTGTGCACCTTATTCACTGCACCTGATTTTTACTCTTTATCTGTTCCATTTGTCAAATTTAATCGCAGAGCAACAATGCTGGATATGTTTACAGTCCTCTGCATGACTAGTATTAAGCTCAAAGACTATGACCATTAGGGTTTCGTACTTCGTCACTGATATGAAATATGGTCTGTGTGCAGTGGTGGTTGGTGACAGCATCTTTACAAGTGGCGTTGAAGGAGCAAGCAGAACTTGAGAAGGAAACCGAGCGAGTCAAATGCTATATGAGTCCTAGTATTTACAGTGGTTGCAATGATTTTGTCACGGCACAGTGGTGCATCGACCTGTAGGGTAGTGCGCCTTTTATGTGCCCAATGTCGTAAGGTCACAGCGAACGCCATGCAGCCGGTAAACAGCAAAGCAGCCTTGTGAATCAGAGGTTAGTTTCGTTTCCAGTGCTCTTTGCAGCAAGGTAGTCTACAGGATTATTACGCCAACGATTTTGTCCACGTCATTAGCATAAAAAAGAAAAAGGGCAAATTTCACCGTTGCAATAAATTTCCACAAGTTTAAAAACGTTGAGAAACAGAAAAACTGCCAATTTAATTTAACTTTTTGATTAACACAATACAAGCACTGGCCAACATAACAGGTAAAGTGCAACTATACCTAAATAGTTTAAAGTTGAAAACAACACAGTTCACATGTAACAAAGTGACAATTACAGTAAATGAAATATCTGAATGGATACTATTTTTCTTCAATTTTCGAACACAAATTAAGTATATTTTACTTTTTTATTTAATTTATTCAAGAAATAAAATTTATATTGCAAATCCAAAGTATGGATACTCATTTCCTTTACAAGAAAACTAAGTAAAATAAAGTACCCTATTTTTATATTTAAAAAAGATAATTTTTTTATTTTATTTCAAGAATATAATACGTCTTTTACCACACTTCGGGCTTCGCGCAGCACAGAGTTCCATTACGATGTCCCTAAGAGAAAAACCGCGTGTGTGTAGTATTAAATGATGGTATAATCGAATAATTAATAATAGAGATTTCAATAATTTAAATAATTAAATGATTGGTAGTTATTAACTTAATCATTCGAATGAAAAGATCGAATGATATATTTTCTATTAGGGGAATTTTTCACAAAACTCAAAATAATCCGTTAATACGCGATTTTTTGCACCATCAACAACGAACAATTTCTTGGTAGTTGTGTAGCAATGCCGGCTGATGACTATATGCCTGAAGTACAACAGACGATATACCCCCATCAATTCTTTCTCCAATAATATTTATGTGCATATGTAAATTATTTCTACTAAAACGTTATTGTGATTTACCTGTGCCATACAGTGACATCATGAGTGGTAAATAGGGTCGACCTGTTCTGCCTTATGGAACGTGCGGTGCGGTGCAAAGAAAACCCCAGTGAAGTAAGTCGTCGCCATCAGTAATAAGGTTATGGATAAACAGTTATTTATTACAAGGAAAAGTCAAATAAATACGAGATTTCTGGTACCTGAAGGTAAATTACGTGCAGTCACTGGTAGGAGGACGCGTACTGCTGATTCAGAATTATGAGAAAATGGCACTGCCCTGCCCTGTATGAACAAGAGAGGCACCGTGGTGCCTCTCTTGTTCATACGGGGTTCACACTGACAGGAGGGTCCAATATATCTGAGCGAAGTGTTTTTTTTTTTTTTTTTTATGAAAACCCCAAACACGAAAGGTATCAAAACCTATAGTACTTAGTACCGTGCATGGGTTGAAGGAGAAGTATGGGGGGGAGGGGGATGCCGGAAACTTTGCTCTAGAGACTAAACATGGGTTTCACCACTTCAAGCCTCCAATAAGCAAAGTGGTGATATTTCACCGGTTGATGAAAGTCATCTACCACCTACGTGTGATGCAGTTTATTTATTCAGTTTGGAGTGGACAACTTCTGCCGTACGGCAATATATGCTAGTGAGATAGATAGATAAAAACAAGTAATAACGGGAGAATAAAAAGGTACACAGTAGAATATATAAATAATATTGTGGGAGTATGTTTCATAAATAGCAAATTAAATGGTGACAAGTAGGAATCGATTTGTTATTCCTGGTAAGGCATCCATTTTCGAAATTTACGGGAGCTGCTGCACACAGAGATGTTACTTGATTCTCCAGGGCAAAACAGGCTGGAGCCTATTCGCTCTGCTGAATCCACCAAGTGTGCTGAAAAATGGCACTTCTATAGGTCTTATTGGCAATCAGCTGCTCGATATCTATACCGAATCGATTCAGAGTTTTTACCGTACTGGACAGGAACAAGCGTTGTAGGCTTATGAGTGATCACAGATGGAGCACAGCGGCCTCGGTTCTGTTACGTGTGAAATCCTTATGCTATGAGGAAGACAGATAATTTCGGAAAGGTTTGGTACGTCCATTCTTGATGTGAGTAGTTCGCCTTTAACAGAGTCCAGTTAAAGGATGATACAAAGGATGCTTCTTGAGACTAAAAGGTTTTCCCCATTATCCGATTTAGCCACCGCAGATTCCAGTATTCAATACTATGGAAGTTTTTGAGTCGAGTAGACAATGCAGAAGAACCAGAAGACCATAGACGAGTAGAGTGCAACCGGAGACATAACATCTCAGGACATAATGCGTTCTCAACGTGAAACTTTATACCTCATCATCCATTTCAAGTTGTACTACACGAAGATCTACAAACAATAACATGAATGATTGGCGGAAACCTCTTGTTATGCATTGCGTGTAATAGTAATCCGCGCATATTTGAATTTGGTAACTTTAATATATTTTAAGATGAATTTATCAAGAAATTTAACATTAATTCACTTACCTCCCATCCCCGAGGATATTGTGTGGCTTCGACGTATGCGAAATGTTTTAGGTCGAATTCAAAGTGATCAGCGGTTAGCCCAGAATTCATGTGAAACGTGTACGCCAATCAAGCGGAAAGAGGTAACAAAATTCAAGATGGGGAATGATAGGTGGGATGTCATATTGGAGAAAATGTCTATCCGTGTAGAAATTGCTCGGGGATTAAATATTCCCAAATCGACAATTGGCAACATACTGAAGAAACAGAAGTCTAAATGTGACGCCATCTAAAAAAAAGGACTCTGTATGAATTACATGTGGGATGGACTGGGTCCACTGATCGCAGTGCATGGAACTATACATTTAGCACGGATTTTATGGACAATTCTATGCCCTCTACATTGTGGCAATTTTATGGAAGTGGTCTGTCACCTTCCAACACTACAATTATCTAAGTTACTACGCAAGGATTGTGAATTTGAAATTGAGATTGTGGTTTGAAGAAAAACAACGTCAGAATATTGCAGTGGCCAGCCCACAGCTCAAACGTCAACCCAATTGAATATCTTTGGGATGAACTGAAACACAGAATTAAGGCACAGAAAACCAGCCCTTTTCGTTTGTGGAGTTGAGGAAGGAGAAATGGTGCATTAACACTAAATATCTCCCAGATATTAGTAGAAAAGTATTCTACCACGCAGTGAAGTAGTTATTACAGCTGAATGTAGGCCAATATGCTATAAACTTATAACGACAAATGTCCCGTGGCTTTTGGTAAAATAGTATAAGTGCTGGCCCTCTTAAATTCCAGTTTCCGTTGTTAAAATATTATTCATTATTTTATCTTATTTTTACTTTTTTGTGACACCCCTGGCCATTGTCTGATGTGAAGGGTACATTTGCATATTTACTTTATTAGTTCCTTATGACTAATAGAATAAATTCTATTAGTTGTAAGGAACTTTGATATTTGGGTAAAACTTCAAAACAGGGTGCGTACTCCAGACTATCATTAATTGCTTGAATCCGTCCCGAATTAGTGGCGTAACATAATATATGCTTAATAACCTTACCTTTTTTCACTGGAGTGCACATATAACACTCTACATCATGATACTTCGCCCTTCTCCTCACAGCTGAAGACGGGAGAATAAAAGAAACACCCTGTTCTGAAATTTAGACGAGATTTCTTGTCATCGAAATACTACCAAATATCCAAACCGTGGATTATGCCCTCTTAAAGGTTTTGGATGAACAGAAAAACGTGCCTCCAAGTTCTACGCTCAGGAGCCCTCGCAATTTCAACTCCACAAATCCCCTAACCAACTAAATCGTTACACAACTCCTTGAAATAATCTTTTTTCTCTCTCTCTCTCTCTCTCTCTAATTTACACTATAGTAGAATGACAGTTGTTAGTTCAGTACACCTTTGGGCTTCCCCCCCCCGGCCTCCTAAAATACTCGATCAAAACGAAAAAGAAAAAAGCGTCATTTTCTCTAGTTCATAGCAGCTGCTCCGATACAGAACTGACCCCACCCCCAAACCCCAAAGAAAAATCCTGAGTGCACTAATGGTTGTTACGTTTCATTATTGATTGTTAAAACCACTTTTTAAATATTGTCAATACGTATATCAATAAAGTATTATTACACAGGGCAAAGTTGAAGTCAATATTGTTAATTAATTGGTTAATAACTATAATTTAATTTAAAAAATACTTAATTAGCACCATCATTTCTAAACTTATCACAAAATCAAATTTGGCTGAATTCCAGATAATGGGTAAACCTTGTCACCGCGTTGCAGGCATGGTCAAATTCAAGCAAAAGTGTGGGTTTTTTTCAATACTTTCATTTTTAGCTAGTGAAAAAAAGATTATGTTAGTTTACGCCAATAATTCGGGACGGATTTAATCAAAAGAAGCCACTTCTTCAGGAGGAAGTAGCTTCTTTTGCTTAAATCCGTAAACCCATAATCTGGAGTATAACCTCAGATTTAAAACATAGTAAAATGCTAAATAATTCCCTTGACAAATTTGGACAAAACGATTTGATCTCTATGTATACTCTCAAAGGTTTAAAAATCTCTTGGCTACTAGCCGCTTCCTTCCCCCCTTTTCATTTTTTGGTTAAATCAAGATAGTAAAGAAATTAACATATCCATCCCGCTGTTTCCATTAGTATCACTGCTATGTCATCATTAGCTTCCTTCGCATTAAAGCTAATTAATTCTCTCACAGTATGCTATTAAAACACAACTCAAGTTCACAAGTCAGTATCTTAATATAAAATCGTAATTACCAAATTTATTGATAATATTAATCTTTATACAATAGCTGGCTACAACCCTAACATAGTATTGAAGTTATACACATTTGTTAATTTTTTTCCCTCATTTCAAAATGAAATATCTGATTTTACGAATAAATAATATGAATATGATTCATTAGCAACTTGCTTGAACTACAGTAGCATTTACATTAAGGTGCAGAAAACAAAAATCCTAAACCAACCCACATTCTCGTAATATTGTATTTAGCTATTTAAGTCGGTGCCTTATTCGCTTCGTGCAACATAGCAGTCCAACTTCTTCCCACAATATAAGAATTTACATGAGCGATTACATTTTCTATTGAAACAGAAACAACATATTCTTTAAATTTATTAAATCTAACCATCACACCAATTAATAATGCTATTCTTACAAAGACATTGCAAAAGTATGAATACAGTAACTTACCTTATCACAGTTGTCGTCTGAACGAGCTAAGCCTAACAGAAAAAACAAGAAATATAGCTGCGTTTAAAAATGTTTTAAATAATGCTGGATAATCAAACGAAGATTTTTCTTACAATATATACTACATTCTGTAGATAAATAACTCTAGAATTAACTCACTTGTGTATTTTTCAGATTTCTTCGGAGTAACTTAACATGCACAGCACAATTCAATTCAATAACAAGTATCTGTATTGCCTTAGCCCTCTATCGATAGATGCACATTATAAAAAAAAATATATAATGCAAATCAGAAAATTAATTAATTAAATTATTTATTTACGTACATATTTCTCACTCACAAGGTTCGCAGGCTGCAAACTCGGGTGAGAAAAATATAATTGGTTAATTTATTATTATAAATTATAATAACAAACAAAAATTTGTCCATATGGATTATTTTAATTAGCTTGTTTCGAATATGTTCCAAAGAAAATGAGGGCATGATAAACTCTGCCAAACAATTTTTTTTTTTTAAATCAAAACTAAGCAAATGCGTAAATAAAGTAAAAATATGCAGGTAAAATATAATGTCGTAGTCCTTCTTTAATGTTTTTTTATTCATATTTTATGGAAACGACACGGTTAATAAATGTAGTAAAAATACAGTAAACACATATTAATCTTATAAACGAGTATTCTAATTTTGGCTAATTTTCGAAAAGACTGGAACCATAATTTTAATGATTACAATTGAAAAACGAAACAAATTGTTAAATGCGCTGCATGTAGAATTAAAACCAAATTGCGTTTCGACACGTTAACTTGTGCAATGTGTATGATTTAATATCATCTTCAACTATTTTTCTGTTATTTCCAGGCTTCCTACCTACAAATAGTATGAACGCATTGCCTATTTAGGCAATCCGCAATGCCTCGAGTATCAACCCAGATGTTTTTATATAAATCTTATTACGATGCTTTTTTATTCTTTTTCCTTTTTATTTGTGTTTGCGATTAAACTTTATAAGGAGTGTGTCAAGGCTTTAAGCTGTTGTTGTTGTTCTTCTTGTAGGGTTTTAGGAGCATCAGCGATTAAGACCATTTTGTTCTGTGTATATTGTCAGTAAATTGCGTGTGTTCTGTGGTCGATTTTCTGTTTGCTGGACAAAAAAAAAAAAACGCGAGAGTTCGAGAGACAAAATCATGTAACCCTCGACTAACCTAGCCAGTTGTGAAAATAGCCCATAAAAATTCCTTACGTCATTGATAGGAATCGAGTCTTTCCACCCTGTGTGGGGAGGATGGCGATTTGTTGACACTCCTGAACAGCCATGGACTAGCAGGGTACCTACAACAAATATGATACAAATAGGGTTACATGGTCCTATGCACAGATTATTTAGACTTGCAACTTAAAATTATTGGAGTAGTATATTCAAATATTCAACAATTGATTCAATAAAATTAAAATTAATTAGGAAATTGTGAACTACTTGAATATTTACTTGAATTTACAGGAATTTGCAAGATTATTTGTAAGACTCATAAATATTTATAAGTATTTACAAGATATTTACCTTAATTTACAATAGTTTACTAGATACTTATTTACAATATTTTGGACTAGTTATTTAAGTTATTTATTTAAAGCTGAGGTTAGCAGAACAATTGAATCTATTATAAAGGTCACTATCTAAATAAATTCTTTAATAGCAGAATCAGAATTATTTCGCAGGTCGGCTAACAGTAGCTTGACGACCATGTCGTGATTCTTATTTCTTCTTTACGTAGTTCATTCTTAGCAATTTGTCCGTCCATTCTAATAACGTATCCAGTCTTTCTCTAAATTTATTTAAACAACTCAATTCCACAACACAGATGGAAGTTTTATTCCAATAACCTTACTCTTTGGCTGAAAGAAAGTTTTTGCCTATATGTCTTGCAACCAACCTTTTTCAATTTAAATTTATGTTTCCTTAAGTGAGAAAGGGCACAAATGAAATTTCAATCCTTTTCAAAGGGATGAGAGTTAATGAGAAAACAAGAAAAAATTGCATTCTAATATTTTCAACAGTTCGTAGATGGGTATAGTAATATTAAAACGTAATTCATAAAACAATTAAAAAATGTAAACTAAACCACTTTAGCTAAAACTCATGCCACTTCTGTGATTGTTTTGAAAAACACAATGCTTTCAAGTTCAACTCGACAGAGGAGAAATATAAGATGAACTCAACTCTGCATTAATTTGTTGGGGTGTTTTCTTTATTGAAATTCTTAAATCGTTTTTATCTGAGATCGAAAACAAGATAAGAAATTTAATATTACAACGTATTGGAATTTTTTGATTCAAACTCAACTAATAGCTCATTACAGACTTAGTCATGAACAAAGTTTTCAACCTACGAGGGGGCATCAAAAAGTTCGTACCTTGAACTAAATAAAACATCAGTAGGAAGATGCCATTTTTAATATAAGTTGTCTACATATTCAAAAACTAACATGTGAAATTTTATTCCCATAGGTGAATGTACACCAGAGATGGAGCCCGGAATCTGAGAAAGGATGCTATGGTTGACAAAGTGGAGTATCGAACAGTGATCAAGTTCCTGCATTTCCAGGGTAAGAAAGCTCAGGAAATTGAGGAGGAAATTAAAGCTACAGAATAAAGAAAAAAAGACCATAAAAGTTCCTCGTGTCATTGATTGGATTCGAACTCGGGTTTTTCCACCCAGTGTGGGGAGGATGGTAATCATAATCGCTGAACTACCAGCGAGAATATAACACCTTCTATAGACGGTATGCCAGAATACAAGTCCTCCTGTAAATTCAGTGAGTCTGTAGCAATTTGCCAAGTGAAGTCTCTATGGCGCCTCGCATTTGGAACTAGATTACAGTGGCAATTTGAGAACTAGTTACATACTTCAGCTTGTCTTTCTTCCATTGTCTTTATTGCCCGCTACTTCCTAGAATCATTCAAATGATGTCTTTATGATATTTTCACAGCGATTGCTATCTTGAAATCAAAGTGCGGTGACTGGGAAATACAGAGGTTACGAAAACAGGCTATTTATACTGGTTACCCGATCTTCATGTTGTGGAAGGTTGCAGTCAGTTTTCATTACAGGGTCAGAAAGAGGTTGTATTGCTACGTAAATGCCAAATATTTTGTTCTATTGTTATTTGTATTTAAAAATGTATTAGATTTTTATGTTTATTCCTTAACTTTTGAGCAGCACTATATTTGTAAATTTTCCCCCATGATGGCATAGTGGCGTTGTCATTTGTCACTCATTAGGAACAATCTAGGTTTAAAACTCATCGTCAATTGGGGTAATTTTGTATATACCTTTTTCACTTAATAAGGAATTTAATTCGACTGTCTCAGATTTAAGCGTGATCCCTGTGAAGTATTTGCGGTTTTCATCCAAAATAAACACGTAAATAAGCCTAGAACACGCACTATTACTGATATAATAAGTGCAAGCTTGCATTACCCCTGCATTCTTTGTTTGGTTTCGGATTACGATAGTTACTCCAATTATTACCATATTTTCTGATTCTGGATGTAATTAAAATGTACCTTTTGCACAAAAAACGTAGCTATTCCCAAGTTTTTATGAAAAGAGAACAAGAGAATTTCATTTTATATTCAATTCGTTTTACTGCAAACTTGACACCTTTATCTACGTTTGGCCTCCTACACTTGATGTTTGGGTGCATCAAAATATAGAGGTAAAAGTGTTTTCACGTGCTTGCCCGCATGCACGCGTCTGTATGTGTGAGACCATTAATAGATGATGTTAAGGATCAATTATGATATTTAATTCGTAAAAACATTACTTCCTATCGATGTATACATTTTACTGATTTCCTTTTTTGGGGGAAGTGAATGGCCTACCCAACACAATCTGTGTAAATGCCCAAAATCCTTTCTGTAGTGACCTTATTTTCAATCAGAGTGAAACTCTCTCTCTCTCTCTCTCCTCGGTGTGAAATGTCGGCAGATAAACGAAGAGAGGGATAAATCTCAGCCTCCTGGTGTATACAGAGAGTTAAACAGTGACACGACCTACATTGACAACACAGGTGAACCACCTGACTAACTCTTGGAAAAGCCCGTCCCTTCAGTTTCGACTAAAAATAGATAAGAATGGAACACAGAGGGTGTCTCCGTTGTTTGCCTGCGACTGCCAAAGAAATGAGGTTTGGCACATCTGGTATAATGCTATTGGAGAAGAACCAGATTTGAATAGCCTCTTAAGAAACCATGAAAATATATAAAGATGAGTCGCTCCAGTGTAATGCGAGCGCTTACAGATTACCAGTCCCTTCAACTTTGAGGCACAAGAGAAAGAGGGAGAGAGACAGAGAGAGAAAGCAAAGCGCGTGTGATATCCCAGCTATTCGTTGTTTGTGTGTACATACACAAGGTGAGTACGTTTAATATAAGTATTTTCCAGCTTTGAAATGTTAGAAATATTTGTTCCTAATATCTTAGGTTAGTTATGTTAATAAAGAATTCGTAAGTAAACTATTTCTTTCTTTATTATTTTTTTACAGGAATTCCAGTCCTGTTATGTCTAAATTCAAATATTTTCTATATTCGGTGAAATTTCTTATTATTATTCGTGGAAAGTTTTATGAATATGATATTACAAGGTAGGCAGGTGTCCCTTTGTCAGAATGGTGATGATGATGGTGACGATAGTTAAAAGGTCATTTATTGCTAATTGACTAGGCCATTTCCTTTTCGTTTAAACTAACATTTCGTTTCCTATTTTAAAAATATATTCTTCATTTTCGGAATTATTCGAATGAACAGTGATCGGTTTGTTGGTTTACTGTCAGCCATATACTGATCAATTTTAGTGAAGGTGCTCTATGAAATGGTACGGAACCAACACAAACGTTTAGGTTATTATCCTTTGTGGTCTGCCATTTCAAAGCACATCTGTAGCATCAAAATTATACATATATTTTTTGAAACTGAGCGTTCAGTTAATTTTAATAAAATCTTTACTTACTGAAACATATTACAAGCATAAAATCGCTGAATCAGTCAAATGAAACAAAATAAATCGCACGGTTCGAAGATATCGCTTCTTAATTTCAAATATTTTAGGGATGGAGCTCGTCTGTTAGATGATTCGATTTACGACAGGGTGTATAACATTAAAACTGTTATCCAGTATCAGATGGTTAAGTAGAAAAGAAGAACTAAAGTTTATACATTATCAAACTGTAACAAATTATGATGCCTCAATTTATTTATTTCGAATGCATTGAGTACAAAGTTGTGTGCAAAAAATTTTCAAAATAAAATTACATTTTTAAATTGTAATTAATCAAATCAGTAATTGTAATTAATCAATAATTAGTAATATTTCAAATAAATAGAATAAGACAGCTAACTAATAAGAATTAACAGGTACTTAATATATAAAAAAAACACAATAGGAATTGAACTACTCCAAAGTTTAAAGCAAATCAAGCCATTCTAATGCATCATTGGCACAATTATGCAAAGCAGTGATTCCTCCGAGGAGGTGCAGCCAGTTAGTATATGTGAAGCGTCTTCTACAGTTCCACAAGCACAGAGAGGAGAATCACTGAAGTGGAAGAATCACATCTATGTTCTGATTTGGCCAACGTAACACAATCACCTCTAAAGCAGTTTATCTTCTTCCATAAATCTCCTGGAAAGTCAAAACCTGCTACGGGTTTGTCCACTCTGTCAATAAGATGGGAGTTGGGGATCTGATTAGCATTAAGATCCCATTCTTGCTGCCAAGCAACATGGGTTGGGATATCCTGTTCAAATAGTGAAGGATCACTCCAGATCGGGTTTGTTTTGGATTTTATTGGGTCATCATTCCAGATCGGGTGCCTGCTGTTCAGTCGTTGTGTAGGTGCATTCCAGATGTCATCGTGCAGAGGTAGCTCTGTCCTGGTTTGGATATGCCGAGTTGTTTAATTGTCTTTTCCTGTCTTCATAGATGGGGAGGGGCGATGTTCGAAAGAACTGACAACCACTCAGTTTTGGTAGGCATCTTTATGCCAGTGATATTTCTCATAGTTTGGTTTAATTTGGTGTCAACAAGGTATGTGTGGGCAGATTTTGCAAAACTGGACAGCAATACTGCAACGGAATAACGAAGTCCAAAGCCGGAAGTTCGTAAAGTATGGGCATTATCTCCCCATCTTAATCTGGAAAGCATACTCAATAAATTATTTTTTGTCCACAGTTTGTCTCTCACTTTTAACAAGTGGTGTTTGTAGGTCAGAGTGCGATCCAGAGTAATTCCAAGGTAATTTGGATACTTGTCATGTCTTAAACGATGGTTGTCTAAATGGATGTTCAATCCTTTTTGGCTTGCTGTATGGTATAAATGAAAACAAGACGTGACAGTTCTGGGGATGCTTGGTATCAAACGCCACCTGTTACAGTAATCAGTAATATCTTTCAGATCGGAGTTAAGATGATGTTCGATAGTTTGAAAGCTCTGACTTCTATATGCCACACATATGTCATCTGCATATATGAATTTCCTTGATGTTGTTCTTGGCAGATAATTTATGAAGATATTAAAGAGGGTTGGAGCTAACACTGACCCTTGTGGCAAGTCATTTTTTTTTTTTTTTTTAGATTTCCATCTACTGCATTTATCTCCCAGATTGATCTGGAATTGTTGATTTCTGAGGAGCTCAATGATTTCTACTGTCCAGCGAGGTAGTGTTTGGACCAGTTTCAATAGAAGTCCCGTATGCCAGATAGTGTCATAAGTGCCTCAATAAAACTGTCTGATAAAAATGGGTTAATATTACAGATATTAATTGTACGCAGAATTTTTAACAGGGCAGGAATAATCGATAAAAAATAATTTTTCCGAATTTTCTTTCTTTTGATATTCTTGGCGTGTAAACCAGAATAAACGTAAATGACAGAATTATTTTCCAAATTTCGGGGTGGGGTATTTATTTGACCCCCCCCCCCGTTTCATATGTCTCTGTCCATCTTCATCGTCTAAAATAGCACAAATTTGTATGCTTGATTGTCATATAATATAATGATCTCTTTAAAAGTCATATTGTTAATGTAACTTTACAGCAATCAATATATGTATAGGTCCGTCAACAAACCTTTATTTAGCATTTTGAAAGAAACAGAAGAGATGAAAGTTTTAGTGATGCTGTAGCTCAGTGGTCTCCAAAGTGGGGTGCGCGGATGATTCATGGGGGTGATCCGCGGATAATAAATGGGGCGATTTGGAAAATCCTTCCATTGGATGAGCGACTTTCTTTGCAATGATTATTAAATCGATTGAAACCACGTTTAGAAATAAACTTACCTTGGAACCAGATCTTCGGGTAGCTGTGCCCCAAAATATGGAACCAAGATACACAGCAATAATAAAAAATATTCAAGCACATTGTTTCCACAAAAAAATGCTATTGATTTGATTTATACCACTTTGTACTTTAATTTCAATTTCATTTTGTTTTGTATTTTTGCATCGAATTAGATTGTGATTTTATATATGTGATTCTAGATACAATTCATACCATGTAAATTATTTACAAATAAAGCAAATATATTTTGTTTTATTTGTAAATAATTTATATTTTATAAGTTATATATTTAATTTTTTATTCCGAGGTGCGCGCTAATCCTTTTAAGTAAAATAAGGGTACGGAACCAAAAAATAGGAATCACCTCCCCCCCACCCACGGAGAAAAACAGAAATTTCATTTTGTATTTTAAATTGAAAGACGCATTGAACAGAAACAAATGCAAATTTTACTATAAAAATAGTGCTTATCGATTGCGACTATGAGAACCAATTATCAATATTGATACTATGTATTCAAGATAGCGATTGTCATCGCGTTTTTCAAAATTATTATTATTATTATATTTTAATGAGCTGTAATTTACAATGTGCAGCTGTATTTACAATAAGCTGTAAAATTAGAATATTCCTGAATATCGCCCTCGCAGGTAACACAGTGGTAATTATCACTGTCCTCCCCACTCTGGGTAGAAAAAGACCCTGGTTCGAATCTCGCGTCAATGACGGAAGAACTTTTATGGACTTTTTTTACATCGTGGCCTAGTTAATCAGTCTCAAGTGATGACTGCACAGTTTTTTCTCGTGGAAACTCTGGTTTTTTGTTCAGTTAAACAGGCAAACCACCAGAGGAAACCCATGCAATTTATGAATATACACCTGGGTGAATGAGATTATTCTCAGGTAATATGACAATTCCGAAATACCGTCTTAATGAAAATGCCATTTGTTCGAAATGAAGTAATTGGAAGTAAACACAATTTGAACTTAGAAATAAAGAATATTCTCTTAATTTCAATAAACCCATTTAATTCTATAAATTAAGAAAAATTAAGCTTACATTCTTAATTTTAATAGTTATTAAAAGTATCAGATACAGACTCCTTTGTTTTTTTTTTTTTTGAACGACACGTCTCGGGTCTTCAAGAGTATTACAGTTGTTCATTATCTTATTAA
Organism: Mastigoproctus giganteus; assembly: GCF_048544385.1. NCBI lineage: Eukaryota > Metazoa > Arthropoda > Arachnida > Uropygi > Thelyphonidae > Mastigoproctus > Mastigoproctus giganteus. The sequence continues at coordinate 36,497,713 of NC_143581.1, forward strand.
TCAAAAAGTATCTTAATAATAGTCTTTAACAACTGAAATATCTTAAAAATGACATCGTTAATAATGAATTTAATTTTTATTTAAATTAGATTTTTATTTTTTACGATTTTAATTTAAATTTTTATTTTTAAAAATCCTTAATTTTTCACTTTCTTAAAATTTATAAAAATTTTCTGAATCTTAAAAATTGGCTACAGAGTTTTGAATGATGAAAAACAATGAAAATAATAAATATAAATAAGTATATAAGTACCTAATATGAATAAACATATTATTAAGCAGGTGTCTGCTTCTTCTATCTTATTTTTATTATTTTTTATTATACTATTTTTGCTATTTAAAAGTCCATTTTATAAAATTATAAAATTAGCTATTTTTATAAAATTCAAACAGCCTTAGCTCCATAATCGTTCAGAATCACATATGTTTATATGAACTTTTTTACTCGTTTTTATACATATAACTACTCTTATAATTTTGTCGGTGTAATTTAGAAAAACCCTGTGTATATGACCTGTATATAACATCAAATACCTCAAAAACGATTTCAGATGACGACTTTCTCCAAGTTTACAAAGATTCGCAAACGAATTTGAGCAAATTCTAGAAATGATTCCAACATTGAGGGAGTGGATTTATTTAACGAAATTAGAGATACTGTATTTCGCTGAATGTAAATAGAGTCATTCAAATGACATATGAAGATAATTATTATGTACATTTTCAAATCTTTCAGTGCATCTCCAAATATTTTTGCATCTGGCTGATATTTACTGCTATTAGGGGAACATCATTTTAAAAATTAGTTAAACCAATAATTTTTTCCGAATTTTTTCTTTAATCTATTTCGGTGGATTACAGAAAAGCGGGACGAATTCTCGCCTAAATTAAACTTTTCAATTTTACGCTGTTCTTTTAATTAGAAAGTACGAAAGCAAAATTTTTGTTTGCATTGGGCGGCCAAAGTCATGGAACAAACGTTGAGAAGGGTGTAACTGCTACTTGCATTGGGTGTCTAAAGGCGTAGAACCGTTTCTAAAAATGGTTCTCACTTTCTTATGCAGGTTGTTAACACAGGAAGCAAACAGAAAGGGTATTTCCGCGTTTACATACTTTAAAGAATATTCTACAATAAGTAAAGTATTTCGAAATCAGGAATATTCTATGCATTTTGTAATTCTGTTATAAACATCATGGTGCCCTTAATGGAATTATCTACTCTGTAGGAAAAATTAATTTACAGTGATTAATTTACAAAATTCCTGTAATAGGAATTTTGTAAATAGTCGAATAAGAAAATAATTCTTAGAATTTTTAATGAATAGGCAGCTGTTGTTGGGTTATACAGCGACCTAAAGCCATATTGAACTGTGTATTATGGCTTTGCAAGTGTGGGTTCACAGGCCGATTAGTATGTTGTGATGGCTGAAAAACTCAACAACTCACGGGTAAAAACTCTATTTCCTCTGCCCGAGATCAGCTAACTACAGCCTTTAATTGAATAGGACTTTAGAAATTGCTCCAGAAATTTAATATTTTTTCCACTGCTGAAGGGGAAAAAGCACAAGAAATTCAGATTCAAAATACGGTAGCAAAGTGTTCAAGAAAGTTTTGGTCAATGCCTAAGTTAGAGGATTTTCATTTGCTGAACATCAGCATAGGAAGTCTCCACTAAATTATTCAGGATGATGTGTACTGTAAAGTCGCAGCTCAGCGGAATCAAAAGTTATTGAAAGAAGAACTTTCGAATGGGATTACCGTTTGAGCATTTGTTATGCTATCACTATGAAAGCTATATATTCTTAAATAAGAATGTGACAGGAGATTAGTCTTGGTGCCATCATTTTAAACTGAGGTCTAAATGTCCCGGTATGGAGTGGAAGCAACTTCAGTCAAGACTGAAAAACATGAATGTCACAGATTTTTTTTCAGGAAAAGTAATGGCAACCGTTTTCTTTGACCGTCATGGCCTTTTTCTGTTACACTTTAAGGAACCTAATGCCAAAATTAACTCGGAAGGGCAAGCTAAAACTTTGAACTCTCAGCGTCGAAAACATGCGACTAAGACAACATTAGGTCTTTAGTTTTGTCATCATATAACTTTTTTACATTTTAGTCCGTTGGAGAAAAAAAAAAATATATATATATATACTGTATTAGTGAAGCAATGGGACATGTTTAAATGCTAAATTTTTTTTTAATTTTTCAAAAATAAAAAATTTTCAAGGGACCTTAAACGCGTCTTAACTGATCCACCCCCGTAATATGAATCACACAATGAAAAATTTTGTATGCGGTTTACAAGCTGTTGTACTGAATCGAAAATGTTATAGGAACTCGTATCCAATTCTCGAACTTTACAGAACCATGAGTGTTGAAAGTTACATGTGGTTGAAATGCTGAAGAGCAAGTAAATGAAATCACGGGAGTTTATAGCGATTTCTGATTTTGTTTAATCGCTTACAGCACGTAATAATAGTGGGTGAGGTACCGTTTTTTTTTTGAGCGTACATAGAGTCATTTTTACCACCAAAATGTTACATTTTAGTTACATTACTATAATAAATTATACTATTCAAAGTTACTTCTCGAAAAAATTAACAGAACAAAATGTTTTTCATTAATATTTTATTGTGAACAGTGTTGCGAAGGAAAATATTTGATATAATAGGTATCCTGGCAAGCAAATTCCGAGTATTCAATAGAAATCGATCTACCACCTTACAGAGGCCATAATGTGCTTCACTGCACATTATGTAAATTATTCATGCCCATAAAAACACGGATCGCGACCACATAACTTTATTTCCGTTCCGTGGCTTGATCAGTGGGATAGCCACATCTCCATTACTCAGGATGGCAAGTCATCCTCATTTAGACGATTCTTTGAGATGGCGTCCGTTGGATGACTTGAAGCCGGGAATTCTCAGGCGGAGGTGATACGTCGCCTTAATGTGTCATGCAGTGTCGTCTGGGCAATATGAAGCAGTTTCAGAAGACGGGAAACCGTAACAAGAAGAGCTGGCCAAAGTCGCTCGATGGCTATGTCAACCATAAACAGGCCGCTATCTGCCTCTAACAGCAAGACGGAACGCTACTACGTCCTGTCATCAACTCTCTCTTGAGATTGCTGCGACCACAGGTGAAAACATTTCCAACCGGACTATGCTAAGAAAGCTGAATTCAAGAGGACTCTACACAAGGAAGCCAGTGGTTTGTATCCCATTAACACCAAACCACCGCAGGGCTCACGAAATTGGTGCGTGAGCCCTGCGGTGCGCGTTCCACCCCAAACAAGGACAACACCTCCACCGTGTCCGTAAGTGTACCTTTCTCTGATGTTGGAGGGATGGTACAGCATTCCAGACGTTATTTCATTAGGAGACAACGAGGAATGCGGTACCATCCCTCCAACATCAGAGAAAGGGACACTTACGGACACGGTGGAGGTGTTGTTCTTGTTTGGGGTGGAATAATGATCAACGGCCGCACCCCTCTTCATGTTTTTGATACGGGTAACTGCACAGAGGTACTGAGAATAGATTCTTGAACCCTATGTGCAACTTTTTAGGAGGCTAGGTTAGCCCAGATTTTCTTTTCATGCACGACAACACTGCACATAGAGCTCAAATAGTGGAGGAATATCTTGAAACTGAAGATATCCAACGACTGCCATGGCCAGTACGATAGTCAGACTTAGATCCGATCGAACATGTGTGGGATGCCTCTGGGCGTCGCATTTCACGCCTACATCTAACTCCTCGGTCACTTGGTCAACTAAGGTCTGTGCCAGTGGAAAATGGGATTTGTTGTTACAGAATCTTATAGACACCCTTATAATCGAGCATGGTTCACCGCTGCCAAGCCTGTTTAGCAGTTGGAGGGGATCATATACGCTGTGCTAATGTCATTTTCATATTTTCGAGCATCTTGTATCAACTTCTGTAATGTTACCTTTTCGGTAATTCTTATAGAACCCCTATAAATGTCCCTTATACCTGTCCGAAGGTTCTAGAATTTCGTCCCGCTTCATCGCAAGCTGAACGAGTTACACCACGTTTTCTATGTGTTCTGTTAATTTTGTGGAGCAGTGTGTTAGATACTGTACTTTTAACAATTCCCATACGTAAGCAGCAGAAGCCAACACTCGACCTAGGAGTTCTTCCCTTGTCTGAGTTTTTTCTGAATTCCTGTGGTTTCCTTTCCATTTAATTTTCTAACTTTACAACAACAAACATGCGCTAAATTTAAATGTTCATAGTGTGGTAACACTTTCCAGTGGAGCTACCGGTTCACATAACATATTTTATACTCAGAATCACCAATTTAACAACTTACAGAAGTCTGCTATCGTTTTGCGAAACACCCTGTTTATTATTATGTAAACAGGGTGTGTAAACTGTGGGGATGTCTATTAGTTTTCTTTCCTCTTATTTATCCTCAAGTTCCAATTTTAAAATAGCGGAAGTTAATGCGAAAAATGCGGATCCCATCCCTCTACGCCTTTCTCAGGTTGTGTTGCATAACATCCTCATTATATGTATCTTATTCTGGCCTCCTTTTGTAAATATATAAAGCCAACACAGCATATGAAAACAGCAAATTATCGTGAGTTTCAAAATTCCATTTACCTTGCATCCTACAAATTAAACTCTAACACTCCGATGTTTGTTCTTCGCAGGTGGCAGAATAGTAATTATTAAGGGTTTTTTTTTTTTTTTTTTTGCAAAGTGCTTTCAAGTTACAGTATTTCATCCATTAGTTCCACGTAATTTTATAATTCTGGAGATATCAAATAACAAATAACAAAAATATTTTAATCATTATTATTAATAATGAATAAAATTAAATAACTAATGACTTAGTTTTAAAGTTAAAAACTTTTTATAGAGCAGTAGCGTATGTGAATGATTACTGAAATAATGATCAAAGCCCAATTTTTGTCGATTTTTAAATAGCTTCATCTAATGGTACATCAAGAAAGGTTTTATCAGACAATTAATAAAATGGAAATACCAATCAAAACTTGAAGTCAAACGTCCGGAAAATATTAGTGTTCACCCAAGAACAATCAGAATCCATTACATGTGTAAACATTGAAAGCCATTCTTCTTTATTCCGAATTACTAGTGATTAGAGGACTAAAGAGAAGTAATGCGAACCAGCAGAAAGAGATGACTACATTGATGGTTATCGATTTTCTTCCAATATTCAAAAACTGGATAGAGTGTCAGCCACTTTATTTTAAAAAAGTGTCATATCCCTACAAGGCTAATATTAGAAGTTCTGTGGTCGCTTTGCTGTTTGCTGGACAAAAAAACCAGTTTCCGTGAGGAAAAACCATGCTATCCTCGCCCGAGACCGACTAACTCAGCAACATTTTGAAAAAAAAAAAGACCCATAAAAATTCCTCGCGTCATTCATGAGACTCCAACCCAGGTCTTTTCCATCGGCATGGGGGAAAATGAAATGCTTGACATAGATCTAAATATGGTACGTCGGTTTTAGTCCACTTTCGAAGTTGAATCTAACACGAAGTGAGAAAACTAACAAGTTGGTTCATATGGAACTTTTAGATTTGAAGTCTTATTGGTTGAGACTTCCGAGAAGCAAAGGGAATGAACTCAGGCAGCTGTAGAGGAAGATTTCGAATATTTTAATAAGGATATTGAATATGATATCAATGAAAAAAGGAGTTCATTGACAACAAATGAACTTGGTGATAATTAGTGCTGATCTACCGACACATTTTTTAAATAAAATGATAGGCAATCCAATATTTTAATTGCCAAATTAATTTAGTAACTTCTCTGTGTCTGAGTCCCATGCTATATAAGTTATAGCAACCAAACCACTTTCTTCACAGCTAGAAACATCTGGGCTCAATTCGCGTGATCGGACTGAAGTGATTTATTTTCTTCGGTGATAGCTTTTCACGCGGCAGCCCTTCGATAATTCGATAGTTCATTCAAATAAACAGAGCATATTACTCAAATTCTGAAGCTGTGACTGGTTATTGGTTCTATTCGAAGCAAAAATGAAGATCTAGTTCAATCGAACATATTCTTCATCCCCACAATGTCCAAGGTCGCACTCAGCAGTCTGTAAGAGAAGATTTTTATCCACAAAAGGAGATCATTCAGCTTAATGAGCCGCGTCATAAAAACTCTTTCATAAACATTCATAAAAACAAATATGAATCTTTAAATGTTTTTTTTTAGTAGTCATTCATTTTAGTTGATAATATAAGTATGAAATCCATATATCAAGCTATTCACAGTAAAACATGTGGCACCATTATTTTTCAATATTTGTTTAATTTGTATTTATCTTTAATATTTGTTTATAAATGCATGTATTAATTTTAATTTCAGCTCCAAGATGAAAGCCTCTACAATCGTGGTTATCTGCATATTTACAGGGCTTCTCTTGAGCACTATTGTCGTATATGAAGCCGAAGGTTTAATTAAGAAGAAACTTCTTAAGCTCCTCCTACTCTCTAGGCTTGGAAAAAAGAAGAAAATATTCATCGTTCCTATCCCTATCCCCATTCCGTAAGTAAACTCAAGAAACAAATTAATTGAGCAAATTAAATAAAAAAAATGTTTAATTATATTTATAACCGTTATGTGAAAAAACCTTAACTGCAAGATTTTTTAATTAAATGCAGTATTTTAATTTAAAGTAAATTAAGTACAAAGTAAGTAAAGATAATTAAAGAAAAAAAACTCCTTTTGGTCGTGGATTCTACTGATGATAGCCAAGTTGGCCTGAGCACTAAATAGGAAGTCTGAAATGCTGATAGAACTAATTCAGGTCACGCATGTGAGTCAAGTGCATAAACTTTTGTAGAAGTCAAATCATTCTATACACACGAACTTTCTGCATATGCCTTCATGTTGGTGAGGCTACTGGTAACTGAGTAAATCTTAAAATCTCTTATATGTATGAAACAACATAGCTAAGTGAGCTCAAGATGTAGTGCACTTACCCCCACAGAGATCACTTAGTGCTGTGTACCACGAGGACTTCCCGATAAATAGCTCTCATGAGCAGGTGCAGTGCTCCTAACTTGCTTAATAGAATCAAGTTACACAATCATGTTTGGACACAAGAGAAAAACTCTGGTTTCCCCCAATCTCTTCTGGTTAGGCTGACTATAATTCCTTGAGGCCAAACGGGATGGGGAGAAAAAACGTTGTTCGGAAAGAGCAGAAAAAATATTCCACAAAATGTTTTTAGCCATCCTAAGATATAATCACGATTACAGGTTGTGTTGCGCCAATATTTAAGCATTTTTTAAATTTTTAATAAAAAAACGGAAAAAAAATGATATTTTTACTAAAACGACGGGACGGCCAGGACATAGCAAAAAAATAGCACTGTTGAAAATGGGACGTATGGTCAGCCTAATTCTGGTACATAGTAAAAGAGATTGGAGGACGTAAGCGAAAGTTTATTCGAGATCGATCGACCCTACTATAATGTTTTGAAGAAGGTTCCTGATGACCTGGTGAATAATCTCGCCGCCTATACTCCTAGTTGTAACTGAAAGAAGTCCGAGTGGTGTTTCTATGGGGAAGGTAGAGAGACTGACGACTATTCTCACCCTAGTAGTTGAGGATATCTTCTTATCGTTTGACATATCCTGTACGACATGATATATTTAAATTCTTCATCTCATTACGTATTCCGGGAAGTTGAAGTAAATTTTTATTTCAATTGCCTTAATGAATCATTAATAGTCAAACGAATGGAAGATCTCTGCAAAAACCAAACCTCACCAAAACTTCCAATTCGTTCAAAAACAGATGTAGTCCAAGTGAGATCACATTTATCATATATCTACCTTTGCGCAAATTCTAAACAACCCACTGATATTTCCCTTCTATGATTCCTTCCACTTTAAAGTATTTGTGCATATGCCCGCTGTAATGTTCCTTGTTAGAAACTTCCCACTTTTTTGACTTTCTGTTGTAAAAACTCGACTTTTTGCAGTCTAATTTTCCCTGCAGCCAATCCTTATTCTTAATGTCTTTAATATTCACAATTTCTTCACCTTGCTTCAATTTTAGAATTGTACTTATTAAACTGCTGAGGATGCTGAAGTTTTTGCTGTCAATGACTTCACACAAATTGTTCATTTACTAGAATTCCAACAAGCAATCTTAATCACGGACCTAATACCTCGTGATCTTTTTCATGCCAACAACCCTTCAACGATGAACATTAACTGTCCTCTAAACTATGACCAAAATTTTATGATAACTCTTCTTCCGTAGACTCTCTCTCCCTCATGTCCATTCTCAGCTTCGTGTTGTCTGATGTAACAGCAGTGCAAAATGGGCTACCCCTTTGATCACTTCCTAAATTCCATTGGGGATGAAAGCAAAATTTTAGTTATATGGTGAAAGGCTTTTACAGATGGTTTGCAAAAAATAAAAATAAAAATAATCGTTATAGAAGATGCAATTTTTTTTTTAAAGTGGGTTTGTCAAAATATTGTTTAGGCCTGGTGATTTATTAGTGTCAATAATACAAACTGATTTATGTTAAATTATGAAACGCTTTCCACAGATTTATAGTTTGATCTGAAAAGGGAGAGAACTCTAACTCTATTGGCGAGAACTAATGTTCCTGTCCAATAGAGTTAGATTCTCCCCCCCCGTACACATACAATCTACTGAATAGTCTGATATCTGTTCTCCACTGTGCACTGAACAAATGCTTACTGAAAATTTTTAATTAATTTCTTTATTTGAATGAAAGTTAAAGATTTTGTTTTGCTAAATTTTAGATTGAAGAAAGACAAAGAAAAGGAACATCATGATGACTGGATGTGGCAAGAACCTTGGCAGGATCCTTGGGCTGGCGCTGGAGCAGGTGCTGGAATGGTTACCGGAGGTGGCTGGTGGTGATTTTAAGTGACTACCTCTTTACAGATATGTTCTCATTATCTTCCATCGATGTATATTGCCAATTTATTTTTGTGCAGGATAGACTTAACGAGGAATCTCTTTGAATTGAAAGACGTGCGCATTGGTTCAGGATACGTTATTTTCGTACCAACAAGAAGTTGATGCTACGGCAAGAACCGCCATACCTCGTTATTTCATGATAGATTTCATCAACTTTAGAACAGGTTTACCCTGGAACGTTATAAATGTGTAAAAACTCTTGTGAAATGTATATTCTTATTAAACGGGCTAAGCTGCTGTAAAAATCTCTAATGATACTATCGCTAACCTCATGTAAATGGACTATTAGAATTATTTTGTTATATACCAAAATGGAACGTGTTGATAGATACGCTTTTGTATTTCAAACACACAGAGTTAGCTTTCATATTGAGTATGTTTAACACTCTGAATATGAAAAATATATAACATATATATATATTTATTTTTATATGTGTATGTTATTTGTCAGGTTACGGTGATTGTACCAAAGGCACAGGGGCACATAGAGCAACCATGATCCTCACAACTTTGCCACCGTTGGTTGAGTTTACAAATCTCTCACTGAGGTGTAAAATCTTTTCAGTCTCCCCCCAACTTTATACTGATTCATATTTTCATGGTGATTGATCATCTCAGATTCTAGAAACAAAATATATATATATTTTTTATTGTAAGAGAACTGTATTAATATTTTTAAGATCTCTGTGGAACTTATTTAAATATATGTACCATTCATGCACATGTTTGTGATTAAATTTAATGTCTGTTTTTGGTGTAAAATGCCAAGCATGACATTCGAACGTTTTCTGGTATAACTGTATAAATAATAAATGTGTTAATTACTCATACATCTTGTATATGAAACTATATGTGGATAAGTGAGCAATAATAAACGACTATTTCTTTACTGAAAGCATGAATTTGTTTAATAATGGCTTTGAACACAAAAACTATTCGTATATCACGAAAAGTTAACTTGATTTTTTTTTAAATCCTAAAAATTTAAGTTAATTCATACATTAGCGAATTCAATTTCTAATTACTTTTTTTTCATGAAATGTTTTGTTATTTTCTAATTTTGTTATTATTAATTTGAACATCAATAACTTCGTCACTTCACATATTGACAACTCATCTGTAGTTTCACTCCCAATTTCTCATATGAAACTCATACAAAATATAACCTTGTATAAACACAGTATTACAAATCGAGGGTTTAGTGTCAAACAACTTTTAACTACAAAATCATTTTGTAGTAAACGTTTTTTTTTTTTAATTTATCAAGAAAAAGTCATTTGACATTTTTTTTTGGTTTACCGGAAATGTGCTTATAGCCTAAGCTAACTTGTAAAGTACTACAGATACAGTTCTGTGACATGATATGCATTGTTATTTGTTTAAAGTAAAACTAAAGTTGTCTTTAAAAAAATATGCAAATTTGTAGTTAATGTTGTTTAACACTAAACCCTCGAAATGAGCTGTAGCTTCTACTTCAGTGGCGCTGACTTGCTTAAATACATTTTCATTTTTTGCATACAAACGAATTAAAATTAAAAACACTAGACATTTTATATGCTACATCTGTTATTTTTCACAAACGCCTGCACATCAGAAATACCATCAGAAGCGACTCCTCCAAATTTGAAAGCGTAAGTGTCACTTATCGCAATGACCTTCTTAACATCTAAGTCTGCCTAATCTATCTACCCCCAAACCATAATAAGGAATCTAGAACGGAGCTACTCGCCTGGTTGACCCTGCACTTACAACAAAACCTCCCCACTGTCATCACAGGGGACTTTAATATGCCCCTCCCACATTATGCAGAAGGAAAATCAGAATTGGATATCCTTCTTTCATCACTGGGTATTTTCCCCTTGCAGATCCTATCAACAAGACAAGATCAAAAGTTGGATCTTATCTACCCAAATATAAGTAAAGCTACCCTTCTGCAGAATTTTGGAAGATTTAACTCGGATCACTGCCCTCTTATCATTGAATTTAGCCCCTCGCCTAAGAATATTAACCAGGATATAAACAAAAAAAGCAACAACCACAAAACTCGTCTTCTCCACCAAGTTCATCCAGGAATAAATAATTCTTCAGAAGCTTAAAGCAATAAACTGGAACACGATCTACAAACTACCTCCATCTCAAGCAATACACTGCATAGCAGATCACCTTTGGACCATCGCTCAATTAGGGGCAGCAAGAAAAATAAGAATTTGTGAATGGATCAGGCCCTGGTTCTCCAAGCAAATGAAATCATCTTTCCATGACAAAAAAAATGCCTATCGAGAATGGCGAAAAACACGAACCCCAGAATCCTATACTTTTTCCAAAATGAAAAGAGCCATATTCAACAGGATAAGACGATAAGCCCATTATAAAATAATCTATGAGAAACTTGCAGCAGGAAAAAGAATCCCTAACAATCCAGATGACTTGGAAGACTTTCAAAGAATGGACAGATCACACCTTTAGAGATTATGGTAATATACCATCTTGCTCAAGCCAACCTTTTAAGCCAATAGCCAATCGGATCCCCCTGGAGTAGCTGTCCATCTCTAATAGAGAAATAGCAGCGGTCATGAGTGGTCTACCAAACAAGTGCACCTCAGGCCCATACAAATTTCCTCTTTTCATTATTAAGGTATGTAGCTTCTCCCTGGTGGACTTACTATCGCATACTTTCAATAGAATCATTGAAACAGTCACTCTCCCTAATGCCTGGAAAACGTACCACACAAAACCGATACCAACACAAAACCGATACCTAAAACCTGGACAGACTACAAACCTATTTCCATAGGATGCAATCTATTAAAACTTTTTGAGAAATCCATAATCAAACAAATAAATAATCAATGTTTTGGCCATCATCCATCATATCTTCAGTCAGTCATTTAAAACAGGTCTACTCTTACTAACCTCACAGAGACAAGTTGCAGGATCCAAACTGCCCTGAACTGTAAAAGCCAGATGAATATCCTATTCCTGGACATCAAAGTCGCTTATGACAGAATAGCGATCCAACCCCACCTCCACTTCCTGGAATTTCACTGTTGCATTACAGGAAACTTACTCACACTACTGCGAGATTTTCTTACAGAGAGGATCATAATAGTAAAGCATGAAGATTTTAGCGTCAACTTCAATTACACAGTAAATAGAGGAGTTCCCCAAGGAGGGGGTGCTCTCTGCGACACTATTCGCCTTAGCTCTCGATCCTTTCCTCTCAACCTGCAATAACATCCTAACCTATGCGGACGACCTGAAAATATTCTTCCCATCCAGTAGTAATGTTAGTGAGCATAACGTTGCTTTACAAGCCACACAGCAGTTAAATAATCTGGCCAACTTCCTCTCCTCGATTGGGCTCGAAATTAACCCTCCTAAAACTGCCCTCCTTCTCCAAAAAGCATAAAATACATAACAACACCATTCTCTTAAATGACCAACCCATCCAAAAAGTCGATCATCACAATTATCTGAGAATTACATGGGACAACAAGTTATCCTTATACGCTTCGGTCATCTGGTCCTCAGCTCCTGAAACGTACGTTAAAACCTTCCTAAACATAGAATATTGGATACTCAGGTGGCTAAACAAGATTTTCAAATTCTCCTTAACTATTTCCAAAGGCATTTTGTATGCAAATATGGAGTGCACACCGTGGATGATTATTGTCATTTGGACAAATAGTCATATCCTGGCCAAGCTATTGACAGGAAAATTTGATACGCCATCACTTACAGACATCATCTCGCACCCACGAAGTCAGAGGCAATCGTACAGCTTGCAAATTAGGCCACTTCGCTCTTATCTAAACTCCTTGAAAACTTTAAACAGGGCGTTCCCACTAAATACCATAGAAACCCTAAACCGGTTACAGGTTAATTGTGAAAAACTATGCTCCAATAAGGCCTACAGAAAGACTATTTCCCAAGAAACAACAGAGTTTCAACACTACTAGTTGGAACCCATCATCTGTTAGTTACTCTGAGTTATGCTGTCATCGCGACATGTTCCTCTACGAAGACATCCAGCAGTGAAGAACAAAATTTTTATATTAATATACACCAAAGAGTCAAAACATTATGACCAGCGAGTCGTTATGCAAATCGAAGCAACTGCAGGTGAACTACGGCCCATAGGCGGGTCGGGACACGGTATAAAAAACACCTGATACTGAGCTCCGTTAATCAGTGTTACTCTTGTTCTTCAGATGGGAAAGGTAGCGGACTTAAACGAGTTTGACAAAGGCCAAATTGTAATGGCCAGACGACTCGGTCAGAGCATATCCGAAACGGCACGGCTGGTGGGATGCTCACCGTCAGCCATAGTCAGTACCTACTGAAAGTGATCCGAGGAAGGAAAACCCACGAACCACCGGCGAAGTGTTGGACGACCACGGCTCATCGATGCTCGAGATGAGCAAAGGCTCTCCCGGATGTTACATGGCAACAGAAGGGCGACTGTGGCGCAACTCGCCGGTAATAGGAATGCTGGTGACGGGAGTAATGTGTTTTGACACGTTACTCTCGTCACACGTACCCGGACGTCCGCAGGTCGTCCCGAGTGCCCATGCTAACCACGGTTCACCGGCAACAGCGCCTGCAATGGGCACTCGAGCATGGAAGCTGGACCTTGAGTGATTGGAAGAAGGTCGTCTGGTCCGATGAAACACGTTTCCTGTTGTACCATGTGGACGTCCGGGTACGTGTGCGTCGTTTATCTGGGGAAGTGATGGCGCCTGAATGCACAGTGGGACGAAAACAAGCCGATGGCGGCGGTGTCATACTTTGAGCGATGTTCTGCTGGGATACCCTGGGTCCAGTCATCCATGTGCCAGGCACTCTGACCTCCACCAACTACATAAACATTATTGCTGACCAGGTACACCTTTTCATGGCAACGGCCTTCTTTCAGCAGGATAATGCGCCATGCCACACCGCCTGGATTGTTCGAGACTGGTTCACGGAACATGAGGAAGACTTCCAGGTATTGTCCTGGCTTCCAAATTCCTCAGACATCAATCCCATCGAGCATCTGTGGTTTCTGTTGGAACAGCAACTCCGATCTGCGGTGCCGCAACCATGCACCTTACCGGAGTTAAAGGATCTGCTGATTACGTGTTGGTACCAGATACCACACATGACACATTTAGAAATCTTGTAGCATCCCATGTCTCGCCGAGTAAGAGGTGTTTTGGCTGCACGTGGAGGACCAACGTCATATTAGGTAGGTGGTCATAATGTTTTGGCTCATCGGTGTACATATTTTCTTTATTGCTAAACTGTAAATATTTTTATAAAGTTATCCTCTGCATTTTAAATATACCTCTCTGGCTTGCCGCCGTACAAGGGGTGATTGTAAGTTGCAATCAGCTGAATAAATAAATACATTCGTCAAAACATAATTAACATTTTGGTTAAAATTTCTAAAAGACAAAAAAAAAAAAAAAACCTTTAAAACATTCAATGTGTGGATGACGGTGGTTATATCAACTATGCTAGCCACGAGGGAGTATCCATAGTTACAAATTCTGTGCATTCTACGGTGGGGTTGCCTGACCTGCAGGATGAAAACCCAGAGTTGTCGCTTGAAATATCTTACATTCCTGTCCAAATCGATTCTCTTGCCAACCACTCGAAAACCCCGTTAGAAATCGTTGCCATCACCAATTGAAATAATCATTTTAGAGCGAAAACGGATATTGAATTCTTACCCTTCCACCGTTGCCGTCCTTTCACCAAGAATTATTTTGGTCAGTACCGGAATCGAAAATTGCGGAAAAGGTTTGTAGTATGGATTTGATTCCACACAATAATTAAAAAGAAATTAATTTCAAATATTTTAGGACGGCGATTCTCTTTGTATAAAAGTCTCTTAGGATAGGAATTTACATTAGCATTAGCGTTAACATTAGCAGTGAAAAATGATGCAAGAAATCAAGCTTACACTGTACAGCATCAGCCAAAAAAAAAAAAAGAACACCTCCCATTTCACCTAATCATTCTCTCCAATATTTTGTCTGGCTCTATCATGAATTTATTTAAACTATCAACTTTCACAACCAACAACAAATGGATGTTCGTTCCAATAATCAAACACCCGTTGGCTATGGCGCCTCCGTAGCCAGGTGAGCAGGAGCAGCAGTGCGTAGCACACGCTTCTTGATTAGACCGGGGTTTGAGCCCGTGACCACCAAATACGGAAGATGCGGAAAGGTCAGGGAATGACCACCGCATATCCCCGGAGCAATATGGCCTTAGTTGCTAATGTCTGCAATCGTCTTTCCTCGATTTGAATTTGTGCCCCCTCATCAGTGTGATTTGAGCAGGAGGAAGGATGCCGTCAGCATTGAGCTTCTTCATTCCATTCAAAGCCTTAAACACCTCAATCAAATCGCCTCACAGGTGCCTAGTCTACAGACACTGCAATTTGCAGAAGTGATGCCTTTCTTGGTAGAGCACCCCTTTGTTGCGCTCATCAATCTTGTTGCTCTTCACTGTACTCATTCCAGCAGATCCTCATCCTTCCTAAAATGAGGCCTCCAGACCTCTACGCAGTACTCAAGATGTGGCCTGACCATTGCCTTATACAATGGGATAATCATCTTGTTCCTGCTAGCAAAATTCCTGTATATCATTAACAAAACCCCATGAGCTGTTCTGGCAACCTGTCTGCTCAGGGAACTTCATATCTGACTACACAATTACCCCCAGATCTTTTTTATTTTTTTGTACCCTAAGTGTAGTATCACACAGCTGGTTATTGCTCTTCATGGACTGCAATGTTAAACTTCAATTGCCATTTCTTAGCCCATCTGCCGAACTGTTCTAGATCCTGTTGCAGTAGTATATTGCCATTACTGTCATTAACCACCCTGCCAACATTTGTATCATCTGCAATCTTGTATATTAAGCCTGGTATGTCTTCATAAATATTATTTATAAATATAGAAAACAACAATGAGCACAACACCGAACCCTAGGGGCGCTCCACTAATAAAATTAGTACATGAAGAGCAATATCGGTCGATTATCACTCTCTTTCTCTCTCTCTCTCTCTCTCTCTCTCTCTCTCCTCCCGCTCAACCATCCCTTTATTCATAAAATCAACTTACTCTTATTGCCACGCTGCGCCAATTTGTACAGCAGTCATTTATGTGCGACAGTATCAAAAACTTTCCTGAAATCCAAGTACAGTATATGATATCAAAATTATTTCCAGTTCCCTTGTGACCACATTGCAGAAACCAATCAAATTGGTCAAACAAGATTTTCCTCTCAACAGTCGCATGCTGTGTTTGCAGTATAAATGCGCCCTTGGCTAGATGATCTTGCATTACTTCTTTTACCAGTGATTTCAAAATTTTCCCTGGAACATAAGTTAAACTAACAGGTCTATAAATACTCCTATCACCCTTTGTATCCCTTTGTGAATTGGGGATACATTTGCACATCTCCAGTCCGCGGGGACCTCTTCTGAATCGAGGATGCCCTTATAATTATGGCTAAGGGTTTGCTTACTTCGCTGACTACCTTAATAACTGGCTAGATCCCATCCACCCCAGTTGCCTTTCTTATGTTTAACTTTAACAATTTCCCTTCCACTTTCCTCTCATTTATTACAAAATCATTTAGATCCCTGTTAGAACTTGGTACATTTCTGGCATCCCCTTCCCTAAAAAAATTCCTCATGTGTGAATGTTGATACTAAATATTCATTCAGTTTGTCAGCAACCTGAGCAGGATCATCATCAGTCGAGCCATCAATATCAAGTGGACCAATATGATTTATACCCTTCCTTCTAGAGTTTGCATAAGTAAAGAAGTCTTTGCTGTTTTTCTTTGTATTGTTTGCCAAAGGTGTCTCGTAATCTGCCTTTGCTTCTCTAACCTTCTTGGTGATTTGATTACAGACTAGTATATATCTAATACAGTCTTCTGTGTCGCCCGATAATTTACCTTCTTCCCATGCAGTTTTCTTCTCTGCCATAAGTTTCATCAGTTCATGTGACATTCATTTAGGCCTATATCTTGAAGAGTGTTTCTTAGATGGCATGAAAAGCCTAGTAACTTCTATGATTAATTCTTTGAAATGCTTTCCTCTAAATGCTTTCCATTTAGAATTTGCTGACGGTAACATCACAGTCCCACTGTATAGAATTTAAAAACTGTCTGAGCCTACCGTAGTCACCTTTACGAAAGCAACAACCCCTCCAATAATTGGAACGTTAAAACATGTAATGTTTTAATGTAATGGTAACATAATAATTCTCTTAATAATTGTAACTGAAGTTGATTTTATTTGCGATTTTAACATGACTAAGCAGTTATAGCTTCGTACTGGACAGTTATAAGTTTTCAAATGGAGGACATTTGTAGCAGGTTACCATTGACTCCAGGAACGCTTTTATTGCATTGGGTGAGGCGTTTATAGATTTTATCTTAACGTGAGAGCAGAGGCAACCCTATAAATTCTGGGCCACCACAGCCAAATTGCCCAACGGTCCACCTGATCTTTAACAAATCATAACCAAACAAGTCGTCTGCCTCCCTCCCCGATTCCTTGTTTCCCCTCGATGGCGGATTTGGCCGTATAGCAGATTCGCCCTTCGTGAGAGAATACATTGCAGGATTCTTGTCCAACCATGGAGAGAGAGAGAGAGAGAGAGAATCGAGACAAAACTGTGGTTTGCACCGTCGGAGGATGAATTAGTAACTTTGTATGGCCTCAGAACATTGTCCTAAGCAGCTGTTTAAACAGATTCACTAAAAATAAAGTACTTTTTTAAAATTGGAATTATATAAGCATGCTTAAAACTGGAGAATAACGACCACTGTAAAAACAGAAATTGAAAAAAAAATGGGTAACAAAAGAACAAAATAGATATTTGTTAAAAATAGGAGGTAGGAGGGACAATGGGCCAGTAGAATCTTGTGAGGGTATTTTTGTTTTTTTTTGTTTTTTTCGTGTTTATTCTACAGTACGGCCACATAGGATCAGAGAAATTCACAAGATAGAAATAATACAAGCACAGCAGCGTATTAAGTAATCACTCAGACTTGAACCACAGTCAGCTCAAACACGTGTACAAATATACCTCACTTTTGACCACTCAGAAAGTTATGCTAACATAATTTTGCTGCAAAAACTTCATAATCCTTTGAAAAAGAAAATGTTCCCCTAGCAAAAATTTATATGGTATTAATTTTTCCATTAATTTATAACCTTTTCAAGATACCCTCGCAGGTGTTAAAATTGACCCACATGTGGGAAAGATCTAACAATCGGGGGGGGGGGGGGATCGGACGCTGGGCAATTGAATCCCCCCCCCGTCTCACATACGGCCGGCGATGGCGCTTACCTCACCACAAGATAACAAAGCGGGGGGGGGGGGAACCCTAGAATCAGCAAAAAACCCACTAATAATAATAAAATCTGAGTCATGTGAAAAATGTGCTATAAAACTAAATCATAACAATGCCATTATGCCTGCTTATTTTGTTTAGAAACTTCATGTAAACAGTAATCTTTCGTTTCGGCTCATTCACTGTATACCATTTAACCTGTACAATTATCCTAGTATCAATGAGCTAGCCTCAAACTATATTTACTAAACTGCATCAGTGGTCATTTAGTTTCTCTTTAACCATTGTTTTTCATAAGTGTCGCACATATTTGGAAATTCCGGTATGGAAACAAAAATATTCTTAAATAAAACTGTGCCGTGTTTGTTTAATTCAAACCGGCCATATTACACATAATAATAATAATAATAATAATATGCAGTTCGTTGCCCATGGTTATCTTCTGAGGATCAGTCACAAGAAAGCAATGCAGTATATATAAAAATAAATAAATAAAACACGTTACAGATGAAGCAACACGTAATAAACTGTTATTCTAGTAATATTTCACTCTCAAAGATCGGCAAGCCCATCAATGTCAAAAAATAAATAAATGAAGTGTGCATGAAGTCCAGGTGTAGAAGTAGGACAACTGAAGCCAACTATGTTGCAGCGATATAAACATGGTTACTAGAATTCATCAGCCTTAAGCAGAAACACTCCTCTTACTCGTTCAAGAATGCGAATTTTTTTTTTTTTTTTTTGCCTAAGTATATTTTGATATAAACGTTCATACCCGAGTCTACCTAGTAATAATAGAAACTTGTTTTGCTTTAGGTTTTATCATAATCACTTTTTGAGATTTTCTTTCCAAATCTAAGTTTATTCGATAATACTCAGAGTGAATTAGAATGTAATGACTTTGTAGCAGCTCTCGGCCTATCAAGTGATTCTAACGTCGCGTGGCATTTGTCACAACATTGTGTTTTGTACTATTAGCAGACGCATGGGGGTGCAGGGGGGGGGTTTAGAGGAATAAGAAGAAGGCGCATGAAACAAAGGATTCCGAATATATATATCCTGTCCTCTGTGTAAGTGAACTTGGAGCATCATGGTCTAGGTTGGCAAAGCGTTGTAAAACATCAAATCATTCATCTTTTTTGCAGGAGTACTCGAATTGGAAATGTTTTCATGGCACGGCATGGTCCTCTTGTTATATAGTGACGGATTGTTCGTAGGCGAAAATGCCACAGCTTACAGAGGACAAATTGTGCAAAAATAGTACAGCAATATACAATAATACATCAACTATTGCTAGCAGAATCGCCGGATATGAATCCCATCGGGGTCATATCCACCGATCATATCCGGATAGGATCGGATCCATATCATATAGGAACGGAACGAACTGTGAAAGCCTAGTTAGAATCCATCCGATGTAGGATTATCGCTACCATCACTGACAAAGGTGGGCCTACGTGCGATTAGGTATGTTTCCTAATATTTTTACAAGGCAGTATAGTGCCCTCTTTGTACTAAAAATGTATACAAGGGTAGTATTATTTATAATTTTTTGGATATTGAATAGCTGGAGATCGATTTTCTTGTTTATATTCAGTGAATAAATAAATAAGACTTGCTCTTAGCTGTTTAGAAAAAAGATAAATAATTTTTAAAGATAAAAGCAAAGGAAAAAATGAAATCTAAAACTTTATTGAAATTTATCGATGTAAGGAGAGAGAGAGAGAGATGAAACTATTTACCACCTTCGATGAGATTCTAGATATAAGGAGGGTTCAGAATGGACCAAAGCACACCGGAACGCTGTTCATTTTATTGAAATGTTTTTGTTATTTATTAATTTTAATTTATCTTTCAGCAAAGCATCAGTTAGTTAAAAGAAAATGGCAAATGAAATACACTCCCGAATTCTTAAAATAGGTCGACACGTGTACTATTGCAATATCAATCTACCAATGAACTTGTGTCGAAGTTTTACGAGGGGGGGGGGGGGCATTTCCTGTTTTTTTCTGGTATATGAACGAAAGCAAGAACATTTTGGAGTAGGCGATTTTGGTCTTCTGATTAACTTGCAAGTAAAAAACCACGCTTGTTGCAATCTGCGGCCATAAATACACAATCGGAGAATATTCAACCAATGATTTGTGTAAAAGGGGAATTAAGAGGACTAACAATCTTCTGGCAAATCGAAGTTACTAATAATTCTGCAGAACAGACAAAAATTCCTGTTCATTTTTATTTGCCGATTACCGTTTTAAAATCTATTCGTAGATTAGCGAATAGAGGTTTTGTGCACATTATTAGCGAATCTTTTGAGCACGTTAACTGTTATTTCTAAAAATATTTAACCGTCAAATGCGATTGGCGTTGAAACGCCCCGCAAGCATATTTACACATAATAAAGTTCAATCCAACTCTTTGCTCAACTCGCAGTGAAGATGGTCATTTTTAAAAGTCATAACTTCTCCCTATTTGGATACAAACACTGGAAAAACATGTTTTGGAGGGTTGAGCTGGAACTATCATTTTGGTTTCTAGGTAGTAGCTAAAAATATCTTCTTTATTCTGGAACAATATATGCGTGCTCTCTCAAATAAATACAGACTGTGACAGATTGTGTGTGTACATATCTTTTACAAATGGAGAGTATGAATAGGTCTCCGGTCCAACATAGACTGGAGGCCTATTTCAATAACAATAAAAATCTACAACTGTTGCCAATTTTGACCACCGTGTGCGAGTGGCACTATTGGGTTGTTAACTGGTGGAGAGCAAACAGAAGAAGTAGAAATATAAACTGTGCTGTATTGGTAGTGTTTATGGGAGCATCCGTATTCAAACATTGGGCAAACTAATTGTTAGTCACGAAAAGTAATGTTTCGCATAAAACTCGTGCATTATGTGAAAGAAACCTAGTGATCCAAACAGCCAATGCAAAAAATAGAGATCATAAGCGCTTTAAAAATTCCAGCACCGTCTACCGAAAAATTGAGTCCCCTTTTTTTAAACAGAGCTTTATGAGGACATAAGACCTTAAGTCAAAGTATGTAGAGGACCCCAAATATGTTATAAATGTTTCTCAGAGAAGGAAGGTGGCAGTGATCACAGTGTGCTGAAGTGGGAGTTACTGAAAGAGGTAACTACCATTAGGGGTAAAGGGAAGGGTTATTGCTTCCGTAAAGGCGACTACGATGGACTGAGACAGTATTTAAATTCTATACAGTGGGACCAACTGATGATGTTACCAACAGCAAATTCAAAATGGGAAGCATTCAAAGAACTTATCTTGGAAGCTACTAGGCTTTACATACCAACTAAGAAATATTGTTCAAGGTTTAGGCCAAAATGGATGTCAGATGAACTAATGAGGCATATGGCAGCGAAGAAAAATGCATGGGATACTTACAAATTAACACATGACACAGAAGCCTATGATAGATACAAGTTGATATGCAACCAAGTTACAAAGGAGGTTAGGCAGGCGAAGGCAGATTACGAGAAATCCTTGGCAAGGGATGCAAAGAAAAACAGCAAAGAGTTCTTTACTTATGTAAACTCTAGAAGGAAGGGGATGAATCAGATTGGTCCACTTGATATTGATGGGTCAACTGTTGATGATCCTGCTCAGGTAGCTAACAAACTAAATGAATATTTTGCATCGACATTCACACATGAGGAGTTATTCAGCAAGGGGAATGCCAGAGGTGTATTGAACTCTAGCAGTCAGCTACAGAATCTTGAAATAACTGGGAGTAAAGTGGAGGAGAAACTGTTGAAGATAAACACAAGAAAGGCACCCGGGGTGGATGGGATCTATCCAGTTATATTAAAGGAGGCAGCAAAGGAAGTAAGCAAACCCTTAGCCATAATTATGAGAGCTTCCTTGGACTCAGGGGAGGTACCCATAGACTGGAAATGTGCAAATGTGACCCCAATTCACAAAGGAGGATCAAAGGCTGACACAAGTAATTATAGACCTGTGAGCTTAACTTCTGTTCCAGGAAAATTAATGGAGGCACTGGTTAAAGAAGCACTGCAGGATCATTTAGACAAGACTTCAGTTATAGCTCAGACACAGCATGGTTTTGTTAAGGGGAAGTCTTGCCTGACCAACTTGATTGGATACTATGATGCAGTCACAAAAGAACTGGATGCAGGGAATAACTTTGATATTATATACTTGGATCTTAGAAAGGCTTTTGATACTGTTGCACATGGAAGACTGCTACACAAATTGGAGCAGTGTGACATTGGAGGCAAATTGCTGCTATGGATAAAGGGGTGGTTGAGGGGGAGAAGACAGAGAGTGGTAATCAATGGACACTGCTCATCGTGGACTAATGTTATTAGTGGAGTCCCTCAGGGCTCAGTGTTGGGTCCATTATTGTTTTCTGTATTTATAAATGATATTGATGATGGTATATCAAGCTTAATGTCCAAGTTTGCAGATGATACAAAGGTTGGCAGGGTTGTCAAGGACACTACTGACACTATGCTGCTGCAACAGGATCTGGAAAGGTTGAGCAGATGGGCTGAGAGGTGGCAAATGAAGTTTAACATTGACAAATGTAAAGTACTACACATGGGAAACAGCAACCCCAGAGCAACGTATCAACTCTGTGGTACTACACTGACAGTGGTAGAGAATGAAAGGGACTTGGGGGTGATTGTGCAGGCAGATATGAAGTTCTCTGAGCAGTGCAGACGGGCTGCAAGAGTAGCTCATGGAGTATTGTCAATGATATACAGGAATTTTTCCAGCAGGGATAAGGAGGTGATTATTCCATTGTATAAGGCAATGGTCAGGCCACACCTAGAGTACTGTATACAGGTCTAGAGGCCTCATTTTCAAGAAGGATGTAGAGCTGCTGGAACGAGTACAGAGAAGGGCAACAAGATTAGTGAATGGAACAAAGGGGTGCTCTTACGAAGAAAGGCTTAAGTTTTGCAAATTACAGTGTCTGGAGACTAGGCACCAGCGAGGTGATCTGATAGAGGTGTATAAAGCCTTGAATGGTTTAAGCATGCTCAATGCTGATGGGATTCTTCCTCTAGCTCAGAATAATCACCTGAGAGGGCATAAATTCAAATTGAGGAAAGACAGATGTAGGATAGACGTGCGGAAATTTGCCTTTAGCCAGCGGGTGGTTGGTTCGTGCAACAGACTGCCATCCCTTGTGGTGGAGGTTGATAGCCTAAATAAGTTTAAGGCTCAGCTGGACAGGTATTTTGAACGAACAGAGGGGTGAAGTGGAAGTGGGTTTTTTTTTTTTTTTTTTTTGGCTGATGCTGCATAAGCTTGCTTTCTTGCATCAAATGCCTCTACTAATGCTAATGCTAATGCTAATGCTAACTGCGAGACTCCCTCGGATAACAAGGTCCTAAATCATGGCTAATTTGACTTATGCTTAAATTGGCCACTACCAAATGAATGTAAGAAATACAAAGCAATAGAAATGGTAGAATTATGACTAAAATATTTTGTAGAAAACATTGTTTGCTTTTAACTACTTATGCAAAAGAGGCGTTTGTCAAGTTATGTATAACATGTCTAAATAAAATATAATTATCGGGCATCTTTCATTTGATATAGCAACAGATCTCGTTAAGTAGCGTTTTAGAATACCAAATATAATTGTACAGTATGCTAAAATGTTCTGCTTCACATGGATTACATCTTATCTGCGAAAACTGTTTGCGTGGGAAAAAGAAAAGGGATTGTCGTGAAGCCTCTGCGCTCACTTTTATTTTCTGTTAAGCACTTGAGAGTATTCTTTTCATGACCCGTGTCATTTCTTTTCCTTCCTGCCCAGTCACGTACTTATTTCACCTTACTCTATTTCTTTTATAATTCCCCCTATACGTACTATTGCTTCCGCGTAGTCATAACACATGATTGATATCACCACACAAATGCGCTGATCGCTTGTGGGATGAGGAAATGGGTACCAAAGAAAACAAGATTATGATGACAGTTTTCTTTGCAGTCAGTAATGTACCATGATTGAGGAGAGCAATATTCAATCGTTACGCTAGAAAACCAACCTATAAGAAAGGCTTTTATTGGCCCACTGCCTTCCTTAGTTTCGAAATTTTAAAACAGCATGACAGAGAAATTAAATTAAAAACTTGTTTTATATAGATTTCGTACTCCACTCTTTGCTTTACCCTTTCCTCTTATAATTGCATTCGATCATATAAGATGCCTAATAAAATATCACTAAACTAGAAAAAAGCGAATACAATAGGATTTTCTTTTAACTTTATCTTTCTCAAATAGATATTTATTGTATACCCAGTATAAAATGAAATATAAGTACAATTTATATTATAAGTACAAAATATAAGTACAATTTATCTGAACTGAAATTGTACTTATATTTCATTTTATACTGGGTATACAATAAATATCTATTTGTTAAACTATGGACCCCAGTACTCCAGGCCCATTTGTCACTATTTATCTTTCTCGTTTTTGAGAGTTATAGAAAGGACATGGTGGGTTCTTATTTTCAATAAATGCATGTCTAATGTATAGCGTATATCATTTATGTAAATAGTGTGCATAATTAAAAAAAATATATTTATAAATGTTCTTCGGAGCTCTACAGTTTCCTTTCAAAAACAAAGTTTGAGTATGCCTAAATCTCATGATAGAGAAAGAAGAATTATAGGCTTTTATGCACATTGCCTACGCGTTGTATGTTTGAAGAAGATATAGGATGAAATTCCCGAATGCTTCTCGATTATAGGTTTTACGTTCAGTTATATATATATAGGTTATTGCAACTACTATATAGTAAATTTACAATGCTTTTATTTTTGAATCAATAACCCTTTTTTTTTATTTTTTTGGTAAAATATTTTTACTGTTAAAGCCTGAAATCTGTAAATCTTAGGAGGTAAAGGTAGAGAAAAGGTAAAAGACAGAAATATCAACAGATCTCACTCTTTTACCGCTCTAATACGGTTAATCCGGGGATTTAAGTACTGTTATATTAGGCGCTTTGAATATTTTACCCAGGAAATTCACGAAAAAAAAAAATACACTCGCGTATTAGGGCACTCGAGAACAAACTCATCTGCCCATTTGTAATTACGAGTATAACCGTCCATTGCGTGTGTTCTCTGGTCGATTTGCCCTTTTTTCTGGAGGAAAATCCAGAGTTTTTGGGCAGCCTTGCTGTGCACGCCTGAGCTTAACACCTAGCCACGAGTAAAAATAAAAAAGAAAGTATAAAAATCCGCTCGTCGTTGACGGAGCGGATTTTTACGAAAACATTTCAGACGGAAAACAATGTCTGAAGACATTGTTTTCAGAAAAATAGGGCGTCATCTAAAAATCAAATCTTTATTAAAAAAAAAAAAAAAAAAACTTAACATTATAACACCCTCACAATTAGCACAGAGGTCGCGTATAGTGACGTATAGCACCATGGGGAAAAGAATTGCACTTGTCCTACGGGGGAAATAACTGCATGAATACCTCCTGTGAAGAAATCTTAGTTACTTATGATATCTTTATCAGAGTCAGATTTCTTCCCCCGTAGATTTCTTACAAGATTAGATGACAATTTGTTCCATTTGTTAATGACCCATTCGCTGAAAGAATTTTTTTTATATATCCAGGCGTGTTTCATTTGTACATGTATCCTCTAGTTCGTGCCACCTGCGAAAGACAAAAGATATCTCGTTATTCAATTTAATAAATTAATATTATAAAATTGAATAAATTAATGATAAAAATCTTAATCAAGACCCCATACAAACACCAGTTCTGCAATCTACAAAAATGAAGACTCACTTTCTGTAGAAATGCTGCTTTATAGCATTGTCTAATCTTGTCACCCTTTACTGCAATTTTTCCCATTAAATTCACATATTTTCTGAAATGGGAGCTTCAAACCTGTATTATAATATTCGAGGCCTAAACACGGTGTTCGATAATATCATGTAATAATTCCTCTAACCTTATGTGGTCATCCTGGAGTATAAGCAGAACACGTATTTATTAATTTCCACTTTGTTCCTACTTGTGAAATTTTGATATCATTAGATAAATAAAAGGCAGCAAAGGATGTAAGCAAACCCTTAGCCATAATTATGAGAGCTTCCTTGGACTCAGGTGAGATCTCATGGACAGGAGGTGTGCAAATGTATCACCAATTCACAAAGGGGGTTCAAAAGGTGACACGAGTAACTACACACTGGAACACAAGTTAGTTTAACTTGTGTTCCGGCGAAAATAATGGATTCACTGGTAAAAGAAGCATTGCAGAATCATCTAGACAAGACTGCAGTAAGAGTTAAGACAGCATGGGTTTGTTAAAGGGAGGTCTTGTCTGACCAATTTGATTGGATACTATGATGTGATCATAAAGGAACTGAATGCCAAAAATAAATTTGATAACATATACTTGGATTTCAGGAAAACTTTTGATACTGTTGCACATGGAAGACTGGTGTACAAATCGGAGCGGTATGGCATTAAGGGTAAGTTCCTAAAATGGATAAAGGGATGGTTGAGTGGGAGACGATAGAGAGTGGTAATCAATGGACACTGCTCTTCTTGGACAAATTTTATTAGTGGAGTTCCCCAGGGTTCGATTTTGGGCCCATCGTTGTTTTGTATATTTATCACTGATATTGATGAAGGTATATCAGGTTTAATTTCCACGTTTACAGATGATACAAAGGTTGGCAGGGTTGTTAACGACAGTATGCTACTCCAACTGGATCTAGATAAGTTGGGAAATTGGGCTGAGAAGTGGCAACTGAAGTTTAACGTTGACAAATGCAAAGTGCTGTATATGGGTAGAAGAGAAACATGTAGTACCACACAACTGTACCCTAAGTGTAGTACCACACAACTGTGTGGAACTACACAGTTTAGTGTAGTGTAGTTGAGTGTAGTACCACACAACTGTGTGGTACTACACTCAGGGAACTGGAAAGTGAAAAAGACCTGGGGGTAATTGTGTGGTCAAATATGAAGTTTGCTGAGCAGTGCAGACGGGCTGCCAGGGCGGGTAATGGAGTCTTGCCAATGATATATAGGAATTTTGCTAGCAGGAACAGGGAGGTGATTATCCCGTTATACAAGGCAACCTGACACCTAGAGTACACAGTACTCTAGGTATCCGGCCACACCTAAAGTACTGTGTACAGGTCTGGAGGCCTCATTTTAAGAAGGATATACAGGGTGTCTCAAAAATATTGGTACAAACGTTTAGGGGAGGTAGGTAATATCTAAAGGAATGTGAATCGCATAGGAACCCATAACCGGAAACGTCACGGGAAAGTAGTAGCAGAGGCACAAGAAGCAGAAATGACACAAGACAGTAATCAGTGGCAAACATTTATTTGACATAATATTAACAATGGAGTACGAGATGGATGCATTTCATGATGTTACAACAGATGCTCGAAGGTTCCACCATGAGACGCGATGCATGCGTGACACCGACCAGCATGGATTGGCGGACACGGTCGAACACACCTGGAGTTTCTTTGCCAGTAGCAGCAGCGCAGACGAGTCTCGCCACGAGATCCATTTCCGTCTCCACAGGCGATTCATACACGATAGATTTGAGGACCCCCCCCACAGAAAGAAATCATGGCTCTATAAATCAGGTGAGCGTGGGGGCTAGGAAACTGGACCACCACGGCCAATCCATCGACGCCCAAAACGCCTGTTCAAATGGTTACAAACACCTTCCATAATAGGCAGGCGCCCCATCATGTTGAAACCAAATGCGTCTCACATTTGCAGAACATCGTCAAGTAACCCTGGTAGAACTTGTTCAAGAAAGATCCGATATTTAGCGGAGTTCATGCGGGATGGTAATAGGTATGGGGCGACTAAGCAGTCACCGACCATATCTGCCCACACATTTATTGCGAAGCGATGTTGTGCCGCATTGGGGCGCACACCGTGTGGGCCCTCTGCTAATCCATACACTAGGTGCAGTCTGCCAGCTCACAGTTCGTATATCGATGCATGCTCCTCGTGCGGCGACTACTGCTTGAATGAGTAAACCAGAAATTTTCCCTCTCGCTAACTGATGAACAGCGCCGTGTACCACTTACTGTAACGTTTCCGGTTACGGGTTCCTATGCGATTCACATTCCTTTAGATGTTACCTACCTCCCCTAAACGGTTGTACTAATATTTTTGAGACACCATGTACAGTTGCTAGAACGAGTATAAAGAAGGGCAACAAGATTGGTGAAGGGAACAAAGGACCAAGAAAGGCTTAAGTTCTGCAAATTGCAGGGCCTGGAGAGAAGGCACCTACAAGGTGATCTGATTGAGGTGTATAAGTCCTTGAACGGGTTGAGCAAGCTGAATGCTGATGGGATTCTTCCTCTTGCTTAGACTAAGAACCTGAGGGGATACAGTTTCAAATTGAGGAAAGATAGTTGTAAAATAGATGTGCGGAAATTTTCCTTTAGCCAGCGAGTAGTTGATTTGTGGAACAGGCTTCCATCTTTTGTAGTGGAAGCTAATAGCCTAAATAAATTTAAGGCTGAGCTGGACAGGCATTTGGAACGAATGGAGGGGTGAATGGGAAGGGTTTTTTTTTTTTTTTTTGGCTGATGTTGCATAAGTTTGCTTTCTTGCATCGTATACCTCTATTAATGCTAATGCTAAAATCCTTTGGGATCCTGTTGTAACATAATTTGGGCAGTGGGCTAAGAAGTGGCAACTGAAGTTTAACCTTGACTAATGCAAAGTACTGCATATGGGCAGACGTAAGGGGGCATAAATTCAAATTAAGAAGAGACAGACGTAGACTAGAGGTGCGGAAATTTGCCTTTAGCCATCGGGTGGTTAATTGCTGGAACAAACTTCCATCTGTCGTTGTGGAAGTCGATAGGTTAAATAAATTTAAGGAGGAACTGGACAGGCATTTGGAGGGAATGGTGTGATTTTTTTTGACTGATGCTGCATAAGCTCATACACTTAAATAAATAAAATAAATTTTCTGTTTATACTCCGGGACGACCAAACGGTCAGAGGAGTTCACAAGATAGACAGATTACAAGAAACAGCACCGTATTCAGTAGTCACGGGCTTGAACCCCGGTCACTCAAGGCACGTGTACTTATGCACCCGCGCGCCTGACCAGTAGGCTACGGCGGCCTCCCTTGCATCACATGCCACTACTACATCAGGAATCTTTGACGTCAAATCTATTATGCTTTATCAATGTGTTTTTTTTATGTAAACCCCAAACACGAGAGGTATTAGAACCTGTACTACTTAGTGCCGCGCATAGGTTGGATGTTAAGAAGATATTTATTTGTTTACATTAGACTTTAGCTTCTGTAGGTTGTAATTATCAGGAAAATATGTATGAAGGAAAGTTGTTCTAGAAAACGGAAGTTGAATGAATAATTGAGGAAGAAGTAAAGTTGGTTCTATGAATTGGTAGTTGGACAGTAAAAAGATGTTGACTGGTTGCGGCACTTGTTCGGACTGCTTTATCAGAGATTGCAGGAATTATAGAAGTCAATTCGAAAGAACAGTACCCATGGAAGAATCTGCAGAAAAGGCATGAAGCAGAAACAGAACTTCTATGAGACATGGGGTGGAGAGACTCTGTTAGAGATGAGTCATTAATTAGATTTGCATATTTGCAATGAATTAACTTCTAGGTAATTCATTTCCAATTGCGAATAATCAAAGTAAATCATTTTCATATTTTAAATGAAGTACGTGCCATTGTTATAGAGAAGGGTGTTGGCAATATATCCTACTGCTTCTTCTAATATCTCTGAATAATTCTACAGAATTCTCTCTATTTTTTTCTTTACTCACAAGTGCATTTTAGTGATTACATAATTGGCAGTAGGGGTATCAGGGCAAAACGAATTAAGACTTCCAATTATCCGAAGTGCTTTGAGAAATAACTTTGCCCATATAATCAAAATTAGGATAACCTCAAAATGAAAGAAAAAATTGTAAATGTGACAAAAATGTAAATTTATTTATATACATATCGTAGTCGTATTTAAAAAAAAAAACTACCACATTGTAAGAAAATTTCACACAATTTAGCATGTATATATATTGTTTTTTAAAAAGAAAACAGCGAAGTTAGCTTTTCATTTGGTTTGCCTTCCTGCAAATGTTGCTTCGTAAAGTTCGAAGCATTGTTATGTTAGCAAGCATGTGTCCTTTTTGTGCTATGTACACTGAACAGACAGAAACATGGGATACCTACCTAGTAACGGGTAGGCCCACCTTTTGCTCAGAAAAGGGCAGTCATACGGAGGAATTGACTCTACTAGTTCACGAAAGCGTTCCACAGGTATTCCTGGTTGGAAGATCCAAAGCTCGAACGAACCTTTCCATATCTCAAAGATGCTCCACAGGGTTCATGTCCGGTGAACGGGAGGCCCTTCCATGGCGGTAAAATCTGTGGAATGCTCTTCGAACCATGTTCTAGTCATTACTGCTCTTTGGGGAGATGCATTGTCCTGCTGGAAGAGTCCATTGCCCTGTGGTGCACGATGACAATAAAGGGATGTAGACTGTCTGCGAGGATGGACACGTAACCTGGACCGTTCAGAGATGCGTCTATACTTACCAGAGGTCCCAACGTGTGCCAGTTGAACACGCCCCAGCCATTACCGATCGTCCACCTGCCTAAACAGTTCCTTTTTGACATGACGGGTACTTAGCTTCGTGCGGTTTCCGCCCGATACACACCTTACCGTCTGCTCGAAATAACTGGAAACGGGACTCATCGGACCAGTTTCTAGCTATTGGAGACCTGTTTCCAATCATCAAAGGTCCAGTGCCGATGTCCTTTCTTCCAGTTGAGGCGTGGCGTCCTGTGTCGTGGTGTTAGCAATGGATTTCTGGTGGGTCGGCGGCTCTCATAATCTATTGCAGCTAATGATCGCGAAAGCAGTGTATCTATATACCTGCCAAGCGGTGGATTCGTCCACTAGCGAGAGGGTGACAGCATCGCGTTTCTCAGGAACCAGGTATCTCATGA
Organism: Mastigoproctus giganteus; assembly: GCF_048544385.1. Classification (NCBI taxonomy): domain Eukaryota; kingdom Metazoa; phylum Arthropoda; class Arachnida; order Uropygi; family Thelyphonidae; genus Mastigoproctus; species Mastigoproctus giganteus. Next base: position 36,529,067 of record NC_143581.1, read on the forward strand.
ATTCTGTCCTTTCAGTGTGGTTGAATAGACACTCATTGAAGTTTATAGCCTTTTTCATGACCCGTAGAAAGAAATAACAACCTTTTTTACGTTTTAACATGATAAATGCACACGGACCCAAATAAAAAAAAGTAATAAATAAAATCCGAAACGAAAGGTAAAATTAATCGTAGGCTTACTGATAATAGGCCTATATAACTGGGTGGTTAAGCACTAGGGTACAGAAGTGCACGTCGTTTTTTTTTTTTCAGTGACCGAGGTTCAAAATCGCGTGATTACTAAATACGGTATAATTCGTATATTCTCTTTCTGTCTTGTGAATTCCTTTGATGTTATGTGGTTGTTGTTCCAGCTTATAAATACAAAATTTATTTATTTATTAATATTACTAGAGTGAGACAGGAAATAGACAGCAAATGTAGAGTCATGTTTCTGAAAAATTCAAGGTCTTTTGTGGAACTTTACAAATGACCACAAAGAAAAACCGTAATGGATTCCTCGTATAGTGAAATTCCGCTTTACGAACAACAGATTTGTGACAACAGATCTTATGAGCAAAAATTTTTGCAACTGAACATCGGATTCACCCGTTATTTCTCGATCTTAAGAATTTTTCTGCGACTTCATAAAGCATCGTCCTTTTGAAAGTAAATGGACAGTTTTCAGCTTTGTGACAACAGATCTTATGAGCAAAAATTTTTGCAACTGAACATCGGATTCGCCCGTTATTTCTCGATCTTAAGAATTTTTCTGCGACTTCATAAAGCATCGTCCTTTTGAAAGTAAATGGACACGTTTTCAGCTTTTAAGTATTTTATTTATCATAATTATGTGCTGTTCGGTGATAGGCCGGAAATGTGAGCTTTAGTGAACCGGAGATTACGTCATGACACCGCTCCTGCTCACTATTCGCTTTGAATTTGGAAAACAAAACAAAAACAAAAAAAAAAAAAAAAAAAATACAAGAAGATAAATTAATTTTCGAACTTCAAACCTCTTGAAAGGTCACAGATTTGCAACATATTTTGGGAAACTGTTCAGAACGCACACAGGATTGCAATTCTAATATTAGGCTATCGCAAATGCTTCCAAAATTTGCAGACGCAGTGGAATAGGTATAGACTGAAGTACTGTTAAGGAGACTACTTCCAAGTAAATCCATCCAAATAATAAGTAAACTTAATCATTTCCCAAATATTAGTTCTATCCACACCTCGTATCTTGCTTTATTATTATTTATTTGTATTTTTTAAGAAAGTTACTGTGGTGGCGCTTTGTGCACGCCTTGGCATGATGAAATTCACGATGTTAGTAAGGTGATGGGATAGTTGATGTGTTCATTTAAACCGAATAGATATTTGCACTGGCATGTTAAACCTGTTGTGTTTTCGGTTAGACATACTGTAGCATTAAAATTGGTTATGGTGTGATTTATGTGGATATATAAACTTTTATTTTGGTTAACTTTCCTACAATTCGTCATGGGTAATTCTGACTTAGACTTTAATTTATATTTTGAGACTGCGGTTGGACTGGCTAAAGAGGCTGGCAAGGTTAGGCAGTTTGATATTATACTGTATTTTGAATAAGGTACATATTGTTCATCAAAATGCTCCATTCTTGAGGGCTGTGTCTTCTGATTATTTTGTCGTGGTTGATAATTGTTTTGCCTAGTTACAAGTCGGAAGTGTGGCGTGCTGAATAAATCACTGTTAAGTTTTGAAACTTTTTTCATAATCTAATTTTAATAAAGAAAATTAGAATTCTAATTCTAGAAAAAGAAAAAAAATTAGAATTAGAAAAACCAAAAATTTCTTTATTAAATTCAGCAGATACTTTTATCTGCTATAATTTTTGGTTATATGCCCCCAACCAAAATTAAAGAAAAAACGCGGGAGGCGTTCTAAGAAAAAAAAAAAAAAAAATCAAAAGCCTGGTTGCCATGCCCCCCTCCCTCACGATGACACCTGGATACACCACTGGTTTTGGCGGTAGCGAGTAACTCGTCTGCTGGCAGCATTTTGCAATTGCAGAAAGCTGTTGAAAAGAAAACGACTTAGTTGCCGCTTTTATCATTATTACTAAGGGGACTACTGAAAACTGTTTTGATTGCTGATCAGAATCATTGTACATGAAATTTATACCAAAGTTTTTAACATTAAAGTTAAAAACCCAAGAATTACTTCAAAAGACAGGATCATATTAGAGTTTTTACGAGTTTTAAATCCTGTAAATAAATATCAGTTTGACTTGTTCCAGAAAATTACAAGACAATTAACTAATAACAACAATATCCCATAGAGTCAAGACCAGAATGAATTATAGCAGATAAAAGTATAAAAATTATAGGTTATACAAAAGGTACTAGGAAAGTTTTGCAATATGACGCAACAATGAATCACAGGAAGCTGCTTGTTGCTGCATGTTGAGACATGTTCATACGTGCATAGTAGCCGCCGCGCCAAGTCGATGGGCTCAGTTATTCATTAGTAGTGAGAGTGTAAAGTGCTTGCGATGGCATCGTGGTCACGAAATGAGATAAGGACAGTTTTGCGGTATAATTTTGTGCGTGGTTTAACCATAGACCAGTGCTTAGAAGAAATGACTCTTGCACTAGATGATGATTGTCCACATCGTACAACGATATTCGGGTGGTATAGAGAATTCCAAAGGGGAAATTTCCTCTGGAGGATTCTGAGAGGCCGGGAAGGCCACGAACGTCAGTTACGGAGGAAAACGTTACTGCTGTGAGGAAAATGCTTGACGAAAACAGGCGAGTGACCTACCAACAGATAGAGGATACTTTGGGCCTAAATGCACCAGCAATTCGTTCGATTCTGCAAGATCATTTGCACGTGAAGAAACTTTGTTCTCTCTGGGTGCCGCATCAACTGACTGAAGAGCAGATGACACGACGTGTGACTTGGTGCCGGGAGATGTTAAAAAAGTTTGATAAGGAACAATCTCGGTATGTGAACAACATCGTGACAGGTGACGAGACTTGGCTGTACTATTACGATTTGCCGACCAAGGCTCAAAACAAAGTTTGGGTCTTTGATGATGACGACACACCCGTAATTGTCAGAAAATCCCGATCTGTAAAGAAGAAAATGATAGCTGTATTTTTCAAATCGAGTGGAATTGTGGAACGTGTCGTTTTGGACACGCAGAAGACAGTCACAGCTAAGTGGTATACTGAACAATGCCTGCCTAAAGTCATTGGATCTATGAAGAACCTGCGGCCAAAGTCAAGAATGGACACCTGGTACCTCCATCACGAAAATGCTCCAGCTCACCGCGCCAAAGCCTGCACCGAATATTTGACCACGACAGGACTGAAACTTCTCGAGCACCCTCCCTACAGGCCAGACCTTGCTCCCTGCGACTTTGCACTGTTCCCGCATGTGAAAATGAAGCTAAAAGGGAGGCGGTTTTCCAGTGATGAGGACCTTCTACGGGCTTGGGACAACGAGTGTGCTTTACTCCCTAGTGAAAGTTGGCAGAACTGGTTTAAAGATTGGTTTCGGAGGAGGATGGAGAGGTGTATTGAATGTAGAGGAAATTACTTTGAAAAAATTAAATAAACAAAGCTGTATTGCAAAACTTTCCTAGTACCCTTTGTATCTCTATGCATTCTCAATTTAAGGCCAAATCTCAACCATTTGGCCTTAAGTAATGTTAGAATGACACAACTGCCCTTGTGTTGTGAAGCAGTGACAACTCCAGATTATGGGTACACCTCCATACTTTGGCAAGAAAGAGAAGACGAAGGCAGTGATTGGCAGGTGAAGACACCTCCCACCCACTGCTTTCCTCCTCTCCTTCTTCTCGCCCACATGTTGCACGTGGACATCACAATATGTCGGAGCCTAAATGAAGAAAAAGAAACAGCCATAGAGAGCAAAAAATAGGTAAATGTAAATTTTTAAAAACAAGTTGCAAAAATTAACACCAGACACAACCACTGACACTTCTCGGTCCCACATTACTAGATGATTTTGAGTGCATTTACAATGAGAATTGTGCATGCACATCAACAAAAATTGAAAAAAAAGCATTTTTGTTGCCCCCAAGCTGCTTGACCAGACAGTTGTTCTGCTCTTCGGCCACATCCGAGATGCAGTAAAAAGGGTTTCCCATAAACTGGAGTATAGCCAAATTATATTAATATCAAGAACCAATAAATAAAATTACAGGAGAATGTGTAATGTGTTGTCAATAATAACAATAACAACAAGCATTATTAATACATTAAAAATGAATACAATTACAGAGGAGCCATAGTACTATCAGTATAAGACTGAATAATTGTATGGGGAATGTATTATTGTGGCACATAGTAAGTCCTCCTAATACCAGTGGAGCAATGTCAGAATGCTGCAGACTGTCGAAGGTTTGTGCTAACCAGGTGCAGCCTTTTTTAATTTATCACACTCACTTTATTCATCTGATAAATGGTTACTTTCATCAAGATACCTTTTCATATTGCAAGGCATGATCTTTTGTGAATAGCTCAGCTGTTTACAAAAGATCATTCCTCCAGTATGTGGATGACTTCATTATACATCATTGACCTGGGTTAGTTGCCAAATCTCAACCATTTGGCTTTATATATAATGTTAGAATGACACAACTGCCCTTGTGTTGTGAAGCAGTGACAACAACACAACTCTGTTGAGCATCTCTGGGATGAGATGGAACAAGTTGTTTGCTATATGGATATACCATCATCCAATCTTATGTAACTGTGAGATGCAGGCAATTCTACATGTGCCAACGTTTTTGTGGAACACTTTCAGCTATACTTTCTAAGGTATAAAAATAATAGTAAAATATATTTTAAAATATATTTACTAATAAGTAAGTCAGAAACATCTCTCTCTCTTTGTTCAACACATAAATCAGATACATCTCTCTTTGTTCAATACATAAATATTGCTTTACTGATGTACATTTAATTCATCATGGATTATCTAAATGATTACCAATAGTGATGTGTATCTCTGTGATGCAGTGGCTTTGCCATTTTCTGCCCATTTGGCAAGGATTCCTATTGCTAACTAAAAGATATTTATAAAGTCTTTTTATTCGTGGACTCAAGTGAAAGCATTTCCCCTGATTTTTATTCCTGGTTTTTCATTCTGCCATCTTGTGAAGTCTGCGAACATGTACCCACAATTTATTATACATATAATACATAATCCTCCATCCCTCATCATGAGGAGGATATAAATGATCACCACAGTGTGCTGATTGTATATAGATGGGACCTAAGCTGCATTAACATATATGTTAATGCATTCAGGAACTTTTGGGGGTGGTGAAAGTTTTTGCTGGTTTTTTTTTTTTTTTTTTTTAAGTAGTGGCAAGGGAAGCTTAGGTACATGTCATCAAATGGTCACCCATGCCAGTGAGCATACCTCATTAGACAACTGATTAATGGGTCCTAAGTAATAAGAAAGCAGTTTAATTTAACTTTTGTGTCTTTTTATTGTTGAACACTGTACTGCAAATTGAGATGCTTGCTGATATGTCAGTATTTATGGTGATCTCTCTCTCTCACATTGGTTCTTTTACCAGCTTTGTTTATTCATTGAATAATCTGTGGCAGAATAATTGACTAAACAGTGCGTAGAAAACATTTCAACAACCTTCTTTGATGATATCCACTTATTGGCTGAATGAACCTGTTTATAATACTAATAGACCATAGTAAATGTCAGTAAAAGATTATGATAATCAGTATGTCAAAATAGTGCAGTGATTTACTTTACTTTATACATAAAGCTTACCTTCTTTTATCCAGTTTTTAAATGCATTTTAGCTATATACGAATGTATCTTGTGCTCCCTCCCCAAGAGCTAAAAATAGAAGTGAGTACTTCAATTAGACGTTAGAAAAAAAAAAAAAAATGTGGACAGTCCCCAAGGTGAATTTGCTTAATAAATGAATCAGAATTACAACCAGTGAAATCGTATATCATAGTCATTGAGTGACAGATTCATTTGTTCAATGATCAAATATTGGAAAGAGATTCCTAAGTGTTTTTCATATACTCTTTTAGTCAGTTCTACTTAAATGAGAATACTTAGTTACCTAGAAACAAATGAAATGTTGTGCAACATTAAGAACAATATAAAATTATTTCTCAGCCACAGCTCTTGATTAAACATTTTCATTGTATAAAGCAATGAGGTTTTTGGTTTTATGGTTAGTTTGTCAGGATTCATTTAATTTTATCAGTAGATTAAAGTAATCAATTAAATAAAATGGATAAGGCTGTTTTTGATGTGAAAACATGTTTAGTAGCACCTAACCGTAGCCGAGTGGTCAGGAGCACACGCTGTTTGAGTAGACCAGGGTTCAAGTCCCTGACTGCTGAATATGGTTGATCTGCCAACCCGCACTGGACCAGCGTGGCAGATTATGGTCCATTTCCCTCATCATGAATTGTTGAGGAGGCTTCCATCCTGCAGTGGGTTGATAATGGCTGCACTTTGCCTTTTAACAATGGAATCTAACGGAAATGTGAGATGGATGTGTATTGTTGTGGTCAAATATTTGACCACAACAATACACATTGTAATCATGCTAGGGAAGTATGACATCACAAGAACCATAATAATGGTTCTTTAGCAGCACATCATACTATTCTACAAATGGATTTTGTTAACCTCTTCCAGGCCAAGGGTGTTTTCACATAAAACATCTTTTTGTTTATATAGGGTACGCACTAGGGCTTACAATACCAGGATACCGGTCATTTTTTTCCGGTATTCAAATACCGGTATTGATACAAAAATACCAGTTTTTCGGTACTAATTTTTTAAAAAAAATGGTTTATAATCTAATCACATAAAGGTTATAAAATCACCTTTGTGATTATGATGTCCTTATCTCTACTAGCAAATGCTCGATAAATCATTGATAGAACACCATGCAACATTGCAACCTGTCCACAATTCTCTTACAACTTCATGTCTGACCGTATCATAACTCCCAAGTCCCGTTCCTCCACTACTGACTTTAATTCAACTCCACCAAATGTATAAGTTATTTTGGGGTTGCTGTTCCCCAGGTGTAAGACCACGCATTTTTCTGAATTAAAGCATAGCTGCCACTTTTCTGACCATCCCGGAAGTCTATCTAGGTCACTCTGAAGAAGCTCTGCTTGGTGGCGATCATTAACTACTCTGCTGATCTTTACATCATCTGCAAGTTTAGACATCACACCCTATATCCCTTCATAGATGTCATTTAAGATAATCAAAAACAACAGTGGTCCCAATACTGATCCTTGGGGAACCCCGCTTCTTACATTAATCCAATCTGAGGAATAATCATTTATCACAACCTCCTGCCTGGTCCCCTCAAGCCATTGTGCTATCCACCTAAGGATTTTCCCTATGATTCCAGACTGCTTCAACTTATGAATAACCGCTCATGTGGGACTGAATCAAATGCTTTGTTGAAATCTAAATAAACAGTGTTGAAATTATTCTCTAAATCCAGCTCATGAGTGACCTGCCAAAATGGCTAACCTGATTTGTTAAACATTATTTTCCCTTTACAAAACCATGCTGTGTATCCTACAGAATTCCATTTCCATCTAAATGATCCTGAATTCCACCCTTGATCATTGCCTCCATGATTTTTCCCTACTACTGAAGTTAGACTTGGCCGGTCGATAATTTCCTGTTACACTCCTAGAACTGCCTTTATGTTCCAATTTACACCAATCCAACGGAATCTCTCCTGAGTCCAGTGATGCTCTCATAACTAGCCTTAATGGTTCAATGCACTCACTTGCCGCCTTCTTTAAGATTATAGGGTATATGCCATCAACCATAGGAGCCTTACTCGCCTGTGGGTGTGAAAGTTTTCTCATTAAATCACCATATGAAATTTCAACATCATTAATTACATTTTTTCAACTTCACTCCCATAATTTCTCATTGACGTGAAAAGTTTTTCTTCTGTAAATATCGATGCAAAGTAACTGTCGAGTTCATCTGAAACGTCAGTTGGCGTATCTAATACTATCCCACACAATTACATGTGTGTCTGACCTGATTTGTCCTTCTCTTCTTTGCATTTATATATGTGAAGAATTCCTTAACTGCACTCTTTGCTCTCTTCTTTATTCCTTATCCCCACTTTTTACTCTCTCCCAGACTCAGTAAAGATACTATAGTGAAAATTATACTTTGCTTAATAAAACGTCTGTCTCCTTCAGAAAATGATGAACATAATTCAACCATGGAAGACTAACATGGAACAGAACATCAGTGTTCCGCAAATTCTTTCCAAAATAAGAAATCGCCTGACTCCAATGAGATTTTAAAAGATGAACTTGAGTCGGAAATTAATGAAATACTTTAAACTATTTTTGCTAAAAAGTTCAAAGCCTTGAAAATATAGACTGAGATCGTCTACAATTATCTCAGTACCAGAATAGAATCTGAAAGGGCGTTTTCTGCCGCTAATCAAATATGTACCAAAATTAGATCCATTTTAAACAATCATTCTATTGATTGCTTATGTTTCTTAAGAGCTCACTTTATTCGGACAGGTAGTGTGGATGCTTAAACATAACTAAACTTTGCAGTAACAATATGTATTTTTTTGTTTTTATAATAACTGTTTTAATGATTTTTTTTCAGGATGTTTATTATTGCAATAAATGTTTATTTAAAACTTGAATTCAGGTAATTATTTGTTTTTTCCTTACTTTATTACTTTTTCCTTACTTTATATTTGTTTTTTCCTTACTTAACTGTCATCAAAATTTATTGAGAAAAACGGTTTTTTTTTTGGAATACTGGTATTAATACTGGTATCCCGGTTTCATAAATTAAAAATACCGAAATACTGGTATTAAGATTTTGATCAGTATTTTGATCCTACTATGATTTTGATCCTAGTATGCACGCAATTTTTTTTTTTTTTTTTTAAGTGCACGAAATTTCAAAATAAAAATAGCCTCTCAGATTCAGCAACAATTTCACTGCTTACTTTATTTAAAAGATGAAAGAGAATCCACATTACACTTGGCATAATATAATACACATACTTTATTAATGAAGTAATAGGACATTTGCAAATGAATATGTACATGAAAGTCCTTATGTACTAGCTAGTAATAATAATGTGGTGTTACTACTACTACAACACACAGTGCCATTTTAAACAAATATAATTGTTTAAAGTACAAGTACATTTTAAAGATGTATAATTACAAGTAAAATACAGTACAATTTTAAACAAGTATAATTTTTTTTTATATATATCTATTTGTAATGTATGCCACTATCCTGACAACTACTAAATGTCTTATTATAAATGGCAGGTGCATTTATAAGAATGAAGTTTTATATATATGCTCTGAATAAGAAAAAAAAAAGAATTTGAAATGTCACTGATTGTTTTTTTAATTAGGCAGTGTACCTCCTTAAATATTTAATATTTGATTATTGAATGATCTGATTTTGTCCAGTTTTATTAATTTAAGATTTTGTATTTTGAGGTTGAAGATTTGAATACTGTAAATGTGCACTTTTGTGAAATTACTTTCTGTTTTCATAAACACATTTTAATAGAAGTTTTCAATATGACTGATATGTTACATTTATTGCAGATTATAAGAGATGCAATTGGGAAAAATAAAAACATCAAAACCAAGAAAAGTTATGCAGATTTAGTAACTGAAACTGACACTGAGGTTGAATCATTTTTAATAAGTAACTTTAAAGAAAAGTTTCCAGACCACAAGTAGGATATTATATATATTTAATTTTGTTTTGAATAATTTCAGTTCTTTTGGAAATTTTCATTATTTCCAACAGAAGTATTAGTTTTGTGAGATAATTGCAATCATCTTAATAAGAATTTATTGTATTATTTTTCAAACGATTATTTTGGAGTTATGAGATTAATATTCTAGATTCTGGAAAGCTTAAAATAATTTTAATGTAGACAAATTAGTTAATATATGCAGTGCATCACATTTCAAGCACATTAGCAAATAATAATAATTCATGATTTATAACAAAAAAAAAAAAAAAAACCTAGCAAGAAGCAATTATTTTTATATGTGAACTAAGAACATCTTATATCTGCAAATTTGCCATATTGCCCATTCATTCCTCCAATTAGTGCATAGCAGCTGGACTTCTATTTGTTTGATTTTAATAAAATTTGGGAAAGTATGACAAATTTTACTAAAAGAGCCAAATATAAAATTTTATGAAAATCCGCCCACTGAAAATGGATGGATTTTCATCTGTGTGGTTAGGATTGTCTGGTATTCTGCTAGGTAAATGAACAAGTTGAGTCATTAGTAATTGCAAAAGCCGTAGCCTTTCAACCTGCTGGGTCTGTGCAACTAAAATATGGAGGCCAACTGAGTTGTGAATATTAAAATCACCAATAAAAATTACCTCACTGTTAGGAAGGTTAGATTAGAGAAATTAAAGTTTTTTGAAAGGAAATCAAAGCATTCAGAGTGATTAGGAGGGTTGGGGCAATGATAGGGCAACAGAAGAATTTAACAGTATGGAGTAGAGATATTTTAAGGCAGAGGAGATCAAAAAGAGGATATTCCAAATTAGGAAGTCTTGGACAAGGAATATCAGAGTGGACATATGCACAACTACCATCTTTGAAGTGAAAGGAATCATAAAGTGAATAATTAGGGAAACTGAGAGGAGTATTGGTTGAAGCAATTGATAATTGGGATTCTGTCAGAAAAAATAAGTGGGGCTTGGCAGACTAAGTGGAAATGGACATCATTGAGATTGGAGCTGAGACCACATATATTTGTGAAATGATTGAGGAAGTGGTTTGGAAGTTTACATCTTTTCACAGATAAGTTTGGAGGTCTGAAGGCTTCATTTTAGGAAGGATGTAGAGTTGCTAGAATGACTACAGAGTAGAGCAACAAGATTGGTGAGGAGAACAAAGGGGTGCTTTTACTAAGAATGGTTTAAATTCTGCAAATTGCAATGTCTGGCGACTAGGAACCTGCGAGGTGATATGATTGAGGTGTATAAGGTCTTGAATGGTTTGAGCAGACTCAATGCTGATAGGATTCTGTCTTGCTCAGATTACAAACCTGAGGGGGGGTATAAATTCAATTGAAATATGACAGTTGTAGAATAGATGTGTGGAAATTTGCCTTTAGCCAGTGGGTAATTGATTGCCGGAACAAACTTCCATCTGTTGTTGTGGAAGTTGATAGCTTAAATAAATTCAAGGAAATACTGGACAAACTGCTAAAGTTTGTTCTATTAGTTTTACTATTCATGATGCATTCATTAAATAAAGTAAAAGTAGGGGGGGGAACATGTATGAATTAATGAAATTTTTGGATATGGTGTATACATAACGAGATGTACCCAGGTCCTTGACATAATGTGGCCCCCTCACCGCATATACACATCATTACTCAGCTGCATCCAGTCACTAGCTAGAGGGTAAAGGAAGTGAGAAACTGGGAAAGGCCACCGTGTGAGACAGCCTGTGGTATGTGTTCAGTTACCTATCCACAGGAGAGCCTGTCTGACTTTATAACAGAGATAACAGTACTTCTGGAGGCAAGACCATCAAGCCAGTGTTCATTTTGGTCTTGAATATGATTCTTGACACATCTAGAAAGATTTTAACTACCATCCTTTTAAAATAAGAGAAAGCAGCCATATTTTTGGCTGTGATTGCTATTCTGAGGCGGCATCTTTGATGAATAGCTGCGCTTCAGCTATTTATATTCATTTTACTGCTGAAAAGTATATGACAAAATAATTGAATGTTGTGTGCAGCCTGTACAGAGGTACTATAGGATTCATATTCTTGGATGATAATGTTCCTCTACTTAGGGATTAGTAGGTTGATAAATTTCTTATTCTAAATAGCACAAGAGCTCATTGCAAGAATTGTTTGGCTGTTGGGCGATTGTACATTTTTTAAATTCTTAAATTATGGTGAACTGACTCCTGTTTTGGGTAGTCATGAGATTATGATTCATGAAAAGATGCATATTTCTTTTCAAGCTAATAGTAATATTACTAATAATGCTCTCTGATAATAATATTCCATACTGAAAAGATTTTATAGAATTTCATCACGTATATATTTTTATTTATCTCCAATTTATTTCCTCCAATTTGCTTATTTCTTTTCAGGAATATTTTATAGGAAATAATCTAAGATTTGTTATGGTTTTTATTATTTACTGTCTTTTAAGATGATACTAAGTTTGTAAAGATGTTTACTGTCTTTTAAGGATGATACTAATTTTGTGAAGATTGAAATTGGATACTGGATAAACAATAATGTTGTTGGTCCCACACAAAACCACAAATCTGCAGAAAGATAGTTTTGAGAAAAATGCATTTAAAGATTCTTTGACTTTGGTAAAATCAAGTTTTTAAGTTATTTAACTAAATGTTGTTTTATAAGTACCTTCCAAAGATGCTACTTTTAATTCATATTGGTAATTTAAGATTACCATTATGTTAGGGGCTTAAAGAGCACTTTCATGATTTTGGCGTTGTGAAGTTTGAAAGTTTGTCAGATTAATAAAGAATTGAAAAGGTCAAAAAAAAAATTTTTAACACACATTTTTGTTGGTCAGAAATGAATATTTTATTAATAAAACAAGGTTAGAATAACATATACATATAAATAAGTGAAAAATATATTAATAACACAGGTTTAACTACAATAGCATACAAGTTGGTATAACTTAATTTTCAGCATCTTCATATTCAGATTCTTCACTTAAGTCCGGTGCTGGTAGTAGCCCTTATTTCCATTGATGGTTTTAATTTTAAATAGAATTTGTGATATTGTCAAATCTTGGCACATATTCATTAAATCTTTAGGCTTTGCTTGAGATATATACAAAATTCCTCATTATAGACATTTTCTCCACGGAACAGCCCTTTAGGTTGTTTGGCGAGAAAAGTAAAATCGCAAAAATTATCACATTGAATGATATTTTCACAGAATGGTGTTGGTTTTAATCTTGTGCCTCTTAATTATTTAGGCCATCTCTCAGACACATGCATGGGTACATATTGGGCTTTTCTCTCAACTTTAAAGTGCATTGAGTCACACTCCATTTCTGAATGGCCCAAAAATTGTCTAACAGTTTTTAAACGGGATAATTTTTAAAAAGTACATGCACTTCGAAGCCATAAGTAATGAGTCATTATCATCATCGGAGGGTACGTAATTTTTATCATCATCTGAAACTTCAAAGTCATTCAAGGGATTGGAATTTTCATCTTCTGAATCAGATTCCATTTGAAGTCAGGAACATGTTGCAAGAATTCTTCACATTCTTGTACTCATTATTCCAAATTTTACTTTTGACTGCAAAAATGAGATGTTGCAAAGGACAACTAAACAGTAATACTGATTAGCAAACTGAGACAAACAAAACCATACATGTAATAGCATGCACGAGCTGGACTTCCTCCACCCTACTGTACATGCCAAAAACACGAAAGTGGTACTTTTGCAAATTGCTCTGTCGGTATTTACCATGCCAAACTAACAAAAGTGCCACATTTGTGAATCTGCATGGTGAAAAGTGTTTTTTTCACAGATAAGTTAAAACGTATGTAACATTTTTACCACTTGGCCTTGAAATACGCATATGCATCTTTGACAGGATGTAGTTGACCAAGAAACAACCTCAAGAATGCATTTAGGTAAAAAGTGCCAAATTTGTGGTTTTGGCGTGATGCTAACGATATGTAAAAAGTCATGTCATCTGTTTATATGTTAAAAAATGAATTAATCACCCTGCTCATATTTTTTCATGCATCTACCATCAACAGAAAATAAACATTTTACTGAATCATACGGTTTTTAATTTTATCAGCTTTTCACACAGATTTATCTTTTTGCCTCCTTAACAGTTAAAATGTTTTATTAAATTGAAATTAAAATTAATTCTTTTTAATTTTCAGTTAATTATTAACAGTAGTTCCTTGTAAGCAAAACCTGCTGCAGTTGCAGCAATATTTTTACATGTTAAAAAGTATTTAATTTCAATTTAATCATAAACATGTTAACTATTAAAGAGGCAAACAGGTAGAATCTGTTCTTATTGTTTTCATTTATGAATTTTTTTTTTTTTTCTCTGTTCTTGATCAGTATATATTGATTCCATCCCTTGACAAATTTTACCTAGTTAAAAAAAAAAAAAAAAAAATCTGTTCATTATTTTAAAGAATCAGAAATGCATACTTCTAATCTTGTGATGAAGAAAGTTTTTTCTGATGGGAATAAGTGAAGGTAAGTTGAGACATCTCTGTAAAATGTAAACGATGATCTGTGCTCTTTGAAAGGTTGAGGTTTTATAATTCTAGTTTGCTATACTTGTTTCTCACTTACTATGTTAAATGATACACTGTAAATAAATTATTTGTCTCTACAGCTGTTAAATTCCAAACTTTTACAACAATTTCAATTTTAAATACTAAACAAATTTGGGCTGACTTTTTTTTTTCTTTTGTTTTACATGTTTCATACTTTATTATTGAATTAAATGGTTTGTTACATTTAAGTTTGAAGCAAGAAAAGTGTCTAATTCAACACCATCCAACTTTTTTACCCATGTAAACTGCTGAGAGTTGCAGGTTATATGGGTTGTTTTGACAAGTAGATTGGAAGCTGAAAGACCAGTTTCTTACCACTACTTATGCATTTTTCAAAATACTTTAATTTTTGTCATATACATTTGCATTTACAGTTTTTTTTTTAATACTTAAATATGAAAATCCACCAATTATTAGATAATACTAATAATATTCCGATTATATGTTTATAATAATATCGCTAAATTCTTCTAATGAATATACATAAAATACAAGAAAGCAATATAGAAAATTTGAATATTATTAAAAATGGATATTTTTAAAAGTTAGGTGAAACTGTATTTTGCGACACGTCAGTTTTAAACTTTGGGGTTGCATAACACTTAAAGGCTACCTACATGGATGCCTGCAGGCTGCATATTGTGATGGAGTGGGCTGTAGGGTGGACACTCCTGGTCTAATTGAAAATTTTATGAATGCATTTGGTCTAACACTAACAGTCAGTGGATGACAGTGGGAGTAAATTATTCTTATGGATCATGCCTCCTTTATTTATTAAAAATCTCTTTCAGTTTCTTATCACATTATATATGCACATTTTTAAGGAGGTAGCATGGGTCTTCAAAGTTAATTAAATGAGGTATGCTTTGTAGACTCTTTATAGTCATTCTCATTTCCATTTAATATTTTTAAAACATAAATGCATTTATTAGCTTGGATAAAATTCAATGTAGAGTTTCTTAATTATTTTCATAGATGACCCAGAAAATCAAAGTTATTGCTATTCATAACTCAAAATTCAGATTCATATTAGCATTAGTAGAGGCATATGATGCAAGAAAGCAAGCTTGCAGCATCAGCCAAAAAAAAAAAAAAAAAATAACTTTCACTTCACCCCTCCGTTTGTTCGAAATACCTGTCCAGCTGTGCCTTAAACTTATTTAGGCTATCAACTTTCACAACAAGGGATGGAAGTCTGTTCCACCAACCAACTACCCGCTGGCTAAAGGCAAATTTCCACACATCTGTCCTACATCTGTCTTTCCTCAATTTGAATTTATGCCCTCTCAGGTGATTATTCTGAGCTAGAGGAAGAATCCCATCAGCATTGAGCATGCTCAAACCATTCAGGGATTTATACACCTCTATCAGATCACCTCGCCGGTGCCTAGTCTCCAGACACTGTAATTTGCAAAACTTAAGCCTTTCTTCGCAAGAGCAACCCTTTGTTCCATTCACTAATCTTGTTGCCCTTCTCTGTACTCGTTCCAGCAGCTCTACATCCTTCTTGAAATGAGGCCTCCAGACCTGTATACAGTACTCAAGGTGTGGCCTAACCATTGCCTTATACAAGGGAATAATCATCTCCTTATCCCTGCTAGAAAAATTCCTTTATATCATTGACAAGACACCATGAGCTACTCTTGCAGACTGTCTGCACTGCTCAGAGAACTTCATATTTGCTTGCACAATTACTCCCAGGTCCTTTTCATTCTCTACCACTGTCAGTGTAGTACCACAGAGTTGATACATTGCTCTAGGGTTGCTGTTTCCCATATGTAGTACTTTACATTTGTCAATATTAAACTTCATTTGCCACCTCTCAGCCCATCTGCTCAACCTTTCCAGATCCTGTTGCAGCAGCATAGTGTCAGTAGTGTCCTTAACAACCCTGCCAACCTTTGTATTGTCTGCAAACTTGGACATTAAGCTTGATATACCATCATCAGTATTATTTATAAATACAGAAAACAATAATGGACCCAACACTGAACCCTGAGGGACTCCACTAATAACATTAGTCCACGATGAGCAGTGTCCATTGATTACCACTCTCAGTCTTCTCAACCTCAACCACCCCTTTATCCATAGCAGCAATTTGCCTCCAATGCCACACTGCTCCAATTTGTGCAGCAGTCTTCCATGTGCAACAGTATCAAAAGCCTTTCTAAGATCCAAGTATATAATATCAAAATTATTCCCTGCATCCAGTTCTTTTGTGACTGCATCATAGTATCCAATCAAACTGGTCAGGCAAGACTTCCCCTTAACAAAACCATGCTGTGTCCGAGCTATAACTGAAGTCTTTTCTAGATGATCCTGCAGTGCTTCTTTAACCACTGCCTCCATTAATTTTCCTGGAACAGAAGTTAAACTCACAGGTCTATAATTACTGTGTCAACCTTTGATCCTCCTTTGTGAATTGGGGTCACATTTGCACATTTCCAGTCTATGGGTACCTCCCCTGAGTCCAAGGAAGCTCGCATAATTATGGCTAAGGGTTTGCTTACTTCCTTTGCTGCCTCCTTTAATATAACTGGATAGATCCCATCTACCCCAGGTGCCTTTCTTGTGTTTATCTTCAACAATTTCTCCTCCACTTTACTCTCAGTTATTACAAGATTATCTAGCTTACTGCCAGAGTTGAATACACCTCTGGCATTCCCCTCGCTGAATAACTCCTCATGTGTGAAAGTCGATGCAAAATATTCATTTAGTTTGTTAGCTACCTGAGCAGGAACATCAACAGTAGAACCATCGATATCAAGTGGACCAATCTGATTCATCCCCTTCCTTCTAGAGTTTACATAAGTAAAGAACTCTTCGCTGTTTTTCTTTGTATCCCTTGCCAAAGATTTCTCGTAATCTGCCTTCGCCTGCCTAACCTCCTTTGTAACTTGGTTACAGATCAACTTATATCTATCATAGGCTTCTGTGTCACGTGTTAATTTATATGTATCCCATGCATTTTTCTTCTCTGCCATATGTCCCATTAGTTCATCTGACATCCATTTAGGCCTGAACTTTGAACAATATTTCTTAGTTGGTATGTAAAGCCTAGTAGCTTCCAAGATTAATTCTTTGAATGCTTCCCATTTTGAATTTGCTGTTGGTAACATCATCAGTTGGTTCCACCATATAGAATTTAAATACTGTTTCAGACCATCATAGTCACTTTTGCGAAAGCAAAAACCCTTCCCTTTACCCTTGATGGTTGTTACCTCTGAGTAAATCCCACTTCAGCACACTGTGATCACTGCCACCTAGTGGTTCCTTTATCTGCAGATTCTTAATGCATGAAGAATCACTACTGATAATCAAATCAAGAGTATTGATTTGATTATCAGTAGTGCCTCTAGTTGCCTCCCGAACATGCTGATGTAGAAAACAATCATCCAATAAATCCACAAAAGCCTTGCTAGTGTGTGAGTGACCAATCCACAAATTCCAGTCAATATCTGGGAAATTAAAATCCCCCATTATAAAACTCTCTGATTTACTGGCCCACTCTATTTCCCTGTACAGTTTCTTATTATACTCATCAGAGTCAATTAGGCCTATAGCACACTCCTGCTCTCAATTTTGATCTCCCAATGCTTATGCCACACCAAACTGACTCGACACTGCACTGTCCAGCGATGTCAACTGGCTTCACTTCCTTGGATTTTGTGTTTCTTAACTAATAGCATAACCCCCTCCTCCCTTCCTATCCTGTCTATCCCTTCTGTAGACATTGTACTCCCCAAATTCCAGTTCTGCATTCCTTATATCTGTGTGACACCACATCTCTGATATCCCAACAATATCTGCCTTTGATGCTTTGAGCAATACCTCAAATTCATCAAATTTATTTACCAAACTCCTAGCATTGGTGTACACGCAAGTATACATGCACCTGTTCCTATTCTTAGCTACACTGTGTGTGTTACTTGTACCACAATGACTCCTAGCAGTCTCTGAAATATCCTGCATCTTGTTTTCCAGGCTTCTGCTCATTCTAATAGAAGCAGTGCAAGAATCTCTTTCACCTCTGCCAGTGGCTACTGTTAATCTATTAATCCTTGTATCCCCCCAAGCTAGCAGTTTTCTGACCCACCTAACACTGCCTCGATAGCATCAGCAAATATTCTTGCGCCCTTTCTATTTAAGTGTATCCCATTCCTGTAGAAGCAGTCTCTCCTGTTAACAAGTACAGATCAGGCTGAAAAAAATTCTACCCCATTCCACAGTCTTTCCAGGGCCGAATTGATTGACAAGGCTCTCATCATATACTCCCTCCTATCGTGTCTGGGCAGAATTGCAGACACTTTCAAATTCAACCCTAATTCACGGCTTTTTTTTTCAACAGTTACCTGTACTTGTTAAGTAATTCTGCCGGTGTCCTACTCTTAATATCATTAGTGCCAATGTATACAACTATATCACCTTTTGTGCCCTTAAAAGATGATATCCGCTCTACGTCATCAACCTTTGCCCCTGGCAGACATACCCTGGTCCTGTTCCACCTATCCTTTTTGCAAAGCATGTTCCCGTTTCCCTGACAATAGAGTCACCAACAACTACTAGTTCCTGTGGGACCAGCACATTCTGCCTTGGGGGTTGCCGCTGTGTTGCGTGATGACCAAGTGCAAGCTCTGGCATTGATGTGGGCAGCTGAGAGCTTGATGGGCCCTTAATTTAGATCCTTCGAGGGCATCCACCCTGCCCTTCAAGCTCTTATATAGGCCCATAACAACGCTGAGTTGTCGCCTGATTTCGTTACACTCCTTGCATAGCGCACACACAAAGACATCCCCCATGGCAATATCATGTACCATACCCGATTGCTCCACAAACATTTACAGCCATTCAAAAAAGGATGTAGCCAAATTAACAAAGTTTCCAAATGATGAAACAAAAAAAAAAAAAAAATGAAGCTTTATATTTAGAAACTCATACTTTAATTAATATAGCACATATGCCTTCCCTTCAATGCAGAGTTGGTTGAAGTTAGACTTTGCAGTTGAGATAGGCAGTACACCTTTGAGGACTGGTTAAAGGATTGATGTTAAGATTTGATGACAACCACAAATACATTGTAGCAAAAGACACAAGCCATTTAATGGTATGAATGAACCGGAATTTCCTTTTTTTTTTTCTTCTTTTTTTTTTTAAATGAAGGTTCTTTTGTATTAAGTATTGAAATGTATCTTTTCCTCACATTTTACAGAACACAAACAAAAAAACAAAAAAACTGATATTTTACTTTCTGGTTTGCATTAACAGATGATGAGCTTGCTTCTCTAGAGAGGTAAGTAAGTTCTCTGAATGTATAGGGGGTTCACCTTGTCACTCACTTGAAGAAGTCTAGATTTAAATCCTGTCGGAGACATGGGAAATTCTTGAAGGTCTCTTTAATTGGGGCTATAGTTAGCTGATCTCAGGTGGAGTGATAAGATTTTTCACCTTTATAACATGAAAATTGGCAATGAACACCATGTGAACTAGAACTTGATGTGCCAAAAATTCCCAAAAACAAGAACAAGAAGTTAAGTAAAGTTCTCAAAAATACCTTCGTGATACTATTAAGGGTTGTAATACCAGGTTGGGAAGATCTGTTTTAATGTATCATTTCATAGTCATAGTTATTGCACAGTGCTGATAAGAACTTGTACCTGGCTAAAATGTTACTCACATTCAATAGTATCCAAACTTATAATGAAGGATATACAGGGTGATTCAGGAGGAATAGTAAATATTTTGGGAAGTTATAGTATCGATTATTCTGAGTAAAAAAGTACATATAAACATGGCGCCTCCATAGCCAAGTGGGCAGGAGCAGCACCGGGGTTTGAGCCCGTGAGTCACTAAATACGGAGGATGCGGAAAGGTCAGGGAATGACCACCGCATATCCCCGGAGCAATATGGCCTTAGTTGCTAATGCTCCTAAAAACCAAATAATAACAACAAGAAGATATTCCATAATCCAATTCCCAGTAGATATGGAGATACAGCTGTTTGAAACTGGCAAGCACAGCTCCCTGAATCAGATGTGACCAAGAAGCAGTTATAACCTGACACTGTTTGGTGTTAGAAGTGTTGTTAAGAATGCTGTACATCTTCACATATGCTGAATATGCCGATATGGTGTTTGTCTATGGTTTTAGTGGTTTGAATACCATTGATGGTTTCCTAACCGCAGAATACTGGATTCAAGAGCGTTTACTAGTGTTTACACCAAACTGTGTAAGACTGGTACAGTTCCCAGTACTCATATTTCTTCTGAATGTGCAAATGAACAAAATGTGGATGAAATAGAACATTCTTCAGTTGGTAAAATGCAGTTTAAAAATTTAGAACATGATGAAGAATTTCTACATATATTGGTGTTCTACAGACAAAAGTATGGTGAACATTACGCGAGCACGGCTTGTATCCATTTCACATATAGCGGGTGCAACACCTTCAACCAGGAGATGATGCCCAGCGATTCAAATTTTGTTGGTGGGTGAATGCTAATCTCCGATTAATTCCATTACTGTTTAGCAATGAACCTACTTTCACCCTTGACGGTATCAACAACACACATAACTTTCATAGGTGGTCAGACGAAAATCCACATGCCACTGTAGAAACAAATTTTCAGCATCATTTCTCTGTAAACGTGTGGTGCAGTGTCATCGACAATTAGTTAATTAGGCCTGTTGTGTTACAAAATTGTTTTACAGGGCCCATTTACCTAGAATTTCTGCAAAATGAACTTCCACTACTATTGGAGGTCGTTTCCTTGGCTACAAGGATTGGTATGTACTTTCAGCATGACGGAGCTCCTGCACATTATACCCATCTGGTGATACAATATA
The DNA here is from genome assembly GCF_048544385.1 of Mastigoproctus giganteus. Lineage (NCBI taxonomy): Eukaryota > Metazoa > Arthropoda > Arachnida > Uropygi > Thelyphonidae > Mastigoproctus > Mastigoproctus giganteus. Next base: position 36,550,297 of record NC_143581.1, read on the forward strand.
TTTAAATCGAACTTTCTCTGAATGATGGATTGGCCATGGTGGTCCCGTTTATTGCCCACCAAGGTCTCCAGACCTCACTCCATTAGATTTTTGTTTGTGGGGATGGATGAAAAGTGCAGTATACAAAGAAAAGGTGAATACAAGAGACGAATTGCTCATTTGCATTTTGAATACTGCTGCCTCATAAAGAAACGCCTCAGAAGAACAATTAATATTACCACAAGAGTTGCAAAGTGCATTGAGGTTGGCAGTGGGATTTTTGAACATTTATTGTGAACTATAAAAAATTTGTCAATTATTTGCATTTTGTATCATTCAAAAAAGTCAATAAATACAAACAAGTAATTTATCGTTCTTTAATACATCTCATAATGGCTTTTTGCATGCCAATTTCAAATAGCTGTATCTCTGTATCCATTGAGAATTGGACACATGTTTATATGAACTTTTTTACTCAGAATAATTGATACTATAACCTCCCAAAATATTTACTATTCCTCCTGAATCACCCTGTATACATTTGGTCATTAAAAGTGAAGAATCGCTCATGCTCCCTGAATAAATAATAATAAATACATCTTTATGATATCTAAAATTACGAATCTAACATTTTTATTATAGTTTTCTTTTCATACTTCTTTGTAGTGGTTTTATATGCAGGGATTTATATATGAACAAGTAAAGTTAAAAAATGATTTTTTTCAACTTGAATTGTTCTTATATATTTCTTTTCTATTCCTTATAGATTCATTGGTGAAGAGTCTGTAGCCTGTGGTGTAAAATCAGAGTTAACCGATGCACCCACATGGATTATTGACCCAGTAGATGGCACTATGAATTTTGTACACAGGTAAAATAGAAAAGTATTACATGCAATCTCTCCCCTCCAAAAAAATGCAGATTACCAACTCTTCTGTGCCTTAGTAACTTGGGTAGTGTTTTTTTTGTTATGCAAGTTTATTGCATTTATTTCTGTTAACAGTAAATAAGTGTCCAATTAATACTTATTACTTAAAACCAAATACTTGATTATTGATTAAAAATGCTTGAGGTTTAACTTCAACTTTTTAACATAGTTTCTTATGTTATGAACAGTAGGGGGAAACAGCTAAGCTTTTGTTGTTCTATTCTTTACAATATAAAAATATAAAAAAGTTTATGCTCTATTAGCAAGCAAAATGCACTTAGAAAAAGTTAAAATACTTTTATTCTAAAATATTTACGACAATAAATGTATATATATTAATCTTATACTTGTATTTATTTGGATATATCTTTAATTTTGGCTTATATCCTTATTCTTAGTAAAGTTCAAATAAATAAAGTACTGCATATGGGTATCAGTAACAATTGTGTGGTACTACACTCAATGCAGTGGAGTATGAAAAAGACCTGGGGGGGGGGGTAATTGTGCAGTGCAGACAGGTGCAAGAGTAGCTCTTGGTGTCTTGTGAAAGATATGCAGGAATTTTGCTAGCAGGGATAAGGAGGTGATTATCCTTTTGTATAAGGCAATGGTCAGACCACACCTTGAGTATTGCATATAGGTCTGGAGACCTCATTTTAGGAAGGATGTAGACAGTAGCGTAGCTACCCTTTTTTGGACCCGGAGGCAAAGAACATGTTCGGGCCCCTACTTAATTAATGAAAATTGCAAAAAGGGGAGACAACCAAAGATGCCGGGCCCCTAAAGGGCCTGGAGGCAATTGCCTTGCCTGCCTACATGGTAGCTATGCCACTGGATGTAGAGCTGCTGGAACAAGTACAGAGAAAAGGGCAACAAGATTGGTGAATGGAACAAAGGGTTGCTGTTATCAAGAAAGGCGTAAGTTCTGAAAATTGCAGCATCTGGAGACTAGGCACGTGTGAGGTGATCCGATTAAGGGGTATAAGACCATGAATGGTTTGAGAGCTCAATGTTGATAGGATTCTTCCTCTTGCTCAGATTACTCACCCAAGGGGATATAAATTCAAATTGAAGAAAGACAGTTGTAGAATAGATGTGCTGAAATTTGCCTTTAGCCAGTGAATGGTTGATTTTTGGAACAAACTAGACAAACATTTGGAATGAATGGATGGGTGAAATGGGAAGGTTTTTTTTTTTGCTTATGCTATATAAGCTTGCTTTGTATCATATGCCTCTACTAATGCTAAATTTGCATACTACAGATAGCTCACATTATATAAGCGAAATTATAAGTTGTATTATTATATAAAATCCACAGAGTACCTTCTTAAGTCAATTTTTTCAATCATTTGGTTATATGTAGGAACTTTATTCTTGCTGAATAGTAACTGTTTGATTACTTTATAGTCTTGCCTTGTTTGCAATACTAGAATGTCTGACTGCCCTTCATTTACATTTTTATTGATCTGTTATGTTTCATTTTTGTCCATCAAGAACATTGAGACTTTCAAACAAGCATGTTACTCTGTTATTAACCATATCTGAAAAAAAAAAAAAAAAAAAAAATTGAGATGTATAAACATGTCTCAGAATTTGGTACATTGTATTCGTGGGATTTTCTGAAAACTTTATTTTATCATGCATGTTTTTGAGCTGAACAAGTTAGGTAATGTATGCAGTACATTTAATTTCAGGCATGTTAAATTTTTTCTTAAATTAATTGAATTTTTTTTCTGTGATTAATAGAAGTGAAAAGTAAATATAGTTGTCTTTTTATCAGTTAATTAGTAAGTTTATAACTTTATAGACCACTTACAGAAAACTTTAGAGTTTTATGTTCTCTATACTTAGCTGTCCACTTTAATTACAAGTATAATATTTATTACTTAAAAAACTATATACTTTTTAAGTTTCTCTCTCTCTCTGCATGCATGCATGCACTGCTTTGGGTTCCAATCCCAGTTTGCTGTAAATATTAGTTATATATAAAAGTAAAAAATTTACTTTTGGTCTCCAATTATCATAAATTTATATTTGGCCATACTAAATATGAGATTAATTAAAATTAGTAAATCTGTTATTTGAACAACGCACGAGTCATTCATTTTGTTTGGCTATCTATCTATTCAAAGCTCCTGATGAGTAGTGATGGCCATGTGAATGAATGAATTTTCCTCTCCTTTTTTTTTCTCTTTCTATTGTTCTTTTATCCTTCCTTTTATTGTTAATTCTAGATAGTTTAGTTTTAAATGTCTAGATTAGCATATTGTAGATCAAGTCATTTAAGTATAAGCATAAGCATATACATTGCTGCTAACAGCTCTAAAATTTGTTAGCCAACACCATTAGGCTTAAAATGCCTGAAATGCACCATATTATATACAAAATTGGATCCATATTTTGGATCCATAACAATACAAAGTTCAAATTATGTGCATATAATGCCTAATTGTTAACTATAACAATAGCATTAACACCATATATCAATAGCGCTAACAATCCATAATAAACAGGATTATTTTGTTATAGTAATAGAAAAAAAAATATATATATATATATATACATATATAAACAAATGGCACTATGTTCACAAGTCTTACATAACAATACATGTGAAGCATGCATCTAAAACTACCAATAGTGCATTAAAACCACCATTTAATCTATGAAGTTCTTTGTTCCATACAAACTGTATGGATAAAATAAATAAAATTGCCCTATTTGTTTTGATTTTTAATGAAATTTGTGATGGCTTGACAAATCTTTCTAAAAGAACTAAATATAAAATTTCATGAAAGTTTTCATGTTAGGTAGAATTGTTACATGCAGATGGACAGATGTGGTGAAGACAGTAGGTACTTTTGCATATAAATATGCAGACATGGCTAAAAACTGGATAGTAGGTGGAAGAGTTTAGAAGAAAGAGTAGAAAATTACATACAACAAAACTTTGCTAATTCAGACCCTCTATATTTCAGATCGCCTTTTTTTTTTTTGTTTGTGAAGAGGCAGAGATTTTTCACAAGCAAGGATTTAATTTTACAATTCCTAAATTGTTTCAGAATGGTTTCACAAACACTGTAAAAAAAGTAAAATAATTCAAAGGAAACAATTTAATGCAAATGAAATTATTAAGACTTTTTCTTTTGTTTTGTTTGTTGGATAATGCCTCTGCCCATTCTGAAAAATTTTATCCAGGGACAATGGCAATATCAGTTTCTTACCTCGCAGTACCAAAGCACCCTCCACAACCTATGGACCAGGGACTCATATTCAGCTGTAAATTTATATCAAAGGATATAAATTTACAGTTGAAGAGGGTTTTTTTTTTTTTTTTATTAAATCTAACAAGAAAAAAATAGTGACCCACATTAAAAATCATAACATAAAATGTTCTTTTTACAACTGGGCTATAAGTTGTAATGGAGTAAAGCAAATTACAGTATCAAGTGTATGGAAAAATGCCATTAAACTATGATGACATTCTTATTTATTTAGATGGAATCATTTAGAAGGGCAACCATATGAAGAAAGAATTTGATTATGTGGGCTATGCAGCTTGGTAACCAGGCACCTTAAAGGAGACCTGATTGAGGTCTATAAGGCTCTGAGAGATGATAGTAAATTGAATAAGGCAAAATTTTCACTGTTATAAAGGATTCCAGAACTTGGATCCATAAATTCAAATTAAGGGGAAAATGTTTAGACCGAATTATATGAAGTTTTCTTTCAGTCAGCAAGTTATTGATTACTGAAACAAGTTACCTGAATGGGTAGTGGAGGCTGACAGTTTGAAGAAATTTATAGGTTAACTGCACAGTTACTTACATACACGAAGAAGGAAGCACATAGTCTATTTTCTTATCTACTTTTTAATATATGAGGTGGACAAAATAATAGAAATGCCTGTGATAAGAGTATGCACTAATGTGGTGTTAGGCCACTCTTTTAAAAAAGCTTGTATTCTGTGTGGAATAGATTCAAATAAATCTTGAACTGTCTTAAGAGGAATATTGGACCATTCTTCATGGAGGGACATGTTAAGCTCCTTAAGTGATGAAGGTGGAGAAAATTTGCTTTACACTCTTTTCTATAAATATGCCCACAGTGTCTCAATAACATTTAATTCTGATAATTGTGCAGGCCATGTGAGATGCTTAGCCTCAGTTTCATTCTCCTCAAATCAAGATGGGACATTTGGCTGTGTTATTGCAGCATTATAATCTTGAAACATGGCATAATTTCTGGGGAAACAATTTTTGCATTGTTGGATGAATGTCAAGATAATCAGTGGCAGTAATTTATCCATTCAGATATTGCTACCCAAACCATTACTGATCCTCCATGTTTAACTATTGGCACAAGACAGTTGGAGTGATGCACTTCTTTTGGCATTTGTCAAACATAAAACACTCCCTGATGTTAGAAAAAGTGTGAATACTGATTCATCTAAAAATATGACATGTCCAGTTTCTGTGCTCCTTACACTATTTCACTTCTTTACCAACAATAACAAATAGCTTGCCAATAGTGGCTCTTCCATAAATTTCAGCTTTATGAAGTTTCGCTGAACTGTTTTGCTAGAAACTGGATTGCTGAGGATTGCACAAAATTGCAAGGTTGTTTTTCCATATTTGGTGAATGCAGATATCATTTTTAATACAGTTGCTCTGGATTAAAAAAATCAGCAGTTTATCACTGATGCCCCTGCTAAATGTTTACCAACAATTTTGACCACTGTTGAATCCAGACAGATCAGCCATTTTTTGCATGTCTCTTTGTATCACCTTTATGAACATCAGCTTTTTATAATTTTTTCTTCACACTACTCCCTGCAAGAAATAATAAAAAAAAAGTAATAATAATAATAAACTCATCACTGTATGTTCATAAATACTTCATACAGTCCCCCCAGTCTGAATTAGTGAGATTCTGTACATCACAGCAAATTAAATGATGAACAAATTTAAATCATAATTAATGAAAGGCAGTTTCTGATTTAACAGAAAGTTAAAAATTAAATATTTTAATATGAATAAGAATGGCATCCAATAGATACTGCACAAGAAACTCTGTTCCATTTAGGAGTGTGAGAGATTAAATATTTTTTAGCAGTCAATTTCTTTTATTAGTCAGTATTATTCCTCCTTATAATATGAAGAATATTATTCATCCTTATAGTCTAGTTATGTGTTGAAGTTCTTCTAGTAGATCAAAACTTCAAATTGAACTCAGATTCCTTGGATTTCATGCTGAAATCCAAGGCATTATTATTACTTATCCACATATTATGAATGTTAATATTCATAATAGTTAGACTGCATATCTGAAATTAATCTTATTTGTGTTTCTATATTAGGTTTCCCATTGTTGCTGTATCCATTGGTTTGGCTGTGAATAAAAAGGTGAGCAATATTGCTTTTGATCCCTGGTTAAAAATATTCATTATTTTGCATATATTATTTTAAAATTTAGATTTTAGTATAACAAAAAGTTAAATGAACCAAGATACATAATAGAAAAATTCCAATGGTACCAACAACATTTCTGTAAAGACATCCATGATCTCCTTGAAGTTGGTCTCTGAGCATATTACAGCTACCTTATGCTGATTAACATGCATTCATGAAAAAAAAAAAAAAAATACAATAAATAAATAAATGATATAAAAAAGGACTTAGATTGCAATAGTTCTGTACTGCTTATAAATATTCTCTTGTATTTGTGATCTTTACTTTTTGCTTTAAAATATGTGTTGTGCGAAACCGTGTTATACAGGACTAAGAAAAAGTACAAAAATGGGGGGTACATTCCAAAAGCTAACAAAAATACACAATTTTTAACAAAATATTAACAAAAATACACCATTCTAGATTTCATGTATCTTCTGCTCTCTTTAAAAAATCAGTAATCTGAGTTTGTTTGCTTTTGCTTTTGCTTGATAAATCTGTGAAGTTCATTGTATGAAAGCATTTTTGAAGCTCCCTTTTGAACTTTGGATTCCTTTCATTCAAGAATCTGCCTTCAAAAAATAAGATTCTAATTGCTCGGCTAACTTTATACCTTCCCATATGCTTTTTAGTGTAAAATTAGAATTTTACACTAAAAAGCGCTATCATCTGTGCCATCATCCCCTGAATTGATTTGGTTTACCTCCAATGCCATTTCCACCAAATCCGCTTCACCAGCCTCTTTTTCTATTCTTGAACATCTTCAATAAAGTCTTCATATCTTTTTTTTATTTTTTTAGTAGCATTGGCAACTAAGGCAATGTTACTGTGTATATTGTCTATAAATTGTGTCTCTCTTGAAATCGATTTTCTGTTTTGATGGACAAAAAACCAGACTTTCTGGGAGGAAAAAACCATGCTACCTTCGCCCAAGCCCAACTAACTCAGCCACATTGTGAAAAAGACCCATAAAAATTCCTCCCGTTATTGATGGGATTTGAACCTGGCTCCTTTCCACCCTGTGCAGGGAGTTGAGCGATTCTGTCAACTGTGCTACCCACGAGGGCTTCAGTAGTCATATCATCAAAACCTTCCCCTCTTACTGACGTAGCAAGTTCTACTATTGCACCGATTCCATTTTCTGCTGGTTCGACCATATTTTCTGAATGAACTGACTCTGGCCATACATTTTTCCACATACATTTAATGTTGACGGTTTTACTTCTTTCAGTGATGATTCTGATACAGTCCACAATTAAGAAATGTTTCAATGTCTCCGTTACTTCAATAGATTCTGAATCAATTTTTCCAAAATCCATTGTAACAGTTTTCTGATGTAATGAGTTTTAAAGGTGGATATAATGCTTTGATCTTATGGTTGAATGAAAGAAGTTGTATCAACCCAGTATAACTGTGGGGTTGGAACATAACTTCAATTTTGGATGGCATAAATCTTTTGGATGGACTGGGTGTGCTATCCAATAATAATAAAACTTTGAAATCTAGATTTTTCCACAAGTTCAACAAGCGTAAGTATAGCACAGAATGTAATACAGGGATTTCTCAACACAGGGATTCAAAAAAGCGAGTCAACACAGGGATTCAAAAAGAGTGGAAATGTTGAAAAATTACATCCGACTAATAGCAGGGTTCCACCCACAAAAACACTCAAAAATACCCTGTTATGCAAAGATTTGCCAAAATTCTCCAACTGTGTTAGAGCGAAACCGTATTATATAAGTACCATGCTGTGCAAGGATTGCTGCAATTTATCAATCATGTTAGAGTGAAACCATGTTGTAGAAGTACCATGTTATATGAGGGTTGCCTGTATTTATTATCTGGCACATACCGAAATCTTTGTTTCTGTGTGAATGCAGGAAACATGTAAAAACAGATGTGCATGTTACACTTATCATGATAAACACATTAAGCTATAACTTTAGGAATTAATTTTAGAAGTTGAATACACATTGAATCGGTTATTTGTGTACAAATATAGAGAATTTTAGACAAGTCCATTTATATTGCAAGTTGCTGACTCACTTTCATTTGACTGGTCCTAGTAATTTTGAGTTCATAATAGTATCAGCATCTAAAATACCATAGCCCAGATTCGCATGATTGATTCTCCTCCATATATAATAGATCAGACAGAAATACTAGAATATTTCATTCAGTAAACTAATTTCTAATTTTCATTAGCCATTTGGAGATGGAGGATTTATTGTATTTCATTGGAAAGCAGAAGACTATGCATTGTGAAGAAGTGACAAGGCCTTATGTCTACTTTTAATTAGTCTGGAAGACCTATGTTTACCACTAATCTGACTTTTCAGCAGAGGAAACAAATCAAATTGAAAACCAACACAGTAACTCTTTAAATAGTGGATAATATACAAAGGTTGTACTAAAGTAATGCCTGTTGATCTATAACTTTGAAAATATGAAAGATACACAGTTCAGAATTTTCAGGTGCAGTGACTTTTTAATTTATGTGAGCTTTATTATGTTCCAGAACATCTTGCACAATTTACATTCACATGTAATGTAAATAATCACCAAAAAATGCAATAATAGGCCTACGAGAGTAACTCTCACATCTAGCTAAGTTACCCCTACAGGTACATACTATTAGTTTTCTTTGGTTGGAAGACTGGGCACTCAAAGAAAATTATGAGCAACTAAAGAGATTCATTCATCTTTATTAATTTACTTATTATTATTATATATTTTTTTGTACAGTAAGAAAAAGTATGTTCACTATAACCAACATGTACAGTACAACACAAACAACAATGGAAAGAGAGAGATTGGGGTGGAGGATGGTCTTAGGCAGAATGTTGAGAAGGATCATCGTGGTCAGGTTCCATTCCCTTGGATTCAGACCAGATGGCTGGGGGGGGGTGTTAAGCTAACTCGGGAGGTGGAGGGTTCACTTGACTGCTCCCTTGAGCACTTGAAAAAAGAATCCAGAGTTAGTTGCTTAACTTTACATTTCACTTTAAAGCTTCATTCAAGATTAGGGTCTTCATTAGCTAACAGATTTAGGCCTTTCTCTATATGATTTAATGTTTTCGATATTCCTTTCATTGTCAGGCTCCATTCTTCTTTAACCTCTGGGGCTTTTGCTTGCTGCTGCCTCCTCCTCTTGAATGTGATGTTGCTCCAGTGGAAACAGATCTTCATTTAACAATTCTCGATGATGCAAATCAATTAAATCATCAATATCAGTTGCCTCCATTTCAGTGAATCCTATCTTTTTAGTGAGTTTCACACATTTGTCTTTAGTTTGTGCATAATCTTTGTTAGTATCAGAGCCTTTGAAGGAGTTGCTAAGATCTGAACATAACTTATGCCATGAACTTTGAATACAGTTATGTGTAATTTCATGCCATGCAGCATCAATGAATTTTAAAGCATCTTTTATACTGAAGGCTTACTAATATTGCTGCACACTCATCTGTTTGTGGTTGGTCTTGTCAATTAGATCAACCAGAATGCACTTTAATTACTGAGCCTTAAAAGATTTAATCACATGTTGATCCATAGGCTGGAGTATTGAGGTTGTATTTGCAGGAAAAAAAAAAAACAATCTTGATATTGGAACAGACATCAACAATACTGATTGGATGGCTTGTGGCATTATCATGAATAAGTAAGATGTTGAACGGAATTCTTTCTGCCTTGCAGTACACTTCCAATTCTGGTTCTAACTGAGATCCAAGGTAACTTCTGAAAATAACAGCATTCACCCTTTTCATGGTCTTGCCATCCTTGTGCTGTAAAATCCATAAACAAACAAACATTCACCCTTTGGGGTTTGAGTACCAGTACACGGGCATGTACGACCTGTCGTAACCTTTAAAGGAATGAGGGCTTTGATAGTGGTAAATGTGCATAGGTTTCAGTTTATGACCCTCCTAACACCAGACAGAAGTGTTAGGCCGATCTTTTGCTGCCTTAAAGCCAGGCGCAGTCTTTTCAGAAGAAAAATGGAAATATAAGTGTGATCAGATTTTTTTCTACAATATAACCCTGTTTCATCAAGTTTGAATATCTGTTTGGGTATGTACTCCTTCCTCCTCCTCTATGATTGCCTTCAGTTTCACAGGAATGCATTTTTATCAGCTCCAGCATTTTTATTGGTTGAAGTTTCACCATACATTTTCACATTATGAAAACCATACCAATGACGAAAATTTGCAAACTATCCTGAACTTGGTGAAAAGGGCTTAACTTCTCCATCCTCATGTTCTTTTAAATCATCATTGAGCTTTCTCTTGCACTTCTGCTAGGCTAATGTTAACGTGTTTTTTTATTTTGGTCACTCATCCATGTAGCAAGCATTTTTTTCATCCATTCCATCAAACTTGACCGAGCATAAGAGGACTTTTGTGCAGTTAAGGGCACACCACTCTTAACACTTTTCTTTAATTTTATCAGCACTATCTCATATAGTGTGTAATGTACTCTCACTCAGACTTAGAGCGTGTGTAATGTGTGCCATGCTCTCACCCTGTTCATAGTGCTTAAGAACTTCCAGTTTAATTTCAAGCACGATTGATTTCCTTGAGTACTTACCATCATTTCCACTAGAAATACAATAATGCTTACTAGCCATAAGGGTGATAATAAAAACAAAAGTACAAATAAGTACAAAAGAAAAAAATTATGTACTTCCAATAGATGACCAATCAACAATCTTCAGCAAAACAAAATGAAAAAATGGCAAACCATTGCCCTGGCTGCTTTCTGTAAATATGGTTGCCACATGTTATTTTAAATTTGCATAATTTAAACATGCATAAATTAAGAAGTCACTGTACTTATTATAAATAGATAAATTTCTCTTTATTCACTAGACAGCCAATGCTAGAAGAGTTGCATTTGTTTACATTCTAACCTTCAAATTGTCTCTGTTGCATTTACATATCTGCATAAGTTATTCAACCTAATGCTGAAATAAAATTAAAAAAGCTACTGTCTTATCTGAATTTTCAGTACTGTTTCATCTATGTCATCATATCATTGTCCATAAAAATATTGTTCTTCATTGAACTGAACAAATGGAAGTCAGAAAATATGAAGTCTGACTGTGGCATAACTGTCAATCCCATTTTGGCAGCTGCTGCAGTTATGGAAAACAAATGAGCCCTGTCACAATGTACAGGGCTGTCAATTTAAAATGAAACTATAATAAAAAAAAAGATTATATTTTACATTAATCACTTCTTAAATGAGATGTTTTCTTTGTGGGATGATACCCATTAGGCAATGAGCTGCTGCAACACTTTATACACTATGGTAAATACTTAATAATTGAGCATCATGTTGCAAATCCTATATCAGGTTCTTGTTCACATACACACACTCCTTGTTATTACTCATTATGCATGCAAACAAGAATCTGCTCTCAATAAATGTCATTTTTAATAAATGACATTTATTAAAATATTTATCATGATGTATAAAGTGCTGTAAGTTCATTTCTTGATGCAAATTTTTATCTTAAAATTTTATACAGATATGTGTGAGTAAGCCATTATTCTGTTAGATGTGGAGCTAAGCCCTTATTCTGTTAGGTGTAGAGCTAAGCCCTACATTGTAAACTGGTTCTGTATTCATTTACTGATTCTTATTATCATATTAATTTCAGATTGAGCATCAAGCATTTTACTCATGAACAGCATGTGTTCTTTGTTAAGCATTTTTTTTTCAAGTTTCAATCTTACAAGAACTGTCATCGTGCATTTCAAGAATCCTTTGCAAACAAGGAGGGGTATAGTAAGTTTGTCATTTTTGAGAGATAGTGTTCATGACAAAAAACATAGCAACTGTTAACCAATGTTAAGGAACAGTTAGCCATTTTCCCTCTGTTAACATTTGCCCTCAAGGGCAACACAGTGAGTAGCACACTGGTGGAAATGACTTGAGTTTGGGTCCCATCAATGTTGTGAGGAACTTTTATGGGCTTTTTTACAACATGGCTGAGTTATTCGATCTCAGGTGAGGGCAGCATGATTTCCCCTCTGAGAAACTCTGGTTTTTCTTCCAGCAAACAGAAAATCGACTGGAGAACACACACACAAATTTATATTTAGTGTATATGGAGCAATATGGCCTTAGTCACTGATGCTCCTAAAACCCTAATGCAATAACAACATAATGTTCAGTTATCAGAGATAAAAATGATTAAGTTCAGTTTGCACTTGAGAATCCTCTAAGGAAGTCAATTAGCATTAGCATTAGTAGAGGCATTTGATGCAAGAAAGCAAGCAAGCTTATGCAGCATCAGCCAAAAAAAAAAAAAAAAAAACCCACTTCCACTTCACCCCTCTGTTCGTTCAAAATACCTGTCCAGCTGAGCCTTAAACTTATTTAGGCTATCAACCTCCACTACAAGGGATGGAAGTCTGTTCCACCAACCAACCACCCGCTGGCTAAAGGCAAATTTCCGCATGTCTTTCCGCTAGAGGAAGAATCCCATCAGCATTGAGCATGCTCAAACCATTCAAGGCTTTACACCTCTATCAGATCACCTCGCTGGTGCCTAGTCTCCAGACACTGTAATTTGCAAAACTTAAGCCTTTCTTCGTAAGAGCAACCTTTTGTTCCATTCACTAATCTTGTTGCCCTTCTCTGTACTCGTTCCAGCAGCTCTACATCCTTCTTGAAATGAGGCCTCTAGACCTGTATACAGTACTCTAGGTGTGGCCTGGCCATTGCCTTATACAAGGGAATAATCACCTTCTTATCCCTGCTGGAAACATTCCTGTATATCATTGACAATATTCCATGAGCTACTCTTGCAGCCCGTCTGCACTGCTCAGAGAACATATCTGCCTGCACAACCACCCCCAAGTCCCTTTCATTCTCTACCACTGCCAGTGTAGTACCACAGAGTTGATACGTTGCTCTGGGGTTGCTGTTTCCCATGTGTAGTACTTTACATTTGTCAATGTTAAACTTCATTTGCCACCTCTCAGCCCATCTGCTCAACCTTTCCAGATCCTGTTGCAGCAGCATAGTGTCAGTAGTGTCCTTGACAACCCTGCCAACCTTTGTATCATCTGCAAACTTGGACATTAAGCTTGATATACCATCATCAATATCATTTATAAATACAGAAAACAATAATAGATCCAACAATGAACCCGGAGGGACTCCACTAATAACATTAGTCCACGATGAGCAGTGTCCATTGATTACCACTCTCTGTCTTCTCCCCCTCAACCACCCCTTTATCCATAGCAGCAATTTGCCTCCAATGTCACACTGCTCCAATTTGTGTAGCAGTCTTCCATGTGCAACAGTATCAAAAGCCTTTCTAAGATCCAAGTATATAATATCAAAGCTATTCCCTGCATCCAGTTCTTTTGTGACTGCATCATAGTATCCAATCAAATTGGTCAGGCAAGACTTCCCCTTAACAAAACCATGCTGTGTCCGAGCTATAACTGAAGTCTTGTCTAAATGATCCTGCAGTGCTTCTTTAACCAGTGCCTCCATTAATTTTCCTGGAACAGAAGTTAAGCTCACAGGTCTATAATTACTTGTGTCAGCCTTTGATCCTCCTTTGTGAATTGGGATCACATTTGCACATTTCCAGTCTATGGGTGCCTTCCCTGAGTCCAAGGAAGCTCTCATAATTATGGCTAAGGGTTTGCTTACTTCCTTTGCTGCCTCCTTTAATATAACTGGAAAGATCCCATCCACCCTGGGTGCCTTTCTTGTGTTTATCTTCAACAGTTTCTCCTCCACTTTACTCCCAGTTATTTCAAGATTCTGTAGCTTACTGCTAGAGTTGAATACACCCCTGGCATTCCCCTCGCTGAATAACTCCTCATGTGTGAATGTCGATGCAAAATATTCATTTAGTTTGTTAGCTACCTGAGCAGGATCATCAACAGTTGACCCATCAATATCAAGTGGACCAATCTGATTCATCCCCTTCCTTCTAGAGTTTACATAAGTAAAGAACTCTTTGCTGTTTTTCTTTGTATCCCTTGCCAAGGATTTCTCGTAATCTGCCTTCGCCTGCCTAACCTCCTTTGTAACTTGGTTGCATATCAACTTGTATCTATCATAGGCTTCTGTGTCGTGTATTAATTTGTAAGTATCCCATGCATTTTTCTTCTCTGCCATATGCCTCATTAGTTCATCTGACATCCATTTAACAATATTTCAACCTTGTTCAACCTTGAACAATATTTCTCAGTTGGTATGTAAAGCCTAGTAGCTTCCAAGATAAGTTCTTTGAATGCTTCCCATTTTGAATTTGCTGTTGGTAACAAAGCAATAACCCTTCCCTTTACCCCTAATGGTAGTTACCTCTTTGAGTAAATCCCACTTCAGCACACTGTGATCACTGCCACCTAGTGGTTCATTTATCTGCAGATTCTTAATGCATGAAGAATCACTGCTGATAATCAAATCAAGAGTATTACTCCCTCTAGTTGGCTCCCGAACATGCTGATGTAGAAAACAATCATCCAATAAATCCAATAAATGATATTGATGAGGGCATCATCAAATTTTAATGTTGAAGTTTGCTGATAATATAAAGGTTAGTGGGATAGTTAATGACAGGAATCAGGGGTATGCTACTGTAAAAAACATAGAGAAATTAGGCAGATGCACTGAGAAGTTGCAGTTGAGGTTTAACATTGATAAATGCAAATAAGCATATATCAATCGCATATAGGTAGCAGTAATCCCAAAATAACATACCAGTTAGTTGGTATCATACACAAGTGGTGGGGAATGAAAAGCATAGGGGTAATTGTAAAGGTCAACATGAAGATTTTTGAGCAGCGCACACACACACACACACACACACACACACACACACACACACACACACACACACACACACACACACACACACACACACACTACTAGGACAGCTCATGGGGTTTTGTGAATGATATATAGCAATTTTGCCAACAGGTACAACAAATAGGTAATTATTCCATTGTATAAGGCACTGGTTAGGCATCGTTCTGAATACTGAATACAGGTCTGGAAGTCTAGATTTTAGGAAGGATATGGATCTGTTGGAATGAGTGCAAAGAAGAGCAATATGATTAGTCAAGGGCACAAAAGGGTACGTTTACGAAAGGCTTGTTCTGTAAATTGTTTCATCTGTACACTATTCATCGTGAGCAGGCCTGATTGAAGTGTTTAAGGCTTTAAATGGATTGATTAAACTAAATGCTGGTGTATCATCCAAGAAAGAGTAAATCCTTTCTCATTCTTGGATGATCAGTGCACAAAGCAACATAAATTTAAATTTGAAAGGATGAGCGTAGGGCAGATGTGCAAAAATGTGCTTACAGCCTGAGAGTAAGTTATCGTTGGAGCAAATTTCCATCTGATGTTGTAAAAGTGGGTAGTTTGAATGACTTTAAGCAAGGATTATATGAACTGTTAAAGGAGATGAACAAATGATGTGGGTAGTTAGACCTGATGCAGCAGGGTAGTTAGCTTGAAAGTGCAATGGCACATGCTTTTGAGTTGACTGTTGATCAAGCCCACATAATTGCTAAATATGGTGATTGTTTTTTTTCCCCCCTTCTGGTGATGTATAAGTACAAAAGTTGAACCTGGAGAAAGAGTGTGAGGAAGAAGACTGACTTCTTCTGTTTGTGGATCTGGAGAAGACACTGCTTAGGATACTCTGGACAGTGATGAAGAACCACTCGTTCAGTTTTGGACCAAATAAAAATTGTATGTTCCCTTGAAGTTATGATCATCAAGCAAAAGCTGTCATACTTAGGACTGGTGATACATGAAGACAATACACCTGGAGAATATGTTTATGCTTAGCTACACTAAGTGAGACAGGAGAGGAAGATAATGGTTAAGAGGGATCTATAAAATAAGAGATTACTGGAACATCCTTACTAGATTTGTGGAATAAAATGAAAGAGGAACAAAGAGTCACCAGGAGTTGGAACCAACTTGACAGGATATAACAGTATTTGTGGATATCTATAAAAACCTTTAATTTGATGCACATGTGTGCAGGGCATTCTTTCACTGCAACTCAAAATTTTAAGATTTAAATTTTTTTCCAATACTAAGGATATACACCGGTGAACCAAAACATTATGACCAGTGAGTCGTTATGCAAATTGAAGCAACTGCAGGTGAACTACGGCAAGTGCACGGGTTGGGACATGGTATAAAAAATGCCTGATACTGAGCTCTGTTAATCAGTGTTACTCTTGTTCTTCAGATGGGAAAGGCAGCGGACTTAAGCGAGTTTGACAAAGGCCAAATTGTAATGTCCAGACGACTGGGTCAGAGCATATCCGAAACAGCAATGGCTGGTGGGGAGGCTCATGGTCAGCCGTGGTTAGTACCTACGGAAAGTTGTCCGAGGAGGGGAAACCCACGAATCACTGGCAAGGTGTTGGATGACCACGGCTCATTGATGCTTGAGGTGAGCGAAGGCTCTCCCAGATGGTACATGGCAACAGAAGGGCGACCGTGGTGCAACGCATCGGTAACTGGAATGCTGATGACGGGAGTAATGTGTCACAACACACAGTACATCAAACCCTGCTGAAAATGGAACTGCGTAGCTGCAGGCCGCTCTGAGTGCCCATACTAACCACAGTTCACTGGCGTCAGCACCTAAAATGAGCAAGCAAGCATCGAAACTGGACCTTGAGTGATTGTTAGAAGGTCATCTGGTCCGATGAATCACATTTTCTGATGCACCATGTGGACGGCTGGGTACATGTGCGTCGTTTACCTGGGGAAGTAATGGCACCTGGATGCACTTTGGGACGAAAACAAGCTGGTGTCATGCTTTGGGCGTGTTTTGCTGGGATATCCTGTGTCTAGTCATCCATATGTCGGGCACTCTGATGTCTACCGCCTACCTGAACATCATTGCTGACCAGGTACACCCTTTCATGGCAACAGTCTTCCCCTCTGGTGATGCCATCTTTCAGCAGAATAATGCGCCGTGCCACACTGCCCGGATTGTTAGAGACTGGTTCACGGAACATGAGGAAGACTTCCAGGTATTGCCCTGGCCTCCAAATTCCCCAGACATCAATCCCATCGAACATCTGTGGTTTGTGTTGGAACAGCAACTCCGATCTGCGGCGTCTCAACCATGCACCTTACAGGAGTTAAAGGATCTGCTGGTTATGTGTTGGTACCAGATACCACAAGACACATTTAGAAATCTTGTAGTGTCCATACCTCACTGGGTATGAGCTGTTTTGGCTGCACATGGATGACCAACATCATATTAGGTAGTGGTCATAATGTTTTGGCTCATCGGTGTATAAGGAGGACATAGGGATTAGTGCAGAATATTCATTGTAAGGAATTCTTTGTTATAAATTTTGCTAGAAGTTTTACTTTATGTAATTTTGTATACATCTGAGCATTTTATTTCTAAAAATGACACACATAAGCCTTAATTTCTTTATATGTTGAATAACTGCTTCTGCAATCTTTAATAACAGCTGTTTATTAATAAAATTCTTTCATTTTATTGATACCCCTTCATTAAGAAAAAATTTGATGCTAATAGGAGCACCTTCTTGACAGTATAAAGGTTTCACCAGTTGTCATTTTTTTTTTTTTTTTTGGAAGCTTAAATCTTTTTGGAGACAGGAGGAATTTTTAATGGCCTCTTCAATTAGAGGCTGTAGTTATCCAATCTTGGACAGAGGAATTATGCTTTTTCAGTCTATATACAACTTGTGTATCAGCCCCCCCCCCACACATGTACAGATCTAATACCCAACAAACCATATGAATTAGATTATCGCTAGAATTGGCACACCGTGGGCTTGATGCTGATACGTCAAAATTAATATAAAATATGAAAAAATAAAATTCAGCAACACAGTAGTTATATTATACAGGGTGTCTCAAAAATATTGGTACAAACATTTAGGGGAGGTAGTTAACATCTAAAGGAATGTTAATCGCAAAGGAACCCATAACCGGAAACATCACCATAAGTCGTTTCACTGTGCTGTTCATCAGTTCGCAAGAGGGAAAATTTCTGGTTTACTCATTCAAGCAGTAGTCACCACCCAAAGAGCATGCATCAATATACGAACTGTGAGCTGGCAGACATGCACCTAGTGTATGGATTAGCAAAGGGCACACACGGTGTGCACCCCCCAATGCGGCACAACATCGCTTAGCAATAAATGTGTGGGCAGGTATGGTCGGTGACTGCTTAGCTGGCCCATACCTGTTACCATCCCGCATGAACTCCACTAAATATCAGATCTTTCTTCGTTGAACAAGTTCTACCAGGGTTACTTGATGATGTTCCAGCAAATGTGAGATGCAACATTTGGTTTCAACATGACGGAGCGCCTACCCATTTTGGAAGGTGTGTTCGTGACCATTTGAACAGGCATTTTGAGTGTTGATGGATTGCCATGGTGGACCCGTTGCCTGGCCCCCACGCTCACCTGATTTTTTGAGCCTTGATTTCTTTCTGTGGGGGAGTCCTCAAATCTATCGTGTATGAATCGCCTGTGGAGACGGAAATGGATCTCGTGGCGAGACTTGTCTGCACTGCTGCTACTGTCACACTCCAGGTGTGTTCGACCGTGTCTGCCAATTTATGCTGCATCGGTGTCACGCATGCATCGCGTCTCATGGCGGAACCTTCAAGCATCTGTTGTAACATCATGAAATGCATCCATCTCGTACTCCATTGTTAATATTATGTCAAATAAATGTTTGCCACTAATTACTGTCTTGTGTCATTTCTGCTTCTTGTTCCTCTGCTACTACTTTCCCGTGACGTTTCCAGTTATGGGTTCCTATGCGATTCACATTCCTTCAGATGTTACCTACCTCCCCTAAACGTTTGTACCAATATTTTTGAGACACCCTGAATATAACTAGACCTTGGAATGAAAGTATCTGTTCATCTAACTCTAGCAAGTAGTTGGTTCATCTAAGCATAGAAATTTGTCTTTACTGTAACATAATTTTTAACAAAATGATTTCTTTTTATTCTTAATATTTAATATACTGTCCCTTTCTTTTTTTTTTTTTTTACAGTTGGTTTAGGTCTGTTAGTATTGGAGTTTTGAGACTAATAACGTATGCAAAACTAGCTACTTTTCTAATGCACTTATTTAAAAATGGATGTATAATTCTCAATTTTATGTATACTTAAACATGTCTTTGTGCATTTTATTTGGGAGGGGAGAGGAGGAAGTATAACACCACTACTTCAGACTAACTAACTCAGCACTGAAATAAAAATGTGTGTAGATATTTTAACAATTTTTCTTCCTATAACATAAACTAAACCGAGTATAAAAATAATGGTATAATCTGGATGTAACTTTTCCCCCCAGATAGAAATTGGTGTGGTATACAATCCTATTTTGGATAAGATGTATACTGCACAAAGAGGTCGGGGTGCTCTTTGTAATGGACAGAAACTTCAGGTATCTAATTCAGAAGGTAAGATGTATTTTAGCTAATTTTGCCTAATTTATACTACAATAAATATTGTTTCATCTCTGATAATGTTTTCACATAGAAATTATATCATATTTCATACACTTTATAACTAGTTCTTTTCTTTTAATTCCATATTTATATTGTATATTATATAATATGTGGATATTGTGGATGCCCATTATATGTAGTTTTTTTTATCAGAAATCTTAGTCTGAATAAAGGGGAGAAATTAATAATAAACTATTTCCTATAGACTTGAGAATACAGGAATACCTGGCATAGCGTGGTTAATTCATGCCAAAAAAATACTGCGCTATGCAAAACCGCACTGATCGAGGTATTATCACTATGTATTTTAATGTAATGCGTTCCGATAATTTGATTATATGGGTCGAGTTGCAAAAATATATAGGTGTTTGTGTACTATAAATTGATGCACACGAAGTTCTGGCAAAAAAAGAAACAAAAATGATAAAAATGAAAAATACTAATAAGTACAGTACAAATGATTTTTATTGCAGTTTTTACATACCAAAAGAATATAAGTGAAGTATGTACTGTATTTTTATTTTGAAAAATAACTGATCAGCTTAGTTTCCACAGTTTTTTTCCTTCTTTTTTATCTGCATACATCTCTTTATAACATTGAATGTCATTTTGCAATGCCTGCCTTACTTTCATACCTCGTTCGATGTTTGTATCTAGAAGAACACTCAGCGTCATTACATTTCTTCTTTCTACTCATATTTGCGTATAAAGGTGTAACATTTTTAAAAAATAATCTTTAATAAAAATACACAGCGAAAAATATTTGTACAGCTTATGCACAGTCAACGACCTCACCGCTCGGAATCTAGAATGTTTACTAATGTATGAATGCTAGCAGAGTCCGTATATAATGGGAGTTGTGACAACAGTCAGCTTGGCCTTGAATCCATAACACATTGGCTCTACGTGCTGGCATTACAATACATACATATACAGTATATCAAATGTATAGGTGAGTAACGCAGCAATACATTTTTTTTCAATTTGTAAACTATGCTATAGAGAAACCCGCGCTGTTCGCAACCACGCTATGCGAGGTATTCCTGTATATAATAATGCATGGATCCTATCAGCAAACTCAGACAAGTAGCTGGAAGGCTACTTGTCTGCAACAAGAGAAAAATTAAGCAGATGGGCTGAGAAATGGCAGTTGAAGTTTATCGTTAACAAATGCAAAGTACTGCATATGGGTAGCAGTAATCCCAATGTGGTACTATACCCAGTGTAAAATGAAAAAGACCTGAGCAGGGCCGGTGCTAGGGGTGCACAAGAGAGGCACTTGCCACAGATGCTGCTAGATGCACTACTGCATATACACCGATGAGCCAAAACATGACCAGCGTGTCGTTATGCAAATCGAAGCAACTGCAGGTGAACTACGGTGCATGCGTGGGTTGGGACACGGTATAAAAAACACCTGATACTGAGCTCCATTAATCAGTGTTACTCTTTGATATAAAAATTTATTTAAGCTATCAACTCTTGTTCTTCAGATGGGGAAGGCAGTGGACTTAAGCGAGTTTGACAAAGGCCAAATTGTAATGGCCAAACGACTGGGCAAGAGCATATCTGAAATGGTACGGCTGGTGGGGTGCTCATGGTTAGTCGTGGTTAGCACCTACCGAAAGCGGTCTGAGGAGGGGAAGACCATACTAACTATGGTTCACCTGCCACAGCACCTACAATGGGCACGCGAGCATCGAAACTGGACCTTGAGTGATTGGAAGAAGGTCGTCTGGTCTGATGAAGCACATTTCCTGTTGCACCATGTGGACAGCTGGGTATGTGTGCATTGTTTACCTGGGGAAGTGATGGTGCCTGTATTCACCGTGGGATGAAAACAAGCTGGTGGCGACAGTGTCATGCTTTGGGTGATGTTCTGCTGGGATATCCTGGGTCCAGTCATCCATGTGCTGGGCACTGTAACATCTACCGCCTACCTAAACATCATTGCTGACCATGTACACCCTTTCATAGCAACAGTCTTCCCCTCTGGTGGTGCCATCTTTCAACAGGATAATGCGCCATGCCACACTACCTGGATTGCTAACAGGGATAAGGAAGTAATTATCTCATTGTATAAGGCAATGGTTAGGCTGCATCTTCAGTGCTGAATACAGATCTGGAGACCTCATTTTAGGAGGGATGTAGGTGTGCTGGAACGGGTGCAGAGAAGGGCAGTGAGATTGGTGGAGGAACTAAAAGGTGGTTTTACCAAGACAGGCTTCAGTTCTACAAATTGTAGCATCTAGAGACTAGGCACCTATGAGATGACCTGATTGAGCTTTTTAAGGCTTTGAATGGATCGTGAAAGCTCAATGCTGATGGCATTCTTTCTCTTGCTTAGACTACACATGAGGGGTTGCAAATTCAAAGTGAGCAATGGTGGTTGCAGGATAAATGTATGGCCGTTTTTCTTCAGCCTGGGTTAGTTGATTATTGGAACAAACTTCAATCTGTTGTTGTGGAAGTGGGTAATTTGGATAAATTCA
This sequence comes from Mastigoproctus giganteus, assembly GCF_048544385.1. Taxonomy (NCBI): domain Eukaryota; kingdom Metazoa; phylum Arthropoda; class Arachnida; order Uropygi; family Thelyphonidae; genus Mastigoproctus; species Mastigoproctus giganteus. The sequence continues at coordinate 36,572,667 of NC_143581.1, forward strand.
AGAGAGAACTAGACAAATTATTGGATGGAAGTGGACAGGTGATGTGGGAAGTTTTTTTTTTTTTTTTTTTGTTGATGCTTTATATGCGTGATTCATATGCCACTATTAATAATAAGGCTGAATGAATTTGAAAGAATGAACTTATCAAATAGTGGCTGTGTTATTTAACAAATTATGGTTTAGCTTTGCTCAAGTAAATTTAGGGGCAAAAGTTTAATGCTGTAATTGCTATAAAATGTTATTATACAGGAAGGTCATAGCTCTATTTTGTGTATAGGCAACAAACACAGTAGATTTTCTACTTAGTGCATCGATCTCATATTGTAAAGATTCCAAAAAAAAAAAAAAAAAAGTTAGAAACTGCTGTATAAGTATTCAAATTAAATGCAATACTGAGACAACTTTTGGCAAAGTGCCTCCACAGTATGAAATTAATGTACTAAATAGCAACACTAGTTTACTCATTTCTATGTACATAATAAGGTTATGCCTCATTATGTATGTAGCAATGAGCTCACAAAAACTAATAAAGTTTAACTTTACATAATTCTTCTGCTTTAAGTCAAGGGTGACATGCCAGGTATCTCTTATATAGTTTCAAGTGTACGATACATTTATTGTAATTACCTCTATAATAATAATAGGAATTTACTGTTTGTTCTGCATAAATAATAAATTTATTTTTATATTTGTAACTTTAGAATAATTCAGTGTAATTTCTTAAGGTAGCCAGTATACTAATGCTGCAGTTAACAGTGCACCATGCATTTTTTTTTTATGGTGGAATACAAGTTCAATCCCACAATAAGCCTACCATTAGTCATATATGCTATCCCAGAACTATAGTTTGTTTTCTTCTGTGAGAGATGTCAGTTGGTGGGCCAGTTAGTTGCTAGAGAAGCTATGTGTTATCAGCTTTAGAAAAATGGAAAATAAAATCCATTGCACTTCTTGATTTGGTAGACTCCATGATAAAATCTGTGTGCTTTGTGTAAAGTGCAACATGTAAAGTGGAAAATATTGTTTATGCAACGCCATACATTAATGAGGTAAGTGCATTAAAGAACTATGTGCAAAGAATTTTGGCAGTATATTTAGATTTAGTAAGACTTTTAATACACTCCCAAATGAATTTGTTTTGTTTAAATTGGAATGATATTAGCATTAGTTGAGGCATATGATGCAAGAAAGCAAGCTTACACAGCATCACCTTAAAAAAAAAAAAAAAAAAACCTTCCCATTTTACCCATCATCCGGTCACTCCAAATGTTTCTCTAGATCAGCCTTAAATTTCTTTAAGCTATCAACTTCCTTAAATTTATTTAAGCTATCAACTAGTTCAGCCTTAAATTTATTTAAGCTATCAACTTTACCTTGCAGGTGCCAACAACAGATGGAAGTCTGTTCCAGCAATCAACTACCCGTTGGCTAAAGGCAAATTTCTGCACATCTATACTACATCTGTCTTTCCTCAATCTGAATTTATGCCCTCTCAGGTGATTATTCTGAGCAAGAGGAAGAATCCCATCAGCATTCAGCTTGCTCAATCCATTCAAGGCTTTATACACCTCAATCAGATCACCTCGCAGGTGCCTATTCTCCAAGCACTGCAATTTGCAGAACTTAAGCTTTTCTTGGTAAGAGCACCCCCTTTGTTCCCCTCACCAATCTTGTTGCCCTTCTTTGTAATCATTCTAGCAACTCTACATCCTTCCTAAAATGAGGCCTCCAGACCTGTACGCAGAACTCAAGGGGTGGCCTGACCATTGCCTTATACAGAGGGATAATCACCTCCTTTTCCCTGCTAGCAAAATTCTTATATAAAATTGACAAAACCCCATGACCTACCCTGGCAGCCTGTCTGCATTGCTCAGAAAACTTCATATCTGACTGCACAATTACTCCCAGGTATTTTTCATTTTCCACCACCCTAAGTGTAGTACAACACAGTTGGTACATTACTCTGGGGTTACTTCTACCCATATGCAGTACTTTGCATTTGTCATGGACTGAAGATGTGCAAATGTATTGCCAATTCATAAAGGGGGAGGATCTAAGGGTAACATGAGTAATTACAGACCAGTTAGTTTAACTTCTGTTCGGAGGAAAATTTTTTGGGAGAGGAGGGGGAAGGCATTACAGGTATTGAGGCCTAACAGACTGACTGGCAATTTGTGTGCTTGCAGTTGTCGATTCGCTTATTGTTCTATGTTAAACAATTAACATGTAAAGGAATATATGAATATAATTTTTAAATGAAAAAGAAAGGTTAGAGGAAATAGGAAAATTATTAAAGAATAAATCTAGAGGAGTAGGGAAAAGGCAGATAGTAGGAATAAAATTAGGAAAAAATTGCATTCATTCACATGGCAATCGCTCCGCTACTTCCTCAGGGGCTTTGAGCTGACAAATAGCCAAACATGTGTAAAAACATTTCATTATTTTCACACAATTTCAAATTGACAAAACTTATTATTCAGTTTGCCATGTGAATGAATGTAATTTTTTCCTAATTTTATTCCTAATACTCCCCTTTTCCCTACTCTAGATTTCTTCATTAATAATTTTTCATTTTTCATTTAAAAATTATATTCATACAAGGGGGTATCAAAAAGTTCATACCCTTTTCTAGAAATAATAGCCTGTGAAAGTTCATAGAAACTTTAATCCTTTTCTGTGTACGCTCCATGTATAGTAACTCATTTCTCCCAACTATGAATCAGCTGTTTAATGCTTTGATCATTGATGACTTCCTGAGACGAATAAAAGTGGCATCCAAGCAATGGTTTCTTCATTTCTCAAAACAAAAAGAAGTCTGATGGTATTAGATCAGGAGAATAGGGTGAGTTCACCCTATAAAAGTTCTCAACATCTGCATTACTCAAATCCAACAGTTGGCAAGAACACTGTATTCGACATTGCTTCTGCAAAGGTGTCAGCAATCTTGGAACCCATCATACAGAGACCTTAGACATGCAGATGGTCATGTAAAATGCTGTGGGCAGACCCATAACTAATTCCCACTGTATTTGCGATGAAATGAATTGTCACATGTCTGTCACTCAGCACCAGCTGCTCAACCTATGCAACCGTCTCACTGTCTGTGGACATTGATGGCCTTCCTTCTCTTGGCTCCTCAACGACACTTGTACGACTGCACTGGAACTCCCGTTTCCACTTTTTTACAGTGTCATAGGATGGACAATTTTTCCCATACACAGCTTTAATTTCTTCATCAATTTCCTGAGCTTTTTTACTCTGCAAATACAGGAACTTGATTACTGCTCGATACTCCACTTGGTCAACCATAACATCCTTCCTCAGATTCCAAGCTCCACCTCTGGTGTACGATCACCTATGGGAATGAAATTTCACATGTTAGTTATTGAATATGTAGACAACTTATATTAAAAATGGCATCTTCCTGCTAATGTCTTATCTAGGTCAGGGTACGTACGTTTTGATATACCCTCGTATATTCCTTTACTTAATTTCATGTTAATTGTTCAACATAGAACAACAGGCGAACCAACAACGGCTAGCACACAAATTGCCACTAGTCAGTCTGTTAGGCCTTTATACCTGTAATGCTTTTCCCCTCCTCTTCCCAAAATAAAAATAAAAATTAGACCACAAATTGCAAACTCAAAAATTAAATAGAATCATGCCCTTATATATATATATATATATATATTTTTTTTTTTTTTTTTTTTTTTAATAGTTTTTTATTTTGAGAACAGATTTCAAAAACTGAAAAATTGTGGCTTTTTGTTTGTTATTCCACACATAATAGAAATGTTGAAAGAATATTTTCAGAAATAAATGTTCCGTGTTCGGATGAACAAAACGTAAAAACAATTAATTTAATTTTTGTGTAAATTTAACATGTAGTGTTTTTTTTAAGTGATTTTGATCAGTCAAGAAATTCAATAAAGATATTATTAACTAAAAAACCTTTGACTTCATTTTATTACAATACTGCTTAATTATTCCTCAAATATATCAATGTAATTATTTCTATAATATATTAAAGAATACTTTCTCTTTTATAAACATTTCTTTTTCATTTTAAGAGCACTTATTACTAAAAAAAATGAAGGTCCTGGTTTTTTTCTAAAAAATTGTTTTCAAATTCATTTTTATCCCAGTTCTGACCATTGGCACCTGGTCATCTTAATTAAAGTAAATATCCTAGTTTTTAAAAAGGTTATGTGCCAATACACAATAAGTGGTTTTCAGCTAAAAAAAATAGCAAAAAATGGGATTTCCGGTCAGCAAAAATTATATATACCAATGTAATTGTTATATTCTTGTCAATTTTTATTAATAATTATCGGTTTTATTACTGATAATGGATATCAAGTTTGAAATCATCTTTAGGTGTGTTTTCAAAAAATTTTTTCAAAGAAATACTTTTCTTTGAAACATTTTTTTTTTTTAATTTATAAACAATATTTATTTTCTTTTGCTTGAATTGATTTAATTTAAAATTTATAAATAAGAAAATTAACGTATGCTTTATTTAAGAAAATATTTGCTTTGTTTCAGAATTAAACGAAGCTCTTGTGTTAATTGAAGCTGGCAGCAGTCGCAAGCCTGAAATTTTAGAAGTTGTCTTTGCAAATTTAGATAATTTAGTTCGAAAAGTACATGGGTGAGTTTCAATATAAAATTCAATTAATGATGATAATACTTTCATTGTGATAAATCAGAATTTAAAAACTTCTATTATGGCATATGAGGTTTTTGCTTGTAGAAACTCTTGCTGCATCATCCCCAGGTCATGGTGCAACAGTATCTATTCCACCTGTAACAGGTGAGAGATGAGGGTCATCTCGATAGAGTGCAAGTTGCCAGGGACCAGATCTGCAAACTGAAAGTTTCTGGTATGTAATGAATAAATATTCATTACAAGATTTTGTGGTTGTGTTCAGTGCTACAGACAACACTTCACATGTTGGTGTCCAAGTGTGGAGCTATGGCTGGAAGCTGTCATGGATGCAAGTTGGGTCTGTTGATGTCTTTGCTGAACAAGAAAATCTACTGTGGTATAATGATGTTGGTCCTCATGCTTTCATTAACTAAAACATTTGTTCTTGTACAAACAACAAGTGTTTTAGTTAATGATACTGATGACATTAGACCAGCAGAAATGCATCTAGTACTTTTGAATGTTTTAACAATTTTATTGTATTTAATTAGCTTTTAATTTCATTCGTATTTTGTCATGCTAAGAGTATTAAATAGCTAGTTTATTTAATGCAGGGAGAATGCTTTTCATGTATATGGCTGTATGTAATTATTTTTCATTAATACTTTTTTCTGGTCAATAATATTACAAGTTATGAAATGTATGCATTGCATTACATTGCATTTTGTGTGTATTATTAAATAACATATCTCCAGGATTCAAAACTTCTAGTTCTTTTTCAGTGTACCAAAACTTCACCATGTTATGTTCAATGATAAGTAGCAGTGAGATGGGATGTGTAGCATTTCTTTTTAAGGAGATGGAAACAAGTGCACAAGCAAAAATGGTTAATCTATTAACATAAAAATTCCCTAAGAATATTTTAAATAACTCCTGAAACAAGGACACATCTACTGTTCCAGATTTATAACAATGTTTCTTTAAAGGGGAAGGGGCTATGGAATTAAACCTAAAGCTTCCCCAGGGACTAGCAAAACATGCAGAGAAAATTTGATGTTGATCTGATTTTTCCTCCAATTATTGACTGAACGTACAAAAGTATAGATTTGGTCATACTATAAAACTGAAATATTATATTCATAACCACATTAGTTAATTTTTATGGAAACTTAAAATCTGCTTTACCGGACAAACTCATTTCCCCCTACCGCAGTTTCTACCTGCATTCTCAGTAAACAGCTGTTACGTGTTATCCGGTAGTGGCAGTAGAAGTCGATAACGATGTATTGATTAATTTTTTATCATTATTAAAAGCAGATTATTGGAGTTCATGAGTGGGCTGAAATTTACTTACGGGTACACCCTCCAGACTGCCTCAGTCTTAGGGTGTTTATCCCACCTTCCCGCTATTTTAATCTGATAGGAAAACAACTTCTATTGCCACTACTGATAACATGCACTGTCTGTAGAAGTCGTTTTCCTATTTTAAAACAGCGGGAAGGGGGAATAAACACCTTAAGACTGAGGCAGTCTGGAGGGCGTACCTGTAAGTAAATTTCAGCCGCAAAAGCATTAACACTCATGAACTCCAATAATCTGTTTTTAATAATGAGAAAAAACTAATCAGTACATTGTTATCGACTTCTATTGCCACTACTGATAACACACACCATCTGTTTACTGAGAATGCAGGGAGAATCTGAGGTAGCGGGAAATGAGTTTGCCCGGTAAGTTTCCCATGGTTCTCGTGTTGGCTTTCTTTACCTTTGCCAATCTACTTTCATAATGCTTACAACAGTCCCATGGTAATATTTTTAAGTTTTTTTCCCCCTAAAATGTTGTGCATGCATGATAGCCACATAATTACAAATAGCCACCTGCCCAGAGTGCCTAGAAAAGCTTCAGTTCTGCAAATTGCAGCATCTGGAGACTAGGCACCTGCAGGATGATCTGATTGAGGTGTTTAAAGCCTTGACTGGATTAAGTAAGCTGAAGTGAATAGCATTCTTCCTCTTGCTGAGACTACACACATGAGGGGGCATAAATTTAAGTTGAGGAAGCATCTTTGTTGCAGTACAGGTGTGCAGAAGTTTGCCTTCAGATAATGGTTGATTGTTGGAATAGTCTTCCTCCTGTTGTCGTGGAAGTGGATGGTTTGAATAAATTCAAGGAAGAACTAGAAAAATTCTTGGAGGGTAAGGATGGGTGAAGTATGTGTGTTTTTTTTTTTTTGGCTGATGCTATATAAGCTTTCTTTCTTGCATCATTTGCCACTACTACTACAATCCAATGAAAACCAAATTTTCTTTGTTATTTTATTCTGTGTTCTTGGCTTTCTGTAGAAATATGATAGCTGCAGATTTCCTGTAAATATTGGCATGGAGGTATCATATGATATCATAAAACTTGTGCTGCTTTCCTGAAAGGCATTTCTTCTGAAGCAGGCACTTTAAAGTGTGAATTAACAAAAGAAACAATATTTTCTGACAGTTTCTTGCATAATTGTCTTATGTTGATGCAGCTAAATTTAAATAGGTGTAATGCCAGATCAGGGTTGTTTGAGAGGGCTTTTAAAACGTTCAAAACTGTTGCTCATAAAAAAAAATTAATGCTGCCATATTTTTTTTTAATAGTGTCCCTGAATGATACAGCATATATATATATATATATATATATATCAGATAAAAATAAAGATGGCAGTGCAAGTCACACGGAAAGCCAAAGGCCAAAAAAGAAAGAAGATAGCCGAAATATGAGAAAAAGTTAGGAAAAAGGACAGAATAGAAAATTGGAGCAAGCAAATGGCAAAAAGTGTTACAAACAAGACCATCTAATGACAGGAAACAAAAATGGATGTAATTTAAAGAATAGCATCGCACAAAGCAGCAGATAACTAATTCTTAAATTGATATAAATATAAAATATTATACCAAAGAGTTAAAACCAGATGAAATAGTGGAAAGAAAAATAAACAGGATATGGCAAATGCACCAAAGCAGCAACAATGGATGCAGATATATATATATGTATATTGTAATAAATATGACAGATAAAAATAAAGATGGCAGTGCAAGTCACACAAAAAAGCTAAAAGTAAAAAAAAAGAAGATAGCTGAAATATGAGAAAAAATGTAGGTAAATTAAAGAAATAAAAGGTAGTAACCTGTAAAATAAAAATAAAATTAAATTATATCAGAATGTCAAATGAAGGTAACGGCAGCTTGCATCAGATGAGGATGAGAAAATTTGGCTATAATTCAAATCGGGGAAGTAGAGCAAATATGCAATTAAATATAAAATTAAATCTGATGTCAGCCAAAGTAACCTGTACCAAAGTAACCTGTAAAATAAAAATAAATTACATCAGAATGTCAAATGAAGGTAACGGCAGCTTGCATCAGATGAGGGTGAGAAAATTTGGCTATAATTCAAATCGGGGAAGTAGAGCAAATATGCAATTAAATATAAAATTAAATCTGATGTCAGCCAAAGTAAACATTGATACATGATCAGGTATTATTTTTATCTGTCATATTTATTACAATATACACATATATACATTTGCATCCATTGCTGCTGCTTTGCATGCTTTGGTGCATTTGACATATCCAGTTTATTTTTATCTTTCCACTATTTCATCTGGTTTTAACTCTTTGGTATAATATTTTATATTTATATCAATTTAAGAATTAGTTATCTATAAGAATTAGATATTCTTTAAATTACAGCCATTTCTGTTTCCTGCTTTAGGTGGTCTTGTTTGTAGCACCTTTTGCCATTTGCTTGTTTCAATTTTTTATTCTGTCCTTTTCCTTGTGGCCTTCTGTGTAACTTGCACTGCCATCTTTATGTTACTGTTATATTATTATATGTACATCTGTATCCTTTGCTGCTGCTTTGTGCACTTTGGTGCATTTATCATATCCAATCTATTTTTATCTTTCCACCTTTTCTGGCGCCTCCGTAGCCAGGTGGGCAGGAGCAGCAGTGCGTAGCACACGCTTCTTGATTAGACCGGGGTTCGAGTCCGTGCCCACCAAATATGGAGGATGTGGAAAGGTCAGGGAATGACCACCGCATATCCCCGGAGCAATGTGGCCTTAGTTGCTAATGCTTCTAAAAATCAAATTACTAACAAACCACCTTTTCTCGTGGTTTTAACTCACTGATATTATATTTTATATCAATTTAAGTTTAGCTGTCGGCTGCTTTGCACGATGCTGTGCTTTAAATTATAGCCACTTCTGTTTATAACTTTAGATAGTCCTGTCTGTTGTACATCCTGCCACATTTCTTCATACATTTCTGTCTAAAACTTAGTATAGATTCATTCTAAATATTATTTATTATCTTAAAATACTGTCTTCATTTTTGGAATATTTTGTTCCTTTTTATATCTCTATACACTTGCATTTCAAAATTGATTATAGAGGTCACTAGTTACCTGACTTTTAGCCGTGAAGGGTATTGTGTACGGCATGTGCGTTTTGTATGCAATAAAGAGTTCTTCTTCTTCTTCAATTTTTCGTAGCTCTTTTCCACATTACTTTTATCATAAAATAGATTTGTCCCTATTTTTTAGTGCTTTGGTTGCAGCTATTGTATTGACCGCATGTATTTTTGCTTTGCCATTTTCAGGTATAGATTTTTACGCTGTTTTGTAATTATTAATCTTTCAGCTTTCATTTATACTTAATAATTTTACATCTAGTTTTACTTTCATTATAAACACTGCATAGGGAGACTACCTTGTCCATACTTTGTGAGAGGTATATAACTTTTCCTTTTACGATCACATTTGTATTCGTAAATTTTCTCTTACACAGCTATGGGCAAGTATGGAAATGCAGTCCTTTGATGCATGGTCAGGTGTAGTCCCCCGATGAAATACCTGATCATGTATAAATGTTTACTCTGGCTGACATCAGATTTAATTTTATATTTAATTGCATATTTGCTCTACTTCTCTGATTTGAATTATAGCCAAATTTGCTGCCCTTATCTGATGAAAATTGCCGTTACCTTCATTTGACATTCTGATATAATTTAATTTTATTTTACAGGTTACTACCTTTTATTTCTTTAATTTAACCTACATTTTTCTCGTATTTCAGCTATCTTCTTTTTTTTTTTTTTTGGTCTTTGGCTTTTTGTGTGATTTGCACTGCCATCTTTATTTTTATCTGATATATTTATTACAATATACATATATATATCTGCATCCATTTCTGCTGCTTTGCATGCTTTGGTGCATTTGACATATCCAGTTTATTTTTAACCTTCCACTATTTCATCTGGTTTTAACTCTTTGGTATTATATTATATATATATATATAAATATATATATATATACAGGGTGGCCATAATTAAAGTATCCCTATTCAGAGCTCTCTGTAGCTCTAAGTAATAAGCGGAATGCCACCAAAATTAGTTCTAAAATCTGCCAATAGGGGATAATGTGGCACTGTACAAGAGGAAAGACATGACAAAGTACCAACAAATAAATAACTAAAACATACTTTAATGAAATTACAATTTTTTTGTGCTCTTTGCAAAAAAACAAAGAAACAACCAAACTGCCAGAGGAAATGGTTTCACAGCTCCAAACTCACTCACAGTTTACTCCCGATGGTCGCTGATGTCGCTGATGGTGGAGTTGGTTTTTGATGTGATTACCATTGTTCTGGACCAGAAATTGCATTCGATGCACAGTGTGCTCTACTGCAGAATGCAACATCTCTGGAGTAATGTTCCGCACATGTTGCATTACGTTGTCCTTTAAGACAGCCAGGTTAGGGACACTTCCTCAATAGACATTGGCCTTGAGGTGACCCCACAGCCAAAATTCACATGGTGTAAGGTCAGGTGAACGTGGTGGGCCATGTAGTGGGAAACAAACCACTAATGACTCTTTCTGCAGTAAAGTAATGCTGGACAAATTGCTGTACTGGTCGTGCAATACGAGGAGCCCCATCTTGCATAAAAATTGTCTTATCCAGGCATCCTCTTTGCTGCAGTTGAGGAATAATGAAACTGCTCAGCATGTGATGATATCTTTGTGCTGTAACGGAACAGGTGGCTGCTCCTGCTGGGTGCAATTCCTCAAAAAAAGTATGGCCCTAAGATGAAATTTGAAGTCACACCACACCAGATGGTGAGTTTCAGCGAGTGCAATGGGATTTGCTGAATAGCATGCGGTGCTTTTGAAGCCCATATTTTCCAGTTTTGAGGGTTGACAGTCCCATCATGATAAAAATGGGTCTCATCTTCCCAAATAACGTTCCATGGCCAGACATCGTCCACCTCTATTCTGGCCAAAAATGTTACAGAATATCACATTCATTTTTCAGGATCATCTCTTTGCAGCTGCTGCTGGCGACTGACCTTGTATGATTAATAGCAGATGTTTCTGAAGAATTTTCCACACAGTGATGGGACATCCAATTGCTTCGCTACTCCCCGTGTGCTGCTACTAGTTCCAGCAGCTGTATCCGTGGATTGGTTGACGATAACAACTCTGCTACGTGAGGTGAAACAGGCTTCCTTCCTCTTCCGGACTTAACAACAAAGGACCCCAGTTTCCTCAAATTTGTTAATCATTCTTCTAACTGCTGCAGCCGATAAAGGACCTTGGCATAAGTTACAGAGTCTAAATTCACGTGGAACGGCTGCTGCATTGCATCCATTAACGTAGAATTTTGCAATTAAAGTGCGATCAGGCAAAATGAGGTGTATTGTTAACAGTAAACTTACAGAATACGCTTGTGATGTTCATGTGCTTTTATAGCTCACTGCTGCTAGGAAAATTAAATTAACTCAGATTTATGCAAATTTTTTGCTCTCTTAGGTGTCTTATTTTTTAGTTTGGATTTAAAACTTTAGCAATTCAGTTTCTTTCTGTTTTTTTGCAAAGAGCACAAATAAAAATTTATAATTTCATTAAGGTTTGTCTTAGTTATTTATTTGTTAGTACTTTGTCCAATTGGGGCTCACATCTTGTGAGTTTGGGCTTGGCACACCAGGGTCCTGAGATAGATATCATCAGTCTTCTCTTTTTTGGTGATTCCCTCCTACTTCTCTCTCTCTCTCTCAGGGTACTTAATTTTTTTTTTGGCTGGTGCAGCATAAGCCTCAGGCTTCTTTGCATCATATGGCTAATAATAATGTCTTTCCTCTTGTACAGTGCCATATTATTCCCTACCTGCAGATTTTGGAACTATTTTTTTTTTACAAAGGGATAATCACCTCCTTTTCCCTGCTAGCAAAATTCCTGTATATCATTGACAAAACCCCATGACCTGCTCTTGCAGCATGTCTGCATTGCTCAGAAAACTTCATATCTGACTGCACAATACTTACTAATTTTAATTTTGGTGGCATTCACCTTATTACTTAGAGCTATAGAGAGTTCAGAATAGGGATATTTTAATTCTGGCAACCCTGTATATACTTTTGGCAAAAAAAAATTATTCTAAGCTACATAGAAAAGCTTCTTTGAGACTACCTTTAAATCTGTGGGAGGTATAAAGGGATAATCACTATTTCTTAAATCTGCTGGGGACACTGCAAAATCTTAGAGCATTGTCAATTTGTAATATGTCACAACACATTTGTGAAGAGAAATTGGAGTAGTCATGGGGAATCCCATGATCACAGTCTCATTCATCTAACAGAGAAATGAACAGAAAATTCCTTAGAAAACTTTCCCTGAAGAAAATAGTGGGATTTGAACATGTGACCTCTCTGCTGTTAGCAGAGAAGTCATGTATTGAAATTTTACTATTGACTAGTAGATGTAATTTTACTGAAATTCAAATTTCAGTTAAGGAGCCCTTTCCCCTCAAATTGACCCATCTACAATCAGCTTAAAAACCTTTAATGTTTAGAATTACTGTTAAAAAAACAATGAACTTAGAAAGTTCTTAGTGCAGCCTTACTGTCTTTTACCACTTAAGTCACTATAATTTTATGGAATTACTCTGCTACTAAGTAGTCATAAAATTTAGTTTTCCTTTTTATTTCTCAAACTTTATTTATCTAGTGTTAGATCTATGGGATCAGCAGCCCTCAACATGTGCACTGTAGCCAGTGGAGAAGCTGATGCTTATTATGAATTTGGTATCCATTGTTGGGATATAGCAGCTGGTATGCTTATTGTACAAGAAGCAGGTGGCATCGTGATGGATACAGAAGGTATATAATCATTGGAATGATGTCTTAGATTCTATTATGTAGTGACTAGTTGCCAAATCAAATCACCTAATAACATTAGCATTAAGAGATTTTTTAAAGGAATTTTTAGAACTGCATATTAAAAAAAATGAAATTAAATCATGTCCAATTATCTATGTTGTTGCCATGGTAATCACAGGTATTCTATAGAAAGAACCCACACTGCAGCAGTAATAGCTGTTGATATAAGAAATGGAATGTACTGCCAGTAGAGAAGTTAAAATACTTGCTTTTGTTTGATAAAAAAATAAAATTGTCCTTTGTTTATACAAACTTTAATGCCATCAAAATCAGCTATTAGCAATAATACAGAAATACTGTTTGTGTGAAGTAGAACAATACATGACAGCCGTAGAGCAACTAATTTAAAAGGTGATATCACATAAGAATCAATGCCAATATGGAAAAACTTGTTTTTTTCTAATGTAAGTCTAGTATAACATGCTAGATTTACATTGCTATAAATATTCTGATAGAATATTTGAATAATTATACGATAATGACAGATGAAAAATTTTCTAACAGACTTATTTTTTTATTTACATAATTTCTAACACAGTATATCCAAAAGGTATTCCAAGTGCCCTTTACAGGCTTTTACACAGGCTTTCAAACAAACAGGTTCTTCAATAGCAGCCTAGATGATAGCCATAGAGGAAGGTAGTTATAGTTTCCTCAGATACTGCATGAAACTTTAAAATAATGGAGTCTCTGGTTAAAGAAGTAATGCAGGACCATCTAGACTGGAATACAATTATACTGCAGTCATAGCATGGATTTGTTAAGGCATGATCTTGTCTGGTCAATCTGATTGGATACTATGATGTAGTAACCAAGGAACTGGATGAAAAATAATCCAATGTCATCTACTTGGATTTCAGGAATGCTTTTGATACTATTGCACATAAAAAAACTGCTGTAGATATTGGAGCAGCGTGGCATTAAGAACAAATTACTGCTCTGGATAAAGGGATGGGTGAGTGGGAGAAGATAGAGTGGTTATTAACGGACACTGCTTTTCATGGGCTAATGTTATTAGTGGGGTACCTTAGAGTTCAGTGTTGTTGTTTTCTGTATTTATTAATGATATTGATGCTTAATGTCTAAGTTCACAGATGATGCATGGGTTGGCAGGGTGGTTAATGACAGTACAGGGTAAGCTACTGCAACAAGTTCTATCCCAGATTAACATATCAACTGTGTAGTACTACACTCAGGGTAGTGGAAAGTGAAAAAGACCTGGAATAATTGTGTAGTCAGTCAGACATAGTTCTCTGAGCAATGCAGACGGGCTGCCAGGCCAGCTCATGGGGTTTTGTCTGTGATATACAGGAACTTTGTTAGCAGGGATAAGATGATTATCCCATTGTAGAAGGCTAGGCAGCATTTTGACTACTGCATACAGGTCTGGAGGCTTCATTTTAGGAAGGATCTAGACTTGCTTCAGAGAAGAGTAATGAGATTGGTAAAGGGAACAAAAGGGTGGTCTTATCAAGACAGGCTTCCGTTCTGCAAATTGCAGCATCTGTAGACTAGGCACCTGTGAGGTGATCTGATTGAGCAAGCTCAGTGCTGATGGCATTCTTTCTCTTGCAGAGACTGCACACAAAGGGGCATAAATTCATATTGAGGAAGGATGTGCGGAGGTTTGCCTTCAGCCAGCATGTGGTTGATTGTTGAAACAAATTTCCATCTGTTGATGTGGAAGAGGGCAGTTTGAATAAATTCGAGGAATAACTAGACAAATTATTGGCGGGTATGGACAAGCTATGTAGAAGTAGTTTGTTTTTTTTTTTTTTTTTTTTTGGCAGTTGCTTTATAAGCTTTCTTTCTGGTGTCGTATGCCACTACTACTAACTGTATTATTAAGAAATTTACTTATGCATGGGTAATGCACACACATCATTTCTACTACCAAGGTAGTTTTAATGCATTGTTTTAATTATATCTCGTATTGTGAATACCTTCACAAGTTGCCATGGTATTGTACAACCTCGAATAAGTAATACTTCAATTATGTAGAAGACTAATGTTACTTATTCTTGGTATATACCAACACCCAGACAGCACCATTTCAAAGCTTCTTGGCTTCTCTTCGGTGGGTGGGAAGGTACCCTGTTGTTGCAATAGTGACAACCCATTTATGAAGCATAACTCCACAATATGAGAGGTGACTGATGGTGTGCGTGGTTTAATCTAAAAGAAATTTCTTGGCTAAATGCCAGCATATGAAGAAATTTACTTATGTATGGGTAATGCACACACATCATTTCTACTACCAGGGTAGTTTTAATGCATTGCCCATGCATAAAATCCCCATTAAAAGACATTCTGATTTACTGGTGCACTATTTCTCTACAGTTGTTCATTGTAGTTATCAGGCCTATAACACATCTCTCATTTTTGTTTTCCCAATGCTTGTACCACACTGATTCAACACTACACTGGCCATCCATGTCAACTGGATGCACTGCCTTAGATTTTATGTGCTTCTTAACTAAGAGCATAACTCTTCCTCCCATGTCTGTTCTTTCTGTATACATTGTACTTCCTCTCTCGGCAGAGTCACATACTCTTTCTTTCCTCGTTTTTTCATTAAAGATAAAAATTTTAACTGGCTTCAACGTGGGTTATTTCCCACTTTCTTAATCACGGGACATGGAATTAATTCTCGTTTGTATAGTTTCGGACTTGTCCCCTCTCCTCTCTCCTCTTGTGGCTCTGAGGAGACGGTTGAACATATTGCCCTACATTGTAATTTATATGTGGATTTAAGACAATTGTCTATCTGTACAAATGTACAAAGTATATAATTTAGATGATTTTTGGCACCTGGTTGGGTCGGCAGACTCTCTTTCTGTCTTCTCTTCTTTTGCTAATAGTGTCTTCCGGAGAAGAGCAGCTTTATCAAGGAATAACCCTTGATTCTGTTGTTTGTTCTGTAAATTTTTGTTCTCAATATTTATATATATTACTGTATTCTTTTTTTTTTTTCCTGAGAGGAGTTTCTTCCTTGACTAAATTACGCAGAGTGAGAGATGGACCTCCCCTCGTCCCACTTTGAACTCTGTCCGGGCTGCCTGAAATGATTTTCTGTGTTAAATTGTATGTATTTTGTAAATACTGTAATTTTGTTGTTAATATCATGGTGCTTTTGTTTGATTTGCTGTTTGCTCTCAAAATTGAGAGTAACTGATTTTATTGTGTTTTTGAATCAGCAGTTGTTAATCTTAAGTGTTTATATTGTACACTACTTGTGTAGTTAGCTCATGATTATGTTGAAGAGACAGTTTTTCTCTTCTTGTATTGTCTGTTTGGCTCTGAGGAGTGGGATGGACCTCTCCCTGCTCCCTCAGACCCAACCTTCTGTTGGCTGTTCTGGTTGAGTGAGATGATTTTCCTCTCTAGACTGTTTTACTGCTGGAGTTGCTGGCTGCTTCTCTTGCTGCTTGTGTTTTGATTTAATTTTGTTTTCCTGCGGGGCTGATTATTTGTTGTATTTTTCTTTCCTGCCTGATTGCAGCCGCAACCAGTTGGGTTTTTGCTAGTGCCATATAGTTCTTGGTCTAGCATTTTTAGTTGTAAATGGATGTTTGGTTCTGAGGGGTGGGATGGACCTCTCCCCGCCCTCTCAGATCCAATTGCTTTGTTGGCTGACTGGTTGGAGGTGTTGTTCTCCTCCTCCAGTCTTGCTATTATTTTTCTTTTCTACTGCCAGTTGCAGTGGAAATGTATAGTTTTAGCTTTTGTTCATCCCTGCAGGTTGAATTGTTTTTTAATGCTTATCTATGCATTATTGTTAATATTTGAGACAGTTTTGTTATTTGAGACAGTTTTGTTTTTCGCAGCTTGTGTAGCAGCTTTGCACTTGCTGGTTATGTACATATGTATATAGATTAGATTACTTTGTGCTGAAACATTTTCTCTGCATATTCATTAATTATTGTTTAATACTTAACTTATTATTTTGATTTGTTATACTTAGATTTAAATTTAGAATTGCTTTTGATTATTTATTGGTTTTGCCTTGGGTGAGTTCTGTTTGTTGGATTATTGTTGCTTGTCTCTTTGTGTTTTGTATATATGTTTTTGCATTTCTTCTGGTTGACTATTTTTGTCAATTTCTTGCTTGACTGTTAATTACTCATTTTGTAAATATTGTATATTTTACTCTCTGCTTATGCAGTGTAATTTGTTAATATGTTTACTGCTATGTTTCATATTGGTGACATAAGTATTTATTATTTATCTTAATTTATTCTTTTAAGTGGCTATCTAATAGTCACTTGTAAATTATCTATGTTCTTTCCTTGAGACTTTTCTTTCTCCCCTTGTCGGTGCAGGTTGGGCTTCTTTCTCGGCTAGGGGAATCTTTCTTTCAAAATTACGAGCCTTCGGGCTTCAAAATTTTACCTCTTCAAGCTCTCTCGCTTGTTAGATTTTCCAACTAGTGTTTTCCTCTTTCCTATTTCTTCTTTTTCCTGAGAGAGTGTTTTGCTCTCTTTTCTTCTTCTACTTTCTTTTCTCCCACTGTCTCCTCCCCATTCCTTATTTATTATAACCAGGATTCCACTTGTTGGAATCCCACTTAGTGTAATTTAGATAGTTCCTGGAGTGCCAGGAACTATCTAAATCCATGTGACTAGGGATGGGAGTCAGGATGCAGGTAGCTTGATCCCTGCCTCCCAGCTGCTAAGACTCCAGGGCTAGCAAACAACAACCATCACAACACACACACACACACACACTTGCCAGCTATAAATAACCTACAGATGCTACAGCGGTATATAGGGGTAACCCTGGAGGCCGCAATCAATACAAGAATACCTTGTCCTCATATTCTGCATTCCTTATATCTGAGTGACACCACGTCTCTGATATCTCTACAATGTCTGCATTTGATCACTCGACCAGTACTTCATATTCATGAAATTTATTTACTATGATCCTACCATTGGTGTACATGCATCTGTTCTTACTCTTAGTTATCCTAACACAGCCCATGCGTTTCTTTATTCCATGATAACCCACAGCAGGCCTTGAAATCCCCAGTACCTTGCTTTCCAGGCTACTGCATGTTCAAATAGAAACAGTGCAAGAATCACTTTCACTTCTGCCTGCAGATATTGCTAATCTTTTAGTCTCTGTGTCCCCCTCCCCCACCAAGCTAGCAACTTTTCTGACTTGCCTAATCCTACCTTGATAGCATCAGCAAATCTTCTTGAACCCTTTCTATTTAAGTCTATCCCATCTCTGTTGTTAGGAGTGGTCTCTTAACAAGCACAGATGGTTGAGGGGGAGAGGATGGGTAGAGAGTGGTTATCAATGGGCAATGCTCTTTTTGGACTAATGTTATTAGTGGAGTCTCCCAGGGTTCAGTGCTGGGCCCATTGTTGTTTTCTATATTTATTAATGATATTGATGAAGACATATCAGGCTTAACGTCTAATTTGCAGATGATATGAAAGGGTGGCAGGGTGGTTAATGACAATAGTCAACTTATGCTACTACAACAATATCTAGACAACTGAGAAATGGCAATTCAAGTTTATGATTGAAAAATGTGAGGTACTTTATATGGAGAGCAGTAATCCCAGATCAACATACTAGCTGTGCGATGCCACTCTCAGGGCAATGGAGAATGAAAAAGACCTGAAGGTAATTGTGCAGTCAGATAGGCTGCTAGGACAGCTGGAGGTTTTGTCAATGATATACAGGAGTTTTGACAGCGGATATAAGAATGTGATTCTTCCACTGTATATGGCAATGGTCAGGCCACACCTTGAGTACTGTTATAGGTTGGGAGGCCTCATTTTAGGAAAGATGTAGATGTGCTGAATGGGTGCAGAGAAGGCCAACAAGGTTGGTGAGAATAACAAAGGGGGGGCTCTTACCGGTATAGGTTTCAGTTCTGCAAATTGCAGCATCATGACTCTAGCCACTTGTGAGGCATTCAAAGACCTTAGATGGATTGAATAACCTCAGTGCTGATGGAATCCTTCCTCTTATTCAGACCATGAGGGGGGACATAAATTCAAATTGAGGAAGGATTGGTTGCAGGTTGGATTTGCGTAAATTTGCCTTCAGCCAGTAGCTGGTTGATTGTTTCAACAAAGTCCTATCTAGGTGGGTAGTTGAATAAATGCAAGGGAAAACTAGATAAACTCTTAGAGGGGGATGGACGGGTGAAATGGTAAGTGTTGGCTTTTTTTTTGCTGAAACTGTATAAGCTTGCTTTCTTGCATCATTTGCCACTAATAATAATATAAAGTATGAGATTGATACATTTTGTAGCAACTTTGTTTTGTTATATACATAACTGAAGCTTATGCTAACACATGCATAGTAATGTTTTATGTCTTTCTTGAGTTTATACTTAGCCTTGTAAATTTTCTTTTATATATTTTTTATTTGGTTCTTAAACCTATGTAAATTTGTAGCATATGAAAATAAGACAAGAGGGAGCTTAAAAATTAAAGAACACATTCAACAGTGTTTACTGTTCTTGACAGACAGACATGTTTGTTTCTGAGTTCAAGTTGTGAATTTTAAGAAATAAAATTCATATCATATAGATGTTTTTATAGCACTACTGTTCTCACATCCTGTTTTCTTTCAGAAGGACCACTAGATTTAATGGCTAGAAGAGTACTTTGTGCTGGCTCTCAGAAGTTAGCAGAATCATTAAGCAAAGAACTGAAGCACATAAAACTAGAGAGGGATTGAATTCTTTGATAAAAATGATCTTTAGTTGTACATCAGTTACAAAAAAAAACTAATTTAATTCTATTTGAGTTATCATCATACTACAATTAGAGAAAATTGTTTCTTTTGTAATTCAATAAAAAATATTCATTACCATGCTTGCTCGAAATTCAACAGGAAGTGGTAAAATTTTTATTGAATTATGTTCTGTACCTCCTGTGTTTTTGTCTTTATATTCTTATATCCTATTTTACTGCATTCTTTTTCTTGCAAAAGTTTTTTCTATTTTTATTCATAAGGCTGGTAGAAGCACTATATTAATGAAATCTTTATGAATCTAAGATATAAATTTATCATTTAGTTTTCTAAAATATATCTACAGGATGCAGTATCTCTTTATTAACTCAGTCTTCAAGCACAGGGGTGGAATTTCCACTTCACACCCTTAAAAATGTTAATATTTTGGTAAAAAACTGAAATTATTGCTATACTCTTCAGTATCTTTTAAGAAAATTTCAAATGATATGTCAATAGAATTAAACTCCATTAAAGTCAGTGACTGTAGAAGAATCATAGTCAAAATTCCCTCCAGTAGATTTCCACCTTATCTCTAAACTCGTGTAATATTTGGTAAACAAGCTTAGCTATGTGGGAAGCATATGAAAATAGTGGATCATTTTCAGCAGTAATACTCACAGAAACTATGGAGGTTTAAAATTTCTTGTAGAAGTGAAACATTAAAGCTTCAATTTAATGTTTAATTTTACCTCTGGCTTTTGTTAGAAACAGTTGCACTCCTTATCTTATTTTAAAGTTCCTGTTTTGAAATCTACAATAAACCAATATTTATAAAAAAAATGTAACTATAAAACTTTTGCACTCTAAAACCGTATAATTATTGAAAAAAAAATTTAATTCAGAAATATTTGTGCATAATAAGCATCTATAAAATATCAGTGTAAATACACCATAGTTTTCTTATAAAAATGAATTACATTCATAGTGTAAAGGCATAGATTTAATTGTATCTCATATTGTGATTACCTTCAAGATGAGTTACCATGTATTGCGCTTCTCGAATAAGTAACATTTCACTAATAGAGAAGACCATTGTTACTTATTCTCAGTGGGCACCAACATCCAGACAGCACCGTTTCAAGTCTTGTTGGCCTATCGTCGGTGGGTGAGCAGATACCCTGGTATTGCAACCATGCTAACCCAGCTGTGAAGTGATTCTTCAATATGAGAGATGCCAAAAGGTGTACAGAATAATACTGTAATAAAAATATAAATGCACAAGGCATAATAGAATGAGAATGAATTAACTTTAAAATATCAGTGTAAATACACCATAGTTTGCTCATAAAAATGAACTTCATTCATAGTGTAAAGGCATCAATTTGATGTATCTCATATTGTGACTACCTTCTCAATGAGTCACCATGTATTGCACTACCTTGAAGGTAGTCACAATATGAGATACAATTAAATTGATGCCTTTACACTATGAAAAAAAAAACACTACCGCCGTTACTGATTGTTAATATTTTAATGCTATATAGAAAAGTTATAGTCACTGGGAACAAAAGCTGAGAAATACTTAAAACTGCCTGCACTACTACAAGCATTTGAAGATGATATTTTCAACCCCCCCTCCACCAACAATATACACCATATATTTGTTTTATCAAAACAAATTTTGGTAGATATAAGAGAACAAATTCAGAATATCTGTATTTATTAAAAACCAATGACTGAGTTCTGCAAGAGATTTGTATATTAACTACAATCAAGTCGTGACTAATTAATCATGGGACTTCATACTGGTCAGTGATCAATTTTGTAGCAAAAGTATATATTATTACTATATAAATTGTTCTGTATGTATATTTATTTCTAAATCTTAGCATATGTTTTTATCAACTTTCCCTTTTTCTTTGCTGTGCTGTACACATTAAAAAAAAAAAAAAAAGTGGATCCCAGTCACATCTAATCTAATAAATAATGCAATCCCAATTCAGCTAATCAAAATAATTCTTCATTCCAAATTACCTTTAAGCAATTTTGAATATCTTATATTTAATGATTAAGTCATCTGGGATAGAATGTACTATATGCCACAACTTGCCCTCTTTTTTTCCCCCCAAAAGACATTAAATATAATTATTTTGTCTTACCTATTAAATCATGTGTGTGTGTATCTTGTATGCATGAAAGATGTTTTATTTTATGTGAAAACATCCTTGGCTTGGAAGAGGTTAGTGAAATCCAAGCCAATAGTCTAATTACCCATTTGATTATAGCTATTTGTTGAATAGTATGATTTCAACAATACAAGTATTTGTATTGTTGCAATCCACATTTTCATTACATTCCATTGTTAGGTGCCACAATAGATGTTTTCGCATTAATAATTTTCTGATTAGTGAAAGGGACCGAATGCCACACTGCTATAGCTGAGTGTTCAACAATGCCAAAATCAAATGCAGAGCATTGTCAAGAGTATCGAGCAAGCCAACTTAAGAAAATAAAGACTGAGATAGCAATGAGTGTGCGAGACTGAAAAAGTCTATTGAGATTGTGTAAAAGACAAACAGAAAAATCAAGCTTTGGATTTAGCAGTGCCTTCAATCAGCAATGCTGCTCCATCTAACGATAATGTACCTAAAGTGAGTATTATTTATGTACAATGGAACATTTCTCCAATTGCAGAGCAGCTGAGTTTAAATGATCAAGCTCCTTTTCTTTACGCTGACTACTATTTACATAAGAATGCATTATCAAGAGTTTGAAAGTATATTTATGAAAAATGATTTCTGTTCTGTGTGCTATGTTTTGAAAACAACACAAAGAAACCAACTGCTAAAGATACACACTGCATTTCCCAATGTTGATGTCGACGGGATCCTTGTGTGTAATAGCTGGAGAGGATCACTTAAGAACCACACCATTCCAGTGCTATCTAAGTCAAATGGCTTTGTCTACCCAAAATTCCATCACATTTACTGATGTTGGATTTAGTGACAGAGAGAGGCTCCAATTTTTTATTTTATTTCTGAAAATAGTTTTGGTTTTTTAAAATTCAGCTTACAGTATACCAATGCGTGACTTCTTCCTAATGAATTGAAATACTTATTAAATGTAATTATTTATTTTTAATGAAAAATAAAAATGTTTTTTTTACACATCTTCAAAAATCAAAATTTTTATTAATTCTGTTGAATTAAAAAAAATAACTGTTAGTCACTCTCATTTCAAGTTCATAAAACCATTAACAGTATGAAAATCCAAATGAATGCATGCACACAACTGTTTTGTTGATTTCCTCTAAGCAACGTATATCACTCTTAAAGCTGTTCAAGTAAAACTGTGTACATTTAGGAAGCTAAACAGAGAAAGAGCCACTAATTTAAAACTGGTGATTAATACTTGGGCCATATGCCCATCCTCATTAAGGACACATTATCAACACAATTTAAAAATCATTTAATTGACCACTTAGCTCCAGTCATTATTTAAAAATCTTTAGACTTCATAACTCAGTTACCATTCCACTTCCCCACTTATCATTGGGGAGGTGGGTCTCCACCATCTAGTACACTAAAAAATACCATATTACAAATATATAGTTATTACTTCAGACTTCCTATATGCTGGATGAGAGGAGCACACCTTCATTCCTGAACTCTATTACTGCTTTCTCAAAATAAAATTTTCTATATACATTTTCAATGTACAGTATAAGCAATAGTAAGCTGTCATCACCAAATATGAAATGTCAATACAGAATAGGAAGTATCTTAAAAATATGTGGTATTTAAATTTAGCTGAAAGTCTTTTCCATACCAAATGCATGTTTCTATAAAATAATATCACGAACGTATATGCAACTATAAATGTATATCCTCAAACTGTGGCTCACGGAGATTTGTATGTACTAAATATGTGGTGAGAACTCCCTTTCCTTTAATTGGTATTTCACCTCTACATTCACAGGGATAGATTTCATTTTCAGTTAGTATATTGGCAACTTCTTCTGTCACCTAAAAAAAAAAAAATTGTCATATTTAAATATAATAATTCATATTAGTTTAAATAAGCTTATGAGTTAAATGAAAAAAGGACTAAATAGAGTAGAATATAATCAATGATCATTTGTATTTTTCTGATATGTATATAAAATTTCTTGATTTACGTAGTAGATTTATTCATGGAAAGTACTACATAGATTAATTGCTAATTTCCCATAAAAAATAATGGAAGGAGAAGTGGGGGGGAGGGAGATATTAGTTATGCTCAAGTGCCAAGTTGATGTACAGTTCATCCCTGTGCATCAATTTGGCTGCTGAAACTAATACCCCCCCCCCCCCCCAAATGATACAGTTGTTGATGTTTGCATATGTAAAATGTGTCTTCACAAATGCAAATAGTCTTGATTGTTTTGCAATACTGCAGAAACAGCAGCATTAGTAAGTGTAATTACAAATTAGTTACTGAAGGGACTGTTGCTATCTACCCAAGAAGTGATCCTCACAGTTCCTAGGATAGGTTTGTGGGGAAACCAATTAGAGTGAACTTAACTTCAACCACATTCCATTTGTAGGTTATTGAGGAGGATGGAGGCTGTGGTCCTTGAAAAGTTTGGGACTTTTTTTTTTTAACTTGATTTGCTTAATATTTTATTATTATACTTTAAAAAAGTACCTTGTCATAGTTTTCAAACAATCTCTCAGTCATTTTGCATTTGGTACACTCTGTAGCATGTAACTTTTTTAAGATTTAATGATTATAAATATGACTGATACAACATTTAAACATCCCTGTGAGGCACAGGAATAGGTTATTGTATAAAATTATAATATGAAAAGCCATGTTGTGCTTTGCACTTACATGTATCGATCCTGTTACTCCTGTGCTATCCATGCGGCTAGCAACATTTACAGTGTCTCCCCAGATGTCATACTGAGGTTTGACTGATCCCACTACACCTGCTATAACTGGCCCAATTGCTATTCCTAGACATGAAAGCAGAAGTTTAATTAGTGGACTAAAACATAATTTTCCAAACTTTTTTCTATGGCACAATATTTTTGTCTATATCAAGTCAATAAACAGTAATCATATAAATGAATGAATGCCAGGAGAGGGGAAACTTTGCATTCATTCATTTATATGTTTTGATAAGTAATGGTAAGTGTGTGTACCTGACTAAAGTGGAGGGGAGAGTCATTTCAAATTTTAAGATTCATATTATTTTGCCGAGAAGTATTCTTCAGTACACATAAAGACTCAAAGTTGGATAATAGCTCATTCTAGAGGTCATATTTAAATAATGGTTAATAGATAAAACAATAAACAAAAAAAGAAACTAACCTCAAATAATAGGATATTTCTGTATGCTAAATATAATAAAGTTGTAAGCTGGCAATGTACGTGCAAAGTTTGTTTCACTCACTACAGTTAGAATGGTTAGTCACATGATGTATACAGAAGTGTAGTAACTCATGTTTTATATTTAGAGAAAAACATACTATAAAAAAGTATAGGCCAGCTAACTGTAAGGTGTATGCTTACTGTTGAATAGTGTTTTAAAAGTTTGTGTGTCACATGGTTTTATGCTTTTAATTGTAATGTTGTCTAAGTTGATAAAAGGAAGATAACTGCTTAAATTTGCATTTATCAATTTGTATGTTAAATGAAAATTTAAATTTGCATTTAAGATATACAAATTGTTATTAAATTAACAAAACTACACATTATTGTGTAAGACTAAGTTCATTTATAATGGTCAATACATTCATGGTAAGAAAAAAAGATGTTTTTAATTACTTTTCTTGTTTATTATATGTGAATAATTCATTGGATTTGTCCCAATGTATTCCTGTTGAGTTTAAGATGGAATACCTTCAAGTTGTTTTATGAGCTGCAAACAAAATAAATATTTATCAACAATTCTTGTGTTTGTGTGCTTACACTGAGATAGAGCTGTTACAAGTGTTTTAACTTAGAAGTTGTATGTTTCAGGAAAAGAGATATATGGCTCTTTTTAAATGTTTTTTGTCATTTCATTTAAAGTGTATATGAAACAGGATTTACTATAGCAGTATATTTATTCAAGAGGTTTGGTAATCCCAATGTTGGGTTTGTTTTGAAATGTGCAGTTGTCTCACTTATAAATTAGCATCTGTTTTGAGAGGTATACGTGGGCAGCAGACCAAGGAGTGTGCAGAAGCAGAATAGGGCATCCTAAGAGAGGTAAGATGTCACAGTACAGCAAACCCCCGCTATTCGCGGGGGTTACGTTCCTGAGAAATGTCGCGAATACCGAAAACGCGAATACTGAGTTATGGCTCCCATAGTAATAAAGGGGTTCCGTTCCAAAGTATGAAATATATAAGAAAAACTAGTCTAAAATTTTTTCTATGTATGTATTATATGTACCTTCATAATATGACTATGTACATAGACAGTACATAGTGAAATGCAAGCATATGGCATCGAAATGAAAATAAGAAACAATTTAATATTAAATGTAATATGCCTTTGCTAGCAAAAAAACTTATCCCGCCAGTGCTATCACCAGTTTCGCTCAAGTGTTGATAAAGGAGTTTTGCCTTTTCACGAATGATGAGTGAACTTAACGGAATTTTATTTTGAGTTCGGTCTTCTATCCACATGTTTAAAGCTTTTTCTATTTTTTCTAATTTAACATCACGAGTTACAGAGCAAATTTTTGAAGCAATTAGCGCATTTTCACGGACACTACGGTGGATTTTTCCTTCCGATTTCTTGATTGATCGTACCGTTGACTCATTGATTTTACAATGTTTTGCCACTGAGGAGACACTTTTACCATTAGAAATTTTATCTAATAACTCAATTTTATTCGCTAATGTCATCACCTTCTTTAATATTTTCACATTTCTCTTGTTATTTTTAGCCATATTTTTGTAGGAGTTAGAAAGAACTTGTCCACAATAAAGTCACTTTCTTCCGTTAACACACTCGAAAAAGTCCGTTTTACACTGCAAAACAGTAGATTTATCATTTTTGTAAGCAAATCAATTTATAAATTGATAAATTTATTCAATTTATAAGCATATAAATTAAAAGCAAACGACGAAACCTTCCATGACAAGTGCATAACACATACTGAACAAGGATTAGCGAGAAACATCCACGCTCGCGATTTTGTCACCCCTCTCCCCCCACCCACTGAGCGCTGTTTTGACCGGGAAAGATAATTTTAGCCACGCCCATGTTTTTTTATGGCGGAAAATATTCACGGCGCTTTAAAATTCACATTTTTTAGGTTTCATTTTATATTAAATCGGCGATCGCGAATACGCGAAACCGCGAATACAGATACCGCGAATAGCGGGGGTTTACTGTACATGGAGAACAGTTATTTTAACAGAGTGGATTGCTTCAAATGAACTGTTGAAAACATTGTATGGGAATAAAATAAAGTGTATTACTGTTTGCCTGATATAAGCAGTAATATTATTATTCATATCAGATATGATTAGTAAAAGGCTAAGATTGCCGTAACATTTTTCATGTAGGATGTACATCAGAGATCAGTGGCAGTTGAAAAACAGTTAACACGAAACTACAAAGCTACCCCTATTAAGCTTGCTAGCGCTTTTTTTCTGGAGACAAAATACCACAAGTAGTCTCTATTATACTAGTTGTAGTATTTTGGACTTTGTATGTGGCGTATACACAGGATTACTAATAGTCCACCTATTGTGAAGGTGTAACATCCACTCCATCACAATGGATTTTTATAAACATAGTATCTGTTATTAAAAACTAAATATAAATGATGAATTCATAAATATCACATTAGAAAGTTTAAGTTAATTAATAAAAACTAAGTTATTTAGAACAAAAACATTGCAGTTAAAGGATAATGCCCTTTGTGGCTTAATTTTCAGTTGTAGGAAATCAGTTGCTGTGGAGAATAGCAAAAATTTAAAAACTTCAACCTGTGAATCTATCTTTAATTTCTTAAAGGAATACAGATTGTTATCATATGTTTCGTGATATTTCTTGTACCACTTCTTCTGTACTGAAATGCTGTCCTTATTATACTGTCAGCTTCACACTATGAAACTACATTTAGGGATATATTGTGTGAAGATGAAGGTGTATCAAGGACAGCAATTCAGTCACTAAAGAAGTGGTACAGGAAGTACCACGAAACATCTGAAAATAATCTGTATTCCTTTAAGAAATTAAAGACAGATTACATTCTATACAGGTTTAAGTGCTTGGATTTTCACTATCCTCCATTTTGAATTACCTGCACATCATCCCCCAAAGAACAACTTGCAATTGCTGTATTGCTTAATAATACTTTACTCTTTTCCTGACACTCAAATTGTTTCTAAAGGACAGAAAATTAGTGTGAAATTTACTTACCTACTCGTAAGCGGAAATCTTGCAAGGCATCCAAATTAATCTGATGCAGTGTTTCCATCATATGGGCAGCAAATTTTACTAATGTAGCTACATTATCAACTGGATCTTCCTTTAAAGCACAGTGCTCCTTTAATAAATTGTATAATTAAATGAAATTACATAAAGTTCTATGCATTAATGTGAGGCATTCTAGAAATAAATATTACAGTATTCTAAATGAATAAAGTAAACCCTCAATGTGCATTTATATTTAAGTTTTTCCTCCCACATGCACATGACTTAGCAAAATGCATTTCAGACATGATACATACAGGTATACAGGGACTTTGTGGACACTCTGTATATTGTGTTTTATGGTGAGGAAATAAAATCAAGGGGAAAAAAGTTCTTAAATAATTGTCAATAAATTTAGCATGATGGTTAGCGAATTTAATAATGAAGAGCTGAATTATCACATATAGAAAATACATAGCAACGAATTCACTTGAAGAACGCACAGCGACAGTTTGTTTTTGTCTAAATTCAAAGGAATAACACAATTTAAGCATTTAGAAAAGAATTCACTAAATAATGGTGCTTGTGTAAACATATTAAAACATGTTCAAGAAATGTGCATTCCTGTACAGTTGGTAAAAGCTGAACCTTTAAGCTAAGCATTAAATTTGTATGTATGCCGCAAGTAACAAATGTAATACTGATTAGACTAATATTAGGTCAAGATGCATTATACTGGTAAGCTCAAGGATAAGGTTGTTGTATTAAGGATACTACAACAACAAAGAACAAGAAAATTTTTTATTTTTTTAAATATCTCTCTCTCTTCAGTAAGACGTTTCTTGTGCTTATGTTTGACAAATCAACCCATATCACAGGAACTGGCACTGGAAATTGATCTCATTACATAAGAATCCTTTCTGCTGTCAGTAATTTATATGCTTTGATGTCAAATATAAAAAAATTTTCTGTTTATACTCCAGAATGACCACATAAGGTCAGAGGATTTCACAAGATAGGAAGAGAGAAAATATAAGAAACAGCTTGTGTTTAGTAGTTATGGGGCTTGACCCATGGTCAGTCAAAGTATATACTTTTGTACCCTCACATTTGCCCAATTGGCTACGGCAGCCTTTATTGGATAATTAGATAAAATAATATTAATCAAAATGAACCTATACACTATCCTACCAAAATATTTAAACATCCTAATATGCCAGCATCTCCTATAGAATTTAAATGGCTAGCCACTCATCTATAATCCATAATTATTAAAGTGGAAATGCCACAGTGACAAGTTCAAGAGAGAGCAGAACAATGTATGTTTTCATCATGACTAGCTTCTTTTCCATGACTTACACAAAACTGAAAATTAAAAGTTCATAAAATTATGGGTGTGTGCACTGTGTCCACTTGTTTGTGATGAGATGACCATGAAGACCAATAAAACTTAGTCCTTGTGGGATTCTCTCAGATATGCCAGACAAGCTGTACTTGCTACCTGGGAGTCTAAAACGCTGATGGAACTGACATTAAGGTGACACTCAAGTCAAGTGGACCCAATTTCGG
This sequence comes from Mastigoproctus giganteus, assembly GCF_048544385.1. Lineage (NCBI taxonomy): Eukaryota > Metazoa > Arthropoda > Arachnida > Uropygi > Thelyphonidae > Mastigoproctus > Mastigoproctus giganteus. The sequence goes on from NC_143581.1 coordinate 36,602,245, forward strand.
CAAAGTGTGGACAGTTTATAACAGTGAAATCCTCTGCTTGCACCCTCACGATGGTGGGGCTGTTAGTAATCCTGGGTATAACCCCCATGCACAAGCACACTGTGGGTGACCACCCAGGTGTGAACCAACGTAAGCAGGGGTCGAGGTGTGGCACCCACGCCACATGGAGGAATGCCGCCCCTCTGTATTACCAGGCAATACTAGGTGGTAGATGACTATCATCAACCGGTGCGATACCACCACTTTGCTTATTGGAGTCTTGAAGTGGTGGAACCCATTTTTATTTCCAGAGCTATGTTCCAGTCAACCCTTCCCCATCTCTTCCATGCAGTATGACTAATGACTTTTGAGGTTATGATGGACATCATGGTGAGGTCCAATCATCCTTACATTTCGAGGGTACAGTGCTAAAGCAGTGTTCGCAGGCCGGCTGCTAGTTAGTACACCAGACCGAACCTATTGGTAACTCTTTAGGAGGCTTCCGGATCAGCTAGTGTATAATCTTGCTACCTTTACTCTGCCAGACTGGAGGGAGTCTAAGTAGTGTGTATGTGGGGGGGCACTGTTGAGCTCACATTATGTCAAGGATCTGGATATATTCTTAACATGTGCATGTTGTATCCAAAAATTTCATTACTTCATACAGCATATCCCCCACTTTTTCTTACTATTGAATACACCATGAATTGTCAAACTAATAGAGTAAGCTTATCTGCAAAACGATCTAACCTCCCAAGCACATCCTGGTTCATTGCACAAATATATGTGGTCTTAATTCTAATCTCAATGATGTCCATTTCTACTTGCAGTCTGCCAAATCCCATTTACTTTTCTGACAGAGTCTCAGTTATTGATTGATTCAACTACTGCTCATCTCAGTTGCCCAAATTATTCGCTGTATGATTCCTTTTGTCTCAAAGCTGGTACATGTGCATATGTCCGTTCTGATATTCTGTGTCAGAAACTTGGTAATTTGGAATCTCCTCTTTTCGATCTTCTGTGGCTTAAAATCTTAATACCTTATTGTGTCAAATTCATCTCTTGTCTCTACCATTCTCATAACTCACTTGGAAGTCTTTCGACTTCCTCTCTTTGCAACTTGACTTTCTCCAGTCCAACTTTCCTAACAGTGAGGTAATTTTCCTTGGTGATTTTAATGTTCACAACTCCAGCTGGCTTCCATTTTTTTGTCACACCAACCCAGCTGGTCGAGATGGTGAGGCTTTTGCAATTACTAATGACCTTGCACAGATTGTTCATTTACCTACCAGAATACCTGACAATCCTAACCATACAGCCAACACACTTGATCTTTTTCTCACAAACAACCCTTCTAAGTACACGGTCAAAGTGAGTGGTCCTTTAGGCACCTCAGATCACAACTTGGTGATTGTCTCTTTTCCAATGGAGCCTTTATCTCATGACTATTCCCAACCTCGTGTTGTTTGGCATTACAAGAATGCAAAATAGGATGACCTGCGAGATTACTTTTCTTCTTTCCCTTGGTCGGACTACTGTTTCAAAGCTTCTGATGTCAACATTTGCTCAGATCATGTCAGCAAAATTATTCTTGCAGGAATGGAATCCTTTATCCCACACTCCATTTTAAAATCTCTTCCTTTATCTAAATCTTGGTTTTCCAATAAATGTGCTAGGGCCATTCAGGAGAAGAATGTTGTATATCGTTATTGGCTTGTTTCCAATTCTTCAGTTTCATTTTATGCCTACACCAAAGCTCACAACAATTGTAAAGCAGTTATTAATCAGTCCAAACTAGATTTTGAACAGGCTAAGAGTAGAAAACTTGGTTCTTGCCCTAATGATAGTCGAGTATTCTGGTCTCTTGTCAAAGCTATTGGCCGCAACTTTTGCCCATCTCTGCTCCCACCTCTATCAAAACCAGATGGTTCCATTGTCACTTTGGCCAAGGATAAAGCTGACCTGCTAGCATCCCATTTTCCTTCCAACTTGTGTATTAATGATCTTGGTAAAATACCTCCAACCATGCTCCATTCAATGCCTCCTGTGGTTTTCTATCAAAATGATGTTGTAATTTTGATAGATTTTGATGAAATGTGATGCTAAGAGAGCTCCAGGTCCTTATGGTATTTCTCCACTTGTTCTCAAAACCTCTGCTCCTGAACTTACTCCTGTTCTTTGCCGCCTTTTTCCACTTTCTTATTCCAAGGATGTTTTTCCTTCTGCTTGGAAATTTGCTCATTTCCTGCTAGTTCCTAAAAAGGGTGACAAATCCCTCCCATCCATTTATTGTCCCATTGCAATTACTTCTACTCTTTCTAAAGTAATGGAGAAATCAATTAACCGCCAACTTTTAAAATGCCTAGAAACCTTCTGTCTGATCAATGTCAGTGATTCCGTCAGTATCGATCCACTGGTGATATTCTGGCTTATGTTACCCATTTATGGACCAATTCAATGGAAAAGTTCGGTGAAACCCAAACAGTTGCTCTTGACATCTCATCAAAGGCTTTCGATCGTGTTTGGCATAAAGGTGTTCTAAACAAGCTTCCATCTTATGGTTTGCCAACTGTTTTTTTTAATTGGTTATCCAGTTTTCTCTCTGATCGTTCACTGAGGGTGATGGTAGATAGCTCTCTGTCTTCTAACTTCTTCCACTAATGCCGGTGTCTTCCAAGGTTTAGTCCTTTCCCCCACTCTTTTCCTCTTGTATATTTATGACCTTCTTCCATTGACTGGAAATCCTATCCATAGTTTTGGCGATGATAGCACATTGCATTCCACTTTCCATTTTGAGAAACCTTGCTCTGCTCAATCAGCTTCAACTTCTCGAATATCTGCTACCAATTCCTTAAATGCCGATCTCCAGGTAATTTTCCAGTGGGGCAAAATCAACTTTTTTGTGAGTTTGGAAATGTCAACAAATATCTTCTCTCATCTTCTCAACCTCCAACCCAAGCTCGGTACTAAGTACTATAGGTTCTAATACTTCTCGTGTTTGGGGTTTTCATAAAAAAAAAAAGTATAATTTAACTGGCAAAGGTATCTTCTTATCATAACATAACATACTTCTGTTGGCGCCTCCATAGCCAGGTGGGAAGGAGCAGCAGTGCGTAGCACATGCTTCTTGATTAGACCGGGGTTCGAGCCCGTCACCACCAAATATGGAGGATGCGGAAAGGTCAGGGAATGACCACCGCATATCCCGGAGCAATATGGTCTTAGTTGCTAATGCTCCTAAAAACCAAAATAACAATAACAACAACAACGTACTTCTGTAATCACTTATGCATAGACAACTGAAGCTGTGTGTGTGTGTGTGTGTGTGTGTGTGTGTGTGTGTGTGTGTGTGTGTGTGTGTGTGTGTGTGTGTGTGTGTGTGTGTGTGTGTGTGTGTGTGTACTATGAATTTGGGCTAGCCACACCTGTTCACAGTTTAAAAGAAATATCGGATGGAAATATTTGTATCAACTGTCTGTAGTTTCTAGTACTGCATGATGGGAACTAAACAATAGTTTATGCAACTGTACTGGACTTCACAAGCCTCTTATATCTGAATACATCTGACATTTTCCCTCTTAGTAGACACACTTTGTTTCAAACTTTTTAATGCTGATGGGCATATTTCGTTTCATGCTCTTTACCACTGATGTATGTGAGAATAAAATGACATGAAGCAATCAATCCAGATAGCATTATATCCTCCCATTTCTATAGTAACAGTGTTCTGGTGTAGGCAGTATTTTTAAGACACAATAATACTGGTCCTCTTATCATCCTTATAGCCTCTGTCAGCTATTGTGTGGATCAGGATGTTCTTGTTTTATTGACATTTAAGCCCAAGTGTGGTAATGAAATACACCACATGTAGTGACTAATATCACTACATACACGGTAAGGATTGTGCAGGGCTAAGTACAAAGAGCACTACATATGTGTGCCACCTTCCTTGGCACTACAGTCCCCTGATTCGACTCCAATTGAAAACTTGTAGTACAATTTAGAAAAATATATCACAGAGTAACAACAGCTACCAAGAAATACTGGAAACCAGAACTTACTCTTACAAGAATGAGGATAGTAATGTCAAGGATACCTGTGTGCACCTTGTCCTTTTAGAATCAATACTAAGGAGGACTGCTGCAGTCATCATTAACATACGACCAGCTCATCATTACAATTGCATTCTCTAATATTCTGGTAGGAGAGTGTATAAGGTAGCCCAAAATTTTGTTTTATTAGCCTTCCCCATTCAGACTCTGCCGGTCGGCAGAGTCTGAATTGGGTTGCTAGGCAGGCACTTTACCCACCCGGCTAGCCGGGTGGGTAAAGTGCCTGCCTAGCAACCCAAAGGTCGCAGGTTCGAATTCCGCCTCGGGCTTGGATCAAAGTACTGCAAAAACCTTGGGGGGTACATTATGGCCACAGAAGCTGATGCGCCAACAACTACCAAATAAAAAAAATAAATAAAAAAAAATTCAGACTGTACTTACCTCTGCTGAATCCCTAATGATGTGAAGGCCTGTAGCTGCCATATAACTACTTCCTATTGTTTTAATTTTTTCAACTTTATGGAAAGCATTTTCAAACAGAAGCTGAAAAAAAAGTTTACAAATATTACATTGCATTACTCATCTTAAATAAATCTGCTTTAATATTTATAGTACATGTTTTATTTTGCAATGTCTTAAAACAGAAACAAATAATATATTTTTAAGAAAAATAAGCATAAGGTTGTGGCCTGTTTGTATATGAAAGTAATTTTACTGACTTCAGATGAACTAATGAAATGTAAGGTATTATACAATTTTTAACCATAGAAGAAAGGATTTGGAAGGGAGAACTTTTAGTTTAAAGTATTTTTTTTTTAAATTTAATAAGTTCATATGTGAAGAAGATGTAACACCTGATGCTTGGCTACTGTACATCCAATGATATGAACATTCCATATTGATACCATTTATCTGATATGCATACATATATATCCATAGTTACGTACAGTTTCACATCTTTGGCACAATATGATGTTATCCTAAATGACTACAGTAATTGTGCATTCCTGATTTCTGTGATCATTCAGAGTATGAACAAAAAATTAATTAATTTATTTATTTATTTAAGAGATGAAACTAGTTGTGCCTTATAAATTAAGAAAGCAAACTAAAGGGTTTTGGTTTCACCTTTGATATCAATTGGCAGTCTCAAGGACAATGCTGTCTTGGTTATGTGTTCTCAGTTTTCATAGTTTTAGTGGAACAATAACTTGTAGAAGTGCTTTTTACTGTGTGGTTCAGATAAGTGAAAAGAGTGGAACTGGTGGGGATGAAAAAGAAAAGTCTATGGATCGAGGGTTCATTTTCACCTTTAAGCAGTATTATTTGAGAAGAACCATGACTCACTCTTGCTACTGATAAGAAGTAATCAACAACTCATGCAGTTTTGGAAGGGGATATATAACATTCATTATGAGAACCATTGCTGTGGGTTGGAAAGATATTAAGCAATCCATTATGAAGGGTTATTAGAGAAAACTTTGCCTGCAGTTTACTACATTACTATGAAGATTTCCAAAAAAAATGCAAGAAAATGTCACAAAGTAAATTTCAGACATGACGAAACACCTTAAACTGGAAGTGGATACTGAAGATGGGAATGAGTTGCTGGAGTCTTGTAGAGAAGACCATATGACCAAAAATTTCATTCAATTTCAGGCACAAATGCAAATTGAAGAAACAGATGATAGTGATGATGAAATCGTCAGTATCCCTACAAAGAGCCTGAACTTCAAACACTTAAATTCATTAAATTCATTTCAGTTTGAGAGAGATTTAGTCCAGTAAAGGAGACATGTCTCAGTTTTTCACTTCAGAAAATTCTCTTCCAATCTGTTATATAATTTATTTAGAATAAATTTGTGTACTGAATTAATTTGACTTACTGTCTCATTGACATTTTGTAGTTTTCTTTTTTCCCAATCACTTCATTCCCTTTATATAAAGGCAGACTTTATCTCCATTAAAAAAAAAATAATAAAACACGCCTGCGTGCTCTGGATTCATAATTTATTTATTTTTGTTACACAGAGCATTAAAACTATGATAAATGAATTAGCTTTCGGCTGGGTGGCAGCCTTCATCAGATTAAAATACTTTGAATGGCAGTTAGAATAGAGATGTACTGCCAGGATGGTACGTGAGACACGTGGTTAATTGTTTGTTGATGTTTGTGGCTGTGACGTATGGTGGTGACGTGGCCAGCGTTTGTCTATGGACAGAATTACTGTTTCTGTGATGGGGTTAAGTTGACAACCACTGTTCCTGTTCAACGAGGTATCCGAGCATTTTATACTTAACGATTCCAACCAGGTGCGCCTTAGGTAATGGTGGGACTTGTCTACAACCACGACATCGCGGTGTGGGTCGATGTCGTGGTGGGTTGTCCAGACATGCTCGGCAATAGCTGAGTGTTCTACATCCACCAAACGGATCGCCCTTTTATGTTCTGAGAGGCGTTTCTCGAGACGACGACCAGTCTCTCCAAAGTAGCAGCTCGTGCAGTCACGGCAAGAGATGCGATAGACCACACCACTCTGTAGAACACCTGTCCCCACCCTTCTACAGAGTGGTGTGGTCTATCGCATCTCTTGCCATGACTGCACGAGCTGCTACTTTGGAGAGACTGGTCGTCGTCTCGAGAAACGCCTCTCAGAACATAAAAGGGCGATCCGTTTGGTGGATGTAGAACACTCAGCTATTGCTGAGCATGTCTGGACAACCCACCACGACATCGACCCACACCGCGATGTCGTGGTTGTAGACAAGTCCCACCATTACCTAAGGCGCACCTGGTTGGAATCGTTAAGTATAAAATGCTCGGATACCTCGTTGAACAGGAACAGTGGTTGTCAACTTAACCCCATCACAGAAACAGTAATTCTGTCCATAGACAAACGCTGGCCACGTCACCACCATACGTCACAGCCACAAACATCAACAAACAATTAACCACGTGTCTCACGTACCATCCTGGCAGTGCATCTCTATTCTAACTGCCATTCAAAGTATTTTAATCTGATGAAGGCTGCCACCCAGCCGAAAGCTAATTCATTTATCATAGTTTTAATGCTCTGTGTAACAAAAATAAATAAATTAAAAAAAAAATGTTAAAATTTTTTTGGTTTCCACACCTGTTTGGTCAGCAACTACAAGAATATTTATGTTTGGTTAATACATCTGATTAATGCACCATTTTCCTAAAATGCATTGCATACGTTAACTAACTGTCAGGTGTGATTTACTGGTAAAGACACCCTAAGAAATGTTTCAAGCACAATAAATAAAGTATTCCAGGGGAACATTTTTTTTTTTTTTTTTTTGCATTTGAACCTAAGTGACCCAACTGAACTACCTAAACTCATAAGTGAACCATTTTTGTTCACTTAGCAGGAGGAGTAATTCATTATGCTTTCCAAGGGTAATTTTTGCCAGTTTCTCTATTTGAAAATTTGAGAAATCTTTACTGAATAGGTTAAAATGAATCTTAAAGTGGCATGTTTTGTATATGATTTCACACAATTACCAGTGGTTTTTTCTTTCATTTATTTATAGTTAAAATTTTATAAACATTTTAAGGAGGTCTAAATTAAAAATGTGCTTTTTATCTGCAATTTTTTTTTGGACAATAAGTATAATTTTTTATTTGATAAAGTTATTACTCAATGGTGGGAACAATAATCAGAACAAACAAAATCAACTCTTTCTCACTGTGTAAAAAGTTAACAAAATCAACTTTTTTTTTCATGCAGTAAAAAATGCAATTTTTTTTTTTTTTAGTAAAATATCAAACAGAATGTCAAAGAAGAAACAGCTTTGCAAAAATTAAAAAAAAAAAAAATTTTTTTATACTCTACTGTAAATTTTAACTTTTGCTGTTATGGTTCCATTTCATTCAAACAACTTCTGGGAAACAAATTTTGAATGATGGTGCATAAAAATAGCACTACTGTAAACTTCTTGAACTTTCCCATAGCATCCCAATATGTTCTCCAGTAACAGCAGCAGTTCCATTGTATGTCTGTGCAATTACAGTAGGAATAAAAGCAACACATGGCCCAAGATCATCCACAAGGCCTATCCACTCCATATGCACACTGTAGAATGGGCAAGGAAAGAAGGCCTAGTGAGTGACCCTGAGTTGCCTATTGTTTTTATCCTTTTAAACTGATATGAGAAACATATTTAAACTAAATCTGTTTCTCCAACTCTGATGTCACCATTTTCATTAACAAACTAAAACCATAGCACATATTTGTGACTTTTGTTAACTATTCATTGATTTGTCTACTATTATAATTGTAGGAATTCTTAAAGGTCTCATCAATCAGAGTGTTGCAATTAGCAGATCTGAGACAGAGAGAGCATAATATTACCCTCTGAGTTCTGGGTTTTGCAGCCCACGCAACACGCAAATCTGCCTGTGAAAATACACTTGAATGGACATAATGTACTGGCACAATATAGCCTTATATGCTGATGCATCATAAAACCAACATTAATAAGAAATGAAAAAAAAGCTCAATAAGTTCTCCATTTTTAACAAAAATGGGATAGTGATCATGCATCAAAATATATCAGTAATAAAATATAATCTGGTTCATGCTGATTGAAGTCTGATGACATGGAATAATTTTTTTGAAAATAGCAATTTCATTTTAAATTATCCTGTAACCCAAAAATGGAAGATTATACACAAATTATGAAATGTAATTCAACAATTTGCATGTGCTTATGTTAGCATTATCATTATGTCTACAATAAATAGATATAGAATAATACAGAATTTCTGGAGAAGCCGCAGAGGGCAATTAGATTGAAAATAGCAATTGGTGGAGGACACTAAGCATTATCCCTATGAGCAATTTAGATGGGATTTGCAGAGTAATAAAATATAATCTACTAGATACCTTAGGGGAGATTTTAATGGAGTGTATAACTTGTCTGCGATGGGGGAAGGAATAAAAGCAGAGAGTTTGGCAAAACTGAAGGATGAGTTGAATAGGTACTTTTTGAGAATTTATGGGAATAATGATAGAGGTTTTTTAGCATATGCAGAATATTGGAATAATATGAGAGAGATGTTTTTTAGCAGATGCAGAATATGGAAATAACATGAGAGAGAGGTTTTTTGGCAGATGCAGAACATGGGAATAATATGAGAGATTTTTTGGCAACTGCAGAATAAATTTGTTTCCTTGCTATTCATCATTATGCCATTTTAATGATAATACTAGATCTAAATTACACAGAAAAATTATCAAAATTTATTTTGAAATGAAATGATTCTCTTTTTTAATATTCATTTAAACTTACCTTATCAAAGTCACAGATGATTTCATTTAACACCTGGATGCATCTGCGTCCTTCATCATTCATTACATTTTCAGTATAGAAGTCTGTAAAATTTGGAATGGAGGCAAACATTACAGCAACTGATAAGTATTTTTTATAGTAGAGATCCTGAGAGAAAAGAATAAATTGGGTTAGTGAGAGACTGCAGCAGGTTATTAAAAATATCTGCAAAGAATTACCTGTACTCTTCCCAAGTTATATGTCCATAATTAGGTTGTTTTGTGAAATATCTTTATTTATAACTTGCCTCCAAAATTAAAACAAATTAATAACATAGCATAAAAAAAACAAAATGATATAACTTTTAAAAACAATACTGTACTGGTTCATTAATGATGATTGGTAAAGGTTTGTTAGTTAATGAACCACATTACTTTTCTGAACCATTTAGTCATCCATTACAATGCCACTTTACTCTTGCTAATGGATAAAAAAAATTTTGCACATATGTATGGATATAAAATTGCTTCATGTTATTGCAAGTAAAGTTATGTAATATAGATAAATAAGGGCAGGGCCGTGCCAACCCTGTGTTCCAGTGTGCAATGAACACAGGTGGTCAAATCCAAGGGCGGCCAAAATTATGTAGAATCTAAGCATAATTTCAATAAATAAATTCTTATCATAATAAACTAACATAAAAATAACAAGCAGCCAAACACTTATCAAAGCACTATTGTTCTTGATAGTTGTTCTGTAAATGTAGTCTTTATTTGTTGACTCAGTATTTGTCGGTTTTTAACTCAAGCTGCTCAGCGAACGACTATGGATATCAATGTATGCATACTATGTGTTTCTTAAATTTCATTTATTTAGACATCCAATAAATAGCTCAATACTTAACAAAACAAACAATTTTTAAAAATGATTAGATAGTGAACCTGTAACTTTTTGATTCTTCATTCATATATTAGTAGTTGTTGAGAGCCCATTATACAGTATTACCTCGTTTAACGATAGGAATGTGTTCGCTGAGACAATTGAATCAAATTTTGGGGAATTATTCATTCGTACCTAGTCGCCACCAACTAAAATTTTTTGTCAGTTATGTTTTAGCAAATATCGTTTACAGAAGTAATGAACTGAAATTTAACATTTAATAGTTTTATTTTAAAGTGCAGTGTGTTACATAAGAATATTAAAAAATAAATTTAATAAATATTATCAGTGTCAAGTTTATTAAAAATTATCTATTTACTTAAATTTAATATTGATGTCAAATTACCCTGCAGCAGGTGAGTTTTCGTAACTGAAAAATGCATGTATATTATTTATTTATAATAGTAATAGAAAATATTTTTTTATATTCAGCCATGCCTAAAGACAGTCAGACTTACCAAAAAACAAAAAGATTTTCCGGTGCGCAATATTGCAAAAAAATAAAATTAAAAGATAAAGAAAATAAAAAATCAGAAGGTGCTATTTTAAAATACTTTCAGTCTTGAAGAACTGTCAACATCTTCAACGTGTCCAGTAACCGTAGCAGAAAGGAGTGAAAATGGCTCGGGTTCCAACGAATAAAATTATAAAGACAACGATGAGAATAAAAATGAAGGTCAAGATAAAAGTAGTGCTGAAAAAGACTCTGCCGGAATGCAAATAAAGGATATTGAAGTAGATGAAATAAGTGATGATCCCGATATGTGGCCATTAAGGCTGTCTAATAAGTTAGTGCAACTTTTAATTCAAACTGAACCTGTACAAGTAAAAAATATTAATTATCCTATTAATGACAATGGGAAAAAATTTTCTGATTCATATTACAAACGTACTTTACCTAATGGGGGAAAAAACCTCAAGAAATTGGTTGCTCTACTCTATATCTTTGAATAATGTTTTTTGTTTTCCCTGTAAAATTTTCGGTTTTCCCAAGGATTTGTTAGCTATAAATGGATTTCCAGACTGGCAACATTTGTCCCAATTTTTATTGAGACATAAAAAGAATGAAACTCGTATTAAAAATTATACTAAATGGATGGATTTTAGAAAAGCGTTAGAAAACAAAAGCATGATAAACTACTATGAGCAAGAAATTTTTAATCATGAAATAATTCATTGGTATGAAGTAATAAAACGGATAATATATATAATTCAGTTTTTGACACGAAAAAATATTTTGTTTGACTCAAATAATGGCAATTTTTTAAAAGCTGTGGAAATGATTTCAAAATTTGATCCAACTATTTCATAACACCTTCGAAGAATACAAAATTCTCAAAATACTCAAACATGTATGTCAACATATCTGGGTGGCAAAATTCAGAATGAATAATTTCATTAATTGCTACCAAAATTAAAGACAACATATTGTTTATGGCAAAATAATGTAAATAATTTTATATAATATTAGATTTGTAAATTTTAAATGAAGTTAACAAAAAAGTAGATATAAGAGAACACTTTTTAGGTTTTTCCCCTATAACAAATTTGACGGGAGAAGGGTTAAGTGCATTTATTTTAAAAAAGTTTAATGAATTAGGCCTTGATATTAATGATATGCATGGGCAAGGTTATGACAACGGAGCTGACATGAGGGGCAAACAATGGTTTGCAAAGAAAAATTTTAAATATCAACCCCTGTGCTTTTTTTTGTACCCTGCGCTGCACGTAGTCTCAACTTAGTGGTTAATGATGCTGCCAAAATTAATTTTGAAACAGTAGATTTTTTTTAACTCAGTTCAAGAATTGTTTATATTTTTTTCTTCGTCCACGCAACATTGGGATGTTTTGAAAAAAACATATTTCAAAATTACTTTTAAAACCAGTAAGCGATACAAGATGGTAAAGTCTTATAGATGCAATAAGGCCATTAAGACAAGAAATTGACAAAATTTATGATGCCCTCTTAGAAATAACAGAAGTAAAAATAAAGATGTTAAATCATGACACCAGTCAAAATGTTTAGCCTCGAAATTAAAATCATTTAAATTTATATGTTCAATAGTAATTTGGTATGAAATATTAAATAATGTGAATGCAGTAAGTAAAACAATTGAAAATCCAAAATTGAATATAAATTCTTGGTTTGATCAATTAAATAATTTATCTAATTATTTACGAAGTAAACGATCTGATAGTGGATTTTTAGAGTTTTTAAATGAATCAAAACAGTTGACCGAAATATTGGAAACCGAAACTAAATTTCCTGATGTCTCTCTTATATGTTGCCGTAAAAAGAAAATTCAATTTGAATCATTTGATTATGAAAATCCAGATGAAGACAAACTATGCACAGTTAAATTTTAAAATTATTTTTTATTTTTCAATACTAGACACAACAATAAATTCTCTTAAAGACAGGTCTGATTTATTAAGAATACATAGTGATGATTTAAATTTTTTATATGACATACATAATTTAAACCATGTAACCGATCAAGAAATTCTAAAATGTAAAGATTTGCAAAATAAATTAACAGACGATATCAAGAACGAAAAGGAGATCGATGTCATTGACTGATGGACGAATTAAAAATACTTAAAAATACTGTATTTTAAAATCAGATTTGAGAGTAACAGAAGTATTAGAGCATATTTTTGAAAATAATTCATGCACCACTTTTCCAAATGTAGTGGTAGCTTTAAGAATAAGTCTTACATTGCCAGTGAGTGTAGCTACCGGGGAAAGATCTTTTTCCAAATTAAAAATTATCTTTGTAGTACAATGTCCCAAGACAGATTGGATAATTTAGCACTAGTCTTGATAGAACACGATTTAGCTGAAAGTTTAGATATGCACAATGTGATAAAAAAAATTTTCAGAACTGAAAGCTCGAAAAGTTCAATTTATTTAATATCAAGTCATTTTATTTCAATTTATTTTATAAGTTAAATATGTAATAACACATGAATTAAACTTTATACATGTAATTATGTTTAGTTATAAATAAAGATTATTATTATTTATATATATATATATATATATATATATATATATTTATTTATGTATTTTTATAACAATTATTATTAATATCTGTTTACGATTTTTTTTTCTTCAAAACTAAGTGATATTTTTTAAAACATACATATCAAATTTTAATAAAATTCATTCCACAAAGCTGTCTTAATGAAATAAAATAAAAAATTTAAATATTATTTATAAATTCTAATCTCGATAAAATATTATTACAAAAAATTTTATTTATTTTTTTGGGAGGGGGGGGGGATTACGATGTTCTGGGGCAGCATGTTTTTCCTTTGAACATGAGCGGCCAATATATATGGCATGGCCCTGCATTAGGGTGTCTCAATTAAAAAATACTAGGATATTGCTCTTAGTTTTAGGTTAAGGCTATTTGTTGTCTGGACCTTTGTTGTTGTATTGGGCTGAAATTTTTAAGCCTGATGTTAAAATTGGACCAAGTATTACCATTTAGATTTTATAATTCTTAAATTTAAATTAAAATTTTGCCTAATCAACTGCTTTTTTTTTTTTAATGGGAAAGTTGTTCCTTTGTTTAGCCTAAAAACAGCGATGTCCTGTGATGTATTTAGGCTAAATCTTGTACCAGAAACCAGAGTCCCTGGCCCTTTTTAACCTAGTATAAATAGTTAAGATGAAAGTTAGGTGAATGTTTTGAGTTGGGAATCATCAAAACCATTGAGAAACAATAGGATCCCTGTAACATGTAATGCTCCTGTTATTCCCCAGTGGCAATGACATTTTCTAGCAGGATGTATTACTGGGTCAGAAATATGCAAACATAGTCTCTGAATATCAATTCAATTGAACAGTTAAGTCATGAAGCCAAAAGTCAATAAAATCAAGATACAGATTTACAACCATACACAGCATTCAAGTTATGGAACATTTTGCAGAATGGTGAACCATACTGCAGATTTTTTTTTTTTTTTTTTTTTTGCCAGTCTATGCCATGTACAGTTAATGGCCATTATCTGATTAAGGAATCATAATATATATTATAATTATGTTTGCATTTCAATAAAAGGTGAACATGGGTGCTAATTAAATGCATAATTAACACAAATATGGAACTCTAACATCAGATAATAACTTTAACATCAGAGAATAAGGTTTATTGGATAAAAGCAATAAACCAAGTTGAAAAGCTGAAAAATAGCTTTAACCTACTTTCATAGATTCATGTAAGAATTCAATACTCTCTTAAGTAAAAGGAAAAAGCCTTAACTTCTGAATAGTGAATACAGAATATATGGATATGGCTAAACCAAGGATTATATGTATAAAGTATTTTTTTAGATAAGTTCTAAATAAGTAGACTTACTCTCAGTTTAAGTCAGATATGCAACAGATTTTCTTGTTAAATCATGGTCAGGGCAGTGCAAGAGGAAACTGTAAGTTCCTCTTGCACAGTTCTGACAAATGCTCCATTAACTGAAGATCTTTTTTATTGTATGAAACTTACAAATAAGCAGTAGAGATTTTTGTTTCCTTGAAAGTTTTACATAACTTTGGAGGAGGTGAAAGCTTTTGAAGTGGGTGGGAGGGAGGAGGGGAAGAAACAGAAATTTAATAACAGAAACATTAGAAGACATCTTACAATTAAAAAGAGAAAGGAAAGGAAATAATCAAATAATTTCTGTGATTGTTTACATATACTTGTGAACTGGAAATAGGAAGGACAGAAGGAAAAAAGACAACATTTTTTTATTGCTTTAAGAAAATAATGATAATAAAGTGTTCATTATACCTTATGGACCTTATACTATTAATTACAGTAAAATGTTAATTATACAGCGCATCAATTAAACAGAAGAGAAATTTAGTGGGTTTTTTTTTAATATGTGCTCATATTTTAGCAACTTTTAACTGCAGTTTCCATGTTCTTCTTCAGTGTTTTATAACTTATAAAACTACAGTAAGCTCCCAATTGACCATGAAGGCTTATCTGACTGTAAATTGTCCATGCTTGATTTCTCTCTCTCTCTCTCTCTCTCTCTCTCTCTCTCTGTTTTTAATTTAATTTTTGTTACGTGACAAATTTAAAGTTTATAAAGCTGCACATTCTCTATTATATTAATGTAGGTTTGTCTACAATATATGACTTGAAGAATTCTTCTCTTTTAAAACAATTAAGAATGCCAAAGATACGAAACCTGATAATGCTGTATAGTTCCTACATAAAGTCTAGCTGAATGAATCTCAGATCCTCTATTGTGTGAAAAGACTTTAGATTCAACAAAAGATTAAATGGTACTGAACTTAAGGCAAGCACCGGATTCAAATTTAAATCACATCACGACAGTTAGAGATCCGGGGAGAAAAGCTGCCAGCTGATCAGCCAGCATCCGAGGAATTTCAATGTAAATTTCTAGTATCAACTGAAGGTTATGAAAAGAAAATGTGCATAATACTGACGAAACTAGGCTTCTTTTAAATTTTTGCTTCAAAAGATTTTTGCATCAGGGAAAGAGTACCTGGGTACAAACAAGAAATGAAAGAATAATAATCTTGATATGCTATTTCTTTAGACCCCCATTGACTGCTGTTACTAATAATTGAAAAGTCAAGAAAATCAAGATGCTTCAAAGGAGCAGTACAAATTCTGGTTATACACAAAAAATGAAATGCTGGTTTTGTTTTAGTTTTTTTTAGGAGCATTAGCAACTAAGGCCATATTGCTCCGGGAATATGCAGTGGTCATTCCCTGACCTTTTCCACATCCTCCGTATTTGGTGGTGACGGGCTCGAACCCCGGTCTCATCAAGAAGCGTGTGCTATGAGACCGGGGTTCGAGCCCATCACCACCAAATACGGAGGATGCAGAAAGGTCAGGGAATGACCACCGCATATTCCCGGAGCAACATGACCTTAGTTGCTAATGCTCCTAAAAACGAAATAACGAAATGCTGGTATGGACATGAAATTTTTAAGGAATGAAGCTGGAAAGACAGGAAAAGTGTTGTTCATTTCAGATAATGCTCCATATTATCTGTGCAATGATGTTTTAAATGAGGTATATGAAAATTTTTACATTTTTTTTTTTTTTTTACTTTCTACTGTTAGCAACAGCCTTTTATGTGGATCAAGGAGGGATTGAAACATTTCCTTCTTCACATGTTTAACACATTCACTTCTGGTTGATGCTTATGTGTGAGGGCTTTTAAATCCACATGGCTGATTAATTCTGCCATAATGAAAAGAAAATCCAAAAATGTCTCTGCTCTCCCAGTCCAGATTGACTCAATCCTGTGATTTCTGAAATTGATTCATTGAGGTAGGACAAACTGGCAGTGAATGTGTTAATTTGCTGGATTCTGCCTATACATGTGCCCCATCTAGAATAATGTTGTTATTGTTGTACTGGGTATTTAGACACAAGGGCTGCTATGGCCATATTGTGCCTTTCAAGGTTTTTGGTATAGTATTACTGTCTGAGGTAAAATCTAGATAGATTTAAAAATCACAGTTAAAAATTAATATAGAGACCAATTTGTTTAAGAAATGTAAAGGATTCTGTTAGGTTTGTATTTTCTCCTATTATCTGCTAAGGTGTAAAAAGGTTCCCTGATATGTGACAGGGACTTTAATGTAAAAAGCCTATTGCTTTCCAGTTATGTCTGTGACAATATGCTTTACTGTGAGTTAAGAGTGACAACATGAACATTGGAGTGGGTCTTCCCCAGTAAATAAGAAGATATGAGTTAGGCAGGTGTGACCAATACATGCTCCAACAAGAATGATCTGGTCTTTTCTACTGATTGTGATACTATAGGTCCATAATGTGGTTTTTGCTTTATCTGCAAAAGTTTGTTGTTAGTTTGGGCATGCCATATTTGCATCCATTGAGATTGACCTGTTATTCATAAAACTGCTCTGAAATAAGTAGATGGAACATTTATTTGAGGTATACAGTTTCAGCTGGGTGTTTTGCTGCTTGGTCTGCACGCTCATTTGCAGGGATCCCTGAATGTGCTGAAATCTAACAAAAGGTAACTGCATTTCTTTCAGTTTACTTAGTACAGATATAATTGTTTTTAAGATGGGATGAGTATATGTAGTTCTAATTTTGTAAAGATGATATTGCACTTTGTGAAACAGCATATATTATATAATTTGAAGATTAATGCAAGTATAAGTTTTTCACTGCTAGCTTTATGATATATAATTTAGCAGTATACAGAAAGACTCCCATATCCGCGGGGGATACGTTCTAAGACCTACCGTGGATGGCTAAAACCGCAGATATAAGCGAACACCTGCTGACCCTATATATAACATCATTTTCTTGTACATACATACATATAATAAAGTTTAATTGATAAATGAAACACACAGTAAGACATTACCAACATTAAATATGGTAAAAATAAATACAGTAGACTCTCGATTTACCGGGATTGGATTAACCAGGACACTTCATTCAAGACTCCAAATTAAAAAAAAAAAAAAAAAACAACCAGAAATCATAAAATTCAAGTAATAACTAGAATAGGTATAAACAGATATTTTGCAAGTCGTAAATAAGCGTCAAGAACCAGCGTTATAAGTCGTCACTGGGAGATTAGTGTACCTATTATCTTGCAACCCCCCACTGTCTTCACACCTACCGCTCAAAACAAACATAAAAAGAGAGACCAAATGTTTAGTTTGATTTAGTGCATCATGTCGATTGTTGTGTTCCGTCACACCGCAAAAGGAAAAATTTTGTTTCGTTATTTATGTCAGGGATGTCGGAATTTTTTTTTTTTTTTTTTTAGAAATTGTGAAAATGATAGGCGAACACAAAAGTTGTGCTTTCAAATGAAACAAAAATGTGGAATTATTCAAAAGTTTGAAAACGATTCATCCGTTAAATCTTTAAAGAAACATTATAATGTTGGTGACCAAACCATACGCGACATCATAAAAAATAAAGGGAAGCTATTCGATTTAAAATCGACATTGTAAAAAATAAAGGGAAGCTATTTGATTTAAAATCGACATTGTAAAAAATAAAGGGAAGCATCGTATTGGACACATGAGTAGTACGTGTTAAGTGTTTTTTTTTTTTTCCGTGGTTAACTGTGAGTAACGAATCAGCGGATCATCATCATCATCATCATCATCAGCCATTTTCAATCCACTGCAGAATGAAGGCCTCTCCAGCAACTTTCCAGTTCCTTCTGTTTTGTGTAATGGCCATCCATTTACTTCCCACAAACTCATGAATTTCATCTATCCATTTCTGCTTACTACCCACAAACTCATGAATTTCATCTGTCCATCTCTGTTGTTGTCTTCCATGTTTTCTTCTAGCTCCTCTTGGGTACCATTTTGTTATTTTCTTAGTCCATCTGTCATCATGTCTTCGAGCTGTGTCCTGCCCAAGACTATTTTAGTTCTTTAGTTTTGATAAGAATGTCTTTTACTTGAGTTTGCTGTCTAATCCATGTGTTTCTCTTCTTATCTAACAGTCTGATTCCCAATATAATTTGTGGATATGGGGGCACAACTATAGTTGCTACATTCAGTAGGAAGCTGTACCAAGGTAACACTGTTTGGGAAAACTGCTTCTGCACCTGCATCTGGTTTTGACATATTATATTTATGAGAATTCAGAGTAGTCTTGCACATGAGCTTCATGAAGTTGTATAATGTTATGTCTTGCATGGAATCACTTTCCACTTTGAATGAAATAGTTATCAAAGGTGTGTAAGCATTAAAACCATGGTGGAATAGCTATAATATTTCTTGATGGATTTTATCAAAGTGAATATCCAAACATTAAGCTAATTCTTGCAGTGTAATAATGCATGTTTATTTGCCTTGGGTTTATTTCTGTAATTCAATGTATGCTGCACATCAAAGAGATATATACAGACTCTGAATTGGGTAAGTTCTAAATGCACTCAGAGCAATTCTGAGGGCATTGTGCTGAATCATAAGGGCATTGTGGCGGGGGGGGGAAGGATAAATAATTAGATACACTGCCTTGGATTCCATGTGTTTCTTGATTAAGAAAGACACAGTCGTTTGGTATGACAAGCTCTGGGAAAACAAAAATGAGAGTAAGAGTATGTTATAGGCTGAATGATGAACAGTCAAACAGATATATAGGATTTTTTGGCTAACTGCCTCAAGTTTTGTGACTTTACTTAAAAATCTTAAACAGCCAACACTTCTAATTATTTAGACAAAACTTGAGAACAAAAAAAGATAAAGATGCTTTCCAGATGTTGCCTGTAACTTGTGGGTTGGTCACTTACACAGTAACAGAACCTTTCTGAATTATTTGATAACTGATTTCTGTACAGCCATCTGAGAGAGGCAAGAAGAGAAAGCAATACTCTTAACCTGATTATCAGCAGAAACCCTTCATGCTTCTAGATCTGAAAGAACTAATAGAAAAAATCCCTAAGAAAAAAGAGATATTTTTAATGGGATATTTCATTGCAAGAGTAGGAACTGAACAAAATAACAAAGTTATTGGAAGATTTGGAGAGAAAGAGACGAAGAACAACGGAGATAGACTATTCGATCTTTGTGAACAGTTGACTTTGTTCAACCTGAGAATAAACAACACATTTTTCCAACACAAGGATATCCATAAATATACTTGGTCGCAGTAGACAAGACAAATTAGATCAGTTATAGATTACATCATTTCAAAACATTCAAGGACATACATATTGAAAGATGTCAGAGTTTACAGAGATGCCGAATGTGGATCTGACCATTTTCTTTTTAAAACAACACTGAGGTGGAACTGGACAACCAACTTGCAGGGAAGGAGAAATGCTACAAGTGGATCAATTTAAAGTTGAACTACTTCAGGACGACAGCATTAAAAACAACTTCACCTGGAGATTGGATGCTGCAATTAACATAGAGATAGAAGGTAATAATGAAAAAATTTATGAATATTTAAAAAATACTGTAAAAGAAATAGCTCATGAAATCATAGGTAAAAAAGAAGAGCCAAGGACCAAAAAAGAACTGGATTACAGAGAAAGTGAGAGCTGCTGTAGAGGAAAAGAAACTTGCATATCAGAAATGGCTATGTGAAAGGAATGATACATATAGGAACATTTATGTTGAAAATAAGAAAATAGACAATCGGTTGGTAGTAGAAGCAAAAAATGAGGAACAGGAAAGGAAGTGTGTGTGACTATTAATAGCAAATCGGACTTCAAGCGATCAGCAGAATCGTGGAAGGTCCTTAAAAACTTGAGAAAACTGAATAAACACAACGCTGGTTTGCAATTAATACCTTTGAAAGATTGCATGAAGTACTGAGGACTTTTAAAAGAAGACTGGGAAGAGTTCAAGACAGTGGAGGATTTCGGTGTGGAAGACACTGGCTTAAAAGTTTCTGTTAGGGAAGTAGAACACTTACTAAAGGTGGGAAGGAATGGCAAATCACCTGGACTTGGAGGAGTTTATATGGAACTTCTGAACTTCTGATACAGAGGAAGAGGAGTGCTGTTTTGATACAAAAATTGTTAAATGGGATACTGAGAGGAGAAGAAATACCGAAAGAAATGACAATCGCCCTTTTCCAATCGCCATTTATATCTAGTGTAATATATCCTGGATATATTACATCACTTTATAAGAAGGGCGATTGGAAAAGCTGTTCAAATTACAGAGGAATATGCATCCTGAACCCACTGTTAAAGATTCTTGGAAAATGGATCAGGAATCACTTAGAAGCCAAAACTGAGGTGTCAGAAGAACAAAGTGGTTTTTCAGCCGGGAGGTCATGTAAAGGCTATATCTCAACAGTACAACAGATCCTTTAAAAATGTCAATCAAAAGGAAAAGAAATCTTTATGATTTTCATTGACCTTGAAAAGGCATATGACAGTGTTCGGCGCCTCCGTAGCCGGGTGGGCAGGAGCAGCAGTGCATAGTACACTCTTCTTGATTAGACCGGAGTTCAAGCCCGTGACCACCAAATACGGAGGAGGCGGAAAGGTCAGGGAATGGCATCCTCCGTATTTGGTGGTCACGGGCTCAAACTCCGGTCTAATCAAAAAGCATGTGCTACGCACTGCTGCTCCTGCCCACTGGCTACGGAGGTGCCTGTAGCAGTTACTAAGATGTTTATATCAACTAAGAGATTATTCACTGTTTAGACCTAAATGGATATCAGATGAACTGATAAGACTAGTGGCAGAGAATAAAAATGCATAGCATGATTATAAATTATCAGGCACAGAAACCTACAGCATGTACAAACTAGTCTACAATCAAGTCACTAAAGGAGTCAGGCAAGCTAAGGAAGATTACAAGAAATATGCTAAGAATGCAAGAAAAGTAGCAAAGACTTCTTTGTTTATGTCAAAATTAGAAGAAAGGGATGAACCACACACTGGTCCACTAGATATAAATGGCATGACTACTGACAATCCTGTTCAGGTAGCTGACTAACTGAATAAATATTTTCATCATGTTCATAAGTTTTTAGAGATTAGGATACCTGAAGTACACCAAGTTATAATTGGGCGTTAATGGAATCTATGAAATTATTTTAAAAGAAGCAGAAAAAGAGAAAATCTTTAGCTGTCATTACAAGAGCATCCTTCAGGGGAGGTCCCTACAGACTGGATATGTGAAAATGTCTTTCCACTATGAATAGGGGAGATATGGGATAATAAGTTATTGCATATCTATAAGCTTGATTTCTGCTCCATCAAAAATAATGGAGTCAATGGAGCAGAAGTGACACAGGATCATCTTGACAGGAATGCATTATATGGGAATCCCAGCACTGATATTTTTTAATGGGAAATCTTTTCTATTTCAGTAAAGCTATTGATATTGTTCCACACAAAATTCTGCTGTACAAATTGGAGCAGTGTTGCATTAGAGGAACTTTACTGCTATGGACAAAGGGATGGTTGAGTGGCTGGAGATAGAGAGTGGTGTTATTAGTGGTGATTGCTGTTCACCAGAGGCATAATTTCCACAGTGCAAGGATTAGCAAAGAGTAAGGTCCCATGAAGACTGGGGGGGGGGGGGCGGCATGAGTCTATCCCAATAATTAACATGTACGAGTAAACCAATCCTTGTTTATTCAAAGTAACTTTCTCCCATGTCCATACACTGCATGTAATGATCACAAAACGAGTGGAATGACTGACTGGGGGAAAGCCATGATTGGAATATCATTCGATATTCTCGTCACAGCTCTTTGAATGGTGTCAACATCATAAAAACAACAGCCTTTCAGTGGTACCTTGAGCTTTGGGAACAAAAAAAAGTTGCACAGGGATTAAGTCTGGTGAACGGGGTGGGAGTGAAGGTACACAGATTTTTTGCTAGCCAAAAACTCCTGAACAATGAGAGCTTTGTGGCTTAGTGTGTTGTTGTGCATGAGGAACAAACCACCATCTTCTCCATACTGAGGATGCACATGACAGATTCTCTGCAATAAATGTTTCTAAACAACTAGAGAGTAGGCAGCAGTAACACTTTGGCCATTGGGCATGAACTCTTTGAGCACAATTCCCTTGCCATCGTAGAAATTAATGAGCATGGTTTTGATTTTTGACCTTTATTGATGAACTTTTTTTGGCTTTCAGGGATTTTTCTGACTTCCACTCTGCACTTTGTCATTTGTTGTGGGCCATACTGAAAACAACATGTCTCATCACCCGTATCAATCAAATTCAGGAAGTTGGCTTACTTTCAGTGACCTCATGAGTTCTCTACAATGTTCAACTTGTGCCTGTCACTGATTATTTGTTAGCAAAAGTGGAACAAGCCGTGCACAGACTTTCATTTTTTTCAATATGTTCAAATGCCACTTGAACATATGTACACAAGACAGACAATCCTCTCCATATGCTTGCTTCATCATTTGAAATGTTTCCATTAACTTTTGCCCAGTTGAACACTTGATGTTTGCCTCTTTGTTCCATTGTTCAACACAGATACAGGAGAGATGTGCAGTTCAGCTCACACTATGTTCTGAAATGGCAGCAATTTCCACTGACCTTGACTGCGGTGCTCAAGGAACACTCACTCTTTCCTTTCATGTTTACTTCTAGTATATGGCAGCACCAGAACTTGTCATATAACATCAGTCTCATTTTCTCATTGCTGCACTGTGTATCAAACAATAATAGTAGAGATCCATCACACATTATTTCTTATGTTTCCAGTAACAGTGCCTAGTGTTGTAAGCTCATTTATCCCCAAAATGGGAAAAGACTACAAAAGAAATTCTATATGCATACCAGATTAAGTGATCTCACTGTATACTAGCTATTTGACATAAGAAAGCCACCAAAATGGACTTTAAAGAAATAATTAGTGATCTTGCAAATGAAGATAAGGAACATGAATGTTTAGAACCAAATTTATAAATCTTTTATAGAACCTAACTGTAAGTTATAGATTATTATATTATTTATTTTGATGTAGTAGCGTTTAACAGTTTTATATTTGTTAATGTTACTTAACATGTACATAAATAATGTTTTTACTTTTATATTTGTTAATCTTGCTTAACATGTACATAAATAATATTTTTACAAGTTTAAACAGAGAGGAGGGGCTCCTTTTAATGGTCTCTCGTGGGGGCTCTCAAAAATTTTAGATATGCCACTGCTCTTCATGAATCAATGCTATTAGTGGAGGCCCTCAGGATTCAGTGCTGGGTCCCTAATCATTTTCAATATTTATTAATGATATTGATGAAGGCATATCAAATTTAATGTCTAAATTTGTAAATCTGCTAATGATACAAAGGTTGGCAGGGTAGTTAATGACAGTAATCAAGGTATACTACTGCAACAAGACCTAGAGAAACTAGGCAGATGAGGCAAGAAATTACAACTGAGGTTGAGCATTGCTAAAAAAAAAGATCTAGAGGTAATTGTACATTCCGATATGAGGTTCTCTGAGCACATTAGGTTTTCTTTTAGCCATTAAGTCATTGATAGCTGGAACAAGCTGTTCTCGAAGGTAGTTGAAACTGACAGTTTGAATAAATTCAAAGGTCAACTGGGTACTTACCTGTGTGAGGAGGGAAGCATATAATTTGTGTGTTTTTTATCAACTTGGGTTTTTTTTTTTTTTTTTGTCAGTGCAGCAAAAGCCTGTGGCTTCTTTGCACTATATGGCAAATACTATTACGATTACAACTATTACACCCTGAATAGGCTGCTAGAACAGCTCATAAGATTCTGTCAGTGATATACAGAAACTCTTTCAGCAGGGACAAGGAGGTGATTATTCTGCAGCAAAGGCAATGTTAGGCTGCATCTTGAATACTGCATATAGGTCTGGAAGACCTCATTTAGGAATGAATGCAGAGAAGAGCAACAAGATTAGTTAGGGACATAAAAGGATACTCTTACCAAGAAAGGCTTCAGTTCTGCAAATTGCAGCATCTGCAGAAAGATCTGATTGAAGTGTTTAAAGTCGTTAAATGGAAGTAAACTAAATGCTAATTGCATTTTGACACATACATAAAGAGACATAAATTTAAATCAAAACAGGATGATTGCAGGATAGCTGTGTGAAAATTTACTTTCAGCCAGAAAGAATTGTTATTGATCGTTGGAATAAACTTGACTGGTGTTTGTGGAAGTGGGTAGTTTGAATAAATTTAGGGAAGAATTAGACAAATTATTAGAGTAGATGGACAGATGTGAATTTTTTTGCTAATATTGTCATCAGCTTGCTTCCATGCATCATTTGTCACTAATAATAATATTAAATATTAAGTTCTCATAATTAATATTGTATGCAGTTTTCTTAAAAACTGTGAAAGAAAAGATACACTTAAAATCAAAAAGTGGATATAAAGTGAAGGAAAAGTACCTTACCTCAGAATGTTTCAGATCTCTCTTCATATAGTAATCTGCCACATGAGCAGGAAGTATATTATGAAGTAACATTCTGTTAACTAATTCCATCATATGAGCCTCTTTCTGCTCATCGTGAAGATGCTTTTTCCATAAGTAATCCAGTCGGCAAACATACTCAATCTATAGTAAAAAAATACTGTGAATTCAAAAAAGTGTGCATATATAATATTAATTGTAAAAGAATAAGAGAAGTTTACCTCAATATGATATGTAGAACACTTCCATATGATACTCTCCAGAAATTAAAATGAATATAACATTACAGTAAAAAATTAAATTGAAAGCAATTAAAAAATTGAAAATATTACATTACAGCAAGAAATAAACTGAAAACAATTAAACAAATTGAACACAATAAAAAATTAAGTAAAAAATTAACTAAAAGAATTTAACGTAAATTTTACAAAATTATTTTCAAGCTGACAATGCTTTTCGACCATATATTGTGATCACAGGAATGAAAATTACAGAATATGTGTGAGCATGAATCTTAAATAGGGATTATTTGTCTTTGCGCATGTGCATAAAAGACCACGAATTGGAGATTAGATATGGGCAGTAAACATTAACAGAATTCTCGACGGTTTCTGCAATTAATAGTCTCATATAATTACATTGAACACTTAAGTATAAGTAAAAAAAAGTTATTTAAATGTTAAATTAAAAATTTAACATTTTTATTTTTTAAAATTTTAACATTTTTCATTAATGGCATGAAAGGCTAATTCTGATGCTGCTGAATAAGAAGCACGAACTGAGGATGCATGCTGTTTAACATGGTACTGTAGCTAGAGCCTTTGCCACCCGGGGCAGTCCCTAAGTTTGCTGCCCCCCTCTCAATACACACCAAAAATACTACAAAAAGTCAAAACGACATACAGTGAAATAAATTAAAACACTATGTTTATTTTTGAAGTAAAACTTTTTTAATTCAAACATTCTAAAATTATTTTCTTTCTTTTCTGTTAATTAAGTAATAAAAATTACTAAGTTAACATATATAAAAGAATCGTTGAAAAACAAAATTGTGTCTCATATGAAAAGTGCCGCCTGGGGCAGACTGCCCCCTCCACTAGCTACGCCACCGGTTTAACACAAAAATTCAGAGTGAAGCACATAGATCCTTGATAAAAATGAATCGCAAGCACCACAAGAAATGTATACCAGATAATTTATTTGTGTTGTGAATGAGGAAAGGACAGAATGATTGTTCAGTATAGTGTGTAATTTCTGTATTGGTCTGGCCACAATTTTAAATTCGGTATCTTTAAAGGGTCGGTTAAGCTGTTTGTGCCTTTGATGTTACTATTGTTAGTTGGTGTAGTTTTTTGTATCCTATCCTTAGCTCGTACCCTAATTCAGTTTATTGGGGGGGGGGTGTAACTCCTATTTAAGAATCTGCTGGTTAATATCTGTATTTCTGAGCCCAAAGCAGATTCCATCATTGATTATTTATAAGCATTGAGAAATTTATTAAAGATAATAGATCTCTTGTAGGTGAATGGGTGATAGCTGTTATAATGCAGAAGCACTGGTGTTTGTTGGTTTACAATAGATGTTAAATTGGATTTTATTTGTGTCCCGAGTAAGCATGAAATTTAGAAAATTTAATGACTGAGTATCCATATTTTCCCTTTCCAATGTAAAATTGAGCCTAGGATGAATATTATTAAATAAATGTAAAATGTCTTAGATAAGGTATATTCGGGTCAAACGGTACCTGGGGTTTCTTCATTCTCTGTATATGTACATTGCATTGGAAACAGAACACTGTGAAACCAGAGATTTAAAAGTGTGTAGGTCATGGGTAGTGTAAGATGTTGTGCCCATTGTTCCTCTGACTTACTGGCCACCAGGCCCCTATTGGGAACCAACGTTGCCCATACCCCACTATGTGGAGGCTAGCCAGGTGTTACCAGTAAGTGATACTCTGGCAGATCCTGCCACCTACTTTCCTGGGATTTCAGAGGCAAGGACCTAAAAAAAAAAAAAAAAAAGTTTGAAATGAATGTGGTTGATTTAGGTAAGATTTCGTTAAAGAGTGTTGCACGGGGTTGTACACTGAAAGGACGAGCTCTAGGAGCCTAAAAGCTCGAGCAAAATTTTGTTGTAAATTAAGTTTGGATGCGTGGGGCGAGCGCTGTGTAAGAGAAAGTACTGGGAGGGGTGAAGTAGGAAGCATGAGGGGTAGATAGTGAAGGTGACCCACATTTTTTTTTTCAGTGGGGAATGGCCATGCCCCATCAGAGTGAAAGTTTGGGGAGGGGGAGAAGAGGGAAACCTTTCCCCTCCAGGGAGTTGGAAAGAAAGATCCACTCAAAGGAGAGTGGATTAAGAGTTGCCAATAGGCCATCTCTATATCAGGACTATCATAGTGATCCATGTCCAGGTCTTGTCCATTTGAGGGGGGGGGGACTAGGCCCGTCCGAGAGTCATTAGTAGTGAGAGGTTCGGAGATAGTCCAGTATTCTGTGGGAGAACAAGATTCTGTACTTGGGCCCATTGTTAGAGTTTTCGTTGGTGGAGTGGGCTATTTGTTCCTTCAGGAGCAGAGACGTCCTGTCTGTGCCTTCCTTTGGGGCAAAAGTGGGCTATTTGTTCCTTCAGGAGCGGAGACGTCCTGTCTGTGCCTTCCTTTGGGGCAAAGTCCCATCTTTGGTTTCATGTTGTAGTTTTTAAAATGGTTTACTCTTTAGTTCTTGGGGAAGGGACCAGAGGGAGCCCATCCCTGTGTGCTTGACATCAAACTGGTGTCTGATGTCAAGTACACAGGGATGGGATGAAGTCTGTCTGTTCC
Organism: Mastigoproctus giganteus; assembly: GCF_048544385.1. Lineage (NCBI taxonomy): Eukaryota > Metazoa > Arthropoda > Arachnida > Uropygi > Thelyphonidae > Mastigoproctus > Mastigoproctus giganteus. Next base: position 36,630,214 of record NC_143581.1, read on the forward strand.
GACATGATGTTCATGGCTCCCATGTTAGGGACCCATGACCCTTGTATGAAGAGTCCTTGATGTTGGTACTGGCTGTTGGGATTGTGCTCTGTCCTCAGTTCTAATATACAGTGGTAGTATAAGCCAAGATTATAGCGGTGGGTGGGTCCTCCTTCTGTAAAAGAGTTCCTGTGCGAAGTTGGTAAAGGCATTATAGGTCTAACTGGATTCCAGGAGGTAATGCTCTTGGTCCTTTAGATTAAAGTGTATTTTGGTAATTAGTACTCAACTTAGGTCTTCATAGATTGGGCAAGTATACATTAGGTGCTCCCAGTTCTCTGGGAGCCTGCAGGAGCATAGGGGGTTGTCTGTTATTAACTTTCCTCTGATGGCGCCATGTTCAGTAGGCCTGGGGAAAGCCAGACCGGGATTTCTGGATGAATTTTTTTGAGGTCTGGAATGAATTTTTTGGTAATGGCACCCTTTGTGCTGTCATTCCAGTGTTGCTGCCTGAGGTCATACTGTGTTTGCTGTGTTTGAGGTGAAGTCTCGGAATGTGGTAGCCTTTCCTCTGGTCAGGTCTGTTAGGATGCCAGATCGCACTACCTCCAGGTCCAGGGGAGAATCCCCTCCTAGGCCTGCAGGCTCAAGAGGTTGCCAGTAATATTGTCCTCTGGATAGTTTCTAGCTTCCATTGATTGGAGACCATTGTGGTTTTGTTGTACCAGACTGAAGCAGCATATGTAATAGTGGGTAGATAGACCATCTTGTAGAATAGACTGAGAGTTCTCCTTTTGAGACCCCAGTCTTTCATGGTAATCCTGGCAAACAGTGCTGCATAGTTTTTAATTTTCCTCTGCAGGTACTTGAGGTGCAGTTTAAAAGTAATCTAGCAGGAGACCCAGGTATTTAACACATTGACTGCCACATCGGCCATAAATGTCCAACACCATTACGTTTTTCAGGAACCCACGTCGGACATATATTGCCGATACCCGGCATTTGAAAAGAGTAGCCTCCGGCATTATATGGGATGAAATTTGCATGGCGCTATGAGAAAAAATAAGCAAGTAACTGGTCATTATTTAAAAATTCTTTATTATTACAAATTTTATAATTACAAAATTATAAAACTGTAATTATATTTATTTTGATTTATGGCGTTATCCAAAACACTCCAAACACGAAAAGCTGACAAACACAGTCTGGGCAATACGTTGAAACTCTTTTCCCCTTTCTGCTAGCAAATGATCTTCCTTCCGAATCTTTCAATTTTGCGTAACAAAAAATGCACATCCTTCTAGCTTTCTTCTTGTTTGCATTGATTTTTGTCGTTAGTATAAAAGTGTTAATCTTCGCTGGGGAAAAATATTTTCTGATATTACAGCTGCAAAACATCTATCAGGTGTTATATCTTACTGAGCCTGTCCCCTAGAATAGGGTTTCACTATCCCCAGGGGCTCAGTTTAGCATTGTTTAGGATTTGGGATGCATCCCCTTCAGTCTCGGTTTGGATTATTAGTCCCATGTGTCTTGTCTTTCTAATGATTTTATATGGGTATTCTTCAGATCAGTGGACAGGTTTGTTATTAGCGATTCCTTTATTTGTTCACTTGGTTGGGTGGCGGCTGTAGTCACTGGTTTAAGCAGGACCAGATGTGGTTTTGGGTTTGTAGTATTAGCTCTTGTTCGGTTTTTATGATTTGGATTCCTCAGTGTGTCTGCGTATGTAGGGGCACACTGTGGCATTTGTTTGCCCCTACACTGCATGAATGCAACTAATTTGGCAGTATTTACCTCCAGCTGGTAGTGGACTTTCAGAAGTACTGTTTCCAGTTTTGTCCAGAGTCCAACAGGTTGCCACGGAGAGCTGTGGTAATCCTATTTGTGGAATCCTTTAGTTTATTATTATTTATTAGCATTAGTAGAGGCATATGATGCAAGAAAGCAAGATTATGCAGCACCAGCCAAAAAAAAAAACCCTTCCACTTCACCCCTCCGTTCGTTCGAAATACCTGTCCAGCTGAGCCTTAAATTTATTTAGGCTATCAACTTCCACAACAAGGGATGGAAGTCTGTTCCACCAATCAACTACCCGCTGGCTAAAGGCAAATTTCCGCACATCTATCCTACATCTGACTTTCCTCAATTTGAATTTATGCCCTCTCAGGTGATTATTCTGAGCAAGAGGAAGAATCCCATCAGCATTCAGCATGCTCAATGCTCAATGCGTATGGGATTGAGCATTGAGCATGCTCAAGCAATTCAGGGCTTTATACACCTCTATCAGATCACCTCACTGGTGCCTAGTCTCCAGACACTGTAATTTGCAAAACCTAAGCCTTTCTTCGTAAGAGCAACCCTTTGTTCCATTCACTAATCTTGTTGCCCTTCTCTGTACTTGTTCCAGCAGCTCTGCATCCTTCTTGAAATGAGGCCTCCAGATCTGTATACAGTACACAAGGTCTGGCCTGACCATTGCCTTATACAAGGGAATAATCACCTCCTTATCCCTGCTAGAAAAATTCCCGTATATCAGTATACCATGAGCTACTCTTGCAGCCTGTCTGCACTACTCAGAGAACTTCATATCTGCCTGCACAATTACCCCCAGGTCCTTTTCATTCTCTACCACTGTCAGTGTGGTACCACAGAGTTGATATGTTACTCTGGGATTACTGCTTCCCATATGTAGTACTTTATATTTGTCAATGTTAAACTTCATTTGCCATCTCTCAGCCCATCTGCTCAACCTTTCCAGAACCTGTTGCAGCAGCATAGCGTCAGCAGTGTCCTTAACAACCCTGCCAACCTTTGTATCATCTGCAAACTTGGACATTAAGCTTGATATACCATCATCAATATTATTTATAATACAAAAACAATAATGGACCTAACATTGAACCCTGAGGGACTCCACTAATAATATTAGTCCACGATAAGCAGTGTCCACTGATTACCACTCTCTGTCTTCTCCCCCTCAACCACCCCTTTATCCATAGCAGCAATTTGCCTCCAATGACACACTGCTCCAATTTGTGCAGCAGTCTTCCATGTGCAACAGTATCAAAAGCCTTTCTAAGATCCAAGTATATAATATCAAAGTTATTCCCTGCATCCAGTTCTTTTGTGACTGCATCATAGTACCCAATCAAATTGGTCAGGCAAGACTTCCCTTTAACAAAACCATGCTGTGTCCGAGCTATAACTGAAGTCTTGTCTAGATGATCCTGCAGTGCTTCTTTAACCAGTGCCTTCATTAATTTTCCTGGAACAGAAGTTAAACTCACAGGTCTATAATTACTTGTCTCAGCCTTTGACTCTCCTTTGTGAATTGGGGTCACATTTGCACATCTCCAGTCTATGGGTACCTCCCCTGAGTCCAAGGAAGCTCTCATAATTATGACTAAGTGTTTGCTTACTTCCTTTGCTGCCTCCTTTAATATAACTGGATATTTCCCATCCACCCCAGGTGCCTTTCTTGTGTTTATCTTCAACAATTTCTCCTCCACTTTAATCTCAGTTATTACAAGATTATCTAGCTTACTGCCAGAGTTGAATACATCTCTGGCATTCCCCTCACTGAATAACTCCTCATGTGTGAATGTCGATGCAAAATATTCATTTAGTTTGTTAGCTACCTGAGCAGAATCATCAACAGTAGAACCATCGATATCAAGTGGGCCAATCTGATTCATCCCCTTCCTTCTAGAGTTTACATAAGTAAAGAACTCTTTGCTGTTTTTCTTTGTATCCCTTGCCAAAGATTTCTCATAATCTGCCTTCGCCTGCCTAGCCTCCTTTGTAACTTGGTTACAGATCAACTTATATCTATCATAGGCTTCTGTGTTACGTGTTAATTTGTATGTATCCCATGCATTTTTCTTCTCTGCCATATGTCTCATTAGTTCATGACATCCATTTAGGCCTAAACCTTGAACAATATTTCTTAGTTGGTATGTAAAGCCTAGTAGCTTCCAAGATAAGTTCTTTGAATGCTTCCCATTTTGAATTTGCTCTTGGTAACATCATCAGTTGGTCCCACTGTATAGAATTTAAATACTGTCTCAGACCATCGTAGTCGCCTTTACGAAAGCAATAACCCTTCCTTTTACCCGTGATGGTAGTTACCTCTTTGAGTAAATCCCACTTCAGCACACTGTGATCACTGCCACCTAGTGGTTCCTTTATCTGCAGATTCTTAATCCATGAAGAATCACTACTGATAATCAAATCAAGAGTATTACTCCCTTTTGTTGCCTCCTGAACATGCTGATGTAGAAAACAATCATACAATTAATCCACAAAAGCCTTGCTTGTGTGTGAGTGACCAACCCACAAATTCCATTCAATATCTGGGAAATTAAATTCCCTCATTATAAGACTCTCTGGTTTACTGGCCCACTCTATTTCCAAGTACAGTTTCTTATTTTATTATTATTAGCCATATTTATCATTATTATTATCATTATGCCATATGGTGCAAGGAAGCCTGAGGCTTTTGCTGCACCAGTCAAAAAAAATTTCTGAATTACCCTGAGAGAGAGAAGTAGAAGGGAATCACCAAGGAAGAGAAGAATGATGATATCCAGCTCAGGACCCTGGGTGTGCCAAGCCCATATTCACCAGATGTGAGCCCATGGAGTTTTATTCTCAAGTTGAATCCTGAGTTTCAGAACTTGGTCTAGAACGGGGTCCTCAGGTAGAGCAGGTTCAATCTCCAGGGAGCCAGATTGTTTGCTGGAGTCATCAGCATTTTCTGTCTGGGAAGGTTGGATTTCCTCTTGTTTCTTTGCCTGTGTTTGAGATCTTGTTTCCCAATCAGTTTTGGGGGCAACAAATCTTTTATGTCTGCAATAAGGCCTCTAAGGTTGGGATTATTCATATCACAAATTTAAACATATATACCAACCGTTTATAACTGATTTAATAGTAAAATAAAATGATACAAAAGACTGTAAAATAATATTTACAAAAATATGATTATTTACAAAAAATTAATTTACAACAAAAATAAAATAAAATAAAATAAGTAAATAAGTTAAAATGCATTGAAATATAAATTTAAAATCGATAAAAACACTATTAAAGCTTTCGGAGGTGTCTGCCTCCTTCCTCAGCAATAATGAAATTTAAGCGACACATCCTTAAGTACTAGGTTCACGGCACACGTGGATGACCAGGCGCATACCCAGTATTCCTTTCACTTGTACCAGAACCGGAAGTGGTCTGGGGACGTGGAAAACTAAAACGTTTATCTCTGGCAAAAACCACCGCCTCAAAAAGAGGGTGAAGCCTAACTCCCCTGTCTCTGTTCATGCTATTGTTGCCAGAGGATCCAATCCACAGACTTTACAGCCACTTGCGGTCCCAGAATCTATGCGCCCAGTCAAGGATGACAGCATTGTCGGGGGAGATCTGGTGTTGTTTTTCCCAATAGTGCTCGGCAATGGCGGATTTATTGAGCTCTGCGGTCCGTATCGCTCTTGAATGTTCTCCCAGACGGTCCTTGAGACGCCGTCCTGTCTCCCCCAAGTATATTTTAATGCATTTTAACTTATTTACTTATTTTATTTTATTTTTGTTGTAAATTAGTTTTTTTGTAAATAATCATATTTTTGTAAATATTATTTTACAGTCTTTTGTATCATTTTATTTTACTATTAAATCAGTTATAAATGGTTGGTGTATATGTTTAAATATGTGGTATGAAATCTTTTATGTTTCTTTTTCGGGGTGGGATTCAGCTTGGGGTCTTCTGTCTCACCTGTGAGTTCATTGACCAGTGAGTTGTCTTTATCAGCATCTGTAGGCTGTGTTTGAAGTTGTTCTGGCATCTCAGAAAGAATGTTTGCAGTTTTACCCTTTATATTATCCATTTCTGGGTCTTTCCAAAAGTTGTCTAAAAAATTTTTCAAGGAGTCCTTTAATAGAGGGGACCTTCCTCTTTTAAACAATTTATAATGATCCAAGTTCTAATTACAATTTCCCTTTTAAAAAGTTTGCCAAAAATCTTGCGTTTTTACCGTTAAGATGGTTCCAAACCATCGGTTACGACCACATGACTCGAGGGCACAGTCGATTTCATTAAGTAATTAATTTTACACATGACAAATAATTAATAAAAGTATGCAGCAACAATACCCAATCAGTAGTGATATTAATTGACAATTGTTATCACCTAACATGTAGTATTTAGCAGGTTTAAAACAGTTCATTTGTTACTAATCCAAGATGGCGGCCAACATGGCATTGCTATTGTTGCAATAGTAGCGGTTCGGGAACACGTGAATAAGGCATACAAAATAACTCTAAACTATTCAAAATACATATATATATATATATTTTTTTTTTTTTTTTTTGGTAGCACAACTACTGAACCTTATAGGGATAATAATTAGAAATTATTTTGTGGGTTATTCAGGCTTCCCAAAAGCTTGGTCCACTCCAATCAAAGCATGTATAGTATTACATAGGCTTACATATACTGCCAGCATGTTAGTATATAGGTTTACGTAGGAGGTCACAAAAATGGTCATAATTAAAAAAAACTGTTCGAACGTCAAAAAGTTATCTGCACATCCAGTTTAACTTCCTCTTTCAACTGGTATCATTTTCGTTCCAAAATTTGATGTTTTTTCATAAAAATTATAACTTTTTTGATGAAGCTTACTTATCGTGTGATTGCACTGATCAAGGCACTAGCACCTCATCAAATGTCTTGGATAGTGCTACTATCAGTAATAACAACAAGAACATCGTCTAAATACCTCTCATAGTATGTGATACAAGTAGAAAAGGCATCAAATGTATACACTGCATTGAAAGATAGATCTCTGATATTAAGCCGCTCAGGCTCAATCCCATTGGCAAATCAAAAATTTGTTTGTATACTTTGTCTTGAAAGGTGATGTAGTTGGTTTCAACTAAGAGTTTAATTAAGTGAAAAATTTCTTTAATAGGAAGCTCTGTATAATTAATCGGTATAGAGCCATTATTTAACATGTCCCAAAGAATATCTAATGTGTATCATTGTTTACATTTGTATATAATGAATGTAATATACAGCGGGAATAAATTATCATTATCGCTGAGTCTACAGTCCTTAAGTTATTAAATAATGTAAAGTAGTTTTTTTATCCCAAATTGTATCGCTGTCTAAAGGGTTTTATAACATTATATACATGTGTGGACAAGGATGAAAATGCTGATTTTCTGTAGGAATCAATGGGCCGAATAGGTAATCTGATCTCATGCAATTTTACCTGACTGAAAAGTGCAGTTTTCGGTCAGGTAAATCTGGTTTTCGATTCCTTTAACTGAGCCATAGTAATGTGGTCATTTTTTCGATATGTGGGTAGCGTTTTATTGTACTGATCGATCAAATTGGTAAATAGTGCCGGATCTACTTCAAAATAAGTGGAGGTATCTGATATAATTGAATCTAATTTATTTATATAATCAAGTTTATTGAGTATTACAACTGTATCTCCTTTATCTGCTCTCTGAATAATAATGTCTTTATTTCCCAGAAGTTCACATAAAGCTGAACTGTCATGTCTGTTCAATTTAGGAAGTCACATTTCTTTTATGTTATTCACCACTTGGTTAACTTGTTGAATAAATAAATCTTTTTGTGGAACATTACAAAGTCCAAATTCAATATCAATCACGTACTGTTTTTTTTTAGGTAGCTTGTGAGGTGGTAAATTATAATTTAATCCTTTGGATAAAAGTGAAATCTGGTCCTGCAATAGTGTATACGAGGAAAGATTTGTAACCTGTTGATATGTAGAGCGATAATGTGTGATAACCAGAAAAATAAAATAAAATATAAATGGTTGGGTTAAAATTCGTTTAATAGAATTTAATTTTATTTTATTTAATTTAATTTTAAATTAGAAATTTAATTTAACTGATTAGAACAAAAAACAAAACAGTAATAAACACAGCTTTTGGACAGAAGGCACCCTTCTTCAGTTGTGACAGTTTATCGTTATTGTAAAAATACAGAATATTATGTGCATGCCATGGTGGTCATGTATGGCAAGAATCGCATGCTACAGGTGCTTGCAACAATTAGCTGGTTGAAGTGGAGGCTTATGGTTGTAGTTACAATACTTGGGAATGCTCTGAGCACCAATGTCAGCTAAGAGGATGGTTGCCTCAGTGATGGGGTTGATGCGACATCCTCTGTTCCGGTTAAAGGAACTGCTACAACACAAGATGCGGAGCAATTCCGACAACTTTTGCAGACTTGTTATCTTCATTTTCATTGCACTTGTTATATTTTTATTTTATTCTTTTATTAACACTTTCCCTGATGACTTTTCCGATGACCTTTTGACCTGGGTTGAGTCATTGTTGTTGTTGTTGGTTTTTACTGTGCAATATGGCAGCTAAAGGACATTATTCGCCAAAAAATGGTAGGAGATTTCAGGTGTTATTAAACGTGAGATATGTGTTGTGCGGGATTTAAGCATTATATTCTGTCATAGCATTTTATCCTTTTTAGGAAAGTGAAAACTGCATTAATGTCAGATATCCCACCCCTGCCAGTACAATTTTATCCCCAGGGGCTCACATCTGGTGGTACGGGCTTGGCACATCCAGGGTCCTGAGCTGGATATCATCATTCTTTTTTTTCTTGGTGATTCTCTCTCTCTCTCTCTCTCTCTCTCTCTCTCAGGGTAATTCGGAAATTTATTTCAGCTGGTGCAGCATAAGCCTTAGGCCTCCTTGCACTATATGGCTAATAATAATCATAATAATAATAAATAACATTGTCTAATATTTGTTGCAAATATTAGATGGTGTGATTTGGGCTGCATGGTTTGATAAGAAGGTGGTTTGCCATACTCCATTATAGAGAGGGAAGTCGACTATGATATACTGGACTGTGATTTGAGCATGGCAGTTTGGACAGAAAGGTGGATCTGAGGAAGAAAAAAGATAAAAGCGAGTAAGGTGTGTATGTCCTTGCAAGTGTGACTTCTTCCTTTCGGGTCAAGCGGAAACTAGATGGTCATGACTGGAGTTCCGGTTCAATCCGAAGGAGTTTGTTGCCTTCTTGGATTTGCCAGTGATTCATACTTTGCCTTTATCCCTTTCATCAATTATAAGGCTTTTATAATTGATGAAAGGGATTTTAAAAGAACCATCGACTGGTTCCACAGTATATTTGGCTGCATGGTCAGCAGGGTTGAGTCAATATGAATTGGAGAGGATAGAGACATTTTTGGGCTTTCTTTTCACTATAAATGAATTAATTAGTCTCTGGCAAAGATTGCTTGACAAAAATATCTAGTTTTTCTTCTGTCAAATTTGAAGTAAAAGTTCTAAAGGTAGGGTGGTTCCCCCCCACCAAGTGAATTAAAAATGTGATGTCTGATATCACATTTTTGTGTAATGAAGCAGTGAACAAGTTTAAAGAGATATTTACCTATTTCATATTTTATTATTATCACTTAATTTATGTAAAGACCTCTAGCTTGGATGTATCAGGGTAGTTGAATGACAATAAATGATTATGTATATATAAATTAGCATTAGCATTAGTAGAGGCATTTGATGCAAGAAAGCAAGCTTATGCAGCATCAGCCAAAAAAAAAATAAATAAATAACAAATAAATAAATAAATAAAAAATAACCACTTCCACTTCACCCCTCTGTTTGTTTGAAATACCTGTGCAGCTGAGCCTTAAACTTATTTAGGCTATCAACTTCCATGACAAGGGATGGAAGTCTGTTCCACCAACCAACCATCTGCTGGCTAAAGGCAAATTTCCTCACGTCTATCCTACATCTGTCTTTCCTCAATTTGATTTATGCCCTCTCAGGTGATTACTCTGAGCAAGAGGAAGAATCCCATCAGCATTGAGCATGCTCAAACCATTCAAGGCTTTAATACCTCTATCAGATCACCTTGCTGGTGCCTAGTCCCCAGACACTGTAATTTACAAAACTTAAGCCTTTCTTTGTAAGAGCACCCCCTTTGTTCCATTCACCAATCTTGTTGCCCTTCTCTGTACTCGTTCCAGCATCTCTGGAATGAGGCCTCCAGACCTGTATGCAGTACTCTAGGTGTGGCCTGACCATTGCCTTATACAAAGGAATAATCACCTCCTTAATCCTGCTATAAAAATTCCTATATATCATTCACAATACACCATGAGCTACTCTTGCAGCCTGTCTGCACTGCTCAGAGAACTTCATATCTGCCTGCACAACCACCCCCAGGTCCCTTTCATTCTCTACAACTGTCAGTGTAGTACCACAGAGTTGATATGTTGCTCTGGGGTTGCTGTTTCCCACATGTAGTACTTTACATTTGTCAATATTAAACTTCATTTGCCACCTCTCAGCCCATCTGCTCAACCTTTCCAGATCCTGTTGCAGTAGCATAGTGTCAGTAGTGTCCTTGAAAACCCTGCCAACCTTCGTATCGTCTGCAAACTTGGACATTAAGCTTGATATACCATCATCAATATCATTTATAAATACAGAAAACAATAATGGACCCAATACTGAACCCTGAGGGACTCCACTAATAACACTAGTCCACGATGAGCAGTGTCCATTGATTACCACTCTCTGTCTTCTCCCCCTCAACCACCCCTTTATCCATAGCAGCAATTTGCCTCCAATGCCACACTGCTCCAATTTGTGCAGCAGTCTTCCATGTGCAACAGTATCAAAAGCCTTTCTAAGATCCAAGTATATAATATCAAAGTTATTCCCTGCATCCAGTTATTTTGTGACTACATCATAGTATCCAATCAAATTGGTCAGGCAAGACTTCCCCTTAACAAAACCATGCTGTTTCTGAGCTATAACTGAAGTCTTGTCTAGATGATCCTGCAGTGCTTCTTTAACCAGTGCCCCCATTAATTTTCCAGGAACAGAAGTTAAACTAACAGGTCTATAATTACTTGTGTTGCCCTTTGATCTTCCTTTGTGAATTGGGGTCACATTTGCACATCCATGGATACTTCCCCTGAGTCCAAGGAAGCTCTCATAATTATGGCTAAGGGTTTGCTTACTTCCTTTGCTGCCTCCTTTAATATAACTGGATAGATCCCATCCACCCCAGGTGCCTTTCTTGTATTTATCTTCAACAATTTCTCCTCCACTTTACTCTCAGTTATTAAATAATTAGATAGTAAACATTTCTCTGTTCAATTTTACTGTCTTGCTGTCTAGAGGGCCATTTCCCCCAGTGACAGCTAATGCTACATGTAAAGTTGTAAAAATGAATAGAAATCATTTAGAAATAAAAATATTATTAGAATAAATAATTTAATACCTGTCTATCAATAATGTGCAGAACAATGACAGCTCCAACCATATAGTACACATGACTTAAGTCTGTACCAAGTCCAAATTTATCCCTATAATTTAAAAAATATATATATATTATTAATAAATACCACTCCACAAAAAATATCCATATCCACAGAAGGCTAAAAAAATACAGATATTTACAGTCTCCAACACAGGGTCTTCGTGATCTGTAATTTTAGCTCTGTGTTAAGTTGGTTAGTTGGTTGTTTTGAGAATTTTTGATGTCATAGTGCACCACTTCATATGGTATGTTAATTCACATTAATTGATAATTACATGTTAATTTGTATGTTAATTCAGAAATTGTATGTTAATTCATAATCCTCTTGATCTGATTATTCTTGCATTAAGAATCTGCAGATAAAGGAACCACTAGGTGGAAGTGCACAGTGTACTGATGTGGGATATACATATACATCAGGAGTAAAGGAAAGGGGAAAGAAAAGGAAAGAAACTGTCTGAGGCCATGTAGTCATCTTTGCTTTAGTAAAGATGACTACAGTGGCCTCAGACAGTTTTTAAATTCTATACAGTGGGACCAATTGATGATGTTTAGCAAATTCTAAATGGCAGGCATTCGAGGAATTAATCTTGGAAGCTACTAGGCTTTTCATACCAACTAAGAAATACTGTTCAGGTTTAGGCCTAAATGAATGTCAGGTGAACTAATGAGACTCGTGGCAGAGAAGAAAAATGCATGGGAATCATATAAATTATCAAGTGACACAGAAACCTATGGCAGATATAAGTTAGTCTGTAATCAGGTCACAAAGGAGGTTAGACATGTGAAAGCAGATTACGAGAAATCTTTGGCAAAGGAAAACATCAAGACTTCTTTACTTATATAAACTCTAGAAGGAAGGGGGATGAATTAGATTGGTCCGCTTGACCAATCTAATTCATCTATTAAACTCTAACAGGGAGCTAAATGATTTGGTAATAACTGAGAGGGAAGTGGAGGAGAAATTGCTGAAGTTAAACATAAGAAAGGCACCTGGTGTGGATGGGATGATGTTATATTAAAAGGAGGCAGCAAAGAAAGTAAGCAAACCCTTAGCCATAATTATGAGAGCATCGTTGGACTCGGGGGAGATCCTCACATATATCTCCAATTCACAAAGGAGAATCAAAGGGTGACACAAGTAATTACAGACCTGTTAGTTTAACTTCTGTTCCAAGGAAATTAATGGAGTCACTGGTTAAAGGCACATTGCAGGATAATTTTTTGTTTGTTTCTTTGGGGATTTATTAGGCACACAGCATCTGTGGCCATAGTGCACCACTTGCTGGATCATCTGGAGAAGACTGCAGTAATAATTCAGACACAGCATGGGTTTGTTAAGGGAAAGTCTTGTCTGACCAATTTGATTGATACTATGATGTGTTCACAAAGGAACTGGATGCAAAAAAATTATTTTGATATCATATACTTGGATTTCAAGAAAGGTTTTGATACTGTTGCACATGGAAGACTACTGCACAAATTGGGGCAGTATGGCATTAAGGGCAAGTTGCTACGATGGATATAAGGATGGTTGAGTGGGAGAAGACAGAGAGTGGTAATCAATGGACACTGCTCTTCATGGACTAAACAAGGGTTCGGTGTTGGGCCCATTGTTGTTTTGTATATTATCTATCAGTGATATTGATGAAGGTATATCAGGCTTAATGTCAAAGTTTTCAGATGATACAAAAGCTGGCAGGGTTGTTAATGACAGTATGCTGCTGAAACAGGATCTAGAAAAGTTGAGCAGTTGGGCTGAGAAGTGGCAACTGAATTTTAACATTGACAAATGCAAAGTACTGCATATGGGTAGCAATAACCGCAGAGGAATGTACCAATCAGAGTAGTGGAGAATGAAAAAGACCTGGGGGTATTATGCAGTCAGATATGAAGTTTTCTGAGCAGTGCAGACAGGCTGCCAGAGCAAGTAATGGGTTCTTGTCAATGATATGCAGGTATTGTTCTAGGAGGGATAAAGAGGTGATTATCCCCTTGTATAAGGTAATGATCAGGCCACACCTTGAGTACTGCGCACATGTCTGGAGGCCTCATTTTAGGAAGGATGTAGAGTTGCTAGAACAAGTACAGAGAAGGGCAGCGAAACTGGTGAGGTGAACAAAGTGGTACTCTTATGAAGAAAGGCTTAAATTCTGCACAATGCAGCATCTGGAAACTATGCAGCTGCAAGGTGATCTGATTGAGGTGTATAAGACCTTTAATGGTTTGAGCAGACTCAATGCTGATGGGATTCTTCCTCTTGTTCAGATTAGTCACCAGAGGGGGGGGATAAACTCAGATTAAGGAAGGACAATTGTAGAATTGATGTGCAGAAATTTTCCATTAGCCAGAGGGTAGCTGATTGCTGGAACAAACTAACTTCCATCTGTCATTGTGGAAGTTGATAGCTTAAATATATTCAAGGAAGAAGTGGACAAACTTTTGAAGCAAATTAATGGGTGAAATGAAAGTCCCCCCCCCCACTTGGCTGATGCTGTATAAGCTTGCTTTCTTGCATCATATGCCTCTGCTATGCAAATGTGGACCTTATCATGTATTGTCGGAATAAATGTGTTCACACACACCAATTTAAATGCTATGCAGGTTGATAAGCCCAAATTAATCATGTAGTTCCATTTTCTTCTTGAGTTCCCAAAGCAAGAAAGAAATTAACTTATTTATGATACTATGCAAACTGAATAAAAATAAAGGAATGTTTCTGAATGCAGAAAGAAAAAAATAAATTTATTATTTTTAATTGAGAAGAAAGATTACAAATATGTATAAACAGAAACGATAATGAAGTAGTGGAATTATTTGGTATTCAGGATCTCTTATTAATAGTAGTTGCTCAAACGAAATAAGATGCCAAGACACTAGCAAGCAAAATACTTGTCATCAGAACATAGAATACATGCAAATTAACAATTTTAACCATATATTAAGATTTGTATTACCTAAAAATTGTTACAAAATACAACTTTAATATTTTCACATGCCTTCTAATTTGCAATATAACTTTATATTACAAAAGTTTAAACACAGTTCATCAAGCAAGTTCGCATCTTGTTTGATTGAACAGTGAGAGCCAGAATTATCACTTTTGTCATCAGAATGGTCCTTAATTTTTTTTAAACATGCCCTATAAAGTTAATTATTTTAACTATTTAGGCTTATTTTTTTTTTTTTTGCAAAACCTCTTGTATTTTATATACCCACATATACAGCTCAGCAATGAACCTTTCCTTTTTTTTTTTTTTTTTTTTTTTTTTGGTCCTTTAAAAGTTTTTGTTTTAAAGCATTTGTCAACTGAAATTTTTTCTTCATCTGTCCCTTCGTCAATATAACATCAGTGTTTTCACTTCTTTCAGGATGCATAACCATGTCAATTATTTCACTGTGTAAAAACATTTCCAAGCAACACATGGCTTTCTAATTTGGATCAGAGCTATTTTACATGCAAAAAGTGAGAGAACCATCCTACCACTGGATGTGTTTTATGGCAAAGTTCTGCAGTTCACCACCCTCGTCAGTAACAGCAAAGTGATACTGCAAACACTGTAAAATCTTTTACTAAAGTTACAAAAAAAAGATACCTAGCTTTTAACTTTTGTTTATCTATGCAGGGTATTGCATCTTGGGCCATTGTGAAAAAAGATTTCTGAGTGATATATGACTTTCTAATTTCAATCATAATTGTTTTATATGCAAAAGTCGCATATAAAACAGTTCACATTTAGGATTGGAGCTGCTTCTCCTTCCAATGTGTGTCATGGCTGTGCTTCACAGCAAATCTTTTTCTGCTTGTTAACAATGGAAATTTGACAGATAACTACTCAATGCTCAAAATTTTATCAATGACATAAGACGATTCCCAACTTGAAACTTTTGTTCCATTATGCAGTGTTCCCTTGTTTAAAAATTTCCAAGCATTATGTGACTTTTTAACCTCAACAGGAGCTGTTTTATGTAATAAAAATTAAGCATGATTGCTCTAGTGATATAATCAAGTTGTCACTATGTTACATGGCAATTTCTGCTTATCAATAAGAGGATATCTAGCTTTTAAATTTTGTTCACACATGTACTCCAGCATATATTGGACAAAAATTTCCATGCAATAAGTGAGATTGTAATTCTAACAGAAGCTGCTTTTTTTGTCCAAAAAGCAGTTTCTAGACACTTTACATACATTAGGTCATTCTGAATTTGGGATTCTGAATATGGGGTTCTACACTATGATTAATTACCATTTCAATTTTAATTTGAACAGTAATGACAACCAATTTTAATATCAAATTCAAGAATTGCAATCCAAATATGACAAAAAAAAGCTTCAGACAACAAATACACAAAAACTAAAAATAAGCTAGACAGATTCTGGCACCTTTCAATTGAAACACCCTGTATATAAATATCATTTCAGGAGATGTAACAGTGCAATAAGCCAAAAGCCAGTGGCCAGGAGTTTCATCAAACAGGATTGAAGAATAATAATGAATTTAGATTAATACAAAGAAATGAATTAATAAAAACTTTAACAAAACATATAATGCCATACATTCAATCTGCCAATTTAGAAAACAAATTTAAACTATATTAAAATTAAACTTGATTACATATTTAAAAAATACTCTAAACTGGTTTCTCTGTAAAAGCTAAAACCAAAAGATACTGACAATTTTGAAGGTTTTCAATAGGGTTTTCAATTTTTAAAAGTACAGTGGATTAGAGTTATTTGGGCCACCATTTAATCGGGGTAGTCGTTTATTTGGGGCAAATCTTAAAAAACAGAACCCAATCGAGAAAATAGCCGGGGTTTACTTCATTTAATTGGGAAAACATGCCGTTTAATCAGAGCAGGAGATCGCAGCACTTGAGATTACCCTACAATTGTCTCCGACTGTACCACGTGGTTTGGTCAGATTTCTGGTGGTCACAACCATAAAACAATAAAAACATTTAGCAGCCACCTGTTAATTGGGCTTTTCTGTTAGTGCAATCTATCATAAATGGATAGTAAACTCGATCTTATTAAATTTGCAATAATACCAACAGCTGCAATTCTGTGGGTTATTATGGTGAAATGGTTTACACTTTCATGGAATCTTCACTCATATAAAAAAATTAATTTTCAGAATCTTCTCTTCATTCCTATTTTTAAAGCTTTGTAACTTGTGCATATCGTGTTATTTGCAATTTGTGTGTGCTGTGTTCTTTGTTAGTGATTGCTTATTTTTTTACTGTTTTAAATTTTAACCTCCACCCACAAATGTCAGTGAAAGAAATGTCAACTAGTTAGTATGTACATATCACAGTAAGTATTAATTATTCCAATTATTGTGTATATTATATTCTTCCAATTTTCACATATCATTTAATTTTTTAATTGGTAAGGTAATAAAGGGTAAATTTG
Source organism: Mastigoproctus giganteus (assembly GCF_048544385.1). Taxonomy (NCBI): domain Eukaryota; kingdom Metazoa; phylum Arthropoda; class Arachnida; order Uropygi; family Thelyphonidae; genus Mastigoproctus; species Mastigoproctus giganteus. The sequence continues at coordinate 36,646,953 of NC_143581.1, forward strand.
TGCTTAATATATCTTTACTTTTATAGTCTGTGGATAATATTCCTCCTATTTTTGCTAATTAGAATTGCTGTTTAAAATAATTAAAATTGAATTCACAAGCGTGATCACAATGACCGGTGCTTACTGCACATCGTATAGTGAACGGTACTTTACTAGGGTGAGTCCATTTTAACGTGATTTGATTGTACAGTGAACTAATTGTAAAGCGGTTTACGTGAAACTTCGGATAATTGGGGCAGCCGTGTAATCGGGCCAAAATGCACTAGTCCCGATGTGTCCCAAATAACCGGAATCGACTCTATATATATATCAGTAAATCACAAAATGGCATGTAACAGATAATTATAAAAGTACATTTCTTACCATGCAGTACAATTTCTTACAGGAATGATACCTTTTGGGAAAGCACCCACGTCTCTTATTGTAATAATGTATATAAATACACTTACAGCACCCACATGAATTGCAAATTTCAGCAGGAAATGAATACGTAGAAACACTGATGTTGATGTTAAGGCAATTACAGCACAAAATGTATAGTACTAGAAAAAAAAATTTAAAAAGATCATTTTGTAACTACTTTACTATGAACATATAAGTCAAGGGTTGGCAACCTTTCAGAAGTGGTGTGTTAGGTTGAGTACATATGGTGTGAGGAGTTGCCACATTCACTTCAGTATAGGGTCTCAATTTAAAAAAAAAAAAAGCTATGAATTAATGAAATCAGGAGGGTCTGTGGGCACACAAAGGATGAGTAAAAAAATTTTAAGTGTATTGAGGGGCTTCACTTTGAAATTAAGATGGAACACAGGTGCTCATTAGCCTTTGAAGTGACTTTTCTGAGAATATCTTATTTCAATGATTAGTAATTACTAATCATCCAAAAATATAAAATAAATAAAAAATATATTTCCCTATCATTCATACTTTTTTCTAACACCAAAAAGTGACTATTCAATTTTGACTTGAACTTTTCTGACCCCCACCTAAGCTACACAGGGAGGTAACTTATTACATAAATACATTTCATGTCTAGCTTAGAAGATAAACCAAAATAAATAAATAAATGAGTTCTTGAAATTAAAAAATGAAACCAATTTTTATAAAAAAATTTAATATAAATATAACAGAGGATTACATAGTACTCGAATTGTCTGTTCCCATATACTTCTCATTTTATGCAATAATTATCCTTAATAATGTGATTGAATCTGCTTTGGCTTTTAATTTTTCAATGTTTGGATCAGCCTGGCTGCTCAATATGAAATTATTGTTAAAAATCAAATCAGAATAAAAATAAATAAAGAAAAGCCCATTGTTACATTTATGTTGTTGCAGTAACATTCTCCATACCCACATATGAATCATTTAATTCAGCTTCATCACCTTGTAGAAAAGAAATCCAAATAATTTATTCAAATTTCTCTTTAGTAAGACCAAATCGAACAACTGATGCCAACATTTGCATCAGATTTTCAAAGTCATTTTCTTACTATCATCTATTATAGACTGTGTCTACAATTACTCGGAAACACATATCATATGGCATCACCTACTTCAATATTTCTAGAGTTTAGAAATATTCAAGTAAGTGCTGCCATATGTTGAACTTGTGGGGATTGGTCACTCACACACTAGCAAGATTTTTGTGGATTTATTGGATGACTGTTTTCTACAGCAACATGTTTGAGAGTCAACCAGAGGAGGGAGTAATACTCTTGATCTGATTATCAGCAGTGATTATTCATTAATTAAGGATTTGCAGATAAAGGAACCACTGGGTGATTTGGGATTTACTTAAGGGTGTAACTACCATCAAGGGTAAAGGGAAGGGCTTTTGCTTTCATAAAGGTGATTACAGTGATCTCAGACAGTTTTTAAATTCTATACAGTGGGATCAACTGATGATGTTACCAATGATGAATTCTAAATGGGAGGCCTTCGGGGCCTTAATCTTAGTGGCTATTAGGCTTTTCATACCAACTAAGAAATACTGTTCTAGGTTTTAGGCCTACATGGATGTTAGCTGAATTAAAGAGACTTGTGGCAGAGAACTAAAATGCATAGGATGCACCTAAATTATCAGGCTACACAGAACCCTATGGCAGATATAAGGACGTCTATAATCAAGTAACAAAGGAGGTTAGGTAAGCAAAGACAGACTAGAGAAATCTTCGGCAAAGGATGCAAAGAGTTCTTTACTTATGTAAACTCTAGAAGGAAAGGGATGAATCAGATTGGTCCACTTATTATTATTATTATTATTATTATTAGCTATATGGTGCAAGGAAGCCTGAGGCTTATGCTGCAACAGCCAAAAAAAAAAAAAAAAAAAATTCTCTAGTTACCCTGAGAGAGAGAGAGAGAGAGAGAGAGAGAGAGAGAGAGAGAGAGAGAGAGAGAGAGAGAGAGAGAGAGAGAGAGAGAGAGAGAGAGAGAGAGAGAAAATCTTTCTCTCTCTCACCAAGAAAGAGAAGAAAGATGATATCCAGCTCAGGACCCTGGGTGTGCCAAGCCCATACTCACCAGATGTGATTTTTTTTATGTCAATGTTTCAACTGTTGATGATCCTGCTTAGGTAGCTAACAAACTAAATGAGTAAAATGAGTATTTTTCATCTACATTCACACATGAGGAGTTATTCAATGAGGGGAATGCCAGAAGCTTATCAAACTCTAACAGGGAGTTAAGTGATTTTGTAATAACAGAGAGCACAGTGGAGGAAAAATTGTTGAAGTTAATTATAAGGAAGGCACCTGGGGTGGATGGGGGGTCTATCCAGTTATATTAAAGGAGGCAGCAAAGGAAGTAAGCAAATCCAAACTATAGTAACTCCAGTGATTCCATTATTTGACCCAGTTTTAACCTCCAGTGACTCTAGTAAAGACACAGCATTGGTTTGTTAAAGAGAGGTCTTGTCTGACCAATTTGATTGGATACTATGAAGTGGTCACATAGGAACTGGGTGCAAAAACATAAAATCAAAATTATTTTTTGCACCATTATTTTTTGCACACATGGAAGACTGCTGTACCATTTGGAGCGGTGTGGCATTAAGGGCAAGTTGCTACAATGGATAAAAGGATGGTTGAGTGGGGGATGACAGAGAGTGGTAATCAATAGATACTGCTCTTTGTAGAATATCAGGCTTAATGTCCAAGTTTGCAGATAATACAAAGATTGGCAGGGTTGTTAATGACAGCAAAGACAGTATGCTACTGCAAATGGCTCTAGATAAGTTGGACAAATGGGCCGAGAAGTGGCAACTGAAGTTTAACATTGACAAATGCAAAGTACTGCATAAAGGTAGCAATAACCCAAGAGAAACATACCAACTGTGTGGTACTACACTGGGAAGTGGAAAGTGAAAAGGACCTGGGGGTAATTGTGCAGTCATATATGAAATTTTCTGAGCAGTGCAGACAGGCTGCGAGAGCAGGTCATAGAGTCTTTTCAATGAGATATAGGAATTTTGCTAGCAGGGACAAGAAGGTAATTATCCCATTGTACAAAGCAATGGTCAGACTACACCTTGAATACTGTGTACAGGTCTGGAGGGCTCATTTTAGGAAGGATGTAGAGTTACAGGAATGAGTATAAAGAAGGGAAATAAGATTGGTGGGGGGAATATGTTTGTAGATGATACAATACAAAGGTTGGTAGGATTGTTAATGCCAGTAAGGATGGCATGCTACTGCAATAGGATCTAGAGAATTGAGCAGGTGGGCTGAGAGGTGGCAACTTTGTTTAACATTGACAAATGTAAAGTACTGCATGTGGGTAGCAGGAACCCCAGAGTAACATATCAATTATGTGGAACTATGCTCAGCTTAGTGGAGAATGAAAAGACTTGGGGGGGTCCTGCGAAGTGATCTGATTGAGGTGTGTATAAGGCCTTGAATGGTTTCAGCAAGCTCAATGCTGATGGGATTCTTCCTCTTGCCCAGATTAATTGCCTGAGGGGGCATAAATTCAAATTGAGGAAAGACAGTTGTAGAATAGATATGCAGAAATTTGCCTTTAGCCAGCAGGTAATTGTTTGCTGGAACAGACTTCCATTTCTTTTTGTGGAAGTTGACAACTTAAATAAATTTAAGGCTGAGCTGGATAAGCATTTGGAGTGAATTGATGAGTGAAATGGGAGGAGGGGAAGTTTGACTGATGCTGCATAAGCTTGCTTTCTTGCATCATATGCTAATGTTACAATTGCACGAAAACACACACATTATTTAAAACAACCTTCAAAACATATACATGCTGTAGGAAGTCTACACATGAAAATCATATATATATGCACATTCTCTCCACAATACACCTATATATAATTGCATACTGTGCAGAGCTCTCAAGTGAAAAAAAAACACACACACATATATATATATATGTATATAAAAGTTGGGGTAAAAGTTATATCAGATCAGATTAAAGCCATCAATAGTAGATTGAACGTTACATCAGTCTGTAATTTAGTTATTATACTAAAAGTAAAATATGTACTATAAGGCCAATAATAAAGACAAAGATAGCCTGTGTAGGTATTACATGAGATAGGAAGTTGTAGGTAGAACGCTGGTAGACAAGTCAAAGCCCAGGCAATCCCTGTATTTGTATATAAAAACTGGGGGTAAAAGTTATATCAGATCAGTATAAAAGTTATATCAGGTCTTTATAAGTTATTGGCCTTATGACCCACTGTATACTGTTATGTTTATGTACATATTCAGTATCTAGATAGTACATATTTTACTTTTACTATATTAACTAAATTACAGACTGATGTTGTTATTTGGTTTTTAGGAGCATTAGCAACTAAGGCCAAATTGTTCCAGGGATATGCGGTGGTCATTCCCTGATCTTTTCGCATCCTCCGTATTTGGTGGTCACGGGCTCGAACGCCGGTCTAATCAAGAAGCATGTGCTATGGGAAACATGCTTTGTAAAAAGGATAGGTGGAACAGGACCAGGGTATGTCTGCCAGGGGCAAAGGTTGATGACGTTGTAGAGCAGATATCATCTTTTAAGGGCACAAAAGGTGATATAGTTGTACACGTTGGCACTAATGATATTAAGAGTAGGAGACCGGCGGAATTACTTAATAAGTACAGGTCACTGTTGAAAAAAAGCCATGAAATAGGGTTGAATTTGAAAGTGTCTGCAATTCTGCCCAGACACGATAGGAGGGAGTATATGATGAGAGCCCTGTCGATCAATTCGGCCCTGGAAGGACTGTGCAAGGCCCAAGGGGTAGAATTTTTTTAAGCCTGGTCTGTACTTGTTAAGTGGAGAGACTGCTTCTACAGGGATGGGATACACTTAAATAGAAAGGGTGCAAGAATATTTGCTGATGCTATCGAGGCAGTGTTAGGTGGGTCGGAAAACTGCTAGCTTGGGGGGGGGATACAAGAACTAATAAATTAACAATAGCCACTGGTAGAGGAGAAAGTGATTCTGGCACTGCTTTTTAGCATTAGCATTAGTAGAGGCATTTGATGCAAGAAAGCAAGCTTATGCAGCATCAGCCAAAAAAAAAAAAAAAAAAAACCCCACTTCCACTTCACCCCTCTGTTCGTTCAAAATACCTGTCCAGCTGAGCCTTAAACTTATTTAGGCTATCAACCTCCACCACAAGAGATGGAAGTCTGTTCCACCAACCAACCACCCGCTGGCTAAAGGCAAATTTCCGCACGTCTATCCTATATCTGTCTTTCCTCAATTTGAATTTATGCCCTCTCAGGTGATTTTTCTGAGCTAGAGGAAGAATCCCATCAGCATTGAGCATGCTTAAACCATTCAAGGCTTTATACACCTCTATCAGATCACCTCGCTGGTGCCTAGTCTCCAGACACTGTAATTCGCAAAACTTAAGCCTTTCTTCGTAAGAGCACCCCTTTGTTCCATTCACTAATCTTGTTGCCCTTCTCTGTACTCGTTCCAGCAGCTCTACATCCTTCTTGAAATGAGGCCTCCAGACCTGTATACAGTACTCTAGGTGTGGCCTGACCATTGCCTTATACAATGGAATAATCACCTCCTTATCCCTGCTAGAAAAATTCCTGTATATCATTGACAATACTCCATGAGCTACTCTTGCAGCCCGTCTGCACTGCTCAGAGAACTTCATATCTGCCTGCACAACCACCCCCAAGTCCCTTTCATTCTCTACCACTGTCAGTGTAGTACCACAGAGTTGATACGTTGCTCTGGGGTTGCTGTTTCCCATGTGTAGTACTTTACATTTGTCAATGTTAAACTTCATTTGCCACCTCTCAGCCCATCTGCTCAACCTTTCCAGATCCTGTTGCAGCAGCACAGTATCAGTAGTGTCCTTGACAACCCTGCCAACCTTTGTATCATCTACAAACTTGGACATTAAGCTTGATATACCATCATCAATATCATTTATAAATACAGAAAACAATAATGGACCCAACACTGAGCCCTGAGGGACTCCATTAATAACATTAGTCCACGATGAGCAGTGTCCATTGATTACCACTCTCTGTCTTCTCCCCCTCAACCACCCCTTTGTCCATAGCAGCAATTTGCCTCCAATGTCACACTGCTCCAATTTGTGTAGCAGTCTTCCATGTGCAACAGTATCAAAAGCCTTTCTAAGATCCAAGTATATAATATCAAAGTTATTCCCTGCATCCAGTTCTTTTGTGACTGCATCATAGTATCCAATCAAGTTGGTCAGGCAAGACTTCCCCTTAACAAAACCATGCTGTGTCTGAGCTATATCTGAAGTCTTGTCTAAATGATCCTGCAGTGCTTCTTTAACCAGTGCCTCCATTAATTTTCCTGGAACAGAAGTTAAGCTCACAGGTCTATAATTACTTGTGTCAGCCTTTGATCCTCCTTTGTGAATTGGGGTCACATTTGCACATTTCCAGTCTATGGGTACCTCCCCTGAGTCCAAGGAAGCTGTCATAATTATGGCTAAGGGTTTGCTTACTTCCTTTGCTGCCTCCTTTAATATAACTGGATAGATCCCATCCACCCCAGGTGCCTTTCTTGTGTTTATCTTCAACAGTTTCTCCTCCACTTTACTCCCAGTTATTTCAAGATTCTGTAGCTTACTGCTAGAGTTGAATACACCTCTGGCATTCCCTTTGCTGAATAACTCCTCATGTGTGAATGCCGATGCAAAATATTCATTTAGTTTGTTAGCTACCTAAGCAGGATCATCAACAGTTGACCCATCAATATCAAGTGGACCAATCTGATTCATCCCCTTCCTTCTAGAGTTTACATAAGTAAAGAACTCTTTGCTGTTTTTCTTTGCATCCCTTGCCAAGGATTTCTCATAATCTGCCTTCACCTGCCTAACCTCCTTTGTAACTTGGTTGCATATCAACTTGTATCTATCATAGGCTTCTGTGTCATGTGTTAATTTGTAAGTATCCCATGCATTTTTCTTCTCTGCCATATGCCTCATTAGTTCATCTGACATCCATTTTGGCCTAAACCTTGAACAATATTTCTTAGTTGGTATGTAAAGCCTAGTAGCTTCCAAGATAAGTTCTTTGAATGCTTCCCATTTTGAATTTGCTGTTGGTAACATCATCAGTTGGTCCCACTGTATAGAATTTAAATACTGTCTCAGTCCATCGTAGTCGCCTTTACGGAAGCAATAACCCTTCCCTTTACCCCTAATGGTAGTTACCTCTTTGAGTAAATCCCACTTCAGCACACTGTGATCACTGCCACCTAGTGGTTCATTTATCTGCAGATTCTTAATGCATGAAGAATCACTGCTGATAATCAAATCAAGAGTATTACTCCCTCTAGTTGCCTCCCGAACATGCTGATATAGAAAACAATCATCCAATAAATCCACAAAATCCCTGCTAGTGTGTGAGTAACCAGCCCCCAAATTCCAGTCAATATCTGGGAAATTAAAATCTCCCATTATAAGACTCTCTGATGTACTGGCTCACTCTATTTCCCTGTACAGTTCCTTATTATACTCATCAGAGTCATTAGGCCTATAGCACACTCCTACTCTCAATTTTGATCTCCCAATGCTTATGTCACACCAAACTGACTCAACACTGCACTGTCCGGCGATGTCGACTGGCTTCACTTCCTTGGTTTTTATGTGTTTCTTAACTAATAGCATAACCCCTTCCTATCCTGTCTATCCTTTCTGTAGATGTTGTACTCCCCAAATTGCAGTTCTGCATCCCTTATATCTGTGTGACACCACGTCTCTGATATCCCCACAATATCTGCCTTTGATGTTTTGAGCAATACCTCAAATTCATCAAATTTATTTACTAAACTCCTAGCATTGGTGTACACGCAAGTATACCTGCACCTGTTTCTGTTCTTAGCTACCCTAACACAACCCATGTGTTTACTTGTACCGCATTGGCTCCCAGCAGTCTCTGAAATACCATGCATCTTGTTTTTCAGGCTTCTGCTCATTCTAATAGAAGCAGTGCAAGAATCTCTTTCACCTCTGCCAGTGGCTACTGTCAATCTATTGGTCTTTGTCTCCCCCCAAGCTAGCAGTTTTCCGACCCACCTAACACTGCCTCGATAGCATCAGCAAATATTCTTGCACCCTTTCTATTTAAGTGTATCCCATTCCTGTAGAAGCAATCTCTCCTGTTAACAAGTACAGTCCAGGCTGAAAAAAATTCTACCCCTTGAGCCTTGCACAATCTTTCCAGGGCCAAATTGATCGACAAGGCTCTCATCATATACTCCCTCCTATCGTGTCTGGGCAGAATTGCAGACACTATCAAATTCAACCCTAATTCTCGGCTTTTGTTCAACAGTGACCTGTACTTGTTAAGTAATTCTGCTGGTCTCCTACTCTTAATATTATTAGTGCCAACGTGTACAACTATATCACCTTTTGTGCCCTTAAAAGATGATATTCGCTCTACAACGTCATCAACCTTTGCCCCTGGCAGACATAACCTGGTCCTGTTCCACCTATCTTTTTTACAAAGCATGTTCCCCGTTTCCCTGACAATAGAGTCACCAACAACTACTAGTTCCTTCGGGACCAGCGCATTCTGCCTTGGGGGTTGTCTCTGTGTCACGTGATGCCCAAGTGCAAGCTCTGGTGTTGATGTGGGCAGCTGAGAGCTTGATTGGCCCCTCAATTTAGTTTCTTCGGATGCCTTCAAGCTCTCATATAGGCCCACAAGAACGCCGATTTGTTGCCTGATATCGATACACTCCTTGCATCGCGCACACACAAAGACATCCCCCTTAGCATGTCCCAGATATTGAAAAAAAGATATTGTCCCAGATATTTCCCAGATATTGAAAAAAAGCCGTGAAATAGGGTTGAATTTGAAAGTGTCTGCAATTCTGCCCAGACACGATAGGAGGGAGTATATGATGAGAGCCCTGTCGATCAATTCGGCCCTGGAAGGATTGTGCAAGGCTCAAGGGGTAGAATTTTTTTAAGCCTGGTCTGTACTTGTTAAAAGGAGAGACCGCTTCTACAGGGATGGGATACACTTAAATAGAAAGGGTGCAAGAATATTTGCTGATGCTATCGAGGCAGTGTTAGGTGGGTCGGAAAACTGCTAGCTTGGGGGGGGGATACAAGAACTAATAAATTAACAGTAGCCACTGGCAGAGGTGAAAGTGATTCTTGCACTGCTTCTATTGGAATGAGCAGAAGCCTGGAAAACAACATGCAGGATAGTTCAGAGACTGCTGGGAATCATTGGGGTACAAATAAACACATAGGTTGTGTTAGGGTAGCTAAGAAAAAGAACAGGTGCATGTATACTTGCGTGTACACAAATGCTAGGAGTTGAGTAAATAAATTTGATGAATTTGAGGTATTGCTCAAAACATCAAAGGCAGATATTGTGGGGATTTCAGAGACGTGGTGTCACACAGATATAAGGAATGCAGAACTGGAATTTGGGGAGTATAATGTCTACAGAAAGGATAGACAGGGTAGGAAGGGAGGAGGGGTTATGCTATTAGGTAAGAAATACATAAAATCCAAGGAAGTGAAGCCAGTCGACATTGCTGAACAGTGCAGTGTCGAGTCAGTTTGGTGTGACATAAGCATTGGGAGATCAAAATTGAGAGTAGGAGTGTGCTATAGGCCTAATGACTCTGATGAGTATAATAAGAAACTGTACGGGGAAATAGAGTGGGCCAGTACATCAGAGAGTCTTATAATGGGAGATTTTAATTTCCCAGATATTGACTGGAATTTGGGGGCTGGTTACTCACACACTAGCAGGGATTTTGTGGATTTATTGGATGATTGTTTTCTACATCGGCATGTTCAGGAGGCAACTAGAGGGAGTAATACTCTTGATTTGATTATCAGTAGTGATTCTTCATGCATTAAGAATCTGCAGGTAAATGAACCACTAGGTGGCAGTGATCACAGTGTGCTGAAGTGGGATTTACTCAAAGAGGTAACTACCATTAGGGGTAAAGGGAAGGGTTACTGCTTTCGTAAAGGCGACTACGATGGACTGAGACAGTATTTAAATTCTATACAGTGGGACCAACTGATGATGTTACCAAGAGCAAATTCAACATGGGAAGCATTCAAAGAACTTATCTTGGAAGCTACTAGGCTTTACATACCAAACTAAGAAATATTGTTCAAGGTTTAGGCCTAAGTGGATGTCAGATGAACTAATGAGACATATGGCAGAGAAGAAAAATGCATGGGATACATACAAATTAACAGGTGACACAGAAGCCTATGATATATACAAGTTGATCTCTATCCAAATTACAAAGGAGGTTAGGCAGGCGAAGGCAGATTACGAGAAATCTTTGGCAAGGGATGCAAAAAAAAACAGCAAAGAGTTCTTTACTTATGTAAACTCTAGACGGAAGGGAATGAATCAGATTGGTCCACTTGATATCGATGGGTCAACTGTTGATGATCCTGCTCAGGTAGCTAACAAACTGAATGAATAATTTGCATCGACATTCACACATGAGGAGTTATTCAGCAAGGGGAATGCCAGAGGTTTATTCAGCAAGGGGAATGCCAGAGGTGTATTCAGCTCTGGCAGTAAGCTAGAGAATCTTGTAATAACTGAGAGCAAAGTGGAGGAGAAATTGTTGAAGATAAATACAAGAAAGGCACCTGGGGTGGATGGGATCTATCCAGTTATATTAAAGGAGGCAGCAAAGGAAGTAAGCAAACCCTTAGCCATAATTATGGGAGCTTCCTTGGACACAGGGGAAGTACCCATGGACTGGAGATGTGCAAATGTGACCCAAATTCACAAAGGAGGATCAAAGGGCGACACAAATAATTATAGACCTGTTAGTTTAATTCTGTTCCTGGAAAATTAATGGAGGCACTGGTTAAAGAAGCACTGCAGGATCATCTAGACAAGACTTCAGTCATAGCTCAGACACAGCATGTTAAGGGGTTTTGTTAAGGGGAAGTCTTGCCTGACCAATTTGATTGGATACTATGATGCAGTCACAAAAGAACTGGATGCAGGGAATAACTTTGATATTATATACTTGGATCTTAGAAAGGCTTTTGATACTGTTGCACATGGAAGACTGCTGCACAAATTGGAGCAATGTGGCATTGGAGGCAAATTGCTTCTATGGATAAAGGGGTGGTTGAGGGGGAGAAGACAGAGTGGTAATCAATGGACACTGCTCATCGTGGATTAATGTTATTAGTGGAGTCACTCAGGGTTCAGTATTGGGTCCATTATTGTTTTCTGTATTTATAAATGATATTGATGATGGTATATCAAGCTTAATGTCCAAGTTTGCAGATGATACGAAGGTTGAGCAGATGAACTTCGAGGCGGCAAATGAAGTTTAACATTGACAAATGTAAAGTACTACATATGGGAAACAGCAACCCCAGAGCAACGTATCAACTCTGTGGTACTACACTGACAGTGGTAGAGGATAAAAGGGACCTGGGGGTGGTTGTGCAGGCAGATATGAAGTTTCCTGAGCAGTGCGGACAGGCTGCAAGAGTAGCTCATGGTGTATTGTTGATGATATATACAAATTTTTCTAGCAGGGATAAGGAGGTGATTATTCCCTTGTATAAGGCAATGGTCAGGCCACACCTAGAGTACTGTATACAGGTCTGAAGGCCTCATTTCAAGAAGGATGTAGCGATGCTGGAATGAGTACAGAGAAGGGCAACAAGATTAGTGAATGGAACAAAGGGGTGCTCTTACGAAGAAAGGCTTAAGTTTTGCAAATTACAGTGTCTGGAGACTATTCACCGGCGAGGTGATCTGATAGAGGCATATAAAGCCTTGAATGGTTTGAGCATGCCCAATGCTGATGGGATTCTTCCTCTTGCTCAGAATAATCACCTGAGAGGGCATAAATTCAAATTCAGAAAAGACAGATGTAGGATAGACGTGAGGAAATTTGCCTTTAGCCAGCGGGTGGTTGGTTGGTGGAATAGACTTCCATCCCTTGTGGTGGAAGTTGATAGCCTAAATAGGTTTAAGGCTCAGCTGGACATGTATTTCGAACGAACAGAGGGGTGAAGTGGAAGTGGTTATTTTTTATTTATTTATTATTTTTTTTTTTTTGATTTATTTTTATTTTTTGGCTGATGCTGCATAAGCTTGCTTTCTTGCATCAAATGCCTCTACTAATGCTAATGCTATGTGCTATGTACTGTCACTCCTGCCCACCTGGCTATGCAGGCGCCACAGACTGATGTAATGATCAGGCATTAATCTGATCTGATATAACTTTTATCCCAATTTTTATATACAAATACATAGGGGAATGCCTGGGCTTTGACTTGTCTACCAGGATTCTACCTACAACTTCCTATCTCATTTAATACTTACACAGTCTTTATAAGTTATTGGCCTTATGGCCCGCTGTATACTGTTATGTTTATGTACATATTCGGTATCTATATAGTACATATTTTACTTTTACTATAATATATATATATATATATATATATATATATATATACATGTGCATATTATATATAATTATATAAGGAGAGAGGAAATGATGCCAACAGTGGGGAAGATAGATCACAAATTAGCAACATATAAACATACCTAATATCCTTCCTGATGAGGTAGAACATGCATTGAAAAAAATGAAGAATCAGAAAGCCCCGGGAGAAGATGAAGTTACTGTAGAGTTGTTAAAATTTGGAGGAAGAGAGATGACACAGAAACTGGCACGACTCTTCACAAAGTACATTAGGAAAGGCGTGATGCCTAAGGAGTGGCATAATGAAATCATAAATTTGCTGCATAAGAAAGAAGATAAATCAGAAATTGGAAATTATAGACCAATTAGCTTGTTATCCCATATCTACAAGTTGTTCATAAGGGTCACTGCTAACAGATTAGAAAGAATACTTGATGAGAATTAACTGAAAGAGCAAGCTGGCTTTAAGACAGGATTCTCAACTATGGATCACCTTCGAACAATATCGCAGCTAATGGAGAAAGCAAACGAATATAAAATACCATTATTCCTGGAATTTGTGTATTATGAAATGGCATTTGACTCCATACAGCATAAGGCAATATTTCGAGCACTGGAAAGACAAGGCATAGATACACCATACATCATGATTTTGAAGAAAATATATGAGAACGCTACAAAGACAGTATCAAATTTAAAATTGAGAAAGGAGTTCGACAAGGGGACACAATATCTCCGAAGTTGTTTATTGCTGCCCTTGAGGAAACATTCGGAAGATTAGACAGGTCACAGAAAGGAGTCAATGTGAATAGACAGTACCTAAATCATTTTCAATTTGCAGATGACATTGTGATTATAAGTCATGATCTCAAAGAATTAGAGGAAAATCTTAATCAGTTATGTAGAGTTAGTAAGGATTTTAGACTAAAGATGAATAAGGCTAAAACAAAAGTAATGGTGAACAAGTATGCCACATTTCTGTGGCATACTTGTTCATCATTGGAGGAGCAGTAGTTGGAAAGGTGGATTCATATACTTATCTGGGACAAGTTGTTAGCTGTGATAATGATAAATGACTGGAAGTCAATTTCGGATGGATGGCATTCAGGAAATATAGCCACATACTGAGGAGAAATATCCCAATTTGTCTGAAATGTAAAATAATGAACCATTGTATACTCCCCACCAAGACTTATGAAAGTGAAACTCGGGCACTCACCAAAAGAATGGAAGAGGAGTGAAAGCAACATAGCGAAGAATGGAACGAATTATATTAGGAACCAGACTGTTAGATAAGAAGAGAAACACATGTATTAGGCAGCAAACACAAATAAAAGACATTCTTATGAAAACTAAAGAACTGAAATGGACTTGGGCAGGACACATAGCTCTAAGACATGATGACAGATGGACTAAGAAAATAACAGAATGGTACCCAAGAGGAGCTAAAAGAAATCCTGGAAGACAACAACAATGGAGATGGTCTGATGAAATTCAAGAGTTCGTGGGTAGTGAATGGATGGCCATTGCACAAAACAGAAGGAACTGGAAAGTTGCTGGAGAGGCCTTCATCCTGCAGTGGATTGAAAATGGCTGATGACGACGACTCACAAAAGAGTTAAGCTGCATGTGTTTACTTTCACATCTGATTTTTAAAATCAGTTGTATAATTTTTGTTATTGGGAGCATTGACAGCTGTACAGGCCACTTGTGGCACACATGCTGTAGGCTGGCCAATCATTGAACAACAATATTGTTCTGAAAGAAAGGTAGAGTAAATATCACTGAGGAGGCCTTAAGGGTTGAGGGAACTGCTAATTGGGAAGGATAAGGCAATACAGATATGCATTTATCTGATGATATGGATCAAACTAATATGGATCTTAAGAGTTCCATACAGATATGCATTTATCTGATGTAATCTGGTAATATGGATCTTAAGAGTTCTTGTTTGTGGCTGCAAAAGCTGACATTGGCAAGATATGCAGAGCCATGTTTCAAATGAAGGAGAAGCTAATGCTGGAAAAAATGCTTAAATAAATTCGAGGGACATGTCAAGGGCATAAACCATACAAGAACATCTAGTCTTCAGAGTATCTACAGTAATATCAGGAGTGTTGCCAAATGAATTAATCCAACTTCTGTTGGTAGGCCAACAAATGCTAACATAATAGGGCTAACAGAAATGTGGTGTCATCCAGAAATTGAGGAGGATGAGTTTCACTATGCTTTGTACAATGTATTTAGGAAGGATAGAGAAGATAGTGGAGAGAGACAGTATCATGCATCTTATCAAAAGCAGCCTGTGCATGACAAAAGCTTTCACAGATTCAAAAGATACACATGCCAGTACAGAATCCACATGGTGTGAGTTAGTTGGAAGCAAAGGTATAATGAGAGTAAGTATAATCTGCAAACCAGAAGATTCTGAAATTATGAGTGATTTAAATTTTCCCATAACTAATTAGAGCAAGTGGAGGGAAACACCATGGGAAACAAAATTTTTAAATCAAAAAGAATTACTGTCTTCGTATCGCCATGTTAGGAAAAGTATTAGGGGCAAGAAGAATCTAAGCCTATCATCATGATGATGATGATATCAAGGGGCTGGAAGCACAGGGACCGATCACAGAGTTCTGAGTTGGATGATGAAGGGAGAAGTAGTAGTAGTTAAAGGCAGAGGAATGGGTTTTAGTATCAGAACAGAAGACAATGACAGCTAAGGTGCTACATGACCACTATCACTTGAGTAAGTAGTACACCTACCCACTTGTAGCAGGACTGCCACAAGTGGGTAGGAGAGGTAAGCAATCGCTTACGTGTAGCAGTTCAAGAGGGCGCTGAAATTTTTTTTGATATTGTTTTCTGATTGCTTAATGCTTATTAGTATTCAACATTTAGGGTGGAAAATTTTATTTTGCTTACTGGCGGCATATAGGAGCGCAGCACTATTGGTTGTAGTAATGGTCACGAATCCATATATACTATTAAGAAAATATAGCAAGATGATGGATGAATAATGAGTTAGCCAGTTTAGTAGTGGAAAGAGATGGTGCAAGAAAGTTACAGAGCAATGACAAGCAATGAAGACCTATAACAGGTGCAAGTTGATATATAACAGTACCACAAAAAAGGTTTAGGCTGATTATTAGAAATCAGAAAAGAATGAATCAGGTCATGCCCTATGTAGTGGGTGCAAGAAAGTCTTATATAATCCAGCTAATTTTGTGGATGAATTGCATAAGTACTTTGCATCATGGTGTCCTGTCAATGATTTTCACATGTTTGTTTGTAGAGATAGGTAGGTCACAATCACAGTGTATAGGCCAACTGTAAGATTGTACTTCAAATACTGTGTCCAAGTATATATGCACAACCTTCAAAACATATACATACTGTAGGAAGTCCACAGGTGAAAATCATTATATATATATACACAGGGTGTCTCAAAAATATTGGTACAAAGGTTTAGGGGAGGTAGGTAACATCTAAAGGAATGTGAATCGCATAGGAACCCATAACCAGAAACGTCACGGGAAAGTAGTAGCAGAGGCACAAGAAGCAGAAATTACACAAGACAGTAATTAGTGACAAACATTTATTTGACATAATAATAACAATGGAGTACAAAATGGATGCATTTCATGATGTTACAACAGATGCTTGAAGGTTCCACCATGAGACGCGATGCATGCATGACACTGCACTGATGCAGCATGGATTGGCAGACACAGTCGAACACACCTGGAATTTCTTTGACAGTGGCAGCAGTGCAGACGAGTCTCGCCACGAGATCCATTTCCATCTCCTCAGGCAATTTATACACGATAGATTTGAGGGCCCCCACAGAAAGAAATCAAGGCTCGATAAATCAGGTGAGTATGGGGGGCCAGGCAACAGGTCCACTACGGCCAATCCATCGACGCCCAAAACGCCTGTTCAAATGGTCACGAACACACCTTCCATAATGGGCAGGCACCCCGTCATGTTGAAACCAAATGTTGCATCTCATATTTGCTGGAACATCGTCAAGTAACCCGTAGAACTTGTTCAAGAAAGATCCGATATTTAGCGGAGTTCATGCGGGATGGACATGTGTGTATATATAAGGGCGGCACCTAGAACGTTTGTTCAACTCTGCCTCGTGTCTCTGTGAAGAACAGTATCACTACAAATGGGCCAGATATGTGTGTGATGTATGTTTGTGTGTGTGTTCTGTTGTTATGTTCTGGCCACGTGGCTACCCAGAAGCATCAGTCACCTGGACAGATGATTCTGGGTACTCATCCACACCACGGGAAGGTGGGCCAGTCCCAGAAAAACACGTACTGTCTCAAGAGAGATTCTGACTCACCTAGTGTTGCCAGAAGGTGGAACAGATTCCTCTGGGGGCCCATTCCAGAGGGAGGAGATAAAGACAGAAGAGCCCAAAAAAGGAAAAAAAATTAATTAAAAAATATAATAATAAAAAAATAGGAATAAAAATAATAAAATAAAATAAAAAATAAAAATAGAAATAAAAATAATAAAATAAAATAAAATAAATAAATTGGCTGCACTAGAGTGGGAACTCGAAGCAGAGCGCGTGAAAAAAAAAAAAAAAAAGATATAAAATAATAAAATAAGTAAATAAATTGGCTGCGCTAGAGTGGGATCTCAAGGCAGAGAGCGTGAAGAATGAAGAACAAATTAAATAAATAAGAAAAATAATAATTTAATAAAAATAAAGAAAAGAATAATTTGATTTAGAAAATAAAGAAGAGAAAAATAAATAAATAAATGAAATGAAAAAATAAATAAACTGGCTGCACTAGAGTGGGAACTCCAGACAGTACGTGGAGAAGAAAAAAAAAAAAGAAGATGGTGGCATGCAAATATAGTACTCTTTAAGTCACTGAAGAGGTATTGTTAGGTGCAGTAACAACTATGTAGCTCTGCTTCCTGTGCTCAAAGACTTCAGATGCATAGGATTGGAATGCCTTTAGATTGTCAGGTGTTTGGAGTAGAGGCTCTGGTTGCTGTTCTGAGATACCTGGCACAGCCTGCAGCAGTGTCCTTCTTAAGTCATCATACAACCTGCATTCGAAAAGAAGATGTTTCCAATTCTCTGAACTGCCGCAGAAACAGTGATCTGTCGGTAGCAAACCCAGTAGATATAACTTTTCGTTGAGGGACCCGTGTCCGGTAACCACGTAGGAGGATTCCAAGGTGAGGGAAAGCCAGGTCTTTACCGTTTTCAGGGTTGTGAAAGTGACATCAGGTTTCATGCGGGATGGTAATAGGTATGGGCCGACTAAGCAGACACCAACCATATCTGCCCACACATTTATTGCAAAGCGATGTTGTACCGCATGGGGGGCGTACACCGTGTGGGTTGTCGTGAGCCCACACATGAGCATTGTGCTGATTGAATAAGCCTTCCCGAGTGAAATAAGCTTCATCCGTGAACAAAACATAGGCTGGAAAATTCAAGTCTTGAACATTTTCTTGGAGAAACCACTGTGCAAAAGCCACACGTGCAGGATGACCTTGGGGGGAGCAGTAACTGAATCCTTTGGAGATGAAAGAGGTGTAAGGAATCGTCGTGCCAGACTCACTGTACACTGCAACAAGACACTCCTAAGGCAGAGGCAACGGCACGTGTGCTGGTAGTACGATTATTCTGGACGGCATTCGACACACTTTCTTCCATGGCGGGAGTTGCACTGAACGTGGTCTGCCCGCACTACTCCTCTTACCTCTAAATGACCCATAATTGCACAAATTTTGATGCACACACGCAAACAAATGGTGGTCTGGTATATGTCTGTCTGGGAAGCATTCTCCATAAATTTCTTGAGCAGCTCATCCATTGCCCTCTGCTAATCCATACACTAGGTGCATGTCTGCCAGTTCACAGTTCGTATATCGATGCATGCTCTTTGTGTGGCGACTACTGCTTGAATGAGTAAACCAGAAATTTTCCCTCTCGCGAACTGATGAACAGCGCCGTGTACCGACTTAGGGTGAAGTTTCCAGTTATGGGTTCCTATGCGATTCACATTCCTTTAGATGTTACCTACCTCCCCTAAATGTTTGTACCAATATTTTTGAGACACCCTGTGTGTGTGTGTGTGTGTGTGTGTGTGTGTGTGTGTGTGTGTGTGTGTGTGTGTGTGTGTGTGTAATTATATTAGTGATAAAAAAAGGAAAGAAAGTTAAAACGACAGTAACTGTAACTAATATTTATGGGTCAATGCAGTTGCAAGCAATCATGCAATACACCTATAATGTCTATAGAATATTAAAGATAATAGAAAATTATTAGAAAAAGTAAATCAATCCAATAATAATACCATCAGGGACCTAAGAAAACGCAAAAAAATTATTATCGCTTTTTACCGACAATCTAGATGACTTCAACTGGGGCCAACCACTCAGACTGAAGGCAAAAAACGACAAGAGGTTCTCTGTTTCTGTGATGATCAATATATGCTAAGTAATTTAAATCTAAACCAAATATAAACCAGTATAGGCCAAATATAAATCGAATGTAAATAAAAAGTTAAGAGATTTATTAGAATTATTAGAATCAAATGTAAGAAATATAAGTAAAATATAAATGTAAGCATATATTAATCATTGTTGACCCGGCAGAGAATGTAATTTAATAATTAAAATAAGATTAAATATATAATACATACTACATATTTACCATATCTAGGACATAATGTAATAGTCGTCAAAATAATATGTGGTGCCCCCTATGTGATGGATACGGTAAAAATAAATATAAATAAATAATTAAATTTAAGTTAACGCAAAGAGAAACATGCAGATAGTAAGAAGAAAAACTAAAGGAGTAGGAATAATAGAACCTGAACTCCACAAAGGCGAAAAATAGTGGTACAGATAAGAAATAGTTTCTTCTACGTCCTCAGATTGCCCTAATAATTTTGGAGAAATAAAAATAAAGAGTGTAGGACAGTTTAAAGACATTACAAGATATAAGTTGTGGCTCAGGTATGCCCGGGATCGCAAATCTATTCCTATACTAGGACTCTGAGCTGAATTTGCATGTTACTTCAGCGTGAACTTAAGTAAATTTAAATGAATTTAACTATATATATATATATAAAAATGATACACTGTAATTTGCAAGCTGGTGGGTACAAGTTTTCTACGTCGTAAGACACCAAGAATGCAAAATGTATCCTATGTACATATATACATGGCACTAAATATGACAATTATATTTAAAATTATATTGAAACAATAGGTTCAGAAAACAAATTTTTGAAATTAATTATGCTTATCGCTTTCCTGAAGTGATATTTCAGGTAACCGATAGGGAAATTATTATTAATCAACTTGCCATACAACGCTGTTAAGCCCGCTGAACAGTTTTTATTACTATTGCAAATATAAGCAATCCTTAGACATTGCGATAAAATTATATTAGCATGCACTGATTTTGATATATTAGATCTCCAGTTTGTAAGGCTGACTACATTAAAATTAAATGCGTCTCTTTTATTATAAACGTTTACGTCTATATTATTATTATGGAATATTTCTATATGAAGATCCAAGTAATTTGCTATAGTATCGGAACTATTAGTTTTTTATAATACAAGTTCTACTGGATATAATTTACTGTAATCCTGGACAAAATGTGGACAATTAAAAACACATACAAAGGGTACTAGGAAAGTTTTGCAATACAGCTTTGTTTATTTAATTTTTTCAAAGTAATTTCCTCTACATTCAATACACCTCTCCATCCTCCGAAACCAATCTTTAAATCAGTTCTACCAAGTTTCACTAGGGAGTAAAGCACACTCGTTGTCCCAAGCCCGTAGAAGGTCCTCATCACTGGAAAACCGCCTCCCTTTTAGCTTCATTTTCACATGCGGGAACAGTGCAAAGTCACAGGGAGCAAGGTCTGGACTGTAGGGAGGGTGCTCAAGAAGTTTCAGTCCTGTCGTGGTCATATTCAGTGCAGGCTTTGGCGCGGTGAGCTGGAGCATTTTCGTGATGGAGGTACCAGGTGTCCATTCTTGACTTTGGCCGCAGGTTCTTCATAGATCCAATGACTTTAGGCAGGCATTGTTCAGTATACCACTTAGCTGTGACTGTCTTCTGCGTGTCCAAAACGACACGTTCCACAATTCCACTCGATTTGAAAAATACAGCTATCATTTTCTTCTTTACAGATCGGGATTTTCTGACAACTACGGGTGTGTCGTCATCATCAAAGACCCAAACTTTGTTTTGAGCCTTGGTCGGCAGATCGTAATAGTACAGCCAAGTCTCGTCACCTGTCACGATGTTGTTCACATACCGAGATTGTCCCTTATCAAACTTTTTTAACATCTCCCGGCACCAAGTCACACGTCGTGTCATCTGCTCTTCAGTCAGTTGATGCGGCACCCAGAGAGAACAAAGTTTCTTCACGTGCAAATGATCTTGCAGAATCGAACGAATTGCTGGTGCATTTAGGCCCAAAGTATCCTCTATCTGTTGGTAGGTCACTCGCCTGTTTTCGTCAAGCATTTTCCTCACAGCAGTAACGTTTTCCTCCGTAACTGACGTTCGTGGCCTTCCCGGCCTCTCAGAATCCTCCAGAGTGAAATTTCCCCTTTGGAATTCTCTATACCACCTGAATATCGTTGTACGATGTGGACAATCATCATCTAGTGCAAGAGTCATTTCTTCTAAGCACTGGTCTATGGTTAAACCACGCATGAAATTATACCGCAAAACTGTCCTTATCTCATTTCGTGACCACGATGCCATCGCAAGCACTTTACACTCTCACTACTAATGAATAACTGAGCCCATCGACTTGGCGCGGCGGCTACTATGCATGAACATGTCTCAACATGCAGCAACAAGCAGCTTCCTGTGATTCATTGTTGCGTCATATTGCAAAACTTTCCTAGTACCCTTTGTTTATCATCTACGTATCTGTATATAGGTAGGTTATCTTGGAATGCTCTTTCTGTATAATATAGATAAACGTTTGTGATTATGCTTGATGCTGGACTTCCCATAGGGGTGCCAGTCACTTGCAAGTATAACGATGTTCCGTCATATACATAATTATTAAAGATGCATAATTTTATTAGAGAATCCCAATAGGTTAAATCAACCTTTATAGCATTTTTATTTTCCAAATAGTTTCTGGAGAACGACTTTTAAATTATCAAGATTAATGCTCATAAATAGACTGTTAAAGTCAAATGTTTATATTTGTTGAATATTGTTATTTTTTATAGCATTTATAATCGGTAAGTTATTATTTATTATAATAGTTTTATTTAAGTTATTTAATATAATTTTAAGTAACTTTTCTAACGTTTTTCCGGGAAATTTAGCATAACTATCTCTACATGATGTTATGAATCTAAAAGCAATAGGTGATTTATGAAATTTGGGTATGCCATATATAAACAGATATTTTAGGTTATTATACTTTAACTTTAATTTTTTATGCAATGCAATTAATTTTTTGATTATTATATTAGAGGAAAATGTTATCTGTTTATATGTATGGCTAGACTGTAGTTCATTTTTCATAATTTCTATATAATATGATTTACATATGATTGCATAATTGCAAGCAGCTTTGTCAACGGGAGTAATTACAAAATGTTCATGTATATCTTTGAGCTGCCTATTTATTAATTTGGTATTATATAGATTATCCTGTATGAATTTCAATTGATTATATTTGTTAGATATGATATTAAGCATCGTAAATAACCACATGTGGTATGGCTCAACCGGTATGTTATATTTGTATGCTGATCTTTTGCAGTATTTTAGTAAATCTAGATATACACACACACACACATATATATATATATATGTGTGTGTGTGTATGGGTATATATATATATATATATACATATTCTCTCCACAATACACATATATATAACAGCATACTAAAAGACAAAATCTAAAAAGAACATTTAGCTTTATGAAAGGGTCCAAAGACAAGCAGCCTTATGACATCAGAAAAAAGATGCCTATATGAGGAAAGACTTTAAATATGTGAGCAACAGAGCTTGACTATCAGGCATCTCGCAGGGACCTTATTGAAGACTCTGAGAGAGAGAAGATAGTAAAATGAATGAAGTTAAAATTTTCACTGTTATGATTTCAGAAATCTGTTATAATTTCACAAATTTAAATTATGGGGTAAGTGATTTAGACTAGATTGTAGGAAGTTTTCTTTTAGTCAGTGAGTTATTAAATACTGTAATAAGTTACATCTGTTGGTAGTTAAGGCTGGCAGCTTGGAGAAATTCAAAGGTCAACTGGAATACCTATGTGAGGAGGAAGTCACAAGTTTTACAAGTGTAAAGGTAGTTTACAATTTTTTTTTTTTTTTTTCTGCCTCGTGCAGCAAAAGCCAGGAGCTGCTCCCTTGCACTATAGGGCTAATGATAATACTAACATGCTGCACAAAGGTAAACTTCATGAGACTCAGTTTTTGTTATTCTTTAAAATTTCATATTTGCAACCCCTAGTTCTTGTCTCACCTGCTAGTGAGAACATACTTCCCCCCGCCTCAATCATTTTAGTTATCTCTCATGGGGTCTTATACACCTCAGTCAGGCCTCACCTAAGATGCCTAGTTTCTGAGTTTTGCAAAACATTGTCAAGACTTTAAGTGATTTTCATATGGTTATCAATTAGCACTCTTCACCAATCTGGCTACTCTTCTTTGAACCCTTGTTGTCTTTTTTAGGTGTGGCCTCCAGACTTGAAATACAATATTCTGAATGTAGTTTTACCATTGTCTTGTGCAGAGAGAAAATGACATCCTTCTCCCTACTTGCAAAGGTTCTATAAATCATAGACAAGACACCACATGCCTCCCTGCCCAACTGTTTACACTGTGTAATAAATTTTGTATCTGATTGTATCCCAACCTTAACTCTTTTTCATCCTGCACCACTTTTAACTCCTGAATTTCTGTTCCTAGGTGCAAAACTTTACATTTAGTAGCATTAAAGATGATTAAATTAAATCATCTTTAATGCTACTAAAAGATTCAAGGTTTTTTTTTACCAGTTCTACTGGTTGCCAATCCCTGGTCTATATATTAAAATACTGATTATGCTGATTTATCATATTAAAATTCTTAATTAATACTTGCTTATTCGTTTCCAACAGCCAAAGAAAATTTTTTCAATAAATAAAAATAATTTTTTTTAATATCAGTCATAAAGTGCTACAGCAAGCATGAGCTTTTTCTCTTTTTTTCTGCATAGTGATATATGTTTGTCGCGGAAACATATATAGTTGAGGCTAACCAATAAAAATTCAGTTGAAATATTTTATTTTCTTTAAACAAAATCTGAAATTTACATATCTAAAGAATGAAACCAAAATCTCAGAGAATATCCTCCAGAAAAAAGCTTAATTAGCTCGCTTATAGGTAATGTGGGGAAGGGATTGGTGCTACCTTAGTATTGCATTAAGAAATACACACACATACCATCATCAATAATGAGGTGAGAGGACTTCAACCTGTCTTGGAAATTATCACACTAAGAAATTTTGCAGCCATGTGCCTCTCTGTAAACTTGTATCATCATACATCTGAAAACAATGCCTTTAGTAGTGTCAGGAATTTAAAACTTGTACTGCGAAGTAACACCTAATGATAAAATAGTTGGACAAATTTAATATATCCAACTACAGCTATATTAAATTTATGTTTGTGCTCTTTCACAATGATGGTCAAGTCAGAGTATATACAATTCTCTCTATCTCCACAAAAGCTAGGATATCTAATTTATTACCTGCATAGATCTGGTCAGTATCAAAATATTCATTTTATTTGAGGAGAGGTATGTTTTCTGCCTCAGATTAGGTCCTCTAATGAGAAAAGTTGACGTTAGTGAAGTACCTATTTATTTTAGGAAACAAAGTATGCATTATGATAACCACACTGTATTCAATCTGTTATGGGAACAATACTATAACCCGCAAAGACAGAATGATGTAAGAACGGTTTGTAAAATAAACAATAAAAACACAAGCCCTGATCTTTGTAATCCCTAAGCAAACCTTTAGTCCAATTCAACAACTTTGAAATATGCTAGAATGATAGGAAAGAGTAGCAATGCATAAACATTCCTTATACAGTTTCAGCATCAGTTGTTGGATGAATTTATGGATTAGCATTAGTAGAGGCATATTATATATGGCATCTGCCAAAAAAAAACAAAAAAAAACTCTTTCCATTTCACTGATTCATTCTTTCCAAATGTTTGTCTAGTTCTGCCTGCCTTGAATTTATTTAAGCTATCAACTTCCACAATAACAGATGGAAGTTTGTTCCAGCAATCAACTACCCACTGGTTAAAGCCAAATTTCCACACATCTATTCTACAACTGTCTTTCTTCAGTTTGAATCTATGCCCCTTCAGGTTTATAATCTGAGCAAGAGGAAGAATCCCATCAGCAATGAGCCTGCTCAATCCATTCCAATCTATATACAACTCATCTGGATTGCCTCGCAGGTGCCTGGTCTCCAGAAGCTGCAATTTGCAGAACTTAAGATGCTTTTCTTCGGAAGGACACCCTTTTGTTCCCCTCACCAGTCTTGTTGCCTTTCTCTGTACTAGTTCTAGCAACTCTACATCCTTCCTAAAATGAGGCCTTCAGACCTGCACGCAACACTCAAGGTGTGGCCTGACCATTGCCTTATACAAAGGCATCATTGACAAGACCCCATGACCTACTCTGGCAGCCTGTCTGCACTGCTCAGAAAACTTCATATCTGACTGCACAATTATCCCCAGGTCTCTTTCCTACTCTGAGTGTAACACTACCCACTTGGTACATTTCTCTGGAATTACTGCTACCCATATGCAGTACTTTGCATTTGTAAATATTAAACTTCAGTTGCCACTTTTCAGCCCATCTTCCCAACTTTTCCAGATCCTGTTGCAGCAGCATACTGTCATTACTATTATTAACAAGTCTGCCAACCTTTGTATCATCTGCGAACTTTGACATTAAGCTTCATCAATATCATTGATAAATATACAAAACAACATGGACCCAACACTAATAACATTAGTCCATGTAGAGCAGTATCCATTGATTACCACTCTGTCTTCTCCCACTCAACCATCCTTTTATCCCTTGCTCTTATAATTATAGCTAAGGGTTTGCTTACTTCCTTTGCCACCTAATTTAATATAACTGGAGAGTTCCCATCTACCCTAGGTGACTTTCTTATGTTCAACTTCAACAATTTCTCCTTCACTTGGCTCTCAGTTATTACAGTCATTTAACTCCCTGTTAGAGTTTGATAAACATCTGGCCATCTCCTCCTTGATTAACTCCTCATGTGTGAATGTAGATGCAAAATTCTCATTTAGTTTGGTAGCTATCTGAGAATGATCATCTACAGTCAAACCACTTTTGTTTCCAACTAAGAAATACTGTTCTTGGTTTAGGCCCATATAGATGTCAGATGAACTAATGAGACTCATGGCAGAGAAGAAAAATGAATGGGATGCACATATATTGTCAGGTGACACAGAGGCCTATGGTAGATAGAAGCTAGTCTGTAATCAAGTCACAAAGGAGGTTATGAGAAATCTTTGGCAAAGGATGCAAAGAACAACAGCAAATACTTCTTTACTTATATAAACTCTAAACAGAAGGGGATGAATCAGATTGGTCCACTTGATATCAGTGGTTTGACTGTATAAGGTATGTTTGTTATACAGTCAAACCACTGATATCAAGTGGGCCAATCTGATTCATCCCCTTCCGTTTAGAGTTTATATAAGTAAAGAAGTATTTGCCTCTCTATCATGCTGCTGTTGTTCTTTGCATCCTTAGCCAAAAATTTTCTCATAACCTCCTTTGTGACTTTATTACAGACTAGCTTGTATCTACCATAGGCCTCTGTGTCACCTGACAATTTATGTGCATCCCATGCATTTTTCTTCTCTGCCACGAGTCTCATTAGTTCATCTGACATCCATATGGGCCTAAACCAAGAACAGTATTTCTTAGTTGGAACAAAAGTAGCTTCCAAAATTACTTCCTTGAATGCTTCCCGTTTAGAATTTGCTGTTGGTAACATCATCAGTTGGTGTAACTGTGTAGACCTTAAAAAAATCTCTGAGATCACTGTAGTCACCTTTACGAAAGCAAAAACAATTCCCTTTACCCTTGATGGTCGTTACATCTTTAAATAAAATCCCACATCAGTAGACTGTGATCACTGCCACCTAGTAGTTCCTTTTTCTGTAAATTCTGAATGCATGAATAATCACTGCTGATAATCAGATCAAGAGTGTTGCTCCTTCTTGTTGCCTCTCTATCATGCTGCTGTAGAAAACAATCATCCAATAAATCCACAAAAGCCTTGCTAGTGTATGAGTGACCAACACACAAGTTCCAGTCTATATCTGGGAAATTAAAATTCCCCATTATAAGACACTCTGATTTACTGGCCCACTCTATTTCTCTGTATAATTGTTCATTATACTCAGAATCATTAGATTAACAAACTTCTGGCTGCATTTTTGCTTTCCCAGTACTTATGTCACACCAAACTGACTCAAACATTGCACTGTCCATCTATGTCAACTGGATGCACGTCCTTAGATTTTATGTGTTTCTTAACTAACAGCATAACCCCTCCTCCCTTCCTATCCTGTCTATCCTTTCTGTACTACTCCCCAAATTCCAATTCTGCATCTCTTATATCTGAGTGACACCATGTCTCTGATATCCCACAATATCTGCCCTGGATGTCTTTACTACCACTTCAAATTCATCAAATTTATTTGTTTACTATACTCCTAACAAATTTGTTTACTATACTCCTAACATTGGTGTACATGCAAGTATACATTCACCTGTTCTTACTTTTAGTTACGCTAACACAGCCCATGTATTTACTTGTTTCATGACTCCCAGCAGTTCCTGAAATCCCCAGTAACTTGCTTTCCAGGCTGCTGCTCATTCCAATAGAAAATTATGAAGAGAGGTGCCACGTCCTCATCAAGTCCATACTGGGATATGTAGAAGCAGTGCCAAGAGCAAATAACAGATCTACCACCTCCTTTTTTTTTTTTTTTTAATCTAGGCATATGTTTACTACAAGCAGTAACAGTATTATTAAGCATATTTAAAACTGAGAAGCTGAAAAAATTAAGACTTTATCACTCACCCATGGATAATTACAGTTGAGGGCAGTGATATTAGTTTGTTGATAAATAGAAACATTCCTCATCTCACTGTCAAAATGTTTTGAGCATTCTTCCTGCAGTAAATTAGATTTTATTATTTTTAAAATAATAAATAAAATATGTATACATTAAATAAAGTTTTTAGTGATATAATAACCTGTCTAAAATTAAAATGCTTTCTTAAAAATTACCTCTACACAGTATTAGTATTAGCAAATAATAAAAATATATAATAATAACAGTAATAATCATAATAATAATAAAATGACATTATCTGTACATTCCCTCTAACAATGTGTCTAATCTTTCAAGTTATTCAAACTACTTACTTTCATGACACTAGACAGAAGTTTGTTCCAACAATCAATTACTCTCTGACTGAAAGTAAATTTTCATACAATTAACCATTTTTTTAAATTTAAATTTATGTCACCTTAGGTGCACTGTTCAAGAAAGAGTAAGGATGCCATTGGCATTTAGTTTACTCAGTCCATTTAAAGCCTTAAACACTTCAGTCAGATCTCTTCACAGGTGTCTAGTTTCCAGGCACTGCAATTTTCAGAAACTGAAGTTTTAGTATTAGCATTAGTTACATGATGTAAAAATGCATGATGATGAAACATGAATGAAAAAAAAAGAAGAAAAAAAATCATTCCTTCCAATAATCTGTCCAAACCTTCCAATAATTTATTCAAGCTACCCACCTCCACAACATTAGGTGGAAGTTAATTCCAACAATTGATTACTTTCTCACTAAATACAAAAGCGTAATCAATTGTTGGAATTGTCTTTCTTGGTAAGAGTACCCTTTGGTGTCTCTGACTAATTTTATTGCTGTTCACTGCACCATTTCAACAGATTCACATCCTTCCTAAAATGAAGTTTCCTATAAACAAAATTCCAAGTCATATACACAAGTTATTAGTTTATTTAGGCATGAAAGCTAACCAATAAACAGCCTTTCTAAACTCATTTTAAAGATTCATTAACTGAATAAAGTGTAATATAAGTATTTTATACTATAGTGAAATGATTTTGAAACAAATTTTTGGAAAGGGGCTAACAAAAAGGCACATTTGACTACATAAATATTAAATTTCTGGATACAAAGTATACAGCATGAGAGAGAGAGAGACAAAGAGTGCAAATACTTTTTCAATACTTTTTGCCCTAGTGGTTAAATTGGTAACTGACAAGCATGTAAGTTCAACTTCTGTGACAGGAGAAATTATGGATATATTGCAGGAATACCTAGACAGGAACATAATTATAACAGAAATATTCAATCTGATAAACTACAATGAGGTTGTAGCTTATTAGATTATAAAAGAATTGGATGAAAAAACAATGGATTATGAGTGGGTTATTGATCTGAATAGGCCAAGGTTACAAGTGAAGTTTCTACAAGTAGCCCATTTGGTGGTGGGGGGGAAGAGAATGCAGCCCCAGCTGCAATATGGAATCCCAAAATTTACTTATTTATTCAGGCAAAAAATTATTTATCTTAATAATGAAAAATAATTCAGGGGAAAATTTTAAAAAACAAAAGAAAATACTTAAATATACAATAAATCAATATGCATAAAAGCTGTTCATATATATTAATTCCATATATAGTTTTATATTTGTCACTGAACGTTAAGTCTCAAAATTAAAATAATTTCAAATAATCTAGGGCAACAAAACTGCATCGAGCTCTGGAGTCCCATGAGTACTTAAACGGAACCTGCCTATAAGATTCAATATTTGATCTCTTATTGTTTCTGATATTCATTAATGACACTACTCCAAAATCAACTAAAATTGTGAATAATGGCAGTCAGAATAATTCTGCACTGGGTTAAAGAAATCCCAGATTAACCTATATTAGAAATCAGTACATAGTTTTGGATGTTTGGGCATTAGTTAAGAAGAAAAAGTTGAGCAACTCTGGGAATTACTTAAAGAAGGTTTTAAAATTCAATTTGATAAAATTTTCAGCATACATTTTAATGGTCCATGGTGAAGTCTTAGGTCTGATTCTGACTACACATCTGCCCCCTCTCAGTTTCCTCTACAGAAATATATATATATATATATATATATATATATATATATATAAATAAGAATGTTTTGGATGTATGGGCATTACTCAATAAGGAAAAGGTAAACTGATACCATATTTTCAGCTTTTGCTTACTTGGTCTATTCCTTGGAGAGGTTTCATGTTCAACCACAGCCCCCCACTTCTTCCCCATATAGAAACATTTCCCCCTACAAGAAATATTTTCTGGATTAGAAGTTTTGATCTTTAAAAAATTTCAGGACTTATTTAAAAATGTTCTTGTTTGTACTCCTGCATGACCACCAGGTCAGAGGAGGGCCAACCAATAGCTTGCAAGCTTTCATTGTGGCATACCTCCTAATGTGGAAAAATCAATTTTAAAAAATTACAGAACTGACCTGAAAAATCAGAAAAATCAAATGTAATTTAAACATACAGTTTAAATGACATTTTTATTGTTGACAATTACAATCTAGATTTCAACATAATGGGAACTTTAGCTATATTTAGTGCCTTTTAGCAAAGCAACAGTTTAGAGTAGGTTGGCAGGGGCACTAATGAAATCCTAATGACACCAATTCTGTAAGGAAGAGCATTTGTGTTTTAACTAAATTAAATTTATTTTATAAATGTACACCTATTTCCATATTTTTTATTATTTCAAGTACAGGCAGTTTCTGCTTTAAGTGTTCCCGGGTTTATGAGTTTTTTTTTTTTTTCTTTCCAAGTATCAAGTATTAACACAATCGAAAATATGAAAATATAAAGATTAATTGCAAAAAATGAATGTTAAATATTCATAAATCCCACATTTCAAACCACGTGTTTTTCCACACATTCTCTAGAGAGGGATCGAGCTATTTATCTAAATATTGTAATTTTGCTTGTGTTGTCAAATGTTATCTGTAATGCAAGGTAGCGATAATCCCAGAGTAACATAACAACTGTGTGGTATTACAATCAGGTTAGTGGAAAATGAAAAGGACTAGGGGAAATTGTGCAGTCAGATATGAAGTTCTCTGAGCAGTGCAGACAGGCTTCTAGGACAACTCATGGGGTTTTGATAATGATATACAAGAATTTTGCTAGCAGGGATAAGGAGGTGATCATCCTGTTGTATATGGCATGTGGAGGTCTCATTTTAGGAAGGATGTAGTAGAGCTTCAGAGAAGGGCAATGAAAATGGGGAGGGGGGAACAAAGGGATGCTCTTACTAAGAAAGGCTTCAGTTTTGCAAATTACAGGATCTGGAGACTAAGCACCTGTGAGGAGATCTGATTGAGATATTTAAGGCTTTGAATGGCTTGAGCAAACTCAGTGCTGATGGAATTCTTTCTCTTGCTCAGATTATGCACAAGGTAAAGTAAAAAGTAAAGTAAAGTGCAACCATTATCAACTCACTGCAGGATGGAAGCCTCCTCAACAATTCATGTTGAGGGAAATGGACCATAATTTACCACGCTGGTCCAGTGCAGGTTGGCAGATTGACCGTATTCAGCAGTCAGGGGCTTGAACCCCGGTCTACTCAAAGAGCGTGTGCTACTGCACTCCCGCTCCTGCCCACTCGGCTATGACTTACATGGATTGCCTTACATGCATAAGGTGGGGAGCATCAATTCAGATTGAGGAAGGATAGCCACAGAATTGATGTATTGATGTGCAGAAGTTTGCCTTCAGGCAATGGGTGGTTGATTGCTGGAACAAGCTTCCATCCATTTGAACTAACCACTTCCATGGAAGTGGATAATTCAAATAAATACAAGAAAGAACTAGACAAACTATTGGAGCAGATGAAATGGATTTTTTTTTTTTTTTTTTTTGGCTGATGTTGTATAAGCTTGCTTTCTGGCATCATTTGCCACTACTAATACTAAAATTAGTTAACATGTTTGCTGCTTCTGACATACAAGAATCGAACGGCATTACAAGTGACATGCCATTACACACACACACACACACACACACACACACACACACACACACACACACACACACACACACACACACACACACACACACACACACACACACACACACGGGGGCAATCATTCTTCAGCAGTCAGCACACAAATGCTGTAAAAGTAAATGCACAATGAAATTAACAACTGCTTGATTCTGTCAGCATACTGATTGAATACTCTGGGCTATTAGCAACAACACTTGGTTCTTGTTTATAGCTTAATATAAGTTTTATTTATTTATTTTGCATTTTTTAGGTTATTTTATATACAATGAATAAACTTTTAATTAAATTTTCAGGTTTTTTCCTGGTTTACAGCTCAGCCAAAAAGTAAATGTTCACTTTCACTTTTAGCTATGAATTCCAGCCTTTTACTTTTAACCATTATTTACAAATTTTCAGAATGTTGAAGCATTGTTATTTCTCAAGTTTGAAAATTATGGCACATTGAATGTATGCTCTCAAATACAGATAGAAGCTAATGTGTTATGCAACTCTTTGGTTTAATAGAGTGGCCAGTCATGCTTAGACTTACAGTGAGTTGGCTTGGAATTAGTAACAATCTACCTGATACATCGTGGTGCCACTTCTGGCCCATAATACCACCTGTATATATTCTTAGCAAGGACTCCACAAGGTGTTGTATTGTACAATGCATTGCACATTGTCAAGTGGATGATTGTAGTATCAGATGTCTTTTTTTTTTCAGTAGTCACAAACATACTCAGTTGGGTTGAGATCAGGTGAATTGAGCAGCCCAGGGAGGACAGAGAATTCACTGCCATGTTCTCAAAACCAGTTATCAACTTGCTGAGCTTTGTGGCATGGTTGCTGTCTTTTTGATAGAAGCCAGAGTACTGTCATCATGAAGGGATATAGTTGGTCAGTGAAAATAAAAAGGTATGTGTTCCCATCAACCCGTTGATTAATGGTGATCAGAGGACCCAGGGCATGCCATGAAAACAGTCCCCAAATCATAGAGCCACCACCTCCAGCCTGCCAAACATAAACAGTGCATCTAAGTGCAATGGCCTCATACTACTTTCTCCAAATGTGGACATGTCCATCAACACAATTGAGTTGCAAACAGGATTCATTAGACCAGGCAACAGATTTCTACATGTCGATGGTCTGGTGTTGGTGCTGATGTGCCCATGCAAGGCAGTTTCTTGTATCTCGCAGTGAGCATGGGTACCCTGTGACAGCAGCCAACTGCCATAGTCTATATGAGGTAATGCCCAATGCATAGTCCATGTGAATATTGGTCTTGCTATTGCTATGTTGTACTAAGTGATTAGCTGAGTCACTACGCTGTATTGCAGCTGTGTTAAGAGATGAGACACACAACGTTCACCATGGATGTTGACCACATGTGGCTACCCCACATGTCCTTTGGCTGCTTGTTCTACTGTTGTTGAGCCAGTTACAGTAGACCACAAAATTAGTGCATTTAACAGTGTTCGCTGTTATCAAAATACTGGAACCCACTCACCTTGCCCTGTAATCATTCCATATTTGAAGCTGGAAAGATCTCAACACAGACCCATTCTTCCTCATAGACACTCAAAAACTGATTGCCATTTGTGCAACTGCAAACTTATATCAGCAATTCCCTATGAGTCTTCAATGTTACAGTGATCAGAAGACCCAAGGCATGCCACAAAAGTTGTCCCCAACCATAACACCATTGCTGGAGATAGTGGTGTTATGGTTTGGGGTCGGCCCATACCTACACACAAGGGGGTGTAGCTAATGCAAGGAAGTCCATTACTGCATAAGGGGGAGGACTGCTAATGCAAAGTAAACTCGGTGTATATGCCCATAGTAGTCAAGTAGCAAAGTCATAATAAAAAACCATTGTTACTAACTGTAAATATATTTACTGTAGAGTCTTGTTGTTACATAAATATAACTGGAACACAAGTACTCCTGACATAAAAATAGAAGTTGCAAATTCATGAAGTACTAGAAATCTCAACCTGCTATGCTGGCAAATGAGCCATGGCCAGTCATAAATATATTCGGAAATATGCTGTAGGGTGGGGTATTGGTAGAACTTGTGACAAAATTATAACGTTAATGAAATTAATTAATGTTTTGAAATTACTTATCAAAATGCTTAATTGACATGCAATTCAAGTCAAAGTTCTGATAATCAGAATGGCACATCACTTCAAGTGCTGTTTGATGCTTATGCAGGGGAAGCAAACATGTTAAGGTTTCTTTGTTTCATGGCTTCAGATGTTATAGTGTTAGAGAGCATCCATTAATTATGTGAAAGGGACTTTAAGTTACAACAAAATTAGAAGATTCATTTTTGAGTGGGAAATTTTTTGTAACAATTATGTTCATCACTCCTCAGGCACCTGCGAGTGAAGATTTCCCCTACTCCAGTGCTACAAAAAAAATTTAAAAAAGCTTAAGTTAGTAATTTGGAGGCTGCCTGGCACAAAAAAATGAGGCAAAAAGATAAGGCATATAGCCGACCAGGCTAGCCGAGTGGGTAAAGTGCCTGCCTGGCAACCCAAAGGTCACGGGTTCGAATCCCGCCTCAGGCTTGGATCAAAATAGTGCAAAAAAAAAACCTTGGGAGGTGCATTATGGCCACAGAAGCTGATGCACCAACAACTACCATAAAAAAAAAATAATAATAAGGCATATAATTTTGATGAAATATGAATTGCTTTTGGTGAAATTTTTAGGAATGTGTGCAGAAATCTAGAGAGAAGTAAATGTTATTTTTTGGTTATAGGACACTAAATCAACCTCTTTGTATCCTAGACATAGGAACCAGTGAACAGGAGACACTAATTACCACTACTCAATGATTCCCTTGAGCTTGCAGAAGGCTGTCATTATGTGTGATAGGAGTTATGAATTTTCAGCTAACATATCCTTATGACTTTAACAAAATTATTATTAGAATTATCAAAACTTACCAATCCTACCAATGAACAAGCTGATATCATAACTGAAACCAAAAGCCACATAATAATTCTTGTGATTATGTTTTGAGAGATGTTCCTGGAGAACTGGACTACAGGATGTAAGAAAGATCTTGAATCAATTTTTTTCTGGAAGTAATTATCACAGATTGTCATGGCCACTTGAAACTTCACAAATTATATATGTAGTCATTAATAAAATTGAAGTTTGTCAGTCTCATAAGCATACTGATAAATATGTTTCACTTACTTGTAAACTACTGTACTCAGGAATGTTGCCAATTTCTTAACAAGGGGATTTTTTGAGAAGAATTTCTGATAAGTGTTTTAGCAAGGAAATCATATAATCCTCAACAATTCAGTTACTAACTCCAATCCCCTCCAACACATCCCCAACTGTACTTCTGTGAAGCTATTTTCACAAATAATACACACTCAGTAATTGATCGCTGAATTGTGACCACCCCATCCGTAATGGACTATGCCACATAGCTCACAGTATAAAAAAGCTGAACAGCTTTGTAATGCTAGTTCATGAAAGTCGAAATGATAAAGTAGCAGTTATGGATCATAGTAAAAACATCACGATGTTTCAAAAGGGCATAATTGTGCGTCAGGTGTTTCCATATCGGAAACGGCATGTCTTGTCGGTTGCTCGTGACTCACTGTGGTTAAGGTATACAAAGTGATATTGCAATACAACATGGGGAATACAAGAACAATATCACAAATGATGATGCACCACACACTTAAATATATGAGATTCCACAACAGACAACTCAAGAGATACCCTATCCTCACCGCTGATCATCATCGATGGTGAATGTTGTGTTGTGGTGTCAACATTCACTAACACTAACAACAAAACAACAACATTCATTGGACAACGAAAGATTAGAAATAAGTGTGTTGGTCGGATGAGTCCAAATACTTGGTGCAACATGCCAATGGATGCCTTTGTATGTGGCATAAGAAACACAAATTCATGGACCCTAGGACCCCTGGTGTGTATGGACCAACGTTTCACTGGCAAGGTCTACTGGCAGCTCTTAGGAGACCACATGCACCCAGCCATGTTGTATTTTTCCCCAGATAGAAATGGGATCTTCCAAGTCGATTATGTGCATGTCATCAGGCGCACACTGTGCACAATTGGTTTAAGAAATACAGTGAAAATATCACCCATCTTGATTGCTCACCAGATTCACCCGATCTCAATCCAATTGAACATCTGTTGGATGTTTTGGAATGGGAAGCGAGGCATATGGACACACAATCATCATTTATTCTGACATCGTGGAAAGCCTGGCAGGCAGCATGGCTGCAGATCCCTACAGAAGTGTTCAGACATCTAGTGGAGCCAATGTCTAGGCAAATATCTGTGAAAATGGTGGCCCAACATGGTATTAGGTAGGTAGTCATAATTCAGTAATCACTCAGTGTATATAAGATGATTAATCAGGAAGACGTTTAGGCACATGCAATCATTGTTTATATTTTATTTTTGTGATTCTAAGTTATATTTTGTTCATTTCTAACTGCCTTAAATGTGATACAAGCTGTCTATTATTAATTTTGAGTATTAAATTCTAATAGTTATATATGTATGTTTTGTGGTTATTTTTCTATTATTTTATTCTCATTAGTTTCAGCCATTTGCTAAATATAACTAAGTATATGTTTTCTGAAGCACTGTTCAAATATAAATAGCTTTATTACAACTATGACTTTAGGCTGATCCACAGATACATAACATCTTAAGCCTTAACATCTTACCTCTTTGGAGAAATAATTTTGGAAGATAAATCTGCAATAAGAATGTCTAAATCAATATTATCCACCGAATGCATCATTTTTTGTGATACAATAATGTAACGTTTTTAATCCCCATAATTCGCACAGGTTACAACTGCTGTTTGTCATTTCTCTCCTAATGAAAGGACTAGTTTGGAACCTGCTCCACACTGACTGTTGCTATGTGCAGCAGGTGACAAAGAGTAAGCAAGGCAGGCTGTGCTTTGTTTACTCTTTGGGAGCTCATATCTGTCACATTAAAAAATTATGATACATGCACCTAATCTCTGGATAATGTCATGGCAGGGCAGTGCAATGCAGACTGTGTAGCACTATGTAGAAACATACCCCCAATGAATGTGCACAAACTAATGAAAATATTTCTTAGTTCAGATCACTGATTGATATTTGAGAATGAAGTTATTGAAACCACTAATGATCTTGACCATCTAAACACATATTATACAAATGAAGTAGATAATGGAAGGAATGGTGGAAAGAGTTTCTACTTGCCATATACAGGGTATTTGAAAATTGCACAGAATGTTAAATCATAAAGTGTAAAACATAAAACTAAACCGAAATAAACCTCTAAAAGAAAAACATCTAAAGCAGCTGTTCAAAGTAACCTCCATTTTGTTCAATGCAGAATTCAGCATTACAACTTCCCAATTCCTTGGCACGTCTTATCACTCCAGGACACTATTCTTAATGGTTTCAGCAGCTTTCAAAATGAAATTCCTGAGTTAGCCTTCCATGATAATACATACAGAATAAAGCATAGATTTCACATGACCCCACACACAATAATCCAAGGGTGTAAATTCGGGGGGGGGGGGGGGGGGGCCTTAAAAACTGACTAATTAGCAAATTATAAGTCTGAAAATGCTCCATTCATTAGCAAACAGCAGCTTGATTCAGGGAAGGTTACGATTAGCATTAGTAGAGGCATATGATGCAAGAAAGAAAGCTTATACAGCATCAGCCAAAAAAAAAAAAAAATTCCCATTTCACTCATCCATTCACTTCAAGTGTTTGTCTGGTTCTGCCTTGAATTTATTTAAGCTGTCAACTTCCACAATGGCAGATGGAAGTTTGTTCCAGCAACGAACATTTGGCTAAAGGCAAATTTCTGCACATCTATTCTATAACTGTCTTTCCTCAATTTGAATTTATGCCCCCTCAGGCGAGTAATCTGGGCAAAAGGAAGAATCTCATCAGCACCGAGCTTGCTGAAATCATTCAAGGCTTTATACACCTCTATCAGATCACCTCACCAGTGCCTAGTCTCCAGACACTGTAATTTGCAAAATTTAAACCTTTCTTCGTAAGAGCAACCCTTTGTTCCATTCACTAATCTTGTTGCCCTTCTCTGTATTTGTTCCAGCAGCTCTACATCCTTCTTGAAATGAGGCCTCCAGACCTGTATACAGTACTCAAGATGTAGCCTGACCATTGCCTTATACAAGGGGATAATCACCTCCTTATCCTTGCTGCAAAATTCCTGTATATCATTGAAAAGACACTATGAGCTACCTTTGCAGACAGTCTGCACTGCTCAGAAAGCTTCATATCTGACTGCACAATTACCTATAGGTCTTTTCATTCTCCAATAAGCTGAGCATAGTTCCACATAGTTGATATGTGGAACTATGCTCAGTACTTTACATTTGTCAATGTTAAACTTCAGTTGCCACCTCTCAGCCCATCTGCTCAATTCTCTATATCCTACTACAGTAGCATACCATCCTTACTAACATTAACAACCCTACCAACCTTTGTATTGTATCGTCTACAAACTTGGACATTACATCTGACATACCTTCATCAATATCACTGATAAATATACAAAACAACAAATGGGCCAACACGGACCCCCAGGGAACTCCACTAATAACATTAGTCCATGAAGGGCAGTGTCCACTGATTATCACCCACTGCCTTCTCCCACTCAACCACCCCTTTATCCATAGTAGCAATTTGGCCTTAATGCCATACTGCTCCAATTTGTACAGTAGTCTTCCATGTGCAACAGTATCAAAAGCTTTCTAAAATCCAAGTATATGATAAGAAAATTATTTTTTGTATCCAGTTCCTTTGTGACTACATCATAGTATCCAATCAAATTAGTGAGACAAGATTTCCCCTTAACAAACCCATGCTATGTCTGAATTATTGCTGCAGTCTTGTCTAGATGATACTGCAGAGCTTCTTTAACCAGTGCCTCCATTAATTTCCCCAGAACTGAAGTTAAAGTAACAGGTCTGTATTTACTTGTGTCACCCTTTGATCTCCCTTTATGAATTGGGGATACATTTGGACATCTCCAGTCTGTGGGGACCTCCCCTGAGCCCAACGATACTCTCATAATTATGGCTAAGAGTTTGCTTTCTTCCTTTGCCGCCTCCTTCAATATAACTGGTAGATACCATCCACCCCAGGTGCCTTTCTTACATTTAACTTCAACAATTTTTCCTCCCCTTTGCTCTCAGTTATCACAAAATCATTTAGCTACCTGCCAATATTTGATAAACTTCTGACATTCCCCTCCCAGGTTAGACCAAGGAATAATAATGATCATAATATTTGAGAACTAGATATACAGAGTGATTCTTAATTCAATCCTTTGGGAAGGATTGAATTAACAACACTTTCTTTCGGGAAGTATGAACTCTCAATAAAAATGTCTAATTAAAGTTGGTCATAAAATATGTTGTTTTTGCACTGTGGTAGTACAAAACCAAATTTATGGCCAACAGAGTTAGGATGTATGCAGTGGGATATAGAAAATATATTTTATAAATAACTCATTCTGGCAGATGCTTGGTTTACAGACACTGTAATTTATGGATGTTGGATTCCCCCTGTAAAAATAATTGCTCTTCTCTCCATCCTTTCTAATTCAGTATGAAATACTCAAAATGTGGCTTAATCATTGCTTTTATCCAATGGAGTAATCACCTCTTAGTCTTTACTAGCAGTGTTCCTGTATATACAGGGCAATTCAAAAAGAATGACAGTTTCATATGTTTATTGTGATGTAACCAGTGAGCATAAAATCGTAATACTCACCAATCATAAGAAAAACTCTCAATGTTTCATACCTTAAAGCTATAATCTTTCAGTGTAGGCATCCCATGTCACACAGCACACATCAAGTCGATAATCAAATTCCTGCCATAATTTCTCCAGTATGTTGCTGTTTATGGCTGCTACCACTGTGATGATCTGTTGTCTTAATTCCTGAAGAGAAGATCACATGGTCTATAGACAGTGTCCTTCACATACTCCAGAGAAAGAAGTCGCACTTAGTGAGGTCTGCAGACCTAGAAGGGCAATTGCAAAAGGATGAGTCAGTAGCAGCAGCATGTCCAAGCCAGCAGTGTGGATGAGTTTTCATTAAGGTAATGGTGAAATTTTCATGGATAACTGTTTGCCTAGAACATGAAAATCAGTTGTCTAGAGCAACTGCAATTCGTGACTGCCTTCATATGTTGATTTCTGTTGACTTTGTTGGAAGGCTTGTTGAATTCAGCCCACATTCACTTCTGATACACGAGGATAACCAGTGCTTTTTCTTTTTGCAAATATAACCTTCTCCTTCAAATTGCTTATACCAATGAAAAATGTTGCTCCTAGCTGGCAGAGCAATTCCGAAATATATACAAAATGTCCATGCACCATTGTCACACAGTTCATCTTCAGAAAATGCAGGATGCAGAATGCCTTCTGTTGCGGGGTCACCATTTTCATAAAAGGATCATCTGTAGTAGCTAGAGTAAAACACTTTCCTGTGTCAATTTGAATAAAACTTTTAGAGTTTTTTATTTTAACAACTGGTGTATATTACATGATTGTAGGATCACTGATTACTTCACAATAAACATAAAAAAGTGTATCAACCGTCCTATGTGTGGGCACATGCATGCATGCGTGCGTGCGCGCGCGCACACACACACACACACACACAAAATTATATACACCTTGTATATATAAAAAACTTAGGCTTCTGAAGGCCTCCATAGCCGAGCAGGACTGCAATAGCACATGCTCTTTGAGTAGACTGGTGTTCAAGCCCCTGACTGTTAAATAGAGCTGATCTGCCAACCCACACTGCACCAGCATAGCAAATTATGGTCCATTTCCTCAACAGGACTTATTGAGGATGCCTCCATCCAGCAGTGGATCAACAATGGCTGCAGATTTATTTATATGAAAAACTTATATTCACTTTATATATATATATATATAGGCATGTCTGAAAAGTTTTAGAACTGTATTCATAAAAAATCAAAATCTCATGGGAAAAATTGTATTACCATTTAATCTTCAAAGTACATCCCTCATAACTCAATACACCATTTGTATGACGTTTGTATATACACCGTTTCTATGTTCCACAGAACCACCCAGACTCTGGGTGGTTCTGTGGAACCCTGTTTAATTACCTCATCACATTGGTTTGAATCACTGAAACACTGTCAAAATAGTGCCCCTTCGGGATTTCACTTTAGGGAACAGAAAAATATCAGCAGGTGCCAAATCTGGCAATAATGGGGATGGTGAAGCATTATAATAATGCCCTTCTTTGTGTTTGTTGTTATGTTTGTTATTTGGATTTTTAGGAGCATTAGCAACTAAGGCCATATTGCTCCGGGATATGTGGTGATCATTCTCTGACCTTTCCACATCCTCCATATTTGGTGGTGACGGGCTCGAACTCCGGTCTAATCAAGAAGCGTGTGCTACGCACTGCTGCTCCTTCCCACCTGGCTACAGAGGCGCCCCCTTCTATGTGAGAAACTACTTCATAATGGTCGTGTTGTGTGAAGGTGCATTGTTGTGAAGCAAGAACCACTCACCTGAATTGGCCACATCTAGCCTAACCCACCAAATTCTTTTCAACAGTCTGTCTAGCACTTCTCTGTAAAATTCAGAGTTGACTGCCTGTCCTTTTGGTAAAAATTCTTTGTGTACAACTCCTTGCCAATAAAAAAAAAACAGAAGACCAACATCGTTTTGGTTTGAGACTTTTGAAATTGGAGTTACTTTGGCCTTAATGAATTTAGCCTCCAACCCATGCAGTTGATTGTCTTTTTGTTTTGGATCTGTATGCAAAGCACCAGGATTCATCACCAGTTATGATTTTTTAAAAAACAGTCTGGATCACTGTCTGCCATTTCAATCCAAATCTTGACACACAGCAACTATATACGCTATCAATGTAACATGACTTATACAAAGTGCCAGCACACTTTCCTTTTTTTTCAAATCTTCAAAATCAATCGAACACACAGTATCCTTGCTGATGTGAAGCTGGTCTGCTGTCATATGGAGGGTCAGGCAATGATCTTCCATTAACAGATGCTGAAATTTTTCAATGGTTGACCACTCTACGCATCGTCCTGAATATCTTCTCACTCTTCTGGAACTGCTCACATCAGTGAAAAAAATGTTGGAACGTGAAGTGTTCCATGTCCATAAGCTGCACTCACCATTGCAACTGTTTCAGTTGCACTTTATTCCAGCTTTAAAACAAATTATCACCACTCTTTGCTCAGTTCTTGATTCCATGACGATGTGATTTTACTGCACCAACTTAAATAAGACTTTGTGCAGAATGATGAACTTTGACACAGCCAGTTCAGACATGCTTATAGTTTCAACGGTGGTCAATGTACGGTGCCAGAAGTAAAAACAGTCCTAAAACTTTTCAAACACGCCTTGTGTATATATAAATAAAATAAGTGAAACAAGTTAAAAAAATTTGTGAAGCAAATTAAGAACAAGTTAGTTTTACAAATATGTATTGAAAAACTATTTTTCTTACTATCTTCACTTTGTTTTGCCTTCACAAAATTTTCAGTGCCTCTGGCTTGCTGCTTTGCTCATTGCCTACTTACTTTCTTTGCTATGCTGAGTTGTGTTTATCACGAATTTAACTTTTCATTTTTATTTCCCTAGAGTTTGCTCGTCTGCACCGTATATATATATTCAACCATAATCAGTTTTATTTTATTTTATTTTCATGTCAATACCATTGATGTCGGGGTGAGTTCTTAGTTTACTGTATATAACTTAATTTTTAGTTTATGTAGAGTCAATTGTAAACTACCTGCTTAATGCAGAAAAATTTTCCCCCCTTTTTTTACTTTCATCTTGGCCTTAATTTCATCTATGCTTTAATCTTCTTAATTCCCTAATTTTTTCCAAATTATTTATATCTTGTAGTTTCATCTTAATCCTTTTTCTGGCATGTATTTTATGTATTAAACAGATCCATAGACTTGATATTGTCATCTTTATTTGCAATCCTGATGACTGGCTCTTGAAAAGTGGTAC
This sequence comes from Mastigoproctus giganteus, assembly GCF_048544385.1. NCBI lineage: Eukaryota > Metazoa > Arthropoda > Arachnida > Uropygi > Thelyphonidae > Mastigoproctus > Mastigoproctus giganteus. Next base: position 36,690,164 of record NC_143581.1, read on the forward strand.
CAAGGTTATGCATTATGTGACAATTTTTTTTTTCTTAGTATCATATCATTTTGTATTATATATTGTTATTATTTCTTATTTATATGTTTTTGTTACTTTGAAGAAACTGGAAAGTTGCTGGAGAGGCCTTCATATTGCAGTGGATTGAAAATGGCTGATGATGATGATTACTTTGAACTAGAAACTACTTTTCCTTCTTACTTATTCCTTTTGCTCCTTTATTATATTTCTGTTCTATTTCTATTCTATTCTCTCTTTATGTCTATTTCACTCTCTCCATTATTTTTATTTATTTCATTTTTTTATCCCTTCTTTATTCTTTTTCTGTTTCCCTTCGTGCTTATACTTACCTCTCTCTCCCTTATTTTTATCAATAACTAATACACACACATATATACCCCATGTGCAGTCCTAGCACCCTGTCTGTGCATTGCAGAGAACACTTTATATCAGACTGTACAATTTATCTTATAATTTCATTTTTGTTCTATCATTTCATTTATAGATCTCAAGAGATCTAAATCATTTTTGTTATTTCCAACAAACTTAAGTGTATTATTTCCAAAATGAAATGTTAACACTAGGATTACTGACACCAAAATGCAAAACTTTACATTATGGGAGCATACACCCTGACTGTTACCTGCACAGCACAAAAATACCTAGAAAACTAAGAAAAAACCTTGAGTACATTAAACCTGATATACTATTATTAAGAAGCAACTGTCACAGGTGAGAAATTTTCCACATCATAACAATAGTAGTAAATATTAGTGCCACTTAAATAACTATATTTCCATAATATAGTATACTTTAACTCAAAACATGAAAAATCAAGACAAAGAGATTAGCTAAGTTTCTTAACTTCTTTTTTGAAACATATTGTGGGAAAAGATAAAAAATTCATTTACTTTATAAACTTAGTCGACTAACCCTATTAAAAACTGACATGCTAGATAGGAGTTTCTGACTTCCCGAATAACAACAGTGGCTGACTAGGATATGAATAGCATAACTATTGATTATCCAGGAGTTCAGGTTGCTGATGAACTAAATAAATATTTTGCACCTACAATCATGTGTGAAGAACTTTTTAGGGATGGGAACAAGAGAAGTACACAAGAGTTATAATTGGGAACTAAAATATTTTGTTATAACTGATAAGAAAGTGAAAGAGAATTTCTGAAGCTTAAAGTAAATAATTAGCACCTAGAGTTAATTGGATCTATTCAGTTATATTAAAAGAAGCAGCAAAATTATAAACGATGATTTTAAACATAATTATAAACGATGGTTTGCCTATAATTATGAGAGCAACCTCGGATTCAGGATAGGTTCCTATAAATTGGAGGTGTCCTATTCACAAAGTGAGAGCAAAGGGTAACATGAGTAATTACAGACCTGTAAGCTTAATGTCTGTTCCAAAGAAAATGATGGAGTCAGTGATTAAAGAATTATTTCAGAATCATCTTAATAGAAATGGACTTATATGGAAATCACAGCATGGGTTTGCTGGGAGGGGGGTAATGTTATTGTGTCATAATAACTAATCAGATTGGGTCAGAACAATATGATTAGCTACTATGACACTATAGTAACATTTAGTAACATTTTTAGATTTCAGTAAAGCTTTTGATACTGTTCCAAGCGAAATTCTGCTATACAAATTGGAGAGTGTAGCATAAGGGGAACTGACCTGGCTAGCCAGGTGGTAAAGTTCCTGCCTGGCAACCCAGAATCCTGCCTCGGGCTTGGATCAGACTAGAAAATGCAAAAAAAAAAAAAAAAAAAAAAAAAACCCTTGGGAGGTACAATATGGCCACAGAAGCCGATGCACCAACAACTAACAAAAAAAAAAAAAAAGCATAAGGAACAAGTTACTGGGCGCCTCCGCAGCCAGGTGGGAAGGAGCAGCAGTGCGCAGCACACGCTTCTTGATTAGACCGGGGTTCGAGCCCGTCACCACCAAATACGGAGGATGCGGAAAGGTCAGGGACTGACCACCGCATATCCCAGAGCAATATGGCCTTAGTTGCTAATGCTCCTAAAAACCAAAAAACAACGACAAGTTACTGCTGTGGATAAAGGGATCATTGAGTGGCAGAAGAGAGACAGTGGTTATGAAAAGGCATATCTTGGATTTAATGTTATCAGTGGAATCCCCTTAGGGCCCCTTACTGTTTACAGTATTTATTAATAATACTGATGACAGCACCTCAAGCTTACTGTCTAAGTTTGCAGATGATATAAAGGTTGGCATGGTGGTTAATGACGAGAATCAAGGCATAATGCTGTAGCAACACCTAAATAAATTAGGCAGAGGAGTTGAAAAGTGGCAATTGGGGTTTAACATTTGTAAATACAAGGTACTGCATATGGGCAGCAGTAATCCTAGAATAACACAGCTTAGGTACTGCTTATTTAAGGTGGTGGAGAATAAAAGAGACCGAGATAATTGTAGTTCTCTAAGCATGTGGCTTAGACAGGCTGCCAAAACAGCTCATGGGGTTCTGTCAATGATATACAAGAACTTTGCCAGAAGGGTTAAAGGGGTGATTATCCCATTGTATAAGGCCACACCTTGAGTAATGCATACAGATTTGAAAGCCCAATTTTTATAAAGATGTGAATCCCTTGGAACAGGTGTAGAGAAGATAAACCAAATTAGCCAACAACTCAAAGGAGTATTCTCACCACAAAATACTACATAGGTTTATACAGGGTGTTTCAGTTAAATGTTTCAGAACTTCTAAGAGGGGTAGTGTACATCCTGACAACTCGAAATCATATAGCAATGTGGGGTCGGAAATGCTTTCCTGAAGCGGTGTTGTAGTGGGCCAGCCGCACAGCGTTTGTACGCGGAACGATATCCGACGAGGCGTATTCCCAGTCATAATTTCTTTGCAAGACTGCACCAGAGGTTAGCTGAGAGAGGTTCATTTGAAAGAGCTGACAGGGACAGGGTAAGAACAGCACGGACTCCAGCCGTCGAACAGAATGTGCTGCAGCATGTACAGGGGAATCCAAGAACGAGTACACGAAGTCTAGCAAACACAGTCAGGGTTTCCCATTGCAGCGTCTGGAGGATTCTCCGAGAACAAGACATGCATCCGTTTCACGTGCAGCGTGTCCAGACACAGCAACCGGAGGATTATGCACCTCGTATTGCTTTCGCACAGTGGTACCTTGGAAAATGTGCTACAAATCCCCTTTTTCCTGCTGAAGTGTTGTTTTCCGATGAGGCATCCTTCACAAGGGAAGGAATTTTCAACACGCATAACGACCATATCTGGGCGGTCGAGAACCCGCATGCAATACGACGTCGTGCAGCACAGATTCGATTTTTGGTCAACGTATGGGCCGGTATTATGGGAGATCACCTCATCGGACCTTACCTGTTACCGTGTCGTCTAACCGGACCTATCTACTTGATCTTTCTGCAGCAAGTATTGCCACAACTTTTGAGAGATGAACAGATTTCTGCCTCGACGCAACAGACAATGTGGTTCCAACACGATGGAGCCCCTGCCCATTATAGCGGAGATGTTCGTAACTACCTGGATGTCACATTTGGTCAACAGTGGATCGGACGTGGTGGTCCCGTGCGTTGGCCTGCTCGGTCACCCGACCTATCATGTCTTGATTTTTATTTCTGGGGTCATATGAAATCGCTAGTTTATGACACCCCTGTTGACAATGCTGAGGAGCTGGTTGCAAGAATCGCAGTAGCTGCCGAAGAAATTCGAAATTCGCCTGGAGTATTCCAGAATGTTCGGATGTCCATGCGTCGGAGATGTGAGGCGTGCATTGTAGCCCGTGGAAGAAACTTCGAACACTTACTTTAATCCATGTACCTTTTGCTTCTTTTCATGTATTATTAAAACGATTTCTCACTTACGGTCTCCTTTCTTTATGGTGCTTCTGTGTACAACACCACTTCAGGAAAGCATTTCCGACCCCACATTGCTATATGATTTCGAGTTGTCAGGATGTACCCTACCCCTCTTAGAAGTTCTGAAACGTTTAACTGAAACACCCTGTATAGGTTATCATTCCATGTTCTTAGAAAAACAAGAATGCTACCACAGATCTACGACAACAATTAGGTCGGAAGTTACATGTCAGAAAAGGTACAATTGTTGCCATCCTGATTCAGTTCCTACAACGTGTGCAGTCATCGTTAATGGTAGATAGGGAGAGGTAGCAACGGTGCTGCATACACTGATACATATTTTTCCGTCATCCGTAAAAACTATTATTATTATTATTAGAAATTTTTATCACTATTTAGAAAAGATTAACACTGAAAATGAAGCCCCTCTTCGGGCTTTGGCCATAGCATTAACGCAGTCCTGGAAGGAAGGATGTATTAATGGAAGATGTAAGTTGATGTAAGTTAATATATGTTTTATATATTATTATAACACATACTAAAATTTTTAGTGATAAAACAGTCCTGTGAAAGTAATTTGAATAAAAAGTTTTAACATAAAAATAACAATCACTCAACTTACTTTGCATTTCATCCATATGTAACCAATCCAAACTGATAAACAAATTGAAGAAATGATAATGAGCGTAACACCATAAAATATCCCAAAGTAGACAGTCCTATTTTGTTAATAAAGTAATAAATAATAATAAAGAGTCAATAAATAAGTTAATAGTTAATAAATAATAAATAATTAAATGTTGGTGATAATATAATACAACCAACTCAGATAACCATCAATCAGGATGTACAAATGATATTTAATGTGAAAATTTATTTTTATTTTGTTACACAGAGCATTAATAAAACTACAATAAATAAATTAGCTTTCGGCTGGGTGGCAGCCTTCATTGGATTAAAATACTTGAATGGCAGCCATTCAAGTATTTTAATCCGATGAAGGCTGCCACCCAGCCGAAAGCTAATTTATTTATTGTAGTTTTATTAATGCTCTGTGTAACAAAATAAAAATAAATTTTTGCATTATGAATCCAGAGCATGTAGGCCTATTTTATTAAATGATATTTAAATTAAAACTAATTTCAAACTGCTCTTTAATTTCTGATTTTATAACAATTACTAAATAAACAAAGCATTCTAAGTATAACCAAGGTACCTGAATCATACAGTGAAAAAATTTAATATGTCATCCTAATTTAAATCAATCAGTAAATGCCAATTCTATAAAGGAGTATATAATTTTCAAAATATTAGTCACATAGACTTACAATGATTTTAGGATCTCACTAATTTTATATATCATTAATAATTTGTGCACATTGAGTCAAAAATAACATTCATTTTTCTCCATCACAAACTGATTTTTGCAAAACAGCATACTTCTCTTTACGTTTTAAATAAAATATACAAAAATTAAACTGCATATTTTTAATATTACAAGGTTGGCAACCACTGGAGACCAGTGGTTGCCTGGGAACTATATGCTCATGCTCCTATGCATCACATACACTGTGCTGCCACTTGATTAGGTACATCCCTGCTGTGCACACAAATGGTTTGTCCCAAAATATTGCAAGTCACATTACCACAGCTGTGGATATAAATGCAGCAGAACAACCTTTCTAGTATCAGTTAAGCATACAAACTGTAGCAAGAATGGGAAAAAAAGGAGTGATCTAATGGACTTTGAACGTGGCAGGGTAGTAGGTGCAAGATGTGCTGGACAAAGCATCTCTGAAACGGCAGTTCTCCTGAACTTTTCACGCACCACAGTTTCAAGGGTGTATCGAGAATGGTGCAACGAACAGAAAACATCCTCTCAACAGCACTCCTGTGGAAGAAAATCGCTTGTTCATGAGAGATGCCAGAGGAGGATGGCTAGAATTGTGCAAGCAAACAGACAGGCCACAATATCGCACATCACATCAGAATACAACCTTGTTGCGCAGAACAAAATATCGCAGGACCACTAGTTGCACTTTGTTGCGAATGGGCTACAACAGCCAACGACCACAACGTGTACCTTTGTTATAAATGAAGAACAAGAGAGCACGCCTCCTGTGGGTACAGCAACACCAGCACTGAACTATTGAGGATTGGAAAACAGTTGCTTGGTCTGACGAGTCAAAGTTCCTGGTCCATCATGTTGATAGAAGGCTCAGAATTTGGTGAAAACAACATGAATCCATAGACCCATCATGTCTGACGACTACTGTGCAAGATGGTGGGGGCAGTATTATGGTGTGGGGAATGTTTTCTTGGCACACGTTGGGTCCATTGATAACCATAGATTCACATCTGAATGCCACATCATGCCTAAACATTGTTGCTGACCAAGTGCATTCATTCATGTTGACAGTTTGTCCTCAGTCAGATGGTTACTTCCAGCAGGATAATGCACCAGTGCACAAAGCCTGAATCACTATGGAATGGTTCCAGGAACATGACAATGATTTTTCTTTGCTGCAGTGGCCTGCTCAGTCCACGGATCTCAATCCTATTGAACAGCTTTGGGATAAGTTGGAAGGGGCTGTTCGCTGCAGGCCTACACCTCCGTCAAATCTCAAGGAACTGCATGACATACTCGTGTCTGCATGGTACTCCATTCCTACACAACGTGTTCAGCATCTTGTTCAATCCATGTCTAGACAAATTCAGGCTGTTTTGAAGGCTAAAGGAGGCTCAACATGATACTAGGTAGGTGTACCTAATAAAGTGGCAGCACAGTTTTTTTTTTTTTTTTTTTTTTGGTAGTTGTTGGCGCATCGGCTTCTGTGGCCATAATGCACCTCCCAAGGTTTCTGCAGTACTTTGATCCAAGCCCGAGGCGGGATTCGAACCCGCAACCTTTGGGTTGCCAGGCAGGCAGCACAGTGTGTATTCCTACCCATATACACATAAAGCAACCCCAGGGGCTAACATCTGGTGAGTATGAGCTTGGCACACCCAGGGTCCTGAGCTGGATATCATCATTCTTCTCTCTCTTGGTAATTCCCTTCTACTTCTGACTTGTTTTCTCTTTCTCTCTCTCTCTCTCTCTCTCTCTCTCGGGGTAATTCAAAATTTTTTTTTTGGCTGGTGCAGCATAAGCCTCAGAATTCCTTGCACCATATAGCTAATGCTAATAATAATAATAATAATAACATAATAAATGCATACCACCCACCAAATGTATACACATATGTATTTATGCATAGTATATGAGACAGATACAGATATAGATATACCTGTTTCAGCGTACCACCACCATGGGTGGTGGTACGCTGAAAATAAATAACAGTAGTCTTCTCTACTAGAGAAGCGTTATTTATTTGAAGTAATTCAATAGTAGCTATCTTGTTGTGAAGGCAACCACATTATGAGATACAATTAAAACGATGCCTTCTACGCTACAATCGTAGCTCAAATATATGGGTTAACTATGGTGTATTTACACCGATATTATATAGTTAATTATCAAAACCCATAAGGATTATGCCTAGTGCATTTAATTTTCCAAATACAAAAGATAATATACAAAATACCTATATTTACAATCTGGATAAGTTTACTAAGGGTCAACCACCCAGATCAAAAGGAAAAGCAACAATAATGCATTTCATGGTTTGTATTTTGTAATTAAACAGTTTTAGGCAGTTTCTCACAGAAAATTGTGCATCATCTGGAACACATAACTAGCTACTGGAGCTAGTTATGTGATTATATCTTGTGCCTGCCTTGTATATGGTTATTCAACCCTCTAGGGTTGAATAACCATATACAAGGCAGGCACAAGATTGATTTGACTTCATTTAGCTTTCTGAGATAGATGGCAAGAAATAATTGAAAATGGTGTACTTTAAAATTTTATTCTTTATCCTAATATTTTTGGATAATAAAAAATATATGTTTACTAACAGTCTTGTTATCAAAAAAAATTATTTCTCAACTGTCTCACTTCCAATTCTCAACAATCCAAAAAAGTCAATACCAAGTTTCTACAGAAAATTAAATGAATGGAAACAGATTGCACTTTGGGCATAAATGCAATACTGTGCAGAATTTTTTTACAGCTATAACTTTCCAATTAAAAAATAATTAATGATGAAGACTGAAAGCAAATACTATACTAGACAAATATTAAAATTTGCACTGATATAATTTTAAATAGATATTTAAATTTTTATGTATTTATGTTTTTGGTGATAAAAAATATACCAGGTGTCCACTAGAGGATATTATTCAGTAATGGATATTATATATTTTAAAACAGATAAATTAACTTACTTGGACATTATAAGAAAGTGAACAAGAGTGATTCCCCCAAATATAATAAAAGCACAAAGAGGATAATATTTGAAAAGTGGGTCTGTTTGTTGAAGATAAGGTTTCTCTTCACTTAGCTTATGAAATGTAAGCAGAATAGGATGGATGTCTTCAGAATGGAACCACTGGCTGAAATTAAAGAATTACTTTTTTAATTTTATATTCAATTTGATTTGAAAAAAAATTTATATATATTTTAAATAAGTTAATACAGAACACTACCTAATCTCAATTTTTTTACGCCAAAGCAGCTGAATTACATTCCTAAAACAAATTGAAACAATTGCTAAATTAGTTCTATATCTGAAGGAATCAACTTGCAGACAAATAACAATAATAAAAATTTTTTGTTGCAAAGTACACCAAAAATTACATAACTGGAACTACAATATGGTTTTTAAATGATATGCTGTAATATTCTTGGAAAAATCACAAGATAGCTAAAAGACAGCTAAAAATGCAGTTATGCTCATTTTAATATATCAGTAAAATACTATCATTATAGAGAAAATATAATAAAACCATTAAAAATATAAACAAATGGGCTAAAATTATAAGGAATTAAAATCAATAAATATCCAGTACTTCTGGGAACAAAAATTCCCCTTTCATAGAAGATAATGTGTAAAAGGTCACATATAAGTAATTATGCATAGACCTTAGGTTTGTTATGCAGAAGGTCCTTGAGGCTGTCGCAGACATTCTCTCAGATATGCCAGACAAGTCTGCTACCCAGGAGTCTAAAACACTGATGAAACTGATATTCGGGTGACACTCAAGTCAAGTGGACCTAATTTCGGCAAAGCCTGGATGGTCTGTGACAGCCAAATCCTCTGCTTGAACCTTCACAATGATGGGACTATTAGTAATCCCCAGTATAACCCCTATACACAAGCGCACTGGGAGTTAATAACCAGTGTGAACCAACATAAACAGGGGTCAAGGTGTGTTGCTCACAACACACAGATAAATGCCGCCTCTTTGTGTTACCAGGCAATACTAGGTGGTAGATGACTTTCATCAATCAGTGCAATACCACTTTTCTTTTCTTATTGGAGGCTTGAAGTGGTGGAACTCATGTTTAGTATCCAGAGCAAAGTTCCAGTCAACTCTCCCCCATCTCTTCCATCATGCAGTATGATTAATATCCTTTGAGGTTATGATGAACACCATGGCAAGAGCCAAACTTCCTTACATTTCGAGGGTACAGCACTAAAACGGTGTTTGCAGGACGGCCACTAAGTCCACTGGACTGGACCTATTGGTAACTCTCTAGGAGGCTTCCAGATCAGCTAGTGTATAACTTTGCTGCCTCTACTCTGCCAGATAATAAGTGGAGGGAGACCGAGTAGTGTGTATGCGGGGGGTATTGTCGCGGCTACGTTATATCAAGGATGTGGGTATATTCTTACCACGTGTATGCCATATCCAAAAATTTCATTACTTCATACAGCATGTCACCCCCACTTTTCTTACTATTTAATACACCATGAATTGTCAAAATGATAGAGCAAACTTAGCTACGAAAAGATCTAATTCTCCTAAACACTTCCCTGTTCCTTTCACAAATATACATGGTCTCCATTCTAATCTCAATGATGTCCATTTCCACTAACAGTCTGCCAAACCTCATGTACTTTTTCTGCCAGAATCTCAGTTATTGGTTAATTCAACCACTGCTCACCTCAGTTGCCTAAATTATTCACTGTATGCTTCCTTTTGCCTCAAAGGTGGTACTTGTGCATATATATCCATTCCGATATTCTCTGTCAGACACTTGGTCATATGGAATCTAATCTTTTCGATCTTATCTTCTCTGGCATTAAAATCTCTCTACCTCATTCTGTCAAATTCATCTGTTGTCTCTGCCATCCTCCAACTCCACTAATCACTTGGAACTCTTTGACTTTCTCTCTTTGCAACTTGACTTTCTCCAGTCCAACTTGCCTAACAGTGAGGTAATTTTCCATGGTGATTTTAATGTTCACAACTCCAGCTGGCTTCCGCTTTCTAGTCACACTGACCCGGCTGGTCATGACGCTGAGGTTTTTGCAATTACTAATGACCTTGCACAGATTGTTCATTTACCTACCAGAATGCCGGACAATCCTAACCATACAGCCAACACACTTAATCTTTTTCTCACAAACAACCCATCTAAGTATAACGTCGAAGTGAGTGGTCCTTTAGGCACCACAGATCACAACTTGTTTGTCTCATCTCCAATGGAGCCTTTATCTCGTGGTTATTCTCAACCTTGTATTGTTTGGCATTACAAGAATGCAAAATGGGATGACCTGAGAGATTTATTTTCTTCTTTTCCTTGGTCGAATTACTGTTTCAAAACTCCTGATGTTAACATTTGCTCAGATCGTGTCAGTGAAATTATTTTTGTAGGAATGGAATCCTTTATTCCACACTCCACCTTAAAACCTCATTCTTTATCTAAACCTTGGTTTTCCAATAAATATGCTAAGGCTGTTCAAGAAAAGAATGTTGCATATCATAATTGCCTTATTTCCAATTCTTTAGTTTCATTTTCTGCATACACCAGAGCTCACAACAATTGTAAAGCAGTTATTAATCAGTCCAAACTAGATTTTGAACAGGTAAGAGTAGAAAACTTGCTTCTTGCCCTAATGGTAGCAGAACATTCTCTTGCCAAAGCTATTGGCCACAACGTTTGCCTATCTCTGCTTCCACCTCTGGCAAAACCAGATGGTTCTGTTGTCACTTCGGCCAAGGATAAAGCTGACTTGCTAGCATCCCATTTTTCTTCCAACTCGTATATTAACGATCTTGGTAAAACACCTCCAACCATTCCCAGCAAGCTCCATTCAATGTCTATTGGGGTCTTCCGTCATAAGGATGTCAGAAGGATTTTGACGAATCTTGATGCTAAGAAAGCTCCAGACACTAGCCAACTGATGGTATTTCTCCCCTTGTTCTCGAAACCTGCGCTTCTGAACTTTCACTTTCTTATTCCAAAGGTGTTTTTCCTTCTGCTTGGAAATCTGCTCATATCCAGCCAGTTCCAAAAAAGGGTGGCAAATCCCTCACATCCATTTATCGTCAATTACTTCTACTCTTTCTAAAGTAATGGAGAAATCAATTAACTGCCAACTCTTAAACTAGCTAGAAACGTTCCATCTGATCTACGATTGCCAATATGGATTCCATCATTGTCAATCCACAGGTGATATTCTTGCTTATGTTTCCCAGTTATGGACAAATTCAATGCAAAAAGTTCAGTGAAACACAAGCAGTTGCTCTTGACATCTCAAAGGCTTTCGATTGTGTTTGGCAAAAAGGTCTTTTAAACAAGCTTCCATCTTATGGTTTGCCCACTTTTTTTTTGTAATTGGTTATCCAGTTTTCTCTCTGACCGCTCACTGAGGGTGATGGTAGATGGCTCTCTATCTTCTAACTTCTCCACTAATGCTGGTGTTCCCACAAGGTTCCATTCTTTTCCTCTTGTATATTAATGACTTTCTACCATTAACTGTAAATCCTATCCATAGTTTTTCCGATGATAGCATTTTCCATTTCTTTGTACACACACACAATTATTACACACACACATATATATACAATATTTACAAAAAAGATATATATACAATTTTATATACATTAACATTCTCGTTACACATATATAAGACATTATATTATACCTTCTGGTGCACTTCGTACTGTATCCCAGAGTCAAGAGTGGCTCTTAGGCAAAAGCCCATCTCCACCTAGTTCATCTGTTTTGGAGTAGAACCTCAACAAATCTAGCCTAAAAACATGTGCGAGGTATTTTACCACTGCCAATATAAGGTATTTTACCACTGCCAATAAGACACCTCTTGTCCAGTGCCCCTCTCTAGGCCCGAGTTTACATTATGTATTTGTGCTGAATGCACAAGTCCCGCACCCACCAGATGTAGTGCAATACCAGTGGGTGTCAACAAATGAATTACCAGGGGAGAACTTCCACCCACCGATTATTATATTAAACAGATATATACAATAATTTTTTTTTAAATATGCTCAGAGTCTCTGAATTACTGAGAACTAAGAAAACAATATATAACATACATCTTTACAATAACAATTGACATAAATTTTGTCGATAACAATTGGCCAAAATCAATGCAACATTAATTGTTTGTTTGGTTTTTTTTTTTTTAGGTGCATTAGCAACTAAGGCCATATTACTCCAGGATATGCGGTGGTCATTCCCTGAACTTTCCACATCCTCCGTATTTGGTGGTGATGGGCTCGAACCCCGGTCTAATCAAGAAGTGTGTGCTACGCACTGCTGCTCCTTCCCACCTGGCTACGGAGGCGCCTGCAACATTAATTAACATAAATCAACACAATAGCAATAAACTTAAATCTTCTGTTTACACTTAAACCTTTTGTCTTTTGGTCATTTGTGAAGTCAATTCCCAGAAGAAGCTGAAGTTCTTAGCTGAGTCGTCAATATGAAAACTGATCTTGAGAAGGTTTTCAGAGCAGTAAAGTTATTATGGTCTTCAACTAAGATATTTACATTGTTCTCCAATAAGTTTGGAACTGCAGACATTAAATCCGTTCTAAGTTGAGAGTACAATGGACAGTTCAGAAGTACATGAATCCACGTTTCATATTCCCCACATGTGCAGTACATGTGGATCAGGCTCCAGGCCATGCTCAAATAACTTAGCCCAGAGTTTGTTTGTTTGTTTGTTATTTGGTTTTTAGGAGCATTAGCAACTAAGGCCATATTGTTCCGTGGACATGCGGTGGTCATTCCCTGACCTTTCCACATCCTCCGTATTTGGTGGTGACAGGCTCGAATCCCAGTCTAATCAAGAAGCGTGCGATAAGCACTGCTTCTCCTTCCCACCTGGCTACGGCGGTGCTTAGCCAAGAGGGACCCATGTCTTGTTAGCAGATAAGAAGTTGTCATAGAAGGTCTAAACCATGAAATAACTCCAGGGATTGTTGAGAATTCCATTTGCACAATATACTTTCTTGTTACAAGCCCAAATTCGCTCTCATCCCATCTGTTTTGCAGATAACAGTAAATTCCTTCCAAAGCCTTTTCTTCTCCGTTTTAAAGTCGCTGGCTGGGTCAGTCGTAATTCCATTGTCTTAGAATGTCCTTTTTTCAGGTAGTAAATCAAACCCCGAAAAGCAATATATAAATCTACAGGAATCATAACACCAAGTATTTGGAGTGTGTTGTTTGAAACAGTCCTTGGAATATTATTGATTGTCAAAAGAACTGATCTTTGTGTGGAAATAAGTTTCTGTTTCACTTTTACCTTTGATACTTTTTGTTACCAAACACTTGCTGCATATGATATAATAGGCAAAAATATGGTTTTATAGTAAAGGTTCAAGGTTTTCTTTGATAATCCCCACTCTTTCCTTGAGACTCTGATAACTGCGGCTGTGAAGAAATGGATTTTGTCCCTGAGTTTTGACACATGACACAGAAAACTGAGTTTATCATCTAAGGTGATTCCCAAATACTTAGTTTGGGATACATATGGTATTTGGGTATTATTTAGTCAGATTCTGGGTGGTCTGTTGTGGCTAAAATGGTTCTTATAAAACTGGTTTTGCTGGGGGGATATTTTCAGTTTGTTGACTGTAGCCCATGACATCAAGTCATCCAAGATAGGCTGTATTTTCTCTTCAGTTATTCTCCTTGTATTTCCATCAGTAACGATCACCAAATCATCCACATAGGCTATCTTACTGATACCATTGTGTTCCCGCGTTAACCATTGATCCAGCACAGCATTCCAGAGGAGAAGTCCCAACACTGATCCTTGGGGGCATCCTCTTGAAATCTGAGCCCAGTACGTAAGATGTTTTGCCACCACCTTAATATGTCTGTCGCTAAAGTACATAACACTGTAGATATATGCATCACACTCTGCAGATCTCAAGCTCCTGAGGGCACTTTCCCACCATAAAATGTCAAACGCACCCTGAAAGTCCACAAACACAGCGAGTACGTATTTAGCAGGTGAGTAAGATTTATAGTGTCTTCAGTCGACCGTCCTTTCTTGAAGCCGTATTGTGCTCCTGAACATAACTGATGATCTTCTAGCATTTTTTGGATTCTTGGGACTAACATTCGCTCAAATAATTTCCCCAGGTTTGCTAAAAGCAAAATAGGTCTGTATGCCTGTGGATCTGATATTAATTTCTCAGGCTTGTGCAGTATCTTTAGTAGAGCTATTTTCCATTGACGAGGAAATATTCCTTCAAGTAAACACTTATTCATCTAATTTAAAAGAATGTGTGGAAAAAATTCAAAAAAATTCAAAAAAATTTAACTTTGACTGTGTTCTCAATCAGATCAATACTGGGGGCATTTCTTACCATTGAGCTTTGCCACGGCAGAGCCCAAATCCAGGAGTGAAAAGGGTTCAATGATGTATTTGCATTTGTTCAGGTGAATCTAGATCCGATATATCTTTGGGGAATAGGTTGTTAATTATGGAATCCATCACAGACATCCAGTCTTGAGTCTCTTGACCATCTACTTTAACTGTGTTATAAACATCTCCGCAAGTCATTTTGTTCCTTGATATCCGGTAAAGCAAGCCCTTATAAAGTTACAAAATCTCATCCATTGCCACTCTGCAGTGCTGACCATTTATCTGAAGAACTTTTATCCCCTCATATATAATATTACCTAAAATTGGATTCTTATTGGCCAACGCTGTTGCTGAATTTGAACCATTATCACTCGTATTTGGGTCTGCTGTCTGTAAGTTGTACTGCTTTTAAGTATTCTGGACACTTGGCATCCTTTACTGAATGATTGTAATCTCTACCACGTCTCTTGCAGTTGATACATTTTCGAGAGTCTTCTTTATGGGGACAATCTCCATAGACATGACACACCCTCTGCATGGTGTCCACAAGAAACTGCCTTATGCAAACAAAATTGTGCCAAGTGGCCATACCCCAAACAACGGAAACACTTGCTTACAATCGAAAACTTACGGAATCTGTGTGATGTAAATCCTAGATAGATCCTATCGCTATCTAAAATATAACACATCATGTGAGGGTTGAATCCAACCACCCAATTAACCACCTTTGCACCCGATCCAGAACTAAATCTGAAAGTCACCTCGTCTTTAACTTCATCCTGCGAGAAACCATAGTCTTTTAAGTTTTTAACGAAAAGATCATCAAGCTAAGGTGGACTCTCATCAACTGGTGCAATACCACCACTTTGCTTATTGGAGGCTTGAAGTGGTGAAACCCATGTTTAGTCTCTAGAGCAAAGTTTCTGGCATCCCCCTCCAATACTTCTCCTTCAACCCATGCATGGTACTAAGTACTATACATTTTTATACCTTTTGTGCTTGGGGTTTTCAGAAAAAAAAAAAAAAAAGAAAAAAAAAGAAAAAAAAAAAGAAAAAAAAAGAAAAAAAAAAAAAGTACAGTCGATTCCGGTTATTTGGGACACATTGGGACTAGTGCATTTTGGTCTGATTAAGTGGCTGCCCCAATTATCCGAAGTTTCACGTAAATAGTTAAAAATACAATGGACCCCAGTTTACAATTGGTTCACTGTACAATCAAATCATATTATGATGGACTCACCATAGTAAAGTACCGTTCACCGTGATCATGTTTGTGAATTGAATTTTAATTCTATTAAACAGCGATTCTAATTAGTGAAAATAGGAGGAATATTATCCATAGGCTATAAAAGTAAAGCTATATTAAGCACAGATTTACCCTTTATTACCTTACCAATTAAATGATATGTGAAAATCGGAATAATTAATACGTACTATAATATGTTATTGTTGTTATTTGGTTTTTAGGAGCATTAGCAACTAAGGCCATATTGCTCCGGCAATATGCGATGGTCATTCCCTGACCTTTCCGCATCCTCCGTATTTGGTGGTGACGGGCTCGAACCCCGGTCTAATCAAGAAGCATGTGCTACGCACTGCTGCTCCTTCCCACCTGGCTACGGAGGAGCCGACTATAATATGTACATACTAACTAGTCAACATTTCTGTTCACTGACATTCGTGGGGGGAGGTTAAAATTTAAAACAGTAAAAAGATAAGCAATCAATAACAAAGAACATGGCACACACACACAAGTTGCGAGTAACACGATATGCGAAAGTGAGAACAGAGTAACAAGTTACGAAGCTTTAAAATTAGGAATGAAGAGAAGATTTTGAAAATTATATGACTGAAGATTTCATGGAAGTCTAAACACATTTCACCATAATAATCCACAGAATTTCAGCTGTCGGTATTATCGCAAATTCAATAAGATCGAGTTTACTATCTTTTTATGATAGATTACCCTAACAGAAACACCCAATGAACAGGTGACTGCTAACTGTTTTATGGTTGTGACCTCTAGAAATCCAACCAAACCATGTGGTACGGTCGCAGACAATCGTAGGGTAATCTCCAGTGCTGCGGTCTCCTGCCCTGATTAAACGGCATGTTGTCCCAATTAAGCGAAGTAAACCCTTGCTATTTTCTCGATTGGGTTCTGTTTTTTAAGATTTGCCCCAAATAAATGGCTGCCCCAATTAATCGGTGGCCCAAATAACCGGAATCCACTGTATTTCCTCCTTAGCATATTCACGGGGGACACCATATATTAACACTGTTGGATCAGATAACCGAGGTTTCTCCATTGTAAGTCCTATCTCTTTCAAAGCAGAAGCAGAATAGATTCTATTAGCATCCACCGAATTTGTGGTTTCCACAAGGATTCCCTTATTCCTAAGGAGACAGATACCATTTACTTTCATCTCTTTGTGGTCACGCTTAATGACTTGTGTCACCTTCTGCTTTATATCCTGACTCGAATTCAAGGAAGAGTCCTCAGTAGGCCTAAAAGGTGCTCATTGTCCCTTAAGGCGCTCATTGTCCACAACCAAAGCTGTGGTCGCTGCCTCCATGTCAGCCCAGAGACCATAAATTCTATTAGATGCTGGTTTTGTTATTTTACTTGAATCTTTAGACATTATTTCTCCTAAAGCCCTTCTTATCTTAGCCAATGAATGTCACATACACCTCCGAGGCATGTAATGATCCTCCGAGGTTCAAACCATCTATAAAAGAAATCTCTTGGTCTTCCCTTCTACAAACGTTAACTATTTTATCCCCTGTATCATTTGGGGAATCAAGAACTGCATAGCCCTCACTGTTCTTGGCTGTACTAGCTTGAACTTCTTTAACGAGAGACTGGCTGTTCTTATCTTCTTCATCATTCAAAGTCTTATTTTTGTCCAATTTTGTTTTAAGTTTAGTTTTGTCTTTTTCCCCTTTTGTAACAGTTTTAGGGGCTTTGATTTCCTTTTACCTTTACGCTTTACTGGTGTCTGAAAAGATTCTTTGTTAGGAGACACCTGTTTTGTTGAAAAATCAACAGAAGAAGATGAATATGCTTCAAATTCCTAGGACTAAGTAATATCTCGGTCTTCTTCTGACACTATGTTTATTAAACAAGTAATTCAGAAGACAACAACCAATTAATTTCAACAGTTTAACAATATATGTCTATAGAGATGCTTTACCCAACCCGGGATGAAATCTGTATAAGAGTTGAAGAGTTCATCAAGGTTGGTTTACGGGTCTCAGCCCCTAACAGACAGGGGAAGCCACAAAATTATTTACAAAATGAGTAATTTCAAGTAGATTCTTTTCCATCAAAGATGCTCGACTCCAAAATTAAGAGAGTTATAGCCACTTTAAGTTTCTTTAAAAGTAGCCCAAAACTAGCCCCCCATGTTAACCTATGGGACTTTTCCGAAATGCAAATGTGAAGTCTAACTAATAAAGACTGATATATTCCCAGTATATAGTGACATATAAATATTTAATGGCTTCTCCCTAAAGGGGGGGCTACCCCAAAGCCAGTAAATTTCCAAGGCAATAAGATAACAAGTCTCCATTTTGCATAATGTTATTTTAACGGGACAATGTAAAGCCTATGGGAATTTTCTAAAGGGAAAATCCTCTATAGTAAGCCTATGAGTCTATGGTCTATATATGTTGCTCTTAGAGTTCGAAGACAATTTCCAAATATCAATATCTTGTGTGTCTCTTTAATACCTCCAATAAAATTTTATCCCATGACTCACCGAAGTTATCTCTATCCACGTTATATATTTTATAAACGTACTACCCTAAACCACACTTACACATTAAAAAAAAGAGCACAATTCCATAAGCATTTAACAGAACCATCACTATGCCACCTATGCTGATGATAGCACGTAATTTTTGAGAAACTTTGCCCTGCTCAATCAGCTTCAACTTCTAGAATATCCGCTACCAATTCCTTAAATGCCGATCTCCAGGTAATTCTCCAGTCGGGCAAAAACAACTTAGTTGATTTCAATCCTTCTAAAACTCAGTCTTGTCTTATATTTTGCAAAAAAGATTCTTCTGCTCCTATGCTTATCTTTGGTGACACTCTGATTTCTAGGCATGATGATATATCTCTTTTGGGATTACCCTGACTTCTAATCTCTCTTGGCACAAGCACATTACAAATATTTCTTCCGTTGCATCTAAAAAACTTGGTTTTCTCTTTTGCTCTCAGCATTACTTTTCTTCCAAACAGTTGTTGACTCTGTACAAATCACAAATCCACCCTTCCATGGAAATTGTTCCCACATATGGGGCAGTGCCCCCATATGTGGGAACTTGATTCCATTCAGAAGAAGGCAGTTAGGTTAATTAATGACTCGTCTCTAACAGACTCTCTCCACTCTCTGTCTCATAGATGTTCTGTTTCTGCTGCATGCCTTTTCTGCAGATACTTACATGGGCACTGTTCTTCTGAATTGGCTTCTATAATTCCTGCTCTCTCTTTCAAAACAGTCCGAACACATGCTGCCACCAGCCAACATCCATTTACTGTCAACATCAAACTCACAGAACCAACTTTTCATCTTCCTTGTTTATTCATTCAACTGCCTGCCGTTTTCTGGAACAACCTTCCTTCATATGTATTTCCTAAAAATTACAGTCTACAGAAGTTCAAGTCTAATGTCAACAAATATCTTCTTTTGTCTTCTCAACCTCTAACTCATGCATAGTACTAAGTACAGTACTATAGGTTCTAATACCTCTCGTGTTTGGGGGTTTCATAAAAAAAAAATTCTTCTGGGTGACGATTGCTAAGCACACTGGAAATTTAAAACAGTAATGGAGCAGATATTCAGATCACACTTGCGAATTCAGTGTGGTGAATTTCAACTGAAAATCACCACAGTCCAGTTGTTCTGTGGCAGCAAATCCTCTACTTCCACCTTCATATTAGAACTTTTAGCAATTCTGAGCATATTTGCCCACATACAAGCTCCAAAATACTAAAAATACCTAGTGTAAAGGAGCTAACCGCACATGGTATCTACACCCACACTGAGAAATGGTGCACCCTCTGTTATACTAGGCAATACCACATTAGAAGTTGACCCTCATCACCTAGTGCAATACTACCAAAATGTTTAATAGAGACATTCAGTGGCCAAACCCATGTACAGTCTCTCCTTATTGCAAGAGCATAGCAATAAAAATCTGTATTGCTATGCCCTTGCAGTAAGAATCATCTTTTGACATTATAACGAGCATCATATTGATGATGCTTATTTTAATCTCTAATTGAGAGCTAACAATCCTTACATTTTGTAAGTACAACTTTATAATGATTTTTGCAGGACTAAATAGGACTGATGCTGAACTGAAATTGCTGGTAATGCCCTAAGAGGCATCTGTGAATGGAGGGTTGGATGTGGTTGGAGAAGAAATCTAATATTTTGCCTGTCGGTGGAATTTCTGTATTTGGTGTTCCTGAGGAAGTCATGGTTTATGCCAGAGTACTGGGGTGTCATTCTGACAGATCACCAGAACATCATACTGTAACCTTAATTTGGAAAACAGGAAGAACCTTAGATCCTTTTTATAAAAAAAAATCATCCACAGAAATGAAAGCCACCTCTGAGGCACCGCCTCCTTCAATAACAATGACACCCAAAGGATATCTGTTTATCTTTTGTTCTGCATTTCCTCACCTCACCTCAGAAATAGCACAGATAGATAATAAGCTGGGCATAAAAACCTGTTTCTCAAGTATCAAAATATTTAAACTTTTAAGACATTCTCAGATTTCCACTGGATGCAGAGGGGCATTATACAAAACTGATTGCTAATGCCGTATTGAATACATTTGACAATCTAAGTCTGGAGGACACAGCTCGCCCAAAAGTATCACATACACTTTTGTAACACCACAACCTCAGAAATGGTAGAACAGCATCAGAGAAAACCACATCTTTGCCCTCACCCAGATCATCACCATGGATTCATACTACCACAGGAGGGAATATAAAGAAGCATACTTCATTCAATGGTTCTTGCCATCTTTCCTTGTAAACAGCAACACTGGTAGATACACAACCCATTCTGATTGGCTTTCTTTTGTCAAAGATCCTATGGCCACACAACCTCTTTAAAGAAAATCAGCCCCATTTTGTCAGCAAATACCATTTTATATCTTCCTACAAAATCCTCAAACTCATTGAAGCCAGTGAACTCAATCTTCTTCAAATCTGGCAGATACCTGTGACCCAGATATGGCCTTGGCACACCTTGAGTACAGCTTCCATCATCATGGGCCTTTCTTTGATCTGGGATAATATTGCTTCACCTAGTAACAACATCTTCATTATATCTTTTCAAGGTAATTACTCAAACCTAGAAAGAGACCAACCCTCTTAGCATAAACAACAGCAGACCTTCCTCCAGAGGAGGAAGACACTAGCCAACTAGTAATCCTGATGAATTCATAACTTTTTATGACTTCAAAAGAATGGGAAGTTCCAACAATGAAAGACCCGTTCCTGTTGAAGACAGGCCAGATTTGTTTGTGGTAAAAAGGAAGGCAGGTCTGTTAGAAGTATTCGGTTAACACTGCTAGTATCAAGCATCACGTAATAACCTTTGACCTTTATTTGTAGTGCTTCCTGTAAAACCTATTTGCTTTTGTTTTTTCAGTCACATAAAGGTTCCACTGAGAATAGCTGACAGAATATTTCAATAGAAACAAATCTGGGTTTTTTTTTAATGTTTATAATGCAAGTAACCTTATGTAAACTCTCATCACATTAAATTATTTTCTTTAATACAGAATGAATGCTTTCCTTTTCTACAGCATTTAATTTAAAAAATGAAAAGATAAAAAATAAATAAAAGAACTGTAGTTTATATATATATGCAAATATGAAAAAATACATACTCTTTTTTACTTAATGCCATTTTCTCAATTGCTTGCTCCATAAGTCGATTTGTATCTGATATCATTTTTCGATGTCTGGTTCTGGAAAACACATAATATAATGTATTACATATTCAATTCTTGAGTAGTAATTAATTCAGTAAAAAAAAAAAAAGTTAAAGACAGCAATAATTTTAATAATGATAGTACAGGGTCATCAAGAAATTATGCAAAAGTTCTTAATGCCCATATTTTTTGATGTATTGTGCTGGCAGTACATCAAGAAATTTTGTTGTTGGTGAGTTCAGTATCATTAAACACATAAAACAGAAGATTATTATTCAAGAAAAAGCATATTCGGTATGTGATCACTGTGCATTCAAACCTATTCACAGTTGCCAACTGAAATTTAAAATAGCTGCAGCTAATGTTTCTTCAGAAATTCCCTCCACAGCAGCCATGATTTCATCTTTCTGTATCCTGGATGAATTTCATCCTGGATATACATATATAGATTACAGACAACCTTGTCATTAAAATGTTCCTCCCAAAAATGAATAACTGCATTTGAAACATGGTTTGGCACCATCTTAGGGAAACCGTTTCTTCTATGTTTGTTCCCATGCCTTGAAAATCTAGAACAAAGTGGTCCGGAAGAAGTTTCGGGTAGTGTCCAATGATAGTGTCCAACTGGAATCTAATGATTCCAGCTGATAAAACTGAACACCATACCATGCACATTTTAGGATACAAATGTCTTCATGATGGACAACAAACTGTTGAACTGCTCAGTTTGCTATTCATCTGCCTCATACACATATATTATATTTAATAAAGCAGCTACTAAGGTGGAAGTGCACCTCATCTGTGACCTTATGTGATGAATAACTGTTATGTTCTTTTCCGAATATCAACAAAATTAATCACAAAAGGTGGCTCACCTTTCTTTGTCATCATTGGTTGAGGACTGCTGCATCTGCATTTTGTAAGGAAGCAATAGATATTTGTTTTAAACTCATCTATTGCAACAACCATTTCAAAAATTTCCTTGGGATATGATTACCTTTTTTGTGCACATACAATATTTTTAGGCATCCTCACAGACTTGTTTCTGTCAATAGTACACTTCTCATTATCTAAAACGTTTTATTTCAAGATTTTATAATTTGCTATATTTCAAGGTTTATAATTTGCTAGAGTTTGAGTTTGTGTGTGCACTTCTCAGTATCTCAACCAAAGACCACTATACCAATTCTTTTTTCCTTTCGTTATTACAAAAGAACTGACACTACAAAATATCTATTTCTTTACCTTTAATGATACTGAAAAATACTGGAAACTTCATATTTTGCAAAATTGATTCATTTCAGTTTGGTTCTAAAAAAATTGTTCTCTGAATAGCACTACTAAAAGATGAACTGGTTCTCCAAATATCATTATATTTAAGTTAAGTTAAATGATATTTAGCTTAATTCTTCCAAAACTCAGTTGGAAATTTGCTATTTGTGATTCAGTTTGGGAGGCAGCAGATTTTCAAAATCAAAAAAAATTTGATTTATTCCAAATTCTGGAAGTATTACAAGAAATAATCAAATAGTACTGATTCTGACAAAAAGACATGCTCAAAAACATCTTAATTTTTATAAATATTTTGTAAATATGAAACTGTTTTGCTTTCCTTTACTTTATTACAATTATTAGCACCAGCATCAAATTATTTACAGATGCAAGGCATAGACTTCATGCAAGCTTACTATATTGTAATAATCTTGAAAAATCAAATAAAAAATATGTTCAATAATTTTGAAAAAGTGAGGGAATGAACAGTTGAATTTATTAAATATCTGAGAGATCTTGAATCCCTTAATGAAATTGAACCATACTACCCTGCTATTACACCCAGAAGAGTAAAAAGAATGCCTGGGGAAGTCACCTAGGACTGCCTTATACTAGATCGTTGTATCAAGAAATTTACAAAACTTTAATTAATAATGCAGTAACAAGCATTAAGTTAATATTTAAAACTAAAAAAAAATTATAAGGATTTTTTTCTTTTTTGATCCAAGAAGCCTACATTGTGTAAATCAATTAATAAACAATGATAATAACGGGGGCATTAATTTTTTTATTACAAAATATTAATGTTGACTATACAGAACTTCAGGCTGTCCTCCACAGCCAAGTGGTCAGGAGCGGGAGTGCAATAGCACGCGCTCTTTGAGTAGACCAGTGTTCAAGCCCCTGACTGCTAAATACGGTTGCTCTGCCAACCCGCATTGGACCAGCGTGGCAGATTATGGTCCATTTCCCTCAGCATGAATTGTTGAGGAGGCTTCCATCCTGCAGTGGGTTGATAATGGCTGCAGTTTATATAGAACTGCAGAATGAATTGATTCACTTCAGTGAAAATTATCAGAATTTAGAAATAAAAAAAAAATTGAATTGTGTCTTAGCACCAAAAGGGATAAGTTCATGCAAAAATTGCATTAATTGTATATTTAATGTTAGACAATATAATGTGCATATTTGATGTACAAGTAGCATATGAACGTGTACTTTCTTCTTCTTCTTTATCTTTGCCTTCTTCCCACATTCATATGGGGGAAGAAGGCAATCATTAAATATACAATGCATTAATTGTATATTTAATGTTAGACAATATAATGTGCATATTTGATGTACAAGTAGCATATGAACGTGGACTTTCTTCTTCTTCTTCTTCTTTATCTTTGCCTTCTTCCCACATTCATATGGGGTCGGCATTTCCATCTAACCACAGTTTTATACACTCTGCCCTTCATTCTACAATTTACTTTCTTATCACACAGCACCCAACTCATCTTTCTCCAGTTCAACCATCCACATTTCACTCTATGCTGTATTTCTGCATTCAATCCTCCATCCCTTTCAACGTTCGATCCCAGATACTTAAATTTCAAAACTGATGGTAGCTTTTCCTCCTGCAGTTTTATAGAACTCTCATCTTCTCCATTCAATACCATATATTCTGTCTTTGTTCTACTTATCCTCATGCCTCTCTCTCCCAATGCTTTCCTCCATTCCTCCAATTTCTTCTTTACCTTGGGATGGTTTGCACAGTACGATATCATCCACAAACAGCATACTCCGTGATGCTCTACTCTTCACTTCTCTCACCAACATATCCATTACCAGATCAAACAGATATGGGCTAAGAGCTGATCCCTGGTGCAGTCCAACTTCTACAGAGAACCCCTCAGTCATACCTACACTACTCTTAACCTGAGTCACCGCTTCCTCGTACATTTCCTTCACAAGCCTTATGCACTTTTCTGATGCACCCTTCTCCCTCATGCATCTCCATACCTCTTGTCTGGGCACTCTATCATATGCTTTTTCCAGGTCTATGAGCACCATGTGCAACTCTACTTGCATCTCTCTGTATCTTTCCATTACCTGCCTTAACGCAAAGACTGCATCTGTTGTTCCTCTTCCCGGCATGAAATCAAACTGTTCATCTCCTATTTCCGTCTCCTGCCTTATCCTTCCTTCCACAATTCTTTCCCAGATCTTCAACGAATGAGACATTAACTTTATTCCCCTGTGGTTCCCACATTCCTGCACATCACCCTTTCCTTTATAGATTGGCATATCTCATTGGGTATCCTCTCCTGCTGCCACAGTTTTTCCATAAAGTCCCATAGGATATCGATCCTTTCTTCTCTCAGACTTCTCCATACCTCTATTGGTATCTGATCAATGTCTGCTGCTTTTCCCCCCTCTTCATTTTTCTGAGTGTGCTTTCTACTTCTTTCCTGCTTATGCCTTCCACTACTCTTGCATTCGTCTCTCCATCCTCGCATAATGCTCTTGGGTTTTCCTCATTTAATAACTTCTTAAAATAATCTTTCCACCTTTCCTTAACCTTCTCCTGGTCCTGTATAACCACTCCCCTCTCATCTTTTATCTGTTTTATTGATGAGAAGTCCTTTGATGCCTTGTCTCTCGCTTTGGCTATTCTCATCAATTGAACGTGTACTTTCAACATTAAAAATAATAAAATCATGTTTACATGCCAACGTGGTAGGAGCATTTTACAGGCTTAATTAATAATGATAATTATTATTATTGTTGGCCATATGGTGCAAGGAAGCTTAAGGCTTATGCTGCACCAGCCAAAAAAAAAAAAAAAAAAAAAAATTTCTGAATTACCCTGAGAGAGAGAGAGAGAGAGAGAGAGAGAGAGAGAGAGAGAGAGAGAGAGAGAGAGAGAGAGAGAGAGAGAGAGAGAGTCAGAAGTAGAAAGGAATCACCAAGAAAGAGAAGAATGATGATATCCAGATGAGGACCCTGGGTGTGCAAGCCCATACTCACCAGATGTGAGCCCTTGGGGATAATATAGAGTAAGATGTGCTACATTCAACAGAGCTTAATAAAATTCTATATTCTTAATAAAATTTTATATTCTGTGCTTCTCAAAGCACAGAATATAAAAAAATTATTAATGCCATAATTCTTTTTAATCATAAAAGTACCTAGTTTGTTTTTGTGCCTGGTTTATTTAATACAAAAAGAGGGCTGTTTATTTTTTACACACAGACTTTCTGTTTCTTTTTTTTGCTTTTATACCAATTGTATTTGTTAATTTGGTTATAATAAAGGAAATATAAGTAAACTGTTCTAATTAATTTTTTAACCATACATACCTAATTTAAATCACATGTTTAAGTATATATGGGGCCCTAAAGTTCTAATTTTTTGGTGGGCCTTTTATCTTCAGTCTGATCCTGATTTCACATATAATTTGATTGGTTGGCAAAGCCAGAAAGAGGCATTTCTGCACCTAAGGCAGTTATCTGGAAGTGTGCTACCCCCTTCCCAGCTGAAATCATACGAACATAGAACTTAAACTCCTTAATTCATGTGCTCCTTCCAGCCTTCATCACAACACCCTTGTTCTGGCTCTGTTGAATGATATCCTCATTTAATAATGTCTCATTTTATTTTCAACAGGCTTAAATACATTCTATTAATATGTAAAAATAAGAAGCCAACTAATTGTGATTGGATAAAACAACTTTTATTAAAAATATATTATGTGATGATAGCAAATACTTCTGCAACCTGATTTGTCCTGCTCAGTAAGGCCAAGTTACTTTTAATACTACTCAATAATTTTATTGGCTGTTTTGCTTATAAAATGAAGTTTCCCATTTTATTTTCTACAGGCCTCATTACATTCTATTAATGTGTTAATTAAAAAAAAAAAAAAAAAACTGAATTTTATCTGACACCAGAGCTTGTTCTATTTAGATTTAATGCCAGCATTGTGCAGAATGGCAATGAGTTCTAAATGTGGTATGCAAAGTCATTGATACCAGAGTTGATATATGTGACTGCATATTCACATGGTTGGTAGCCACAGAAAGAGAATAAACTCTTTGAAAAGAAGAAGTAGTAGTATTAAACAGAAAATTTTGATCAAGAACCCAAGGAGACACTGTATACAGGAATAAAAGTTAATCATGTAAGGAAATTTAAAGGCATTTTAAAAAATATTTTATTTCTAAATGCAATATATTACCTTAAACTATTGGTCAAAATTTGCAGCATATTTCAGCAGAAATGAGAAGCTTGTAATCATGAAACGCAAGCAGAGCCCAAAAATTTTGAACAATGATCGAAGGGAGATATTCTACATTTATAAAACAAATTAGAGACCACATTGCACTCTTAATAAATTCACTTTTCAATCAAAAATAGTTACCCTGTTAAAATATAAAATATTCATAGAGAATCTAAAAATAAAAACTTTCACAAATAAAATCACTTGAAAACTGGCTAATTGAGAATCATAGTTCAACCTTACTGTGATCTGCCCATCAAATCATAGCATGATTTTATGGGAAGGTGAACATAGCAACAAGAATGAGTCAGAATTCTCTCTCATGTAAATGAATGGTCTTTTACAACAAGCTGCATAGATTATGTTTTATAAAGCAATCAGTAGCAATAATATCATAATATATTACCTGTAGTCCAGGACTGTAGAGGTTTGATATGGAATAGTGTCAAGAAGATTTAGTCTTGGCTGAAAGATAAGGCAGATGTCAGTAAACTGTTCTGAACTTTAAGTTTTGACACATTTTATTTTTTACTGGGACTTGAATAAAATGGATTATTAAAACAATATAAATGATAGATTTTACATAAGGAAATATACTGAGGTCATGGGATATTAAAATTGTTTCATAACATAGAATGTTGTTTTGTTTGTTTGTTGTTTGGTTTTTAGGAGCATTAGCAACTAAGGCCATATTGCTTCGGGGATATGCGGTGGTCATTCCCTGACCTTTCCGCATCCTCCATATTTGGTGGCTCACGGGCTCGAACCCTGGTTTAATCAAGAAGCGTGTGCTACACACTGCTGCTCCTGCCCTCATAACATAGAAGGTATAGAACTTGCTACACTTCAATAATATTCTAAAATTGGCTTTTTCTGGATTCCTATCAAATCCTATCTTCAGAAGAAGCAGGTCAACAATTCTAAAATAAATGAAATAGAGAGACAAAAGATTAATACCTAATTGAATTTTTGACATTCGGAGATATTTAATAATTTTGTGATTATGGATTAATTTTGCTTAATTTCTTTAACAAAAATTTCAGTATGATCTAAGAAGTGATACTGATAGAAACTTTTTCTCATGATACAAACAAATTTATTGGAGTAATAAATTTCAAAACCTTTGCCAGTTTCTTGATCATGTGCTACAACACCACAAAAAGATATACAAAGTTCACTGAAGTGACATCATGCAGATCCACAGATTATACTCAACATTAACTTTAGATTCTCCTTCTCCTCCTATCTACAGTAGCATCATGTCACAGTTATTTTTTGAAAGCACTGACCTATGTGTTCTCGATATTCCTCCCATTGTTTCTATTTATAAGGCAATGTTGAAATTTCCTAATGTATCACTTCTTTAATTTTCCTTTTTTTGTAAAATCTTATTTAAAATTATTTAATTGTAAAATTATGCCTACTCAATGACTTCTGATATTTTTGTTTCCTTTATCCATATGCTTTTGTACTTCAGTTCTGGCTAAAACCTTCATCCTGCCTCCCCATCATGTATCTTTTCTAAAACCTGCATCTCTCCCCAGTTGCACATGTTTTTGCAGATTAGATATCTTTAGTTTTATGGTGAAGTATCATCTTCAAGGAAGTTCACTGTAGTGATGCTTTTTATTAATGGGTTTAAATATTACCCCTAACCCATGGTTTTTACAAATACTTTTTATTTTTTTCCCCAATATCTTAACATAAGGCACCACATCTTTGCTTTCTTATGACTGAATATGTTTGGCTTTTAGATTTTTTTTTTTTTTATTGAGCAAATACTGTGCAATCAATTGTTGCCTAAAATACACCTTATATTTCCTAATTGTCCTCTCCAAAAATTTCTTTATTGCAAACCTTTATTGCAGGTTAGTTTTAATAATCGCTTTTTTTTTTTGTTACTAGAGTGATTCTAATTAAAATTAATAAAATTTCCTGAATATTTTTCTGCAGTGAACTGTGTTGATGTGTGATGTTTGAGAAGTGTAACAGTTTGTGCAGAATAAGGTCTGTTGAATTGATTGTAATGTAAAAATGTAATGCACTTTCTTCAATAAAACTATTAATAGCATTTTCAGTAATTGGAGATGGTCAATAATGCACAGAAGAAAAAGACCGAGTTCAGAAGTCTCAGGAAGGAACTTTAGCACTAATTAAGTAATTAGAAGAAAGTGGACCATCCACCATCACACACATGGTGAGCAGTCAGCCAGTTTCTCTCTGACTGCACACATGGTGAGCAGTCAGAGAGAAACTGGCTACCAAATTTCAAAATTGGAAGGCACACCCTAAGATGGAAGGTTGCTTAGATGTCCTTTATGCCAAATCTGATTGAAAGCCTTACAAAAGTCAAGAGCAACTATTTATATTATTTGAAACTTTTCTATGGAACATTGTTCACAGGTAGTAGCTTGAGCCAAGAGATCATCAAGTGTACCAGCACTGATGGAATTCACATTGGCAATCGTTAATCACACTTAAGGTTTTGAGGCAATGTAATATTTGGCAGTTTGTGTATTTCTGGATTTCGCTTATTACTTTGGAAAGGGAAGAGATAAGCATAACGGGGGGGGGGGGGGGCAACGACTGGAAGGAGAGGATTTGTCACTCTTTTTGGGAATTAGCCAGATATGAACGTATTTATACCACACAGGAAGAAAAACACAAATGGAATAAGGTAATATAAAAAAAGGCAACACAAAATATGAATTAACTCTGGCGCACAGGTTTTAAGAACAAAGAGAGAAATACTTTCATGACCCTGAAGATCTGTTGGAATTAGAATTTTTCAGGATTTGCCTATCTCTTTTTATAATAAAAAAAAAAAAAAAAACCCCAGAAGTGAGTGGGATTTATATATAGGAAAGGTGGAAGTATAAATGAACAGAAATTGGAACATGACTCTGCCAAAAGACCAGAAGACTCAATTACCCTTCGTTACATCTTCTTTGAGATTTTTCTTGTGTGAAAGATACATGTGGGAATTTACTGTAAATTTAAGTTAAAATTAAATATTTCTCATCATGTAAATATTGAGTAAATTCTTTGTTTATAAGGTATGGTTAATAAAAATTTACCCTCACTTAAAAATATTTCAGTTAGGAATTTGAAACTTCGCTGGCAATTTCAGCCTTATCTATGTATCCACCTTCAAGTCCTACATATTTTTTCCATCTATGGATAAGCTCTTTCAGGAATCTTGAATAGAACTCTCCACACTTTGAGCAGAAAACCAGGCTTCCACTTCATTAATTACCTCCTATTACATTACAGAGCCACATATTTCAGTCTGAAATCTGTGGCCCAGTAATGGTTCTTCCCTTTAGGGAAGGGGAAGAAGTCTGAAGGTGAGAGATCAGGAGAATAAGGTAGGTTGCTGCAGTTTTCAAAGCCACACCTGTTGCAAAATCCACAGTGAGAGAAGCCTTGTGAGCATGTTGACTAGGAGATGGACACTTTTGGATAACTTCTTGGGTCTATTCAACTTGATGGCTTTTCTTAACTTTCCCAGGAGGTTTCTATAGTATTCCCCAGTAATGCTGTTACCTTCTGGTAATCTGTAAGGATATCTTTAGAGTCCCAGAAGACTAAAAACATGACCTTGTTGGCAGAAAATTGAACTTTGGCTTTTTGGAGAATTGGAAAGATGAATATTTCTTTGTTTGCTCATCTACTTTGTTTCTGGGTCATAGTGATGTACTTAGCATTTATCCATAGTCACAATTTGGTCAAAAAATCATCAAAAATCATCAACATAAAGCTCCAATAATTGTGTGGAATGTGCTTTCCTGTGGAGCTTTTACAGGGATGTCAACATCTCAGAACCCATTCAGCTGCCACCTTAGACATGTGTAGGAATTCATTCATTATGGTGCAAACAGACCCATGGCTAATGTTCACTTCATTTGCTATAAAATTTATAGTCACACTTCTGTCCTCAAGGAGTAGCTACTTCACTTTAGCCACAATGGCAGTGTTGCAACTGAGATAGGTCTTCCTCCTGTTGGGTCATCATGTACACTGCATGATGACCTATATTACGTCTATTTCAATTTTTCACAGTCTCATATGATGGCAGTCCTCTCCCACATACAGCTTTCATCACCTCATGGATTTGTTTTGCATCTTTGCTTTGCAAATGAAGAAATTTTATAATGGATCAGACTCCAGCTTTCTCCAGATATCAACTCTTGCTGTATTCATGACACTAGTTTGGTAGTCACTGTATCTAAAAAAACAAATAAATATACATCAACTTATGAGACTTAGTAGTATAAATGAGGTGTGGTGATAAAGTTCCTGGACTGGTACTGTTGCAGTCACATTCAACAAGTTTGAAAAATGGAAGTGGTACGTTGTTGTTCAAACTTCCTTCAATAGATGGTGGTACAGAGACTATCCAGTAGGCTGATAGGTTCCAAGTAACAAACAGTTTCATTAGTAACATTAACGTTAATAGGCGCCTCCGTAGCCAAGTGGGCAGGAGCAGCAGTGAGTAGCACACGCTTCTTGATTAGACCGGGGTTCGAGCCCATGACAAACAAATATGGAGGATGCGGAAAACTTTCGGAACGACCACCACATATCCCCGGAGCAATATGGCCTTAGTTGATAATGCTCCTAAAAACCAAATAACGAACAAACGACAACAAACAAACTTAACGTTAATAAAGATTTATTTATAATGTGTGTTAGCTTGTTCTGCTGGGTTATGTTTCAATATTGCGCAAATTGCTTAAAAATTTGGCAGCACATTGATATTATAAAATAGTTAATGACAATTTGGCCTTTTCAGAACATGAAAAGAAGGGCTTTCTCAAAATCCCCCTCTTTTGTTTTTTTGGATGGCAGGATTTAAACTGCCTAGTAAATTCAACGACTTCAATGCTCGTATCAGAACTAATTTAGCCTTTACCATGAGATATCTTATTACTGCATTACTTTTAAACAAATGGCATCAGGAAAAGGTCATTCTACAATTATCTAAAGATAATGTTATGGTATCCTGTTTGGAGACAGCTTGTATCAAAAGCAGAGGTCAGTCTGTGTTTTGTTCACTTATGAATGAAAAACGCAGTGAACATAGATTGTAGATCAATGAAAATTGGTCCTCTGTACAAATGCTACCACACTTAAATGCAGCTTAAATATTGCTGGTCAGAAAAAAAAAAAAAAAAAAAGAGAGCAAGGGGTGAGGGTGAATGAGAAACACTTTTCACAATTTTGAAAAGGCTAAAATAGCATTAATCATTTGAAGTTTTAACTTTACATACCATCATGCAGTTCTCACTGGATAACTTCATTGCTACTATTTTGTAAAGAATTTTCACTAGAGATCATGTGCTATGTAATGAGAAGGCAATCCTAAAACAGGCCCTCATAGCAGTGTCTCATCTTTTAAATATGGATGAATTTTAAATATGATAGAGTAACCATTTAAACAATGCCATTCATTTAAAATTGTGAAATACCATTGCCAAGGCAAAGTTTATTCTGCTGTGAGCATTAAGATCATTGCCTTAAGTAGCCAGTTCAAATCCTTCTATCCAAAACCAAAAGAGAGGATGAAAAAGCCCTCCTATTTTTTATAATTTTGCAGCATGGTTGTTAACTGCAGTGCACTAAAAGGTATAACTTACTGCTAAATAAATAGGAAGCTATAGTACTAAAATTTACCTTTATTATTCGGCGAGCCTTCTTAGATACAGAGAGAGTAGAAGGGTGATTCCCATAACTAGACATTTTTATGGGGCTATCAGTTACAGACTGATAGAGAGAATCTCTTCTTTTCTGAACAAAAAAATAAAATCAAATAATGTTACTATAGCTACCAATATGTTAAATTTTAAGCTGAGATTAAATTAGCACAAAATGAAAAATATAGTATTCTGACAGTGCATTTATTATGATTAGATTAGGGTGACCAGATATCCAATTTTTGAGGAAGGCGTCCTGTTGTCCTGAAAAAGATGAAAGCCAGATAGTTTCAATTTTTCCAATGATGCCATTTTATTTAGAAGTTACACGAAAATTTTGTTACCCATGTATTTTTCATAAGGGTTTTTTTTTTTTTTTTTTAATTTTATTAGGTATTGGTCAATTGACTACACAAAGGAAATAATTATTAATACTGTTTTGACTAAAACAATCTCTTATACTGGTAACATTCAGTTCCATAAGTACAGTCAGTTCTGCTATAATGTGCATTTTTGCAACGTGAATTTGTTCTATCACAAATTGATATATTAGGGAACAATGCGAGTATAACACAATTTTTGCATTGGCTCATACACAATTTCATCTGCAAGTAACACCAGGTGAATACAAAACCCGGCACTAAGTTGAACTTAGTGACCTGCATTTGCAATAATACCGATAGCTGGAATTTTGTGGGTTTTTATGTTATTATTGTGAAATATGTTTCTCCTTCCATGAAATCTTCAATCATATAAAAAACATAAATAAATTTTCAAAATCTTCTCTTCATTCCTATTTTTTAAGCTTCGTAAACTTGTCTCACTTGTGCAATTTGTATGTCCCGTGTTCATCATTATTGATTGCTTATCTTTTTTTACTGTTTTAAATTTTACACTAAAAAAAAAAAAAGAAAGAAAATATCAGTGAACAGAAATCAAGCAAACTTCATATCTTGTCAAGGTAAAGTGCTATAGTTACTGTAATATTCATTTATTTATTAAAAATTTAAGATGTTTAAACCTGCATTAGCAATTTTATTGGTTTTCTAACTTTTTTTTTAGTTTTACTTACCAGACTGAACATGTTTTTTAAGTGCTCTGCCCCTATCCTTATTTTTCCCATAAGCCCTGTTGTTTTTAATGTGTGAAATACCGTAACACAGAGATTTTTAGGAACACATATACTGCATTGTAGCAGAATTGGCTGTACAACATAATACGTAGATAATGTTTCAGGGTAAAAGTATTTAAAAAAATTAATCATGATTAAAATAATGCCTACTGATTCAACATCTGTTTCCAACAGGAAAGAATAACATAACATAAGACATAACGTTGTAACATAAGACACTGTAACATAAGAGCAACATAAGTGTAATCTGTGATAAATGATGTATATTTCTTAAATAACTTAGGAGGCAGTTATACGTTTGTAATTCACATTCACGCTAAGTAGTTTCATATGTCACATTGCTAGTTCAAAGTGTATTCCATGTTTTATTTTTCAAAATCAGGTCCTTAGATTAGATCAGAACACCAAAGTTACTAATTCTTACTGCAAATCACTTACTGCAAAAAATAAAAAAATACTAATAGTAACAGATAATGCTCAATGATCGATTGAATATGTGTCTTGCTTACTGGACACATAAAAGAAAAAAAAAACTAATTCTGTTAGAAGAATGATATTACCACATTAGCATTAATATTACTAGTGGCATATGATGCAAGAAAGCAAGCATATACAGCATCAACCAAAACGTTTGTCTAGTTCTTCCTTGAATTTCTTTAAGTTATCAGCTTTCACAATGACAGATGGAAGTTTGTTCCAGCAATCAACCACACACTGGCTAAAGACAAGTTCCCACACATCTATTCTACAACTGTCCTTAATCAATTTGAATTTATGCTCCTTCAAGTGCATAATCTGAGCAAGAGTTCCATCAGCACTGAGCTTTCTCAAACCATTCAAAGCCTAAAACACCTCAATCAGATTGCCTTGCAGGTGCCTAGTCTCCAGACACTGCAATTTGCAGGACTGATGCCTTTCTTAGCAAGAGAACCCCTCTGTTCAGCACCCCAATCTCGTTGCTCTTCTTTGTATACATTCCAGCAATGCCACATCCTTCCTAAAATGATGCCTCCAGACCTGCATGCGGTATTCAAGGTGTGGCCTGATCACTGCCTTATACAATGGTACAATCATCTACTTATTATTGCTAGCAAAATTCCTGTATATCATTGACAAAACCCCATGAGCTGTCCTGGCAGCCATCTGCATTGCTCAGAGAACTTCATATCTGACTCCACAATTATCCCAAAGATCTTTTTTCATTTTCCACTACCCTAAGTGTAGCACCACACAGTTGATATGTTATCCTGGGGTTACTACTACCCATATGCAGTACTTTGCATTTATCAATGTTAAACTTCAATTGCCATTTCTCAGCCCATCTGTTGCAGTAGCATACTGTTATTACTGTCATTAAGCACCCTGCAAACCTTTTTATCATCTGCAAACTTGGATATTAAGCCCGATATACCTTCATCAATATCACTGATAAATATAGAAAACAACAATGGGCCCAACACCAAACCCTTGGGGACTCCACTAATAAAATTAGTCCATGAAGAGCAATGTCCATTGATTACCATTCTCTATCTTCTCTCACTCACCCATCCCTTTATCCATAGCAGCAACTTACCTTTAATGCCACACTGCTCCAATTTGTACAGCAGTTTTTTTTATGTACAACAGTATCAAAAGCAGTCCTGAAATCCAAGTATATTATATTAAAATTATTTTCTGCATCCAGTTCCTCTGTGACCAATTTGTATTAACCAATCAAACTGGTCAAACAAGATTTCCCCTTAACAAACCCATGCTGTGTTTGAAGTATAATTGTGGCCTTGTCTAAATGACCCTGCATTACTTCTTTTACTAATGACTTCATTATCCCAAGAACAGAAGTTAATCTAAGGTCCATAATTACTTGTATCACCCTTTGATTCCCATCCCCCTTGTGAACTGGGAATACATTCACACATCTCCAGTTACATATATCCGCACATCTCCAGTTACAGTTGGATTCAGAGGAGGTCTGCAGGGACCTACCCTGAATCCAAAGGATGCTCTCATAATTATGGATAAGGGTTTGCTTACTTCCTTCACTGCCTCACTTAATATAACTGGATAGATCTCATCCACCCCAGGTGCCTTTCTTATGTTTGACTTCAACAATTTCTCTTCCACTTTCGTCTTAGTTATTACAAAATCATTCAGCTCCCTGTTAGAGCTTGATAAACTTCTGCCATCCCCTTCCCTAGAGAATTCATGTGTGAATGTAGATGAAAAATACTCATTCAGTTTGTCAGCATCCTGAACAGGATTATCAACAGTCGAACTGTCAATATCAACTGGACCAATTTCATTTATCCCCTTCCTTCTAGAGTTCACATAGGTAGAGAAGTCTTTACTGTTTTTCTTTGCATTCTTTGCCAAAAAATTTCTTGTAATCTACCTTTGCTTACCTGACATCCTAGAAATCTGCTGCTCTTTCGAATTTTAAAAAATTATGGCAATAATTTTTTTTAGTGAAATAAAAATGTTTGTATGAAAATGGCATATCTGCAGTGTAGGCTGAGAGAAGAATTTGAAAATAGTTTAAGTTTAAACTTGTAGTGAGGTGGGGAAATACCTAATTACATTTGTTTTTAATTTCATGAACAACTTAAAAAAAAATAAGAATGTAAATTACTGACAAAGTTTAGCATAGGACATGTAAAAATTGGATCGTTATTATGCAAAAATTATATTGTGCTGCTAAACAGCAGCTTGAAAAAATTTGTGAATAAATTAGACATAGGTCACAGAGAATTTAGCATGAAAATTAATTACACAAAAGCAAAAGGTGTGAAAGTGAGAAGAGACAAAATTTTAAAATGAAATTTTAGTAAATAACCAAAAACTAGAACAAGCTAGTAATTTTGTCTCTTTGGGAACAAACTTTAATGAAGATGGAAGATTATGGAA
The DNA here is from genome assembly GCF_048544385.1 of Mastigoproctus giganteus. Taxonomy (NCBI): domain Eukaryota; kingdom Metazoa; phylum Arthropoda; class Arachnida; order Uropygi; family Thelyphonidae; genus Mastigoproctus; species Mastigoproctus giganteus. Next base: position 36,727,021 of record NC_143581.1, read on the forward strand.
ATAATCTAAAAAAAAAACAGAAAAAGTAAAGCAGGAAATCCAGAAAGCCAATTAAACAAAATTCATCTTGAGCAAAAGAGAAATTTGTTATTTGTAATACATTTTTAAGCCTATTTTAACTCACGGAGCTGACAGCTGCATAAGAAAGTGCCTCCATAGCCAGGTGGGCAGGAGCAGCAGTGCATAGCACTCGCTTCTTGATTAGACCAGGGTTTGAGCCCCATGACCACCAAATACCAAATCCTTAAAGGTGCAGGGAAACATTGCCTACCTACTTTTCTCACAGATTCAAGTTAAATGAATTTAGTGGGCCATTAAGTTTACAACAGGCAGACATCTGGAATATGATATCTTCTTGATTAATTGGTTGTTTAGAAAAAGTGCTAATGCAACTAAGACCATGTATCATCAGTATATATTGCCTATAAGTTGGATGCATTCTATGATCAGTTTGCCTGTGGAATAAAAGTATACCACAGGCAGACTGTGGTATATATGACCTCAGATAGTCAGCCCCTACCAAGGCTGACTATCTGATGTCATGATGTGAAAAAAGCCCACAAAAGTTCAAACCAAGGTCTTTTCCACACTTGAAAGAACAGCAATCACTGCTACTTTGATAGCTACAACAATTATCTTATTGAACAAGAAACACATTCCCCTGTACTTGCATTTAATTTTTAGTGCTTATAGTGCTTATAAAAGGTCTAGTCAAAAAGTTCTAAAATTTTATTTATTACAAAAGAGACAGTGGAGGTAGTGGGCCAAGGCAATCAGTAAATGTAGGGAGAGGCCACCTCTCACCTCTGCAAGTAATAATGAGAGAAAGCTTGTGATAAATAAGCTGCTTATTTATTTCTTCCTTCAATTTTTTTTTTTTTTTTTTGTCCAAAGAATCAAAAGGGGGGGCACAGGGGTTACTATTCAGGCAGACCTGAAATTTTCCATGCAGTGTAAATAGGTGATTCATGTGTTACTATGTTTAGTGATTCATCAGACATAGCATCGAATGAATCATCCATTTATTTGCAGTCAGTCTGAATTATCATGTGTTGAACAGAAGGTGTATTATGTGTTTCACTGCATTTTGAAATGAACAATTTTACTGAGTAGTGAATTTGAAATAAATTTTGCTTCAAATCAGGTAAAAGAAATAGCTCTCAGAGAGGCTGCTACATGTTCAAAGACCTTTCAGTGGTTTTCAAAGTTTAAAGAGGGCTACTTGTCCAGTGAAGATAATCCTTCTCTGATTCCCTTTCAACTTCAGAAAAGCAATGATTCAATCATTCATGTTCGTGAAGTGATTAAGAGCGACTAATGTTTAACTATGTGTAAAGTTGTTAGTGAAACTGGTATATCTTGTGGGATATGTTAATCAATTTTAACACAAGATTTGGGAATGCAATACATTTCATCCACATTTGTACCTTGCATTTAGCATTAGCTTCAGGTTCTTAATCTTAGCAAGTGGAAGTATCTCATCAACACTGAACAAGCTCAAACCATTAAAGGTCTTATACACCTCAATTCGATCACCTTGCAGGTGCCTACTCTCTAGACACTGCAATTTTTTTACAGAACTTAAGCCTTTCTTTGTAAGAGCAACCATTTGTTCCATCCACCAATCTCATTCACCTTTTTTGTACTCGTTCCAGCTGCTCTACATCCTTTCTAAAATGTGCCTCCAGACCTGTATGCAGTACTCAAGGTGTGGTCTGACCATTGCCTTATACAAAGGTATAATCACCTCCTTGTCTCTGCTAGCAAAATTCCTATAAATCATTGGCAAAACGCCATGACCTGCTCTGGCGGCCTGTCTGCACTGCTCAGAGAACTTCATATCCGACTGCACAATTACTCCCAGGTCTTTTTCACTTCACTGATGACAACAGAGAGAGAAAATAAAGATAATCTCAATCAGATGTGAAGATCGTGCTTATTGCGTTTTTGACACATATGGCATGTTAAATATTAGTTTGTCCCATGCAGTCAAACAGTGGACTATGAATACAAACAGCATCACACAATCTATGGCAACTGAATGATGCTGTTTGGAGAAAATGGCGAGAAGCGGTGAACTTCAAGGAACTGTCACTCCATCATAACAACACTTTTGCATACTCGGCACTTCTCATTCAATTTGTGAAGCACTCTGACACACTGCAGCCACCCTATCTGCCCCATCTGAATTTAGTGCCCTGTGATTTATTTTGCTTTTCAAGATTACTGAAAGATCATAGATTTGCAATGATTGAGGAAATTATTCAGAGCTCAACACGGGAACTATGAGTAATTCCAAAAGAAACCTATCAGGAATGCTTACAGAAGTTGCACAGATGCTGGAATCAGTGTATACACTGATTCCAGCATCTGTGCAACTTCAAGCAGACTACTTCAAAAGGGATCTGTCCAAATAGTTGGTAAGCTTCATTGTTTCTCAAATATTAGTTCAGTCCTTGATTATTTTGATCACACCTTATATGTTAGGAGAATGCCTTCTGTGCAAAGGAAAAAACTGGAATAAATAAGTCTTTAGAATTTTTTAGTATATATTAGATTTATTTCTGTATTTTAATATTATCTGGAGGATATAATAAAATGGTTAAATATTAAACTGAGGTAAAAATCCATATCATATAAGTTATTTGGCAGGAAAGAGATAAATATTCACACCGACTCAGAAAATGCTACCTACGGGATTAAAGAAATATTAAAGCAATATTTAAAATTCTCATTGGTTATATATGCATTCTGTTAAAATATTAATACACAATAATTTAAGAATTATTTAATACATTGAATTTAATTTTAGTTTTTCATTTAAATATAATTTTTCATTTATCTAAAATAAGTATGAATTATTTTCATTAACAAAAATACAATTAAATTTAATCTAAAAATGTTTGGCTTCAATAGAACAAAAAAAAAAAAAAATAAGATCTGTAAATATTCAATTTACCTGTGCTTTAAATGGAATAATAATAAAGGTCTCTATTTGTTCATTGGCTATGTATGCATCTCGTAAATGTCCATTTCCAGGTTCAATAAGAAAGTCTCCCTTCAACTGATCTTTAGTAGCCTTTGTGATATGAACATGCCTATGTAATTGGAAGGAATTCTGGTTTTGTCATTCCTGCTGGAAAAAACATGCCTACTTATATTTTTAGAGGCATGATTAGCAACTTATTTCAGTTAACCTTATTCACTAAAGGAGAGTATTGATAAACTAACAGCTCATTATTAAATCTCGCTATCCAAATAACATGTATAATTAATTAGAGTTGTTAACAAATGAATAGTTCTCTTATAAAATCACTACACAAAATAACATACATAGATAATATTGTTTCAATTTTTCTCAATACCAATACAGCATTTTTTCCTAAACTTGTTAAAAGCTGAAAACTTTCGGAATATTGTAACAGTTTTAAATGAATTTTAAAAAGTTATTGTTTTGAGAAATGTTCCTCCATGGAGTATGGGTATCACACCTTGGCTCCTCCAAAAAAAATATTGCAGATTTTCTGGAAGAATTTTTTGGTGGACCAACTATTTTAAAGAATTCACTGAAATATGAATTTTCACTAAGGCTCTTGCACATTACAAGAACATTAATAAAGCAATACATAATCTTGGACAGTTTTTAATTCCTCTCAGTGGAACAACTGAAGATGGAAGGCAATCAGAAAAGTAACCATGGAAGGTACTAAGTGCATGTTATACCAATTCAGAGATACACTTCATGGTTTTAATGGTTGTCAGATGAACTGATCAGACTAGTTACAGAGAAGAAAAATGCAAGGGATAAATTAGCAAGGGACATGAAATCCTAAGGCAAGTACAAACTGGTCACTAAGGAGGTTAGGCAAGCTAAGGCAAATTATGAGAAGTCCTTGATTAAGAATGCAAAGAAAGGGATCAAATTCTTTGCTTATGTAACACCAGAAGGAAAAGGATGAACAACATTGGCCCACTGCATATCAATGGCATAACTACTGATGATCATCCTGTTTAGGTTGCTGACAAACTAAATAAATATTTTGCATTCACATTTGTGCATGAAGAAGTTTTTAGGGACGGGAACACCAGAAGTACTACAAGTTATAACCATAACCTAAATGATTTTTGTCATAACTGAGAAGAAAGTGGAAGAGTATTGCTGAAGCTAAAAGTAAATAAAGCACCTGGGGAATCCATCCAATCATATTAAAAGAAGCAGCAGAAGAGATAAACAAACCCTTGATCATCATTATGAAAGCACCCTTTGATACATGGGGGGGGGAGAACCTACAACTTAAAAGTGTGCAAATGTGTCTCCTGTTGTTGTTATTTGGTTTGTAGGAGCATTAGCAACTAAGGCCATATTGCTCGGGAATATGTGGTGGTCATTCCCTGACCTTTCCACATCCTCCGTATTTGGTAGTGACGGGCTCAAACCCCGGTCTAATCAAGAAGCGTGTGCTACGCACTGCTGCTCCTTCCCACCTGGCTACAGAGGCGTCTATGTGTCTCCTATTCACGAAGGAGGATCAAAGGACAACATAAGCAATTATAGACCTGGAAGCTTTACTTCTATTTGAGGGAAAATAATGGAGTCAGTTGTTAAAGAAGTATTGCAGGATCATCTTAACAGGAATGAAAATCCTGGAAATCACATCATGGGTTTGTTAAGGGGGATTCCTGTCTGACCAATCTGACTGGCACAGTAACAAAGGAATTGGATGTAAACAATAATTTGGACATCATATATTTAGATTTAAGTAAAGCTTTAAACACTGTTCCACACAACAGACTGCCATACAAATTGGAGCAGTGTGGCATTAGGAGCAAGTTACTGTTACGGATAAAGGGATGGCTGAGTGGCAAAAGCCAGAGGGTCGTTATAAATAGGCACTGCACTTCATGGATTAATGTTATAGTGAAGTCCCTAAGGGTTCAATGCTGGATCCCTTACTGTTTATATACAGAGTATTTCAAAAGTGATGATCAATAATTTAAAGGTGAACTATACAAACTACAATATGCAAAAAAAATCTAATAAACATGGGTCCTTAAGTGAATCATTTTCGAGATATTGCACATTTCTAGTTGGGATCCACCACTGACTTGTTTGTTTAGGTTAGGTTATGCTCATTCTCTCCCTTTCCCCTCTCAATGCTCTGAGATGTAGCAGGCATACTAGTACTTGTCAAACATGGAAAGAGGTTACAGCAACGAAGAATATGCGGCCATGCACTTCATGTATGGTAAAGCCAACGGCACTGCGCTCGAGGCTACACGTCTTTTCCAAGAAGCATTTCTCCACCAAAGGCAGCCCAACAGGTGCATATTCATCAGGGTACATCAATGCCTTAGAGCAAATGGGCACTTCACACATGGAGTACAAGCAGGTAGGCCCAGAAGCATAACACCTGATGTTGAAGAAAGGGTGTTAGAAGGAATAAAACAAAATCCAGGAATTTCGACAAGGAGGGTTGCTCTGCAAGAGCGTGTACTGAGTCATAGCAGTGTGTGGCGAATTTTATATCGGCAATTACTTACCCCTACCATATCCAGTATGTACAAGGTCTCAGCAATACAGACTACCCTCCCAGAGTGAACTTCTGCCAGTGGATGCAACAACATTGTGTCCTGAACCCCCAATGTTTAAACAACGTTTTGTTCACTGACAAAGCTGGGTTTACTTGTGATGGTATTTTTAATTTTCATAACTGACACACTTGGTCCGACGAAAATCCTAATGCAATTCATGAGTCACGACATCAGCAACATTTCTCGTTGAATGTCTGGTCGGTTTGTGGAATTGACTTCCATCACTTGTTGTTGAAGTTGATAGCCTAAACAAATTTAAGGCTCAGCTGGACAGGTATTTCGAACGAACGGAGGGGTGAAATGGGAGTAGTGGTTGTGTTTTTTTTTTTTTTTTTTGGCTGATGCTGAATAAGCTTGCTTTCTTGCATCATATGCCTCTACTAATGCTAATACTAGGAGACCATCTAATTGGACCACACTTTCTGCCAAACAGGCTAACAGGAGAGCTGTACCTTCTGTACCTTCAGTTCCTGAAGAATGTTCTTCCAGACCCCCTTGATGATGATAATGTTCTACTTCAGCAATGCCAGAACACATAGTTTATGCATGATGGTGCCCGGCACATTTTGCTCAAGTTGTGACTCAGTATCTAATTAGAAGGTATGGTCAATGGTGAATAGGTAGAGGTAGGCCTGTAACATGGCCTTTCAGATCGCCAGACTTAAATCCTATGGATTTTTGTATCTGGAAAGCTTGGTGTGTACACTTCTGACATTAACACAGTTGAGGAATTGCAGCGTTGGGTTGAAGGAGCCTTTCAGTAAATCAGAAATGACCCAGGAATGCCTGCGAGGATTTGCAACTCAATGCAGAGAAGACTACAAAGGTGCATATGGATGCAAGCTTTGTAGCATTTTGAACACCTTTTGTAATATCCTGTAACATCTAACATCTGTAAAATCTTATGGTGTTGAAACCAAAAATTAAAAATGTATTATCTTATGTTTAATTAAACCACCCTTAGCAAAGGATTCACAGCTTTTTGCTTAACTAGTGCTCCCATAGTCAGTGGCAGATCTTAACAGAAAATGTGCTGCATTATCTCGAAAACGGTTCATTTGCAGCCCAATGTTCAATGGGACTTTTTTGCTTATTTTAGTTTGTACTTTTCACCTTAAAATTATTGACCATCATTTTTGAAACACCCTGTATAGTATTTATTAATGATATTGAGAAAGCATAAGAAGTTTGTCTAAGTCTGAAGATGATACAAAGATTGGCAGGGTGGTTAATAACAAGGCATACCACTGCAACAAGACCTAGAAAAATTAGACAGATGAGTTGAGAAGTGGCAATTGAGGTTTAACATTGGTAAATGTAAGGTACTGCATATGGGCAGAAGTAATCCCAGAATAACATACCAATTCGGTGGTACTGTGGGGGGGAGGGGGGGAGGTCTTTTTCCATATTACTATTGATTTGTTTATTTGATATTTAAACAAAAACCTCTTTGTTACCTTAATTATATAGAGTATTTTGTAATACAGGGAAGTTACCCTCAGTTCTCTGTACCCACTTTCACTATCTGACTGCTTGATATGTATCCAATTCAGAAATTTCGAGATCCAGAGGGTGTTGATGTTGTTGTTGTTGTTTGGTTTTTAGGAGCATTAGCAACTAAGGCCATATTGCTCCGCGATATGTGGTGGTAATTCCCTAACCTTTCCGCATCCTCCATATTTGGTGGTGACGGGCTCGAACCCCGGTCTAATCAAGAAGCGTGTGCTACGCACTGCTGATCCTTCCCACCTGGCTACGGAGGCTCCAGAGGGTGTTGAATTTCCCCAGTCCCGATGGAACCTATTTATGAGTTTATGAATAATTACAGACAATATAAAACTTTGAAACAACTATAATACATGTTAATATATATAGATACACTTTAATACATGTTACAAATTTCATAATTTCAAATTTTTTTTTTTTTTTTTTTAAATGAAAACAGATCAATCATTATCATTATATATCGCCCACTCATTTTCCAGTATCCGATTACTCGATCCTCTTCTTCCACTTACTAAGGATTCCTTCCTGAATTTTCCTTTCTCGAAAGATCTTCAATCTAACTGCATTCTTGATTATTCACACTATTCATACGGGCATGGACATCGAGTCTACTTGGTAGATATATCTTTCTGGATACAATACTGTCACATTTCTTAAGTGTGACTGTGCATTCCCTCCAGTGTGTCCTTGATTGCTATTACATACTAACTCCTTCCAACTACTCTTTAGAGGATTATAATATCTAAGAAATAAAATTAAATTTATTCTTCTCTCTTTCACTTTATTAATTAAATTTACTCTTCAACTACGTTCACTTAAATTTTATATATATTTTTTATATATATTGCCAATTTTATCCAACTATAATCATATATCTCGATGAATTTTGTTACAGATATACAGGTAAGATTTACATCTTACAGTACCATGCTCAAGGTGGTGGAGAATGAAAGAGACCTAGGGGTAATCGTACAGTCCAACATGAAGTTCTCTGATCAGTGCAGACGGGCTGATAGAACAGCTAATGTGATCCTGCCAATGATATACAAGAACTTCGCAAGCTGGGACAAGGAGGGTGATTATACTATTGTATAAGGCAATGGTTAGGCCACAGCTTGATCATGGCATGCAGATCTGGAAGCCTCATTTTAAGAAAGATGTAGATCTTGTGGAACAGGTGCAGAATGGAGCAACCAGATTAGTCAAGAGCAGAAAGGAGTACTCTTACCATAAGAGATGTGGATTCTGCAAATTGCACTGCTTGTGAAGAGATTTGATTGAACTAGGCACTTGTGAAGAGATCTGATTGAACTAGGCACTTGTGAAGAGATCTGATTAAACTAGGCACTTGTGAAAAGATCTGGATTGAAGTGCTTAATGCTTTAAAAGGATTGATTAAACTTAATGACAATGGTATTTATCTCTTTCTCTGACAATGCACACTAGGTGATATTAACTTAAATTGAAAAAGGATAGCTGCAGGATAGCTGTATACAAAAATTGCTTTCAGCCAGAGAGTAACTGATTGTTGGAAGAAACTACCATCTGGTGTTGTGGACGTTGATAGTTTGAATAAACTGAAGGAAAAATTAAACATATTATTAGAGGGGATGGATAGATGAGGTAGGTAGTGCTTAGTGTTTTTTTTTTTCATTTTTTGGCTGATGCTGTTTAAGTTTGCTTTTTTGCATCAATTTCCAGTACTAATAATAACAGCAAAAAAATAAATAAATAAATAAAAAATAGCAGCAACTCTTTTCTACATAAACATGGTGATAAGAGTTAATACATCTTTTCCATCTTTAATAACTGCACAAGCTGTAAATATTATCAGGGAAACACAATACAATAAGTAATATATTGTACATGTAGAGATATATAAAAACTACTCTAACAGGTTGTAATATTTTTATCACATTATAAAAAAAAACTTACCCAGGTATTCCAGACTGTTCCATTTTACTAGCAATTGTGACATCTTTTGACCATATATCATACTGCCATTTTCGAACTCCTATTAGTCCACTTAGCAAGTTACCACTGTGTACACCTATTCGCATATCAACACGGCGACCTTCTTGAACAGTCCTATCATAAGATCAAGTCTAAATTTTCTAATATTTTTATTTTCGATAGCAGTTAATAGTTTAACTTCAAAAACCACTGTTTGACAAATAAAAAAATATATATATTATTACTTAAATCAATAGCAACTGATCATCAAAATTCTAATTTAAAAGAACTTTGAACAATATTGCTTGGTTTTAACCAAGCAATTTTGTTCAAACCATTATCAATAATGCTACTTTTTATTAATTTAATATTGACGTTGAAGAAAAATTTGCAAAGTAGGACCTTGACTATTAGAAATGGAAACACTATATAGCCTTCCAGGCTAGTGAAAAGTTATTTAGAATTTGGAAAAGGAATCTGGAATTTACAGATAAAAATGCTCAACTAACACATTTAATTTACTTCAGTCCCTTTTTCAGCAACTTTAGGGATAGCAAAGTATTAAATTAACATTCTAAAATATCAAAAAAAGGATAATATCATGTTTAATAAAGAATCACCACATGTTACTTCAAACTGATCACTGTGGCCACAGAACACAAAAGAATGGGAGGGAAGTCTGTGTATTAAGGAGAATCTTTTGTTCTTACTCTGATTTGTGATTGGCTGAATTTATTTCATAAATCCAGAGTTGCAGTCCTGGAATTCTGGGAGAACTCTTGATGAACTGGGGGCAATCCTATTGACAACAATCCCAAGCCAATAGGATCGTTTTTACTAAGTTGAGCCTTTCCAAAATGCCAGGATCATTTTACTTTCAGCCTAGCACACAATAAATGCATCCATGAGTGGTACAACAGGGCTACCCAGCCACCATACTTGCACCACCAGCCTGAATCCTGTCCCTCAGACCATGACATGATTGGCCTTGCAGGCAAACCAACTAGCAAATTGATCTTGGGCAAGCCATCTCAGGGCCACCTGTCATGTTGAAGGAGGGGCCAAAGTGGCATGTTGAAGCTGGGCCCTTCAACTACCAGGATCCCCCGTCTAAGTTCGCACAGGTCACAGCATTTGGCAAACATACCAGATTCTATGATGTTAGCCTGAAATCTAGGCTGTGGGCAACAAATCTTAGTGCCACTAATCTGGAGGACCAGCAGCATCATTGGGAAATCCCCTCATGTACAGGTGAAGGGAAATTCACCTGTATATGGTGAGGGGATTTCCTTAAAGATAGTTTCTAGATAAGCACATGCAATTTCAAACACTTGAAAGTTTACGCACGTGTTTGCACATACTGGGTTGAGATGTCATGTGACTTAGGTCATGTCATCTGTCCATTTTACCATCACAATTATACAGTAATCGACTGTACAATTTACATCCAGTCAACATTTACCTATACATCAAATATACTAGTACGCAGCTGTACATCTGATTTGCTTACAAAAAGTGGCTTTTTTAAAGAAACAATCCACTTAGAATATTCAGTTATATGAAAGATATCACCTGAATCAAATCTTTACCTTACCCTACTCTAAAAAACAACTTAGACTGTATAAACTTTAAAATAAAAAAACATTTAAGAGATCACCTTATTATGCTAATCATATCAAGTCCCATCTGAACACAGTTGTCAGCATGCATACAATTCCATACAGGCACACCAGAAACACAGTAATAGCAGTCACCCAACAGTTTGATTCTCGTGCAGTTATTTTTCTGAAAAAGAGAGGGAAAGAAGATTATAAAGTATTCAGATAATACTTTAATTTTAAAGTATTATTTTAATATTTTATCATAATAATACTTCAACATGAGTCATTTTAAAATATAAATGTCATTGCCCTGATTTTACATTATTCTGTATTGAAATTTAAAAGAAAATTTTAGATGCAATTACAGAAGTACAACAAAACTTGCTAAGATGGTCTTGTATCTTCTATGAGACAGCTAGTGCTTTCAAAGGTTTCAAGATTGCAAAATGAAATAAAATACAAGGGATAAAGAATTAAAATACAAATTAAATAGAATCAAGGAAGTTTTGTCTACTGAGAGGTTCCTCCCATCTATCTTGTCAAGTCACAAGGCACTGACATCTGAAAATAACAGCAAGGAACATGGAATTTCAATAATCCTTATACTACAACAGGGCTAGGTTGAAAAGTTGTGGCCCTTTCAATCCAGCCCTAATGTGTGTATGAAAAACAACCACTACACAGAGGCTTAACAATATGAGACTGAAAGACTAAAGAAAGAGCTAAAAAAAAAAAAAAAAAAAAAAAGCCTTGAAAAAGAGCTAAAAAAAAAAAAAGCCTTGAAAAAGAGCTAAAAAAAAAAAACCTTGAAAAAGAGCTAAAAAAAAAAAAAAAAAAAGCCTTGAAACCTACAAATAAATAATCTCAGGTAGCAACCTCTTGATGGAAAAATTTTCCCATTTTTATTATTATTGGCCATATGGTGCAAGGAAGTCTGAGGCTTATGCTGCACCAGCCAAAAAAAAAGTTACGAGAGAGAGAGAGAGAGAGAGAGAGAGAGAGAGAGAGAGAGAGAGAGAGAGAGAGAGAGAGAGAGAGAGAGAGAGAGAGAGAGTAGAAAGGAATCACCAAGAAAGAGAAGAATGATGATATCCACCTCAGGACCCTGGGTGTGCCAAGCCCATACTCACCAGATGTGAGCCCCTGGGGTTATGTTTGAATGAAAAATTGTCAATCACATTAGTATAATTTAATAATTTTATCATGTTACAAATGCCCAAAAAAAATCCTTATAAAGACTGGATGCCTATACATAAGCTATGAAAAACACCAATCTATTTTCAAAATAAAATTCAAATTGAAAATACCATTCTCCACAATTCACACCCACATCATTTGCACTTGCCTAGAGCATCACTGCATTGTTTCAGCAAAGAAGTGGCACCTCCACAGCCAGGTGGGCATGAACAGCAGCAGTGGGTAGCACATGCTTCTTGATTAGACCGGGGTTTGAGCCCGTGACCACCAAATATGGAGGATGCGGGAAGGTCAGGGAATGAAAACCACATATCCCCGGAGCAATATGGCCTTAGTTGCTAATGCTCCTAAAAACCAAATAACAACAACAACATCAGCAAAGAAGCAGGTATTTCACTTGTATTGATGTCCTGGTTGTATAATGAAACAAGCATTCTGTAGAATATGAATGAAAAAGTTACATTCTTTCCTTATAAAATAATGCAGTATTTTATATTTGTATTTACAAATGGAATATTTAAAAAAGATTACTCTTTTTTCAATCTATGTAATCCTAAATACTGACATTAATTTTTGCCTAATGACTTATAGTTGCTGTGTCTTACTAATCTAATATTAAAAACAGCAAGGGCTTTTTTTCAAGTAACTCACTTTGGTATCTGTTTGGTTTAATGATGATAAAAAGTACAGATGAAAGCATTTTAAAATTAGGCTTAAAAACCAACTTTATTCATCCTGAAATGCATTCCTGTCAAATTATGCCTATTATTTAAACCTAAATAAAAACTAATTTAAACTGAATTTCATTTATTTAATGATGAAATCTGGAAGGAGTTACTTCTGTGAAGATAATACATCTTACTGTAGCAATAAGAAAAGTACTTCTTTTCATGCTTTAAATCATTTTCAAATGATATTTATGAGAGAATACAGAATGGTGGTTTACATGCTATGAAGCAGTCATGTGTTTTTGAAAGATAGTATTCAGTTAAATGAAGGAGTGGGAGGAGAAGGTGAATGAAAAAGAGGTGTGGGGAGAGAAGGAAACTTGAGCTTGTCTGTGTTCCATATCCTTGAAAATTACACAGGTGGTCTGCTATTTAATGTATTCTCATCACGTAGTTTAAATTTTGCAATTGCCAAGGTTTCATTTATGTGAAATTTATATTCATTATTTTCTTTTATTAGGATTATTGCATTATCTAACTTTGAGATATGTACACTATTTTTTACATGAGTGAAGAGTTCAGTTTGTTCTCCTTCATTATTTTATAACTGTATTTGTGATAATATGAATGCATTTTTGATATGTCTGAACAAATGTATCTCACAGTTACTGATCCAAAATATTTTGCTTGATAATTATCTGGGCAGCTGCATCAAAATTAGAAACATTTTTTGCAATACAAAAATACATTAAAATTTAAAATTATTTGTAGTTGTGGTATAACAAAAAAGTAATCATTCCATATTCTTAGTCAAAGTATAAAATTAGCTTTTTCCAGTTATTCAAAAATCAGCTCATTTTTTAAAAATCCTAGTAAAGTCAACTCTGATATAAATGACTTAAACAATATTATCTATCTGATAAATTGCAAGGTGCCAACGTAAAGGCCAGCTTTATTTTAACATAATTAGAGGAAACTGTATAAAGCATTATTAGAAAAAATTTCTAAAACAACTGTTCAGTTTTTTTTACTAGCTCTTGGGCATTTTTTTACTAGCTCTTGAGCATTTTTTTACAAACTCTCTTTCCACAGTAGCTTGATTAATGCCATCTATTGCATGTGTTAACAGGGTAGTAGGAAAATTTGAAAGGCAAAGTTGAACATATGTACATACAATATTGTTACTACATTACCAAAACTAACTCACTTTTAATCACAGCACTAATTAATCAAGAAAAAAAAAAAAAAAAAAACAACAGGACATGGAAGGAAGGAAGGAAGGAAGGAAGGAAGGAAGAGAAGACACAGGATGATTTGTATTAGATAGACTAGCTACTACCTACTTCAGCACTTGCTCTTGTGAAATAAATGTGCTATTACCTTATGATTGTTTCAAATACTTTTGATATGTCTATTACTTTATCACATGCTGAATGTACACGAATGTTTCTGATTCAACACACTGTAAAATTTAAATAATTTGCTTTTGCAGTATTTTAATAAAAACAAGCAAAACTCAGTAGTAATTTAATCCTAACTTATTATAATACAATAAACACTGATTAGTTTATTGGCTGGTTGTTTGGGAGGTTATTAAATGGTACTCTATGGTGCACTGTCAACACCATAGTGTGTCATTTAATAAGATATTCTAGTTTATCTGGTTTGTTACAAGTTGATAGAAGTGTGTGTTCACAGTTTGATTTGTATATCATGCAGGATGAAAAAAATTCAGAATAACACAGGGGAAACCATCTACTCCCTCTGCTGAGAATGGCTAATTATAGCCCCAGTTGAAGAAACCTTTAGAAATTCCTGTAGTTTGATGGAATTGATTTTGGACCTCTCTCTAAATAAATGACAAGTGGCAAACCTGCTATTCTGTCATGGAAGACTATTGAACGAGTCAATGCCTTTGCACCATATTTTATTTGTAGTGAATTGTCCAAGTCGATAATTGGCATTGTTTTAATTGTATCTCATATTGTGGATACCTTCACAACAAGTGGCTGAGGTATTGCACTGCTTTGAATAAATAATGCTTCACCATTGGAGAAGACTAATGTTACTTATTCTTTGCAGATACCACCACCCAGATGGCCGTTTCAAAGTTTTGGCTTACTCATCGGTTGGTAGGCAAGTATCCTGTTATTGCAATAGTGACAACCCAGTTGTGAATTATAAGTCCACAATATGAGAGATGCCTGATAGTGTGTACTAATATAAACTAAGGCAATTATTTTGCATGAAGCATGGGACTACGCTTAAAATTCACTATTGAATGGTTCAATGCCTTGGCACCATGTTTCGTTCATAGTGAACTGTCCAAGTCAATAACTGGCATAGTTTTAAATGTATCTCATGATGTCAATTATCGACCTGGACAGTTCACTATGAACAAAACATGGTGCAAAGGCATTGACTTGTTCAATAGTGAATCTTAAGCGTAGTCCCATGCTTCATGCAAAATAATCATCATGGAAGATGATAATTATTTATAATATAACAAACAATAATATGAACACTTGTACTAGAACTTTTCCTGGTAATAATAATAAACATTGATTAAGTAAACAGGCAGAATGCAATATAGTTCAGAAAGTACTGCAGTCCTTAAAACAAGTCTATCACAGCTTGATAAAAAGTGTAATTCACAAGGAATTCAAACCATTTATCCCTTTTATTTTTATTAGTAAGTACATAAAGTTTTTACACGTTATGGTTAAATTTAATCAAATAAAAAAAAAAACAGAATTCACAGAAAGAAAAAAAATCTGAATGATAAATCTTACCTCAGCACTTTCATCAAAGTGTCCAAAGAGATCATTCAAAGTTTCCACAAGTTCATTAACTTTAAGTTCAGCTGCTAGATACATAGAGTTGACAATATCAGCATATAAAATACTGAAAAATAAAAGTTTAATAAGCTTCCATATTTATGAATATTCCTACTAACAATATTATGAATTAGACTGAAAAGACAAAATTACTTAAAATGAAAGATTATTCGTGGTTGTGGTATAACAAAAAAGTAATCATTCCATATCTTTCAAGGACACTTCCCGCCCGCTGAAATTTCATGTCTTTTCACATTAAACTTCAACTGACAAATGAGGAAAACAAGAAAAAAAGGATAGTACTGTCCAACTATTCTAAAGTTTACACTTCACCCAGACATACTGCTGATGAGATAAATATTACAAAAAAAATGGCAGATGTGCTGAGCACCTGCGGTAGATGGTTTTATGTGAAACATCCTTCACATTTCTTTTAAGTATTTTGATTTGTATATATTGATTGCAACCTGCTTTTTTTTTTTTTTTGGAAAAGGTGTTCAACGGTGCCTTCGGCATTGTTGAACACCTTTTCCAGAATTATTGATGTGAACACTTCTGTAGTGGCACTTAACAATAAAATGTAACTAAAATATAAATTGTTGAAAATATTTGTATTGTTGCAGTCATAAGACAAATACTTGTAATGTTGCAATGCCAAGGATGTTTTCACATAAAATAAAACATCTTTTATGCTTACAAGGTACACGTGCCTTTTTTTTTTTTCTGTTTTATTGTGTTTTTCTAATGCAGTTCGACGAAATTCAAATGAATGACATTTGAAATTTGTAAATCGGTTCACCAGAACTCAAGATATCATACTGGTCATGAAAAATGTGTCATGCGCTCTAATCACACTACTAATGAGTGCTTGGTACAGACTAGGGGTGGGATGTTGCATGAGAAGCACCTCTGGCAGAAGCTGCAGATGATGTCACATCCAAGAGGCATTTTTTGTGACCGATCAAGATTTACTTGGTTGTAGGCGCCTCCAAGGATGTTTCACATCAAAAACACTTCAAACTGCATAGCCTTTCTCACTTCTTTTCAGATTTTTTTACCATGTTTGCATTCAATGATGTTCACCTATTGTCTCTCTCTGATCAAAGTATTATTGTAATAACCGTCAAGGCAGCAGCACATCCTTTTAAATAAATATAAAAATACATTCCTTTTGGAAAGTGATATTTATTGGAAAGTAGTACATACTAGGGCAAACTAGGAGAGTAAGGCAACCAATTGTGGAATGAGAAGATGGCCCAAGTATGAGATGACAACAACCATGCAAAAAGACTTTTTGTCTTTTCATATTACACTTTAGATAGCAAGAAGGAAGGAACAAGAAATAAATGAACATTAATGTCCAACTATTTTACAGTTGGACAGTAATGATATTTTTTCTTCCATGTAAGCATTAGGTGGTAGATGACTCTCATCAATCAGTGAAATACCACCATGTTGCTTATTGAAGGCTTGAAGTGGTGAAACCCAAGTTTAGTCTCCAGAGCAAAGTTTATAGCATCCTCCTTCTCCCCCCCCCCCACCCAAATTTCCTTCATCTGATGCACAGTACCAAATACTATAGGTTTTGATACCTTTTTTGTTTGGGGGTTTCATAAAAAAAAATAATAAATAAATAAAACTTATAATCTATAAAAATCCTATTCTGAGATCGGAAGTAAAATATACACAATATTTCTGCAGTCACCAACCAAATGGGGAAGGGGGCCTGGAAAAGTTTAACAAAATTTTAAGGAGATATTCTGCCCTTATATAAAATACTGAAAAATAAAAGTTTAATAAGCTCCCATATTGATATTTATAACTACAATTAAATGATTGGGAAAAGAAAGGAAAACTAGAAAAATGTCAGTGAGACAGTAAGTCTCCTTTCAGTCATAAAAGTTATCATAAATAAATTATGTACTCAACTGACTGGAAGAGAATTTTCAGAAGTGAAATAGAAAACTAACAAGACAATATGTCTCCTTTACTGAACTAAAACTAACAAACTGAAATGAATTTAGATAAGAAATAACCTAATGGAGTGGTGCAAACAGAGGTTGTGCAACATATATAAAAAGTGAATGGCAAAAAATATACCTGGGAAAATAAAGAAGAAATTCAGTCATTGATGTCCCATCTCTTCAGGGAAAGCTAGGCACTCCAGGATTATAGCAGGTGTGTAGAAACATTACAGCAGGTGTGTAGGAAAACTACACACCTGCTGTAATGTGCATGATAATTAGCAGTATGTGACAATTTGGTGCATTACAGTTTTGGTGTTTGATGGTTTGGTGCACAAGACAATTTAGTGTTTGATGGTTCAGCGCATAACAGTTTGGTGTATGAGACAATTTGCCACATGACCGTTTGTATATTAGAAAATTTGGTGTACAAGGCAATTTAGTGTATGAAGGATTTAGTGCTTGGTGCATGACAATTCGCTGTATGTGACAATACTCTGTATGACAATTCACTGTACGTGACAAACCTCTGCATGACAGTTCAAGTGTACGAGACAGTTTTATGCATGATATTTCACTGTATGTGTTTGAAAACATATGTTTTCCTACACACCTGCTGTAATGTTTCCATAACCCTCTCAACCCAGAAATGTCTGAGATGAGTGGCTATTGATAGTGTTGTTGAGTTTTTCATTTCTGAGTTTTCTTTCATTATTTATTAGGCACCTGCGTAGCCAGGTGGGAAGGAGCAGCAGTGCGTAGCACACGCTTTTTGATTAAACCGGGGTTCGAGCCTGTCACCACCAAATACGGAGAATGTGGAAAGGTCAGGGAATGACCACCGCATATTCCCAGAGCAATATGGCCTTAGTTGCTAATGCACCTAAAAAACCAAAATAACAATAACAACATTATTTATATATGTGTGTGTGTATATTCTATCTAATTAACTACATATATATTCTAATCTATCAATCTATCTATCCATCCTTGAGGTATCAATGTTGGATGTGGTTTTGTAAGCTCCTGTATTTGCCCTCTGTTTCACTTTTTTCAACAAGAATCCCAGTCAAAATTTATATTTCTCGATTCCTCTTCTTGAGAGTTATTGACTAGTAATATTATTGTAAGTATAGCTTTAGTGGAGCTATAGCTAGGTTAGACTTTATATATCAACATATAGCTATGGAAGGTTGTCTGCTCCAGCCATGCCCTTACTCCCCCTCCCACACCCCCCAACAATAACTCTCCACTATGGCCAGTGACGGATCAGTGACCTCAGCAGCAGAACCTACAGCCACGGACAGCAGTGAACCTGACACTGGAAGCCCCATCTTGCGACAACAAGAAAACTCCTCAAGGTGAGTAATTGTTAATACTTATGCTCAGAGCCGGTACTGGGGTGGGGTGAGCGGGTGCCAGCCCCAGGTGCAGCATTTTAAGGGGACATCTGACCAGTTATGTATTTTAAAATTGCTTCATTTTTGATATACTTACAGTCAGACCTGTGTTTAACGAATTTCTTTATAGAGAAATTTTTGAATTCCTTTTGGTAACTGCATTTAAAAGGTTTTGTAGAATAAAGAAACTTTCCATATAACGAACGGATTACGACAGACTTAACTTTGTATGCTTTGCTTCCACCTCTGGCCTTTAGGCAAGTTAAACAATTAGAAAGTGCAAAAATTAAGGGTTAAAGGGATTACCGTTGCACAATGTAAGTGGAATGTAAGACATATGCAGCCACATACTGAGAAGTCATGCTAGTCAAAAGGTTAAGGCATATTCCCAACACGGATAATAGCTTCTGGTCAACTTGTGTCCTTTGTTCAAAATAAAAATAAATACTGTATTATCTTTGTATGTGTAACTTATGATACCAGAAATTTTTGTGATTTTGTGAGAGAGTGAAAAAAATTATAAATTCGGGATTTATAATCACTTACGGAAAAAAATATCAGGGAGGAACAGTGTTTTACAAATATCAAAAATAACAGAGAAATCCAATTACAAACTTCTATAAAGTATGGCCTGTTTTGTGACGTCACACCTCTGAGCTTTTTGGTTTGTCCTCCAGTGCTAACCACCGGAGGACAAACAAAATTTTTCAAATATCTGTTGATATTTCAACAGATATTTGAAAATTAGGATATAAAATCTGTAATCCCTTTACAACTTCTCCAATTCGTTCATGAGTATTGTCTAATAGAATCTTATCTAAATACAAAAATAGCACTAAGAATTTTTCTTACCCTGCCTGTAACAGTAGTTTCTTGTGAAAGGTCCTTCAAAGCGAGAAAAATTAAATTAAAATAATACACCTTCATTGCATATTTTTAGTTTATGTTATAATGTTAAAAGTACTATATTTCACAATATTTTGTTTCTATGATGTTATACTAGATATATAAACATAAACTACCTGGTTTTCTAATTTCTTTGTAGTTTATATGGAATTAAATTCTCTGTAGATATAAACAAAGTTTTGTAAGTTTCTTTTTCTTTGATATTTTTGTTTTGTTATATTCATTGTATTATTTAAATTATTTTATTAATAAATATATGCAAATCGTAGACTGCTGCAATAGTAATTTTTATAAATTCATAAAGATTGCAGAGGTGTAACAAGGGGGTGCAGAGGGGGGATTCCCCCCAGAACAGCAAGCTTTAGGGGTGCAAAATGAAGGAATTATCTATCACAATCAGGGGCTCCAGGAAGACATGTTGTCCCCAGGCATCGACAACCCTAGCTAAGCTACTGAAAGATTGACTACTGCATATAATTGGGGTGTACTTATAATACTTTTGCCTAGTTCTGGCTCTGCTTACGCTAACGTACTAACAGGAAATACTTGCCACCTGCGAAAACTCCACTTCTGGTCACTCCAACAAGTGAAGCAGCCACAATAACACTTCCTAGGAAAATGGGAGAGTAATTTTTGCTACCAAGGAAAATAACTCTTTAGAGCAGTACCTTACTGCAATTGGACACTGTTTCTGGCAGATAATAAATACACAGTGAACAATAAAAATGAAGAAAAACTACAGCTGACGGCTTTTAACAATTGAATGTAAACATTCACTTAGTTTGTCAAATTATTTACACTATATTGAAGTATAAACAGAAGGCACTTCATCAGAAGAACTGCCAGAAGAGCAGGAAAACAAGCTATATAATTGGCAAAACAGAAAGGCACACATGATAAGACATTCGACCGGAATTAGAAATTTTACAATGTCGCATGAGACGTGACATTGGACTGCAAAGGGTTAATTTATATATGAAATAAAACAATGATAAAACCTTACTACTTTATAAAATAAAGCTGTTGCATTGGAAATAAATTTAAAAAAATCACATTTCAAACCTGAAGTATAAATTTTTAAAAAATCTACACCCCAAATTGCTCGTGACCCCCAGGGGTTGGGGATTGTGAGCAACAGAGGTTCTCAACCATGGATCACATAAATTGGGTGTAAGATAATTTGTTGAACAACAGTTCAGTGCATGACAATTTGGTACATGACAGTTTGGTGTATGAGATAATTTAGTATATATGACAGTTTGGTGCATGATAATTAGCAGTATGTGACAATTTGGTGCATTACAGTTTTGGTGTTTGATGGTTTGGTGCATGAGACAATTGAGTGTTTGATGGTTCAGCGCATAACAGTTTGGTGTATGAGACAATTTGCCACATGACCGTTTGTATATTAGAAAATTTGGTGTACAAGGCAATTTAGTGTATGAAGGATTTAGTGCTTGGTGCATGACAATTCGCTGTATGTGACAATACTCTGTATGACAATTCACTGTACGTGACAAACCTCTGCATGACAGTTCAAGTGTACGAGACAGTTTTATGCATGATATTTCACTGTATGTGTTTGAAAACATATGTTTATAAGTTTTCAAATGTGAATAAACTCCATGTGCTTTCTCATCACTGTTTCAGAAACACAAAATTTTTATGAGTGTTTGCTGAATGACTAACTGATAATCTTTCAAGGAAAGGAGCACACATTCCCATCATAATAATATCAATTTTCTTGGTATAACTTTATTAAATCTTCCATGAAATTATGTTTTCCTGTGTCTTTTTCACAGGACTGTCATTACTGTCCATCCTTTCATATCTGGAAGAATGTGGCTGTCACAGACATTCTTTCATACCTAAGGAACGCCTCAGGAACCATTAAATTCATTTATATAAAAAAAATCTGCCATATGTTTTATTATTTCTTATGTTGAACAACTAGATTTATTTCTTTCCTTAGGTAAAATTAATTTTCAATGTGGCATAAGCATATCAAAAAAATACTGCTACCTCTGCATTCAAAAAACTAATTTTTTTTCTTTTTTCTAGTAACATATATATTTTTTTTATTTTGAGTAGTTAACTCTGTGCAAATTCCAAATCTATCCCTCGCTCTACCAAAAGAAAGCAGCCAGGTTACTCACCAGTTCTCTCTTACTACCTTCTTTACTCTCTATCATACAACATATTCTGTTTCTGTTGCACATCTTTTCAAGAAATATTTACATGTATGCAGTTCTTCTGCATTGGTGTACTCCATGACAGCACAGTAGGTTTACCATGTCACTTATTAGGAGAAGCCTGAGCTCAAACGTTGTCAAACACTGAAGACATTCTTAAAGGTTTCTTCAACTGGAGCTGTAGTTAACTGATCTCAGGGGAGAGAGTAGGGCTTCCCATAAACTATTTGCATGTTTATCAATATTCAGACTGACTTGTGAACACACATACTTGTATAGATATATTACATGATAAAAAGAACACAGACAATATCATTGAAACCAGCACAATATCAAAAAAGAAGCTGATGCACTTATGAAAATCCCCAAACAGCCAATTGTCTGCTTGTCTGTTTGTTATTTGGTTTTTAGGAGCATTAGCAACTAAGGCCATATTACTCCAGGAATATGCGGTGGTCATTCCCTGACCTTTCCGCATCCTCCGTATTTGGTGGTGACGGGCTCGAACCCCAGTCTAATCAAGAAGCATGTGCTATGTACTGCTGCTCCTTCCTTCCCACCTGGCTACGAAGGCGGCTCCAATTGTCAGCATTAGCATCTGTAATCCTACTGATATCTTTTTACTAATTTAAACATGTATCATCCAGCTCATAGGTCAACTCCAAACTCACTGAACTGTCTTTGCTTCTTCTATATTTATAACCTATAGAAATTTAACTAACAAAATTGCAAACAACAGAATTTCAAGTCTAGAAGTTTTTGCTTTCTTTCTCACTCTTAACCTATCCACAGTACTTCAGTACTATGGACTGAGGTTACATTTGGCAACTTTTTGTGTTTAGGATCACCATAAGAAAATAACAATAAAATATTATAATGTAAAAAAGGAAGAATAGAAATGAGGATGTCAAGATGAGTATGGAAAATATCATGAAATTAATACATACAAAAGCTAATGGGCGAGGTATATCATTGAGGGGAAAAATTCAGGAGGACAACTCAGTTAAAGTGGGCAGAATACAAGGGGTATCAAAAAGTTCATACCGTGACCTTTGTTACATATTCAATAACTAACATGTGAAATGTCATTCTCGTAGGTGATTGTACACCAGAGGTGGAGCCCGGAATCTGAGGAAGGACGCTATGGTTGACAAAGTGGAGTAGTCATCATCAGTGGGCGGGTAGGTACCCTAGTAATGCAACGTGCCATCACAGTTGAAGTTATTTCCACTATATGAGAGATGCCAAAGGGTGTTGTTAATAATGTATTAGAAAATAATTTTCTAATACATTATTAACAACACCCTTTGGCATCTCTCATATTGTGGAAATAACTTCGCAACTGTGATGGCACGTTGCATTACCACGGTACCTGCCTGCTCACTGATGATGAAGCCCACTAGCTTCGAAACGATCGTCTGGGTGGTGGTATCCGCTGAAAATAAATAATAGCAGTCTTCTCTACTAGAGAAGCGTTATTTATTTGAAGTAATGTAATAGCAGCTTTGGTTTGGCTGAAACAAGAAGTTTCATCGGTTTGGCTGAAACAAGAAGAAGAAATGAATCACTTATAAATTTATCAAGTGGAAATCTGCTGTACACCAATGGAAACAGTGAAAGGAGTGAAGGTGGAGTTGGGTTTCTGGTCCATAAAGATTTTAAAAACAACATTTTGGAATTCAAAAGTACATCACCAAGGGTGTCAAGACTAATACTCAAGATTTCTAAGAGGTACAAGCTAAAGATTATAATGATTTATGCACCAACATCGAGCCATGATGATGAAGAGGTTGAAGAAATGTACACTGAAATTGAGAGTCTTCTAGATGAGCAGAAAACCCACTACACTATTATTGTGGGCGACTTCAATGCTAAGGTTGGAAAAAGGCAAAACAGTGCAGAAAGAGGAACTATAGGAAATTTTGGAATTGGTGAAAGAAATAAAAGAGGTGAAAGACTTGTGGAATTTGCAGAATCTCAAGGAATATCAGTAATGAACACTTTTTTCAAGAAAAGGGTGAACAGAAAGTGGACATGGAAGAGTCCAAATGGATTAACAACTAATGAAATCGACTTCATCCTCACTAACAGAAGATATATTGTGAATGATGTTACCGTCCTGAATAAGGTAAATGTTGGAAGTGATCACAGAATGGTAAGATGTACACTTGATATAGATGTAGGAAAGGAAAGGAAAAAACTGACTCGAGTAAATAATACAAAGGTCTTTGAAATAACAGAGGAGGAGAAAAAGCAGTATGTACTGGAACTGAAGAACAAGTTTGAGCTTCTGCAGACTGCTCAGGACCAAGATATCGATGAGGAATATTACAACTTTCTGAAAGTGATAAAGCCCAAGAAACCTATAGGGAAACAGAAATCCAAAGAAGAAAAAATTAGTCAAGAAACACTTGTCATGATGAACCAAAGACGACAAATGAAGAGCAAGAAAAACACTGACAGGGAGAAAATTGAGTATACTGAGTTATGCAAAGCCATTAGAAAGAGACTCAGAGAGGACATAAGAAGATTTAACACAAGAAAAGTAGAACAAGCATTAAGGGAAAACAAAGGATTTAAATCAGCAGCCATGAGCAGTAATACAGAAAGACAAATGATACTGAAACTGAAGAATAGCGATGGTGTACTTATAAACAGCAGAGAAGGCATAATTCAAATAGCAGAAGACTACTATAGAGAATTATACAAGGAGCGAGGGAATGATACCAGCAGTGGGGAAGATGGATTGCAAAGTAGCAACACATACGACATACCCGATATTCTTCCTGATGAGGTAGAACATGCATTGAAGAAAATGAAGAATCGGAAAGCCCCGGGCGAAGATGAAGTTACTGTAGAGTTGTTAAAATTGGGAGGAAGAGACATAACACAAAAACTGGCAAGGCTCTTCACAAAGTGCATTAGAAAAGGTGTGATGCCTAAGCAATGGAATAATGCAATCATAGTTTTGCTGCATAAGAAAGGAGATAAATCAGAAATTGGAAATTATAGACCAATTAGCTTGTTATCCCATATCTACAAGTTGTTCACAAGGGTCATTACTAACAGATTAGAAAGAATACTTGATGAGAATCAACCGAAAGAGCAAGCTGGCTTTAGGACAGGATTCTCAACTATGGATCACCTTCACGTAATATCACAGCTAATGGAGAAAGCAAATGAATATAAAACACCATTATGCCTGGCATTTGTGGATTATGAAAAGGCATTTGACTCCATACAGCATAAGGCAATGTTTTGGGCACTGGAAAGACAAGGCATAGATACTCCATATATTATGATTTTGAAGAAAATATATGAGAGTGCTACATCCTTTATTAGACTAGACAAAGACAGTAGCAAATTTAAAATCGAGAAAGGAGTTCGACAAGGAGACACAATATCTCCGAAGCTGTTTACTGCTGCCCTTGAGGAAGCTTTCAGAAGATTAGACTGGTTGCAGAAAGGAGTCAATGTGAACGGAGAGTACCTAAACCATTTACGATTTGCAGATGACATTGTGGTCATAAGCCACGATCCCAAAGAATTAGAGGAAAATCTTAATCAGTTATGCACAGTTAGTAAGGATTTTGGACTAAAGATGAATATGGCTAAAACAAAAGTAATGATGAACAAGTATGCCACGGAAAGGGAAATAATGATTGAAGGAGCAGTAATTGAAAAGGTGGAGTCATATACTTATCTGGGACAAGTTATTAGCTGTAATAATGATAAATGGCTGGAAGTCAAGAGAAGAATAAATTTTGGATGGATAGCATTCAGGAAATATAGTCACATACTGAAGAGCAATATCCCAGTTTGTCTGAAACGTAAAATAATGAATCAATGTATACTCCCCACCATGACTTATGGAAGTGAAACTTGGGCACTCACCAAAAGAATGGAAGAGAAGCTAAGAACTACACAGCGAAGAATGGAACGAATTATATTGGGAATCAGACTGTTAGATAAGAAGAGAAACACATGGATTAGGCAGCAAACTCAAGTAAAGGACATTCTTATCAAAACTAAAGAACTAAAATGGTCTTGGGCAGGACACACAGCTCGAAGACATGATGACAGATGGACCATGAAAATAACAGAATGGTACCCAAGAGGAGCTAGAAGAAAACCTGGAAGACAAAGGCGGAGATGGATAGATGAAATTCATGAGTTTGTGGGTAGTAAATGGATGGCCAGTGCTCAAAACAGAAGGAACTGGAAAGTTGCTGGAGAGGCCTTCATCCTGCAGTGGATTGAAAATGGCTGATGATGATGATGATGAATAGCAGCTATCTACAATATGAGATACAATTAAAATGATGCCTATTACGCTATATACGTAGTTCAAATTTATGGGTTAACTATGGTGTATTTACACCGATATTATATAGTTTTTAGCAAATCACTATCACTTAGCTCTTTGACAAACATGCCAATAAGCTTTAAAATGTAAATAAACTTCATCTGCCTTCCAATCATTTTCACAAAAACAAATTCTGATTACCATTTGCAGAGTGACTTCACTGATAATCTTTCAAATTCACTCTGCAAATGGTAATCAGAATTTCCAAATTCTTATTACCATTTGCAGAGTGGCTTCATTGATAATCTTTCAAGCAAAGAAGTTACTGTTGCACATTGCTCCTGTTGCTTATGGAAAGTGGCATACATTCCCATCATAATAATATTATATTCCTTGGTGTAACTTTATTGAGTCTTTTATGCAAATATGTTTCCTCGTGTTTTACTCGTATATGGTTCTTGGTGGAATAGGTGTGCATTATTGCCCATCCTTTTATTACATGCATCTCTTAGAGAAATAAGTAAGAAAAAGGCTAATGAAAATATGAAATTATTCAGAGAGAGAGAAGAAATGGCTGGTATATTGTGCATATTCTGCTGTATGCATTATGATAAATAAATAGTACATTCATTGGAAAATAACACTTTACTGTATTTGGCAGTGTTAAGAATATGAAGGGCATTTACTCTAGGAATAATCTTTGGTATAAAACAGTTGTAAGTAGCAGTAGTAGATGAAGAAAAAGAACGTTGATATACTTGTAGTTTTATAACACAAAGAGCTGTATTCCCTGCCCCTCTACCTTGATGCCACCCCTACAAAGAATTTTGGAAAAAAAGAATACTATAACTACCTGACATTTTTATGCTTCTCAACGTACAGTTCATTAAAAGGCTTAGGAGCAAGATGATGGCAGTGGTCTATTTTTTGCAATACCTCCCTGATATCATTAGATACTTTAGTGGCAATGTGTTTAGGCAGGATACTGAGTAGTAGCTTTTCCTACAAAAAATTGAAGAAAAATGTCAACTTATGTACTTTTCAAGAATATGACATGAAATTTGAAACTCACATTTTTAAAAATTGTATATTTAAGCATAAATGTTCTTGTTTATACTCTGGCACGACCACTAGGTCAGTGGAGTTTACAATAAATCAATCAGTACAAATTTTAATCACATTTTGCAGTCACAGGCTTGAACCCCAGTTCATTCAAAGTTTGAATGAACTGCACTCATGCATCTGACCACTCAGCTATGTCAAGCCTAAGAATTTTAATTAGATTACTGAAATTTACTGATCGCAAACTGAAATTTCATAGAAAAACTATGCTTCATTACATCCATGTTTTTAATTTTTATTTTTGATGAATTTACAATTATAAATTCATCCAAATTAAAATTCCAGATATGACTATTAACTGAAATTCCTGTCTAATTCAGATTGAATTTTAATTTTTTTCTTGTCCTTCATTAACAATCTTATTAGCATATAAACTATTTACATAATTACAATTCATTAAATCAATTCACTCATATGGAATAGTTTTTTTTTTTTAATTAGGCAACCATAAAATGGACGGTGCACTTTCCTTTCTTAGCAAAAATTTTAAAGCCCATAACTTACTTTTTAAATCCATAATCCTCGTAAGTTATTAGAATCCTATAACCACCATGTATGTGGTAAAACTTTCCACCAACTAAGCGGATTACTATGAAGTGAGTGCTGAAAAATTAAGCTAAGCTATACCTACAATCTATTCCAACAATCAGTATGGTTTTAAGCAGGCTAAATCTATGGGGGATGCCATGCACCACCCACCGACTGACAGCAGTTAAAAACTCAGAGGAGAAATATATGCTGGCTGACTTTTCTAGGGCATTTAACTCACTCTGGTGGCCCAGTGTCCTTAACAGACTCTACCAGGCAAATGCCCCACAGATCTCTATAAGGTAAGAAACAGCTACCTTACAGACAGAAGTGTCTCAGTACGTATAAGGTTCCAGAAATTGACACACCCTGTGAATAAAGGCTGCCTTATATCTATATAAGGCAGCCTTTATTCACAATGTTTATTCACTTTATTCTCAATGTTCCAGAAGAAAGGGCCAAGGATTTTCCCTTTCTTCTGGAACATTGTTCTGAATGAATTTCTAGCCTTGGATCTGAGCCCCCGTGGAAAGCCTGGCCTTTACAGGTGACATGATTTTCCTTGTAAAAGGTATCACATGAGTGGTTGTAGAGAAAAGATCAAATGCCGCCATCTTGCAGCTGCAGAAGTGGGCACAAATGCACATGCTCAAAATATCACCTGAAAAAACCAAATAAATATTCTAAAAGGCAAGTTGGACAGAAGAAGATGTCCACAAATCAAAATTAACACAACTACTATTTTTATCCCCATTTGACCTACTTGGCAAAGAAAGTGAGAAATTATGCAGGTATGATTGCGAGGATCAATCAAGCAGACTGAGAGGACTCAAAAAATAGACCCTGGCAATCATATTGTTTCTTTGTTGTTTGGTTTTCAGGAGCATTAGCAACTAAGGCCATATTGCTCCGGGATATGCGGTGGTCATTCCCTGACCTTTCCGCATCCTCCGTATTTGGTGGTGACGGGCTCAAACCCCAGTCTAATCAAGAAGCATGTGCTACGCACTGCTGCTCCTTCCCACCTGGCTACGGAGGCGCCTTGGCAATCATATACCGTGCAATGTTCCTACTTGTTATCACCTATGGAGCCGATGCGTGGTTCGCCTGCTCAGCCATAGTAAGAAACAGGAATAAATTGGAATTGATACAAAGGACAATACTACTCACTATTACCAGAGCATGTCGCATAGTAAGCACACC
The DNA here is from genome assembly GCF_048544385.1 of Mastigoproctus giganteus. Lineage (NCBI taxonomy): Eukaryota > Metazoa > Arthropoda > Arachnida > Uropygi > Thelyphonidae > Mastigoproctus > Mastigoproctus giganteus. The sequence continues at coordinate 36,755,996 of NC_143581.1, forward strand.
TGTGCTACAGTTTCTGGCCAGAGCTCTCCCACTTTACCTGGAAGTAGCCAAAAGAGACTTAAAAAGGGCATACTGACAGAATTTCTGGGGATAGCCCTTGAAACAGCCAACACCTTCAATGTGGAAAGAAAAAGAATAGCCACAAAGCTCCATGAGCTATGGCAAACAAATTGGGAGCAGGAAACCAGAGGTCTGGTTAGCAAAAGGTTTCTGCCATGGGTGGCAATGGTCAGCCCAAAGCCACTCAAGTGGTGGTATGCCCCTGAACTTTTTACAATATTTATATTGACAGGTCATGGCTCCCTAAAGGTGAAACTAACCTCCTTGGGGCTGACTGATGACCAAACTGCACCTGTGGCGAGAGTGAAGACTGGGCACACATTCTATATGAATTTATAATTTATGACATCCCCAGAGCACAGCTAATAGCACAGATTGGCCCCAAGGTAGAAGAACAGCTATTCATCATAAAAAAGGAAAATTATAAAGCCTTTACAACCTGCACACAGAAATTGGAAATGCGCAAAACTATCCAAAGAAGTACAATATAGTCTCTTCCCCACAGCAATTGAACAATAATCAATAGTTCAAATTGCTCACATATCCCACCACCCAGACGATAACTTTAAAACTGTCAGGACACCAGAATTCTGTGCCCTGACATGACAACACCAGATTGACCTAAGTACCCACCCCTGAGGACTACCCTGTCATGAGTAGGAACCTGGGATTCCACACTAAATAGCTAGGTAGGGGAGGGAGGGAGATGTACAGGCAGCCAGGGAAGCAGATTAGCTGAAAAATATTAGTATATTTTAGTATTTCATTCTACATTGCAACCCCCTACTAAGGGGGATGCAATGTAGAATGAAAGAAGAATGAATTAATGAACGAGAATGAAAGACAATGTGCTCGGCACTGGGTAAATTAGGAATTATTGGTAAAAAGGAATGTTTTGTTATTTGGTTTTTAGGAGCATTAGCAACTAAGGCCATATTACTCCAGGGATATGCGATGGTCGTTCCCTGACCTTGCCGCATCCTCCGTATTTGGTGGTCACGGGCTTGAACCCTGGTCTAATCAAGAAGCATGTGCTACGCACTGCTGCTCCTGCCCACCTGGCTACGGAGGCACCGTAAAAAGGAATAAATGTCAGTTTTGGTGAAAGAAAGAGTGACTGAGCACGAGTGAAAGAGAGAGTGAATAGGAATGAGCAAAACAGCAAATGTAATTGGCCAAAAGAATACAAAGTTAATAATAACTTACATTACTTTATATATACTAACAAACATTTACTAACAACACAAACACTATCAGTGCATTCTCCTCAGCCTGCAAAAACCTGCACCACGACTGAAGAATAATAGTAATAGAGACATGTGAGGCAAGAAAGCAAGCGTATGAGGTAATGCAGCATCAGTAAAAAAAAAAAAAACAATTTCGCACAACCATTCCCTGTTAAAGTTTGTCCAGTTCCCTCCTTAAATTTAATTAAGCTATCAAATTCCACAGTGACAGATGGAAGTTTGTTCCAGCAATTAACCACCCGCTGGCTAAAGGCAAATTTCCGCACATTTATTCTACAACTGTCTTTCCTCAATTTAAATTTATGCCCCGTCAGGTTCGTAATCTGAGCAAGCAAAAGAATCCCATCAGAATTCAGCATGCTCAACCCATTCAAGGCTTTATACACCTCAGTCAAATCACCTCGCAGGTGCCAAGTCTCCAGCCACTGCAATTTGCAGAAATTAAGCTTTTCTTGGTAAGGGAACCCCTTCATTCCCCTCACCAATCTTGTTGCCCTTCTCTGTACACACTCAAGCAACTCTACATCCTTCCTAAAATGAGGCCTCCAGACCCGTACACAATACTTAAGGCATAGTCTGACCATTGTCTTATACAAAGCGATAATCATCTCCTTTTCCCTGCTAGAAAAATTCCTGTATATCATTTACAATACTCTATGACCTGCTCTGGCAGATTGTCTGCATTGCTCAGAAAACTTCATATCTGAATGCATAATCACTCCCAGATCTTTTTCATTTTCTACTATCCTAAGTGTAGTACCACACGGTTGGTACATTTCTCTGGGGTTACTTCTACCCATATGCAGTACTTTGCATTTGTCAATGTTAAAATTCAGTTGCCACTTCTGAGCTGCTGTCCAAATTTTCTAGATTCTATTTCAGTAGCACACTGCCATTACTGTCATTAACAACCCTGCCAACCTTTGTAACAACTGCAAACTTCGACACTAAGCCTGATATACCTTCATCAATATTATTGATAAATATACAAAACAACAGTAGGCCTAACACTGAACCCTGTGGGACTCCACTAATAACATTAGTCCACAAAGAGAGACATCCACTGATTACTACCGTCTGTCTTCTTTGACTGAACCACCCTTTGATCCATTGTAGCAACTTACCCTTAATACCATTCTGTTCCAATTTGTACAGTAGTCTTCCATGTGCAACAGTGTCAAAAGCTTTCCTGAAATCCAAGTATATGATATCAAAATTATTTTTTGCATATAGTTCCTTTGTAACCACATCATAGTATACAATAAAATTTGTCAGACAAGACTTTTCCTTAACAAACCCATGCTGTGTCTAAATTATTGCTGCAGTCTTGTCTAGATGATCTTGCAATGCATCTTTAACCACTGACTCCATTATTTTACCTGGAACAGAAGTTAAACTAATTGGTCTGTAATTACTAATGTCACCCTTAGATCCCCCCCCTTTGTGAATTTGGGATACATTAGTACATCTCCAGTCCATGGGGATTTCTCCTGAGTCCAAGAATGCTCTCATAATTACGCTAAGGGTTTGCTTAGTTCGTTTGATGCCACCTTTAATATAACTGTATAGATCCCATCCACCCCAGGTGCCTTTCTAATGTTTAACTTCAACAATTTCTCCTCCACTTTGCTCTCAGTTATTACAAAATCATTAAGAACCCTGTTAGAGCTTGATACATTTCTGGCATTTTCCTCACTTAATAACACTTCATGTGCGAATGCAGATGCAAAATACTCATTCAGATTAGGAACTATCTGAGCAGGATCATCAAGAGTAAAACCATCGATATCAAGTGGACCAATCTGATTCATCCCCTTCCTTTTAGAGTTTATATAAGTAAAGAAATCCTTGTTGTTTTTCTTAACATATTTTGCCAAAGATCTCTTGTAATCTGCCTTTGCTTGCCTAATCTCCTATGACTTTATTACAGACTAGCTTATATCTGCCATAGGCTTCTATGTCACCTGATAATTTATATGCATTCCATGCATTTTTCATCTGCCACAAGTTTCATTAGTTCATCTGACATCCAGTTAGGCCTAAACATTGAGCAATATTTCTTAGTCGGTATGAAAAACTTAGTAGCTTCCATGATTAATTCCTTGAATGCTTCTCACTTAGAATTTGCTGTTGGTAATATCATCAGTTGGTCCCACTGTACAGAATTTAAAAACTGTCTACGACCACTGTAGTTACCTTTATAGAAGCAAAAACCCTTCCCTTTACCCCGATGATAATTATATTTTTAAGTAAATCCCAAATCAGTACCCTGCGATCACTGCCAATGTGATCCTTTAGAAAGTGGTTCCTTTAGCTGAAAATTCTTAATGTATGAATAATCACTGCTGATAACCAGATCAAGAGTATTACCCTCTCTGGTTGCCTCTTGAACATGCTGCTGCAGAAAACAATCATCCAATAAATCCATAAAAGTCTTGCTAGTGTGCAAGTGACCAACCCACAAGTTCCACTCAATATCCGAGAAGTTAAAATCCCCCATGATAACACAATCTGATTTACTGGCCCATTTTATTTCTCTGTACAATTGTTCATTGTACTCATTAGGCCTATAACACACTCCTGCTCTCATTTTTACTTTCCCAGTGCTTATGTCACACCAAACTGACTCAACATTGCAATGTCCATCTATGTCAACTGGATGCACTTCCCTAATTTTATGTATTTCTTACTTAACAGTATAACCTCTCCTCCCTTCCTATCCTATCCTTTCTGTACACACTAGTCCCCAAATTTAAATTCTGCATTCCTAATATCTGTGTGACACCATGTCTCTGATATCCCAACAATAGCCACCTTTGATGTTTTGACCAGCACTTCAAATTCATCAAATTTATTTACTGTACAGTAAACCCCCGTTATTTGCGGTATCTGTATTCGCGGTCGCCGATTTAATATAAAATGAAACCTAAAAAAATGTGAATTTTAAAGCGCCGTGAATATTTTCCGCCATAAAAAACATGGGCGTGGCTAAAATTATCTTTCCCAGTCAAAACAGCGCTCAGTGGGCGGGGGGAGAGGGGTGACAAAATCGCAAGCGTGGATGTTTCTCGCTAATCCTTGTTCAGTATGTGTTATGCGTTTTTCGTGGAAGGTTTCGTCATTTGCTTTTAATTTATATGTTTATAAATTGTATAAATTTATCAATTTATAAATTTATATGCTTACAAAAATGATAAATCTACCGTTTTGCAGTGTAAAACAGACTTTTTCGAGTGTGTTAACAGAATAAAGTGGCTTTATTGTGGACAAATTCTTTCTAACCCCTACAAAAATATGGCTACGAATAAAAAGAGAAACGTGAAAATATCAAAGAAGGTGATGACATTAGCGAATAAAATTGAGTTATTAGACAAAATTTCTAATGGTGAAAGTGTCTCCTCAGTGGCAAAACATTATAAAATCAATGAGTCAACGGTACGATCAATCAAAAAATCGGAAGAAAAAATCCGCCGTAGTGTCCGTGAAAACGTGGTAATTGCTTCAAAAATTTGCTCTGTAACTCGTGATGTTAAATTGGAAAAAATGGAAAAGGCTTTAAATCTGTGGATAGAAGACCGAACTCAAAATAAAATTCCATTAAGTTCACTCATCATTCGCGAAAGGGCAAAACTCCTTTATCAACACTTTAGCGAAACTGGTGATAGCAGTGGCGGGATGTTTTTTTTGCTAGCAAGCAAAGCCGTTGGTTTGAAAGATTTGTTTGAAATTTCTAATAAATATTACATTTAATATTAAATTGTTTCTTATTTTCATTTCGATGCCATATGCTTGCATTTCACTATGTACATAGTCATATTATGAAGGTACATATAATACATACATAGACAAAATTTTAGACTAGTTTTTCTTATATATTTCATACTTTGGAACGGAACCCCTTTATTACTATGGGAGCCATAACTCAGTATTCGCGTTTTCGGTATTCACGACATTTCTCAGGAACGTAACCCCTGCGAATAGCGGGGGTTTACTGTACTTCTAGCATTGGTGTAGTAGTAGTAGTAGTGGCATGTGATGCAAGAAAGCAAATGTATGAGCTTATGCAGCATCAGCCAAAAAAAAAAAAATCACACCATTCCCTCCAAATGCCTGTCCAGTTCCTCCTTAAATTTATTCAACCTATCAACTTCCACAACGACTGATGGAAGTTTGTTCCAGCAATTAACCACCTGCTGGCTAAAGGCAAATTTCCGCACATCTATTTCTATTTTACATCTGTCCTTTCTTAATTTGAATTTATGCCCCCTTAGGTTCGTAATCTGAACAAGTGGAAGGATCCCATCAGAATTCAGTGTGCTGAACACATTCAAGGCCTTATACACCTCAAATATTTATTTATTTATAAATACCCCATGTATTTATTTTTTTTCATGATGACTGCCATCAGTCCTAAAACTCCCAGCACCCTGCCCTCCAGGCCACTGCCATTCTAGTAGAAGTAGTGCAAGAATCACCTTCAACTCTGCCTGTGGCTACTTTTAACCTCTTAGTCTGTGAATCCCGCCTAGCTAGCAGTTTTCCAACCTACCTAACGTTGCCTCAATAGCATCAGCAAACACTCTTGCACCCATTCTATTTAAGTGTATCCCATCCCCGTAGAAGCAATCTCTCCTGTGAACAAGCACAGACCATGCTGAGAAAAATTCTACCCCACAAGCCTTGCACAATCTCTCCAGGGCCGAATTAATTGACAAGACTCTCATCATATACTCCCTCCTATCATGTCTATGCAGAATTGCAGACACTTTCAAATTTAACCCTAACTCATGACTTTTTTTCAAAATTGACCTGTACTTGTTAAGTAAATCTGTAGATCTCCTACTCTTACTGTCATTAATGTCCTTTGGGACCAGCACATTCTGTCTTGGAGATTGCCACTGTGTTGTCTGATGCACAAGAGTGAGCTCTGGCATTGAGTTGGGCAGCTGAGAGCTTGATGGGCCCTCATATTAATTTCTTTGAGGGCATCTACCTTTTACCTCAAGCTCTCATAGATGCCCATCAGAATGCTAAGTTGAGGGACCTAGAGAGTGCAGTGCAGAAAGTAAGTCAAACAAATGAAATGAAAACAGAAGAATGAATGGGAGTGTAAATGTGTGAGAGAAAGAACACAAACCATAAATGCTACAGTTAAGTATACATTAATCCTAGCTTTAATCTTTTATATTCTTACTTAATTTAGCTTAATTATTATGCATTAGCATTTAAATTTACATTACACGCCATTGCATCTCCCTCCTGGTGTGTGTGTGAAAAAAGATGAATGAGTGAGTGAAAAAAATTTACTATAAAATGCAAGGGAAAAAAGTATGAAAATAGAATGCAAGTAGTAAGAATGTGGCTTATGAATGAAGTAAAGGCTGTCTCTCCCCCCCCACCTGACAACATGCAGCTCTGCTGCCAGCACCATCTGGCAATCTGTATCACACTCCCTCGCATGTTATCTTTACCTCCTTCCCCTCTCTCTCTCTCTCTCTCTCTCTCTCTCTCTCTCTCTCTCCCTCTCTCTCTCTCTCTCCTGGTGGGGCTTATATCCACTGATATTTCTGGTGCCACCTTCCCTGTCGTCCCCATAATTCTATCTGTTCCCCCAGCCTTTAGTCTTCTTCCCTATTCTAACTTACCCAACCATCACACTTGCTCTTAATCTAAATTAAACTGAACTTAGCATCCAAATTTAACTCTTCCCTAACTTAAACTCCAATTCGGCCTTAACCTAATTTCCAGCGCTTAATTTATTTTTAGTATATATAGGCCCTATATTACATGCCACTAGAATCTTAGGAAACTAGGTGGCAGTGCCTGTCAGAGTACAAACTTCTACTGCGATCCCTCTATGCCTGACCTGCCTCCTCAGGGCAAAGTGTGGGCAATGGCTAAAAGGTCAGAGGATCAACACAACAAGACATTACACGACACAACCACACATTTACCCTTTTTAGTAAAATCTCTGGCCTTTACAGAGTTCTATGTTACAAACAGAGTACACAGTGTGGAGATGTGGGAAACCCCTGGTACCGTTAGACCCAAAACACTTTACACTTTGTACGTAGGGCCTACTATCAGGGAGGTAGCAGTGGTTGCTTAATGTGGGGCACTTTTTCTGGCAAGAACTAGACCCCTGGTAAGTATGGACAAAACATTTCACTGGTGAGGTCTAATGGCAGCTCTTAGGAGACCTTGCCATGTTGTATTTTATCTGATACAGAAACAGGATCTTCCAAGACACCATGTCGTCAAGCCCACACTATGCATGCAAGTTCGAGGAACAGTGAAGATATCACCCATCTTGATTGGCCTCCAAATTCGCCTGACCTCAATCCACAATTGAACAACTGTGGGATGTTTTGGAATGTTGAGTAAATAAAAGAAAAATGTTTTTCTCAGTGGCTGGGTAAAAACTGCCTTTTTCAAGAAAAGGTAAGCCAAAATTTGCAAAAACTGAAACAAAATGTCTATTATCAAATATTTTATACACTACCTTTAGTCATTGCAGAATCAAAAGATGTACAATAGTCATGAACTACAATGTTACTAAGCCTGAAAACAATGAGTTTTTACCCAACAAATGTCCAATTTTTTAACATGAATATTACATACGAAGTGAAAAAATTCAGTACTTCTTGTTTTTTCTCTGTCTCAACTTTTATTTTGGATTCAATACACTCCCTTCTGTCCAGAAAAACTCTGCGATTCATGATCTCTATCAGAAATCTGAAATATGCTCCAACCAGTCCTACAGTGGTATAGTATGCTGTATCTGCTAGTATCTGCCAAAGATTAGAAAATTCAATAATTAAACAATTATTGTAATATTGAGTCTGTCTTTATTTATCTTATCTCATTCAAATAATAATAGTTATTTGAACACCTGTTATTATTATTACATCATAGCCTCTTTATGATCAATGAAATTAAAACTTTAAACTAAGATTTCATATAAATAATCAACACTACATCAATCATAAGTATCAAACTGTATCAATTAAAACTAAAGGATGATTCAGGGTTCCGTAACCTCCATAATCTGGTGCTTGACTGGATGGTTTTTTGATTTTTCATTTAATTTAATAACTTTAGCACAATGAATCCTTACCACAACATCATTCATATTTAAAAGCTCAATGTTCTCTCTGGGAGATCTTACTCATTTCATAAGTGGCATAAGTACTTTTATTTCATTGTTCATGGCCTAACAGCCCCATTACAAATATAATTTAGGTTCACTGCTGCAAATCATCTAAGAATAACTTTACACTGCAAGATACCGTTGCATACTCTTAACATGTGTATTAATTGTCCTTGTTTTTATAAAAACAACAAAACCAAAGAAGAGCTATGTGGTAGCTGCCCACATGTTTTCTGTCCAAACATGGATTTCATATTTCATTAGGCTTGGTACAGTTTACAGACAGTTACTTTGGTGTATGTGTAATGTTATAAGGCATTGCGTATGCATTCTATTCATTTTGATGCATTATTGACATGCCATTTGGTTTTGGATATATGAATTTGACCCACTTTCATTTCATATACTCCTTTTACATTTTTTGACACTCAGTAGTTATTTTTTTCCTTTTAACTGTTGGATTTTTCTAATACTGTTCTCAGTACCTTTGAAATTGCTACCTATACTTTCATTTTTGGATTATTACATTCCTGTCTTCCACATATTTATTATTCATATCTGCATTAAGGTTTACCAATATAGATATGCTTTCTCCTTGTCAGTGCTTCATTAGTGTATCTCTATATATTTACATATCAAAACAACTATAGAGGTCACTAATTGTCAATTTTTCACAGCTCTCACTCACATCAGCTTTATCACTATAAATTAATGAGTTCTAAGGACTGTTCATACATACTACTGTGTCAGTTACAGCTATTGACTCAACTGTATATGTTCGCACTGCCATTTCCTGCTTCATTTCATTACTTTGCGCTATTTGAATATTCCAGGAATAATTTTGTACGTTTTTCAGTAACCTGTTACGTTTACACATTTAGATTTCAGCCATTTTCTGTTCTTATTTTTGACTTCTCACTACACATGTATTTGGTAGTAGTTTCTTTTTTCATACTAATACTCACATAGCCAGGGTCCTTACTAAAAGGTTGGGCTTTACGACCCCAGCTTACCCAGTACTTATAATAATTTCTTTTTTTAACTTTTATCTTAATACTTTCTACCTCTACTTTTCCCCATTCGTAAAACTATTAGTGCACTGCGATTGTGATACGAACTTTCCTTTCCTACTTTCCTTTTCACCTTTATCTAATTCAGGTACACTTTTAACCCTTCCCTATCCTCAATTCACTCCTCAACCTTATACCATTTGCATTGCTCTAAATTCTACAAATATTTCCACTTAAGTTTTATTTGCATTTTCTACTTGATTCTGAATTTGTACTTACAATATATAACTAGTTTTAATTATTTTATACAACCTACACTGCTTTGAGACTACCTTGTCCATATTTTGTGAAAGTTATAATTCTTTTGCATTTATGAACAAGTATAGAAATGCAGTCCTTGATGCATGATCACATCTGGTGAGTATGGGCTTGGCACACCCAGGGTCCTGAGCTGAATATCATCATTCTTCTCTTTCTTGGTGATTCTTTATCTCTCTCTCTCTCTCTCTCTCTCTCTCTCTCAGTGTAACTCAAATTTTTTTTTTTTTGGCTGGTGCAGCATAAGCCTCAGGCTTCCTTATACCATGTAGCTAATAATAATAATAATAATAATAATAATAAAAGGTGTAGTCTCCTCATGAAATACCTGATCATGTATCAATATTACTTTTGCTAACATCAGACTCACTTTTAACTTAATTTAATTTATTTATTTTACAGGTCACTCCTCTCTAATTGGCCTTCCTTTTGGCATCTTGTGTAATCTTCGCTCGAACTTTCATATTTATTAATACATACCCCTTAATTTATTAATTCATTCCCCAGAGCAAACAACGGAAAAATTTCAGAAATTATTTACAATATATTCCTAAAGATATACTTTTGACATTATTTACAAAATATTACAAACACACAAATACAATATATTACAAATTATTTACAATATATTCAACATTGTTTTATGTTGAGTTTGCATTTGGCTAGTACCAAAATAATACATGGTTTGGCTTAAGAAGCACCAGTTTTAAAAATATATAATTTGTACGGGGTGGTTATAAATTATCAGTTGATTTGAACAGCTTGTAATTTTTTATTCATGATACATATTGAACAGATTTACTGTAAAAAAAAAAAGACTAGCATCTAAGTTTTTCACAGGTGTTCGATTTAACATCCACAGATAATATAACACTAATCCCATTTAAAGAGATTTTATCCTATGCTTTTGTCAGCATCATATCTCAGTGAACTGTGAAGGCCACCTAATAATTACTGATCACCAAGGCAGATCTTTGTAATGTGTCAGCAGAAAAGCAAGATATTGTTCACGTTCAAATACTGAGGCAGTTCATGCAGTCCAACTCTTTCAAAGCATTCTCCCACATGGCATCATATATCTCATACATTAACATTGATGTTCATCTGATATTGTACATCTGCATCTGATATTGGACTCGCATAGCAATTAGCATTAGTTGAGGCATATGATGCAAGAAAGCAAGCTTATACAGCATCAGCTAAAAAAAAAAACTTTCCATTTCACCCATCCTGTCACTCCAAATTTTTGTCTAGTTCAGCCTTAAATTTATTTAAACTATCAACTTCCACAACAACAGATGGAAGTCTGTTCCAGCAATCAACCACCCGCTGGCTAAAGGTAAACTTCCACACATCTATTCTATAACTGTCTTTCTTCAATTTGAATCTATGCCCCCCCCCTCAGGTTCTTAATCTAAGTAAGCGGAAGTATTTCGTCAGCATTGAGCCCGCTCAAACCATTCAAGGCCTTATACACCTGGATCCGATCATCTCGCAGGTGCCTAGTCTCCATATGCTGCAACTTGCAGAACTTCAGCCAATGTTCAGCTTCTCCATTGAACAAAAATGCAGCATGTATGTGTATGTGTGGTAAACACCCCTTGGCATGTAAAAGTAATCTTTGTTAAGTATGCAGTGAAGTCACCAGTGCCGATTCTGCAGCTGCAGAGAAGTGATGTGTTGGAAAAAATTATTGATGAAGGTGACTATTCAACGGAGCAAATTTTTAACGTTGATGAGACTGCTCTGTATTGGAAAAAAAAATTCCGGATCAAACATACATTACCAAAGAGGAAAATACAATGCCAAGTTTCAAGGTGTCAAAAGATAGGACCAGGCTCTTGCTTGGGGCTAATGCTCAGGTGATTACAGATTAAAACCACTGCTTGTGTAATTCTGGAAATCCTTGTGCATTTAAAGGCATCAATGAAGCCACCCCTGCCCATGCACTTCGAATCAAACCAAAGAGCACAGTTAATAATATCTGTCTTTCAGGATTGGTTTAAATGCTGCTTCATTCCAAAGGTTGAAATATATTGTAAAGACAACGACATTCCTTTCAAGATTTTGCTTCTATAAGATAATGCTCCTGGACATCCTACACATCTAGATGATTTCAATTCAAATGCAAGTCATATTTCTACCACCAAACATGACTTTACTCATCCAACCTGTGGATCAGAGTGTTATTTCAAATTTAAAAGCATACTATTTATGCACAACATTTGCTCAGGCATTGTCTGCAGTAAACGATTAGAAAAATTTTCCATTAAGAGACTTTTGGAAATCTTACAATATTTACCACATCATCTTAAACATTAATAAGGCCTGGGCAGAAATTACTAAAAGTTGTTTAAATGGCACATGGAAGAAAATATGCCCATGGCACATAAAAGGCTTCGAAGGTTATTATTATTGTTATTTTTTGGTTTTTAGGAGCATTAGCAACTAAGGCCATATTGCTCCGGGGATATGCGGTGGTCATTCCTTGACCTTTCCGCATCCTCCGTATTTGGTGGTGACGGGCTCGAACCCCGGTCTAATCAAGAAGCGTGTGCTACGCACTGCTGCTCCTTCCCACCTGGCTACGGAGACGCCTGGCTTCGAAGGATTTGAAAGAGATGAATCATATGAAGGGGTTACAGATAAGATTGTAAAGGTTGCAGAGCTACTTCAGTTGGAGGTTGATGCCAGACGTGGAGGAGTTAATAGAGGAAAAAGAAAAGAAATTATCTAACAAAGAACTTATTGACTTCCAGGCAGCGATAGTGAAAGAAGAAAATGCTGATGAAACTCAAGATGAACCAAATGAGGAGCCAAGATGCTTCATTACCAGAGAGATGGCAATGGCATTTTGTGAAACTGCATCGGCAATGGCGAGGTTTGAGAAGATGGATCCTGACAGCGAACAATTCTTAAAAGTTAACAGAGGGGTGAATGATATGCTGTTGTTGTTGTTGTTTGGTTTTTAGGAGCATTAGCAACTAAGGCCATATTGCTCCCGGATATGCGGTGGTCATTCCTTAACCTTTCCGCATCCTCCGTATTTGGTGGTGACGGGCTCGAACCCCGGTCTAATCAAGAAGCGTGTGCTACGCACTGCTACTCCTTCCCACCTGGCTACGGAGGCGCCTGAATGATATGCTTGCTTGCTACAAAGAAATCTATGATGAAAAGAAAAAAGCCAGTGTCCAGTCATCCATTAATATGTTCTTTCACAAGGTTGAGCGGCCAACCCCTTCTAAATCTCCACAGCTCTCAACCTCCGCAGTGGCGTACTTATCAGCTGAAGACATTGAGTCTGATAACGATGCTCGAGAGGTAAAACTGACTGATGTTACGCCTGTCTCCTCTCTTTTTTTGTAATTTTATAATTTTGAATTTTTTTAAATTGCACGCTTTTGTAATTTTCCCTGTGCATGAGATAAAAAATTGAATAAATACAATAAATAATTCTATTTACATATTTGTTGAACATTTCTTTTTTGATTCAATCAATTCGGTGAGCACAGTTGTGAGTGCTGCACAAGCACGGGGGAAATTCTCCAACTTACATAGCGTTCTGTGGAATGCAACTCTTACATAAGTCGGGAAGTTTCTGTACTATTTTTCAATCTTCATCATGCATCAAGTGCAATAAGGTACCATTTTTATCCCCAAATTCTTATTACAATGTATGTCCTTGGAATGATAATATAATTCATATTTACATAAGTGTCAATTTGTTGAGGGCATAGTAATTATTTTATGGAAAGCAAGCTGTTATTTGCTGTTGTTTTTTTGTTATTCACATATTTGTTTAGTGAGTGATATTGGTTTAATTTGGTATTATTGTCACTGATGAACTTAATATTGGTTTAACAAAATAAAACAGAATTACCTTCTAAAAATGCTCATAGAACACTGTATTGCTGAATTATAGTGATTAAATTATTAAATTTTATATTTAAAAATTTAATTACACTGAAAGTACATATACAATGTACAATAATTGCATTATGCAATTATTGTACAGTGCATCGATGTTGAGATAAATTAAATACATATAAAGTTTTAGACAGTGATTGAAAAGAACAAAGAAGCTTGAAAGTGTCAATGAAGGTTTATTGGTCTAACCTGGTTGTTTGCATTTTAGAGTTCATGGCAACTTAACAGCTTTAGCCACAGTTTGCCCACTAATCTAGGTGTGCAATTGGTTGGTTGCTATCACATTTTGAATGAGTGCTTCTTCCTGTAACTTGACTGGCCTCCTAAGCAGATAAGCAACATCATCTCGAAATCCTTGGTAAGTCTTGTTGCTGACTCAAATTCTGCATTTTTGGATTCATTCAAACTGGGTAGGAGAGGGGGTACAACTTGTCCCCCTCCTTCTATATCCTTTAGCTATGAACTATTCTGAAAGATATATAGCTATTCCCATCAGATGTGCAACCTCCTGTATTGCCATTTAATGATTTATGCAGGAAAGTGTAAAAAATATAAACATGTTATGTTTCTCAGTGAATCTGCAGCCAGTGGATAATACACACAATACAATTTTGTATTGTGTGTATTATCCAATACAATACACACAATACAATAACACACAATACAATTTTGACATTCAACTTGTGACTACATACTCAAGTATAAACAGTATATTTACTTCATCTGTTAGTGTATGCACAATATAATTATTGTATATATAGTTATAAATTTAGTTAGTGTTCAATAATGTTTTATGTAAATTTTTAAACCCGATATTCTATACGAAATGCCAGACAAAGTCTACAATGAGGAAAATACCAATAGTCCGAGTTATTATTTTAATAATAAATGCTCTCAGTGATTATGGTGTGAGCTGTTGCAGGTTTTCAGTGGATATCACTGTAGCCAGGTACAGGTAGCAACTAACGCTTATGATCTTGTTCTTGAAATAACTGTCAACTTCATAGGTAAGCTCCACCAAGAATTAATATGATAACACAAGGCTGAATTCTGTCTAATATTTTTGCACAATAAATTTATTAATTATGTAATGGAGTATTATGTAAATTTAACTGTATATCTGATTAAACAATAGTCATTTTTAACTAATATGTGCTAAGCATTCACAAACTATAGCTTGATATTTGTCAAGTAACTTTACTTAAAGAAAAGCATAATTAATTTTCTTTAATTATTATTTAAAATGTAAATTATCTAATTTTTTTCTTTAAGAATAGATGCTATAACACTTCCCTGCTCTTAAGCTGCTTAACTGTTCATTATCTTGCATAACCTTCATTATTTTTAAGTCATTTAACCTTTGTTATATGAAGAATGATGAGACCTACTGTAAGAAAATGGACTATACCTTTCTTTTTGTATAAACACACTACTGATCACTGGCCAGTTTAACCTAATGACAGCACATTTCAGCATCACATGTAAATATTATTTTCTGGCATGTTCGCCACAGTTCTAGTAGGCATTGCATTTAACCAACATGTTAATTACACCATTAGAGAGGTGAAAAATAAATAAATAAATAATAAAAAAAAACTCACGCACTCTGATCAATACAAGGCAATTAAACAACTAATTTAATAACAAACAACAAATAATTAAAAGAACTAAACCATATTTGAAAACTAAATTCTGTATGCAACAATGTAACAGTTTTTCTTTTGAGATATATGATAATACTTACCAAAAGTGCAGGGTTTGTTTCCTTTCTGATTATATATGTAAATGCCGAAGAAACTAACTCTAAGATAGTAATTATAATTCCTGCAATTGCACACTGATATCGCTTTGGAAACGGCATTAATACATAAATAGAAATGAGAGAAAAATAACTATGTTTTATATTAAAAACTTCTGAAGATGTCACAATCTCACTGATTGTTTTTCCATGCACACTGATCAGCATGATAAGTACAATGAAAGAGGACACAGTAATTCTCACTTTATCTGACTTGAACCATCTCTCATTGTAGGACACTATAAAAACTGTGAAGTAGATGATTAGGCAAACTCCTTGGATTACTACTGGTACAACAGCCATTTTTTGATTCTGAGGACAAAACAAGTAATAGTACATATGAAAAAAATATTTTTTCAGTCATAAATTTCATAAATAAATTAATTAAATAAATTTTGATTCAGCAGATTAATCAATAATATAAAAAAAAATTACAAAGAGCAAAATGAATTATTTTATTTCATGCCAAACTCAGATAAATAAGAATGAGAATGGAGAGCGTTTTCTTGAAAGGTTTAAAATATATAATAGCATTTAGTAAATTATTTATTTATTTATATTTTGCATGTTCTTTGGGTAGGCCCACAATGTATGAAGACAAGGATTTAAGCATAATAAAAAATTCTAGTAGTTTCTAAAAGAACAAGAAGCAATCCCAATCTTTCTCATCTGCATTGGCCAGAATCAGGTCATGCCAAAGATCCTTGGGTGCAAAATATTTCTGCTACATCCATCCCATTAGAGAAAAGTAACAGAATTAACAAATCAGAGATAAAATAAATATCTTTACTATAATATATCAATGACATTCTAACTTCCAGATAGTTCCTTACATAAAAAACATACAAAATCAGCAACTTATGTAGGTCATTAAAAAATAAAATAACTACTTATTTGCATAAAAAATGATTCAAACAGTTAATATATTAAGGACATTTGATTCCATTAGAGAAGAACAAATTCCCAAGGATAGGATAGATCAAGGTTTTGTGGGGCCTGAAGTGTATACAATTTTTGGGGGCCTCTTTAAGAAAAATAATACAAAATTACATATATAAAATTAGGTACAAAAGTGAATATTTATTTAGAATAAAAAAAAGAAAAAATCACAACAAATTACAAATTTTAAAAAAGCTGACAAATACTACAAACATCACAAAATCTAGAAAAATAACAATATTTTTATTAATTAATTGCATAATCTTTGATAATACTCATTTTCCTAGATTTTTTTTGGCTGCATAATTTCTGATCACCTCTTCATATGACAATGATTTTGTAGTATCACTTTCTATAGAGAGAATAGAAAGATAATTGTACCCAGAAATAGAATGGGCTAGTAAATCAGAATGTCTTATAATGGGGGATTTCAAATTCCCAAATATTGACTGGAACTTGTGGATTGGTCACTCGCACACTAGCAAGACTTTTGTGGATTTATTGGATGATTGTTTTCTGCAGCAGCATATTCTAGAGACAACCAGAGAGGGTAATACTCTTGATCTGGTTATCAGCAGTTATCATTTGTGTATTAAGCATTTGCAGATAAGGGAACCACTAAGTGGCAGTGAACACAGTGTACTGATGTGGGATTTACTTAAAGATATAATTATCATCAGGGTTAAAGGAAAGGGTTTTTGTTTCCTTAAAAGTGACTACAGTGGTCTCAGACAGTTTTTAAATCCTGTACAGTAACATCATCACCAACTGATGATATTACCAACAGTAAATTCTAAGTGGGAAGCATTCAAGTAATTAATCGTGGAAGCTATTAGACTTTTCATACCTATTAAAAATATTCTTCAAGGTTTAGGCCTAAATGGTTGTCAAATGAACTGTTTGTTTGTTTGTTGTTTGGTTTTTAGGAGCATTAGCAACTAAAGCCATATGGCTCTGGGATATGCGGTGGTCATTCCCTGCCCTTTCTGCATCCTCCGTATTTGGTGGTGATGGGCTCGAACCCCGATGTAACCAAGAAGCGTGTGCTACGCCTGCTGCTCCTTCCCACCTGGCTACGGAGGTGCCTTCAAATGAACTAATGAGACTCGTGGCAGAGAAGAAAAATGCATGGGATGCATATAAATTATCAGGCGACATAGAAGCCAATGGCAGATATAAGCTAGTCTGTAATCAAGTCATAAAGTCATAGGAGATTAGGCAAGGAAAGGCAGATTACGAGAAATATTTGGCAAAGGATACTAAGAAAAACAACAAGGATTTCTTTATTTATATAAACTACAAGAGGAAGGGGATGAATCGGACTGTTGACCATCGATACAAACTGAATGGGTATTTTGCATCTACATTCACACGAGGAGTTATTATGGAAGGAAAATGCCAGAATTTTATCAAATTGTAACAGGGTACTTAATGATTTTGTGATAACTGAGAGAAAAGTGGAGAAGAAATTGTTGAAGTTAAACATTAGAAAGGCACCTGGGGTGGATGGGATCTATCCAGTTATATTAAAGGAGGTGGCAAAGGAACTAAGCAAACCCTTAGCCACAATTATGAGAGCATCCTTGGACTCAGGGGAAGTCTCCACGGACTGGAGATGTGCAAATGTATCCTCAATTCACAAAGGGGAGTTGAAGGGTTACACAAATAATTACAGACCAGTTAGTTTAACTTCTGTTCTTGGTAAAATAATAGAGTCACTGGTTAAAGATGCATTGCAAGATCGTCTAGATAAGACTGCAGCAATAATTCAGACACAGAATGGGTTTGTTAAGGGAAAGTTTTGTCTGACAAATTTGATGGGATATTATGATGTGGTTACAAAGGAACTGGATGCAAAAAATAATTTTGATATCATATATTTGGATTTCTGGAAAGCTTTTGACACTGTTGCGCATGGAAGACTACTGTACAAATTGGAGCAGAAAGGTATTAAGGGTAAGTTGCTACAATGGATAAAAGGATGGTTGAGTGGGAGAAGACAGAGGGTAGTAATCAATGGATGTTGCTCTTCATGGACTAATGTTATTAGTGGAGTCCCACAGGATTTGGTGTTGGGCCCACTGTTGTTTTGTATATTCATAAATGATATTGATGAAGGTATATCAGGCTTAGTGTTGTAGATGATACAAAGGTTGGCAGGGCTGTTAATGACAGTAATGGCAGTGTGCTACTGAAACAGGATCTAGAAAATTTGGACAGATTGGCTCAGAAGTGGCAACTGAATTTTAACATTGACAAATGCAAAGTACTGCATATGGGTAGAAGTAACCCTAGAGGAATGCACCAATTGTGTGTTACTACACTTAGGGTGGTAGAAAATGAAAAAGACTTGAAATAATTGTGCAGTCAGATATGAAATTTTCTGAGCAATGCAGCCAGGCTGTAAGAGCAGGTCATGGGGTTTTGTCAATGATATACAGGAACTTTGCTAGCAGGGAAAATGAGGTTGTTTGTTTGTTATTTGGTTTTTAGGAACATTAGCAATTAAGGCCATATTGCTCCAGAGATATGCAGTGGTCATTCCCTGACCTTTCCACATCCTCCGTATTTGGTGGTCACGGGCTCAAATCCCGTTCTAATCAAGAAGCGTGTGCTACGCAGTGTTACTCCTGGCCACCTGGCTACGAAGGTGCTGGAAAATGAGGTGATTATCCCTTTGTATAAGGCAATAGTCAGGCCCCACCTTTAGTACTGTGTAGAAGTCTGCAGGCCTCATTTTAGAAAGATGTAGATTTTCTTGAGTGTGTACAGAGAAGGACAACGAGATTGGTGAGGGGAATGAAGGGATAAGGGATTAAGTTCTGCAAATTGCAGCAGCTGGAGACTAAGAACCTGTGAGGTGATCTAATTGAGGTGTATAAGGCCTTGATGAGTTGAGCACACTGAATTCTGATGGGATTCTTCCACTTGCTCAGATTACGAACCTAAGGGGGCATAAATTCAAATTTAGAAAAGACAGTTGTAGAATAGATGTGTGGAAATTTTCCTTTAGACAGCGGATAGTTAATTGCTGGAACAAACTTTCATCTGTTGTTGTGAAAGTTGATAGCTTAAATAAATTCAAGGAGGAACTGGACAAACTTTTAGAGGGAATGGTTGTGTGAATTTTTTTTTTGGCTGATGCTACATAAGCTTGCTTTCTTGCATCACATGCCTCTATTACTATTAATTCAATCTTTCCTCTAGCATGGTTGATCAAAATTTGTTTTTTATTATTGATAGTTTAGAAAAGTTTGTTTCAGCTTCACAACTTGTTATTGGTAATGACGTAAATTTTTAGGATTGTTGTAAAATTTAGGAAAATGTCTATCCAGGGCTGTTCCTGTTTACTTGGCTGCCTGTGTGCAGCAAATATTTGGTTCCTCTTAACAACACATTTTTAAAAGGAAAAAACTTTTCCGAAATGCTTTTAGTTTTTACTAATAATATGAACACAATGACACAAATTTAAATTAAATTTTAACTGAAACATACATAAAACTACACAATAATCCTACCAATGCATAATTCTTGAAGCATCCTTCCGCCAATTTGTCTCCTATTTTAAAAATCGTTTGACTTAGAGAAATATAGCAAAACTTTGATTCTACTCACTGGGAGGTCCCAGGAAAGCTATCCTCATTTTTGACCCCAGGAAAAAATGGTTTCCAAAATAATAAACGTAAAATTAATTTTTCAACTTGCAACATCGTTTTCTTTTGCAGAATTAAATTACTATTTATTAACTACATGGGACATCTATCATTTTAAAGAAAATTCCATAAATATTCTCTAAAAGTTACCACCAAATACGGAGGATGCGGAAAGGTCAAGGGAATGATCACCGCATATCACCGAGCAATATGGCCTTAGTTGCTAATGCTCCTAAAAACCAAATAACTAACTAACTACCAGGCTATCCAGGTAGGTAAAGTGCCTGCCTGGCAATCCAAAGGTCGCGGGTTCGATTCCCGCCTCGGGCTTGGATCACAGTAAAAAGCAAAAACTTTTGGGAGGTGCATTATGGCCATAAAAGCTGATGAGCCAACAACTAACAAGGAAAAAAATATATATATAACTGAAAGTTAGTCGAAAAAATAAGATTTTAGGTTAGCATTACCTTGTCAACTAATACCATATTGAAGTGTGCTTGAGGTTTGTTACTGCCTATGAATAAGACCATAAAAATTTGCTTCAAGATTAGTAATACAATAAGTTTTTTGGAATTTTGAGATGTTTATTTAGATTAGAACAGCTTTTATATTTAGAAATCTATTTAATATCTTTAAGCAGTACCATTCATATTGACTCTCTTACAAAAAATGCAGTTATAATCAAACTTAAGGAAACATTTTCATTCATTTTTGATATACAATTATTGTAATTGTTACAAATTTCATTCCATATTTATGACTGAGAATCATGAGATAACGTATTAAGAAATCACAAGGTGAGGGTATTACTACGTAGTACGTTTTCATGCTGCTTAATGGGCATTTTCATAATTCCTCAGAAAATTAGTTTTGATTAAAATGATATTTGACAAAATTTTAATAATTTCCATGTGATGAACTTTGTATACACTCCTGATTTGCTAGGCTTTATTCAACAGGTAAACTTATGGAACTAAACGCCAGTAAAACGATTATGGAGCTTCAGGGTTCTTTCTATTCTCACTGCATACATTCTTCGATATAATGACAAGAGTTCAATACATAGTCCTACTAATTATGTTTTGTCATAACTAATATTTTAATTGTAAGGCATAACATAACTCTCAGAAAATAAAAATTCACATAATGAATGTTGTTTACTATTTGTGGTTCCTAGGGGCACGTGTGCCTGCGTTTTAATTTTAAAAATACACCTTTTAAAGTAGGAACAATAGACAATTTTAACTTAGAATTTTTTTTTTTTTTATTTCAGTTTCAATAATTTCATACGGGTGCCAATATATAGTATTATTAAGAATTAAAAAATAACTCTAAAAGACACTAAAGTACAAAAAATAATAAAACATTAAAAAATACTTATGTATTCAGCTCACAACTTTTAATTTTACATAAATTAAAAGATGCTAACTTTTAATTTTACATAAATTTTCGTGCTTTAATTGTAGCAAATACTTTAATTAAATTGTCCATATCAATGCTCTGTGAAATTTTCTACAGCAGTTATTGCAAGGTCACTTGGTCTTTCTTGAAGCATTGTAAATCTTAAATAATTTTTAATGATCTTTAATTTATAAAAAAAATCTTTCACCAGTTGAAACAGAAACTGGAAGAGTCAAAAAAATTCTCAGTTCTATCACAACATTTGGAACTACATTTATTATATTATTGTTACATACCATTTTAAGAAACTCTTTGGATCATCACTACTAATATTTAATGCTTTTAATGATTTCAGCTCTTCAAAAAGTTCTTTGTCATTTATATCACTTTCACATGTAGAAGGATCTGTCAATTTTATGTGTAAATTACTGCAATGCATTTTAAGGTCTTTATTATTTAAATCAGAAAAATTTAGTAAGAAGTTGAAACACACATCATATTGAAAATAAAAGTAAACCTTATATTTTAATTTTTGGTCTGTGATTGGGTTGTCCTGTGACTCTTAGTCAAATTGATTTTTTGAGCATCTTGTTCTCAAAGCTGTCACTGCAGGAAATGTAGCTTCCAAATCCAAGTCATTCAATAACAAGAAAGCCTCGGAAATACACTTTTCAAAATATTCGTCAGACCTTTTCATTTCAAAATATTTTATCAAATTGTTCAAGGCTTCTGTAGGTGCCTCTGTAGCCAGGTGGGAAGGAGCAGCAGTGCGTAGCACACGCTTCTTGATTAGACCGGGGTTCAAGCCTGTCACTACCAAATACAGAGGATTTTACCTCTACCTGTGGCCTGTGGCTACTGTTAATCGATTAGTCTGTGAATCTCACCACCAAGCTAGCAGTTTTCCGATCCACCTAACATTGCCTTGATAGCATCAGCAAATATTCTGGCACCTTTTCTAATCCCATCTCTGTAGAAGCAATCTCTCCTATTAACAAGCTCAGACTACACTGAGAAAAATTCTACCCCATGAGAATTGCACAATCTCTCCAGGGCTGAATTGATTAACTAAGCCCTCATCATATACTCCCTCCTATCATGTCTGGGCAGAATTGCAAACACTTTCAAATTTAACCCTAACTTGCAACTTTTTTTTTTCAATACTTGTACTTGTGAAGGAAATCTACACTTAATGTCATTAGTGCCAATGTGTACAACAATATCATCTTTTGTGCCCTTAAAAGATGATATCTGCTGTACGTCATCAAATTTTGACCCTGGCAGACATACACCCTGGTCCTATTTCACCTACGCTTTTTGCACAATATATTTCCCTTTCCCTGACAATTGAATCACTGACAATAACTAGCTCCTTCTATCAGGACCAGAGTATTCTGCCTTGTAGACTGCCGTTGTGTTGCCTGATGCACAAGAGTAAGCTCTAGCATTGAGTTGGGCAGCTGAGAGCTTGATGGTCCCTCCATTTTAATTCCTTTGAGGGCATCTACCCTACACCTCAAACTCTGCGCTTGCTCAAACCATTCAAGGCCTTATATGCCTCAATCAGATCATGACGTAGATGCCTAATCTCCAGATGCTGCAATTTCCAAAATTAAAGCCTTTCTTGGAAAAAACAACCCTTTGTTCCCCTCACCAATCTCATTTTCCTTTCTCTGTACTCGTTCCAGCAGCTCTACATCCTTCCTAAAATGAAGCCTCTAGACCTGCATGCAGTATTCAAGGTGTAGCTTGACCATTGCCTTATACAAGGGGACAATCACTTCTTATCCCTGCTAGAAAAATTCCTGTATATCATTGACAAGGTCCCATGACCTGTCTGCACTTTTCAGAAAGGTTCATATCTGACTGCACAATTACCCCCAGGTCTTTTTCATTCTCCACTTCATCAGCCATGTTGGTTGGACTATCTATGAGTGAACAACAGTCTTATCTGGTTTACTTTTGCATGGTAATAATATAGCAATAAATAGTTGCACTATCCCATTATTCAAATGTGGGGATGGGGGTAACTCCCAGTGCCGTCAGACAACTAACACACTATTCATTAGGAAAAGTCTGGGTTCAAATCTAGTTGATGGCTGGAGGAATTTCTTAAAGGATTCTCACTTGGGATTGCACTCACTCTCAAACAAATACATAAAGTTTTTCCAGTGAGCAATGGAATATGTAGACTAGCCTGGAATATGTACATTTACAGACATGGAGCATACTGATCTGTATTTACTTTTTGATATTTATATTCACTTTTATCACTACTCTCTCTCTTTTGTTGTGAAGCTGATAACTTACTTTTTTAAGTTAAAAACAAATAACTAAAATAATACAATACATAACGATGTAAGTGTTTCCCTTACTGATGTGACTTGCTATAGTCAAGTATATGAGAAGTCCATAGTCACTTTACTCACACCAACTCAGATGCAACCTTGCTCTTATAGTTGGAAATTTAAATTACAGTCGAACTTGGTTATAACGATCATCAGGAGTACTGACAAAATTTCCTCGTTATAACCATTACTTGCTATATCAGTGATAACGGAGATGGGGAACCCCTGGGGCCATTAAACAATGAACACTTTATATCACTGATGAGTTAAATCTACCTCCTATTTTTTTAAATTCTCAATACTTGATAAAAAGATGGATTCAAAAATCAAAAGAAATATTAGAGAGAAAAAAATAATATAAGTATATACCAATATATTATTTGTATTAATATGCTTGTATGAACTACAATACACTTAATATTAAACACAATTTGTCTGTAATTTTAAAACCATACACTTAATACTAAACACAATATATTTTTCTGTAATTAAAAACAATACTATTTAATAATAAGCATGATTTCGATTAGTCTTTATTTATGGATCTTAAAATTGATGTTTGTTTGAAAGATTTCACTTTGATATTTCTTGAGTTTCCCCTTAAAACATTAAACACGTTAACAGTCTCATTATTTGCCTCAGTTGCTTCAAAAAAATTGACTAATGTGTCCATTGCACCTTGAGCTTGTGAGATCGTCGGCACTGATTTTGATTCACTTTCAATTGTCATCATATCATCATCACAATCATCGTCTTTATCCAGCACAGCATCTACAATGTTACTCTCTGTAGGAAGACCACTAGTTAATAAGTGGTCTTCCTACAGAGAGGAAGGAAAGAACACAACTAATTAATAAGTTGTCATCAACTCATACAAATTCATCAATGTTATCTGTATTAAAACCTACAATGTTGTTACATAACAACCATTCAGGTAATGGTGAGTTGTTTTCTTCATCTACAATTGAAATTTAATTTCGATTTCTTGAAGCAATTCAATATGGTTGCCGGAGCAACGTTGTTCCATGCATCATTCAATAACTTGATAGTATCCAATGTTGATATAGACTCTGTAAGTTCCTGTTCTCTTTACTGATCAGATGTAGAACTAGAAATCTTTTATAAAATCCTTTCAAACTCTTGATTACACCTATGTCCATTGGTTGTAAAATTGATGTCGGATTGGGAAGCAGAAACACTAGCTTAATGTTGGACAAATTTTAAACCTGAGGATGTGCAGGACAGTTATCAATTAACAATAAAATATTTCTCTTCTTTTTGAATAGCTCCTTATTCCAATCATTTATGTACTGCTAAAAAATATCATCCGAAAAAGTCATCCAAGCTTTCTTGTTTGCAGTGTAATCCACAGGAAGTTTTCTTATGTTTTTGAAACACCGAGGTTTTAACGATTTTATGATAACAAACAGTTTTTTTTAATCAGTTCCTATCACATTTGCACATACGAGCACCATCAAGCGAGTCTTTGATTTTTTTTCCACCAACACATTTTTCCCCTTTGAATTTAACTGTATTGTCAGGTGTCAAATTATAAAAAGTCCTGTTTCTTCGGCATTGTAGATGTCTTTGTCATTGAAATATTTCCTGATTTTTGCCCAAATACAGTCAAGCCATTCATTTGCCATTATTCGATCTGTAGATCGAGATTCTCCACTAATTTTTGCATAAACAACATTATGTCAGTTTTTAAATCAATCCAGCCAACCATTGTTGCACACGAAATCGTTGCATCCAAATTGTTTAGAAAATTTTTCCACTTGAGCCTTCAAGATCGGACTATCTATTGAAAATCCAGCACTTCTTTGTGTGGTGAACCATTGAAGCAATGCTTCATCAATGTTTGTAACCTTGCACTTTCTAATTTTTTTTTTTTTTTCAGTTATGTTCTTTTCCAGAGCCGATATGTAAACATCTTTATTCTTCCACAATGTCGATACACTTGAAGAGGACAAAGAAAACTTTTTACACACTTCAACATTTTTTGCACTACATTCTAACTCATGAATAAGTTCTACTTTTTCACAAATCGAGAGACCCTTTCTTTTGTTAGTAGACATGTTTCTGCAGGAAGGGTTCATTTCTAACTGATTTTACTTTAAAATGATAAAGCAAACTGATACAAAGTTCTTAGAAGTCCTGTTTCCAGAATTCTTAGAAGTCCCGAAATAAATTTATGGTTCAGTGAATACAAGAGAATCTGTAAATAGGGTAATGCAACAAGCAGAATACAATGCACTATTGTATAGCCCCCGTCAGGAAACGGTCATAAACCAGCCACTAATCCAGTGCAGGTGGTCATAGAACTGAGTCGCCCTTTTCATTTTCATCTATTCCAAGAATTGGGTTTTTTTGACTACTTGAGCAATTAAGAATGTTTGCATAGTTACCAAAATTTGTTTGGTATATCCGAGTAGTACGCTCATTATAACAGTGAGCGATTGTATGGGAATACATGTAAATTAAAATCATTATGACTTTTTGCACGTTACAGCCGTGGTCTTGTTATTTCTGTGCTCATTATAACCATGTTCAACTGTAATTAATAGAAATAAGAAAAGAGAAATCTTTGCTGAAATTCCAGTGTGCTCAAATTTCCTTACAATGACAAATCAGTTAGGCACACACTAACTGATTATTTTTATTCTAGTTTTTCCTCACTATTATTTATGCTGTCAATAACATTACCTTTTTCATGTAATGTCAATAGTATTTATGTTTTTGGCATGAATAACGAAGAAAATGTGCAGTATCCCCAATTCACAAAAGGAGGTTCAAAGGGTGACACAAATAATTATAGACCTGTTAGTTTAACTTGTTCCGGGGAAAATAATGGAGTCACTGGTTAAAGAGGTGATACAGGATCACTTAACATAGATAGTGTGACTATTGATGAACCTGCTCAAGTAGCTAATAAACTGAATGAGTATTTTGCATCTACATTCACACATGAGGAATTACTCAAGGAGGGGAATGCCAGAAGTTTATCAAACTCTAACAGGGAGCTAAGTGATTTTGTAATAACTGAGAGCAAAGTGGAGGAGAAATTGTTGAAGTTAAACATAAAAGAGGCACCAAGGGTGGATGCAATTTATACAGTTATATTGAAGGAGGCAGCAAGGGAAGTTAGCAAACCCTAACTTCTTATTCTTACGGATGCTCTCATAATTATAGTCATAATTATGAGAGAATCCTTAGATTCGTGTGAGGTCCCCATGGAATGGAGATGTACAAATGTATCCCCAATTCACAAAGTGGGGGGAACAAAAGAGGACACAAATAATTATAAACCTCTTAGTTTAACTTCTGTTCCGGGGAAAATAATGGCGTCACCGGTAAAAGAGGTGATACAGGATCACCTAGACAAGACTGTGGTAATAGTTCAGACTTAGCAGGGGTTTGTTAAGGGAAAGTCTTGTCTGACCAATTTGATTGGATACTACAATGTGGTCACAAAGGAACTGGATGCAAAAAATAATTTTGATGTCATATACTTGGATTTCAGGAAAGCTTTTGATACTGTTGCACACGGAAGACTGCTGTACAAATTGGAGCAATATGGCATTAAGGGCAAGTTATTCCAATGGATAAAGGGATGGCTGAGTGGGAGACGACAGAGAGTGGTAATAAATGGACACTGCTCTACATGGACTAATGTTATAAGAGGAGTCCCCCAGGTTTCGGTGCTGGGCCAATTGTTGTTTTGTTTATTTATCAATGATATCGATGAAGGTATATCAGGCTTAATGTTAAAGTTTGCAGATGATACAAAGGTTGGCAGGGTTGTTAATGACAGTAAAGACAGTATGCTACTGCAACAGGATCTAGAAAAGTTAGCCATATGGGCTGAGAAGTGACAAATGCAAAGTACTGCATATGGGTAGCAGTAACCCAAGAGAAACGTACCAACTCTGTGGTACTGACTACACTGAGAAATACTACTGCACTCAGCAGAAAAAGACCTGGGGGTAACTGTGCAGTCAGATATAAAGTTCTCTGAGCAGTGCAGACAGGCTGCCAGAGCAGGTCATGGAGTTTTGTCAATGATATATAGGAATTTAGCTAGCAGAGACAGGAGGTGATTATCCCTTTATATAAGGCAATGGTCAGGCCATACCTTGAGTACTGTATACAGGTTTGGAGGCATCATTTCAGGAAGGATGTAGATTTGCTAGAACGAGTACAGAGAAGGGCAACAAGATTGGTGAGAGGAACAAAGGGGTGTGCTAATGAAGAAAGGCTTAAATTCTGCAAGTTGCAGCATCTGGAGACTAGGCACCTGCGAGGAGATCTGATTGAGGTGTATAAGTTCTTGAATGGTTTGAGCAGGCTCAATGCTGACAGGATACTTCTGCTTGCTCAGACTAAGAACCTGAGGGGGCATAAGTTCAAATTGAGGAAAGACAGTTGTAGAATACATATGCGGAAGTTTGTCTTTAGCCAACTGGTAGTTGATTGTTGGAACAGACTTCCATCTGTTGTTGTGGAAGTTGATAGCTTAAATAAATTTAAGGCTGAACGAGACAAACATTTGGAATGACTGGATGGGTGAAATGGGAAGAGTTTTTTTTTTTTTTTTGGCTGATGCTATATAAGCTTGCTTTCTTGCATCATATACCTCAACTAATGCTAATGCTAAAACATAAGAATGATTGCAAATTATTAGGTTAAGAATAGTCAAAAACAATCAGGAGATACAGCCATGAATCAGCAGTGGGCAGATCTAGGATTACTGTTTTGAACTACTGTTCCAAGCTGAGTAAAATTTTAACAGATATTAATTCAAAATTCTGTTCTGAATTTCTTCTGTGAACAGTTAAAATGAATATCTAAATCTGTTAATATTTTGCAATAATGTCTAAATAGCCCTTACTTATATATTTCATTTCTGTATTGCACAAGATAATAACTTAAGAAATGAGAACAAAGATACATTTTCTATTAAAGATACTAACTTCTAAAAGTGCACTAAACATTATGCCTACAGCAGAGTAGCCGATGTTAAGCATGAGTAATGTTACAAAGAAAGCATGTTGTAATCTTCCTTGATATCTGTGAAATAATTCTTCTGCATTCTTTCGTTCAAATTGATCCTGAAATGAAAAATAGCATACACTTTAAAAAGATGTTACAAAAATAAAGTGAAGATATTACATTCACTTGCATATAAAAGTTTCCACCAGATCATGAGAAACAAATCCTTCATTTCCTGTATTGACCCCAAAATCAATAAAATTAAACAAGCCACGATAATATCAACATGCCTGACAACCTTTAGAAATTGAAAAACAGAAGATCAGTACAGATCCAGCCTTTGTCCAGAATGTTTCAGAACTGTGCATTCATTTTCAACCAATCACAGTGCTCTAAAGTCATGCTTATCAACACTTTAGAGTCTCGGTAATTTTCAGTGTGATTGTGCAAACCCTTTCTCTCTGATTTTTCATAAATGTGTGATTTGACTAAATTAAATCAACAGCCATGGCCCCAAAAATGAGTGTGAAAGAAAAGAGAGCAGAAATCAATTTCTGTGCAAGTAAAGCAAGAAATAATGTCAAAACACAAAAATGGTGTTAAAAAAATGTGTCTTTGTAAGTGTATATGGCCTCATGCAATCCACTATTTTGACAATTATTAAACAAAAGGATTCATGTAAAACAGTAAAAGTGATTGATGCTTCCACCATAGTTTTTGAAGGGAGAGAATTAACTGAAGAAATTAAAAAACTATTAATGCTATGGATTTGTGAAAAACAAATGAAAGGTGACTCTGCAAATGCTCGATTTACTTGTGACAGGGTTAAACCTTTATGATGACTTAAAAAGTGATGCTGGTCAATCATCAGATTTCCATTTTGAAGATTTTAGAACTAGCAAAAGATAATTTAAGGATTTTAAAATGATCTGAAACCAAAAGTGTATCTAGGCTTAATGAAGCTGGAAGTACAAATAGAGAGGCAGCAGATAAATTCAAGGCTGAGCTTTGTGAGCTTATGGAAGAGGATGAGGAAGGCTATCTTACTCATCAAATGTTCAGTGTGGATAAGACTGGCCTCTTTTGGAAGAATTCAAATAAAACCTACATGACTAAGGATGAAGTCATACTCACCTATGAAGAGGTTAACCTCATTGCTAAGGTTTCTGTTTCTGATGACGTTCAATTAAATCCTATAACTGGGTATCACTCTGAAAATCCAAGGGAATTCAAGCAACAAAAGTTTATCAGAGGTATATTATGGATTTACTGGAAGTCCAATCACGAGGAATGGGTGACCAGGCAGCTGTTTATTGAATGGACAATTGAGATTTTTGGCCCTGCTGTGAAGCAGTATCTAATCACTAATAAGCTGGCATTGATGGTAGAATGCATATTTGATTTAATCAAAGTGATGTTGCTGCCAACCAATACCACTTTTTTTGATAGAGCCTATGAATCAACAAGTGATGGCAACTTCAAATGGCTTTACACGAAGGCACTCAGGAAATGCTGCAAAGCAATGTGAAGTGGTTATGTCATGACACTGAAGAAATTTTGGAAAATAAAATTCGACATCTTGAGGATTGTAAGAAACATTGTTTTAGCATGAAAAAGTCTAAATTCACTGCCTAAACGCTGCTTGGAAACCTTTTCGGCCAGCCATCCAACAAGACTTTGAGGGCTTCAAAGATTAGACTAATACTATTGAGAAACTCTCTCTCTCTCTCTCTCTCCCTCTCTCTCTCTCTCTCTCTCTCTCTCTCTCTCTTCTCTCTCTATAGGATTTGAAGTGGACAAGGAGGATACTGAAGATCTGATTCAGTCTCATGAAAGGGAACCTGCCGCTGAACACCTGTAACAATTGGAGTCTATGATCAAACATGACAGTGGAGAAGAGGAAAGAGAGCAGGATGATCATATAACAAGTGCAGAGGTCAAGAAAATTCTATATCACTGGAACTAGATAAAGAGAGACGGCTGAAAAACAGCCATCCATAAAGCAAACAGAGCTTATGAACTACCAGTATCATAATTCATAAGTTTTATTCATTCTGGAGAGATGCCTTGCAACAATGTCAGAATAAAAATTTATTTACTAATATAAAATGCTCAATATTTTATAATACTGTATTACAAAGTATGCTTTATCTGTGAAAAAGTTCAACTTCTGTCAATCTTGGAAAGGATTAAGCCTTTGACATACCTTTAAAATATCATTAATAATATGGAATTTTGATAAGAAAAGTATCATTAAGAATTTTTTGTGCAGTATTTAGGAAATAATATTTTTGGTTTACATCATTTTTCATGGAAGCAATCATGATCATTAATTGAGGGACCACTGTATCATCATAAAATGCAATAAACTGTATCCAGCATTGACCAATGCAAAATCATGGTATTCCCTGATCTGGTTGAAGTTGACTATGGTATCATCATTCCTTACATCAGGGGTCGGCAACCGTTTTTGACTTAAAAGCCATTTTTGATCCAATTAAAAAAAAAAAAAGAATCTGAAGAGCCACACCTCAGCTCAAGCTGGAGGAGGAGGGGGAGTTTTTAAGAAATGGAATAGGTGGGAAAGTGTTTTATTAAAAAAATATATATTTTGAAATATTATTTATTAATACTGAAAAAAACGTAACAAACGTCCAATTAGGTACAAATTAATGTGAGTTTTGCTGCTGAACTTCTTGAGCAAGTCTCACAACATCAGGCGAGTTTCCTGTAATTTTCATCTTTAAACATGCTGAGAGACTCGCGTTGTTCAGAAGGTTTCTTGATTTATTTTTAATGTAGTTCATGTTCAAAAATATTTGCCAGCAGAAATACGTCGAACCAAATACAGGCATACCTCGGTTAACGTTTCCTCTGATAACGAAGCCTCGATATAACGAAGTCGGCAATTTCAAGCCCCATTTAACATAAAAAAATATTCCAATTTAAGACCAACGCCCGACAATCATTCGATTGGTGACTGACGGCGACTCGTTACGTATTCCCGAGTGCTCCCGAGCTGCGGGCGTGTCTGTTATAACAGTTTTTCGCGTCAATCGCATAATTTAGTTGTTGTTTACATGATTGACGTTGTTTCAGTGTGGCCCATTGCAATAATCGACGTAGGTTCTTTGTAGCATTACATAACGTAGATTTTGTAAATTTTAATAGAAATATTTTTGTTTTAGTTAATTAAAATGTCAGAATCAAAGAAAAGAAAAGCAATTTCTTTGGAAACTAAACTAAATATCGTACGACGTGTTGAAAGCGGCGAAAGAAAATCCGATGTGGCACCTTCTTTAGGATTAGCGCAATCAACTTTAACAACCATACTAAGTCAATCAGAAAAAAATAAAACAGTCTGCTCAGAATTGTACAGATGTTACAGTGGCAAAATTAACTCGCTTAAGGAATCCAATTTTAGAAAAAATGGAGAAAATGTTAAGTTTGTGGATAGATGATATGTCACGTCATATGCCTTTAAGTCAAATTGTGATTCAAGAAAAAGCATTACTTTTGTTTAATCACCTGAAATCTAAACAAACTGAAGAAATTACGGAAACCTTTAGGGTTTCTCGTGGTTGGTTCAAGAAATTTAAAAAAAACAGGCCAGTGTAAAATTAACAGGAGAAGCTGCAAATAAGTTTCCAGAAAAACTAAAGGAAATAATTGAACGTGAAAATTTTCCACCAAATTTGGTGTTCAATGTTGACGAAAGCGGTTTGTTCTGGAAACGGCTACCAACAAAACGCTTCATTTCTATTGAAGAAAAATCAGCTGCTGGGTTCAAAGCAGCCAAAGACCGTTTAACGTTACTCTTTGGATCAAATGCCTCTGGCGATTATAAATTAAAATTGTTATTAGTTTACCATTCAGAAAATCCGAGGGCGTTAAAAGGTAACATAAAAATGAATTTACCTGTAATATGGAAAGCAAATAGAAAAGCGTGGGTTACCAAGGAGTTATTTACTGATTGGTTTGTTAACCACTTTTGTCCTGGAGTAAAACGGTATTGTCAAAAAAAAACAACTTTGAAGAAAAAGCTCTTTTGTTGTTAGACAATGCTCCGGGACATCCTACTGATCTTAACACGTTGGACACATGCATTCCTGTCAAAGTTGTGTTTCTTCCAGCAAACACAACTTTCCTGATTCAACCATTGGATCAGGGAGTAATAGCATCATTTAAAGCTTATTATCTGCGTCGAATTTTAAGCAATTTACCTGAACTAGAGGATAAAGAGGAAATGACAGTTAAAACTTTTTGGAAAAACTACACCATTAAAAACGCAATTGAAAACATTTATAGTTCTTGGAAAGAAGTCACTAAGAAATGCTTAAATGGAGTTTGGCGCAAAATATGGCCAGAAGTTGTACTAGAAGAAGAAAATAACATCCAAGAAATTAGAAATGAAGTTATCCAGATGGCTCAATCAATAGGTTTCGAAAATGTCGATGAAGAGGATGTTAGAAATTTATTGAATGCAGAAGATGATGGTTTTTCAGTGGAAGATTTAGAAAACCTTGTTAGCAACGAAGACAAAGATAATGAAGCCGAAGTTAAAGAAGTTCCTGCCAAAAAAGTGTTAACAACCAAAGATTTAAAAAGGTGCTTAAATGACATTGAAAACGTTTTAAATTTTTTTAGTGAAAATGATCCTGATTTAGGAAGAAGTGTTATAGTTAAGCGATCAGTGTTAAATGCAATAACTCCGTATAGGCCATTGTTAAATGAAAGAGAAAAAAAGCATAAACAATCAACTTTAACCTCATATTTTAAAATGTGATTTCACTTTGTATGTAAGTTGACTGTTTATTTAATAAAACTTTTCTTTGTTCGAAAAAAAGCTTTTAATTTTCTTTACGTAGGAACGTATCCCTATTCTGGCCATAGTATTTTTACCTCTGAAAACGAAGTTTCGCTTAACGAAGTAATTTCGTGGAACGCATCCTATTCGTTATTCGAGGTATGCCTGTACTGAGAGAAAAATGAGTTTGAATCTAAACTCATTTTTCTTTGAGTTCAAATGCAAATATTTTCAAACTTATATATGTGTCTGGTAAGCTACTCCACATATTGAACACAATTTGGTCTTGCTTTTTCAACTCATCTATTGCCGTCCATTTGTGTAGAATTGCAAGGGCAGCCTTTTGCCTCTCCAAAACCACAATTTCAGTTTTGAGACATTTTAGTCTTGCACTCCACACGTCCCTGATTGTTAAGTTCTCTAACTCCATTTCATATTATGCTTCATGTGGGATAAAAGTTAAAGAGCCACAGTTACATATTCAAAGAGCCGCATGTTGCCGATCCCTGCCTTAAATGAATTAACTACCACAGTGCAGTTGCTTCACTCAACAAATTGAAAGTAATCTAATACTCTTTGACAAACAAATTCTCTCAAAAAAAACTTGCATTTTAAAGTAACCTAACCTATTTTTACAAAAAACAAAAATACTAAAATTTTGGGAATCAACAAAAAATTACATTTCATGAAATTTGCCTTTGGACAGCACGTTATTGATCACTGGGATGAGTTGCCTCTCAAGGCAGTTGAGATAAATAAATAAATTTCCTTTTATATTCTGATACAACTCCAAAGTGGGTAGAGACATATATGGCTTCACTGTAACTGCTTTTTGGAGCTAATTACCAGCACTGTAGCTATTACATGCACTTTTTGTTGAGAGTCTGACAAAGTTCAAGGAAGAACTGGATAGTTACTTTTCAGTAATGGGCAAATTATTATGCTGACTTTTAAGTGCACACGTCATTATTCAGTATGTCCAGAATTAAAAAAAAAAAAAAAAAAAAAATGTGTATCTGAATATTTGAAAAATACACAGAACTGATTAAAAACCAGAGGGAAACTAAACTTATCAGAAAATTTTCTGATAAATCAAAAGATTTGGCATGTATGTATCAGATATTGTTAAAACGAATTCCTATGTCCATCCTAGACAGAAATTCTTAGAGTATAGGATAGATATTGTGGTGAAACTTTTAGGTGCAAATATTAGGAAGAGTGAATGGAGAAAATGGGGCATCAAATACTGCACACAAAAATCACCTTATGTATAAGTTTTTTTTACCATTCCTTTTCCTGGAATGATTTTTTTGAATTAGGATGCTTTAGCAAAGGTCCACCAGAAATACAAAAAAAAAAAAAAAAAACTTATGAAATCACTTATAATGCTTTTCGCTATAATAATATTTCAAATTATCAATAGGCTTATTTAATTAATCAGATGCTTCTCGTTTGCAGATTTCATTCAGTTCCAATTTATAAAGTATCTATGAATAGATATTAGTAACCATATTATTTATTACTAACACCCATTCAGCATTCATTGATCTTTTATTCACTGCAAGTTTCCTGACCAACAAAATATTTAATGATTTAAATATAAAGTATACAATAAACATAAATGATTTCTGAAATTTTTGCTGTTAACAGCAACTGTGAAGGCTGCAATCATTCTGTAAGCTTAAAGTATTCATCTTCATGAATAATGTTTGTGATATATACAGGGTGTTTCAGTTAAACATTTCAGAACTTCTAAGAGGGGTAGGGTACATCCTGACAACTCGAAATCATATAGCAACGTGGGGTCGGAAATGCTTTCCTGAAGCGGTGTTGTACACAGAAGTACCATAAAAAGAAAAGAGACCGTAAGTGAGAAATCGTTTTAATAATACATGAAAAGAAGCAAAAGGTACATGGATTAAAGTAAGTGTTCGAAGTTTCTTCCACGGGCTACAATGCACGCCTCACATCTCCGACGCATGGACATCCGAACATTCTGGAATACTCCAGGCGAATTTCGAATTTCTTCGGCAGCTACTGCGATTCTTGCAACCAGCTCCTCAGCATTGTCAACAGGGGTGTCATAAACTAGCAATTTCATATGACCCCAGAAATAAAAATCAAGATATGATAGGTCGGGTGACCGAGCAGGCCAACGCACGGGACCACCACGTCCGATCCACTGTTGACCAAATGTGACATCCAGGTAGTTACGAACATCTCCGCTATAATGGGCAGGGGCTCCATCGTGTTGGAACCACATTGTCTGTTGCGTCGATGCAGAAATCTGTTCATCTCTCAAAAGTTGTGGCAATACTTGCTGCAGAAAGATCAAGAAGATAGGTCCGGTTAGACGACATGGTAACAGGTAAGGCCCGATGAGGTGATCTCCCATAATACCGGCCCATTCATTGACCGAAAATCGAATCTGTGCTGCACGACGTCGCACGACGACTTCTGTGTACAATACCGCTCCAGGAAAGCATTTCCGACCCCACATTGCTATATGATTTCGAGTTGTCAGGATGTACCCTACCCCTCTTAGAAGTTCTGAAACGTTTAACTGAAACACCCTGTATATAAGAGATACAGTGGCAGACAAAAAAACTGCATCACCTTAAAAAAGTAACATTTGTAATGAAACATATAAGATATTGTTTGATTACAGTAATTTTGTTTGCCGCAAAGCAAAGGTATCGCGTCAGATAATGCTTCTATTGCATCAGACAGTAATTGCAAGGTATTGCATCAGCCGTTTCTATAAATATGGTATTGGAAGAGTATACACGCTCATTTTTGCGGAGGTGTAAGCATGGCTCCATATGTTCAATTGACACTAAGAAAAAAAGTGTAGCTATTGCTCTGTCCCAGGAAGGGCTTTCTATGTGTGCTATCGCTGATAAAATAGGCTGCCACCAGTCAACAGTATCCCGAGTGCTAAAATTAAAGAGTGAAACCAGCAATGCGAAGAGAAGACCTGGATCACTGGATCAGGCCGTAAGAGAGCGACTAAGCCTTCCCAAGATAGATATTTGAAATAGCTATGCCTTCCTAATTGCCATGCTCAGGCTTCTGATCTAAAACGGGACTTTGAGATGGCCTCTGGTGTTGAAACAAAGTGCACAAACTATCCAAAGACAGCTTTCGGAATGTGGTCTCATGCCTATCGGCTGAGAAGAAGCCTTTGTTGACCCAACAAATGAGGAAGAAAGAACTTGCTTGGCCTAAAATGCTTGTTTCATGGACAAAAGAGCAATGGGACACTGTCATCTTTTCTGACGAATCGAAATTCAACCTGCATGGCACGGATGGGAAGCAATATGTCAGAAGATGAAAATTGGAGGCATCCCATCCTGACTGCATAACACCGACTGTAAAGTTCCCCACCGGTCAGATAGTCTGAGGATGCATAAAAAGCAAAGGGGTGGGGTGAATTAAGTATATTAACAGAACAGTGAATGCAGAAACCTACACTGCTATCTTGGAGGAGTGCCTGAAACCCGTTATTAGGGATCACCACACATATGCCCAAAACTGCATTTTTAAACAGGACTCAGCACCTTGCACACAGCAAAATTGGTAAGTTTTATGCTATTTAGATTTAATGATGAGTTTGTCTTCTTGTCTCACAAGGTTTAAAACATACTTACACCAATGTTTTCCATCGTTTTTCTTCCTTAAGGTGCAGTCATACCTCAGAAACCTCAGAAATGCTGACATTTCTGAGGCAGTCCAACAGCATTGCTGGCAACGGTCCAATTTGAACACTATGTCATCTAAAATTGCTCAGTAGAAGCCAACAAGTAAGATTCAGCTGCAGAAGAGCATTGTAAGGGTGTGGTACAACGAAATTAGGCACCATATATCCAGAAGTTGATTAACTCTATGTCACATTGTTGCAAGGCTGTAATTGCAACTCAAGGAGGAAGAACAAAATATTGAGGACTTATTTTGCTGATTTACAGTACATAATACCATTACGTTAACTTGTCATTTCAGTTTGTACATGTAAATGCAATAAAATTTATTTTTGGTTGTCATGATTACCATTTGCATGATTTCTCATATTTCCATTAATTACGCATTTTACTCTTTGGGAAGATATATTATGGCAATTAGGTATATCAGGTAGAGTCTTTTTATTGGATTTCATTCACAGATATATATATCCCATCTAACAAATGAATTTTGAACATTTCTGCAATCCACAATGCAGCACAAAACACATTATTTGCAAAATTCACAAGTGATGAAGTTTTTTTGTCCACCACTGTATAAGAGAGATATCAGAGATATAAGAATATATATAAGAGAGAAATTTGTGGTAACATTTGTAAACTTCCAGTAATTATCTCCCACCATACACACATTTTCTTTCTAAATATAACATGTTACAATGGCAGTTTCATAAATGAAGTAAATCCTGACATGATAATTTTACTTTCTATCCTAAATAAACCTTTCTTTTTCCAATAAATGAGGCCATTAATATGGTAATAAAAAAGTATGTCTGGAGCAGTTGGAAAGGCAATTAAAAATTTTGTATTTTCAATGTGCTTAACACCAATACTATTAGACAGTCGTTACTGATGTTTGAACAATGGGGAACAACTAAGCTGTGCTGATGATCATTTCAACAACTAAAAAAATTACTCAAAAGAACTAGGACATTTAATTCCTGTAATTTTAGATTTCTGCACTGATTAAATTAGTTTCATATGCATTAGTTTCATATTCATATGCAAGGAAGTGCAGGCTTTTCCTGCACCAGCCAAAAATTATATATTTTTTAAATAAATAAATAAAATAAACAATGCAACCCTTCTCACATCGCCCTCAACTGCCCAGGGAGGCAACTTATTTCAGTAATTCACAATTTTCTGAATAAAAGAAAGCTTCCTACAATTCAGTTTATATCTCTTCTTCTATAATTTGAATTTAAGGCCCCTAATTTCTTACATTTCCTAATTTCATTGTGATTCTGGAATCACAATGAAAATTTAGTCTCATTCATTTTAATTGTAGCATTAAGGGCAGGTTACTGTTATGGATAAAGGAATGGTTAAGTGGAAGAAGACAGAGAGTGGTTATCAACGGGCACTGCTTTTCATGGACTAATGTTATTAGCAGAGTTCCCCAGGTTCAGTGCTGAGCCCATTGCCGTTTTCAATATTATCAATGACACTGAAAGGTAAAAGTATATTAGGTTTAATGTCTAAGTTTGCAGATGATACAAAGGTTGGCAGGGCAGTTAATGGCAGTCATCAACGTGAGCTACTGCAACGAGGTATAAGAAAATTGGGCAGATTGGCAATTAAAGTTCAACATTGACAAATGCAAGGTACTGCACATGGGTAGCAATAACCCCAAAGTAGCTTATCAACTGTGTGGTACTACACTCACGGTAGTGGAGAATGAAAAAGACGTGGGGATTATTGTGCAGTCAGACATTAAATTCTCTGAGCAGTGCAGACATGCTGCCAGGACAGCTCATGGGGTTTTGTCAATAATATACAGAAACTTTGTTAGCAAGAATAAGGAGGTGATTATCCCCTTGAATAAGGCCATGGCTAGGCTGTATCTTGAGTACTGTATAGGGTCAGGTCTGGAGGCCTCACTTTAGGAAGGATGTAGATCTACTGGAATGAGTACAGAGAAGGACAACCAGATTGGTGAAGGGAACAAAAGGGTGTTCTTATCTAGAAAGGTTTCAGTTCTGCAAATTGTAGCGTATAGAGACCAGGCACGTGCAGGGAGAGCCAACTGAGGTGTGTAAAGCCTTGAATGGATTGAGTAAGCCGAATGTTAATGGCATTCTTCTCCTTGCTGAGACTACACACGAGGGGGCATAAATTCAAGTTGAGGAAGAATTGTTGCAGGATAGATGTGCAAACGTTTGCCTTCAACCAGCGGATAGTTGACTCTTGGAACAAGCTTCCATGTGTTGTTGTGGAAATGGATGGGTTGAATAAATTCAAGGAAGAACAAGACAAATTCTTAGAGGGTACGGATGGGTGAACTGTGTAGTTTTTTTTTGGCTCATAGGGGCTGGATATCATCATTCTTCTCTTTCTTAGTGATTCCCTTCTACTTTGACACTCTCACTCACTCTCTCTCTCTCAGGGTAACTTGGGAATTTTTTTTTTTTTTTTTTTTGGCTGGTGCAGAATAAGCCTCGGGCTTCCTTGCACCATATAGCTAATAATAAGCTTGCTTTTTTGCATTGTTTGCCATTATTACTATACTTTCTCCTCTAAGAATATATGCAAATTACAGCAAATACCACAATTAGATTTCTCTCGGAGCTGCCTAGTTACTGAGCTCTACAGCCCACAATAGTTGTAATCTTTCATCGTTATGGATGCCTTTTTGCCAATCTCAACAAGTGCATTGCCCATCTTTGGACCCTTTATGAAACTATATTTTTTGAGGTATAGTCTCCATATCTGAACACAGTATTCCAAGGGCAGTATTTTGGGGTTGATAAAACATAGTGGCACTTCTCTCACCATTCTCATCAAGCCTAAGTCATCCCAAAGAAGCACTGCTTGGCAATGATCAGTGATTACTCTTTTGATCACGACATCACCTGCAAACTTTGAAATCACATCCTACATTCCTCTGTCAATGTAATTTTAAAAAATCAGAAACAAGTGGTCTCAATACAGATCCTTTGGAATCCCACTTCTTATGCTAGCCCAACCTGAAGAGTAACCTGAAATCTCTGTGATTAAGAAGCTCTGTGATTTCAAAATGTTCTAGCTTATAGAGTAACCTCTCATGGAAATGAGTCAGATGCATTGCTAAAATCCAAATAACAATGTCCAAATTGTTTCCTATAAACAGTTCATGAGTGACTGTCAAAATAGACAAGTATTTTGTCTATTTTGTCAAAATAAACATAAACAGGATTTTCCCTTTACAAAAACGTCTGTGTTTCCTTCAGAATTCCACTTCTATCTAAATGATCCTTAAGTTTAGATTCATAATGTAAACTAAACTTTGAAATTGCTGGCAGACCACAGGGGTCTGCCGACATTTACCGAAACAGATTTTTACTGTTCCATAGATAACAAAAAAGACTTTAAAAAGGCAGCTATTTGTTATTTGGTTTTTTTTTTAGGAGCATTAGCAACTAAGGCCATATTGCTCTGAGGATATGCGGTGGTCATTCCCTGACCTTTCCGCATCCTCTGTATTTGGTGATCACGGGCTCGAACCCTGGTCTAATCAAGAAGCGTGTGCTACGCACTGCTGCTCCTGCCCACCTGGCTACGGAGGCGCCATTTAAAAAAAAAAAAAAAAAAGCAGCAAATCAGGTAATTGTAAACAAGAGGAAAACAGCAAATTTTCTGGCCAAAACCGGCAAAAAAAAAAAAAAAAAACAAGAACTTTTGCAAAGGCAATAGTTCTTTGCAAAACACAGGAGATTTTTCAGAAAAAGTAGATATTTTAAAGCTCACACTACTTTACTAATTTATTGAAAGGAGATATGGTATTTCTGCTCATATTTCTAGACTCAATCAGCAACATGTGTCACAGTTGTCATCTCACACATTTATTTTCAGGGGGTTTCATCCCAGGCCATATTGTATACATTGAATTGGAAATGATAAACCTGTAGAAAAAAGGGTTTTTTTTTTTTTTTATGGCTAACTGAACAACAATTATGGAAAAGTATTCTCAGGTGTTTATTATGACCGTATTCATTAACAAAACTAACATGCAAGAATTTTTAACTGTTTTAGTATCTTGTGAAAAGAAAAAGATGAAGAAAAACTGTTATTGCAAAGAAATGGAGAAAATATGTTATGAACTATTTTACAATAGTGAGACAGAGATGGGGTTAAACTGACTAAAAAAAAAAAAAGACTTACTGAAAATTTACAATGATTGTCTCTTCCATTTAAAAGTGAGACAGTCAAGGCTGGAATTATCACAGTGCAGTTCTCCAGCACCCCTAAGTCACTCCCCAAACAAACACAGATTACTGTTCCACAGCTATTGCAACCTTATTATTATTCCCCTAATAATACATCTGCAAGAGCCCCAGATCTTAAATCTAGCACTGAAGACAGTCTCAGAGAAAAATTTCAAGACCCCAATTTCAAATCACAAATTCAAAACTGACAGCAAATACCATAGAGAAATTTCTTTCACGGTAGTGACAGAAAAAAACATACAATTCTCTGCTATTCTTCATTAGTTGAAGAAGTAATTACCATGTGTGCACTAGACCAGTGCACACATGCTAATCACCAAATAAGCCATGAATTTAAATTCATATAAATTTCTTTAAATCTATTACAATGAAAAAGAAGAACTTTACTTTTAGTATATTAGAAATTAGTCACACTTACCCTAAGATTAGAGATGGACCAATTATCTTCATCTAAATCTTGATTCAAAACTTGACTTATCATTAATGATGTATGACTGGCATTACGGATAGAAGACAGACTGTCTCTTGCAAACATTTCTAATGTTGACATTTTTTACTTTTATTTTGTTCTGCAGAGGGAGAAATAAATTTACTCACCGATGCCAGGACATCACTAATTAATATGTAACAGGCATTAGGAATTGTTGTAAATTTTCCTCATTACTTATGATATTATAAACATTCTAAAATGATCAGTTATTACAAGATGGACACTTTGAAGTAACCATAATAAGTTTTGCATTCATATCCATAATCTGCAAAGAAAAAAAAGAAAGAAATCTGAAACAAAAGGGAAAAAAATGTGTTAAATAAATTTCAAGATCACCAATTTAATAAGAAAATAACATTTATGAGAACTTTATTTATGAAAAATAAAGTCATGTAAAAACAAGGAAAATTTTAACATTAGCATTAACAGTGGCAAACAATACATGAAAGCAAACTTATACAGCATCGGTCAAAAAAAAAACACATCCCAATTCGCCTATCCATTCCCTCCAATAATTTGTCTATAGTTCTTCCTTGAATTTATTTAAGCTATCAACTTCGACAACAACACAGATGGACGTTTTTGCCAGCAATCAAGCAACCTTCTGCACATCTATTCATCAACTGTCCTTCCTCAATTTGAATTCTGTCCCCTCATGTATGTCTTCTGAGCAAGAGGAAGAATTTTCGGCACTGAGCTTGCTCAATCCATTCAAAGCCTTAAACACCTCAATCAGATCACCTTGCAAGTGCCTAGTCTCCAGATACTGCAATTTACAGAACTGAAGCCTTTCTTGGTAAATGGTACTTCTTTCTTCACCTCACCAATCTCATTGTCTTCTCTGTACTCGTTCCAGTAGCTCCACATTCTACCTAAAATGAGGCCTCCAGATTTGGCTGCAGTATTCAAGATGTGGCCTGACCATTGCCTTATACAATGGGATAATCATCTCCTTATCCTTGCTATAAAAATTCTTGTATATCATTAACAAAACTTCATGAGCCGTCCTGGCAGCCTGTCTGCACTGCTCAGAGAATTTCATATCTGACTGCAAAATTACCCCAGGTCTTTTTCATTTTCCACTATCTTGAGTGTAGTACCACACAGTTGGTACATTACTCTAGAGTTACAGCTACCCATATGCAGTACTTTGAATTTGTCAATGTTAAACTTGAGATGCCACTTCTCGGCCCATTGGCCCAATTTTTCTAGATCCTGTCACAGTAGCATACTGTCATTAACAACCCTGCCAACCTTTGTGCCATCTGCAAACTTGGACATTAAGCCCGATATGCCTTCATCAATATCATTGATAAATATAGAAAGTCAATGCGCCCAACACTGAAACCTGGGGGACTTCCAATAATAACATTAGTCCACAAAGAGCTATGTCCATTGATTAGCACTCTCTGTCTTCTCCCACTCAATCATCCCTTTATTCATATCAGCAACTTATCCCTAATACCACACTGCTCCAATTTGTATAGCAGCTGGTTCAAAAGCTTGGGAGCCTACCCTGAATCCAAGGATACTCTCATAATTATGGCTAAGGGTTTGCTTAATTCCTTTATTGCCTCCCTTAATATAATTGTAAAGATCCCATCCACCCCAGGTGCCTTTCTTTCAACAATTTCTCTACCATTTTTTATGTCATCCTACACGAACACCCTTTGTACAAATTGGAAAAATGTGCCATTGGTGGTGGATGATAAGGTGACTACGGAGTGGTGTATATTAATTACTATAAATGTTGGAAATTCAATTCTTGTGTATATACACATGCATCTGCCCTGTTTATCATACTGCATGGCACTCCCCCAATTGTCACCAGGTCTGTGTTTTGGATAATGACTTCATGTTAATAAAAAATGAAATAATGTGCTGACCGAAAAATTCTTCCCTCTGGTTCATAGTCAATTGGCTGTATGGCAAGTGGCATTGTCTTGTTGGAAACAGCCCTATCTTTCACCTTCTTCCAAAAATATTTGTGACAACCTCGTCATATTTAAATGCTGAATACTCTCCTGATATTCATCATTTAAAACATTATTGTACAGATGGGGCATAATCTCTGTTGAGTTACAGCATTTATTGTTTTGGTGCGAAACATTGGCACAACAATATACTTTCATGATATTACACACCACACATGCTGGGGTTTTAAATGGATGCAAGGGTCCTTCAAAAATGGTCTGGAGATTCATGGAACTCTAGATGCAGTTATCATAATTGTTTACATAACCAGCCAAATGAAAGCACACCTCATCAGTGAAAAAAAATAGTCAAAGGCAGTGTTTCCCAACCTTTGGGTCACTGACACATTCATAATAGATCATGTGGAATTCTATATGAATTTCAAAAAATAAGATTAATAAATAATTATAACAAATGAATTAATTACAGGACATCATATTGGGTCACAAATACCTGATTAATTATGAATGTGGATTACTACAGGTTGGGAATTATGTCAAGTTGTAGTATCACATCCTTGCTTGTTCGCTAGATTCTTTCAGTTCGTGGACAATCTGAATGCAAAATGCATGCAAACCTAATTTTTTTTATTGTTCTATAAACACAGTGACACTGTTATTTCAACATAATTATTAACCTGTGTGGAGAACTTACTGGATGAGTCTTTGTTTGGAAAGGATTCTTAGAATGCACAACGGAACTTCTTGTAAGACTGAAACTTCAAAAATACTCAACAACAAACATGCGCTCTTCTTGGCACATGTTTGTTTGCTTCTTCAAAAAAATGGATGATGCACTGCCTGAAATAAAAATAGTAATAAGAATCAGTAAAATTCAGAACCAGTTGCAGACCC
Organism: Mastigoproctus giganteus; assembly: GCF_048544385.1. Lineage (NCBI taxonomy): Eukaryota > Metazoa > Arthropoda > Arachnida > Uropygi > Thelyphonidae > Mastigoproctus > Mastigoproctus giganteus. The sequence goes on from NC_143581.1 coordinate 36,800,906, forward strand.
TAACTCTACTTCTAATAGAATAGTGACTCATTCTCATATACCTACATAAAATCTCAAAATTAAAATTTGCACTTTTTTTTTAACTCCTAGACATAGCGTTTGTTTTAAATAGATAAGCCCTTATAATTTCTGAAGCATGTACAGTGTTCAAAAGCAAGAGAACTTGAGCCCAACCTTGAAATGGACTAGAGCATGACGGAATGCTATTCCAGTTCATCATACACAATGGCAATGTTATGTACATACCTGATTGTTACAAATAGATTTTATTAATAAGCTTTATAAAACTTATTAATAAAATCTATTAATCTTCCCATTTCATCCTCTGATTGGACCAGACATATTCAAGGGTCTATCAAATTGCAAGTCGACAACAATTGTTTAATTACCTAGACATAAATTTGCCCCCAAGTTTTTACTCTAGTCATTCAGCCAAATAACTCAGAGCACAAAGATGACAATGATTAGATTCTCCAGTAATCTAACTAAATGAATCACAGCATTCTGAAAGAATTCACTTTCTAGCCTACTGGTAGGAAGTAGAATAAATAGAATTTTTGGTACCTGTGGCTAAACATTAGAGATTCCCCTTTGCTTTTCATTATTTGTTAAATTAAATTATTATTTAATAATTAAATAAATGTGTTTAATTCTTGAATCATAATTAAATAAAAAATTAATAATAATTAATAATATTATATTATTATTTAATTATAAAATAATTATGAAATGATTATATAAAAGTTTGGAGCATTAGATGCAAGTTAATTACTGTTAATTGCAGTAATGATTTTAAAATGAATTACCCTCAGGGGCTCACATCTGGTGAGTATGGGCTTGGCACACCCAGGGTCCTAAGCTGGATATCATCATTCTTCTCTTTCTTGGTGACTCCTTTCTACTTCTCTCTCCCTCTTTCTCTCAGGGTAACTTGGAAATTTTTTTTGGCTGATGCAACATAACCCTCAGGCTTCCTTGCACCATATGGCTAATAATAATAATAATAATAATAACAATTCTAATTGAATTTGTAATGCATTTCAGAAACCCGACTACAATTCACTTATTCTGAATCTCTGTAATCTAAAGTGAACTGGCCATGGCCACATTTGGCAGGAGTCCCAGTGAACTGGCCATGACCACATTTGACAGGAGTCCCACGATTTTCTGTAGGGGAGAGCTAAAACAGTGTTCACTAATTAAAACTTTGATCATGTAGCCATAGAAAAAATTCACATTATTATGATCATAAGGGGGGGGGGGGAACTAATGGATGAAACTGTGAAAGAACACAACAATCCAAGCAATTTATACATTAAAGATGCATTTTTAAATTTATTAAAAACAACAAAAAGTAACATGTAATTCTCGTAATGAATAACAGATGGGCAAAACTGCTATATCTAGTTATATACTATCATAAACACATAGTAAAATAAAAATTGAGCCGCTAATAAAATTCAATTTATTCTAACGCCTCTTGTATCCCCCCCTTGCCTTTTGGCACTTCCACTTTTGTTCTTGTATTTCTTTTGTACCCCATTTTTTACATAACCACTAAAACAGCAAAAAAATTAAATACTTTATGTAAAAATTATTTGTTTAAGTTTAGCTCATTTGCTCTCGTAAAAAATCGTCGACCGTCCGGATGTGTACCGTAGTTCGCCAGTCGATACCCCTAGTTTGTACTACAAAAAAGTATTTTTGATTTGAAGACAAATTATTTTATGATCTGAAAGCCATACTAGCAGTAAAAAATGTAAATACAATTATACACAAAATTATGTAGCAAAAAAATTAATTAGAAATTTTTAAGTATTGTTACCTTTTTTATATATATATGAAATCAGTAATGATTATTTATTAATTTCAGTTAGCTGTATTTTCTATGGCATGCTAAAACTGTTATATTTTTGTTTCAGCTTATTTTTAAGCTGACCAAAAATATAACAAGTTTCTGTGCTTTATTTGGCCTTTATTTAAAAGTTCTGGACAGTAGCCGTGCTGTAATGGATTGTGCTACTGAGTATAACCACTGTTAACTGTAGTCAGTGGTGTGCTGCTAATTTGTTCATAAGGGGCTCGCTTGAGAAAAATTTTAGCTAAGGGTCATTTCCAGTTAAAATTTTATTAAACTATTGCCCTCGTGGGTAACACGGTTGGATCACCGTCCCTCCCACACCGGGTGGAAAAACAATATACACGGAGCAATATGACCTTAGTCGCTGATGTTCCTGAAACCCTACTACAACAATATTAAACAATTTTTTTTTAAACAAGGAGTTGGGACAATCCCCAAAAATTTAACAAGAGGCTCGTTAACCCCCCCCCCCAACACCCTAGTACACCCCTCAGTGTAGTGTAGTGTATACATTCAAAGTTTAAATAAACACAACTATTTGCAGTTTTGAATTTAATTATTCTAAATAATTCTAACATTAATCAAAGGAGAAGTTACCTGCGAGGGTGGGAGGGAAAACCTTCACAGTGTTTCTGTTCTTAAAACGTTATAAAAGTGAGTTATAAGGGTAAATTATCGGCTATTTTTATAACACAAACGTTACTGTATTATCAGCTGAGTTCTCTAAAAATTTTAAGCTACCAGGAACAAACATTCTCTTTCTACTACAGCAACGTTCGAAGATATAAAAGCTCAAATAGTTAGGAAACAAAGGATTTTTTGTTAAAAAACAGCCCGATGCATTGATATCTCTTATACCGTTTTGAGATAACAGCGATGAATGGGTGCAATTCCTTATCATAATATACCCGCTAGATAGCAATGTTAGCTTCCTAAAGCGAATTACGACCTTTTCGAACAAGGAAATCATCTTCGTTTTCTGTAATTTTATTCCTATTAAAGTGCAGATCGTTGTATAACTGAGTTTATAACGGAGCGTTTTGCCACAAGAGTACCAATCCTATTTCTCCTTAACGTGATTACTAAGAATTTTCGTTTTTACAAGACTTTTCTATTATGGAAGATACATGGATTACGCGGTCAATGAACAATAATTTCTTAGAAGCTAAATTAATTTCTTAGGTCCACACAAAGGCCGGTTGGCTGGTTAGCATGATAAGATACGTTTTTCTTCTTCTCCAGTATTATTTAAATTAATTAACAATCTGAATTAAATAAACAATGCTTATTAATGGACTTAATTTGTCCATTGACATTTCTGTGCTTGCTTATATTTTTTGCTTAATTATTGAATGGTGATATTCTAAAACAACGGTTCTCGGATAAAAACTTCTGTTGCCACATTGACTGTGTGGATTACTGGCGGTCAGTGTTATAGCATCACACTCTTTTTACTTTCCTTTCATCTGAAATAATTTAATACATAGACCTAACTATAATATGCGGTCGAAACTTTGCCCTCTTAAATATATGTACATTTTAAAAGGAACGTATTAAGTATTAAATATGTGTTAACATATTTAATACTTGTTAAATATGTTACTTTTCTTATAAAATCTGACATTTTCTGAACTAGCATTCAGAGGCAGGGAAATTGACAGTGATCGCTACCTAGTAGAAAGCACTTTCAAAATAAAAAGAAATTATCTTAATAAAAAGAAGAAAATACCAACAAAAGCTACTAAGAAATTAAAAATACATTTGTTGGAAGATGAAAGAACTAGATTCCTCTATGAAAGTCGATTGAAAGATAAACTCAAATCAGATGAAAGTGATAATGTTGAAGATATCTGGTCAAACATGAAAAAATCAATTATGGGAGCTGCTGAAGAAAGTTTTGGATATAAACCTATAAAAAATAAAAATTGGCTAAGAAGTTGGAATGAAGAGTTGAAACAAACAATCAACGAGAAAAAAAAAATTATAAACTACATCTACACATAAAATATAAAAAGCTTAGAGCAGAAATCAGAAAACTAAACAGAAGAATCCGACAAGATGACTGGGATAAATTTGCTAAATCCTTAGAACGTGATATCACGTGCCCACGGCGAAGAGGTTTTAATTTTTTTAAGAAATTGCAACTAGACACAAATGATCAAGTAAAACCAATTCCATCTGTCAAGCAGAATGGAAGTAACACTGTTCCAAACTATGGTATAACCCTGGCACTAGGGAATTGGAAGATGAATCTGTGGTAACCGAAGATGAAGAAAATATAACAATGGAAAACCTAGAGTTATGATGAGTAGATGATGTTGATGATTTTCTGAACTATTTTTAAAATAAAAACCCGCTTTAGCATTAACATTTCGGAAATGGCAGGTAAACCTTCAGTCCCTCTTGGTTACTTCGCTGATTGAATACACTCATTCTGATGTTTCCAAAGATTTAATCTGGGTTTATGAAAAACCATTGCGCTATCAGCTATGCCATGGCATAGCTGATAGTAATGGTTGAGATCACCTTCCAGACTATGCAGTTGGCTCCATAGTCTGGAAGGACGGTGATCTCAACCATAGTCAGATTTTATCATGCCAACTTTAACTCTTTCACTGCCACATGCTACTTTAGTTGATTTTTGTAATCGTTCTTAGCTGCCATGTTCGACTTTTCTTCGCATTGTTAAAAAAAAAAAAAAAAGTTTTCTTCCAAAAAAATCACTCTTGTAGTGATACTGAAGGTTGAACAAAATCCACCCTAAATTAGTGTATTTATTACGAATTTAAAACAGCAACTTTTGCAAGTTTCGTGTGTATTTTTTAACATTTATTATTCTGTAATTTTCAGACCCAAGCTGAAACGTGTTCAATTAAGTGGTGCAAAAGAGAGAAAACTGGCTAAACAGAATCAACGAAAGGCTTTGGATTTAGCGGCCAAGACTGGAAAGCTGACTAATTTCTTCACGAAAGTTACACAACCTGATCTTCCAAATCAAGGGCTCACATCTGGTGAGTATGGGCTTGGCAAACCCAGGGTCCTGAGCTGGATATCATCATTCTTCTCTTTCTTGGTGATTCCTTTATACCCCTCTCTCTTTCTCTCTCTCTCTCTCTCTCTCTCTCTCAGGGGGTAACTCGGGGAATTTTTTTTTTTTTTTTTTTTTGGCTGGTGCAGCATAAGCCTCAGGCTTCCTTGTACCATATGGCTAATAATAATAATAATAATAATAATAATAAAAAACAGATCTCCGCCACCAGAAGCTACGTGTACTGATTTCAACTTCAGAACATCATGATGGTGATGTTGAGATGTCACAGGCTGGGTCAACTGGCACGAGCCTCACTACTGATCACAGTTTGCCTGTAAATTCTTTTGATATGTCTAGTATGAATGTTGGGGCAAGTTGCTCTACAAGACTGTCTGAAGTTGAAAAGATTTCTGAAAATAAAAATCTACTGGACAGGGGCGGCTCATTGGTAACTGTAGCACCCCCAGCTTTTTAAATTTAAATATACAGTCAACGGAATTATTATATGAAATTTTGAGAATAACAATGCAATGAATATTTTTATTAACAGGTCCCGCATATAGTATACGCATCTTCTATTCCAATAACTATTTCACAAGCGAATAAAAGCACAAAATCGTTTTCAACTTCGAAGTTTAACCGTAGATGGAACTGTGCTCTACAAAATTTCACATTTTGGCCATAGTGGTTGAGTTAATGCTCAGTTGGCACGTTGCCAATAGCATTAGCATTAGTAGAGGCATTTGATGCAAGAAAGCAAGCTTATGCAGCATCAGCCAAAAAAAAAAAAAAAAAAAGTAACATAAATAAATAAAAATAACCACTTCCACTTCACCCCTCTGTTCGTTCGAAATACCTGTCCAGCTGAGCCTTAAACTTATTTAGGCTATCAACTTCCACGACAAGGGATGGAAGTCTGTTCCACCCACCAACCACCCGCTGGCTAAAGGCAAATTTCCGCACATCTATCCTACATCTGTCTTTCCTCAATTTGAATTTATGCCCTCTCAGGTGATTTTTCTGAGCTAGAGGAAGAATCCCATCAGCATTGAGCATGCTCAAACCATTCAAGGCTTTGTACACTTCTATCAGATCACCCCGCTGGTGCCTAGTTTCCAGACACTGTAAAAATAGGTTTTTTTTTTTTTTTTTTTTTTTTTTAGCGGTGAAGCAGTGCCGATTTGAACAGTACATCAAACTTGAATGAAAAAATTATTAATCTATTTTCAACAAATAAAAACTGAAGAATGAATTTTATTTTTAAATAAAATTTCGAGATTACCCAAGAGTGTGTATAATAGTAAATGTCCAGTTAATGTTTTTTTAGTATTTTTAACTTGCTTATTATTATTACCATCTGTATCTACATGTCTTATAACCATGACAATTTAATGTAACTTTAAGAAACAGCACACCTAAAAATCTGAGTCACGAGCCGCCACTTATACTGGATCAAGGTGAAATGATTCAGTTTGCAAAAGATGAAGTAAAAAATCAACAGATCCAGGGTTGTGGCGAGATTTTTCTGCTGATGACCTGGCTTATTGGTTTGCTTGCGGACCCAGTGACTGTTAACATCACAATGGGCCACACGACAAATCTTACCGAACTTTCGAAAATGGCAAACAAACAAAATACTGTTCACAAAAACATTTCTTTGTGGTAAAAGCCAATGGTGAGCAATACAAGAGAGAGTGGCTATTGTATTCACCATCAACAGGGTCAGTTTACTGCTTTGTTTGTAAACCTTTTGCTCCTAAATGTTCCTCGTGTTTTGTTGGAAGAGAAGGATTACTGGCAAAATACTACTAATTGCTCATCACAAAAAAAAAACACTACTCGCCGAGACTCTATGCTAACATACACAACAATCAAAGAAGAATGCAATTACTGGGGACATGTCTTGGTGCGTGTAAAAGCTGTTATTCGTACGTTAGCTGAACGTAGCCTAGCTTTTCGAGGAACAGATGAAAATTTTGGATCGCTGCAGAATGAGATTTTTTTAGGGCTGCTTGAGTTCATAAGTCAGTTTGAACCATTTTTAGCAGGGCACATTTCGAAATATGGAAATTCTGGAAAAGAAAATCCTTCTTATCTGCCCAAAACCACTTGTATAAATGGCTCAGAAGGTCCACGAATTTATTGATGACGAAGTAAATTCTTCTGGTTATTTCATCCTGTCAGTTGATTCAACACCAGGTCTATCACATATAGATCAGTTAAGAGTTGTACTTCGATATTTAAAAGTTTGGCAGCCTACTGAACGCTTTTTAACCTTTTTGAAATTGAAAAATCATACAGGTGAGGAAATGGTAAACCAGGTATTGCAGTACAAACTAAATTTTTCAAAATGTAGGAGTCAGTCCTACGACAACGTTGCATATCTGGTCGTTTTAAGGGGATGCAGCAAAATATTTTAGAAGAAAATAAGTTTGACATATAAGTGTCCTGTGCAACCATTCACTAAATCTGGTAGGCCGAAGTGCTACTGACTGCTGTCAAGCAGCAATTGACCTTTTCTCTACAGTGCATTTGGTCTATACATTTTTTTCAGCTTTAACCAGCAGGTGGAAAAATTTTAAAGCTTGTCTTGAAAATGAACCTGTGTTAAAACTCTAATAATAATAGATAGGATACATATTGCTAACAAGAGAAACTGCTGCTACAGGGATGAGATACACTTAAATAGAAAGGGTGCAAGAATATTTGCTGATGATATCGAGGCAGTGTTAGATGTGTTGGAAAAGTGCTATCTTGGGGAGATTCACAGACTAAAAGATTAACAGTGGCCACAGGCAGAAGCGAAAGTGATTCCTGCACTGCTTCTATTGTAATGAACAACAGCCTAGAGAGCAAGTTGCTGGGGATTTCAAGAGCTGCTGGGAGTCATCACGGAACAAGTAAATACATGGGCTGTGTTAGGGTAACTAAGAGTAAGAACAGGTGCATGTATACTTGCATGCAAACCAATGCTAGAATTATAGTAAATAAGTTTCATGAATTTGAAGCGCTGATCAAGGCATCAAAAGCAGATAACGTTGGGACATCAAAAACATGGTGTCAAACAGATATAAGCTGTACAGAATTGGAATTTGGAGTGTGTACAGGAAAGATAGACAGGATAGGAAGGGTTATGCTATTAGTTAAGAATCACAAAATCTAAGGAAATGCAGCCAGTTGACATGGGTGGACAGTACAGTGTTGAGTTAGTTTGGTGTGACATAAGCACTGGGAAAGCAAAATCGAGAGTAGGAGTGTATTACAGGCCAAATGATTCTTATGAGTATAATGAACAACTGAACAGAGATATAGAGTGGGCCAGTAAAAATCAGATTGTCTTATAATGGGGGATTTTAATTTCCCAGATATTAATTGAAAATTGTAGGTTGTTCATTGGCATGCTACCAAGACTTTTGTGCATTTTTTTGATGATTGTTTTCTACAGCAGCATGTCCGAGAGGCAACGAGAATGAGTAATACCCTTGATCTGATTATCAGCAGTGATTATTCATGCATTAAGAATTTGCAGATAAAGGAACCACTAGGCGATAGTGATCACAGTGTACTGACGTGAAATTTACTTAAAGATGTAACTACCATCAAGAGTAAAAGGGTTTTTGCTTCCGTAAAGGTGACTGCAGTGGTCTCAGATATTTTTTTAATTCTGTGCAATGGGACCAACTGATGATATTACCAATAGAAAATTCTAAATGGGAAGCATTCACGGATTAAATCTTGGAAGCTACAATCTTGGCATTTCATACTAACTGAGAAATATTGTTCAAGGTTTAGGTCCAAATGGATGTCAGATTAAATAATGAGACTCGTGTCAGAGAAGAAATATACATGGGATGCATATAAATTATCAGGTGATACAAGTCTAGGGTAGCTATAAGCTAGTCTGTTATCAAGTCACTAAGGAAGTTAGGCACATGAAGATAGATTATGAGAAATCTTTGGCAAATGGGGATGAAGCAGATTGGTCCACTTCACATAAATGGTCCCACTATTGATGATCATGCTCAAATAGCTGATAAACTGAATGAGTATTTTGCATCTACATTCACACATGAGGAGTTATTCAAGGAGGGGCATGCCAAATGTTTATCAAACTCTACCAGGGAGCTAAGCGATTTTGAAATAACTGAGAACAAAGTGAAGAGAAATTGTTGAAATTAAACATAAATAAGGCACCTCGGGCAGATGGAACATATCGAGTTATATTGAAGGAGACAACAATGGAAGTAGGCAAACCCTTAGCCATAATTATGGGATTATCCTTAGAGTCAGGGGAAGTCCCCATGGAATGGAGATGTGAAATGTATTCCTAATTCACAAAGGGGGTGCAAAGGGTGACACAAATAATTATAGACCTGTTATTCAACTTCTGTTCAGGGGGAAATAATGGAGTCACTGGTTAAAGAGTGCATAGGGGATCACCTAGACAAGACTACAGCAATAATTCACACAGAGCATGGGTTTCTTAAGGCGAGGTCTTGTCTGGCAAATAAGATTGAATACTAAGATGTGATCACAAAGCAATTGGATGAAAAAAATAATTTTGATATCATATACTTGGATGTCAGGAAAGCTTTTGATACTGTTGCACATGAAAGACTGCTTTACAAATTGGAGCAGTATGGCATTAAGAGCAAGTTGCTGCAATGGATAAAGGAATGGTTGAGTGGGAGACGGCAGAGTGTGGTAATAAATGGACACACTGCTCTACGTGGACTAATGTTACTAGTGGAGTCTCCCAGGGTTTGGTTCTGGGCCAATTTTTGTTTTGTGTATTTATTAATGATATCGATCAAGGTATATCAGGCTCAATGTCGAAGTTTGCAGATGATACAAAGGTTGCCACGGTTGATGATGACAGTAAAGACAGTATGCTACTGCAAAAAAATCTAAAAAAGTTAAGCCGATGGCTGAGAGTGACAACTGAAGTTTAACATTGACAAATGCAAAGTGTTTAATATGAGTAGCAGTAACCCAGGAGAAACGTACCAGCTGTGTGGTACTACATTCAGGGAGGTGGAGAATGAAAAAGACCTGGGGTTAATGGCGCATTCAGATATGGAGTTCTCTGAGCAAGACGGGTTGCCAGAGCAGGTCATGGAGTTTTGTCAATGATATATATTAATTTTGCTCGCAGAGACAAGGAGCTGATTATCCTTTTGTATAAAGCAATGGTCAGGTCACACCTTGATTACTGCAAACACCTTTGGAGGCCTCATTTTAGGAAGGATGTAGAGCTGATATAATGGTTTCTGAGAAGGGCAACAAGATTGGCGGGAGGAAAACAAAGGGGTGCGCTTAAGAAGAAAGGCTTAATCTCTGCAAGTTGCAGCATCTGGAGACTAGGCACCTGCGTGGTGATCTGATTGATATGTATAAGGCCTTGAAAATGATGGGATTCTTCCTTTTGCTCAGATTAAAAACCTGAGGGGGCACAGATTCAAATTGAGGAAAGACAATTGTAGAATAGATGTGTGGAATTTGCCTTTTGCCAGCGGGTAGTGGATTTCTGGAACAGCAATCAACTACCCGCTCTGTTGCTGTGGGAAAAACTCTGTTATTGGGGAAGTTGATAACTTAAATAAATGTAAGGCTGAACATAGGCAAACATTTGGAGTGAACAGATGGGTGAAATATAGAGGTTTTTTTTTTTTTTTTTCTGATGCTGTATAGGCTTGCTTTCTTGCATCATATACCTCAATTAATGCTCATGGTAAAACAATTCAATTTTAAAGTGTTCCTTTATGATATTGGAAGATTTAGAGTGTATAGCTGAACACCAGCCACAAAAGAGAAACGTTAGAAGAGAAGCAGAAATAAGATGTAACAGTTAGGATTTATTTTCATGTTGTTTATGTGGGACGAGATTTTGCGAAAGTGTCATAGAGCAACTCAAGTTCTGCCAAGTGAAGATGTGAAGTTAAAAACATGTGAAGATCTGTATGGGTCATTAGCTGACCAACTTTGCTATTTAGCATTAGACTAAGTTGAGACATATGATGCAAGAAAGCAAGCTTATACAGCATCAGTCAAAAAAAAAAAATTTCCCATTTCGCCCATCAGGTCACTCCAAATGTTTATCTAGTTCAGCCTTTAATTTATTTAAGCTCTCCACTTCCACAACAACAGATGGAAGTCTGTTCCAGCAATCAATTACCCCCTGGTTAAAGGCAAACTTCCGAACATCTGTTCTACAACTGCCTTTTCTCAGTTTGCATGTGTCCCCCTCAGGTTTTTAGTCTGAATAAGCGGAAGTATCCCGTCAGAATTGAGCCTGCTAAATCCATTCAAAGCCTTATATACCTCAATCAGATTATCTTGCTGGTGCCTAGTCTCTAGATGCTGCAATTTGCAGAACTTAAGCCTTTCTTCTTAAGCGCACCCCTTTATTCCTCCCGCCAATCTTGTTGCCCTTCTCTGTACTCGTTCTATCAACTCTACATCCTTCCTAAAATGAGGCCTCCAAGGGTGTTCGCAGTACTCAAGGTGTGGCCTGATCAGCTCCTTGTCTCTGCTAACAAAATTCATATATATCATTGACAAAACTCCATGACTGCTCTGGCAACCCGTCTGCACTGCTCAGAGAACTTCATATCTGACTGCGCAATTACGCCCAGGTCTTTTTCATTCTCCACCTCCCTGAGTGTAGTATCACAGAGTTGGTACGTTTCTCTTGGGTTACTGCTACCCATATGCAGTACTTTGCATTTGTCAATGTTAAACTTCAGTTGCCACTTCTCAGCCGATCTGGTTAACTTTTCTAGATCCTGTTGTAGTACCGTACTGTCCTTACTGTCACTAACATCCTTGCCAACCTTTGTATCATCTGCAAACTTCGATATTAAGCCTGATATACCTTCATCTACATCATTTATAAATACATAAAACAACAATTGGCCGAGCACCGAACCCTGGAGGACTCTATTAATAACATTAGTCCACGTAGAGCAGTGTCCATTTATTACCACTCTCTGCCGTCTCCCACAAAACCGTCCCTTTATTCATTGCAGCAACTTGCCCTTAATGCCATATTGCTCGAATTTGTACAGCAGTCTTCCATGTGCAACAGTATCAAAATCTTTTCTGAAATCCAAGTATATGATATTAAAATTATTTTTGCCTCCAGTTCCTTTGTGACCACATCGTATATCCAATAAAATTAGTCAGACAAGACTTCCCCTTAACAAACCCATGTGGTGTGTGTGTGTGAACTATTGCTGTAGTCTTGTCTAGGTGAACATGTTTCACCTCTTTAACCAGTCGCGCCATTATTTTCCCCCGAACAGAAGCTAAACTAAGAGGTTTATAATTATTTGTGTTTCACTTTGAACCCCCCCCCCCCTTTGTGAATTGGGTATACATTTGCACATTTCCATTCCATCGGGACCTCCCCTGAATCTAATAGGATGCTCTCATAATTATGGCTGTAGAGACCATAATTTAGAATAAGAAGTTAGGGTCTGCTAACCTCCCTCTCTGCCTCCTTGAATATAACTGGATAAATTCCATCCGGCTCAGGTGCCTTTTTTCATGTTTAACTTCAACAATTTCTCCTCCACTTTGCTCTCAGTTATTGTAATATCACCTAACTCCCTGTTACAGTTTGATACACTTCTGGCATTCCCCTCCTTGAGTAACTCCTCATGCAGATGCAAAATACTCATTTTGTTTATCAGCTACTTGAGCAGGATCATGAATAGCCTAACCATCTATGTTAAGTGGACCAATCTGATTCATCCCCTTCACAATTTGCATAAGTAAAGCCTTATGTAAATTTAAAAGATGACTTTGAAAGATTTGAAGCAGTAGTAAAGGAAATTAGCATTAGCTATAGGAAAGGCATATGATGCAAGAAAGCAAGCTTTTATAGCATTAGCCAAAAAAAAAAAAAAAAAAAAACCCTTATTTCACCCATCCATTCGGCCCAAATGTTTGTCAAGTTCTGCCTTGAATCTATTTAAGCTATCAACTTCTACAACCACAGATGGAAGTTTGTTCCAGCAATCAACCACCCGCTGGCTAATGGCAAACTTCCGCACATTTATCTTACAACCGTCTTTCTTCAATTTGAATTTATGCCCTCTCAGGCGATTATTCCGAGCAAGAGGAAGAATCCCATCCGCATTGAGCATGCTCAAACCATTCAAGACTGTATACACCTCAATCAGATTACTTTGCAGGTGCCTATTCTCCAGACATTGTAATTTGCAAAACTTAAGCCTTTCTTCGTAAGAGCAACCCTTTGTTCCATTCACTAATCTTGTTGCCTTTTGTACTCATTCAAACAGCTCTACATCCCTCTTAAAATGAGGCCTCCAGAATCCAGACCTGTATACAGTACTCAAGGTGTTGCCTGACCATTGCCTTATACAAGGGGATAACCACTTCCTTATCCCTGCTAGAAAAATTCCTGTATATCATTGACAAGACAACATGAGCTACTCTTGCAGACCGTCTGCACTCCTGAGAAAACTTCATATCTGCCAGCACAATTACCCCAGGCCCTTTTCATTCTCTACCACTGTCAGTGTGGTACCACAGAGTTGATACATTACTCTCGGATTATTGCTTCCCATATGTAGTACTTTACATTTGTCAATGTTAAACTTCATTTGCTACCACTCAGCCCATCTGCTCAACTTTTCTAAATCTTGTTGCAGCAGCGTACTGTCATTAACAACCCTGCCAGCCTTCGTATCGTCTGCAAACTTGGACGTTAAGCCTGATACACCATCATCAATATCATTTATCAATACAGAAAACCACAATGGACCCAACACTGAACCCTGAGGGACTCCACTAATAATATTAGTCCACAAAGAGCAGTGTACATTGATTGCCACTCTCTGACTTCTCCCACTCGACCATCCCTTTATCCATAGCAGCAATTTGCCTCCAATGCCACACTGCTCCAATTTGTGCAGCAGTCTTTTTGTGCAACAGTATCAAAAGCCTTTCTAAGTTACAGATATGTGAGATCAAAATTATTCTTTGCATCCAGTTCCTTTGTGACCACATCATTTATCCAATTCCAATGAAATTGGTCAGACAAGACTTTCCCATAACACAAACCCATGCTGTGTCCAAGCTATAACTGAGGTCTTGTCTAGATGATCCTGCAATGCTTCTTTCATCAGTGCCTCGATTAATTTTTCTGGAACAGAAGTTAAACTAACGCGTCTGTAATTACCTGTATCTCCTTTTCATCCTCCTTTGTGGATTGGGGTCCTATTTCCACATCTGAAGTCCATGGTACCTCCCCTGAGTCCAGGGAAGCTCTCATAATTATGGCTAAGAGTTTGCTTACTTCCTTTGCCGCCTCCTCTAATATAACTTGATAGACCCCAGGTGCCTTTCTTGTGTTTATCTTCAACAATTTCTCCTCCACTTTACTCTCAGTTATTACAAGATTATCTAGCTTACCGCCAGAGTTAAATACATCTCTGGCATTCCCCTCGCTGAATAACTCCTCGTGTGTGAATGTCGATGCAAAATATTTATATAGTTTGTTAGCTGCCTGAGCAGGATCATCAACGGTTGAACCATCGATATCAATGGACCAATCTGATTCATCCCCTTCCTTCTAGAATTGACATAAGTAAAGAACTCTTGCCAAAGATTTCTTGTAAACTGCCTTCGCCTCCCTAACCTCCTTTTTAACTTGGTTACAGATCAGCTTATTTCTATCATAGGCTTGTGTTTCACATGTTAATTTATATGCATCCCATGCATTTTTCTTCTCTGTCACATGTCTAATTAGTTCATCTGACATCCATTTAGGCCTAAATCTTGAACAATATTTCTTTGTTGGTATGAAAAGCCTAGTAACTTCCAAGATTAATTTTTTGAATGCTTCCAATTTTGAATTTGCTGTTGGTAACATCATTAGTTGGTTCCACCGTATAGAATTTAAATACTGTCTCAGACCACCGTAGTCACCTTTCCCTTGATGGTAGTTACCTCTTTGAGCAAATCCTACTTCAGCACACTGTGATCACTGCCACCTAGTGGTTCCTTTATATGCAGATTCTTGAACGATGAAGAATCACTACTGATAATCAGATCAAGAGTATTACTCCCTTTAGTTTCCTCCCGAACATGCTGCTGTAGAAAACAATCATCCAATAAATACACCAAAGTCTTGCTATTGTGTAAGTGACCAACCCAGAAATTCCAGTCAATATCCGGGAAATTAAAATTCCCCATTATAAGACACTCTAATTTACTGGCCCACTCTATTTCTCTGCACAAATGCTCATTATACTCATCAGATTCATTAGGCCTATAACACACACCTACTCTCATTTTTCCTTTCCCAGTGCTTATGTGACACCAAACAGACTCAACATTGCATTATCCACCCACATCAACTGGGTGCACTTCCTGAGATTTTATGTGTTTCTTAACTAACAGCATAACCAGTGGTGAGCTATAGTGGGCTCGCGAGAGTCCATTGTTATTTTTTTTTTTAAATTTGCGAGCCCATTGTTGAGACGATTATTTATTTTAGAAATGAAATCCTGAATGCAATTATTGAATATCCAGAGCCGAAACTACGGTGGGGCGAGGGGGGGTACTTTCCCAGCATTTTAAAATTGCTTCATTTTTGATTTAATTAGTCGGACCTCTAACGAACTTCTTTATATGGAATTTTTTTATTCCCCTTGGTAATTACATTTAAAATAGTTTCTGTTGAAAGAAGAAATTTTCCATGTAACGAACGGATTAGGAGAGACAACTTTGTATTCATGGTTGGTTGGTTCTTGGGTTTTATTGGCGCATCAGCAACTAAATCTATAATGCGCCAACTTGGTATGCATTGTTCTCCCCTCTGGCCTTTAAGCAATTTAGATAAAGTGCGAATTAAGGGTGGAAGAGATTACCGTTTCACAATGTTAGTGGTGTCCGTAAAACCTATGCAGTCACATACTGAGAAGTCGCGCTAGTCAATATGCTTTCCATAGTCAGTCATAGGATTAACAAGATTCCGACACGGATATAGACCCTGGTCAACCTATATTGTGGTTCTCCTTTACTCGTACAAACGGGCATTTGTTTTTCGGAGAAGTGAGTGATCCACACCTTCCAATTAATTTCTCTTGTATATGTTTACATGGTCACAGTAACCGAATATGCGTGTGATTCCGACATTTTGCACTGTATTCAAAGAATTAGTGATAGTAGCAAGGTAGAGGGGGTGGGGAATTGAGGCAAGTTGAGATATATAAACTTTACGAAGATGTTGGCAGATTTTGAAACTTTGTCGAGCCTTTCACTGTGTAGAAAATGTTCTAAAATATAATGGCATACAGGCAATAATTAAAAAAAAAAAACTATATCACCAATCTCCAAAAAACTAGCGCAAATTAAGGATGATTGCTAATGAACTTTATGTGGAAACTATAAAGATCGGTCGTGTGTTCGGGCCACGATGAGCAGCTTTTAGCTTGCGGACGGTAATTGTGGGTTGGAGCAATTATCCAGCTTTGTGCAAACATTTTGAATCAGAAGTTAAATATTCCGGATTATTAAATCGACTTTTAAATTTGGAATTTCTTAACAATTTAGCAGTAATGATCGACATCCTGCAGGAGCTCTCTTACCTTTCAGAAGCTTTACAGAATCACAATGGTAAAAGCATATAAATTCTGAAGGAAATTATGAAGCTAAAATTGAGAGCATGTTGAAGTGGAAAGAATTTGAAGGAATCAAAATCGAAAGTAAAAAAATTACCTCGTGACAAGTTATTAAATGCATTGTGTTATCCTTAAATGATAAGTTATTAATGCAACAGGGCAATTTTAAATTAAATAAAGAAAATAACGATACCATTGAAAAAAATTTTAAATATATGCTACCCGAAATCGTGGAATGTGAAAGAACTTACGAAATAAAAGAGCTTTCTTATTGTAAATATTTTATTGATGGTTCACAGATTTTCATAATTTCTGGAAGGGAAGACAAGATACAATGGATTTATGATAACTAAAGTAAGAGATGTATACTTGCGAGTGCAACGTATCTAAATATCTCTGTAAAATAGCACCGATTGATGTACCGATCTTGTAGT
Source organism: Mastigoproctus giganteus (assembly GCF_048544385.1). Taxonomy (NCBI): domain Eukaryota; kingdom Metazoa; phylum Arthropoda; class Arachnida; order Uropygi; family Thelyphonidae; genus Mastigoproctus; species Mastigoproctus giganteus. The sequence continues at coordinate 36,817,886 of NC_143581.1, forward strand.
TGAAGCGACATACGCAGCTGTTAGGGGCACCTAACAATGGAATGTAACGAAAATGCGAGACGAAAAAAGAAATTGTTGACAAATATTTGTATCGTTGCAATCATACTTACTGCAGTAGTAACTTCAGGAAGCATGATTGCGACGTCATAGTATTCAAAAATTCTAAAAAGTTAGAACTCCAGACACTGTCGTATCCAGTTATCATCATAATGCGAAGCATGACGACCAGGTTTTTAAGTTTTTTTTTTTTTTATATAGACCTAGGAACGTTTTCACATTCACTTATACGCATGGTTAAGGGGGTAATAAGTCGCATCTGTCCACCCCCTAAATCCGTCACTGAATCAAGATATCATACCAGTCGAGAAAAATGCGTCATGCGCTCTAATCATACTACTAGTAGTGCGAGCGTGCGAAGCGCCTCTAGTGGAAGCCACGGATGACGTCATTTCCGTGACCGATCAAATTTACTCGGTAGAAAGTCGGAAAAACTGCGAGCCCATTGTTAAAATATTCACAGCTCACCACTGAGCATAACCTCTCCTCCCTCCCTTCCTGTCCTGTCTATCCTTTCTGTGCACATTGTACTCCCCAAATTCCAGTTCTGCACTGCTTATGTCTGTGCGACACCATGTCTCTGATATCCCAACAATATCTACCTTTGATGTCTTGAGTAGAACTTCAAGCTCATAGCACCAGACGTTGATTACAAGGCCATTCAAACTCGCAAACATATCAGAAAGAAGGTACCTAATGATGGAGATGCACAGGAAGTAGATCTGAATGCCCAAAATAAATTTGGTGTCACCACCTTTTACCCAATTATTGACAAACTAGAAATTGAGATCAGAAGAAGAGGAGAGGTGTACAAAGAAATAGCAGAGGGTGATGACAGTGATGTGCCAAATAATGTCGCTTCATCTGCTGAAACTGAAGGTACTCTCACTGATCTCAAAAACTAATTGATGCTTATCCAGAAGACTTGGACAATAATCTCTCTGCTGAGCTTCACCAGTTTCAACAAAAAAGTGCAAAAACCAGATTAAATCATGCTAAACTTTATAAAATAATTGTAGAAGACAAAGTTGATTGTGCATTTCCAAATGTAGTTATTGCCTTGCATACTTTTTTTTTTAATATTAATGGTTACAAATTGCACAGCTGAGTGTTCATTTTCTCAACTAAAACACATTAAAAATCCCACATGAACGCTACGCGACAAGGCACATTGAATTCCTTGTATTTGTTATGCCAAATTAGTTTTGAGGACTTTATCAAACATTTTGCAATTAAAAAATCTAGAAGAAAACGTTTTAAAAAGTAAATAAATATAAACATATAAGTAAATCTTTGTTTATATTTTCTACGGCTATTTAGTGTTTTTGTTAAATAAAAAAAAATTAAAAAACCAAAAGTTTTTATTTAATATAGTTATGGGGTCTTGCCTGGAAGAAAACTGAAAAAGGGTTATAAATTTTCACTCTTATTTCACGTTCAGCACTTATTGAGTCTTAATGTCTTGTAAGTTAAGCAATGGAGAGGTCAAAGGGGCACCATTGTGGGCTGTGCTTAGGGCATCATCTGGCCTTAATCCGGCACTGGTCTTAAGTTTAAAAGATGTACTGTACTTTTTAATATCCCCCGAAGGAACGAGGACTAGAAGCTAATAAATGCTTTTAATAATGCAACGTTATTATATATTCAATAATTAATAATTATTTTAATGAAATATTTAATTTATAAATTGTTTTGAGGATAAGCTTAAGTTCGGAGAATGAATTGACAAGAAGAACTGGAATACTGTACTGATCAGTGAAATAAAATGAATAGATAGTAGAGAGAGAGAGATTTGGCCTTGTTAAATTTCCAAATTGTTCTAATGTTACTCTGCGGTTGAGAACTTGTATAGAAATTACAGATGATTAGAAAGTGGTCACTACCTCTTGGGTTTTTAATGTCAAACAAGACCTAGTCTGTACAACCATTAGCAAAATGCTTAGAAAAATCAATACGTTACATATAAAGAATAAACTTCCACCGTATCGAATATGGTATAAATGAGAAATAAAAATTAAAGTGAAAGGTATGCGTGTACTGCTTATCTAAATAGAGATTGGAAAATACAACTAAAACTCTTCAAAACGTCCATGTTATAGAACTCAAACTCCACCTTAATAAATAAACAATATTACAAATATAATTTTGATTGAAAAAAAAAAAAAAAAAAAAAACAATAAAAAAGTTCACTGCAATTTGCCAAAAGAAGGGGATACAAAAAATTTTATATTTCGCTCTGTGTCCACAGTAATTCGATATTAATAATGAATCCAGAGCGCACAGGCTTCTTTAATCATATTTGTTATATTGATTTATTCGTAACGTGTTTAGGTTTCGAATTTCTGAAAATACTGTGTTATCTTTTAGTAGCCAGTGTAAGTACGTTATGGGATAACATATACACAATGTTTCTTTTAACACACGACCTCCTTTTATTTCCTGTGCCACTCCTCTTACATCCTGTGTTGTTACAATACATTCCAACGTATAAATCGACCTAAAATTTTACTTATACGTCGAGTATAAAATCCTAAACTTGGATAAAAGGCATGCGATTAAGATTAAATATACATAAATTAATACAATAATTTATGTGTATGATAGTTATACATAATTAATGTATTTTCCGAACTATAAAGCGCATTTTTTCTTGAAAAATGTTGCCTTTTAGAATCAATAATCTTTTCTGTAAATGAATGAGCCAACAGTAGAGAGAGAGAATCTCTTCAACATCTCATATTTCTGTGTTTTGTGCAATATGGTAGTTATAATTTGTTATTAATTTGTGGTCCTGCTGAAAGTGGTACAAGGCACAAAAGGTTTTCGTATACTGTTGGTTTCAACTGAAAGTGTTAAATTATGCCAAAGCAAATGAAAATCGGACAGCTGAAAGACATTTTGGTCCTTCAACCAAGAAAACGATACCGTTATTTGTGAATTTTATATTTATAATATATGCAATAAAAATATATATTTTTTTAAATTCTCCTTCTAAAATTTAGGTTGGTCTTATGGTGGTTTGCGTCTTATGGTCCGAAAAATACGGTATTTATAATTTATCATACAGGGATGAGACTTGTTGTGATCACTTCGGGACAGAGCTTAATTGATAATTATAACCGAATGCACTGGTGAGCTTTGTTTATTAACGCAGAGCGGAAATGTGTATATAAAAAGACGGAAGTGCATAGAAAGAAAAGATCAAAATCAAGCAGTATAAAATACTTTAATTCCACTGTACACCATTTCTTCGAGAAAGTGATCAATACAAACGAAACTGTCATAATGTTTCTGGAAATCTATACAAATCCTTAAAAAGAAATACAGAAAATATTGAAATCAAGAATTAGAAAAGGGTTAATTCTCTAATGTAAAATAGTCAGATTGGTAGAAGTACAGATACAGTACTTTAGTGTCATGGAGTAACCACGCCGACAACCATATTATTCTATTCGCGGTAACAGCAGTTAACTAGCAGTGTGTCAAAGTTCAAGAACAAATCTAAATGTTGCGTAATCTTTTCCGCTTCACATGCGTAAACCACGATAAGGCAGAAAAGCGATAACATAAACCGAAGAACTGATTATAATAAACGATGTTTTGTCTATATATGAGCACAGAGTAGTAAGATATCTTACTACTCTGTGCTCATATGAGTATACATCTCATATGAGTATACAATATGAGTATACATCTGATTGGGACTTCATAAAAGTGATAATATTAAACGAATTATAATTTTCTGTGATCAGAATAAGCGGTGTGCACTGTACTTATGCCCTCCTGAGTAGCACAGTTCGTATAATCACTGTCTCCCACAAACAGGCTGGAAGAGACCTGAGTTCGAATCCCGTCAATAACGCGAGGAATTGTTATAAGCCTTTTTCACAATGTCGCTGAGTTAGTCGGTCTCAGGCGAAGGTAGCATTGCTTTTTCTTCCCGAAAGTTTGGTTTCTCGTTCAGCAACCCGCAAATCGACCACAGGACAAACATAAGTTACACACATATTATGCGGCGCAATATGGCCTAAGTTGCTCATGAGCCTAAAACAACCAGAACTGTATTTATCTATTTTTACACAAATATACATTCTTAATCACCTTTTAAAAGACTAAAAAAATTGTTCGCATTCACCAGACAAAAAATAGTTCATGGTATTCGTCGAGATTATGTTTTAAGATTCAGTTTCTGAGTTCTCCAAAAGAAACCTCTAGATTTTCAACTGTAAAAACAGCAGGCAGCTCAAGATAATTTATTTGGCTTCTCATTCTATGCTAACGCCGCGGAAGACCAGGGACTCACATCTGGTGAGTATGGGCTTGGTGCACCCAGGGTTCTGAGCTGGAGTTGGTGATTCCCTTCTTGTTCGACTTGTTCTCACCGACTTTATTGGTGATTCCCTTCTAGTTCGCTCTCCCTCTCTCTCAGGGTAATTCAGAATTTTTTTTTTTTTTTTTTTTTTGGCTAGTGCAGCATAAGAAGCCTCAGGCTTCCTTGAACTGTAAAATTTGTCTAATAATTATAATAATAATAATAACAACAACAACAAAGCACAAAGAATATGGTCAATATGGAACCAGAGGAGGAACAGCAAGAAGAAAAACAATCCAGAGTAGCTGAAGTGAAAAGAGACGAAGTCATACTATCCAGAATAGAAGACGAGTGGAAGAAGGCCCTAACAGAATTCGAAGGAATGGACCCCACAAGAACCCACATGATACCTAAGCAGAGGCCAAATAAAATCCTGTGGAGAGTAACAAACCACCTCAATCGGCAAATAATGCACATTACCTTGACAACCAATGGTGCAACGCTGGAGGCTATCCACAGAGCCGTATACTCTGCTGCCATAGCAGCCACTAGGATTAATAGAAAAGGAACGAGAGACCAGCAGAAGAAGAACCGAAAACAGAAGGGACCGCCAGCTTGGGAAAGAAGACTTCAGCAGAAGACAGAAGAATTAAGAGCCAAGATAGGTCAGTTGACCGAGTACCAACAGGGTAATGGAAGTAAGAAATTGATTGGAAAGGTGAAAAGCAACCTCAAGAGAGACAGCGTCCACAGCAAACATGAGACCGAGATCAGAGAATAGGAGAATACTTGTACACAGTGAAGCAGAACCTCCTCGCACTCAGCAAGAGACTATACCAATACAAAGAAAGGTCCCAGAGAAAAATAACCGAATCTTCAATGAGGACCAAAGAGCTTTCTACAGAAAATTGGGTGAACATGAGAAAGTAGGAAACGGACCATCCGAGAAGAAGACGATTGAAGAGTTCTGGGGAAATATCTGAAGCAGTGAAGTAAGACATAACAGCAGAGCACCCTGGATAGAAGTAGAACGGAAGAAAACGAAGGACATACAAGAGATCAGAGAGTAGGAGATTCGAGAAGAAGAGGTAAAACAATCGATCAGAAACACCCACAACTGGCGAACCACTGGAATTGATAACATCCACAGCTACTGGTACAAGAAGCCCACCTGCACACACAAGCACCTAGCAGAGCAGTTCACTCGAAAGATAAGGCACCTGGAGAAAATCCCGTAGTTTCTCACTGAAGGAGTCACATATCTGAAGCCTAAAGATGAAGATACAAAAAACCCGGCGAAATACAGGCCAATCACATGCCTCCCAACGATGTACAAGATCCTGACCAGCTGCATAAATAAGAAGATATCAGACCACTTAGAGAGTCAGAACATAATAGCCGAACAGCTGATAGGATGCAAGCGGAGGAGCAGAGGATGCAAGGCGGAGGAGCAAAGGAGCAGAGGATCCAACTCCACTAATCACTTGGAGCTCTTTGACTTCCTCTCTTTGCAACTTGACTTTCTCCAGTCCAACTTTCCTGTTGCGTGGGTAGCACAGTGGTATCGTCACCGTCCTCCCCACACCGGGTGGAAAAGACCTGGGTTCGAATCCCGTCGATGACGCGAGGAACTTTAGTGGGCTTTTTTCACTCCGTGGCTGAGATAGTCGGTCTCAGGCGTAGATAGCAAGGTTTTCCCCCTCAGAAACGGGGGGGGGGTTTCGTCCAGCAAAACAGGCAAATCGACCAGAGAACACACGCAATTTACAGACACGAATACGGGTTAATGTAATCATTTACGGGTAACCCTAATATAGTAATTTTTTTTTTAAGTCCAACTTTCCTAACAGTGAGGTAATTTGCCTTGGCGATTTTAATGTTCGCAACTCCAGCTGGCTTTCGTTTTCTAGTCACACGGACCCAGCTGGTCGAGATGCTGAGGCTTATGCAATTACTAATGACCTTGCACATTTACCTTGTTCATTTACCTACAAGAATACCGGATAATCCTAATCATACAGCCAACACGCTTAATCTTTTTCTCACAAACAACCCTTTTAAGTACACGGTCGAAGTGAAAGGTCCTTTAGGCACTTCAGATCACAACTTGGTGATTGTCTCTTCTCCAATGGAGACTTTATCTCATGGCTATTCCCAACCTCGTGTTGTTTGGCATTACAAGAATGCAAAATGGGATGACCTGCGAGATTTCTTTTCTTCTTTTCCTTGGTCGGATTACAATTTCAAAACTTCTGATGTTAACATTTGCTCAGATCGTTCAGTGAAATTATTCTAGCAGGAATGGAATCCTTTATCCCACACTCCACTTTAAAATCTCGACCTTTATCTAAACCTTGGTTTTCCAATAAATGTGCTAAGGCTGTTCGAGAGAAGAATGTTGCATATCGTAATTGGCTTGTTTCTAATTCTTCAGTTTCATTTTCTGCCTACACCAAAGGTCGCAAAAATTGTAAAGCAGTTATTAATCAGTCCAAACTAGAGTTTGAACAGGCTAAGAGTAGAAAACTTGCTTCTTGCCCTAATCGTACCGAGCATTCTGGTCCGCTGCCAAAGCCATTGGCCGCAAATTTTACCAATCTCTGCTCCCACCTCTGTCCATACCAGATGGTTCTGTTGTCACTTCAGCCAAGGATAAAGTTTACCTGCTAGCATCCCATTTTCATCAAACGCATATATTAATGATCTTAGTAAAACAACTCCCACAATTCCCAACACGCTCCATTCAATGCCTATTGTGGTCTTCCGTCAAAAGGAAGTCGGGCGGATTTTAACGAATCTTGATACTAAGAACGCTTCAGGTCCCTATGGTATTTCTTCACTTGTTCTCAAAACCTGTGCTCCTGAACTTGGTCATGTTCTTTGCCGCCTTTTTTCACTCTTATGCCAAAGGCGTTTTTCTTTCTGCTTGGAAATTTGGTCATATCCAGCCAGTTCCTAAAAAGGATGACAAATCCCTCCCATCCAATTATCGTCCCATTGCAATTACTTCTAATCTTTCTAACGTAATGGAAAATCAATTAACCGCCAACTCTTAAACTAGCTAGAAACCTTCCATCTGATCAACGATCGCCAGTATGGATTCCGTCAGTGTCGATCCGCTGGTGATATTCTGGCTTATGTTACCCATTTATGGACTAATTCAAAGGAAAGGTTCGGTGAAACACAAGTAGTTGCTCTTGACATCTCAATTTCGATCGTGTTTGGCGTAAAGGTCTTCTAGACAAGATTCCATGTTATGGTTTGCCAACTGTTTTTAGTAATTGGTTATCCAGTTTTCTCTCTGATCGCTCACTGAGGGTGATGGTAGATGGCTATCTGTCTTCTAACTTCTCCACTAATGCCGGTGTCCCCCAAGGTTCAGTTCTTTCCCTCACTCTTTTCCTCTTGTATATTAATGACCTTCTTCCATTGACTGGAAATCCTATCCATAATTTTGCCGATGATAGCACATTGCATTCCACTTTCCATTTTGAGAAACCTTGTCCTGCTCAATCAGCTTCCACTTCTCGAAAATCTGCTACCAATTCCTTAAATGCCGATCTTCAGGTAATTCTCCAGTGGGGCAAAGACAACTTATTTCATTTCAACCCTTCTAAAACTCAGTCTTGTCTTATATCTCGCAAAAAGGATTCTTCTGCTCCTATGCTTATCTTTAGTGATATTCCAATTTCTAGGCAAAAGGATATATCTCTTTTGGGGATTACCCTGACTTCTCATCTCTCTTGGCACAAACACATTACAAATATTGCTTCCTCTGCATCTAAAAACTTGGTTTTCTCTTTCGCTCTCTGCATTACTTTTTTTCAAAACAGCTGTTCACTCTGTACAAATCGCAAATCTGCTCTACCATGGAATATTGTTCCCACATCTGGGGTGGTGCCACCAAAACCTCTCTCAGGCTTCTTGATTCCATTCAGAAGAGGGCAGTTAGTTAATTAATGATTCATCTCTAACAGAGTCTCTCCACTCGCTGTCTCATAGACGTACTATTTCTGCTGCATGCCTCTTCTACAGATACTTCCATGGGCACTGTTCTTCTGAATTAGCTTCTATAATTCCTGCTGTCTCTTTCAAAACAGTCCGAACACGTGCCACCCCCAGCCAACGTCCTTTTACTGTCCAACTTCAAACTCATAGAACCAACTTTTCATCTTCCTCGTTTATTCATTCAACTGCCGTTTTCTGGAACAACCTTCCTTCATACGCATTTCCTGAAAATTACAGTCTAAAGAAGTTCAAGTCCAATGTCAGCAAATATCTTCTTTCTTCTTCTCAATCTCCAACCCAAGCACGGTACTAAGTACTATAGGTTCTAATACCTCTCATGTTTGGGGTTTACTTAAAAAAAAAAAAGAAAAAAAAAAGGAGCAATTAACCATAGATGCCGTAGTTATGGAGAAAGCCTTCAAGAAGCACCACAACCTATACACGGCCTACATTGATTACCGCAAGGCCTTCGACTCCATACCTCATAGCTGGCTAACACAGACCCTGAAGATCTACAAGGTCAATCCGATAGTGACAAACTTCCTAGGAGTAAGAATGGCGAAATCGAGTTCCACCATTAAAGTCGAGAACATCACAACAGGCCAATCCCCATTAGAAGAGGAATCTTTCAGGGAGATACTCTGTGCCCACTATGGTTCTGTCTAGCACCCAACCCGTTATCCACCATGCTCAACGGCAGAAAATATGGATATAACCTCAAAGAAGGAAGAAAAAGCCTGTACACCCTCACCCACCTGATATACATGGATGACATCAAGCTCTACGCGGCAACAGAGAAGCAACTCCAGCAACTCTTCCTGATCACCGAAGGATTCAGCAAGGACATCAGGATGGAATTTGGTCTAGAAAAATGCAAAACCCACACACTGCACCAGGGAAAATTATTTGGCCGAAACTACCAGCTGCTGACTGGTAAAGAAATCGAAGCTATGACAGAAGGAGAGACCTACAAATACCTAGGGATGATGCAGGCTGAGCAGTTAGAGCACAAGGAAATCAAGAAGTGCCTGACCGAAAAATATCATCAGAGACTCAGAAGCCTGCTGAAAGCAAAATTGAACGGAGGGAATACAGTTAAAGCCATGAACACCTATGCAGCACCAGTACTAACATACACATTCGGGGTCATAGATTGGACTAACACCGAGCTAGAAGATATGCGAAAGACAAGAACAATGATGACCAAGAGTCGCCAACACCACCCAAAGTCAGCAGTGGAGAGAATAACAATACCGCAGAAAGAGGGAGGAAGGTGGGCCTGATAGACCTAATAGAACAATAGAAAACAGCGAAAGATAACCTGAAGGACTACTTCAAGAACAACACAGCATCACTCCACCAGACCATAAGGAAGACGGATAAGTGGTATACCCTACTCAACCTAAGCGAGGAAATCCTTCCCGCCCAAACAGTACAAGAAACGAAGTTAGAAAGATGGGCAAAGAAGACACTCCATGGCAGCCACTGCAATGACCTCCATCAAGCTCACATCGATAACATTGCTTCCAATGCATGGCTCACAAGCGGGACGCTCTTCCCAGACTGAAGGATTCATGCTAGCCATCCAAGACCAGGTAATCAACACCAGAAACTATAGAAAATACATTGCAAAGGAGCCCGGAATGTCAGATGACACATGTCGACAATGCCACCTGGCCTCAGAAACGATCCAACACATCACCGCGGGGTGAAAGGTGATCACCCAGACAGAGTACACTCATAGACCCGACCAGGTAGCCAGGATAATACATCAGAAGCTAACAAGGAAATACCAGTTGATCGAAGAAAGTGTACCGTACTATAAGTACGAACCCCAGGCAATACTAGAGACCCCAACCCGCAAGCTGAACTCGGACCGTGCCATAATAACGGATAGGAGAATCCCGCACAACAGACCGGACATAACCCTTGTGGACAAGAAGGAAAAGGCTACTTATTTGATTGACATAGCGGTACCGAATACTGGCAACCTGCAGAAAATCCGTGGAGAAAAATCAGGAAGCACACGAACCTAAGACAGGAGATCAAAGAGATGTGGCATATGCAACAAGTAACGACCATCCCGATCATCGTGTCAACCACAGGTATTGTGCCAAAGACCCTATATAACAGCCTAGCAGCAATAGATCTCCCAGTGAACACCTACAAGGAACTCCAGAAAGTCGCAATCCTGAACCTGTAGGATAGTCAGAGAGTTCCTCTACCAACAGTAACACCAGACATACAACAACCACCCTGTGTACTTGGTAGCAATACCCGTCACAGGATGGAACCCCCCAATCAGGGAGAGAAAATAATAATAATAAGGGCACGATGGCCCAGTGGTTAAGACACTGGACCTGGGATCGAATTCCGCTTTGGTGGAAGCGAACGCGGCTCTATTATGCTGGAATACCGATATAAAAATAATAAAATAATAATAATAAAACATCGCGAAAGTTGCTCCATTGGACTTACCTTCTCCAAAGTCGGAGTGACGGCTGAGGCAGATAGATGCGTCATCTGGTATCACTCGCGAGAACTAAAAAACAACTGGACATAAACCGAAGCTAAACAAGTCCACCTCCATAGATGGATGGTGTCGCAGAGAAATATTAATCATACTGCATCGAGTATGGCGCAGGATAAAGTCACTTGCGTTCAGGCCTTAGGCAGATGGGTCGGCTCGAAAAGTTGAAGACAGTCTCCCGAGCAAGACAGTGGAACAAGTGAATTAGCTGCATGGTATTTTCCTCCTGGAAATTCGGGTCTTTATCGTATCCTGGAAGGATAATATATTCCAGGATACTATATTACTAAATAATATAGTATCCTGGAATGATACTGTTATAGACACACTATTGACTCCTCGTAGCTTTAGTTGCCTTGCCACTCACCACACCCCTAACTTAACTACAAGTGTTCAATGACTTTTTGAAGAATAGTGTTTTAAAAATAGCAGTAGATACGTCCACATTAAATAAAAAATTAATAACAAAACATTTGTGAAACCTTTGGGGAACTCTGGATTAAAAACCACTGTCCTAGGATATGTATGTACATTTTAAAAATATGTAAAAAATATTCTTTAAATGGGTGGAAAACTTAAAATGTAACTCGGGGTCAAGGCACATCTGAATGCAGAGCATTGAAATCCCTGTCATCTAAATAATTTAAATCCCTGCCATGCAATCCATTTAAAAATACCTCTTCAAAACGGCATATTTAAAAAGGTATCATTATAAAATCTGGCGTGTTCCACTAGTGTGTGCCTCCACTAAAACTGAAATGGGTTTCATTGATGTGTTTAAATTATTTCTATTTGTAAATTATAACTTTGTTAAGTTTTCGGCTATGATTTGGGGATTTTACATGATATGAAAGATCTATTGATGAATATATTCCTTTTAAACTGAGCTCACGATAGGGTTTTTTTTATATATACATACGATAACCCATATGTAGGTTAGATTGCACCTATCTGGGCAATGTACTGATAAAAAGGTATCATTAAACGCGTGTCTTTCATTGAATGCGAGAGGGCTTATGGTTTCGATAAGATTTTTCATTTTATACTAGTTAACGAGAACAAATCCACGTGACACACGGATGCTGTTTGAATTATATTGTCCATTTTTTTTTTATTTTATTTCGTATGATGTGATCAATACACGAAGGAACCAGTTTTTTCTTGCTTCCTTCGTGTATCGTGGCCGGGATATCCAACCAACCGGTTGGTTCGGCACCATCGTGATATCCAGCCCGAGGCGGGAATCGAACCCGCAACCTTTGGGTTGCCAGGCAGGCACTTTACCTACCCGACTAGCCCGGTCGGCTCATATTGTCCATTGAATAATCATCAAGAGAGCTTTCTGATTGTTCAAACGGCAATATAATTAAATTGCTGATTATTAAATCGTTGAATAGTACTATAGTCGAAAATAGTCAAACGTGAAGCCAAAGTAGCGCACTCATTTGAGTTGACCGTGGTCAACTAGTTTATATGATTTGTAAATACGGCTGTTCTTGTATTCATCTATAATTTTAAACCATTCCCTTTGTGGCTGTTCCAGAGTATAAATAGAAAATTTATCGATTCCATTTAATCTGTAATTTAAAAATGGATGTGATAACACTGTCCAGTGACAGCTACAGTCATGTCGAATTAATAGTTGTTTAAATATGTATAATTAGCATTAGTAGAAGCATATGATGCAAGAAAGCAAGCTTATACAGCATCAACTAAAAAAAAAAATAATAATAAATAATAATAAAAATAAAAATAAAAATTCCCATTTCACACATCTATTCGCTCCAAAAGTTTGTCCAGTTCTTCCTTGAATTTATTGAAACTATCAAGTTCCACAACGACAGATGGAAGTTTGTAGCAGTAATCAACTACCTGCTGGCTAAAGGCAAATTTCTGCACGTCCATTCTAGAATTGTCTTTTCTAAATTTTAAATTATGCCCCCTCAGGTTCGTGATCTGAGCAAGAGGAAGAATTCCATCAGAATTGAGCCTGCTCAACCCATTCAACATCTCAATCAGATCACCTCGCAGGTGCCTAGTTTCCAGACGCTGCAATTTGCAGAACTTAAGCCTTCCTTGGTAAGAGAACCCCTTCGTTCCTCCATCAATCTTGTTGCCCTTCTCTATATTCGATCTAGCAAATCTATAATCTTCCCAAAATGACGCCTCCATATCTGCACGCAGGAATCTGAGGTACTCAAGGCGTGGCCTGACCATTGCCACTGACAAAGGGATAACACCTCCTTTTACCTAATGAAATATGCAATTTTAATTTTCTTTGAAAAAATAACGCGAGAGAAAATATCAACAGTTATCGTTATTCAAGTTTATTTTTATTAAGCATGTATGAGTATTCATGTAATTGTATTTTTATAATGCATACACTGACTTTACTGCCACTCACAACAAGAGCATGTCGGTCTCCCGTTGGCCGCTATGGCGCACTTCATCTTCCTCGGTAGGCTTTCCATCAACCAACAATAAACTTCAGCGGGTATAAGCCTCCCAATTGAGCTATCCATGTGGGAGTGTTTGACCTGACCCTCACTCGACATTAAAATTTATCCAATGGGTGTTTCATAGGGTTCAAATCGGCACTCCTTGCGCAAGCCATTTCAACTTCTGTCTATTCATATCCATGAATCATTCTCGAATAGCACCGGTGGTATGCTTCCGACATTATCCTGTTGAAACAAAGGTGGGTCTGTACCAAAGAAATTGCTTATCGTCGGGAGTACCAAATTGTCCAAAATGTTAAAGTAAGCATAAGTGATCACAGTTCCCCGCATAACCAATAAAAGGTCTTGAGCAATATCATTAAAAACAGCGTCAAGCCACAAACCCACCTCTTCTGGACTGCATCCTGCCAATATAGTTGGTAGGATGCAGTCCAGAATGTTCCAAGATGTTCTCCAGGCATCCTCCACATCCACATCCTCTCATATCTTAGGAACAAGTGTATAGCAATAACGCCTTAATTGGTCCATATATCTGTGGAAATCAGTGCTACAGAGCAATAACAGCGTTCATTACATCGCCTAACCGCAATCAACTGTACAAACAAGACGGATGATTGCAGTTTGGTGATATCTGGCTTATACGCCGCTGTCCCATGGAAATCGAGTCTGTGGAGCGTTGTCCAGATCGCAACTCCTGTTGATGCCTGGACTCCTGGTTGGTGTTTAGCAGGGATGTCTCATGAAATTGCCCTACTACCTTCCCAAGTACCCCCTGATTACGTAGAGTGGATTTTCCCAGTCTTCCTGTAGAGTGCTGCGGTACCATCACGCTTCCATTTCATGATAAAATCACCGAAGGCCTACTGATCGCCTTCACCATCCAACGAAGGCGTTGGATGGTGAAGGCGATCAGCAAATTGTACAAATCAATTGTAACGCCCTCAATAACACCTCTGTTAAATCAGCCTTCCCTCTATATCAGGCTGGGATTTGTTTGTCGAAAAAGGTCCACTGGACTATGAAAACAGACCTTCGTACTTTTTGGAGGGGGGAGTGTTGTTTCGTTTGAGTTGTTAACTAATGAAAATCGCTCAGGCAACATCAGTGTACTGTCCAGAGCAATCGTCGCCAAGATGAAATAATTCATCTGCATTTAATACAGAAACATTACAAAGTCTCAGTACTTGCATCTGCGAAGAACTCTATAAATAATGCACTAAGAGAGTAGGAGACCTTCGCGGAAGCAACTGATTTTGGATACTAACCAGAAAATAGGGCTACTAGAGTGACAGAAATGCAAAGGTTGGATATAGAGGCACTGTGAACGACAGTCATGGCTGAAGAGTCCCGATTTATCCTTTCGAACATTCATGGAAGAGCGCACAGATGAAGGAAACTGCACGACGCACTGGAACCATCTTGTTCTGTATCAACTTTACAAGCTATTGCAGAGGGTGTAATAGTATGGGACATGTTTTCGTGACATACCCTTTGCTCTTGATCCCACTGGGTGGCACCGTAAAAGGCCTGAGCATACCTGAACATCACTGCATCCTCGGATCTCAATCTCATTGACCATCTGTGAGAAGAAAGTGTGTTCATAAGCACAATTATCTGCCTGCGCCACGGCAGGAATTAAAGAAATTTTCATACACACGAATTATCTAAGTGTCCTCGTGTCACTTTTCAACACCTTTTTAACTTCGTGCCACGTCTTGTTGGAGCAGTGAATCGGGACAACGTAGGTCTAACATGCTATCAGCGTACGCTCTTAATAAAATTGCTCTGCCTGTCCAAATTATTATAAGGATCACGAGCGAAAATCAACAATGTTATTGATTTTCATATTAGCAGCATTAAAAAGGGAAAAAAAAAAAATAGATTTGTGAATATCATACTTGTGCCCAGTACTATATACAGTATAATCTTATGATGTGGTTCATTTTTAATCCTAACAGCGCAATATGCTGAATGACAACTGTGTTTTCCTGTCTACTATCTGCTGCTGGCGTTAGGCTACTCCTGAGGTGGGATTCTCTGCGTACAGGTTATTCTGTGTGTGATCTATATCTCTACCCTCTATTTCCTTTTAATCCTTTTCTCTTTCGTCTTTTCTATCAGGTGTTTGCTTTTTTCTTTACTTTTTTTTTTTATTCTTCCTCCTTCTTTTTCTGTTTCCTATATTGCGTTTTTCCTTGCAGTTGCCATGTCAGCTTGTTCTGGTACGAGATTTTTTGATTTTTTTTTTTACTTATTTTATTTATTTATTTATTTTTTAATGGTTTGGACATTCATTACGTGGCACTCGAGGTTATCTGCAGTTTGTGCTTAGTTGTGGCCCATCTCCTCGTGGCGTAGACGGGCCAGGTTGCACCTGCTCGGTGCTTGTTGCTTTCTGGTAGCAAACTCGCCAGAAACAACTAAACAACATTACAACACATGCACAGCACAAATATAGCACTACTACCTTTTGGCCCTTCTGCAGTGTTTTTGTATCATCACAGTGTACCAGCAGAGTTAAACTAGCGTTTGGGAGCCACCCTACATAAGATGCTATACAGATCTACAATATTGTATATGATATTTCTTCTTAATTTTACAAATTTTTCACAGGATATGCTAAACAAAACTGTTATTATAACCGTCCAAAACAATACAGTGAAACTTAATCTTAGAAAGAAGTCTTATTAGTCTTGCAAGTTAAATTGATGCTTGTTTAAATAGAAGTAAAAATTATCTATTTTTTTTTCGTTTTTTTTTGTTTTGATGAACTCCGACAAAAAAGGTCAAAATATTTATTTAGTTAATATATTAATAAGTAGTTTTATCTTTAGTTCAGGCTTTCTTTGTTTTATAATAAGTTAGATTCAACTTAAAATATAATCAGGAAAAATTTGTGTATTATGTTGTGTATTATGTTATCAGCACGCTGGCAGACGATTGATGCTATTTTGGCATTATCCGTACGCTGACAGACGATCCCTGACCGTTTCTATGTGCCAGGAATGATATGATAATGAACTAGTGGTAGTATATGTTATGCTAGAAATTACCTGTACAGTATTGCCATAGATGATGGGGTTGTCAGGAAAGATGGCTGGGACCGCCTTCTTTAATTAATAAACTTTAAAAAAAAAAAAATGTGCACAGCGGAAACTTTTTCCTGTTATAAAATTTATCCTCACCATTTCTTTATGAGCATATTGCGACTATAAAGTAGTGAGGATAAATTTTAGCGTTTGTTGGCGTTTCTTTATCAACTTAATGCTTTCGTTTGAATTTGCCATTTGTTTTAAGCTTCACGAAATTTAAATAAAGTAGTCTTGCATGATATTTATTAATTCATTAACTGAACAGTTTCTGATCTAGTCGATATTGGAAGTACAAGTCGATAGCTTTTAATTCCATATAAAATAAAATAAAATAAAAAACAATAAATTGAAAAAGAAAACTATGAGATACAACTATTTTTTTTTTTTTATCACAAACAACATCCCGTTTTCCAAAGCAAACAGCACACTTGACCAACTGGACATGAACCATCGTAAGGAAAGCAGCATCTATTTACAGGTCTGCAAAATCTAGGAGCCAGACACATTGCTTCAGTCCATTCTGTAAATGTATTGAAAATTTGTTATTAAAGATAATCGTTTGTGTCCATAAAAAAATAAAAATAAAATAACATACTGTAATTATTAAAACATAGAGAGACAGAGACACGAAGGGCAGTTAACACAAAAACAGGTCGGTCTTAAATTTTAGAGGGTTCCAGATGCGGGAATTAATTGGTGGTGGTGGGGGGGGGGGGAAGGACGGTGTTTTCCATGTCTGGATTGAGGGGTTTCCTTTTTGGGATTTGGGAAAATTTTCAGTCCGATTCCATATGCATTGCGCCCGTTGCACCTCCCTAAAGACGGGCTGTGCACAGAAAACACAAAAGGTCACTTTTTTTTACACTACATTGTGTTTTTAATTTTATTTTGAAAGAATTTTGGAAAGCACCAACAATTTTCGCACTTCTATTAGAATGAACATCGGTGGCAGAGGAAACAAGATAGTTTTAGCAAACGTATAGTGCAGTGTAGTGACTCTTCGTTGTTTTGTAAAATTCTTTCATAATCAAAAATATATATATATATGTATAATAGTAATAACTGAATGCAGCGTAAAGAAAATGATGGAAAATGTTTTAACAGTAATAGGCAGCTCTAAATGATCCAAATCGTTCAATATGAATCTTTGCATTCTTCCTGTATTAACTACCATACTGCAGATGGTAATTTTTACTAACCAAGAAATAACAAAAATCACATCTAAAAGCTTTTTATTCATTCGGAAAATAAGTAAAAAAAGATTCAATCAGCTGACGATTGAGTTGTACAGAAATATACAAATGATTAAAATAAGGGACCAATCGGGCTGAAGCTTCGGTTGATATAAAAACGAACATAGAGATCGTGGAGTTCAAAGCAACGCGTGTGTGACGTAGTTAACAGGCTTCTGTCTTGCAGGATCGACTTTAGAGCACAAGGACATTGTAGAGAATGCCGAAACGTCATTCATCAGCATCTCAGTGACTTCGACAGAGGGCGGATTATCGGCCTTCGAGAGGCTGGAGGGTCACATCATCGTGTAGCTGAATGGGTGAGCATTGACAACACCACAGTGCACAGATGCTGGCAACAGTGGCTGCGGAAGGTACGATTGCATGTCGAACGGGTAGTGGAGCACAACAGAGGACTACAGAACGGAATGATCATCTTATCCGTTGACAAGTTTATATTTAATTTATTATTATTTTTTTTTTTTTCAGTTATTGAGTAAAGCGGCCACCTAGCCAAAAAATCTGAAAAAATCTGCTATACATATTATAGACATGGTACAATATACAAATATTAACAATATTTATATACATGAAAATATTGTACATCAATTAATTCAGTTAGCATGACATGACGAACTAACTATATTGTGCAATGGTCATCCCGAACTCAGCTACAGCACAACGAGCTAGACAAGCAAGTTAGATGGAATATTGAAGTTATTGCAACAGCAGCATAGCACAAGGAACTGCACAGCAAAGCAATATGTTCTTCTGATTCCACTGCAGCACAATGTCATTAAGTGTAATCATATATATATATATACTGTATTAGCGTCTGCAACTTTTATCATGTGTTCCTTAACTCCTTGGCTATCATTATTCTAAGTATCATTTCTGTATCTTGTTCCCTCAGGGTGCTGCAATTTCAATTTCACAATGTGCATATTTGACTCCTGTATTCAAAAGAATCTATATTTTACTGAAAACAAATAAAGTGCATTCTTTTGTATCTAAATGTGTTGATTTTTTTTTTAATAGCAAAGCTACTGTTACTTTTTGATCCTCTCTCTCTTTCTCTTGTATAATATACATTATATAACGTACATTCAACCTTGTCGGACTTATCTATGAATGGGCGAACAGACCAATATTAATTAAGTTTGTGATTAATTTATAAATGCGCATAAAGAGTTAGTAATCACAAAAAAAAAAAAAAAAAAAAAAAAGGAATTTATTCTCGATGACTCATTTTCAGTTTAGTAAAAAAATCGAGATATCAAATGCAGACTATAAAGGAAACCACGCAAAGCGCAGCTTTCGAGAAGAATATTGTGTCGCTATGAACTATATTTCCGTCAGCAGAGTAAACCATGGTACCAGTTATTAGTATGCTTGGAAGATCAGCCATGGGAGCAGCGGTACCAACCAGTCGAAAGCGACTGTTAAAATTTTAGAGGAAAGAAAAATGGTATTGTACTTACTTCCTGCATCTCTGAAAAAATAATGGAAGTGAACTGTTTGTAAAAACCTGAGATGACTCTACTTGTGTGGGAGGTTAATTAGAGCGAAATGGTTTCCACATTATCTTCCAAAGTGAACCACATTATTTGAATTATCAGAGGCATACGATGCAAGAAAGCAAGCTTATGCAGCATCAGCCAAAAAAAAAAAAAAAAAAAAACTTGCTCCCATTTCACCCCTCTGTTCGTTCCAAATATCTGTCCAGCTCATCCTTAAATTTATTTAGGCTATCAACTTTCACAACAAAAGATGTAAGTCTGTTCCACCAATCAACTACCCGCTGGCTAAAGGCAAATTTCCGCAATCTACGAGTATATCCCTTACTTCTAGGCTTTAAAGAACCTGGAGTTTTCATCGCTGCCCTATGATACTTACAGTCATTAAAACCTGTGATGACTACTTACAGTCATTAAAAAAAAGTGCACGCATGCTCATAGACGAAATCATCTGTATTCGTGACATGACAACGCTTATTCCCATTTAACGAATCCAATCAAGATATGTTATGTAGAATACGATAAGTATATTGGAGCAGCCATCTTACAGTTGGATATAGAGCATTCTCTATTTCAATTGCTCTATCTTCTGTATACTGAAAAAGGGACCAAAGGAATGCCCATTCCGGTCAGATACTGATCAGTAGAATTCAATCTCCTGATCCTCTAAAGCAGGGATGGGCAACTTAATTTGTGATTCGATGTACTTTTTTCTTCAAAATGTGCCGCGATCTACCTTCTCAAGAATTTCATTGCATGTGGTTAAAAAAGGTAATCAACACATATTGAAAAATGTTATTTATTAATTTTAAATTTAAATACAATTCAGGATTCGTATTTTAAATTCATACGTATTTAATTTTTTAATTTATATGAAGTTTGTATCTTCATATCATCTGCCAAGCTTTCAAAATCGTTGATATATTGTGATAAGGCCAACTTAAAGAATCTTCTGTATGCAAGTACGTAAGAGTAGAGCGATTCTTTGTCTTTGTTTGTTTCAAATAGAAAAGGCCGATTCACATATATAAGTGGAACCAAAACAGGAATTTAAAAGTTCACTGCATTTTTTTTTTTTTTTTTTTTATAATTGGGTACTTCTCTCGGCAAACATATTTCCAAAACTCTTTTTTGGATAATCTGGCTTTTAGGAAGATATCGTTTCAATGTAATAATTTCATTTTCAAGTAATATTTCCTCCATGCCAAAAATCACAGCGACTTTTTCTGATATTTGTTTCGTATCCAAGTCGACATTAAATGGAGAACAATGTCTTCAATTGTTTCAAAATCATTCACAACTTTCTCAATTTCAGGAACATATTTCTCACTATTAAATTCAAAACAGGATATTTTTGCAAATTATCTTTCATATTCACAAAATGATAGAATTTTTTTTTTCTTTAAGCTCCGTAGCCATTGCCAAAAATTAATATTTATATGCAGAAATACTACTAATCATGTCAACACATTTTTATTTTTTCCTTGTAATTCCAAATTCAGATCATTTAATTTACTTGGTAAAATCTGCCAAAAAGCCAGATCACACAGCCACTCCGTATCTTGTAGCTGCTGATAATCATCTCCCCCTTTGATCAACATTTTTTTTAATTTCATTCAGCAAATTTCGAAATCTCTATAGAAACTTACTCCGACTTAGCCACCTCACATCTGTGTGTAATATCGGATCTGGTTCATTTTCATTGAGTTGCATTTTGAAAAGTCTCCTTTGAAGAGCTTGTCCTCTGATGGAATTGACGATTTTTAAAGCTATGTCCATAGCACTTAGTATTTAATCTTTTTCTCGCTAACGCTGTTGGTGGATGATACAGTGGTAACTAAAAAAATCTGGGAATTCGTCATCCTTTTGGCACAATGCGATGAATCCGTTAAGATGCCCCGTCATTGCTTTGGCTCCATCTATTGTTATTGATACGAGCTTAAATAGTGGTCATTTAACTTAAATTAAATTTTTGAATGCGTTAAATATACCAAGACCTCTAGTTCTTTCTTTTAACGAAACCATACCCAGCAGTTCTTCTCTAGTGGCAGAATCATCGAAAGCCATACGAATAAACACGAGTAATTGAGCTCTATCACTGATGTTTGTAAATCCATCCAGTTGTAAAGAAAATGACACACACTTAGCAATATGAGCACACAATTGTTCGCTCACATTTTTACTAATTTTTTCGATGATAAATTCGTATCTTGAAGAGCACTTTTAATTTCATTTTTGTTCTTAAAATTTTCAAAAAGACAATCTGTTATTTCTAAAAATGCGTCTTTGATGAATTGGCCATCAGAAAATGGTTTGCACTTTTTTGCAAGAAATGACTCACTTTAAATGATGCCACAATTACTGCTTTAGATTGTATTAGGTGTCAAGAAGAAATTTTGTTGTGTGAATAATCTGGAATTTTGTTCTTTTAATTTATTTTTTCTAAGGTCACTATTAGGCGGAAAATCCGATTGGTGTTTACCGTGGAGTGTGTTGAAGTGCCTTTCTAAATTTCCCTTTTTGGGTATAGCCACGGAACCATTGCAAATCAAATAACATTTTCCTTTTATCATTACAAAAAAGTATTCTAGTTCCCACTCTTGATGAAAATGATACGTTTAATCCTTTTTCGTAGTATTCATTTTAAATCAAAGGGTATTAAATTAACGTATGAGTACTGTCCAGTTATTAATATTAAGTAAGCTAAATAAGAATTCGACACATGAAAATTCACCAGTACTCACGTCGTTCAACGGATTTGTAATTAGCGTATGCAGTGGGACGCATAATAATAATAATATTTAGATTTTGACTAATCTTGTTATTATATATATTTAAAATTCGTCATGATCGACCGAAATTAAAGCCACGATCAACTTTTTGGGCACCCGTGATGTAAAGAATCACTCTGTGTGAATATCCACAGTCCACCTGGCTGCGTAAATTACCAGATCTCAAGCAAATGTCTTAGAACACCTGTTGAACCTAATTTGTACAAAAAAGCAACTATGATTGCGCATTGCCTTATTCCTATTTATTTATGTTGAATACCATAAATTCTAACTAATCTATATGATTAATAAATTGTTAAATGAAAAATGGGACCGTTAACATAATTAATTAATGTATGGAATGTTCAATATTTCTATCTAAAATTATTATTTATTTATTTTTTCGTTTCCTTACCTTTGAAGAGTATCATGATTGCAAAAATTCCTACAACCACTGCCAATGAGAACACTTTCCGCGTGATCATAGATGTGCTCGGAGTAAATCTGAAAGTTCTGTTGAAATAATAATTCTGTCAAATTGTTTCTCAACTGCTAGTTGTAATAGCAATCAGTGCCCTGTAAGAATATTGATGCCTTAACTTCGCTAGCTCTTGTTGTAAATATATACAGTTTCCACGAAGTGTTTTTGCAAAAAAAGAGACCTATATATAATTATATGAATACTCGTTCAGTTAATGGGAATGTTAATGCATGAATCAGACTCCAAACATTGCCGACCTGTTTGATAAGCCAGTTGTTTTAATGTGTAATAGTAGTTATAAAATGAACAGCTCATAAAACTATTTTCCTTCCTACTAGAAACAAAAGTAAACAAAACAAAAACAGGAAACGTTACATTTGATCAACGAAGCATGGCTAGTATTATTTACAGATAATTGAAAGGTATCCGAAATTGAAGTTTTTTATGCTACAGTTATAGAGATTAGTGTTCGAAATGTAAAATGTTATGAAACGAAACAAAATATTATATTTTAATAATCAATTATATTTGGCATTACCATTGCTTGTGACGAACCAGAATGGAGCTTACGTTTCGGATAATGAAGTTCACTTTTTTCTTCTTTTTTTCCCTCTCCCATGTTATTAAAAATTAGTTTTCAAGTTCTGTAGAAACAAAAATATTTCCTTTATAAGGATAGGGTGCCAAAATTCATTTTCATTTTCCAAAAAGCAATCTTCTATGGAATTTTGAATGATGTTTTGTTTCTCGCTGATTTTGTCATCATAGAAAGTATCTAACAGTGATTGCGATGATTCTCCAGTTTTTAACTTTTTGCAGATGTTGGTTCAAAAAATCATGAAATTGAAGTAGTAACTTTTTTTTATACTCTGCTCTTTTTCTAATTTTCTTTTTCGGTAGGCTGCACCGGAAAGTTTATTTTTTCTGTCAGCCATCTAAAAAGATTCAACAAATTATTATTTATATAAATAATATTTAACGAAAAAAAAAAAAAAAGGTAATTATAATTATAAATCGTCAAAAATTATTTAATTTCTATCCAAAATTATAAAAAAATGAATTTTAATTTTCCACCCCATTACTTAAGTGGTGGGGTAGAAAATTAAAATAATAATTAACAATTATTATTTTAAGTCACTTATTATTAATTAAAAAAATCTTTTATACTTTTTTGTTGAGATTTGTAATATAAGAATTATATAATTTAATGGACTTTAGCGTGGGCGACCCTAAATATTTAGCGCCCGGGTGCGATACACCCTTTGCACTCCCGGTCGGCACGCCCCTGTGTCCATGTAAAAGAATTTAAAACTCTCCACAAAATTTAATGCAGTCTATTATTTTAGATAATACCTCACGATTCTTGGTAACTTTTCTGTTGTTTGCAGATCGAAAGTATGAAGGCCTCACTAAGCTGTTCTTTAATATTTACGCTTCCTAAAAGTGAGGGTGAAATCACATTATCAATATGTTTCTTCGAACTCTCATGTTTTAGAGTTTTTTCTTTCATTCTGTTTAAATAAATAAATAAATATGATCTTTATTGTAAGGTACACGCAGGTACCCTACCTTTACAAACCCTTCATGGCACTAAGCCAGGGGTTGTTTGTAAAGCCACTTTTTGTCCACATTAAGTCACCTCCGAACAGTAAACATGAAAAAAAAAAAAAAAAAAAACTCATTTTTAACTTCACAACCACAAAGCCAACTTTTCCTTTGGTACCATTCAGTTTTAAAACTGCGAATATATTTCTTATTATTACTTATTCCCCGCTGAGAAATTTGAATCTTTGGTATGGGGTGGCCTTCTTTTTTAATCGCATTTTTTTCTTGGAGAGTTAATTGTGAAAAACTAAGTTGCTGAAGTTTATTCACTGTCACGCGATTTACTTCATGGGGTAGCATGGAGGCCATGATTGAATCAAATTTCACAAAATCGTGTGTCGTAGAAATAATGTTTTACTTACACATCACTTCATAATATAACTTGAACATCCAAGTTCAAGCTCAATTCGCAATTAAGCTGTAATCACATAATTAGCATTAGCATTAGCATTAGTAGAGGCATTTGATGCAAGAAAGCAAGCTTATGCAGCATCAGCCAAAAAAAAAAAAAAAAAAAAAAAAAAACCACTCCCACTTCACCCCTCTGTTCGTTCAAAATACCTGTCCAGCTGAGCCTTAAACTTATTTAGGCTATCAACTTCCACGACAAGGGATGGAAGTCTGTTCCACCAACCAACCACTCGCTGGCTAAAGGCAAATTTCCGCACGTCTATCCTACATCTGTCTTTCCTCAATTTGAATTTATGCCCTCTCAGGTGATTATTCTGAGCGAGAGGAAGAATCCCATCAGCATTGAGCATGCTCAAACCATTCAATGCTTTATACACCTCTATCAGATCACCTCGCTGGTGCCTAGTCTCCAGACACTGTAATTTGCAAATCTTAAGCCTTTCTTCGTAAGAGCACCCCTTTGTTCCATTCACTAATCTTGTTGCCCTTCTCTGTACTCGTTCCAGCAGCTCTACATCCTTCTTGAAATGAGGCCTCCAGGCCTGTATACAGTACTCTAGGTGTGGCCTGACCATTGCCTTATACAAGGGAATAATCACCTCCTTATCCCTGCTAGAAAAATTCCTATATATCATTGACAATACACCATGAGCTACTCTTGCAGCCCGTCTACACTGCTCAGAGAACTTCAAATCTGCCTGCACAACCACCCCCAGGTCCCTTTCATTCTCTACCACTGTCAGTGCAATACCACAGAGTTGATATGTTGCTCTGGGGTTGCTGTTTCCCATGTGTAGTACTTTACATTTGTCAATGTTAAACTTCATTTGCCACCTCTCAGCCCATCTGCTCAACCTTTCCAGATCCTGTTGCAGTAGCATAGTGTCAGTAGTGTCCTTGACAACCCTGCCTACCTTTGTATCGTCTGCAAACTTCGACATTAAGCTTGATATACCATCATCAATATCATTTATGAATACAGAAAACAATAATGGACCCAACACTGAGCCCTGAGGGACTCCACTAATAACATTAGTCCACGACGAGCAGTGTCCATTGATTACCACTCTCTGTCTTCTCCCCCTCAGCCACCCCTTTACCCACAGCAGCAATTTGCCTCCAATGTTACACTGCTCCAATTTGTGCAGCAGTCTTCCATGTGCAACAGTATCAAAAGCCTTTCTAAGATCCAAGTATATAATATCAAAGTTATTCCCTGCATCCAGTTCTTTTGTGACTGCATCATAGTATCCAATCAAATTGGTCAGGCAAGACTTCCCCTTAACAAAACCATGCTGTGTCCGAGCTATAACTGAAGTCTTGTCTAATGATCCTGCAGTGCTTCTTTAACTAGTGCCTCCATTAATTTTCCTGGAACAGAAGTTAAACTCACAGGTCTATAATTGCTTGTGTCAGCTTTTGATCCTCCTTTGTGAATTGGGGTCACATTTGCACATCTCCAGTCTATGGGTACCTCCCCTGAGTCCAAGGAAGCTCTCATAATTATGGCTAAGGGTTTGCTTACTTCCTTTGCTGCCTCCTTTAATATAACTGGATAGATCCCATCCACCCCGGGTGCCTTTCTTGTGTTTATCTTCAACAATTTCTCCTCCACTTTACTCTCAGTTATTACAAGATTCTCTAGCTTACTGCTAGATTTGAATACACCTCTGGCTTTCCCCTCGCTAAATAACTCCTCATGTGTGAATGTTGATGCAAAATATTCATTTAGTTTGTTAGCTACCTGAGCAGGATCATCAACAGTTGACCCATCGATATCAAGTGGACCAATCTGGTTCATCCCCTTCCTTCTAGAGTTTACATAAGTAAAGAACTCTTTGCTGTTTCTCTTTGCATCCCTTGCCAAAGATTTCTCGTAATCTGCCTCCGCCTGCCTAACCTCCTTTGTAACTTGGTTACAGATCAACTTGTATCTATCATAGGCTTCTGTGTCATGTGTTAATTTGTATGTATCCCATTCATGTTTCTTCTCTGCCATATGCCTCATCAGTTCATCTGACATCCATTTAGGCCTAAACCTTGAACAATATTTCTTAGTTGGTATGTAAAGTCTAGTAGCTTCCAAGATAAGTTCTTTGAATGCTTCCCATTTTGCATTTACTGTTGGTAACATCATCAGTTGGTCCCACTGTATAGAATTTAAATACTGTCTCAGTCCATCGTAGTCGCCTTTACGAAAGCAATAACCCTTCCCTTTACCCCTAATGGTAGTTACCTCTTTGAGTAAATCCCACTTCAGCACACTGTGATCACTGCCACCTAGTGGTTCATTTATCTGCAGATTCTTAATGCATGAAGAATCACTGCTGATAATCAAATCAAGAGTATTCCTCCCTCTAGTTGCCTCCCGAACATGCTGATGTAGAAAACAATCATCCAATAAATCCACAAAAGCCTTGCTAGTGTGTGAGTGACCAGCCCACAAATTCCAGTCAATATCTGGGAAATTAAAATCTCCCATTATAAGACTCTCTGATTTACTGGCCCACTCTATTTCCCTGTACAGTTTCTTATTATACTCATCAGAGTCATTAGGCCTATAGCACACTCCTACTCTCAATTTTGATCTCCCAATGCTTATGTCACACCAAACTGACTCGACACTGCACTGTCCAGCGATGTCCACTAGCTTCACTTCCTTGGATTTTATGTATTTCTTAACTAATAGCATAACCCCTCCTCCCTTCCTATCCAGTCTATCTTTTCTGTAGACGTTGTACTCCCCAAATTCCAGTTCTGCATTCCTTATATCTGTGTGACACCAAGTCTCTGATATCCCAACAATATCTGCCTTTGATGTTTTGAGCAATACCTCAAATTCATCAAATTTATTTACTAAACTCCTAGCATTGGTGTACACGCAAATATACATGCACCTATTTCTATTCTTAGCTACCCTAACACAACCCATGTGTTTACTTGTACCGCAATGACTCCCAGCAGTCTCTGAAATATCCTGAATCTTGTTTTTCAGGCTTCTTCTCATTCCAATAGAAGCAGTGCAAGAATCTCTTTCACCTCTGCCAGTGGCTACTGTTAATCTATTTGTCTTTGTATCCCCCCAAGTTAGCAGTTTTCCGACCCACCTAACACTGCCTCGATAGCATCAGCAAATATTCTTGCACCCTTTCTATTTAAGTGTATCCCATCCCTGTAGAAGCAATTCCTCCTGTTAACAAGTACAGTCCAGGCTGAAAAAAATTCTACCCCTTGAGCCTTACACAATCTTTCCAGGGCCGAATTGATCGACAAGGCTCTCATCATATACTCCCTCCTATCGTGTCTGGGCAGAATTGCAGACACTTTCAAATTCAACCCTATTTCACGGCTTTTTTTCAACAGTGACCTGTACTTGTTAAGCAATTCTGCCGGTCTCCTACTCTTGATATCGTTAGTGCCCACGTGTACAACTATATCACCTTTTGTGCCCATAAAAGATGATATCTGCTCTACAACGTCATCAACCTTTGCCCCTGGCAGACACTGTTGAATGTTGAATGTTTTGTATTGACTTAACACTGGTATTATTTAGTTATTTAATGCGAATTCGGGCGAATAATAAAAAGACACAGACATTGTGGCTACACACCCATCATTGTCAACGATGAAATCTGTACTGCGCGCTTTACAGTGATTTTGATTCGTTGCGTCTATAAAATATGTATGTTGGCAAGTTGCCAATATGCTGGTTACCAATGGCAATCAACTACCAGACATTCACTGGAATGCAAAATGTAGTAGTAGTTGTAGTACTGGCATGTGATGCAAGAAAGCAAGTGTATGAGCTTATGCAGCATCAGCCAAAAAAAAATAATAATAATAAAAATTTACAAAACAAATCCCTCTAAATGTTTATCCAGTTCCTCCTTATTTATTTATTTAACCTATCAACTTCCACAACGACAGATGGAAGTTTGTTCCAGCAATTACCACCTGCTGGCTAAAGGCAGGTGGTTAATTGCTGGAACAAACTTCTGCACTGTCACTGCCTGGTACACAATAAGGCCTACGATTAATTAAACTTCGAAGTTGGAAACGAATTCGTGTTTTCATTCGTTTATTATTGAAATTATTACTGGAAATAGAGGATGCGCATATTATATGTATGTCGCGTCAATAAAAATATTCATTGCGTTGAATTGTTCTTCACAAAATTTCATATAACTCCGTTCACTAAATATTAAGATTTAAATAGCTGGGGAGCTGCAGTGCCTATGGGCGAGCCGTCCCTGGTTGCCACTTCTAAGCCCATTTGCCCAACTTATCTAGATCTAGTTGTAGTAGCATACTGTCTTTAACAACCGTGCCAACCTTTGCAAACTTGGACATTAATCCTGATATACCTTCATCAATATCATTGATGAAGAAACAACAAAACAACAATGTGCCCAGCACCAAACCATGGGGAACTCCAGCAATAACATTTGTCCACGAAGCGCAGTGTCCATTGATTACCACTCTCCATACTCTCCAACTCAAACATCCCTTTATCCATTTTAGCAACTTATCCTTAATGCCTTACCTCTCCAATTTGTACAGCAATCTTCCATGTGCAACAGTATCAAAATATTTCCTGAAATCCAATTATATATTAAAATCATTTTGATATCATATACTATTGATTTAATACAGGGACTGGTTGAAGAGTCTGTATCTGCAAGTGTTGGCGGATTTCAAAAATATTTTGAGCATACTTGGTGAAGGCCTTGTTAAAGGCCTCCTCCATGATGTATTGGTGGTCTTGCCCCTGGGTAGGTGTCTAATTTGTGTTATTAACTGTCTACATTGATTTCCATATATTACACGGTCATATATATATATATAATTAATTCTGCTATTAATTAAGAAAACATAAAATCTAAGGAAGTGCATCCAGTTGACATAGATGGACAGTGCAATGTTCAGTCAGTTTGATGTGACATAAGCACTGGGAAAACAAAATAAGAGTAAAAGTGTGTTATAGGCCCAATGACTCTAATGAGTACAACGGACCATTGTTCAGAGAAATAGAGTGGACCAGTAAATCAGATTGTGTGATCATGGGGGGGTTTTAACTTCTCAGATAAAGACTGGAACTTGTGGGTTGGTCACTTGCAAACTAGTAAGACTTTTGTGGATTTATTGGATGATTATTTTCTGCAGCAGCATGTTCAAGAGGCAACTAGAGAGGGTAATACACTTGATTTGGTTATCAGCAGGGATTATTCATGCATTAAGAATTTGCAGATAAAGGAACCACAAGGTGGCAGTGATCACAGTGTACGTACTGAAGTGGGATTGATTTTAAGGTTATAATTGTCATCACGGGGAAAAGGGAAGGGTTTGATTACTTTTAAAGGTGACTACAGTGATCTCAGACAGTTTTTAAATTATGTACAGTGGGACCGACTGACGATGTTACCAACATAAAATTCTAAGTGGGAAGCATTCAAGGAATTAACCTTGGAAGCTACATGGCTTTTCATACCGATTAAGAAATATTGTTCAAAGTTTTGGCCTAAATGGTTGTCAAATGAACTATGAGACTCGTGGCAAAGAAGAAAAATGCATGTGATGCATATAAATTAACAGGCGAAATGGAAGCCTATGCTAAATATAAGCTAGTCTGTAATCAAATTACAAAGAAGATTAGGCAAGCAAAGGTAGATTACGATAAATCTTTGGCAAAGGATGCTAAGAAAAACAACAAGCACTTCTTTACTTATATAAACTCTAAAGGGAAAGGCGGTATAAATCAGATTCGTCCACTTGACATCAATGGTTCGACTGTTGATGATCGTGCTTAGATAGCTAACAAACTGAATGAGTATTTTGCATCTACATTCACAAATAAGGAGTTATTAAGGGAGGAAAATGCCAGAAGTTACAGAGTGTTTAATGATTTTGTAATAACTGAGAGCAAAGTGGAGGATTGATATTGATATTTATTACTTAAAGCGGTCCCAGCCAACCAATGGCAACCCCGCTGTCAGTTACAGATAATTTAGCAGTACTCTTATATACTCACTCTCCTGTTAGCTCAAGTATAGGGAGGGAAAAAACCTGTCATGACCAAAAGAGATTGATATGAACAAATTGAAAAATAATCAAATTACATAAAAAATAAATATACATATAATTAAATTTCAGACAAAGTCCAAACTTCATTGGAAAGATCTGCATCTGTTCACAATCTGCTGGAAAACCAGCAGCGCTAGGACCTGCTGAGAAGAGAAATACCTGCGCCAGGAGCTGCCGAGAGCAGAAATTCCAGCACAAGGAGCGGCCGAAAACAGAAATATCTGCTATATGCACTGCATGGGGTTGAAGTGGATATAGCAGACTCAAGCCTCCACGATTTCACAGAATTCTAGTTAATTCGGCATACACCATACTGCATTACAAATCCAAGGCTTCCAGATGCAGAAGAGCCTTCCGCCTAAGAAATATTGCAGTTGTAAAGGCTTGGAAAGCCAAGAAGTTCTTCTGTTTATCAACTAGAATTGTCTCGCAGCCCTCTGCCATAAGATTGAGATTACTAGCCCGAGATACCAATTCAATTCGTAGATCGCTGTACTCCTCACAGTTGTACATAATATGTTCCCATGATTCTCTTTCGCCACAATGGCAACTAGATCTTTCATTAATTCCTAAATCATGCAAATTTGCATTAATCGAATCGAACCATGACCAGTTAATAAGAACATAGCTTGTAAATTTGGGGCAAAGAGGAGGAGAAATTGTTGAAGTAAAACATAAGAAAGGTTCCTGGGGTGGATGGAATCTATCCAGTTATATTAAAGGAACGAAGGAAACCCTTAGCCATAATTATGACAGCATCATTGGACTCAGGGGAATTCCCCACATACTGGAGATGTGCTAATGTATCTCCAATTCACAGGCCATCATTTTAGGAAGAATGTAGAGTTGCTTGAGCGTGTACAGAGAAGACCAATAAGATTGGTCAGGGGAACGAAGGAATCCTCTTACCAAGAGAGTCTTAATTTCTGCAAAATGTAGCGGCTGGAGACTAGGCACCTGCGAGGTGCTCTGATCGAGGTGATTAAGACTTTGAATGGGTTGAGCACGGTGAATTCTGTTGGGATTCTTCTGCTTGCTCAGCTTACGAACCTAAGGGGACAGAAATTCAAATTGAGGAAAGATTGTTTTGTTTGAATTTTAAATAATGTATTCTATAAATGTTTGCAACTATTCAATTAGGAATCATTGCTTAGAGATTCCCGATTTTCAGTGTTTAAGCAGTTATTTTTATTTTTGCTATTTGTATACAGTATTTCATTTTGATTTATATATTAATTTTTTTCTCTCTATAAACTAGGTGTCTCTGTCGTTTTGTTTGGTGATTTCTAATTGGCCGCTTGCATAGTTAGAGCTTTTTTTGAAAAAGTTGTCTTTTGGTCAGCGTATGGTATTTGATTTGTCATAGTTTAGCTAAAAGATTCGCGGTTGTTTCATGAAATGGCTAGTTCTCGCCATTCCGTCACTAAAAGGTAGGCTAAAGAAATAGTATAAATGAATTTTTAAGCAGAAATTAAAATGAATTGAAAGAATACCGATGTCATTATGAGGAAGGATTGATATTTTTAGTAGTTTTACAAAAAATAAATAATCATTTAGGTATTTTCATTTGTGTATTAACCGTAAGCTGTTAATCAGTTCAAAATTTATATCTCAGTTTTTAAATTTTATATTTTTAAGTTGAAGTGAGTTTTTACGAGATCATATTACATAACTATAAGCAAAACCCTCTGAGCAACATGCGTTTCCTAGATGTAGTTCATAAATTATTTTTCCAGAATGCATTGTAATAACTGGACATCGGGTCATAGTATGTGCATATGCAAATGTATATTTGGACGTTTCACTCTTTAGTGCATATAGAAATATGCGACACTGCACATTTCTCTAATTTTATTAAACTCGGAAATGTGATTCAATAATTGAAACAATGGCAGAGGTGTTTTTTTTGCCGCCAGTGACGTTGGATGAGAGTATATTTATTAAATGTGTAAGAACAGTTTTGTCATAACAAAAGTTAATAGATAGGTAATAACAAATAGGAAATGACATAATGAAAATTTTTAATTTCATTAAGTCATTTCCTATTTGTTATTACCTATGATGGTGTTGTTACCTACCAGTTACCATGTTGAAGTTTTAATTTCATAAAAAGTCATTAATTAGTTATATCGCAATCATTTTTGAAATTTACAGATTGATAATTCAAGCTTTCCTTTAAAATTCCAAAAAACAAATCTGCTGTAACTAATATAATTGTGGATCGCCAATTCACTACAGTTCACTGCAGATGGTATATATTATAATAGTAGTAGTGGCAAACAATGCAAGAAAGCAATCTTATATAGTATCAGCCAAAACACACACACATACACACTGCCCGTCTTACCCTCCAAGAATTTGTTCTTCCATGAATTTATTCAAACCATCCACTTCTGCAAAGCATATGGAAGCCTATTCCAACAATCAACCTCTCACTGGCTGAAGGCAAACTTCTTCGTATGTGATGAAGAATTTTTTTTTTTTTTTGATTTGGTAGTTATTGGCGCATCGGCTTCTGTGGCCATATTGCACCTCCCAAGGTTTTTTTTGCAGTACTTTGATCCAAGCCCGAGGCGGGAATCGAACCCGCGACCTTTGGGTTGCCGGGCAGGTACTTTACCCACTCGGCTAGCCCGGTCGGCTGTGATGAAGAAGTTTGATGATGTGGTTACAAAGGGACTGGATGAAAAAATAATTTTGATATCATATACTTGGATTTCAGGAAAGATTTTGACACTGTTGCACATGGAAGACTACTGTACAAATTGGAGCAGAATGGTATTAAGGGTATTTGCTACAATGAATAAAAGGATGGTTGAGTGGGAGAAGACAGAGGGTGGTAATCAATGGGCACTGCTCTTTGTGCACTAATGTTATTAGTGGAGTCCCACAGGGTTTGGTGTTGGCTCCACTGTTTTGTATATTTATCATTGATATTGATGAAGGTATGTCAGGCTTAGTGTTGAAGTTTTCAGATGATACAAAGGTTGGCAGGGTTGTTAATGACAGTAATGGCAGTGTGTTACTGCAACAGGATCTAGAAAATTTGGACAGATGGGCTGAGAAGTGGCAACTGAAGTTTTAACCTTGATAAATGCAAAGTACTGCATATGGGTAGAAGTAACACCAGAGGAACGTACCAACTGTGTGGTACTACACTTAGGGTGGTAGAAAATGAAAAAGACCTGGGAGTAATTGTGCAGTCAGATATGAAGTTTTCTGAGCAATGCAGACAGGCTGCCAGAGCAGGTCATGGGGTTTTGTCAATGATATACAGGAATTTTGCTAGCAGGGAAAAAGGAGGTGATTGTCCCTCTGTATAAGGCAATGGTCAGGCCATGCCTTGAGTACTGCATACATCTCTGGAGGCCTCATTTTAGGAAGGATGTAGATTGAGCGTGTACAGAGAAGAACAACAAGATTGGTGAGGGGAACGAAGGGATCCTTTTACCAAGAGAGGCTTAAGTTCTGCAAATTGTAATGTGGAGACTAGACACCTGCAAGGTGATCTGATTGAGGTATATAAGGCCTTGAATGGGTTGAGCATGCTGAATTCTGATGGGATTCTCCCACGTTGAAATTACGAACCTAAGGGGGCATAAATTCAAATTGAGGAAAGACAGCTGTAGAATAGATGTGCGGAAATTTGCCTTTAGCCAGC
This sequence comes from Mastigoproctus giganteus, assembly GCF_048544385.1. Lineage (NCBI taxonomy): Eukaryota > Metazoa > Arthropoda > Arachnida > Uropygi > Thelyphonidae > Mastigoproctus > Mastigoproctus giganteus. The sequence continues at coordinate 36,852,103 of NC_143581.1, forward strand.
GGATGATTAATTGTCAGAACAATCTTCCCTCTGTCATGTGTGGAAGTTGATAGGTTAAATAAATTTAGAGAGGAACTGGTCAAACATTTAGAGGGAATGGTTGTGTGATTTTTTTTTGGCTGATGCTATATAAGCTCATATGCCACTATTACTATTATTACTATGTATCCTGCAACCATCCTTCCTGAACCTAAAGTTATGCCCTTCGTGTAGTCTCAGCAAAGGGATGAATGCCATTCACATTCAGCTTTCTCAGTTCATTGGAGGCCTTAAACTCCCCAATCAGATCAGTGCAGGTGCCTAGCTTCCAGACACTACAATTTGCAGTCCTGCAATTTGGAATTTGCAGTCCTACAATTTGGAGTCCTGGAAATATTCCAGAAGATCCACATTCTTCCTAAAGTGAGGCTGTCACACCTGGATACAATACTGTAGATGTGGCCTAACCATGGCAAGTACAAAGGGCTAAATGAACTCCTTATTCCTACTAGCAGAATCCTGTATATCATTGACTAAAACCCCCATGAGCTGTCCTGGAAATATGTCTGCAGTGCTCAGAGAGTTTCATATCTGACTGCACAATTACCCCCAGATCTTTTTCATTTTCTACTACCCTGACTATTTCCACATAGTTGATAAGCTACTCTGGGATTACTGCTACCCATATGCAGTACCTTGCATTTGTCAATGTTAAACTTAAACTGTCATTTCTCAGCCCATCTGCCTAACTTTGCTAGATCCTGTTGTAGTGGCATATCATCATTACTGTCATTAACCACCCTACCATCCTTTGTATCATATGCAAACTTGGACATTAAGTCTGATATACCTTCATTAATATCACTGTTAAATATAGAAAATAACAATGGGCCCACCACTGAACCCTTGGGGGACTCCACAAATAACATTAGTCCATTGATAATTGCTCTCCTGTTTTCTTCCACTTAACCATCTCTTTATCCATAGCAGTAGTGTGCCCTTAATGCCACATTACTCCAGTTTGTACAGCAGTCTTTTATGTGCAATAGTATCAAAAGCTTTCCTGAAACCCAAGTATATGATGTCAAAATTATTTTTTGCATCCAGTTCCTTGGTTACTGCATAATAGTAATTAACAGATTGTTCAGCAAGCCCATCCCTTAACAAATCTATGCTGTGACTGCAGTATAATTGTATTCCTGTTTAGGTGATCCTGCATTACTTCTTTAACCAGCAATTCCATTATTTTGCCTGGAACAAATGTTAAGTTAACAGGTCTGTTTTTACTTGTCGCCTTTTTGACCTCCTTCCCCTATGAATTGTTATATTCACACATCTCCAGTCCATACCCCCCCCCCCCCCCCAATCGCCCAATCCAGGGATGCTGTCATAATTATGGCTAAGGGTTTGCTAATCTCATTTTGCTGCCTCCCTTAAAATAATTGGATAGATTCCTCCACCCTTGGTGCCTTTTTATATCCATTCTCAACAATTTCTCCTCCACTTTCCTTTCAGTTATTACAAAGTAATTTAGCTCCCCTTGTCCCTGGGTGCAAGCATTAAGTGATCAAGCAATTTCCGAGTGATTCTTAGCGTGTTTACTCAAAGCCACAGTTCTTCAGTTTGAAAAGTTTTTTTGCATTCTCATTAATCAATAACAAACTTAGTCTTACGAATTGTAAGCAAGTTTAAGAAAGGAAAACCATCTTTCTTTTTCCTTTTAGATTAACACTAACTTTTATACCGCTTGGTCATTCTATCAGCACTGCTCCTGCATTCTCGTGTCGGGTCCGGTAACCTGGAAGAGGAAATCCACTCTCCCAGGGCTGAAAGGAGCGAAGATGGAAAACAGTTCATTTCCACCTTTGGAGCAATTGAGCTCAAGACTAGCAAATGACACCGAAAACGACTATTCTCAACCCAAGAGGTTGAAAAAAAATGCCTAAAGAGGATATACCAGCCTTCCTCATCTTGTACTCTCTCTCTATCAGATCAGCCTCTGAGCAAATTATCAGATAGTGCAGAAATAGAAATGCACTGAGTTTGCTGCTGGTTCATCTAATTCAGTAAGGCAACTTCAGTCAAGCGATCTTCTAATAGAGACTACTCAACCTCAACATTCTGTGAAGCTAATAAAGCTCACAACCTTTGGAGGACACCCAATAAAAGTTACTCTCCATGCCTCCTTAAACTCCTCTAAGGGAGTAATAAGAGAATGGGACTTTTCCTCCTCATATCAGAGGAGGAAATTGTCCAAGAATTACATGATCAAAAAGTCATCCAAGCAAGAAAAATCATGATCTGAAAAGATGGTACTCTGGTTCCAACAAGTAAGCATAATTCTTACTTTTAGCACTCCTAACTTACCAACATCTGTGAAAGCAGGCTACCTGCATTGCTGTGTTCCACCATACATTCCGAATCCCATCAGGTGTTACAAATGCTAAAAATACGGACACTCACAGATTACATGTCGGAGGTGAAGCAGTGTGTCCTAATTGTGGGTCAAAAGATCATAATCAATCTGATTGTGCCACTACCACTCTGCATTGCTCAAATTGTAAGGGTAACCACCCAGCTTTCTCAAAAACATGTGAATTATGGAAGCAAGGGGAAAAAATTCAGAAATATAAAGTAGAGAACAAAGTGACATACTCAGAGGTGAGAAGACAGATAACCAAAATAGAGACAGAGTGAATGTATGCTACAGCAGCTCAACCTTTACAGTCTGTAGGGATCCAGACTAAAGTATCAGTTCCTCCGAATATATCAATTGTGAACTGGGCACATTCATTGCTCTCTATTTCAAAACAGTGTCCTACACAAAAAACAAGTGAACAGTCCAGTAATACTCCAATTACCATACCAATGGATGTTTCTCCAACAATAAAACCAAAGTTGACAGAAATCAAAATTGATAAAATTCCCTACAACTGCTAATCTTATTAACTTTAAAAAAGACTCAAGGCCAAATAAGAAGAAAAGCAAAAAAAAGACACCTGGAAAAGTTTTGCTTCCACCATAAACACAGACAACAGACTCATCTGGAAGAAAATCGAAGCACTTAATGGTAAATACCTGCAGTCTCCAGCCTGAATCCTAAACTGGAAAGTGCAGGAATTGTCCACTCTAACAGAAATAGCAAACGTATTAGCTGAGTCATTTGCCAGTATATCAGCAGTGTCCACATACAGCCAAACCTTCCAAAACATTAAGGCATTTGCAGAACAAAATAAAATTAACTTTTATGCTACGACTATGTATAAATATAGTGCAAGTGCATCAGAAATACATAGTGATGAATCAGAATATTGGTAAAACAGAATCGTTTTAAGTTATATCTAATATTTTGAATACCTTCACAACGAGTTGCCATGATATTGCACTGCTTTGAATAAGTAACACTTCACCTAAGGAGAAGACTAATGTTACTTATTCTCAGATGGGTACCACCACCCAGACGGCACATTTTCAAGGCTATTTGTATATGTGTAGGATAATAACTCGACTATCCACTTGTCCCTATTAGACTTTGAAAAGCAAAAAGGTAGAGGGAAAGTAATAGTAGGAGTGGAAGAGGAAAAGAAACGGTGTAGAAGAATGAAAGGGACATTAACTCCTTCAACTCACACCACTCAAAAACTCAAACTCCTCGAATAGGCAACGCTTCCCCAGTGGAGAAGGCTGTTGTTACCTATTCTTGGAAACTCCAGACATCATCAGGCTCCCCCTGGTGCCGTTTCAGGGCTATTTGGCCCTTCTTCGGTGGGTGGGTAGGTACCCAAGTGATGCAATGATGGCAAAACAGTTATGAATTATAACTCCACCATATGAGAGATGCCTGATGGTGTATCATGTATTTAGACTCTAAAGCGATGCCATTTTACTAATATTCTGATTTATTCAGATATAGCTATGTATTTCTGATGTGCTTGCACTATATTTATACATAGTCTAGACTTTCCCATAGCTTGAGGCTTATGCCCTGAACACTTTAGAGTCTTTTATGCTAAGGTATTGCACCCATACAATCAGCCATTCACTCAAAAGGAACTTTTGGAGTCTCAATAAAGCATAAAGTACTGCTGCCGGTCCAGATGGAGTATGCTATATAATGTTAAAAAAGTTAAATAACAAAGCAGTAATTTCCCTGTTGAAATTCTACAATCAAATATATTTAGAAAATACTTAACCGCACTCATGGCATCACTCAATTGTACTGGCTTTTCTGAAGCCAGGTAAGGATCATACCATACCGCATAATTACAGGTTATCACTGACTAGCTGTTTAGGCAAAGTCTTAGAAAAATGGTACACAGGTGGCTAACGTGGCTTGTGGAAGCAAACAATCTGCTAAACCGAAACCAGTATGGATTCTGGAAAAACCATTCAACCTTAGATGCGATGATTAAAGCAGAAGCAAAAAACATCTGCAATGCTTTCATAAGGAGACAACATCTGGTAATGGTCAATCTCAATATTGAGAAAGCCTTTGATACCACTTGGCAATATGGTATCCTCCAGGACCTTCGTTTTTTTGGTCTGAGGGGTCAGTCACCCCAATTTATACAAAACTTCCTACACCACAGAATCAGGTCAGATATAGGAACAGCGTACTCATATCGTTTGAACAAGAAGAGGGTGTACATCCTGAGTGCAACACTATTCACAATAAGAATTACAAATATGACACGAGACATACCAAAACAGTTGAATCATACATGTTTGCTGATGACCTCATTATCTCTTATCAGTCACAAACTATGAATGCCATTGAAAGGCAACTTCAACTATCCATAGCCAGAATACAATCGTGGGCACAACGGAATGGCTATTTCTTGGCAGAAAATAAATCGACTGCAATTTATTTCTGTAAAATACGAAAATTAAATCCAGATGCTGAAATATATTTAAAAAAACAACCTGATTTCCCTTACCAATAATTTTTGTAGCCAGGCTGTGATTCGACACATGGCAAAATGCCTTCATTTTTATTGATGATGCTGCACTGTATATGGTAAATGCAGCTTCTGCATTAGTTTTTCTATCCAAACCTACTCCACGTTATTTGCTTACAAAGGCTTGCAGAAACAATTCAGATAATTTTGGCAATATTAATAAAGTTAGTTGTTTTTAAGAAAGATCTTTATAAAGATGCTACAAGCGTAGCTATTTACTGAGATGTTTCAACCTGGTTTTCCTCTTTCTCCAGGGCTTATTTTTACAAAGTGAGTAACATAGTTATGTGCAGCATTGTTTTATACCAAAAACTGATTCTATACAAAAATTTGGTGATGTTTTGGGTATTGTGGATGCTGCAGCTATTAGTTTTGCCATGCATTTCTTTCCAATTTTTGTTAGTGAATATTTGCTATTCATACATTTCATTTTGTTTGGTTACCTAAATTGTATTTCAAACATGGGGAGCAGTTTTTGGCAGTGCAATTAAATAGGTAGAGAAAGTTCAGTTAGAAATTTCAACCATCCCTTGATAATGTTTTTTAAAAAAGAATTCCAGATTTCATATTTTAAGGAAAATAGATGTCTTTGTTAGTGGAAATGAGCAGGAACTTTCATTTCAAGTAGCAAGCAGCTTTGAAGGCTCACATTTTTAAGTTTAGACCAGTTGCTTCTGTTAATGTAGAAAAATTGATTTGTTTTTAAAATGATTTTGGATGATATATGCCACAGGTTTACAGTGGGTAACATTAAAAGATATATCATTGTTTACTGTAACAAAGGTTAATCTGCATAAAATTATACTTATTCTAAAACTCTTTCTTTAACAGTTTGTTAATTTTAAATCCTGAATACAAAGAAATTGTAATTCAGTTAATAAAGGAATGTATTATAACAAAGGTAATGAATGTAATAATATTTTGGTGTATATTTTACTATATTTTCATGCATATATTGCCAATTTGTTAATGCATGTTATCTACTGTCAGTAATAAAGGAATTTTACCATACATTTCAGTGGCAGACAAAAAACTGCATCACCTTGAAAAAAAGTAACATTTGTAGTGAAACGTATAAGATATTGTTTTATTATAGTCATTTTGTTTGTCGCAACGCAAAGGTATTGCCTCAGCCACTTCTATAAATATGGCGTTGGAAGGGTATACACGTTCATTAGTATTCTGTTTTGCAGAGATATAAGCATGGCTCTGTATGTTCAGTTGACACCAAGAAAAAAAAGTGTAGCCGTTGCTCTGTCCTAGGAAGGATTTTCTATGATAAGAGTGCCCAAGTTTCATTTCCATAAGTCATGATGGTTGAGTATTCAATGTTTCATTATTTTACGTTTCAGACAAATTGGGATATTGCTCCTCAGTATGACTATTTCCTGAATGCTATCCATCTGAAATTTATTCTTCTCTTGACTTACAGCCATTTATCATTACACCTATTGACTTGTCCCAGATAAGTATATGAATCAACCTTTTCAATTACTACTTCTTCGATGATTGTATCCCTTTCTGTGGCATACATGTTCATCATTACTTTTGTTTTAGCCATATTCATTTTAAGTCTGAAATGAAGGTTTAGCAGGTTTAATGCCTCTTTGCAGATTACAAAAGTTGGCAGGGTGGTTAATGGTAGTAATCAAGGTAAAGGTGATTTTAGTAAAAATTTCCAAAGTTGTGAATTGATCCTCGACATAGAGCTTTCTTACCAGATGGAGTTGCTTCTATTATCATCTAACTAGAACTTGAAAAGTTTACATCTTGCCTCCGTCAATTTAAAGAAAGCATTTGACTCTATCATTCAAGGCAGTCTGAGGCTCTTGTAAGGAAGCACTTTCCTATGTCATTCACAATTGTAGCTCTAAGATGATATAGGGGCTAATGCCAGGTCATCAAGCCTCTGAACGGTATGCAGCAGGGAGATCCTTTGTCCCCGTTATTGTTTAATCTAGTGTTAGATATGCTGATTAAGCTGGCTTACATTGGTTTCAAAATGATTTACTTGGCATTTACTGATGATCTCATCCTAGCAGTGTCAACGTCCCCCTGACTTCAGAGTTTGTTAGATTGTGTGGCTCAGTTTTTCAGGAAGAGAGCACTTTGTGTGAATATCTCTGGCTTGGACTTTGCTTGGCCCTTCTGGTAAAGACAAAAGGCTGAAGGTGGTTGACTGTAGCTTCTTCATCGGTAACTGTTGCCTTCCAGCCGGCAGTATAACACTGCATGGCAGTGCCTTGGTGTGGAGTTCACTTCATCAGGTAGAGCGACGGCCAGTGTCTCCTTGGTTGACCTGTTGGGGAAACTTAAAACAGCTCCTTTGAAATCCCAGCAGAGGCGTTTCATCCTCAGGACCTATTTAATACCTAGGCTATATCATAGCCTAGGTATTAAATAGGTATATTGTATCATAGTCTGGTCCCGGGGAGAGTAACAACTTCTAGACTTAATGCCCTAGATTTCCAAGTGAGGTCGTCAGTCAAGCAATGGCTTCGCCTGTCCCATGATACAGTCACTGTGTGTATTTATGCTGACATCATGGAGGGGGGGGGGGGTCTTGGAATTCTGTCCCTTAGGTGGACCATCCCCCTCCCGAAAAGAAATAGGCTGGAGATTAATTAGAGAGCTAGCTAACTCTTTTCACGTACTAAATGAGTTAATATTTGTAAAATAATAAGAGAAGTTTACCTCAATATAATACGTAGAGCACTTCCGTTCTCAGTTGATACTCTCCAGCAATTAAAATGAAAAAATTGAAAATCTTACAGTAAAAATAATTAAAAATTAAATTAATTAAAAGAAATTTAGCGGAATCTCGGTTAAAGGAATTGAAGGTCAGAGCATACAATATTCCTGCACTTTTCAGTCAGGTAAAATTACACAAGACTGGATTTCCTGTTTGGCTTATCGTTTCCTATAGAAAATTTTCGTCCTTGGCCTCATTATAAAACCCTTTAGGCAGGCAATGGAATTTGGGATTAAGAACTACGATACATTATTTAATAACCTTAAGGACTGTAGACTTGCTGATAATGTTTAATTTATTCTCATTAGATGTTACCTCATTATATACAAATGTAAACATTGAATACAAATTAGATATTATTTGGGATATGTTAAATAATAACTACCAATTAATTATACGAAACTTTCTATTAAAGGAATTTTTCACTTCGTTAAATTCTCAGTTGAGGCTAACTATATCACCTTTCGAGACAAAGTATACAAACAAATTTTACATTTTATGCCATTGCCAATGGGATTGAGCTTGAGCGGCTTAATATCCGAGGTATATCTCTCAACGATTGAGCGTATACATTTGATGCCTTTTCTATCCCGTATCACATACTATGGGAGGTATTTAGACTATGTTCTAGTTATTACTAATAGTAGTACTATCCAAGACACTTTACATTCGTTTAATAATATTCACTCTAGACTCAAATTTACATTGGAAAGGGAGGGTACGGATACAAAGTCATCAGATTTTCTAAATTTCACACTTCGGGATTCGAATAAAATCCATCAATTTAACTTCTATCATAAACCTACAAACACTGGCATGCTTCTACATTATAACAGCTATCACCTGTTCTCCTACAAGAGATCTATCTTTAATCGATTTCTAAATGCCTATAAATATTCAACCACAGAATCTGCTTTGTGCTCAGACATACAAATACTAACCAGCAGAATTAATAATTGCAAATTAATAATAATACGTGTTTTCCTCTGAGTTTTCATATTAATCAACACAACGCCTTAGTTTATGCTTGTCATTCAGCAGCGTCAGAATTACCATTTTGTGCCATTAACGAAAAACATACTTTTTTATTTAACGAGGCCAAAATACTTAGTGTCCAATGTGATTATACCAGACTATTGATTGCAGAAACCGTCGAAATTAAATTACACGAGAATTCATGTATGCATGCGCAATACATGCATGCACGCGATACATGCATGTATGAAAAATACATGCATATGCGAAGACGAATAATCCCTATTTAAGTTTCATGCTCACCCCTATTCGGTAATTTTTGTTTCTGTGATCACAACATACGGTCGAAAAGCATTGTCAACCTCAGGAAGGAAAATTGTTTTGCAATTTTTTTTGTTAAATTTCTTTCAATTAATTTATTTAATTTTTAAATGTGTTCATTTGATTTTTAATTATTTTTTACTGTAATGTAAGATTTTTGATTTTTTTTTCGTTATAATTGCTGGAGAGTATCATATGGAAGTGTTCTACGTATTATATTGAGGTAAACCTCTTATTATTTTACAAATATTGATATCAACATAGAATGTATTGAGCATAACAGCTCTGGTTCATACTAACAAAATGAGTTAAGTAACATCGAGGCTGCAATGTGATGGTAGTAGTGTATCTTACTTGAAAGCAAGGCATTTGTGAAGAGGCAGTAGAACCATCTCTTGCATGCCTTCTTCAATGGCACTTGCTCACGTGAGTCGGAACAGTCCGATCTCAGCATTGATATGTGGGCGACAGAACCAAATTCTTGTCCGGCCATGCATATGTAGTAGTGTGTTGACCTTATAAGAACAATAATTAACTCTCTTCCCACTCTCTCTTAGAACATCAAGAGAACGTAGTACGGATAGGATATGCAGGCCTGGATGCAATGCTGTCGAGTCGCTGGCCCATGTCTCCCAAAGGTGCTTTCATATGCTTGGTTTATGCGTCAAGAGCCATGATGCAATTGTAAGCATAGTCAAAAATAGACTTTGCCAGAAGAGCTGGGTGGCCCAAAAGGAGCCCTGATATCAAACTATGGAAGGATTTTGGGAACCTAACCTTCTGTGTGTGCAAGAGATGGTTCACTGTTCCTTCTCGATGCCCAGATAGTAGACACGGGGAAAGATCTTAGTGACTTGTCATTTTACAAAGAAAAATAAATATAATAACTTAAGTCTCAAAGAAACAATAGCCCCGGAATTTGGTAGACAGTGTCTATTGTCTCTACTACAATAACATCGTATAAGTGCCTGGTGCAAAACTTCGGCATCATCACTTCAGTCAATGGCCGTTACCACTGCTGACTTAAAGATAACTGCAGTCAGGGGACGTTGAGCTTGTGGGGGGGCCCATCAGTGGATGACCACAGTCTGCCGTCGATGACCTCATGTCAGTAGGCTTGAGAGGCACCTATGTAATGGATAAACCTCTGAGAAGTAAGGGAATAAAGTTAAAAAAAAAAAAAAAAAAAAACTGTGTACCTTGTTTTGCATGAAAGATGTTTTTTTTTTATGTGAAAACATCTATGGTGGCACTAGAGTAAAACTGTTTAAATTTTTGAACTGTGATGGAAACTTATGCTGATTAGGTCAAAATCTTGAGAAGCAGATTTAAAAGTCTGCATTTTTTTTTTGTTCTCTGTTTTCGAATTCATTCCTTTTCGACACGAGAGGCTTTTTTAATTGCTTCGAAGCTTTCATTCTTGCATAATATTACTGCCCACTGCTTACCCTGCTGAATCAACATTAGTGACAGGTTGGCATCATTTAGAAAGTGACGTCATTTCCATTTCTTAGTATGAACTTACTCTACTGAATTTAGTCTCAGGGGCTCACATCTGGTGAGTATGGGCTGCACACCCAGGGTCCTGAGCTGGATATCATCATCCTTCTCTTTCTTGGTGATTCCTTTCTACTCTCTCTCAATTTTTTTTTTTTTTTTTTTGTCGGTGCAGCATAAGCCTCAGACTTCCTTGCACCATATGTATAATAATAAATAATAATCGACTACTTACTCTGCAGAATCAATGTTTAATGACTGAGTTAGCACCATTTAGGAAGTGACATCAATTGCATAATTTCCTTAAAAAAATTTCGTTATCAATCAGTTGCACCATATCTGTAAAAAAAAATTTAACAATCAACTGCATCGTAACAATCAACGTAAGAAAATTTTGTTACCAATCTGTTTTACTCCAGTGTTGCCATAGATGTTTTCACATAAAAAAATAAGCAGCAGTTGTTATCAATCCACTGCAGGATGGAGGCCTCCTCAACAACTCATGTTGAGAGAAATGGATGATAATCTGCCAGGCTAGTCCAGTGTGGGTTGGCAGATTGACCATATTTAGCAGTCGGTGGTTGAACTCTAGTCTACTCAAAGAGCATGTGCCACTGCACCCCCCGCCTGACCACTGGGCTATGTAATGAAGGTAAGCCACGCAACAAGATCTAGTAAAATTAAGTACTGTAGATGGGATGAGAAATGGCATTTGAAGTTTAACATTGACAAATTCAAGTTACTGCATATGGGTAACAGTAATCCCAGATTAATATACAAACTGTGTTGCTATATTCATGTTAGTAGAAAATGAAAATGACCTGGAGATAATTGAGCAGTCAGATATGAAGTTCTCTGAGCAGTGCAGACAGACTGCCAGTGCTGCTCATTTTCACAGGAATTTTGCTACAGGGACAAGGAGATAATTAATTATCCCATTGTACAAGGCAATGGTTAGGCTACTTCTTGAGTACTTCACAGGTCTGTAGGCCTTAATGAATGTAGATTGCTGGAATGGGTGCAGAGATGGGTTACGAAATTCGTGAAGGGAACAAAAGTATGGTTTTAACAAGAAAGGCACTTGGTTCTGCAAAATGCAGTCTTAAAACTAGGATCCTGCAGGGAAATCTGACTGAAGTATTTAAAGCCTTGAATAGATTGAATAAGCTGAATGTTAATGGCATTCTTCCACTTGCTGAGACTACACACATGATAGGCATAAATTCAAGTTGAGGAATGATGGTTGCAGGATAAATGTGTGGCAGTTTGCCTTCAGCTAGCATGTGGTTGATTCTTTTAACAGTCTTCCATCTATTGTGGAAGTGGGTGGGTTGAATAAATTCAAAGAAGAACTAGACAGATTCTTGGAAGGTATGGATGGATGAACTGTGTAGAATTTTTTTTTTTTTTTTTTTTTTTTTTTGCTGATGCTGTATAAGTTTGTCTTTCTTGCTTCATTTGGCCTTACTAACCATTGCTGTATTTCATTCAGACTTGCTATTTCAGTGGTGCATTGTATAACATTCATCACTATGCTACATTTATTGCATAATATTTATAAAAAAATGAAAATAAAAAATGTCTAATATATAAATAATATTAGACATTTAATTAAACAGTGCATCAATAATACTGTAAAAAGATGCACTCTTCATTGTATCATTTTATGCAAGGGAAAGTCACTCTGATTTAAGAACTACTGAGGAAATGCATGGTATATATTAACTGGATTTTTAATCTCCCCTCCCAATTAAATGAATGAATACCATTAATTAGGAAAATTTAAAATTCTTCAAAAAAAAAAAACTATATATATATATATAACCTAGTAGAAATAATTTAAAAATATGGAAAATTAATAGGCTATACAACCACTGCTAATTTCATGATTCTAGAAACAAAATACTGTATGTTTTGGACCATAAGATGCACTGAAATTTCAGAATGCAGATTTTGGGAACAAATGTTTTGCTGCATATATGATTATTTGAAACAAAAATTCAGAAGTTCTTACTAAACAAAATATCAGTGTGAAATAAAGCTTTTATGCATTGTAGAATGCCATTGCTACTTTTACACTCATTGTCACTAATATTATGGTCTGAACTGTCTTCAAAGAGTTCATAATCTTCAGGGCTATAAGGACACTGCTGATTCTGCATTTCTTGAAATGCATGGCAACTGTTGTTTTACTAACTCCCACTAATTTTTCATCCATTCACACTTTGCAAATGGTCACTTGATTCTTCCTGTTGATATCAAATTATGATTTGGTGCCTTCATCCCTCTGATCCACTCCTTATGCACGAATATTTTAAAGGGGTTTTTGTTAATTGAAATGTCCAATGGCTTCAGTTTGCTAAGGCCTCCTGGGAATACGGGCAGCCTTAGCCAACTAGAATCCCCGTGTAATTCAGATACTATCCTTTTTGTTGCCTTTGTTAGGTGTGATCAGTAATGGTTGCACAATAAAAGAGCTGACTTTTTTTTGGCAGTCACCTTATTTTGGCCATACTGTCTCTAGCCACAGCTAAAGATAATTTCCACCTTGTGCATCTAGTATACCTTCTGACCATAAGAAGCAGTTTAGGCAGCAATTCCAGGGGTAAAAAAAGTGCATCTTATGGTCTGATGGTAATTATTTTTTTGCTACTGAGAATTGTAGGTTTCATTTTTTGTATCTCTTTTCCCACTAGGTGCCACAAATTCATGATGGAATTTTGGTGAGGGTGATTTCCAGACCATGGAGGAATTTGCATTCTAAGATCGTGGAAACATCATTTGTGAAAAGTAAATACCTTTTACTGCTTGGTACAAATAAGGCACACACTTTTATTCCAATTACAGTAGGCTAGCCTAAAAACCCTTATTTTCAGAAATGTGGCAAGGATCCTAATCTGGGTGAAAGTTCAATTGCGTATAGTTTTATGTGATTGATTTTGATTGACACCGTTCTGCAAACCTGTCCTTCCAAGCTGTATTGATTAGTATTTGTTTCCTAGTTCTTGTAGTGCAGTCAGGATTTTATATACTCCAAAGCCTTATTAACATGGAAGGCACTGCATCTAGGTGCCAGCTCTCAGGGATGGGATTTTACTTTTTTGCATGCAGTCATTTTTAACTTTTGCCATATTCCTGATTTACTGTTCCATTAATATGATATACAGGTAAACACCCCCCCCCCCCCGTCGAGCGTGGCCCAAGGTTTGCAGCAGTACCACGGAGCATCTGACTCAGCCATGCTACCTTATTATATATTGTGTGGTTGCTTTAGCATGATTGAATTTATAGTGCCATTGATTTCATTCTAAGCGACTTTGTTATCAGAGACGGCTGTTTTGTGGCACCTTGAAGTTCTGCAGTCACTCAAAATTTATCCTCTACATTGTATCTACTTTTTTATTACAATATATATTTTTTGTTATGTGTCTTTCAACTCAGCAGTTCTCAGAAACAGCATGAAATAATACCTGAATGACCCCTTAGTCTGCTTTAGTTTTTGCTAGTGACTTCATTGTGCGTGTTTTGTCATTGAGTGAATTTATATTTTATTTCAATAGAACCCTAACGTAATGGCTTCAAAGCGTGCCTTTACATCTGAAAGTGATTCTGGGAAGAAGTAAAACAGAAATTCTGTCATTGCATGAGAAAATTATTATTTTGGGATAAATAGAGCAAGGAAGAACATGTGCATCTTTAGCCAAAGAATGTGAGTGCAACGAATCATCAGTATGAACAATTAAAATGTGTGAGGACAAAATTAAAGAAAGACTTAGGTTGGCAACGAACTGCAAGTGCAAAATCCACTTTTGTTAGTCTACGTGATATGCTTATTATAAAAATGGAACGGTTATTGAATATTTGGATTGAAGACCAAAGGAATAGAAATGTGCCACTCAGTTCTAATACGATCAAGGCCAAATGTATTTATCATCACAAAGTTTTGCACTTCTAGTGCAAATGGTGAATCAAGTTTCAGTACATCCAAGGGATGGTTCAATAGATTTAAAAAAAGAGCAAATCTACACAATATTAAAGTTGTTGGTAAAATTGCTTCTGCTGATGTGGATGCAGTGGAAAATTTTTTTTTTACCTGAATTGAAAAATGTAATAGAAGAGGGAGGATATATGGCAGATCAGATTTTTAACTGCGATGAAACTGGACTCTATTGGAAAAAATGCACGACAGGACATATTTATCCAAAGGAGTTCCACCTGGATTCAAAGTGTCAAAGGACAGAATCACTTTCCTATTTTGTTGTAATGCTTCTGGTAATTATAAATGCAAGCCTTTATTAGTGTATTGTTCAGAAAACCAAGGGCTTTGAAAGGCAAAAATAAATGCTCCCTTGGCAATGGAATAGAAAAACATAGCTGACTGGCTTGCTGTTTAGTAACTGGTTTAGAGCATTGTTTCGTACCTGAAGTTGAAGGATATATGAAAAATAAGAATTTATCATTCAAGGTGCTCCTTATCTTAGACAAGTCACCCAGTATCACTTCTCGATTGCAGTCCAAATGCAAAACTTGTTTCTTTCTCTGAACACATCAATTTTATAGCCTCTGGACCAAGGGATCATTTTGACTTTTAAGTGTTATTATCTAAGGATAAGCTTGGCAAATCTTGTTGATAAAATTGAAACATATATAGATAAAAACATGCGTCAGTGTTGGGCTGAGTTAACAATATTAACAGTCATGGACTGAAATGAAGAAGTCAATTTTGAAGAACTGTTGGAAGAAGCTACTCCCTGACTCACAATACCTTAATATAATTCAGACAGAAGTTGAGAAAATTATTAAACTTTCAAACATTATTGGAGGTTAGGGATTTAGTGATATAGGCCAGGAAGAAATTTTAGAACATATATTCATTCCCATCAGGAGGAATTAAAAAACGAGGAGTTAGAAGAACTACTGGACTCCAATAAAGATGTTTGTGAAGAGAAGAAAATGAAGAGCAGAAGAAACCTGAACTAACAAACAAGGGTATATCAGAGATTCTGAAAGCAGCTGAGTTCCTAAAGGAGATTATGCAGGAAGATCCTGATTTTCTTAGGAGTATGAGAATTAAGAGAGGCACTGACGATATTACAGTTTCTTATGTTGACACGAGAAAGATCATGACAAAACAGCGACAAACAAAAATTACGGATTTTGTAAATAGGTCAACTTCAAAATATGTTCACCTTCTGCTAGCAGTTTCATCAATTAAATGTTTCTTCATATGTGTTGGTAAGTCATGGTCAGTTAAGTTTATTTTATTGTTTCACTTTTTTCAGCATGCAGTTTTATTTTAAACTTAGGTGGGAATTCATTTCGATTCCATAATGGAAGCGTTATACCCGATTAAGTTTCTGTTTTTTCCAAAATTTAGTTTTGGTTTTTTTTTTTTTTTTTTTTTTGGGTTTAGTTTTCTTTTTACATAGAGGCTCTTTACATTTACGTTAGGGACAAGAACTCGCTGTTGTTCAGTTGGATCAATGGAATGAGAGATGAGAAATTGTGGAGGACGTCAGTCTTGCTGTTTATTTTTGAAACTCCCATTCCAGCAAAAATTTGCACAGAAAAATGTTACTTCCATATATTTTGATTTTTTTTAGTTCAAATACAGGTAGTTCTCGACTTTACGAGTTAATTCGTTCCTAGCGCACGCTGGTAAAGTGAAAACTTGTAAAGCAAGAATTTATTTTGCATAGATATAAGGTTAAAAATAGTGGTCACGTTCTCAACAATGAAATTAGTTAGCTAATTAGTTTTTGTTTAAACAATGATTGATTTATCCAAAGAAATGAAAACGTAGTCTGTAAAATCAAGCAAATTATAATAATAGAGAAATTATTTACGACTTACAAATGTTTAAGAATGTTTATTTTTCATCATCATTGACTAAATGCACACTCGTTGATCACTCATTATTGGCTCGGCACTCGCTGGTTTGTTACACAAGGAATCCTCTTCTTCAGAAATGTTTCAAGAGGCATTTGTTTCCAAGATAATCTCTTTTAATTATAAATTTCAAGATTGCATGAATAAGCATTTTTTAGTGGCACATGCAAATTGCAACTAACATGATTTGTGTGGAGTAACAAGTTTACGAAGCTTTAAAAAAAAAGGAATGAAAAGAAGATTTTAAAATTGTTTTTTATATGATTGAAGATTTCCGTAAAGGAGAAACACATTTCACCATAACGTAAAAAATCTCAATTCCAGCTATCGGCATTTTTTGCAAATGCAAGAAGATCGAGTTTACTACCTGTTTATAATTTCTTGCAGTAACAGAAAAGCCCAATAAACCTGAAGTGCAAATTGTTTTTATTGTTTTATGGTCGTGACCTGCAGAAATGTGCTTTAGAAAAATATAACAAAGGCGTTTAAAATTGATTCTTAAAACGAAACATGTGATAATGATGAAAGTGTAGTGCATTTTAATGATTTGAATTGGAAACTAATACAATTTACAAACCAAGCTCACAACCTTTTATATGGCCTTAAGATCACACTCATGGACTTAAAAATGACATTTTAGAGAGATAAATAGCTTAGTTATACAGTGAAAATTAACTTCCGAGATCTTGAAACGAATTAGCAAAAAACAATGTGTTATTGGGTTCACATTATGATATATTAACGATACGATGGTGTCTCTGTAACGGATTAATATCGTAAAGCTGGGTACATTTGAATAGCTCCGCATGTGGGTTGAGATTCACTATTTATGAATGTTTAACATTCATTTTTTTGCAATTAATTTTCATATTTTTGATTTTGTTGATACTTAATACTTGGGCGGGGGGGGGGAACTCATAAAGCAAGAACTGCCTGTACATTTTAAATTATAAAGTGAAATTGTTAATTTATTTTAAAAATAAATTGTACCATTTGTAACACAGATTATGATTTTAATTTCCTACATAAAGTTTCAGAACCTAACCCCCCCCCCCCCCCCCATTTTTTTCATGCCAACAATGTCCCACCGAATGCAGAATTAGTGTGTGTGGACGTTGGTCATAACATAATCCCTGCACTCAGCGGGGGTTACCTGTACTTGAGCATTGAAAACTTCACTTGTAAGTTTAAAGTGGCTTTTTCTTGTGGGGGGGGGAGAATTAATTTATCCAAAGGTCAATCATGGTGCATCTCATTTTATTGCATTTAATTATGTCTCCTTTTTAGATCTCTTTACAGTATTCCTGCATTAGACTATTGGAAACTGCTGAAGTACAGTGGATCCCCACTTTGTGAATAGTTCATATATGTAGTAAGCGCCAGTCATTGTGATCATGTTTGCAAATTGAATTTATTAACTCCTATATTCATCTATATAATTGAATATTATGTCTATATTCTAAAATTCTATTAAACAGCGATTCCAATAGCAAAAATAGGAGGAATATTATCCGCAGGGTATAAAAGTAATGATATAAAGCACAAATTTACACTTTATTACCCTACCAATTAACAAAATTAAATAAGTGAAAATAGGAAGAATATTTTCCACAGGTTGGCAAAATAAATTTATGCTTACGTACATAGCTTAATTAATAGTGTAATACATATATATCAATTAATTGATATTACTGTTCACTGACTTTTTTTGGGGGGGTTGTAAAATGTAAAACAATAAAAAAGATAAGCAATCAATAACAAAGACCACGGTACACACAAATTGCAACTACATGATACGTGCTAGTGAGATACGGAGTAACAAGTTTATGAAGCTTAAAAAGTAGGAATGAAGGATAGTTGTGAAATTTTATTTATATTTTTTATATGATTGAAGATTTTGTGGAAGGGGAAACATATTTCACCATAATAACATAAAAACCCACAGAATTCCACTTATCGATATTATTGCAAATGCAATAAGATTGAGTTTACTACCCGTTTATAATAGATTGCACTAACAGAAAAGCCCAATAAACTGGAAACAGCAAATTGTTTTATAGTAGTAACCTCAAGAAATGTGCTTTAGAAAACTATCACAAAGGTGTTAAAAATTGACTCTTATAACTGAACATATGATAAGGATGAAAATGTAGTGCATTATAATTGGTTTTTTGAAATTTGATTCTATAAAGCGGCTGATTCTACTAACCAGTGATCATGTCAACCAGCACCTACTTCACTTTACGATGAGTTTACAAGTATCACTGACCAAACCACGTGGTCCTTCCTCTCTACCAATAGCAGCGTTTGAAAACGTGTTGGTCGAGTTTGTAGAGGCATATGATAGAAGAAAGCAAGCTTATATAGCACCTGCCAAAAAAAAAACCTTTCCATTCACTCCAAATGTTTGTCTAGTTCTGCCTTGAACTTATTTAAGTTGTTGACCTCCACTACAACAGATGGAGGTTTGTTCCAACTGTCAACCACCCACTGGCTAAATGCAAATTTCTTCACATTTATTCTACAATCATCTTTTCTCAATTTGAATTTATGTCCCCTCAGGTGAGTAATCTGAGCAAGAGAAAGAATCCCATCAGCATTGAGCTTTCTCAAACCATTCAAGGACTTTTACACATCAATCAGATCACTTCACAGGCGCCAAGTATACAGATGCTGCAATTTGCATAACTTAAGCCTATCTTCTTAACAGCAACCCTTTATTCCACTCGCTAATCTCATTCCAGTAGCTCAACATTATTTCTTAAAATGAGGCCTCCAGACCTGTATACAGTACACAAGGTGACGTGACTATTACCTTATACAAGGGGATAACACCCCCTTATCCCTGCAAGCAAAATTCCTATATATCATCGACAAGACCCCATGAGCTACTCTTGCAGCCTGTCTGCACTGCTCAGAAAACTTCATATCTGACTGCACAGTTACACTGGGTCCTTTTATTCTCCACTACCTGAGTGTAGCACCACCCAGTTCCTAGGTTTCTCTGGGGTTACTGCTACCCATATGAAGTACTTTACATTTGTCAATGTTAAACTTCAGTTGCCACCTCTCAGTCCATCTGTTCAACTTTTCCTGGTCCTTTTGCAGTAGTGCACCTGTCATTAACAACCCTGCCAACCTTCGTATGGTCTGCAAACTTAGACATTAACCCTGGGGAACCCCACTAATAACATTAGTCCACAAAGAGCAGTGTCCATTGATTATCACCCATTGTCTTCTCCCACTTAACCATCCTTTTATTTATTGTAGCAACTTGCCCTTAATCCTATGCTGCTCCAATCTGTACAGTAGTCTTCCATGTGCAACGGTATCAAAAGCTTTCCTAAAATACAAGTATATGATATCAGAATTATTTTTTGCATCCAGTTCCTTTATGATCACATCATAGTATTCAATGAAATTTCTCTGGAACAGAAGTTAAACTAACAGGTCTGTAATTACTTGTCACGCTTTGATCTCCCTTTGTGAATTGGGGACACATTTGCCCATCTCCAGTCATGGGGACCTCCCTTGAGTTGAAAGAAGCTTTCATAATTATGGCTAAGAGTTTGCTTACTTCCTTTGCTGCCTCCTTTAATATAACTGGATAGATAGATCCCATCCACCCTAGGTGCCTTTCTTATTTTCAACTTCAACAATTTCTTCTCCACTAAGTAAAGGAGTCTACTGTTTTTCTTTGCCAAAGATTTCTTATAATCTGTGTTTACTTGCCTAACATTCTTTATGACTTGATTACAGACATCTTATATCTACCATAGGCATCTGCGTCTCCTGATAATTTGTTCCGTGCAATTTTTTTCTCTGCCACGAGTCTCATTAGTTTATCTGACATCTATTTAGGTCTAAATCCTGGATGGTATTTTTTTTAGTTGGTATGAATAGCCTAGTAGCTTCCGTGATTAATTCCTTGAATGCTTCCAATTTAGAATTTGCTATTAGTAACATCATCAGTTGGTCCCAATGCAGTCACTTTTGCAAAAGCCAAAACCCTTCCCTTTACCCCTGTTTATAGTTACATCTTTTTTGTTTTTGTTCCTTTAGTTGAAGTGATTTTTTTGCATTGTGCGTTAATCAGTATATTAGTTTTAATCAATATGTACAATTTCCATTATAAAAATCACCTCTTAGAGATATAAATACCTTAGTTATTTAGCACGGGTTTCACTATAACACGGTTTTCAATTAAGTTTAGGTCGAAAATTTACTGTACATATTAAAACTCATTCACCGCATCATATACATACATGTACACATATGCTGCGGTGCCAACTCTATTGTCTCACATGCACGTGTGCCAATAGCTTCCCTCGGGCAGTCAGCTGCAACGTAAACAGTGTTCAGTATTCTTAATTCTATCCTGACGAGACAAACGTGATAGCTTTTCAAACATTTAATTTCACAATTTATTTTTTACCCCTTTTTCTGTTTGGCAGCATGTTTTGCGACATTTGGAAAATGATTTCATTGGTTTGGAAATGCAAGCTCAGACAATTGCCAAAGACACTGTGAAGATCTGAAAAGACTTTGGATTAAGCCGACTGGGCTAGCTGGGTAGGTAAAGTGCCTGCCTGGCAACCCAAAGGTCGCGGGTTCGAATCCTGCCTCGGGCTTGGATCAGAGTAGAAAATGCAAAAACCCTGGGAGGTGCAATGTGGCCACAGAAGCCGATGTGCCAACAACTAACAAAAAAAAAAAAAAAAAACATTTGGATTTGAAACTTTTGGACACTGCCAATGTACGACTGTATTGACTTAGATGATGTAATTCTCCTTGAAATTGATGAGCAAATTGCATATGAAGAAGAGGAAAATAAACACAAGTGGCACCAAAAGAATTATCAGCAGAAGAATTGGAGAAAGTTTTTGGGGGGATTGACATGGCCTGTGAGGCAATTATGAAAGGAAATCCGAATGTTGAACGTATCTTGATGCATAGCATCAAGATACGTTCAACACTCAGATTTCATATCTTGATGAAATCTTGATGATAGCATCAAGATATGCAAATTGTACAAGATGGGATTTGATGCTACGAAGACTTGTACACCAAGAAAAAAGAAGAGATGACTTCACCAGATTTCATTACTGAAATAGCTAAAGAAACAAAACTTTTTGCTCATCTCTTATGATGTTACCTTTTCATTAATAAAATTTTTGCAATATTTTTTATTTCAAATCCTTTTAATTGGCTATCAAGCATAAATTCTTTATAGATTTATAGACTTAGATTTGTTTATAGACTATTATAAACATATATATTATATAGACTTATATATGCATTCAATTCAAATTCAAATCTGCTACCCATTATAATTACACCTCAATCAGCACAGTTTCACTTAACACAGAACAGTTTCGGTACCAATTATCAGTGCTATGTGGGGTATTGCTGTATAGCTAAAATTTCAACTTCCATGGTCTTGGAACAAATTCTCCAAAAACAGTGTTGTTGTTGGATTCATATTATAATATTTTCACAATATGATGGTGTCTCTAGAATGGATTAATGTCATGGAGCAGGGGTCCACTGTACTTGGTATTACAGTGTAAGGAGATCTTTCTTTTAATCTGGCTCCCTTTTATAATACACATCTCATCCCCTGACAGGCCCAGTCTTTTATATTGTAAAAAAAAAAAAAATAAATAAATAAATAAAAATTTGTTTTTTGAATTGTGCTTTTAGTGTTCTAATGCTTGACCTTTTACCATTAGACTGTGATGTTTATTATTTTCAGTTTGAAAATTTTGCAAATGTGTTTTTTGCCACTGAAAATACTCATTAGTTTTAATAGAATAAAGTTTATTAATTATTCTTGAACTTTCAGGAAAGATGATAGCAAAACTTTGATTTCTGCCAAATTTAAGTTTAAAGGTACGAATTGCTCAAAGCTATTTCAACACAACAAATTAAACCAATATTTACAAAAAAAATACTTTGAAATAATGTATTTCATTGAAAAAAATTAATAAATTTCTATTAAAGTTACTTTTATATATGACAAATATTATAATCATGAAGGTGCCTCCGTAGCCAGGTGGGAAGGAGCAGCAGTGCGCAGCGCATGCTTCTTGATTAGACCGGGATTAGAGCCCGTCACCACCAAATACGGAGAATGCGGAAAGGTCAGGGAATGCTCATCGCATATCCCGGAGCAATATAGCATTAGTTGCTAATGCTCCTAAAAACCAAAACAACAATAATCATGAAATCATTCATATCCATTTTTCTTAGGTTATTGTGGCATTCACTACTTGAAAGTTCTTCATGGTTGGAATAGAAAAACAATTGTATTACAACACTTTGTGTGCACATGTTTTATTACTGTCATTTTTGTTTTTCTTGTTAGAAGTCATTGTATATTACCACTCGCAAACAGATAGCTTCTAATTTCATTTTGGAAGAAAAAATTGCCATGGACCAGCATCCAGTTCATATCATACATAGCACACAACTTGTTCGATATTGTTTTCCCCTCTACCTATGGCTTCCCTGCCCCTCCTGTCGAAGCATTGGTGTTACTGCCATGATTTACCCTTCAGAATAATGTTCTAACCATTTTTTGGTAATGAAGGATATTATTGTGAAATCTTCCTGGAATGCAAATGTGCTAGGGTTAGTTGATTTATTGTTTCTGGCCACAAAATCTACTGAAATTTCTCTTTATTTTCCACGATAATTCTCACATATATTTTGGACAGTGAAAAATATGTCATTGTGAATACACTGCCAATGAACAGTACTTGACTAGACATACTGGAGTAATGTAAGTGATATTGTCTCTCAGGGCCACTTGGCTTTTGTCAGGTGAAAAATAATATAAATGGATAAAAAAAAAAGAAAAAAGTGGCATATATAAGACTAAAGACATTGTTTTGAAAGGTGTAAAAACAATCAACTACTAGTCCCCAACCAGTGAGTTACCGGTAGGATTAAATATTTTCCCACTGCCCCTGTCTGGGGATGACTTGTTGGGTTGAAAGAGTCTTGGGTACCTACTTAAAAAAAAAAAAAAAAAAAAAAAAAAACCTGTGAAGCTTTCAAAGCCGACTGCCTCCTTTGTTAACAGTGGAGATTTAGAGCCACGGTACATCCTTAAATAATACCACCAAGATCATGGCTCTTGGTATGTGTACTGGAGGAGCATGGGAATTATTCTTAACGTGTGCATGGAGATCAGAAATGGCTCGGGAGCATGCCAGGCTGAACTGTTTATCCCTAACTGTGTTGGTCTCCCTAATTGTATCTGTGGTACTATTACAGATAAACTTGTAGCTGTTGTAGGCTTCAATACTTTTCATTGCTTTGTAACTTTCCCATGCTATCTTTTTCTGCCCTTTTAGACTGGCAAGCCCCATATTCATCCATCTCAGCATCCTCCTTGTGCTATATTTTTCATCCTCCTTGTGCTGTATTTTTTTTAATGACATATATGCATGGCTTCTGTGATTATTGTTTTAAAAGTATTGCATGATTTTAATGTATTTGCTCTCTCACTCGCTCTTAAATCTCTCTGCAGTCTGACCAATTAATTGGTCAGACTGCAGAGAGATTTAAGACCTTACAGTGCCTTAAACTGTCATAGTCCTCTTTTCTGAAATTAAAACCTGTGTCTTTACCTTTAACTACTGCAACATCTTTCTTCCTCTTCCAAGTAACGGCTGCGCAATTGCTACCTGCCACTGGTTCCTGTACTTTAAGCCCTGTGATCTCATCTGATTCGTGAGTGGTGATGAGATCAGGAATATTCTTACCAATTAGTATTTTCTCTAACATGCTGGTGCAAATAATGTTCATCTAGTTTATTTTAAAATTTTATTCCCAATGGTGATTTTCCCTCCCACTTATTCCAATCAATTGGAAGCAGATTGAAGACACCTATAAGACATTCACACTTTCTTGCCCATTCCATCAGTATGTAGAGACTCTTGTCATACCATTTGCAGTCTTCTGGTTTGTAGATTACTTCCACTCTCCATTATGCATTAGCTTCCAACTAACACCACACAGATTCTATGCTGGCAGACAACTTCTGACAAAGAAAAAACTCTATGCTCAGACTGCTTTTGATAAGAAACGTGAACCCATCACCCCTTCTATATTTCCTATATACATTATACGTTACAATAGTGGAACTCATTGTCAGCAATTTCTGGTTGGCACTACATTTCTGTTAGCCCTATTATGTCGGCATTAGTTGTCCTAACCAGAAGTTCAAATTCACCCTTTTCACTCCTGACATTACTGTAGACACAATTAAGACTAAGTAATTTTTATTGTTTACTACCCTGACACACCACTTGAAAATGTTTAGGTTTGTTTCCCCTAGCTTTATCTTCCTGCTCATTTGAAACATTGCTACACACTGAACATCCTGCCAACATCAGCTGTTGCTGCAACAAACAAGAATTCTTGATGTTTTCAAGCATTACTTTGACCCATATCACATAAATGCAGGTCTGTATTGCCATTTTTCCTCCAAACAAGCAGTTTCCCTCAACTCTTACAGTATCTTCAATGATACCGGCAAAAATCTTTGTATCGCCTTTGTTCAAATAAATGCCATCTCTACAAAATACATTTCTTCTACTTGCAATTGCCAGCCATGTTGATAAAAAATTTCTCCCCTATAGTCTTATAGAGGCCCCCAAGTCTTGAGTTAATCCACAAGGCTTTCAGCCTACAATCCCTCCTATTGTGTCTGAGCAGAATTGAGACACACATTCTCATATAACTGACAGCATTTTTTCAGCATGGTCCTATGTTTATCCGACAAATCATCAGGTCATGATTGTTTAATATCGTTAGTCTCCCCATGAATAATAATGCACTATTTACCCTGTTAAAAGCTGCAATCTCTTGGTAACATCATCATTTGTTGCTTCGGTCTAACACACCTTGGTTCTGGCCCACCTATCTTTATTACAAAAAAAAAAAAAAAAAAAAATCACTCATTTCCTTGGCAATAGAATCTCTCAGTAAATCTCCTTCAACCAGAGCAATATTATTGTTAGTAGTAGTGGTATTTCATGCAATAAAGCAAGCTTATAAAACATCAGCAAAAATAAATAAATAAAAACTTTCCATATCCTCCAGTAATTTGTCTAGTTCCTTCGGAATTTATTCAAACTACCTTCTTCCACAACAACAGATGGATTTTGTTCCAACAATCAATCACCTGTTGGCTGAAGTCGAACCTCTGTACATCTATCCTGCAACCATCCTTCCTCGATTTGAATTTGTCCCCTCGTGTAGTCTGAACAAGAAGAGGAATGCCATCAGCAGTGAGCTTGAATAATCCATTCAGAGCCTTAAATACCTCAATCGGATCACCTCACAGGTGTCTACTCTTGAGATGCAGCAATTTAGTGAACTGAAGCATTTCTTGTTATGACCACCCTTTTGTTCCCTTTGCCAATCTCATTGCCCTTCTCTGAACCTGCTCCAGCAGATCTACATCCTTCCCAAAATGAGGTCTACAGATCTGTATGCAGTACTCAAGATGCAGCCTAACCATTGCCTTATGTACACGCTGGTCAATAAAAATGCAAACTTTTATTCAGTATCAGATTGGGCTAGCTTTGTTTTGAATAACAGCAAGTGTGCAGTGTAATATGTTTTGTGTCTTAGTTTAGGTGTAATTGTAACTATTACTCTGGCGAAATATAAATAAATAAATAAATTTTCTGTTTATACTCCGGCACGACAACCAAGTCAGTAGAGTTTACAATAAATCGTCAATACAAATATTTATCGTATTTAGTAGTCACGGGCTTGAACCCCGGTCCACTCAAGGAACGCGTGCGATGCACTCTCGCTCCTGACCACTGGGCTACGTCAGGCCTAAATCTCTTCTTTCAACTTTGCTATGATAAAGTTGAAGGAAAAGGAACTTCATTGGTGCCTCCATAGCCAGGTGGGCAGGAGCAGCAGTGCGTAGCACACGCTTCTTGATTAGACCGGGGTTCGAACCCGTGACCACCAAATGCGGAAAGGTCAGGGACTGACCACTGCATATCCCCGGAGCAATATGGCCTTAGTTGCTAATGCTCCTAAAAAAAAAAAAAAAAAAAACAAATAACAAACAGGAACTTCATTGCTGAATAGCTCTCTTCAGCATATCACATACATTCTCAAAAATCGAGATCAGGAAAATGTGGGGGGGGGCCAAGGAATATGGTGGAAATCCATGTCATGTTTGCTGAACCATTTTTGCATGATTCTGGCATAAGCTGCTGCATTGTCATCCATAAAGTGTCCATCACCTTCAGGATAAATGCAATATTGCAGGGTGGGGTAGATTTGATACAAAATTCAGATACTCCTTTGATGACATTTGACTTTCCACCAGTATCATCTGATCCAGTCCTTTCCAATAAAACATTCTCCATACCGTGATATCACCTTCAGATGCTTGAGTTATCTTAACAAAGCAAGCAGGGTTCATTGATTCGTCAGGTTCTTGTTACACTCTTTGCATACCATCAGTGCAGAACTGTGTTGTGATTCGTCTGACCATGTGACTTACTTCCATTGTCCCACTGTCCAGTTGCAATGCTCTCAGCACCACAGCAAGTGGAATTTTCTGTTTTTCTCTGGCTTCGGAATAGGCAGGCAGCTGCCAATACCCAAGTTATTCAATTTCCTGCGCATGGTATGGGTTGAAATAGAAAAGTTCTGGACTTGGTTGAATTTAGATGTTACTGACCGTCTTATTTTTCCTTAGTACTCCTTAGAGTACAACAGCTTCACTCTTGAAGCGTTGATTTTTCTGCCACATTTACTTGGGCCGTTGAGATATGGAAGAGCTGCTTGCTTTCCCTCGTGTGGTCATTGAAACCGAGATTGATGCTTTTGAGAAACCATTTGTCTTTTGTATTTTGAAAGACATAAATGTGCACCCACAATAAGAACTTTTTCAAAGTCTGATAGGTCACACATTTCTTCCTTTCTGGCTTCCGATTACTGCAGTTAAACAGCCTGTGCAGTCTCTATACTTGGCAAGGCAACATATTTATTCGTATTTCTTCTGTTTGTGACTATTAATACGAAGATTCATATTTTTCCAGTCAGTGTGTGTATATTGGTATAGTCATTTCCTGCTCTCATAGTTCCTGTGTATCATAGACAAAAAAACCCCATGAGCTGACCTGGCAGCTTAGCTGCATTGCTCAGAGAATATCATATCTGCCAGATCTCATTTTGTTCGCCACTGCCTTCAGTGTTTTACAACAGTTGGAACGTTCATCTGGGATTACTGCTATCTGTATGCAGTACCTTGCATTTGTCAATGTTAGACTTCAACTGCTATTTCTCAGCACATCTGCCCAATTTCACTATTTCTTGTTGCAGTAGCTAATCCTGATTACTGTTATTAACCACTCTGTCAACCTTTTTACCATTTGCAAAC
This sequence comes from Mastigoproctus giganteus, assembly GCF_048544385.1. Classification (NCBI taxonomy): domain Eukaryota; kingdom Metazoa; phylum Arthropoda; class Arachnida; order Uropygi; family Thelyphonidae; genus Mastigoproctus; species Mastigoproctus giganteus. Next base: position 36,879,902 of record NC_143581.1, read on the forward strand.
TTAGGCATTAAGCCTAAGTTTGCAAATGGTAATATACCTACTATATTTTGCAAATATAGTAGGTATTGATATCATTAATAAATATAGAAAATAACAATAATCCCAGTGGCTCATATCTGGTGGATATAGGCTTGGCATATTCAGGGTCCTTAGCCGGATATCATCATTCTTCTCTTTCTTGGTGATTCCCTTCTACTCTCTCTCTCTCTCTCTCTCTCTCTCAGCCGACCGGGCTAGCCAGGTGGGTAAAGTGCCTGCCTAGCAACCCAAAGGTTGCGGGTTCGCATCCCGCCTCGGGCTTGGATCAAAGTACTGCAAAAACCTTGGGAGGTGCATTATGGCCACAGAAGCCGATGCACCAAAAAAAAACTCTCTCTCTCTCAAGGTAACTCAATTTTTTTTGGCTGGTACAGCATAAGCCTCAGGCTTCCTTGCACTATATGGCTAATAATAATAAAACAATGAGCCAAGCACTGAACCTGGACGGGGACTCCACTGATATGTTAGTTAACAAAGAGCAGTGTGGATGAAAGGGTGGTCTTACCAAGACAGATTTTAGTTCTGCAAATTGCATCCGATGACTAGGCACCTGCTAGGTGATCTGATTGAGTTGTTTAAGGCTTTGAATGGACTGGGCAAGTTCAATGGCAATGGGATTTTCTTGCTCAGGCTACACACGAGGAGGCAAAAATTCAACCTGAGGAAGGATGGTTGCAGAATAGATGTACAGAAGTTTGCCTTTAGTTAGTGGGTGGCTGATTGCTGTAACAGGCTTCCATGTTGTGGAAGTTGATAGCTTAAATTCAAGGTGGAACTAGATAAAGTATTAGATAAAATGAATAGGTGAAATGGGAAGTTTTTTTTTTTTTTTTTTTTTTTCCCTGGTGCTGTATAAGCTTGCTTTCTTGCATTATTTGCCACTAGTAATACTTATTAAGTCTTCAGATCTACTTAGTGTCAATGTGTGCAAAAATCACCTTTAATTCCCTTAAAAGATATCTCTTCTATAACATTGTCTACTTTTGTCCATGGCAGACATACTCTAGTCCTGTTTCACCTATCCTTTTTTGCACAATATATTTCCTTTTCCAATAGAGTCACCGACAATAACTACCTCCTGCGGGAGCAGAGGAGGTGGTTATTCAGCCAGCACAGTGGCAGTCACCAAGGTCTTCTGCCTTGGGGATCGCTGCTGTGTTGATTGAACAGCTGTTAGCTCTGGTGTTGAGTTGGGCAGCTTGGGTTGATGGGCCCCATTTTAATTCCTTCAAGGGCATCCATATTGTTCTTATAGATACCCTTCAGAAATACACATACAAAGACAACCATCCTTGGCTGTATAATGTCTCATTCAAGGTAAGGCTGCAAACATCATACAATTATTTTATTAGGCTGTGATTCGTAGGAGAACCACCTTTTCAGTTTTTCCCCAAGCCACAGCACATACTTTGAGCGTGTTGTTAGGCTGTTGTGAAGCTTGATTTCTGTTTAAATTCACTTTAATTTGAGAATACTGCAATAAACTGATAGATACCTAAATGCAATTGTGTATATTCTATCAAGTTTGCATTATGTATTACGCTATCAAGTTTGCATTATGTATTACGCTATCAAGTTACCTTTTTTCGAGTTTTAAATTAGTCTTATTAGAAATGAAATTTCTTAGCTAAAACAAAAATATAAATGCCAACCTATGTGGTTAAAATCTTCATGCTACTTTTTACCACAATTAAAACCCTACAATTCCCCTACTATGCACTACACTTCTAGTTATGTGATATAATCATGCAAAATCGCTGATACAAAGCTCTACTTACAAAATCTCTCGCTAAGTTTAAAGTAAGCTAACAAGTGTGATTGACTGTTAAGCTATTTATTGACAATATTTAATATGTTAAGTCAAAAAGGGCAAAATTTTCGAAAAAAAAAAAAAACACCCATTTCCAAAAGGGCAAAATTCTTTGTCTGCTTAATTTGTAACATTGAACTTATTATTACACTTATGATCATAGCACCAGCTCTTAACATTTTACCAGCATACATTTTAAAATATTTCTGAATACAGTTGACTGTATTCAGACAGTTTGAATATTTTATTACCGAATTAATGATACCATTAGTAATTATTATTGATTAGTAAAAGAAAATGAACAGTTAAAAAAAAAAAAAAAAAAACCTTTCGTGATGTTGAGGTTTGAGTCTACCTTTAGGTCCAGAATCAATCCTAGAAGTACAGCCCACTTGTTAGGGAACACCTTGTATATTGATTGTATTTGAATATTAGAATACAGGGTGTCTCAAAAATATTGGTACAAACGTTTAGAGGAGGTAGATAACATTTTAAAGGAATGTGAATTGCATAGGAACCCATAACCGGAAATGTCACGGGAAAGTAGTAGCAGAGGCACAAGAAGCAGAAATAACACAAGACAGTAATTAGTGGCAAACATTTATTTGACATAATATTAATAATGGAGTACGAGATGGATGCATTTCATGATGTTACAACAGATGCTCGAAGGTTCCACCATGAGATGCGATGCATGCGTGACACCGGCATGGTCGAACACACCTGGAGTTTCTTTGACAGTAGCAGCAGCAGCGCAGACGAGTCTTGTCACGAGATCCATTCCATCTCCATAGGCGATTCATACACGATAGATTTGAGGGCCTCCCAAAGAAAGAAATCAAGGCTTGATAAATCAGGTGAGGGTGAGGGCCAGGCAATGGGTCCACCACTGCCAAACCATCGATGCCCAAAACGCCTGTTCAAATGGCCACGAACACACCTTCCATAACGGACAGGTGCCCCATCATGTTGAAACCAAATGTCGCATCTCACATTTGCTGGAACATCTTCAAGTAACCCTGGTAGAACTTGTTCAAGAAAGATCCAATATTTAGCGGAGTTCATGTGGGATGGTAACAGGTATGGGCCGACTAAGCAGTCACCGACCATACCTGCCCACACATTTATTGCGAAGCGATGTTGTGCTGCATTGGTGCGCACACCGCGTGGGTTGTTGTGAGCCCATAAGAGCATTGTGCTGATTGAATAAGCCTTCCCGAGTGAAATAAACCTCATCCGTGAACAAAACATAGGCTGGAAAATTCAAGTCTTGAACACTTTCTTGGAGAAACCATTGCACAAAAGCCACACATGCAGGATGATCTTGGGGGAGCAGTAACTGAACCCTTTGGAGATGAAAGGGGTGTAAGGAATCGTCGTGCCAGACACGCTATACACTGCAACGAGACACTCCTAAGGCAGAGGCAATGGCACGTGTGCTGGTAGTAGGATTATTCAACGCACTTTCTTCTGTGGCGAGAGTTTGCGTCGAACGTGTTACCTCTACTACTCCTGTTACCTCTAAATGATCCATAATTGCACAAATTTTGATGCACACGTGCAAACAAACAGTGGTCCGGTACGTGTCTGTCTGGGAAGAGTTCTCTATAAATTCGTTGAGCAGCTCGTCCATTGGCCTCTGCTAATCCATATACTAGGTGCATGTCTGCCAGCTCACAGTTCGTATATCAGTGCGTGCTCTTTGTGTGGTGACTACCGCACCATCTACCGACTTACTGTGACGTTTCCGTTTATGCGTTCCTGTGCGATTCACATTCCTTTAGATGTTACCTACCTCCCCTAAACGTTTGTACTAATATTTTTGAGACACCCTGTATACATACATTTGATGTCATAAACTTTTGTACTTATTTCTTTGCAATTTTTGATTAATAGTCAAAATTTAATTTACAAAAATGATTGTATCATATAGCTCCCACAGTATATGCAATTACAATACTTAGAAAATTGGAGCTTTGAAATTGCAGGGTTTAGTTATCATGCAAAAACAGAATATTTCAACTTTTATTTTTATTTATTAAAAATGAAATTTCTAAACTTATTAAAATATTGTATTAATGTGATTTTAATTTAATTGTTTTAAAATATTTATGAAGACTGTTCTAATTGTGTCGTTTTTCATTAATGAAATTTTAAATTATACAAGTTTGTATGTTATTGCACTGTTCTTTTAAAACCTTTCACTAACTAATATTGTTTGCAGGCTCCAACAAGAACTAATGAAACTAATGGTAAGTATACTATTTTTTATGATACATAATAATGTAGGTTATTTTGCATGCTATTTTTAGTTATCTAATTTCTTGTCTTTTTTTGTGAAATGACTTAGAGGAAGTAAGCAGGCAAAATGGCAAGCATGTGAAACTCATTGTCGAAGCCTGCACTATGTTAGCTGTGCTAGAAGCCTGCTTTTGTAGGTAGTGGGGGGGGGGGGCAATTCTCCAATGCATCACAGCCTGAAAAAAATGTGCAACTTGAAGTGCTTGCTGAATTTTCTGGAACAGGGCATGATCTACTGAGGATGATGTCTTTGTGTGTGCTAGGTTTATCAAGAAATTAGATGCTCCCTAATTCTCCAATGCATCACAGCCTGAAAAAAATGTGCAACTTGAAGTGCTTGCTGAATTTTCTGGAACAGGGCATGATCTACTGAGGATGATGTCTTTGTGTGTGCTAGGTTTATCAAGAAATTAGATGCTCCCTAATTCTCCAATGCATCACAGCCTGAAAAAAAATGTGCAACTTGTGAAGTGCTTGCTGAATTTTCTGGAACAGGGCATGATCTACTGAGGATGATGTCTTTGTGTGTGCTAGGTTTATCAAGAAATTAGATGCTACCTCAGCATTCTGATGGGCACTTATGAGAGTTTGAAGAGTAGGGTAGATGCCTTGAAAGTATTAAAATGTGAGACCTATCAAGCTCTCAGCTGCCAAACTCAATGCCAGATCTCACTCTTAAGCATCAGGCAACACAGCAGCAATCTCCAAGGCAGAATGCTCTGGTCCCACAGGGGTTAGTTATTGTCGGTGACTATTGTCAAGTAGACGGGTAATATATTGTGTAATAAGGATAGATGGAATAGGGCCAGTGTATGTCTGCCAGGGGCAAAGGTTGATGATGTTGTAGAGCAGATATCAAATTTTAAGGGCACAAAGGGTGATATTGTTGCACACGTTGGCACTAATGACATTAAGAGTAGGAGCTATGCAGATTTACTTAACAAGTATAGGCCAATGTTGAAAGTCTTGAGTTAGTATTAAATTTGAAAGTGTGCAATTCTGCCCAAGCACGATAGGAGGCAGTACATGAGAGCTTTGTTGAACAATTTGGCCCTGGAGAGAGATTGTGCAAGGCTCATGGAGTAGAATTTTTCTCAGCGTGGTCTGTGCTTGTTAACAGGAGGGACTACTATAGGGATGGGATACACTTAAATAAAAGAGGCGCAAGAGTGTTTGCTAATGCTATCAAGGGAGTGTTAGGTGGGTCAGAAAACTGCTAGCTTGGGGAGGATTCAGAAACTAAAAGGTTAAAAGAACTGCAGGCAGATGCAAAAGTGATTCTTGCACTGTTTCTATTAGAATGAGTAGCAGCCTGGAAGATGGGGAGCTGTGGGTTTCAGGGACTGGTGGGAGTCATCATGAAACAAATAAATGGGCTGTGTTAGGGTAACTAAGAATAAGAATAGGGGCATGTATACTTGCATGTACACCAATATTAGAACTATACTTGATTCTTTCCATTGATGAATTTGAAGTGCTGGTCAAGACATCAAAGGTGGATATTGTTGGGATATCAGAGACGTGGATGTAAGGAATGCCGAATTGAAATTTGGGGAGTACAATGTGTTCAGAAATAGATAGGAAGGGAAGAGGGGCTAACCTGTTAATTAAGAAAAACAAACTAAGGAAGCGCATCCCATTGACATGGATGGTGCACCCACAGTTCACTGGGAGTCAAGCTGTTACGTATGCAGGGCAGGCATGCCTAAAAAGTACTAATAAACACAAAAATGGTAACTGTAATTAATGCCAGCAAGAAGAAAAAGGTTTTGAATCTAAACAGGATGAAGTGCTGCATTTTCTCAATGTTAATTATGGTTACCTGCACACCACACCATTAAAGGAAAAACTTGCTTTTATAAATTTCCTAATAAGATGAAGCAATCTGGAAATAATCAACTTTTTATTCAACATATCACTTCTAATGGCTGCACACTTGCAATGTTCCCCTAGCTCTTCTCAAAAAAGCCTAGTAGTAATAGAGGCATGTGATGCAACAAAGCAAGCGTAAAAAAAGAAAAGAAAAATTCGCACATCCATTCCCCCTAAACATTTGTCCGGTTCCTCCTTGAATTTATTTAAGCTATCAACTTCCACAATAACAGATGGAAGTTTGTTCCTGCAATTAGCATTATTAGAGGCATACGATGCAAGAAAGCAAGCTTATACAGCACCAGCAGCAACAAAAAAAAAAAAAAAGAAACCTTCCCATTTTGCCCATCCATTTGGTTCAAATGTTTGTCTAGTTCTGCCTTGAATTTAAGTTGTCCACTTCTATGACAGATGGAAATTTGTTCTGCAACTCTTTCCTCAATTTGAATTTATGCCCCCTCAGGTTTGTAATCTAAGGAAGCCAAAGAATCCAATCACAATTCTGCATGATCAAACCCAAGGCCTTATACACCTCAATCAGATTGCCTCCCAGGTGCCTATTTCCAGCCACTGCAATTTTCATAACTTAAGCCTTTATTATTAAGAGGGCCCCCTACGTTCCTCTCACCAATCTTGTTGCCTTTCGCTGTACACCCTCAAGAAACTCTACATCCTTCCTAAAATGATGCCTCCAGACCTGTACACATTTTCAAGGCATGGCCTGACCATTGCCTTATACAAAGGGATAATCACCTTTCTTTCCCTACTAGCAAAATTCTTGTATATCGTTGACAATAGCCCATGATGTGCTCTGGCAGCCTGTCTGAATTACTCAGAAAAATTCATATATGACCGCACAATTACTCCAAGATCTTTTTCATTTTCTAACACTAAGTGTAGTAACTCACATTTGGTACTTTTCTCTGGGGTTACTTCTACCCATATGGAATAATTAGCATTTATCAATGTTAAAAACTTCAGTTGCCACTTCTCAGCCCATTTGCCCAACTTTTTTTATATCCTGTTAAAGTAGCACATTGGCATTACTGTCATTAACAGTAATGCCAATTACTGTTAATTTGTATTTGTATCCCTGTCAACCTTTGTATCATCTGCATACTTTGACATTAAGCCTGATATACCTTCACCTATTAATATCATTGGTAAATAGGCGAAACAACAGCAGGCCCAACACTGAACACCGGGGGACTCCAATAATAACATTAGTCCACGAAGAGCAGCATCCATTGATTACCACTGTCTGTCGTCTCCGACTCAACCACACTTTTATCCATTATATCAACTTGCCTTTAATAGCATACTTCTCCAATTTGTACATCTTCCATGCACAACAGCATCAAAAGCTTTCTTGAAATCCAAGTATATGATATTAAAATTTATATTTTTGCATCTAGTTCCTTTGTAAGCCCACCATATATCCAATAAAATTTGTCAGACAAGACTTTCACTTAAGAAACCCATGCTGTGTGTGAATTATTACTGCAGTCTTGTCTAGATAATCCTGCAATGCTTCTTTAACCAGTGACTTCATTATTTTCCCCAGAACAGAAGTTAAACTAAAAGGTCTGTAATTACATGTATCACCTTTTCATCCCACTTTGTGAAATGGGGATACACTTGCACTCTCCAGTCTGTGGGGACTTCTCCCGAATCCAAGGATGCTCCCATAAGTATGGCTGAGGGTCTGCTTACTTCCTTTGCCGTGTTCTGTAATATAACTGGATAGATCTCATCCAACCCAGGTACCTTTCCTTACAGTTATTACAAAATCATCAAACTCCCTGTTAGAGTTTAATAAGCTTCTGTCCTTCACTTCTCTAAAGAATTTCTCATGTGTGAATGTAGATTCAAAATACTCATTCAGTTTGTCAGCTATCTGAGCAGAATCATCAACACTTGAACCATGAATATCAAATGGACCAATCTGACTCATCACCTTCCATTTGCCGACCGGGCTAGCCGGGTGGGTAAAGTGCCTACCTAGCAACCCAAAGGTCGCGGGTTCGAATCCCACCTCAGGCTTCGATCAAAGTACTGCAAAAACCTTGGGAGGTGCATTATGGCCACAGAAGCAGATTTGCCAACAACTACTACCTACCCTTCCATTTAGATTATATATAAGTAAAGAAGTCCTTAGTGTTTTTCTTAGCTTCTTTGCCAAAGGTTTCTTGTAAGCTGCCTTCACTTGTCTAATCTCCTTTGTGACTTGATTAGAGACTAGCTTATATCTGCCATAGGCTTCTGTGTCGCCTGATAATTTATGTGCATCCCATTCATTTTTCTTCTCTGCTACAACTTCTCTGGTTCCACTGTACAGAATTTAAATCTGTCTGAGACCACTGTAGTCACCTTTGTGCAAGCAAAAACTCTTCCCTTTACCCCTGATGGTAATTATATTTTTAAGTAAATCCTACATCAATACGCTGTGATCACTGCCACCTAGTGGTTCCTTTATCTGCAAATTCTTAATGCACGAATAATCACTGCTGATAACCAGATCAAAAGTATTACCCTTTCTGGTCATCTCTTGCGCATGCTGCTGCTGCTGTAGAAAGTAATCACCCAATAAATTCACAAAAGTCTTGCTAGTGAGCGGAGTGACCAACCCACAAGTTCCAGTCGATATTTGGGAAGTTAAAATTCCCCAATATAAGACAATCTGATTTACTGGCCCACTCTTTCTCTGTTCAGTTCATTATACTCATCAGATTCATTTGGCCTATAACACACTCTTTCTCTCAATTTTGCCCAGTGCTTCTGATTGACTCAACATTGCACTGTCCACCCATGTCAACTTGCTGCATTTCCTTAGATAGCATAACCCCTCCTTCCTTCCTATCCTGTACTGTACATATTGTACTCCCCAAATTTCAATTCTACATTCCTTATGTCTGTGTGACTCCACATCTCTGATATTTCAACAATATCTGCCTTTGATGTTCTGATCAGTACCTCAAATTCATCAAATTTATTTACCAAACTCCTAGCATTGGTGTACACACAAGTATACCTACACCTGTTCTTATTCTTAGCTACCCTAACACAGACCATGTATTTACTTGTTCCACAATGACTCCCAGCAGTCTCTGAATTCCCCCGCACTTTGTTTTCCAGCCTGCTGCTGATTCCAATAGAAGCAGTACAAGAATCACTTTCACCTCTGCCAGGGTCTGCTGTTAATCTATTAGTCCATGTATCTCTCCCCCCACTGAACACTGCCTCTATAGCATCAGAAAATATTCTTGCTAGGTGAGGTTAGACCCCCCCCCCCTTTGGGGGTCTATCTCACCTTGAGCTGAAATTTTTCAATTTCATGGTGAAATTGGACTAAGTATTGCCAGTTGGACATTACTATTTCTAAAGTTAAAATTTGCTTAAACAAAATAATCATTGTTTTGTTTTTTATTTAAATAACATTGCTTTTTGTTTCAGAAATCAAGGGATACCTACTTAGTAATGGGTAGCCCATCTTTCGCCTTGATAAGGGCAGTCATATAGTGAGGCATTGAGTCCACTAGTTCACGAAAGCATTCCACACATATTTCCTCCTGCCTGAACAGTTCCTTGTTGACATGACGGGTGTGTAGCTTAGTCCGGTTTCCACAAGATACACACTTTCCCATCCACTTGAAATAACTGGAGATGGGACTTGTCGGTCTCCAATCATGTAAAGACCAGTGCCAACGTTCGTCCACCCATTTGAGGTGTAGAGGCCTGTGTTGTGGTGTTAGCAATAGGACTCTCATTTGTTGCCAGCTCCCATAACCTATTGTGACTAATGATCGCCTGATGATTTTGGTGGAGACATTTCTGGGACCCCCTCTTCCTTGTTGAAGTCTGCATTGATTTGTGCCACTGTCGCTCTCCGGTTGGCTGAAACAATGTGAGACATGTCGACAGCAATGTTCGTTCACCACCTTTCTCTGCCCGAAGCACTGTCCATGATGAAATGGTATTAGTAATGGCCGCATGGTGCACGAAAGCCTATGGCTTATGCTGCACCAGCCAAAAAAAAAAAAAAAAAAATCCGAACAAAACAATGATAAAAACAAAAAAATAAAAAATAAATAATAGTAATTATACTGAAAGCAATATGGACAAAACTTGCTCTCTGCTTTATTTGTAGTGCTTTATATAAGAGAAATAATTATTCATATAATACTTTTTGTTTCTTACAATTAAATATTAAGTGTATCAATTTATTTGAGTGAGATTAGAACATTTATTATGCAAATATATTTTGAAAAACATGTCTGATAATTGATATTTCAGATAACTGAAATTCTACTCTATTACATTACTTGTTAGTATAAATTTATATAATCCGAATTCCCAAATCAGCTGATTTCTATCAATCATTCATGTACTTTGATATAGGGGTGGTTTATTGATAATTAAACTCTATAAAAAAGGTTGTTTGATGTTGAATAAGAAATTAGAAAATGCTCTTTGGGTAACTTTAATTTTCACACTATCCGGATGAAAGACATGATTGACTGGACTATTATTCTTCATTTGCATTATATCTGTTGAAAGTCATGCCAGTTTTGCAGAATACAAATCACAGCAATCATAAAACAAATAACCTTACCTGTAAAATATTAATCACCATGACAGCTGTTTGTGAAGCCCTAGGAGAGGCTGCATAAAAACAGTCCTGTAATGACTTTAGAAAGGGATTTTGCCTAGTATTCAATATTTATTGTGTGTAAATGAGAGGCTTGTATTAAAAAAGGGGGACATTTGTCTTTCAAGCAGTATGTGCCATAGGCTTGTAAAAATGTTTGCTATGTGATCCATTGACTGGATTCATATTTGATTTTATTGTTTAAACTGTCAACACAACAGGCCCTAAAGAAATAATCAATGATGGGAACTTTTGGTTCCATATTTATAAACATTGATTTAGCAAAGGGTTATGTGGTTGATACCGTTAACTGATATTCCAGTCCATCGTGTGGTAATTTGAAACCAAATAGAAGTGAAAATGGCCCAACTTTCCTGAAAAATTGGGCTCATTTCCCTGAATGAAGCCAAATGAGTATGCAAATAAATCCACAGGCAACTTTAGTGGTCCAAAAATGATGGGATGTAAGGACTTTATGACAGATGACTTCATGGATGGCAACATGGCATCACACTTTGCTTTGCATCTATTTGCATTTCTTCTGTCTGTGACTGCCTTAATAGAAAGGTTTGTATTTTTTGGCCTGTGTGTGTATTATCGCTGAATGTTTTTTTTCTGATTGGTTGGATCTATACTGTATCTTGTATAAACTGCTCATTAATAAAAAAAATTATATATCATAATTTTAAGTTTTGAATGGGGAGTGAACAGCGTTTTCGTGTAATATTTCTGTTTTAAACAGGATATTAGATATTTAGACAGAAATATGTAATATTTCTGTTCAAAACAAAAATATTACATACATATTAACCAGTGGTGGGATTCAAATAATTTAACAGCCAAGTTCGCTGCCCTAATGACTGTTCTAAGTATAAAAAACTATATACCGAAAGGTTGTTTATTATTTCATGCAGTTAATACTTAAATAAGAACAATAAAAGAGGTCCACAAAACTAGATTATGTTATAAGAAAGAGTTTTAAAATATTAATGAAAAAATATTAAATAATACCTGACAAAAAACAAAATTGTTATTTAAGATATTCTCATGTGGCTTCTTGATTGGCATCCTCACTTGCAAATTTTCTTCGCTTTTATCCGAGCATCATCGGCTGAGTGATTTATCCTTACCATCTTCACTGTAGGAGTAGGATCCCATTCCTTTAGAGGTAGGCCGATTAGACTAATAGTCATTGTGTTTGATATATTAGAAACAGTTGGGCGACTTCTCTTCTCTGAACATATGTTCATCTTTGAAAAACCCCTTTCTGCTTCTGCTGAACTTATAGCAATTGTTCTGACAATATTTTTAGCTCTTTGAACACTTTCAGGAATTGCATAATTCTGGGAATTTTTTAAAACATTTTCCACGAAATCTCGATAATCATTAATATCAATTTGGTAATTAAAAATTTCATTAAATACGAGCAATTGTTCTTCAGCTTCTTCAATAGTACTTCTTCAATATTCCAGTAATCTGGCTCCAAAAAATTGAGAAATTGTAATTTATTCCTATCTTGAAATTGGCTGCAACTTGCTTTTAAATGTTCACAATCCATTAGTCTTTTTTTCAAATTCGTTACAATGTTTTCTAAAAGTCTTTCCCGAGGCAGCCCGACAAATCAATGATTTTCTATAAATTTTATATTTTTGAAGGTTTCTAATTCATCAACTTTTTTTCGTATATACTCTTTTCCTTTCCAAGCATTTGAAATGCTTTAATAGATCTTATCACGAGTTTTTCAGCCTTTATTATGTCTATATTTCTTGCTTGCAGTGCATCTGAAAGAAGAGAAATTTCATTTAAAATATCAATCATCGATACCAAATCAGTTATAAAATATATATTTTCAAGACGGGCAGCCATACCTAAGTACTTGTATTTTTTATTTGAATAATAATAGTGATGTAGTGCTGGATAAGTGTGCCACACAGCTAGGGTTGAGCTTAACTATAAACAGCCCATCTTGGTCCCAAAACTCTTCCAATCTTTATAATTTCAATTCCAAGTTGTTCGGATATTTTGGAAAGTTCAATTTGGATTTTATTGGATTGATGAAAAATAGTATATATCTTATCAATAAATGTTTTAAAATGATTTACTTGCTTTATTTCCTTTATCGAATCATCTAAAACAAGATGGAGGCGATGATTTAAACAGTGCCATATTATTATGTTTGGAAACTCTTTTGCAATCCTAGTGCTCACTCCAGATTTTCTCCCAAGCATAACGCTGGCACCATCGCAGCAAAATCCTATTAAATTTTTTTCTAGGTAATTCTTAGTAAGCCCAGCATTATTTAAACTTCCCATAACTGAAGAACATATTGTCTCTACATCTTGTTTTTCCAATTGAACTAGTTCAACAAAAATTGTTGGTGATGTAACTGAAACCTCAACTTTTAAGAAAAGTATAATAACTGGTTTGCAGGATATCGTTGAAGCTTCATCAATAATCAAACATATTTTCGGATTATTTTCAATAATTTTAATAAATATTTCTTTTTTAATTTCCTTTGCAATGAAATCAACTACTTTCACAGCAGTTTTACGAGAATGTAATCCTATTCCCATATCTAATCCATTTTTAATTTGCACTTCTATCTCATCTTCTATTTCTGAAAACAGTTTACATCTTTTTGCCAGGCTGTAAACTGTATTAAATACTCTACAAGTAGCACTTAAATATTTTTCATTCATCATATCTATTACTTTTGTTATTGAATCCTGCTCACATTGTTTTAAGTTCTCTTTACAAATGTTATGAGCTTTTGATGAAAAATGTTTAATTTTTTTAATTAGAGAAGCTTGTTGTACCTCCTTAATTTTCCCTGATGCCTCAATCTGAAAACATTTCCAATTCTTTTGACACATGAACACTTTTTTCTCTTTTATAAAGTCATATTTTGCACAATACTCGCAACTTAACTTTTTGTTAAAAATTACCAGTCTGTCATATTTTTCTTTAAAATTGTTATATTGTTGCACTGTCCAGCATTCAGGAAGATTATTTTAAATTTTGGAGTTATCATTTTTTATTTCAATAATTGATGTGCTGCTTTCTTCAAGTTGGAGTGGTTGTGCGTGTGACTGTTTTGTACCGTCCAAGGCCAGTTCTGATACAACAAATTCTGATTTTGGTTTCTTATTGAAAAAATCTGTCAAACTCTGTTGCCTTTTCATCCTTTTAAGGGCTACTGCAAAAAATTTAAATGTTTTATTTTAATATATTATAGAGCAGGAGTGGGTATGTGCCTATATATTTGAATATTTTTACTGGTTTTGTCCACGTGTGGTCATATCATAAACTTTTATAAACAAAGCACCGTGCTTATACCATTGATAAATATCAGTCAGAACATACATTTTCTTCATTTTATCGATACTAAACGAAAATTTCTTGCTGAATTAATAAATGGCATAGGCTATGCAGATTAAATACGATAGAATAATGTATACGACAAACCTGTTTGTCACGGGAAGGTTGTGATAAAAACATCTTAATTACCATGTGCACACTGGCATAAGGATTCCAACATGGAAGAACATTCTTCCATGGCTTCCGAAATGGGTGATAAGATAACCTATTCCTATTGTTTTTATTGATTGGGAAACACCAACGCACTCATAATATCTCGTGTGAATTTAGGGCGTAACACAAAGCTGAAACAAATGACAGTGTATCACCCCCTGGTTGTTTGGCACTTTTTCTATTTATGGTATATGTTTTTTTATTTAAGTAACAAATGCGAGGGAATAAAAATGTAGTATTTCATCAAAGGTATAATGAGTTTTATAAAATGAATAGATAAACATTACAAGCATAGTTCCGTCTAATTTTTTCCACCTATGGACAGAATGAACATTACTACAGGCACTTGGAATACCCTGTTGCGTAGATGAACGTTAAAAAAGAGTAAGGAATGTAAATTGGTGATTTCCACATTGGGTGGCTGCCCTGGAGCCCACCTTAGAGAAAACCCTGATCACAAGTGCCATTTTAACATCCGGTGCGAACCGGCTGAGTCCTACCACTGATATTAACCATACGAAGGCACCAAGTTTGTGATGCAAGTAAGGTATGGAATGTTAGCTTAAGTAATATATCATTCTTTCATTTTGTTTTGGATTTTAATGAAGGCTATATTAATATAGCCTTCATTAAAATCCAGGCCATATTTGCACCAGATATTGATTATAATGCAAAAATAATACAGGTGTGTAAAATTTTATTATTATTATTTCTGAAATTGGTATTTTAATAAATAGAATTTGACTCTTCATAAAAAAAAAAAAAAAATTTTTTTTTCCAAAATTATTTTCACAACTTTTATTTCTCAAGCACAATTCATATGAAAATAGTATGGATCACTGTATTGTTTGTTTTTAAATGAACTATTTTATTATTTTTATGCTGTGTTTGGACGGTAATTATTTATTACTACACTGGTGTGAAAAATTTAAGGACCAGTCAGGTTTTCCCCCGTAGTTTCTCACAGGAGTGGCCTGGATATGCGAAAAGCATACCAAAGGAACCTCGTGAGGTACAGAAATGATGAAGGAAACAACACTGACATAACAATGGAAACAAAATGGTACAGAGGAACTTTATTCAAAAATGGCAACATAGCCCTGGATGCCATAATACAGATGCATCACTGCCAAAGATAGAACAAAGGGTAGAAGTGGTCCTCAGTAGGAGATATGCCCCCCCCCCTAATGTTGATGCAAGCTTTGCACTGCCTGTCAATACTTAGAACAATATTGTTGATAAGTTCTTGCGGTAATATTGTCCATTCCTCTGTCAATGCAGTCTTCAGCTGGTGAACATTTTCTGGTGAGTGTGGGCGTACCGCTAGGCATCTCCCCAGAGCGTCCCATATGTGTTCAGTGGGATTTAGATCGGGTGGAACAGGCAGGCCAATCCATGCGAGCAATGTCCTCACTTTCCAAAAGCATATCAACAGCTGCAGTGCGATGGGATATGACGTTATCATCCATAAACATGAACTCGGGGCCAATGGCACTTCGGAACAGACACACATGGGGAAGGATTACCTCAGTACGGTGGCATGCACTGGTTACGTTACTACCTTCCAGTATCTGGAATTGTGTATGTCCATCCAAGATAATGCCTCCCCAGACGAGAACACCTCAACCGCCATATCGATCCCTTTCAGTGATGTTTGCCGGGTGATACCGTGTGCCAACCTCTTGCCAAATTAGCTGATGTCTAGAATCACTGCTGAGACTGAATCTACTTTCATCAGTAAAGAGTACCCTTAAGTAAAGATTTTGTGGTTTTATTCTTTAGAAATAGTGTTGGTCCTTAAGTTTTGTACACCAGTGTATATCCATTGCTAGAGGATATTACATCAATTTGTTTAATATCATTTTAGATGTCAGGCAACACGGGTATTTCAGCTTTCCCTGATGGCGATAATTTATTCAGTTGGACTGGCACAATTAATGGTGCGGATGGAACTGTAAGTCTTATTTATAATTAACTTTGGTAAACTGAGAGATTTTCATTTGAATGAAAATAAGTGGTAAATTTTAGCATAATTTATTTGATGATTGAAAGACTTTTCTAAGCATTTATTCATTTTGTTGCCTCTGTTAGATGTGAAATTGAAATTAATTTGTGCTCTATTATTATTTTATGCAATAAAGAAATGTTCAAATTCTGCTGCCATTTACTGAGATTTTGATATAGCATATACGGGAGGTTTCTATGTAGCTTGTAGCAGTGTAAACAGTATCAGAAGAGGCTTATAAACTATAATTTATAGCACTATATACTTGTTTAATAACTTAACTTTATCACTTATTACGTAACAAACAACATTGATATTCATAGGGCTTTTAGTAGCTTTGATTTAGCATAGATATAGTATTGCAAAAAGCTTGCTCGAGGGTTCAAATCGCATAAGTTGGCGATAGATAGTTAAATTTATTGTCTATTATAACTACTTAGAATTTACAAGTGTGACGTTATAGCATAATGCATATACCTTACTTGGTAGGAGATACAAAATACATATACCATATTCATGATATTGAAACATATATATATATATATATATATATATATATATATATATATATATATTCAATAACATTAACTTCATAGCATAACCAGTGCGTTATTAGGCCTAGTGTTATTACTGCATTAGGATATAAGTTTAGTGTAGTATTTTTTAATTATGTTGAAATTGAACCGAAATCGTGCCTCAGCAAAGCAAAAGGCTCAAAATAGTGGGAGAACTGAGGGGAGATGTTGTCCTCTGAATCAGTCTTAAGACTTAATCAGTCTTATAATGTTCTGCTTGTTTAATGTTGCAGAGCTAGCAGGAACGGGACATGATAATGCCAAGCGGTGTGTGTGTGTTCGACGTAAAAAGTGTGAGGGTGTTAGGCCCTAACTCAGTTTTATGGGCCTTTATGTGAGAGCTTGAAGAACAGGATGGATGCCCGTAAAGGCCTTTAAATTGTGGGAGACCATCGCGCTCTGAGCTGGCCACATCAATAACATAGCTTTCAGTTTATCATTAGGCAACATAGTGGCAATCCCCAAGGCAGAATGTGCTGGTCCCCAAGCATGCAAGAAGGAGGTTGTTGGTGACTATTGTCAGGTAAATGGAAATATATTGTGCAAAAAGAATAGGTGGAATAGGACTAGAGTATGTCTGTCAGGGGCAAAAGTTGATGTTGTAAAGCCAAAGTCATTTTAAGGGCACAAAGGTTGTACACATTGGCACAAATGACATTAAGAGTAGGAGATCTATGGATTTACTTAACAAGTTCAGGTCAATGTTGAAAAAGTCAGATATCAGGGTTAAATTTGAAAGTGTCTGCTATTCTGCCTAGACATGATAGGAGGAGTGTATGATGAGAGCCTTGTCAGTCAATTTGTCCCTGGAGAGATTGTGGGTTTGAATTTTTCTGTGTAGTCTGTGCTAGTTAACAAGAGAGATTGCTTCTACAGGGATGGAATACCCTTAAATACAAGGGGTGCAAGAATATTTGCTGATGCTGCTACTAGTTTGGGGGGGGGGAGAGAATTACAGACTAATAGATTAACAGTAGCTGCAGGCAGAGGTGAAAGTGATTCTCCATTGGAATGAGCAGCATCCTGGAAAGTAAGGTGCTAGGTATTGCAAGAACTGATGGCAGTCATCATGGAACAAGTAAATACGTGGGCTATGATAGGGTAACTAAGAGTAAGAACGGGTGCATGTATACCAATGCTAGGAGTATAGTAAATAAATTTGATGAATTTGAAGTGTTGGTCAAGACATCGAATCAAAGGTAGATGTTAGAGATGTGGTGTCACACAGATATAACAAATGCATGCAGAATTTGAAGTTTGGGAATACAATGTGTACAGAAAGGATAGACAGGGTAGAAATGGAGGATGGGTTATGCTGTTAGTTAAGAAACAAAATCTAAGGAAGTGCATCCAGTTGACATGGGTGAACTGTGCATTGTTGAGTTAGTTTGGTGTGACATAAGCTAGGTAAGCAAAGTTGAGAGTAGGAGTGTGTTATAGGCCTATTGACTATGATGAGTACAACGAACAACTGTACAGAGAAATAGTGGGCCAGTAAAACAGAATGTCTTATAATGGGGAATTTTAACTTACTAGATGTTGACTGGAAACTTGTGAGTTGATCGCTTGCACATTAGCAAGACTTGTGGATTTATTGGATGATTCTTTTCTTCATCGGCATGTTTGAGAAGTAACCAGAGGGAGAAATACTCTTGATCTGATTATCAGTAGTGATTATTCATGCATTAAGAATCTACGGATAAAGGAACCACTAGATGGCAGTGATCACAGTTAACTGATGTGGGATTTACCTAAGGATGTATTAACCATCAGGGGTAAAGGGAAGGGTTTTTGATTTTGTAAGGTGACTGTAGTGGTATCAGACAGTTTTAAATTCTATGCAGTGGGACCAGCTGATGATGTTATCAACAGCAAATTCCAATTATTAAGCAATCAAGGAATTAATCTTAGAATTTACTAAGCTTTTCTTACCAACTGAGAAATACTCTTCAAGGTTTAGGCCCAAATGGATATCAGTTAAACTGAGACGACTCATAGCAGAGAAGAAAAATACATAGGATGCATATAAATTATCAGATGAGACAGAAGCTTATGGTAGATGTAAGGTAGTCTGCAATTGAGTTACGAAGTACGTTAGACGAGCAAAGGCAGATTATGAGAAATATTTGGCCATCAATGTAAAGAAAAACAACAAAGACCTTTTTACTTATGTAAACTCTAGAAGGAAGGGGATGAATCAGATTAGTCCACTTGATATTGATGGTCTGACTGCTGATGATCCTACTTGGGTAGCTGACAAATTAAATGAGTATTTTGCATTTACCATCACACATGAGGAATTCTGTAGGGAAGTGGAGGCCAGAAGTTTATCAAACTCTAATAGGGAGTTAAATGATTTTGTAATAACCTAGAGTAATGTGAGGAGAAATTGTTGAAGTTAAACATAATAAAGGCACCTTGGTGAATGGAATCTATCCAGTTATATTAAAGGAAGTAAGCAAATCCTTAGCCGTAATTATGAGAGCATCCTTGGATTCAGGGGAAGATCCCCACGGAATAGAGATGTGTCAATGTATCCCAATTCACAAAGGGGGGGAGATCAAAGGGTGACACAGGTAATTACAGAGCTGTTAGTTTAACTTCCGTTCTGGGGAAAATAATGGAATCACTGGTTAAAGAAGCTTTTTAGATCATGTAGACAACACTGCAATTATAGTTAGACACAGCATGGGTTTGTTAGGGGGAAATCTTGTCTGAACAATTTGATTGAATGCTACAATATGGTCACAAAGGAACTGGATGCAAAAGGTAATTTTGATATCATATACAGGCATACCTCGGTTAACGTTACCTCTGATAACGAAGCTTCGATATAACGAAGTCGGCAATTTCAAGCCCCATTTAACATAAAAAAATATTCCAGTTTAATCACCTGAAATCTAAACAAACTGAAGAAATTACTGAAACCTTTGGGGATTCTCTTGATTGGTTCGAGAAATTTAAAAAAAGGGCCAGAATTTATAGTGTAAAATTAACAGGAGAAGCTGAAAATAAGTTTCCAGAAAAACTAAAGGAAATAATTGAACGTGAAAATTTTCCACCAAATTTGGTGTTCAGTGTTGACGAAAGTGGTTTGTTCTGGAAACGGCTACCAACAAAAAGCTTCATTTCTATTGAAGAAAAATCAGCTGCTGAGTTCAAAGCAGCAAAAGACCGTTTAACGTTACTCTTTGGATCAAATGCCTCTGGCGATTATAAATTAAAATTGTTATTAGTTTACCATTCAGAAAATCTGAGGGCGTTAAAAGGTAACATAAAAATGAATTTACCTGTAATATGGAAAGCAAATAGAAAAGCGTGGGTTACCAAGGAGTTATTTACTGATTGGTTTGTTAACCACTTTTGTCCTGAAGTAAAACGGTATTGTCAAAAAAACAACTTTGAAGAAAAAGCTCTTTAGACAATGCTCCGGGACATCCTACTGATCTTAACACGTTGGACACATGCATTCCTGTCAAAGTTATGTTTCTTCCAGCAAACACAACTTCCCTGATTCAACCATTGAATCAGGGAGTAATAGCATCATTTAAAGCTTATTATCTGCGTCGAACATTAAGCAATTTAACTGAACTAGAGGATAAATAGGAAATGACAGTTAAAACTTTTTGGAAAAATGAGACCATTAAAAACGCAATTGAAAACATTGATAGTTCTTGGAAAGAAGTCACTAAGAAATGCTTAAATGGAGTTTGGCGCAAAATATGGCCAGAAGTTGTACTAGAAGAAGAAAATAACATCCAAGAAATTAGAAATGAAGTTATCCAGATGGCTCAATCAATAGGTTTCGAAAACGTCGATGAAGAGGATGTTAGAAATTTATTGAATGCAGAAGATGATGGTTTTTCAGTGGAAGATTTAGAAAACCTTGTTAGCAACGAAGACAAAGATAATGAAGACGAAGTTAAAGAAGTTCCTGCCGAAAAAGTGTTAACAACCAAAGATTTAAAAAGGTGCTTAAATGACATTGAAAACGCTTTAAATTTTTTTAGTGAAAATGATCCTGATTTAGGAAGAAGTTTTATTGTTAAGCGATCAGTGTTAAATGCAATAACTCCGTATAGGCAATTGTTAAATGAAAGAGAAAAAAAGCATAAGCAATCAACTTTAGACTCATATTTTAAAATGTGATTTCACTTTATATGTAAGTTGACTGTTTATTTAATAAAACTTTTCTTTGTTCGAAAAAAAAGCTTTTCATTTTCTTTACGTAGGAACGTATTCCTATTCTGGCCATAGTATTTTTACCTCTGAAAACGAAGTTTCGCTTAACGAAGTAATTTCGTGGAACGCATCCTATTCGTTATTCGAGGATTTCAGCTCTCGATACTGTTGCACATGGAAGACTGCTGTACAAATTGGATCAGTATGGCATTAATGACAAGTTGCTTCTATGGATAAAGGAATGATTGAATGGGAGAAGACAGAGTGGTAATCAATGGTCACTGCTCTTCCTGGACTAATGCTATTAAAGGAGGGTTCAGGGTTGGGCCCATTGTTGTTTTCTGTACTTTCCAATGATATTGATGAAGTATATCAGGCTTAATGTCCAAGTTTGCAGACAATACAAAGGTTGGTAGGGATGTTAATGACAGTAAGTACTGCAACAGCAGTGTTCTCCCCAGGATCTATTGAATGGGTGCACCACCTGGTAAATTTAACTGACCACTTGGCTAAAATTTAAACGATTCTTACAGTACCATATGGTACTGCTCACTGATCTCTATCAATATTAATCCGAACATACTATGCAATTGAGGTTAATACGACAGGAGCGTGTAAAGTTAAATTATTATGAAATTAATTTTTGCTCTGGATCACTTAAGTCACATTTATAAATAACATATCAAGGGTCAACTCTCGAATTATGCGTGAAACAACACTTTGCTTTAGTCTGCTCATCGTGTGCAAACACATTGGAATTGGCATTTCATGCTGTCAATGAAGGCCATGTATTCCTATTTAATGAAGCAGAAATCTTAAACATACAACATAATTACTTAAAATTATTGATCACTGAGACCCTTGAAATGAAACTTCATTCAGATTCTATCAATGTGCTCCATCCTTACCTAATTTCGGATTTCTGTTTTTTTTTTTTTTTTTTATGCATACACCAATACAAATTATCTCTCCATGTAAGAACTTAACACATACACACCTTGCGTTATTTCTGTCCTGTGATCAAGGCAAATAGTCAAAGCGTTGTCTGCTTAAGGAGGAAAATAGTGAATTTCGTTTAAATTATAGGTTTAGCCAAATTTTATCGTGATTTTAAATTATTCTTGTATACTGTTTTTCAATTTTAATTATTCTGACAGAATGTCTTCTCGCACTCGTGGGTTTTCCTGAGTTGATTTGATGTCTTTCAGGGTTGGGTTGGCTTTCGGCTTTCGATTCCATTGTGTGTCGGATCGGGCATGTCTCTGAGTGAGAGAATTCGTTAAAATCATTTTATCCGTTTATTTTATTTTATTCATTTGCATTTGGAGAGCATTGAGTGGAAGCATTCTATGCAAAAGATTGAGGTAATGTCTTACTCTTAAATATATTGTTACATCATAGAAGTTATTGAGCCTTAGTAGCTTTGCATTTTTTACAAATTTATCAATAACAGAAAATTTTATAATATTGGGAAGTATTACACTTCCCCACTCAGCTACTTCATAATGCCACCTGGCTGACAAAATTTTTTGGTGAGAGCACTGAACAGGATCTAGAAAAGGATCTAGTAGATGTGCTGTGAGAGGTGGAAACTAAAGTTTAACTTTGACAAATGCAAAGTACTGCATATAAGGGTTGCCAGGTCCTATGTTTTTTTGGTTGATTTTACTGTTTACGTTTTTAATTTGCCTGCAAGTAGGTTTCTTCTTTTTCTTTTTACAATGAAAATCATGTTTTAAACTTCCCGGTAAATATAGTTAAAAGTCGGTTGCTAAATTGTTAGCTGTTGTTGAAAGGGCTGATGAAACAGTTATTTCTATATCTGAAATGTTGTTAGAAAAGCTTGAGGCTTTTCACCCTAACCCAAAATATATTTCTGCCTACAGTGCTGATAACGGAAATGTAAATTTTGGAAAATATCACTATGTTTTTCAGTTGTTAAGGGCAAGTAATGCCGATATTGTTAAAGCTAATTGTGGTAACCATGCATAATGCCATGAAACATGCTTGTGACAGTTTTGAAGTAGATATAGAAAACATTGTACTAAAACTTCACAATTTTTTGACTTTGTGGAGCTGGACTGGTCTGAATGTCGTTGGTACGCCATGTACCAACGACATGGTTGTCCTTAACAACAGCTGTCAAAAGATTACTTCAAAACTGGCCTGCTATTTCCAAAGTATTGATGATTGCCCCAATTTTTCTCCAAATTATTTCAAAGTGAGGATACAGATTAAAAAATAAAATTGCAAATGGTTTTTAATTTTTTTTGTCAATGTTGGAGAATTGTTTGATGTTACTACTAAAATTCTTGAGAAAAGTGACTTGAGTATTATGGATTCATACAAATCAATGACAATGATCAGAAATAAAATAAATCAAAGAATCCAGGATCAATACTTTGATCCTGGATCAAAGTACAGAAATTTCTCAAAGCAATTTTTGAAAAAGTTACCACGATGCAAACAGAAAAGGATTGTTGATGAATCTATGACTTCGGTGAGGAAAATAAGTGTTCTAAGTTAATAAACTTTTCTCTGGAAACAGAAGAAATTAAGTATCAAGATTTTGAAATGGCAATTGATATTTTTCAACTCTAAGAATGTGTAAATCTGGATGAGTTGTATGAAGAGTTTTGTGAGAATAGGTTAAAGTTTCTGTAAAGTGTTGAGCACAGGAAGTGATGTGCACAAGCAGCTTGATTTTTTTCCCAAAGTTCCTAAAGAAAATGTACCCATATTAGTAGAAGAGTAGAATATTTGTTAAATATTCCTGGCCCAAATGCTGTAGTAGAAAGGGTGTTTTTGTTAATGAAATTTAAGTGAGAGGTCAGAAACAGAAGTCACCAAGAATTAATTGAGTCAGAGTTGCAGATTGTAATGAATTTCTCTTTTACCTGTAGAGTTCCTTCAGTATGTAAAACAGGATAAACAATTGTTAAAAAGGAAAAAATGTCAAAATAAGTACAATTAAAATATTAGACAATTTGAATTTTCTTGTATTTATTAAAACTAATTTTATTGACAAAAAAAATTTTTTTTTTTTTAGGATAATCTGACAACCCTAGAGTACCGTACCAACTTGTGAGGTACTACACTCAGGGTAGTGGAGAATGAAAATGACCTCTGAGTAATTTTGCAATTAGATATGAAGTTTTCTGAGCATTGCAGACATATTGCCATAACAACTCATAGGGTATTGTCAATGATATACAGGAATTTTTATGGCAGTGAAAAGGAGGTGGTTATCCCTTTGTACAAGGCAATGGTCAGGCCTCATTTTAAGAAGAATGTAGAGCTGCTGGAATGAGTACAGAGAGGGCAATGAGTTTGTTGAGTGGAACAGAGAGTTAGTTACCAAGAAAGGCTTAAGTTCTGCACATTGCAGTTTCTGGAGACTAGGCACCTGCGAGGTGTATAAGGATTTGAATGGGCTGAGCAAGCTCATTGCTGATGGGATTCTTCCTCTTGCTCAAATTTCTCACTTTGAA
This sequence comes from Mastigoproctus giganteus, assembly GCF_048544385.1. NCBI lineage: Eukaryota > Metazoa > Arthropoda > Arachnida > Uropygi > Thelyphonidae > Mastigoproctus > Mastigoproctus giganteus. The sequence goes on from NC_143581.1 coordinate 36,904,356, forward strand.
AGGCAGTTGCAGAATAGATGTGCAGAAATTTGCATTTAGCAAGTGGATGGCTGATTGTTGGAACAAACTTCCATCTGCAATTGTGGAAGTCGATAGCTTAAATATAAATTTAAGGAGGAACTGGACCAGCATTTGGAGCAAATGAATAGGTAAAATGGGAATTTTTTTTTTTTTTTTTTGGTTGATGCTGCATAAGCTTGTTTTATGGCATCATATGTGTCAAATGAGTTTTGTCCTGTGTTAAAAATTTATAGTGCATTTGCTTTTAGTCATAGACATTTCAGAGAAATTGCTTTTTTTTTTTTTTTTTTTTTTTTGCATATACAGTGGTACCTTGGTTTGCGAGCATAATTCGTTCCGGAAACGTGCTCGTAATCCAAAGCACTCGTATATCAAAGCGAATTTCCCCATAAGAAATAATGGAAACCCAGATGATTTGTTCCAAAACTCAAAAATATTCATATACTGTAAAAATGATTAATACAAAATACATACCTTTTTATATTTTTAATATTTAAATTTAATATACATAAAGCAATCGAATTTATTAATTATTGGGTAGGACGACTTTCACTGTCTCTAACGGAATCACTGCTATCTGTTGATTTTTTCTTTTTGTGCGACTTTAACAAGGAATTTTTCCAATGACACTTGCTTTTGCCTCCTTTTGAGGATTTCACGGAAATCAGATTCATCGCTCGCACTATTACAAAACGAGGAGGCACGCTTGATACACATAAACAAAGCTGCACGCGTGTAGCCCGGTGGGCCGGAGGCCGGTGTGATTTTGGCCATAAACCGTAGTATGAGGCCACTATAAATTTTCCCGGGTAAGAATTTTTGACCCAGTCCGCCTCTGTTTATCGATATTGCTTTTTTTTTTTTTTTCTCTCTGAATCTGCAGTGTCTTCGCCAGGATGCTTTCTTTTCAAACCTTTTAATTATTTTACTCATTTTTAGGGAATAAAGCACAATTACAAAACGAGGAGGCACGCTTGATACACATAAACAAAGCTGCGCGTGTAGCAACTGAATAAACAACACCGTAAAGGCCGAGATACACTATTAACACCTTACATTTTACTAAAGCACATTTCTAGGGGTTACTACCATAAAACAATAAAAACAATTTCCAGTTGCGTTTCTGCGAGTGAATCTGTTATAAACTGGTAGTAAACTCGATCTAATTGCTTTTGCGATTATACCGATAGCTGGAATTGTGTTGGTTTTTACGTTATTATGGTGAAATGTGTTTCCCCTTCACTGATATAAAAAACCATAAATACATTTTCAAAATCTTCTCTTCATTCCTATCGGGTTGCGTTCGGTTGGGGGTGATTCTGCGTTCGACTGCCATTTCTTGTAAACACAAAGGCTAATTGTGCATAAGCGAATTCGGCTCGTGTTATATAAGATATCGTTCCCCTATTTATAAATTGTGTATGATCGAATTCGTGTAGTGTAAACACGTATTATACGAGGACTGACTGTACTCGTATTGCAAGACCTCGCTCGTTTATCAAGTTAAAATTTATTAAAAATTTTTGCTCGTCTTGCAAAACACTCGCATACCAAGTTACTCGTAATCCAAGGTACCACTGTACATACAATCAACTTTCTTCTTGGTTACAGTAATCTCCTTCAGAACTTGTTTTATTTTCCTGAGTAAAAATTTGATTGTGCACACCCTGTTGTAAATTATATCTTAAGATATAATTTACAACATATGTATGCCATACCCAAAAATTTCATTACTTCATACAGCATGCCCCCCTCCACTGTTTCTTACTATTGAAAACACCATGAATTGTCAAACTAATAGAGTAAGCCTATCTGTGAAAAGATCTAAACCTCCCAAACACTTCCTAGTTCATTTCACAAATATACGTGGTCTAAATTCTAATCTCAGCGATGACCATTTCCACTTGTAGTCTGCCAAACCCCATGTACTTTTTCTGACAGAAAAAGTACATGGGGTTTTGCCAGGCTGTCCCTGGGTATCATAATTCATTTAGCATATAGATAAAAATTAACTGCGTAAAGAAATTTAAAAGCTTTTAATTATCACCAGACTGTTGGTATTATGGTTTGAGCTTTAATTGATATTGACTGCTTTGGGAAGTTAATGGTAACATGCAAGGTAAACACTGATATTTCTCATCATGCAATTTGAGTATATGGCAATAACCCTTGTTTGTTTAATATATTACACCCCCTAAAAAAAAAAGCTAAGTGCCTAGGTTTTGAAACAAATTTGTGAAGACCTTTATCATTTTAACATTGTCTAAAAGGTATGTTGCACAGGAAATGAAAGGAGGCATTAATCATAAGTTCTCTCCAGTTTTATTTTGAAAATCAGTATTCTCATCTGAATACAAAATGGAAGAACCTGATGTAGAGAGGCAAAACAGATCTAATCCAGCTCTCTGCTCTTAGAGGAAGGGATGTTGGTGGAATTTTCATTGAACTTCTCTTTTCACAAAAGATAGGTTGACCAATAGGTGATGACTTCCCAACGGCTTAATAAATACTAAATGCAATACAGTGCAGTATAAATATAAAACATGGAATAAACGTTGCTACTAGTCATGCCAATAAGTCAGATAAGTGAATGTAAATCAGTCTTTTCACCTTATAAAACTTAAGTTCCAAGCAAATTGCACAGATCCCACAGATTATAAAACTTTCTCCCTTCAACTAATTTTTTATTATCTTTAAAAATTGTATATCATCCTATTTAATTTTCCTATTTAACTCAACCAATTAGTTATTTTTCTCACAATTCTAGTGACTGTCTTTAACCAAAAACTAAGTTTTTTCTAAATATGACTGAAATTGTTTATTGGATCATTCCACTAGGCAGTTGCCATGACTCACTCCCTTTAATCTTTTAGAATTAAGGGAGTCATGGCCTACAACTAAGAGAACCTTGAACTGTTTTTGTTATCCAGAGGTCTCTGGTGGGTTTACAAAATGATAGAGAAACTGAGCTATTGTAAATTAGTCTTGGCTCAGTTGCTATTGTAGTTTTGTGGAAGTTGGTTGGAACAGTGGTTTTAAGTACTTTATATTTTTATTATACAGAGTGAACTGAAATTTTGTACATACACTTTAACAATCCAAAATTTGTGAATTGGATTGCTGATTTGTATTTTCTTTTTATATATATATATTAATGGTAACAAGTTTGGATGAGAGAAAGGAAATTCTTAAATGGTACTAGAAATTCAACAATGTTATAGAGGTAAGTGTGTGTGGAAAAGGTTACCTGCTCATCTAATAGTAACTTGTCTGCCTGGGTGATAAAGTTAAGAATGCAGAACTGTACATAATATCATTAAGACAAACAGTAGGAGGAAAAAGACAAGTATCAAAAATTGTCTTGAATTGTTTTCAGATATGGCATTTTTTCAACAGGATAATGCACCTCTACATTTTGATACTGTTCTCTGCAACTAAATGGATAGGGAATTTCACGAACAATGAATAGGTAGCACCAATAATGTTGGAGGATCTGTGGAATGCAGCAGTGTTTAAAAAAAAAAAAATTATTTGTTAATTCTTTTAAACTTATAAAAAATTGTCATTTATACTAACTGCTTTACATCTTTCTTACAGCATATGTCGAGGAAGCGTTGTAGTTATATGAGGGGGAGGCTCTAAAAAAGATTTCTATTCACATAGTTGTGAGAAAGATGATTATTTATTTATTTTTCCTCTTTTTTATTCATTATTTATTTTTTTTTTTGTTTGATACCTTATCTCTATAGCAACCAAAATTTATTTGGTTTTAATCTGACAGTTCATATGTTCATATTTTTTTCTTGGCAGTGCTGAATGACATGGATAAAGTGGAATACAGATCAGTGATTCGGTTCCCCTTTCTACAAGGGAAAATGCCAAAAAATATCTACAGAGAAATGATTGCTGCTCATTAAGACTGCCTAGGTTACAGTGTTGCTCCATATTGGTGTAAACAGTTCAAATGTGGAAGAACCTCAGTGTGGTGAAGAAATCCCAGGATGCCCAGCAACTTCTGTAACAGGAAAGTGTTGCAAAAATTGATACTGGAAGATTGCCATATTAGCATCAAAGAACTAGCTGCAGAGCTGTGAATTGGTGTATGGTTTGTGGAAAACATCCATCAACAGTTGTACATGAGTAAAGAGTCTGCTAGATAGGTTCCCGGACTTCTGACCCCTTATCAGAAGAAAAGGACACAATTTGCACCTGGAATGTTGTCGATGTGCCGGGAAAAGTAGGATTTTCACACCATGGATGAAATTTGGATCCATTACTATGATCCTGAAGCTAAACAAATGTCAAAACAATAAAGCATGCAGAATCATCTCCCCCCCCCCCCAACTTGGTTGCAAAGGTTCTAGCAAAGTGATGCTGTCAGCATTTTGAGGAGGCAGTGATTCTGCATGCTTCCATTGTTTTGACTTTTTTTTGCATGGTGTAATACTAATAGATTACCTTCAAAAGGGCTGTACTGTGACAGTCCTCCTCATAAAGCTATGTGCTGCTATAAAAGAAAAAAAAGATGGGGAAAACTATTGAAAGGCGTGTCTGCTCAATGATTATTCCCTTGCATGTGCAGTGAGATGTGCCCATGAATGAGGGTTTGAAATATTGCCACATCCTGCTTATTTTCACGATCCTACACCCTCAGATTTCTTCTTTCCTGCCCTGAAGTCCTTTCTTCATGGAAAACACTTCTGATGATGATGTGGTGATTTTTGCTGCCAAGTCATAATTTGAAGGAGAGTGAGAAGAGGATTTCTACAAAAGTGGCCTGTAGAAGGGTACTGAGAGGCAGCAAAAATATCATTTTGTCTGGTTACGTTGAAAAAGTTATTACGTGGTTTGTTTCAACCTTCTATCACAGCTACTGGGTGAATACAAATCTTTTTTGAAACCCCCCGCTTCTCGTACTTGCTAAACTTTTTTTTATTTTTTTTTAATCAGAAAGAGAATAAATATACATTTTCAAACCCATGCAGGATAATATTTATTTGATTAGAAATGGTTGTAATTTGGTCAACCTACATTTATATATATATATATATATATATATGTGTGTGGGAGTTATTTCCTAAGTGTATTTGAAAGTATTTACAGTATATTTGAAAATAATGGTATTTTCAAATATACTGTAAATTTAGTTAATATCCAGTTCAATTAATTTTTGTTGAACATTAACTTTTTTTTCTCCCCCATCTAGGTTTATGAAGGATATTCATATAAACTCCATCTTGAGTTTCCTCCAAACTACCCTTATACTGCACCTGTTGTGCGTTTCACTACACCTTGCTTTCATCCAAATGTTGATGACCATGGAAATATATGCTTAGATATTCTAAAAGACAAATGGACAGCCCTTTACGATATAAGATCGATTTTACTCTCAATACAGTCTTTATTAGGAGGTATGTATGGTATCATATTTGTAATCAACATTTTGATGTTTGTTCACACCGTAATTCAAGATTAAAATAATTTGCTGACTTTTGAAAGCCTCTGGGAAATTGTGCATGATATCTATTTATTATAATAAAGAATGCAAATAGTATGTAAATTATCCAGCGGATCTCTTATATTTGGCAAGGAGTTATTATAAACAATGTGTAATAATTGTTAATTCTTAAAACTTCTCACTTTTGTTCTAATTTCTCCTCACTTCAATTTCTTCTGATTACGAATGGCACAATGAATTTAAATCTAAATAGTTGATCTGAAAGAACTACACCTGTGTAAAGTTTTTTTTTCAAATGTGCAAGTGCAAATTCCACTCCGGCGATTTTTCCACTTCTTTGGTGAGTGTGATAGTGTAACAGCAAGGCTACAATTTCTGGAGAGGCAGAAGAGAAAACATGAAATGTTTTCTCTTCTGCTTCTCCAGAAATTGTATCTCCCTGGCACAAATACCATGTATTTGTGCCAGGGTTAAAAATGTAATCATCATGTGTATTGTTAAAATGATTAATTGTAAATCTGACTTACATGGTTGCACCACAGTATAAACAGGACTTGTTGTTATTTTGTTGTAAAGATTATTTATTTATTTAAAAATTAAACCAGTTTGGTTCCAAATGCCACTGACCAGTCTCAGCTGTCAGTGCAAGATCACTCTGGAAAACTACTCTGAATTGGAAATAGTCTAATAAACAGAGAATAAATTTGTGTTACAGCAGAGTTTTGTAACCCATGTAGTCAAATGAATTATTACTGCTGTCTCTCCATTTCCACTTACAATTTTTCTGTTATCTGCCACAGATCTTGAAGAATAAGTAGTGCAGACCATGAAGTATATACATATGTAAACCGTGCTAGCAGGTGCCCTATAGCAGAGTTGCTAACATGATACAAAAACAGAAATAAAATAACCTGGGACAGCTCTACATACCCCTACAAATAGGGTTATGTAGAGCTATCAGTCATGATACATAAAACTCATATTTTAGTGGATCATTAATTGTGGAAGAGGGGAGTTGTGTGAGCTCCTTCAATTCTTTGTATTGTGACAGTCATGTATAAGAAAGAGAACAAGCATCACTGCAAACCCATCTGATAATCTTTCACATACCTTCTTCCATCGATTAGTTTGTTGTATTTCAAGCATCTATGATCTGCCTGTTCACAGATGTGGCATGATTCAAAAGAGATGCTGGAACCTATAAAACCTTTATACAGTGAAATTTCATTAATTTGAATTTCAAGTGAACATTGATGGTTGTGATTTAAATAGTTTCAAAATCCAGATAAAATAACATGTTAATATTAATCAAGAAATTTTGTCAGATGCTGTATTAATACCATAGATAATTTTCCCAATTCCAAAGACTTCAGTTCTTTGGGAAAATTTAATTAATTTCTCTATTGTATTAACAAATTGCCAAGTTTTATTTTATTTTTTTCTGTCACAGTCATGCAGTTCTGTGTTTAAAAGTGTTTTTTTTTTTTTTTTTTTAATACAACAGTCAATCATACAAACTTGCTAATTGTTTCAGCAAAAGCCTGTGGCTTCCTTGTAGTACATTGAAGGACAAAACTGTGTCACTTGTGAAATAATGTGGTTTGTGCTGCATTGTGAGTTTCAGGAATGTTCGAAATGCATTTGTTAGATGGGATAATATCTTCCCGAAGGGTAAAATACGTAATTAATGAAAATATGCGAAATCACGCAAGTGGCAATCATGACAAACAAACATACATTTTTATGTATGTTTAGTACATTAATAGTATTGTGTATTGTAAATCAGAAAAATAAGTCCTCAATATTTTGTTGTTCCTCCTTGAGCTGCAATTACAGCCTTGCAACGATCTGGCATAGAGTTAATCAACTTCTGGATACGTGGTTGTCCAATTTTGTGGTACCACCTTACAATGCTCTCCTGCAGCTGAATCTTGTTGGTTTCTTCTGAGCAATTTTAACGAGATTGTGCCAGCAATTTTCAATAGGGTTCAAATCTGACTGTTGCTGGGCCAGTCTGACACTGTAATGCCAGCATTTCTGAGGTATGACTGCACCTTAAGGGAGGAAATGGATGAAAATCATTGGTGTAAGTATGCTTTAAGCCTTGTGAGACAAGAAGACAAGCTCATCATTAAATCTAAATAACATAAAATTTCCAATTTTGCTGTGTGGCAAGGTGCTGAGTCCTGTCGAAAAATGCAAACACCAGAGGCCATCTCAAAGTCCAGTTTTAGATTAGGAGCACTAGCATGGCGATTACGATGGCATAGCCATTTCAAATATTGACCTTGGGAAGGCATAGTCACTCTCTTGTGGCCTGATCAAAGTCTTCTCTTCACATCACCGGTTTCATGCTTTAATTTCAGCACCAAGGATAGTGTTGACTGGTGGCAGCCTATTTTATCAGCAATAGCATATGTAGAAAGCCCTTCCTGGGACAGAGCAACAGCTACACTTTTTTTCTTGGTGTCAACTGAACATATGGAGCCATGCTTATACCTCTGCAAAACATGATACTAATGAGCGTATACCCTTCCAACACCGTATTTATAGAAATGGCTGATGCAACATCTCGCAGTTACTGACTCTTATGTTTCACTACAAATGGTACTTTTTTTAAGATTATGCAGTTGTTGTGTCTGCCAGTATATTTGGCTAATACTGGTACAAATCCATGCAAATAAGGCAGCATTTCTGTTTTAGTGGTATTGCTTATTCAGAGACCTTCATATTGTAATTGGGTTCCAGATGTTTGAGAGGGAGAATGCCTAGCATGGACAAGTTAGAAAACTGTATACTTGGCCTTCATTATATACACATTTTTCATACAACCAAAAAAAAAAAAAAAAGAAAAAAAAAAAAGAAAAAAATTTTTTTCCCTTTTTCTTCTGCACTTAGTGGATAGAAATCATGAGATGGAAACCTAGTAATGTATGGAATACGTACCCGGATAAGGGTAGTCACATGGTGAGGAATTGAGTCCACTAGTTTGAGAAAGCATTCCACAGGTATTTCCATCCATGCCTGCTGCACTGCTGTCCATAATTCCATCGCATTCCTGGGTGGAGGATCCAGAGCTCAAGCGGACCTTTCCACAGTATCCCAAAATTCTCGACAGGGTTCATGAATGGGGAGGTCATTCCATGGTGGTAAAATCTGCAGAATGCTCTTCGAACCAAACCACGTTGTAGTCATCACGGCTCTGTGGGGAGGCTCATTGTCCTGCTGGAAGAGTCCATTGCCTTGTAGGTGCATAATGACCATGAAGGGATGCAGATGGACACAACCTGAACCATTCAGAAATGCATGTAGATGTACCAGAGTTCCCAACGTGTGCCAGTTGAACACACCCCAGCCCATTACCGACCATCCACCTGCCTGAACAACTCCTTGTTGACATGATGGGTGCATAGCTTCGTGCGGTTTTTGTCAGATATGCACCCTCCCGTCTGCTCGAAATAACTGTAAACGGGACTCATCTGACCAGGAGATCCATCTTCAATCATCCAGTGCCGACATTATTTCATCCAGTTTAGGCAGAGTCCTGCATCATGGGGTTATCAGTGGAACACTGGTGGGTTGGCTCCCATAGCCTATTGCAATTAATGATCACCTGATGGTCTTTTTGGAGACGTTTCTGGCACCTCCCTCACTGAAGTCTGTGGTGATTTGTGCTACTGTCGCTCTCCGGTTGGCTGAAACAATGCCAGACACACATCGGTGGCCACATTCATCCACCACCTTTCTCTGCCCACAAGTTATTCCGGAAATGGCGTATTCCCCGATACTGTCGAATGGGGATGGTGCAATTTCTTTACCAACACTCCGATAGAGTGACCCATGCATCGGGCATCCACTATCATTCCTCTTTCAAAGTTGGTTAACTTGTGACATTTATCCATACTGACATTGAATGGCCATTTACGTGAATGCATTGTACCTATATACCTGCCAAACACTGGGTTTGTCCACTGGTGGGAGGGGTGGCAGCATCGCATTGCCCAGGAATCAGGTATCCCATGAATTCTGTCCTTTCAGTGTACATCTATAATCTCTTTTGCAGCTGGTAATCAGATCATGCAATGATTAGTTACATAGCTCTAATTCACAAATTAACTTAGTTTGCACTAAGTTAAGTTTACTGAGTGATGATAAACTAAAAGAAAAAACTTAACTAGTTTTTTATGATTTTCAGTGGTAGATATCCTAGTATTTCAAGATATGGATACACTCTCTTAACTGATACAGTTATACATAATAGACAACACAGTACTTTTTAAATTTACAGCTCATCTGCATTGTTAGTTATAATTACAGTAGAAATAAAAACTTTTTATTACATGTGAGAATTGATTCAATTTCTCCACAGTACCTTATTTAAAAGAAAGTAATCATGTAAATTGAAAAATATTGTACACGCTTTAAGTTAATTAGGTTTGCATTAGATATGTGAAAGTGAAATTTTTTTTTTTTCCCTGTGAAGCATATTCTTTAATATTTGTTCTGATAATTGATGTGTACTGTACTATTTGCATTTTGAAAATCATACAGTGTTGTTAGTTACTCAGTATATTTTGGTTTTAGTAGTATAGTTTTAAACTTGTGTACAATGGCAGAGTTAAAGATATACAAATTCCATGTGATACTGTTTCTATTCAGCATACAATTCTTGAAAAATGGCATAAAAAATAGTTTTTTCTCATAATGTTTGACTGTAGTTGATTTTGGCAGTCTTTTCTAAAAAGACTATTAATTTTGCTTCATTGTATACACGTATTTCAAATTATTCACACTAAAAGGCACATAACTATTGTTAATTGGGGTATGGTAGTAATTTTGAAATAGTTTGCATTTCAAATAACTCAGTATTGAATTAATTGAGGATAATACTATACATGGGCATAAGAAGAACACAATCCCACTCTGCAAATGCCAGAAGTAATTCTGCCAAGTATGATCTGGGCTGTTGGGTAATTATTTCATTGATTGCTTTATGCTATATGTCCATCTTTCTAGCAACATCCGTCTTCATAGAATTAACAAGTTTCTGGAAGATGCCAATTAACCATAGGTGATAAATGCACGTCATGAAATTTCACCACACCAGCTGCTAGTGTCGCAATCTCTGCTGTGAATTTTACATGGGAATGTAACATGGTCAGCACATTAACCATACCTATGAACAACACTGGAAAGCTCCTGTCTATATATTACAGAACTGAATTCTGTGGTGGATGTAGTGGCACAGGTTTGCCAGACATCGGGATAGTTTGAATGACCTCTTATTCAGTGTGTACCTTGTTTATTAGACATTTATGATTTGTATTTTTTTTTCTCTGAAGTTTTTTCCCCCCTCTATATACCTCATACTGTATAATTTGCTCTGAAAAGAAGTGCAGATGTTTATATTTCTGAACTAATGTACTTATTTTACTTTCAGAACCCAATAATGAGAGTCCACTGAACACAAAGGCTGCTGAATTGTGGCCTAACCAGACTGCATATAGGCAATTTCTACAAGAACATTACAATTCAAAACAGAAGAAATAAGTTAATCTTAGTTTTTTAAATCTGCCAGTCTGATTTGTCTTATACTGTTTCTATGTAAATAAAGTATATACTTTCTTAAGAGGCTTTTTATGTCAAATTGTCATCACATCTTGTGGAACAAAATCTTGTCACTTTTTAAAGAATCTGTAGGGTTTTAACTATTTCCCCATATATATATTTATTTTCAGTCATTTTTGTGTTGCCATCTGTTATTAACTGTGCACTATTACTAGGAAACAGATAAAGATGGCAGCACTTACTAGGTTTCAAGATAATTCATATAAAGAGACACACAAATTACTCCTCAAAGTATTACCAAATTTAAAAAAAAGAAGAAAGAAATCTTGTTTCATTTAGCAGAACTAATGAATATATAAGATTTTGAGGAAATTGCATGGTCTACCAGTGATTGTAAGAACTAAATTTAGTTAAATGAAACTGCAAAAGTTCCCTTGCTTGCTCTGTGTATTTCTTATGGGTCAGTAAATGTCATTGCATTGGTTACTTTATCACTTTTTGTTTAAAATGACAAAAAACTGACTAGCCACCATAATCATTATTTCAGTGTATAATTGTAAATATATATTTTTAATAAACGTTCAGTCCTGGTCCCCCCCCCCCGTTAGTTGTTGGTGCATCGGCTTCTGTGGCCATAATGCAACTCCCAAAGTTTTTGCACTTTACTCTGATTCGAATCAGCGACCTTTGGGTTGCCAAGCAGGCACTTTACCCACCTGGCTAGCCCAGTCGGCGATTCAGTCCTGGTGTGTGTGTATGCACATACACAAGGTGTGGCAATAAAGTTCCCAAACTGGTGCAATTAAAAGAACAAAGTGGAGGAGCTCGAAAATGGTTTTATTTTTGTTTAAAGTAAACACCTGATTGAATGCACTTATTACACTGTTCTAAAAGCTTCTGAAAAGAGTCAGCCAAGGCATGCAAAGAGTTGATATTCAATTTGGCAGTTATAGTTTTCTTTGTCTACAACATCCTGATCCTGATGTCTCTTTCCTTTGAGGACAGTTTTTTTTTTTTTTTTTTTTTCACCTTGGAAAAAAAAGGAGGAAGCCTGTTGGTGCTAGGTGGGGAGAGTAGGGTGGATGGTTGATCTGTATAATGCCTTGTTTCGTGAAAAATGTCTTCACAGCAAGTGTGAAATGGTGGGGGGCATTGTCATGCAGCAAGAACCAGCTGCCTTTCTCTTCAATTTGCATCCCCACATGGGAAATGCACTTCAATAGTCTTTGAAGCATCTGTATCCAGAATGCAGCATTGACTATCTCCCCTTCAGGTACAAATTCCTTGTGAATCACTTGAAAAATATGATCAGTGTTGTCTTGATTCTGGACTTCTGGAAACAGGTTTCTGGGCTTTGGTGATGATTTTGAAGTAGACTGCATGCTCTGATGTTTCGTCTCTGAGTCATACTCAAAAACCTAACTCGTCTTCAGTGAAAATACAGTTGAGCAGTTGAGGATTGTTTTGACAAGTCTGGATGAAGTCTTCATGTGACACTTCATTGCTTCTGCTCATCTGTAAGGCACAAATTTTGCTGGCCTTATTTCCTAAATCTTCATGCAGAATTTGACGAATCATTTTATCCAACTCGTCAGCAATTCTAAAGATTAAACTGATCTCTTGCCACAATTTCCCAACTGTGCCCTCTTTTCAAGAGGTTGATGGACACAACCCCTTGGGACATTGCAAAGCAAGCATCCTCATGTCTGTCTTTGAACTGCTTATACCATTCAAATACACTGGTACGATTTAATGTTTCATCACCATAAACAATTTAACATTTCACGTTTCTGTTGCAGATTTTCAGTTTAAAGCATAATGACATTTGTTCATGGCTCCATTGCAAAATCATGACATGGACTGTTAATTCTATTAACGAAACTTAGTTACTTGCAACCTGTCGACTACTGGACAATGTTTTATTTATTTTCAAGTCTCTTATTTTCAGATTCATTGAACGTGACTGTAACGGTACCAGTCTGGAAACTTTTTGCCAAAATTCATAACATATATGCACACAATTCAGGTGTAATGCAAGGGCATATTTGCTGAAGCATGTTTTGGGTAGGATGGGCAGTTGATGACAGATAGGTCATTCCAGCAAACAAAGTAAAATCATGTTACTTGTTCGTATGTTAAGTTTTCCTGTCTTTTTCAAAAAAAAAAAAAACCTTTGCCATTAAATTCAGGATTAAATAAAAATTCTGAATTAAATTTTGTCCCTAGTTAACAAATTGGTTGTTCGACATGCTAGTCTGTTATCAGCCAATTTTTTTTTTACATGTGCAAAGCAAAATTTACCCAAGTCCATTGTTAAGATGCCAAAAAATAATGTACTTTTTAAAAATAATATATCTGAAATTTATCTTGCGTTATGTTATCTTGAAAGGCAAGGTCACACGTTTGTATGCTTTATGTAGATATATATATATCCAAGTATGTAAAAAGAAAATAGGATAGTTAATTTATATCTATTTTATAATATTATTTCTAATCTGTAATATTATTTCGTCACAGATCTGATTAATGCCATCAAAATGATTAAACATTATATCCGTCTGTATATTATTTGAGTTAAGTTGTAATGCATAACATGAAATGAAAGCTAGTAAAAAAGCTACTCAAGAAAAACCAGAAACCTATAAGGGTGCTAAACGTAGCCTGGAAAAAAATACATATATGCCAAAAATAACATAAAATGAGCAATACAAATGTAAAATTAAAGTTAATTATAGGCGATCAGATATATTGAAAGGGACTTTTTCGAGGGCTGACCCTTTCAAAGTATCAACCATAATTAACAAGCAATTCGTTTCTGTAGTCATCTTCCAGCATAACTTGTCCGAATGATAGTTAATAATGAGATAATTATTAATTATCTCATTAATTATTAACTCTCATTCGGACAAGTTATGCTGGAAGATGACTACAGAAATGGATTGCTTGTTAATTATGGTTGATACTTTGAAAGGGTTAGCCCTCGAAAAAGTCCCTTTCAATGTATCTGATCGCCTGTAATTAACTATTTAATTTTACATTTGTATTGCTTATTTCATGTTATTTTTGGCATATATGTATTTTTTTCCAGGCTACGTTTAGCACCCTTATAGGTTTCTGGTTTTTCTTGAGTAGCTTTTTTACTAGCTTTCATTTCATGTTATACATTACAACTTAACTCAAATATATATATATTTGAGTTAAGTTGTAAACCAGCGGAATTACTTAACAAGTACAGGTCACTGATGAAAAAAAGCCGTGAATTAGGGTTGAATTTGAAAGTGTCTGCAATTCTGCCCAGACACGATAGGAGGGAGTATATGATGAGAGCCCTGTCGATCAATTCGGCCCTGGAAAGATTGTGCAGGGCTCAAGGGGTAGAATTTTTTTCAGCCTGGTCTGTACTTGTTAACAGGAGAGACTGCTTCTACAGGGATGGGATACACTTAAATTGAAAGGGTGCAAGAATGTTTGCTGATGCTATCGAGGCAGTGTTAGGTGGGTCGGAAAACTGCTAGATTGGGGGGGATACAAGGACTAATAGATTAACAGTAGCCACTGGCAGAGGAGAAAGTGATTCCTGCACTGCTTCTATTGGAATGAGCAGCAGCCTGGAAAATAAGATGCAGGATATTACAGAGACTGCTGGGAATCATGGGGGTACAAGTAAACACATGGGTTGTGTTAGGGTGGCTAAGAGGAAGAGCAGGTGCATGTATACTTGCGTGTACACCAATGCTAGGAGTTAAGTAAATAAATTTGATGAATTTGAGTTATTGCTCAAAATATCAAAGGCAGATATTGTTGGGATTTCAGAGACGTGGTGTCACACAGATATAAGGAATACAGAACTGGAATTTGGGGAGTACAATGTCTACAGAAAGGATAGACAGGACAGGAGAGGAAGGGAGGAGGGGTTATGCTATTAGTTAAGAAACACATAAAATCCAAGGAAGTGAAGCCAATCGACATCAGTGGACAGTGCAGTGTCGAGTCAGTTTGGTGTGACATAAGCATTGGGAGATGAAAATTGAGAGTAGGAGTGTGGTATAGGCCTAATGACTCTGATGAGTATAATAAGAAACTGTACAGAGAAATAGAGTGGGCCAGTAAATCAGTCTTATAATGGGAGATTTTAATTTCCCAGATATTGACTGGAATTTGGGGGCTGGTCACACACACTAGCAAGGCTTTTGTGGATTTATTGGATGATTGTTTTCTACATCAGCATGTTCGGGAGGCAACTAGAGGGAGTAATACTCTTGATTTGATTATCAGTAGTGATTCTTCATGCATTAAGAATCTGCAGATAAATGAACTAATAGGTGGCAGTGATCACAGTGTTCTGAAGTGGGAGTTACTCAAAGAGGTAACTACCATTAGGGGTAAAGGGAAGGGGTATTGCTTTCGTAAAGGCGACTACGATGGACTGAGACAGTATTTAAATTCTATACAGTGGGATCAACTGATGATGTTACCAACAGCAAATTCAAAATGGGAAGCATTCAAAGAACCTTGCAAGCTACTAGGCTTTACATACCAACTAAGAAATATTACGAAGAAAGGCTTAAGTTTTGCGAATTACAGTGTCTGGAGACTAGGCACCAGCGAGGTGATCTGATAGAGGTGTACAAAGCCTATGATAGATACAAGTTGATCTGTAACCAAGTTACAAAGGAGGTTAGGCAGGCAAAGGCAGATTACGAGAGATCCTTGGCAAGGGATGCAAAGAAAAACAGCAGACTCCTTTACTTATGTAAACTAGAGGGAAGGGGATGAATCAGATTGGTCCACTTGATATCGATGGGTCAACTGTTGATGACCCTGCTCAGGTAGCTAACAAACTAAATGAATATTTTGCATCGACATTCACACATGAGGAGTTATTCAGCGAGGGGAATGCCAGAGGTGTATTCAACTCTAGCAGTAAGCTACAGAATCTTGTAATAACTGAGAGTAAAGGGGAGGAGAAATTGTTGAAGATAAACACAAGAAAGGCACCTGGGGTGGATGGGATCTATCCAGTTATATTAAAGGAGGCAGCAAAGGAAGTAAGCAAACCCTTAGCCATAATTATGAGAGCTTCCTTGGACTCAGGGGAGGTACCCATGGACTGGAGATGTGCAAATGTGACCCCAATTCACAAGGGAGGATCAAAGGCTGACACAAGTAATTATAGACCTGTGAGTTTAACTTCTGTTCCCGGAAAATTAATGGAGGCACTGGTTAAAGAAGCACTGCAGGATCATCTAGACAAGACTTCAGTCATAGCTCAGACACAGCATGGTTTTGTTAAGGGGAAGTCTTGCCTGACCAATTTGATTGGATACTATGATGCAGTCACAAAAGAACTGGATGCAGGGAATAACTTTGATATTATATACTTGGATCTTAGAAAGGCTTTTGATACTGCTGCACAAATTGGAGCAGTGTGGCATTGGAGGCAAATTGCTGCTATGGATAAAGGGGTGGTTGAGGGGGAGAAGACAGAGGGTGGTAATCAATGGACACTGCTCATCGTGGACTAATGTTATTAGTGGAGTCCCTCAGGTTCAGTATTGGGACCTTTATTGTTCTCTGTATTTATAAATGATGTTGATGATGGTATATCAAGCTTAATATCTAAGTTTGCAGACGATACGAAGGTTGGCAGGGTTGTTAAGAACACTACGCTGCTGCAACAGGATGTGGAAAGGTTGAGCAGATGGGCTGAGAGGTGGCAAATGAAGTTTAACATTGACAAATGTAAAGTACTACATATGGGAAACAGCAACCCCAGAGCAACGTATCAACTCTGTGGTACTACACTGACAGTGGTAGAGAATGAAAGGGACTTGGGGGTGGTTGTGCAGGCAGATATGAAGTTCTCTGAGCAGTGCAGATGGGCTGCAAGAGTAGCTCATGGTGTATTGTCAATGATATATAGGAATTTTTCTAGCAGGGATAAGGAGGTGATTATTCCTTTGTATAAGGCAATGGTCAGGCCACACCTAGAGTACTGTATACAGGCCTTTAGGCCCCATTTCAAGAAGGATGTAGAGCTGCTGGAACGAGTACAGAGAAGAGAAACAAGATTAGTGAATGGAACAAAGGGGTGCTCTTATGAAGAAAGGCTTAAGTTTTGCGAATTACAGTGTCTGGAGACTAGGCACCAGCGAGGTGATCTGATAGAGGTGTATAGAGGTCAATGCTGATGAGATTCTTCCTCTTGCTCAGAATAATCACCTGAGAGGGCATAAATTCAAATTGAGGAAAGACAGATGTAGGACAGACGTGCGGAAATTTGCCTTTAGCCAGCGGGTGGTTGGTTGGTGGAACAGACTTTCATCTTGTCGTGGAAGTTGATAGCCTAAATAAGTTTAAGGCTCAGCTGGACAGGTATTTTGAACGAACAGAGGGGTGAAGTGGAAGTGGTTATTTTTTATTTATTTATTTTACTTTATTTTTTTTTTTTGGCTGATGCTGCATAAGCTTGCTTTCTTGCATCAAATGCCTATGCTAATGCTATGTATATATATTTTTTTTCTTTCAGTTTTGAGTGGTGGGAAATGTAATGTAGACAAACATAAGAAAAGTGCAGGTATTATAGTATAAAGAAATGCTTTAGATGTAGTGTTTCAAAGTGCCATCTGTGCTGAATTCTCACTTGCATCATTTGTCATAGAACATCATAATCATTGTCCTTCGTAAAAGCGCAGTAGCTTTGTCATTCTTTTGGAGAGGTCTGGAATTCTAGAACACATTTTCATCTGGGGCTGTAGTTAGTTGATCTCAGGTGGAGGGAGTGATGCTTACCTATGGGTTATTCTGAGTTTTTCAGACAGACCGAAACAGCAGTGTAGTCTTAAATGTGAATGTGCTATATAAATGATATGATCCTAAATGATAAGCTCTTCTGAGCTTACTAATCGTATAGATCATTGTTAATGTTTCCCGATAGTGAAATTGTGAGAACTAAACAGCAGGCATTATTAGTGAAACTGGACAGGGAAAGAAGGAAGTGATGGTGCTTAAAATTGCCATTTTCATTTGCTACAGATGGCAATAATCAAAGTGATTTGGAGCTGTATCCCTGTGTAGTGACCTTTCCTAAGAAAATATAAAAAATATTCAAAGCACTTTGCCATCTGTTAAAAAGTGACCATAACAGAAAATGTTGGACTTCTTCTTGGAAATATGGGATATCTATTGAAAACCATCTGACGTGTTCATAATTTGTCTAATATTATAGTAGGCTTAAAAACCAAAGCAACAAGAGTACTAAAAGAGATTTGTTAACTTTGTGGTAATAGGCTGTCATTGTTCATGTGATTAATTTGTATTCTGTAAAGGTATACTGTCACAAAAGTAAGGCTCCCATAAAAATAGAAAATATCACAGAGCTGAGGGTGTTGCATCATGTGTAGCACTGATGTATGGTTTTCTTTAACAGGTATCAAGTAGGGAAGCCAGTGAAAATGGAATGGGGAAATAAAATGCCTACTATCGTAGGTGGTCTTCATAAGACAGGACATGATGCACCTACAATTTTCAAACTTCTGAAATCACTGGGAATAAGCTCAAGATTTGTTTACAGAACAGTTGATCCACCCCAGTTAAACATAAAGGCTCCATTTATATTAAAGGAGGCAGCAAAGCAACTAAGCAAACCCTTAGCCATAATTATGAGAGCATCCTTGGACTCGGGAGGTCCCCACGGACTGGAGATGTGCAAATGTATCCCCAATTCACAAAGGGGGAATCGAAGGGTGACACGAGTAATTACAGGCCTGTAAGTTTAACTTCTGTTCCGGGTTAAATAATGGAGTCACTGGTTAAAGGTGCATTGCAGGATCATCTAGACAAGACTGCAGCAATAATTCAGACAGCATGGGTTTGTCTAAGGGAAAGTCTTGTCTGACAAATTTGATATGATGTGGTTACAAAGGAACTGGATGCAAAAAATAATTTTGATATATTGGATTTCAGGAAAGCTTTTGACACTGTTATGCATGGAAGACTTGTACAAATTGGAGCAGAATGGCATTTAGGGTAAGTTGCTACAATGGATAAAAGGATGGTTGAGTGGGAGAAGACAGAGGGTGGTAATCAATGGTTGCTGCTCTTTGTGGACTAATGTTATTAGTGGAGTCTCACAGGGTTCAGTGTTGGGTCCACTGTTGTTTTGTATATTTATCAATGATATTGATGAAGGTATATCAGGCTTAATGTCGAAGTTTGCAGATGATACAAAGGTTGGTAGGGTTGTTAATGACAGTAATGGCAGTGTGCTACTGCAACAGGATCTAAATAATTTGGGCAGATGGGCTAAGAAGTGGCAACTGAAGTTTAACCTTGACAAATGCAAAGTACTGCATATGGGTAGAAGTAACCCCAGAGAAATGTACCAACTGTGTGGTACTACACTTAAGGTGGTAGAAAATGAAAAAGTTCTGGGAGTAATTGTGCAGTAGGTATGAAGTTTTCTGAGCAATGCAGACAGGCTGTCAGGGCAGGTTGTGGGGTTTTTTATCAATGATATATAGGAATTTTGCTAGCAGGGAAAAGGAGGTGATTGTACCTGTGTATAAGGCAATGGTCAGAGTACGCTTAGAATACTGCGTACAGGTCTGGAGGCCTCGTTTTAGGAAGGATGTAGATTTGCTTGAGTGTGTACAGAGAAGAGCAACAAGATTGGTGAGGGGAATGGAGGGATCCTCTTACCAAGAGGCTTAAGTTCTGCAAATTGCAGTGGCTGGAAACTAGGCACCTGCATGGTGATCTGATTGAGGTGTATAAGGCCTTGGATGGGTTGAGCACGCTGAATTCTGATGGGATCCTTCCACTTGTTCAGATTACGAACCTTAGGGGGCATAAATTCAAATTAAGAAAAGACATGTAGAATAGATGGGCGGAAATTTGCCTTTAGCCAGGTGGTGGTTAATTGCTGTGGAAGTTGATAGGTTAAATAAATTTAAGGAGGAACTGGACAGGCATTTGGAGGGAATGGTGTGATTTTCTTCTTTTTTTTTTTTTTTTTTTTTTTGCCTGACTGCATAAGCTCATATACTTGCATTACATGTCACTACTACTACAATGAATGAACAACAGAGCATTGATGACAGGTCACTGTCCAGCTGCCCAAGAACTGAGAACCCCTGCAGCTATCATGGTGGTAAACAATCGTCCAGAGAAATGGGAATATCACCAAGATTGATGTCGCACATGATCTAGGGATGAGTGCCTACAGCAGGAGAACAGGACAGCTCCTAACTCCAGCTCTGATGGATCAGAGGAACTTGTAGCACTGGCATGCCAATTGTAAGCATTGACATACTCTTCACAGATGAAAAGATCTTTGCTAGTGAGGAGTTACAACCATCAAAATGACAAGGTGTATGCTCATAGCTCTGCAGAGGTGTGTCAGGCCATTAAATTGCATCATCCTGCATCAGTGTTGGTTTGGTGGGGAGTCTCCTGTGAAGGTGCAACAAAGATGCATTTTTGTGTTCAGGGGTTGAAGACCAGTGCAAGGATATTCTGGAGCTGCATTAGATCTTCCAACAGGACTTTGCACCTGTCCAGAAGCCAAAGATCGCCCAAACATGGCCAGCTGAGAATGTGCGAGAATTCATCAATCATGGCGAATGGCCTCCTGCCAGCCCAGATATTAATCCACTTGATTGCTGTTTGTGGAAGGGATGGCCATGCTGTAGCCAATTTCCTGCTGAGTGTTGTGTGTACTTCTGTTAATGAATGGCCAGAACATTTGAGGTCTGTAAAAAAACAAGGGAGGGCATTTTGAATGAGTTGTCTTGTGTGTACATACTGTGTACATGCCAAGATTTGAAAACTAACATTTCATACCATCTAAAAAGAAAAAACAGGCAGGCAGGCATACATTTTCATTCATTAATTCATGCTACTGGAGTAAAAAAATACTTAAGCACAGTGGCTGTCTGAATAAATAGACTGGAAAAACAAGAACTAAACATGGTACCCAAGAGGAGCTAAATGAAAACCTGGAAGATGGACATATGAAATTCAGAATTTTGTGAGCAGTAAATACTGTCATTGCATAAAACAGAAGGAATTGGAAAATTGCTGGAGAGGCCTTCATCCTGGTGTGGATTGAAAATGGTGATGAAAACAAGTTATCAAATTTTTCCAGCAGGATAATGTGCATGTTAAGACACATAGTTTGGGTGTGGTTCTGAGATCATGAAGGTGACTACCATTGGCTTGGTTAGTCACTGAATCTCAATCTGGTTTGGTATTTGCAGGAATTTTCCATCTACTCTGAGGCAATGGGATCCAATAGTCTGCATTTACCAGCCTTCCACTGGAACATATGGCATCCATTCTCCACAAAGTGGAGGCTGTCCTCAAGAATAAATCTACTCATTAAGTTAGTGTATCTAATGGTCATCCAGCATATTTTATTGTATTAATACCTATTTTATAAATTACAAATATCTTGCAAACTGAAAATCTGTTGTATATTCCAGTATACAGGGTGTCTCAAAAATACACGGCATAACTTCAGGAATGAGTTCCTCAAATGTAGACAAAAATATTTTATATCAACATAGTTCCGCAAATGCTTGGTTCCCGAGTTATGTATTAACCAGAATGTCTTATCTCCAGCAAGTGATTTCCTTCATCACAAGGTACTGACAGAATCTGGTGGTTTTCCATTCCGACCATGTACTCAAATCAGGAGCAAGCGGATATGCACTTTATGTACGGTTTGGCAGACGGCAATGTTCTGGAGGCTTGTCATTTGTATCACGAAAGGTTCCCAGAACAAAGATGTCCACATAGAAAAACGTTTCAGTTATCCATCGCCGTCTTTGTGAACATGGGACCTTTACACTTCGTGCTGCTGGCAGAGGACCAAGATCTATGACTCCTGAAGTAGAGGAGGAGATTTTGGATGTTGTGCATGCCACTCCACCCACTGTCCGGCAGATATTTGTCATGTTGTACAGTACATATTATTACAAAAGGGACATTTCTGGGGGGGGGGGGGAATTGAAATATAGCATAAACTATCAAATTTGGCAATCTTCGAGCCAAACTATTTTCAGATTTCAGAATGAAACACACACCTGAACTGCTTTATCTGAGCACAGTACAACATAATATTTTACTATATGCTGCAACGTATGTATCAATATCCATTAGCCAGTAGCTTCCTTGCACATGGTTTTGTACTGTACAATGCAATGATTCAAAACTATATTTGGAGAAATTTCCTTTACTTTACCTTTTAAACATTTATTTTATCCTGTTAATGCATCCACACCATCAGTACAAATCCCAAAGCAGTTGTTCCACGTTAGATTATTTGTTTGAAAGAAAATATTTATAAAATTAAAAATCTTCTTGCCTATCGTTCTTCCTTCCAAAGCTTTGCAAAATGGAAAATTCTCTAAAATATCTCCCTCGTATATGTAGTATCGCGCAAATACAATAAGTTGAGCTAGGTTTTAAATATCTGTCAACTCGTTTAACTGTATTGCAAAAACTGGACTTTCTCTCAATCGATTTAATAAACTGAATTTTGTTGTCCGCGATAACTAATACGCTGTGAACTGGCTCTGGATAGAGGAATGGTATTTAAATCGTTGATGTACTTTTCTCCATGTATGATTGAAATCATTTTCATAGCAGCAGGGAGAACAAGAGATTCAGCAATAATACACAATTTCAAATTATTTCCTGTTAAATATGAAACTTCCAACAATGCCCTTAAAGCTTTACAAGCACCTGCTGTATGTTTCTTCATGAAAGATTTCAGACCTTGTATGGCATCAGCGTGTTTTTTGAAAAGGATTCAGTGTTTTTCATTATCTCTGGATGCTTAGTATGCAAGTGTCTTTTTCATTTAATAAGTTTCATGCTTTCGTTATCCAGTTTTTCGTAACATATTACGCACAAAGGATGTTGCTCATCATCAACTGTAGTAAAGCTGTACTTCATAAATTCCTCTTGATATTTTCTATTCTTTTTGATTTGAAATATGAATCCTCTCTACCAGAAATTGGTGGTTGCACTACACTTGAAATAATGTTAGTGTCCAAATTTTCACACTATATTTCTTACCCTTTCAGCTTCTGAAGTATCTGTGGCAATCCTGTCACTTCTCGACCATTTTGTTCTGATTTCCCAATTGTCCATGGTAAAATATATAAAAAAAATTTTTTCTTCTTAAAAACAATAATATAAAAAGTAGCAGAATGAAAAAGACATTCAGGCTGACGTGAAAGCACCAAATTACGAAGCAGAATAAAGCGTGCATGCAACAGACTTGCTATTTACTGCCACTGCATATTTGCACCTCTGGCCTTTAGAAAATTTCAGAAATTTTTGCTAGGAAGCACGAATTAAGATCTAAATGGATTACAGTTCAGCAATTGAATTGTACTGGAAGTATTGATATATACTTAGAAGTCACACTAGTCAGCTGCTTTCTGTGTGTCCATAGCTAGTGAGCAAATTAAGGTGTACCTCCCCACTCCCCTGATCTGATGCCTGCCATGGCCGAGTGTCAATAGCAGGAGTGCAGTAGCACATGCTCTTTGAGTAGACTGGATTCAAGCCCCTGACTCTTAAATACAGTCGATCTGCCAACCTGCACTGGACCAGTGTGGTAGATAGATTATGGTCCATTTCCCTCAGCTGAGGAGTCTTCCATCCTGCATTGGATTGATAATGGCTGTAGTTTCTTTTTTTTTTTACCCACAAGGACAATAAGTAAGAAAGCCACCTGCATCACGTGAAACCACCCTAAAAAATAGAGTGGCAATAAGGTTCATTCGTATCTCAGACATCGTTCGAATAGTAAGGTCTCTACACCCACAGTATTGAAAAAGTAATTTTAGCAACAGGTTTTTTAGCTTTTATGTACACAACTAATTTTATTTAAAAATTTCTGCAACCCCCTTTAATTCATCTCCCAATCTCTAGGGGTCGCCCCACTTTCTTAATAAAATCTTCCAAAACTTGTTCTTTGGAAAATAACCTTCCAGATAATGTGATGCAACTATTTTGTGATACTATTTTCATTCCAGGTTTAATTTCATCTGCACTCACTGCCATTCCATACTTGATAATTTCCCCTTTTTCTTTTTTTTTTCATACATATTTTAGCCCTCTTTTTACATTTTATATTCTAATAAGAATTAAGTAGTTTTATTTGCCAAAATATTTCTTACAGTATTTTTTCTTTCACTGCTTTTCTAACAGCTTGATTCCACCAAGGCATTTTTAATTTCCTGTCTTTACACTTTTTTCCACATCTTTTTATCTTCACAGACTTTTTGCCACATCCATCTTCAGCAGCTTCCACTAGAGTTTTTCTCAGATTTTTGTTATTCTTCATCTAACATCATGTTAGCATTAGGAATGTTATTTAACTTTTGAGTAGTGGAATTTCTATATTTAACTGTAGTTGAACTTTTCAATTTTTGATCATTTTACTACTTTTAAGACACACAAACATATACACACACACACACACACACTCTTATTTTTGGTAATAATTACTATTTTAATTTTTAAGTCTTCAATTGGGCCACAAGCACAAACAAATTTCACCATTCCAGCTTAAATTTTTGTCATATAAATCTACTATAGTGGTTCTCAAACTTTTTTCTCGACCACTTGAAAACTGCTCAGTGTCTTGGCAGACCACTTAATTTTTCTGCCTGTTTAAAATTTACAATGCACCATGCCGTAGATGCAAAATTATAAAAAAAAATATGTGTGTGGAATTCAAATTTTAATACAATAAAAAAACTAAGGGAAGTTTTTTTTTTTTTAACAACACGTAGAACAAAGCTTACAGACCACAGTTTGGGAACCTCTGCTCTACTGAATGTTCCCAGTCAACTGAATTTCTTCCAAGTAGGAGTACAAAGGCTACCTTGCACTCTTACTTCCAAAATAAGTGATCTTTATAATAAATTATTTAGTTGCAGATTTGCTGCACTCTGTGATACCTGGTTCTAATATATCAATTTAGTTCTACTAATTCCACTTCCATTTCTTTGTTCTATAAGATCACTACAATACTATTTTGATTGTTGTTCCTATAGCATATTTAATACCTTGTTCTGCTTGATGAAATGTTCCATACTGGTTACATCAGAGATGATATGGGATGTAACTAGCACGGAACTGATTTGTTCCTACCACAGTGAAATTTTTAGCAACCTGTTATGTCTATTTTTCATACAAGGGCAAATCAATAAAGAATGATCATAATTTTTCATGAACAACCATACTGCTTGCTATTGCTACCTGAGCTGTGTAATTTAGGGCCAAACCAAGCTGCATCAGATAGCAACTGTACATGTTGTGACCTTGGCAGTTAATCAAGTTTATCCCCGTTCAGTTTTGTGTATGTAATATGCTGCTCTCAAATTTTGTTTCCTTCTCAGGAAAAAAAAAAAAAAAAACACAAACATATCAAATGTTAAAAGAAGCTTATGGTGAATCTATGCTTCCATATAGCACAGCTCACAGGTGGTTTAAAATTAAAATGTTTAAAGATGGCCATAATTCAATCACAAAAATTGGCAGCCTTGGAGCTCCAACCACTGCTGTCACCACAGAAACCATTAAGACTGCTTCTGTAATTGTGAGAGAAGATTGTCATATAACAGTAAGGAAATTGGTCGAGAATATCAGCAGGAAGTGCACACAGTATTTTCCAAGACTACTCACACCTGAGCAACAGAAGTTTGCATGGAGGTTTGTCAGGAGTTTCAATGAATGGTTACTGAAAATGGCAAGGTTCTTCACAAGGCAATAATGGTTTATGAGACATGACTTCATCACTTTGACCCAGGGCATAAACAACAAAGCTGTTTGGAAGTCTACGTCATTGCAAACACCAAAAAAAGCAAAAGTTATGGCTTCTGCAGGAAAGGTTATGGTCATCTTTTTTTCTGACATCTAAAGAATGATTTACCAGCATGTTGTGCCACGTCATATGTCTGTTATGGGACCTTACTACAGAACTATTCTGCACACTTTATAGGATCACATTCATTGCAAAAGACCAAAACTGCACACAGGTGGATGGATGCATCACGACAGTGCAAGAACTCACATTGTTCATCCTGTCTTCGAGCCAGTACTAATGTCAAATGTGCTCCTCATCTGCCCTACAGTCCTGACCTTACATCCACTTTTTTTTTTTAAATTTTTAATTTCCAAAGTTCAAGCAGCTGCGAGGAAAATGTTGCCAGTCGTCAGAAGATGTAAAGACATAAGAGGCGATTCTCAAACGCATGTCAAAAAATGGCTTCCACCATGTTTTTGAAGAATGGCAGAAATGTTGGAGTAAATAGATTTCATCAAATGGGGACAACTCTAAAAAAAAAAATAAATAAATTATGATCACTTTATTGAATCAGTTACACTTGAAAGAGAAAGGAAGATACTCATTTATCCTCAATGTCTATCTAGTGCACATGTAAATGAGTATGTCCTGAATTAAGTGCTTTATAACAGCCAACCCAACAATCAAACCACAATAAATATAATGCACATGCCTATAGAAAATCAGATTCCTATAATTCTGTACAGATCTGTAACAAGTACAGGTCAATGTTGAAAAAAAAAGCAGTGAGTTGGGTTGAATTTGAAAGTGTCTGCAATTCTGCCCATACACGATAGGAGGGAGTATATGATGAGAGCCTTGTTGATCAATTTGTCTCTATAGAGGGTAGAATTTTGCTCAGCCTGGTCTGTGCTTCTTAACAGGAGAAACTGCTTCTACAGGGATGGGATACACTTAAATAGAAAGGGTGCAAGAATATTTGCTGACGTTATCGAGGCAGTGTTAGGAAGGTCAGAAAACTGCTAGCTTGGGGGTATACATGGACTAATAAATTAACAGAATTAACAGTAGCCACTAGCAGAGGTGAAAGTGATTCTTGCACTGCTTCTATTGGAATGAGCAGCAGCCTAGAAAACAAGGTGCAGAGGATTTCAGAGAGTGATGGGAGTCATTGCACAACAAGTAAATACATGGGCTGTGTTAGGATAACTAAAAATAGGAACAGGTGTATGTATACTTGTGTGTGCACCGTTCCTATTTTTAGCTATCCTAACACAGCCCATGTATTTACTTGTTGCTTGAAATATTGTTGAGATATCAGAGACGTGGTGTCACACAGATGTAAGGAATGCAGAAATGGAATTTGGGGAGTACAATGTGTAGGAAGGGAGGAGGGGTTATGCTATTAGTTAAGAAACACAAAATCAAAGCAAGTACAGTCAGTCGACATGGCTGGACAGTGCAGTGTCGAGACAGTTTGGTGTGACATAGCCTCCGTAGCCGAGTGGGCAGGAGCGGGAGTGCAGTAGCACACGCTCTTTGAGTAGACCGGGGTTCAAGCCCCTGACTGCTGAATACGGTCGATCTGCCAACCCGCACTGGACCAGCGTGGCAGATTATGGTCCATTTCCCTCAGCATGAATTGTTGAGGAGGCTTCCACCCTGCAGTGGGTTGATAATGGCTGCACTTTACTTTTTTTACTTTTAAGCAATGGGAAAGCAAGATTGAGAGTAGGAGGGTGTTATAGGCCTAATGACTCTGATGAATATAATAAACAACTGTGCAGAAAAATAGTGGGCCAGTAAATCAGAAAGTCTTATAATGGGGGATTTTAATTTCCCAGATATCGACTGGAATTTGTGGGTTTGTCACTCACACACTGGCAAGGCTTTTGTGGATTTATTGGATGATTGTTTTTTACAGCAGCATGTTCAGGAGGTAATTAGAGGGAGTAATACTCTATCTGATTATCAGTAGTGATTCTTCATGCATTAAGAATCTGCAGATAAAGGAACCACCACTAGGTGGCAGTGATCACAGTGTGCCTAAGTCAGATTTACTCAAAGAGGTAACTACCATCAGGAGTAAAGGGAAGGGTTTTTGCTTTTGTCGAGGTGACTATGGTGGTCTGAGACAGTATTTAAACTGTACGGTGGGACCAACTGATGATGTTACCAACAGAAAATTCAAAACTGGAAGCATTCAAAGAATTAATCTTGGAAGCTATTAGGCTTTTCATACCAACTAAGAAATACTGTTCAAGGTTTAGGCCAAAATGGATGTCAGATGAACTAATGAGATATGTGGCATAGAAGATAAATGCATGGGATATATATAAATTAACAGGTGACATGGAAGCCTATGACAGGTATAAGCTGGTCTGTAACCAAGTTACAAAGGAGGTTACGCAGGCATAGGCAGATTATGAGAAATCTTTAGCAAAGGATGCAAAGAAAAACAGCAAAGAGTTCTTTATTTATGTAAACTCTAGAAGGAAGGGGATGAATCAGATTGGTCCACTTGACATCGATGGTTCAACTGTTGATGACCTTGCTCAGGTAGCTAACAAACTAAATGAATATTTTGCATCAACATTCACACATGAGGAGTTATTCAGGGAGGGGAATGCCAGAGGTGTATTCAACTCTGGCAGTAAGCTAGATAATCTTGTAATAACTGAGAGTAAAGTGGAGGAGAAATTGTTGAAGATAAACACAAAGGCACCTAGGGTGGATGGAATCTATGCAGTTATATTAAAGGAGGTGGCAAAGGAAGTAAGCAAACCCTTAGCCATAATTATGAGAGCTTCCCTGGACTCAGTGGAGGTACCCATGGACTGGAGATGTGCAAATCGGACCCCAATCCACAAAGGAGGATCAAAGGGAGACACAAGTAATTACAGACCTGTTAGTTTAACTTCTGTTCCAGGGAAATTAATGGAGGCACTGATTAAAGAAGCACTGCAAGATCATCTAGACAAGACTTCAGTTATAGTTCGGACACAGCATGGTTTTGTTAAGGGAAAGTCTTGCCTGACCAATCTGATTGGATACTATGATGCAGTCACAAAAGAACTGGATGCAGGGAATAACTTTGATATCATATATTTGGATCTTAGAAAGGCTTTTGATACTATTTTTCATGGAAGACTGCTGCACAAATTGGAGCAATGGCATTGGAGGCAAATTGCTGCTATGGGTA
The DNA here is from genome assembly GCF_048544385.1 of Mastigoproctus giganteus. Classification (NCBI taxonomy): domain Eukaryota; kingdom Metazoa; phylum Arthropoda; class Arachnida; order Uropygi; family Thelyphonidae; genus Mastigoproctus; species Mastigoproctus giganteus. Next base: position 36,933,435 of record NC_143581.1, read on the forward strand.
AAGGGATGGTTGAGTGGTAGAAGACAGAGTGGTAATTTTAATTACCACTCTGTCTTCAGAATGTTAATCAATGGACACTGCTCTTTGTGGACTAATGTTATTAGTTGCATTGGGTCCATTGTTGTTTTCTGCATTTATTAATGATAGAATATCAGGCTTAATGTCTAAGTTTGCAGACGACATGAAGGTTGGCAGGGTTGTTAATGACACTAATGACAGTACGCTACTGCAACACGATCTAGAAGAGTTGAGCAGATGGGCTGAGAGGTGGCAACTGAAGTTTAATTTTGACAAATGTAAAGTACTGCATATGGGTAGCTGTAACCCCAGAGTAACAAATCAACTGTGTTCTACTACACTCAGGGTGGTAGAGAAAGAAAAGCATTTGGGGGGTAATTGTGCAGTCAGATATGAAGTTTACTGAGCAGTGCAGACAGTCTGCAAGAGTAGCTCATGGTGTCTTGTCAATGATATAGAGGAATTTTTATAGCAGGGATAAGGAGGTGATTATCCCCTTGTCTCCAGTTGTCTGGATGCCTCATTTTAAAAAGGATGTAGAACTGCTGGAACGAGCACAGAGAAGGGCAACAAGATTAATGAATGGAACAAAGGATTGCTTTTATAAAGAAAGGCTTAAGTTTTTCAAATTACAGTTTCTGGAGACTAGGCACCTGTGAGGTGATCTGATTGAGGTGTTAAAGTCTTGAATCGTTTGAGCATGCTCAATGCTGATATGATTCTTCCTCTTGCTCAGAATAATTGCCTGAGAGGGCATAAATTCAAATTGAGGAACGACAGTTGTAGGATAGATGTGTGGAATTTGCCTTTAGCCAGGGGTTGGTTGATTGCTATAACAAAATTCCATCTGTTGTCGTAGAAGTTGAAAGTTTAAATAGATTCAAGGCAGAACTAGACAAACATTAGGAGCGATTGGTGGGTGAAATGAGATGGGTTTTTGTTTTTTTTTTTAGCTGATGTTATATAAGCTTGCTTTCTTACATCATGGGCCTTTACTAATGCTAATTCTGAAACTGACATGGTTCAGATGTGGATGCAGTAACACAACAATCGATTTGTTCATCAGAAGGATGAACGAATGGAGATATGTATATGATACAGAAAATAACTAGCATGAAATGTAAAATCACATAAAAATAAAACAAAGTATGATATTTTATTTCAAATCCCACATTGTACTGCATGTTTATCCAAGAAAAATGGAATTTCAGCACAGGAAAATAACAGCTGTCCTCTTATTAGAAACTGTCATGTGCAGCAGTTTGAAACTAAGTAATCCAGTTATCAGTTTCTTATAAATCTTATATTCATCATGTTAATATTTTTACACACACATTAACATCTCAATATATGGTAAAAAGTACTTTATAAACATTAAATCAGTTTACCTTGACAGCCCATGCACGTATGTAAAAAAAAAAAAAATCTCAGATATAAACTTTTTTCTTAAACGAATAAGATTTTATCAAAGAAAAACAGGTGTAATCTAAATGAAAATTTTCATATTAACTAGAAACACAAAATTTAAACACAGAGCAAATTATTTTTAAATCTGTTGTCTTCCAGGATAATGGTATCTTCAGGATATCCATCTAAGTTTACAAGAAGATATCGATACTCATATTTTCCCCTATCATTCTACAAAGAGAAAATATTTAGATTAATGATTCAGAAACTACTCATTGGAAAACAATCGAGTATATAGCTAATTTAAAAATTTTTTATAATCTGAAAGATAGCAATCAATTTTATGGCAATGATTTTTCTCAAGTAGTGAATACAATATTTTTTATGATTACAAAAGATGCAAAATTTTTATTCATATGATAATGTAAGAATCCATTATCCTTGACTGATGTGCAGCATAGTTTAATACAGTTGCGACCAGTGTCTGTTCCACAACTGATTTTTTCATGATGTTCTTGTTGTCGCTTCATAATCAGTAAGACTGTCAATTTGTTTCATTTCTGTCTACTCTGGTATGATATTCACTTACTTGACTGAATATCACAGTGAAACCTCCCTTAATAGACAGCTCTTGTTTTGGACAGTGAAGCTTTGGTCCTGGCCAAAAAGTATTAGAAATTACACATTAAATGACTTCTCCAAACTGGACACTTTCATGTGTAACCAGCACATAATGGGATTTGCAGTGAAAAGATGCAAACACATCAGTTACCCTCGAAAGTGTCCATTTGTATTCATTCTATACAACTGTATTTATTTCTCTAAATACATTAACTGCATTTAGCAATCACACAGGCTTGAACCATGGTCCACTCAAATGATGCAGAAGATACTCATGGGCTACTAGCCAAATTTTGTTTTATTATTATTATTTTTTTAAATAATTATTCGGGCTGTGAATCAGTTCTATGTCAAACATCACAGCAAGGCAATAAAATATAAAATTGCCAAAATGAGAGATGCTGTTGCCAGAATAAATAAATAAATAAAACCCTGGGGATACAGCTGTAATACAGTTTAAAAAAAAAAAAAATTTAAAAACCAAATTTGACTATTAGCCCACTGTGGTTTGAATCCACATGACTGCTAAATGTGGTTAACATAGAGGAATGAATGCAATTATATTTATCATCAAAATAATCAATTGTAAATTTCTATGACCTAATTAATGGCTGTGCCAGAATATAAACAAGAACATTTTTAGGCCCAATATAAGTGAAGGATTAAGAGTGAGAGTGCAGTAATTACACTCTCACTCAGTAATGCACATGCTTTTGAGTAGTCTGTGATTCAAACCTGCACCTGCTAAACCACCACTAGTAGGTCAGAGGTAAAATTATAATAGATCTTAAAATAATCGTAAACTCCTCTGACCAGTAGTGATTGTGCTGGAGTATAAACAAGAACTTTTTTTTTTCTGATAGAAACAACACTATGTGACGCTTGATATTACTTTCATAACTGCTTTAGTGACAAGTGTCCAGCTTTTTACTGAGGGATGATGACAATTTTCCTGCCAATACACAGTACTTTCTCATTTCTCACTTAGCAGTAAGAAATGGCAGTCATTCAGGCAACTACATAACAAAGGTTTTCAGTATATATACAGGTTTTTACTCTGAAACACTAGTCAAAATTTTTGTGCAATTACACTGATTGCATGTTAATTTTTTAAGAAACAAAATTTCATGCTATTTGCTATAGGGGAGGCAGAAATTTAAAATGGAAGGGGCGATCATGGAATTCTTTTAATGTAATATCCTATTACATTAAAAGAACTCCATGTGAGTAAAAACAAATATGGACTAAACTAGTCCGTGACCAAAATTATCCATAATGAAAATTAAATTGTAAATAAAATGCTCCAAACAAAATAATTTCTATCATTTCCTAAAAGTCAACTATGTGTTGACTAAAATTATTGTTATGGGAGTTTGATGGCGCATAAGCTGCTTGGCTATAACGCGCCTATTCGTTTATTGTAGGAATAGATGAGAAGTTTTCATAACGTCAGAAAAATTCAGAAACATTTGCACTGTCACTGATAAGATGCTCTAGATTTATTGGTTTCCGAAGGCTAATGATAGAAAGGTTGAATTTCTGTCTTGTTTATAGTATGGGCATTCAATGAGAATATGCTTCACAGTCAGGTTTATAGAACAATATGGACACTGTGGTGGATCATCTGTTAGTAAATGAAGGTGGGTCAGATGTGTATGACCTATTCTTGCTCTTGAAAGCACTACTTCTTCTCGTCTAGATGTACGGACACTGGATCGCCAAATTTTGGAATCCTGTTTGAACTGCAAGAGCTTGTTATTAGTTTGAGAATGCCAGATTGTTGTCCATTCTGATAGGCATGCAACATGAATAATTTGTGCATAGTCTGATGCTGGAACAGGGATATTGGTTAAACCTAGGTCGTTGGATTTTTTGCAGCCTTATCAGCCAGTTCATTACAAGAAATTCCAGAATGTGCCAGAATCATTGGCGGCATTTTCAATCTGCAGTAATAATCTTCTAATTTCATTTAGAACAGGGTGAACTTTATCTGAAGAATTACATAATGCTAAGACTGAGCTGAGGGAATCAGTGTAAATGACAAATTTTAATGAGCAGTCAGAACAGAGATTTTCTAAGGCCAGTTTAATTGCATATAATTCTACTGAGAAGATACTGAATTCAGATGGAAGGGATGCTGAAATAGTGTTATTTCAGAACACTGTTGTTACTACAACATTTTAGTTGGATTTAGAGCCATCTTTTTTTTTTTTTTTTTTATGTAAACCCCAAACACGAGAGGTATTAGAACCTATAGTACTTAGTACCGCGAGTGGGTTGGAGGTTGAGAAGACAAAAGAAGATATTTGTTGACATTGGATTTAACTTCTGTAGAGTGTATTTTTCCGGAAATACGTATGAAGGAAGGTTGTTCCAGAAAACGGCAGTTGAATGAATAAACGAGGAAGATGAAAAGTTGGTTCTGAGTTTTAAGTTGGACAGTAAATGGATGTTGGCTGGTGGCGGCACGTGTTTGGACTGTTTTGAAAGAGAGAGCGGGAATAATAGAAGCCAATTCAGAAGAACAGTGCCCATGGAAGAATCTGTAGAAGAGGCATGCAGCAGAAACAGTACGTCTATGAGACAGCGAGTTGAGAGACTCTGTTAGAGATGAATCATTAATTAACCTAACTGCCCTCTTCTGAATGGAATCAAGAAGCCTGAGAGAGGTTTTGGGGGCACCATCCCAGATGTGGGAACAATATTCCATTGCAGGGCGGATTTGTGATTTATACAGAGTGGGCAGCTGTTTGAAAGAAAAGTAACGCCAAGAGCAAAAGAGAAAACGAAGTTTTTTAGATGCGGAGGAAGCAATATTTGTAATGTGCTTGTTCCAAGAGAGATTAGAAGTCAGGGTAATCCCCAAAAGATATATATCATTTTGCCTAGAAATCCGAGTGTCACTAAAGATAAGCATAGGAGCAGAAGAATCCTTTTTGCGAGATATAAGACAAGACTGAGTTTTAGAAGGGTTGAAATCAACTAAGTTGTCTTTGCCTCACTGGAGAATTACCTGAAGATCGGCATTTAAGGAATTGGTAGCAGATTTTCGAGAAATTGAGGCTGATTTAGCAGGACTAGGTTTCTCAAAATGGAAAGTGGAATGCAATGTGCTATCATCGGAAAAACTATGGATAGGATTTACAGTCAACGGAAGAAGGTCATCAATATACAAGAGGAAAAGAGTGGGAGAAAGAACTGACCTTGGGGGACACCGGCATTACTGGAGAAGTTAGAAGACAGAGAGCCATCTACCATCACCCTCAGTGAGTGATCACAGAGAAAACTGGATAACCAATTACTAAAAACAGTTGGCAAACCATAAGATGGAAGCTTGTTTAGAAGACCTTTATGCCAAACACGATCGAAAACCTTTCAGATGTCAAGAGCAACTACTTGTGTTTCCCCGAACCTTTCCATTGAATTAGTCCATAAATGGGTAACATAAGCAAGAATATCACCAGTGGATCGACACTGACAGAATCCATACTGGCGATCGTTGATCAGACGGAAGGTTTCTAGGTAGTTTAATAGTTGGCGGTTAATTGATTTCTCCATTACTTTAGAAAGAGTAGAAGTAATTGCAATGGGACGATAATTGGATGGGAGGGATTTATCACCCTTTTTAGGAACTGGCTGGATATGAGCAAATTTCCAAGCAGAAGGAAAAACACCTTTGGAATAAGAAAGTGAAAAAAGGCGGCAAAGAATAGGAGTAAGTTCAGGAGACAGGTTTTGAGAACAAGTGGAGAAATACCACCGGGACCTGGAGCTTTCTTAGCATCAAGATTCGTCAACATCCTTTTGACGGAAGACCACATGAGGCATTGAATGGAGCATGTTGGGAATGGTAGGAGATGTTTTACAAAGATCATTAATACATGAGTTGGAAGAAAAATGGGATGCTAGCAGGTCAGCTTTATCCTTGGCTGAAGTGGCAACAGAACCATCTGGTTTGAATAGAAATGGGCAAAAGTTGCAGGCAATAGCTTTGGGAAGAGACCAGAATGCTCGGCTACCATTACGGCAAGAAGCAAGTTTTCTACTCTTAGCCAGTTCAAACTCTAGTTTGGACTGATTAATAACTGCTTTACAATTGTTGCGAGCTTTGGTGCAGGCAGAAAATGAAACTGGAGAATTAGAAACAAGCCAATTACGATATGCAACATTCTTCTCTTGAACAGCCTTAGCACATTTATTGGAAAACCAAGGTTTAGATAAAGGACGAGATTTTAAAGTGGCGTGTGGGATAAAGGATTCCATTCCTGCAAGAATAATTTCACTGACACGATCTGAGCAAACGTTGACATCACAAGTTTTGAAACAGTAATCTCACCAAGGAAAAGAAGAAAAGAAGTCTCGCAGGTCATCCCATTTTACATTCTTGTAATGCCAAACAACAAGAGGTTGGGAATAGCCATGAGATAAAGGTTCCACTGGAGAAGAGACAATCACCAAGTTGTGATCTGAAGTGCCTAAAGGACCTCTCACTTCAACCGTGTACTTAGAAGGGTTGTTTGTGAGAAAAAGATCAAGTGTATTGTCTGTATGATTAGGATTATCTGGTATTCTTGTAGGTAAATGAACAATCTGTGCAAGGTCATTAGTAATTGCAAAAGCCTCAGCATCTCGACCAGCTGGGTCGGTGTAACTAGAAAACGGAAGCCAGCTGGAGTTGTGAACATTAAAATCACCAAGGAAAATTACCTCACTGTTAGGAAAGTTGGACTGGAGAAAGTCAAGTTGCAAAGAGAGGAAGTCAAAGAGCTCCAAGCGATTAGTGGAATTGGGAGAACAGTAGAGACAACAGATGAATTTGACGCAATGAGGTAGAGAGATTTTAAGCCAGAGGAGATTCCAAATTGCCAAGTCTCTGACAGGGAATATCAGGATGGACATATGCACAAGTACCACCTTTGAGGTGAAAGGAAACATACAGCGAATAATTTGGGCATCTGAGATGAGCAGTAGTTGAATCAACCGATAACTGAGATTCTGTTAGAAAAAGTACATGGGGTTTGGCAGACTGTAAGTGGAAATGGTCATCGTTGAGATTAGAATTGAGAACCATGTATATTTGTGAAATGAATTAGGAAGTGCTTGGGAGATTTAGATCTCTTCGCAGATAAGCTTGCTCTATTAGTTTGACAATTCATGGTGTATTCAATAGTAAGAAAAGTGGGTGGGACATGCTGTATGAAGTAATGAAATTTTTGGAAATGGCGTACATAGGGTAAGAATATTCCCAAATCCTTGACATAACGTGGCCTCGAGAATGCTCCTCGCATACACACTACCCAGACTCCTTCCAGTCACTATCTGGCAGAGTAGAGGTAACAAGATGCTGATCTGGAAGCCTCCTAGAGAGTTACAAATAGGTTCGGTCCGTTGTACTTACTAGTGGCCGGCCTGCGAACACCATTTTAGAGCTGTACCCTCGAAATGTAAGGAATATTGGATCTCGCCACGATGTTCATCATAACCTCAAAAGTCATCAATCATACTGCATGATGGAAGAGATAGGGAATGGTTGACCGGAACTTAGCTCTAGAGACTAAAGATGGGTTCCATCACTTCAAGCCTCCAATAAGCAAAGTGGTGGTATTGCACCGGTTGATGAGAGTCATTTACCACCTAGTACTGCCTGGTAACATAGAGGGGCGGCATTCCTCCATGTGGTGTGGGCGCCACACCTCGACCCTCTGCTTACATTGGTTCATACCAGTGTGGTCACCCACCATGTACTTGTGCATGGAGGTTATACCCAGGATTACTAACAGTCCCACCGTCGTGAAGGTGCAAGCAGAGGATTTGACTGTCACAGACCGTCTGGACTTCGCCGAAATTAGGTCCACTTGACTTGAGTGTCACCCGAGTATCAGTTCCATCAGCGTTTTAGACTCCCAGGTAGGAAGTGCAGCTTGTCTGGCAAATCTGAGAGAATCTCTGTGACAACCTCAAGGACCCAATCTGTATAAATTGGAGAAAAATCAATATATCTGTGAGTGTGAACTTCATGAAGTTGTTTCACATTTGATGCTTGTAGAATATTTTCGCCCCCATTGGCAGAGGTAAGTGTCACAGGTCAGTAGAGGAAGAGTCCATGGTGGTTGAGCGTATGTTACTACCTGTTGTACAGAATGAATGGAAACATTCCAAACCTGCATCAGTTTGAGAAGCCGGAGACAAGCTGGTTTTATTATGCTAAGCTTATTTCTGTAGAGGTTTTCTAATGGTGGATTGAATTGGTATGACTGAATTGGATGCGAGGCACAACTTTGTATTTTGACAGAATACTTTAGTAACAGTGTTTTTTTACGTGAAGTAAGCGGGGGCTCTTGAGCGTCAATGCAGAGGCTATGTGCTGGTGATGTTCTAAAAGCCCCAAGTGCAATCCTCAAGGCACTGCTGAACTGGATGAAGCCAGCACAAAGCACTTGCTCTGGCAGAATCATAGACAGGAGCACCATAATCAAGACGGGTTCAGATTAAAGCCCTGTATAACCAAAGCAGGGAGGTGCGATTTGCACCCCATGCTAGGTCAGATAAAGCTCTGAGTATATTTAACTTTTTTAAACAGGAAGTACATACATTTTTAATATGGACTTAGAAATTTAATTTGTTGTCAAGGATTAATCCTAGAAATCTGATGTTACTAGTGACTGGGATGGAGACATTGGAAATTTGAAGTTCAGGATCCAGATGAAGTTTGCATTTTCTACAAAAATGGATAGCAACTATTTTCTGTTGTGAGAGTCGATAGCCGTTAAGGCTGGCCCATTGTTGTATTTTATTTAGTGATATCTGAATCTGAAGCTACCTTTCAATAGATCTCATGTTTTGGGAATGGCAGGAGATGAAAAGGCCATCCCCATAAAAGTACGTCTCAATTGTCTTTGGAAGCTGTTTAGTGATGGAATCGATTCTAAGAGCAAAAAGAGTGGCACTCAGTACTGATTCCTGAGGAACACCTTCCTGAATGAAAGTTGTAGAGAGGTCATTTTGGTATCTTACTTGAAACGATCTAGTCTGTAGAAAGTTTTGAACAAATATGGGAAGGTTGTCCCATAGACAGAGAGAATAAAGATCACTAAGTATGCCATGCCACCATGTGGTGTCAAAAGCCTTCTCTATATCTATAGAAACCATTACTAGATGTTTGTGTTTAACGCAGGCATTGCAAATGGCAAATTCAGCCTTGATCATGAGATCGAAGAATGACCTGTTTTGTCGAAAGCCATGTTGATTATTGCTCATTAGATGTTGTGACTCAATGATCCTGTGAGTCTACTGTGGACAATTTTTCCGAGGATTTTGCTGAGGCAGCTTGACAGAGATATTGGTCTATAGCTGTGGGGGTTGGTTGGATGGATCTTTTCCAGGCTTCACAAATGCCAAAACAATAGAGTGGTGCCAAGAAGCTGGATAAACATTTTCTAAAAAAATACGACTGTTAAAGACCAGGAGGAGGCGCAAAGCTTTATCATCAAGATGTTGCAGCATGACATAATAGATTCCATCTTGTCTGGCGGCACCATTATTAGCTGTTTTAATGGCATGCAAAAGTTCAGAATATTGTAGAGGTTTGTTATAGGGTAGAATGAGGGCAGTTTGTAAGTTAATAGAATGCTGTTCTCTACTGTTTTTAATTCGGTGGAAAGATGTAGTATAAGCTGATGTTGCTGAGATTTCAGCAAAAAGTATTGCCCAAAGCATTAGCTATATCTGAGGGACTATATAAATCTTGCCCATTCCAGGAGAGGACTGGAGAAGGTATGGTTGGAAACTTACCAGAAAGCTGTCTTAATTTTTTTCCAAATTAATTTGCTGTCAGTGTTTCTGTTAATTGTTGATGCAAAATGGGTCCAGGATTCTTTATTGGCTTGTCTTTTTAAGAAACATGCGTTTGCCTTTAATTTCTTATAATTTATCAGATTGGCTGTGATTGGATATTGACAAACAAATTCCAGGCTTTGTTTTTTGCTTTTTTTGCATTCCTCATTCCACCAGTAGTTATAATGCTTTCGCCCGGGGTATTTGATAATGGTATTGTGTCTTTGGCCACATTTAGGGGATGCGCTGTGATGTAATCTGTCACATCATCAATAGGCTGGAGATGAATTTTTTCCTTGTCGAAAGAGATTGATGACTGAAATTTTGCCCAGTTTGCTCGGGCAAATTTCCATTTCCTGCAGGGTTTAGTTAAAGGAGCCTGTGCTATCAATAACTTGCATATGATTGGGAAGTGATCACTGCCCATAGGGTCATTTATAACAAACCACTCTATGGTCAGGACCAGTACTGGAGAACAAATGCAGAGATCTATTGCTGAAGTATGTCCAGTTGGGAGCTGAATGTGAGTGTGCGTGCCAGTATTCAGTATGGCGAGGTTTAGTGCATCTAAAAGGCTTTCAATGAGTCGACTCCGTCTATCTAATTTAGAAGCACCTCATAAGGGGTTGTGCCCATTAAAGTCCCCTAATATACAGAGGGGTGGAGGTATCTGTATGAAGAGGTCTTCGAGTTATTTTAAACAATAAGTATGGTTTGTCCGTAAGCAGATCGAGACTAGTGTTATTGCAATATGGAGAGTTATACGAACAGCAACAGCTTCTATTTCAGTTTAAGTGGGATGTGCTCAGTTGGGATCTTTGAATTTATTAGGATTGCTACACCGCTGTGAGCAGCATTTGCTGTATTGCGATCTCTTTGATAAAGGCAATAGTTCTTTTTCGAAGGAGAAATTTGCGAGGTTAAGTAAGTTTCTTGAAGACAAAGAGCAACTGGAGAATAATGGTTAATTAAATCATGGATATCATCTGTGTTGCAATGAAAGCCTCTGCAGTTCCATTGTATAATGAAGGCCATTATTTGTGTTTAATTGTTGGAGCTGTATCTGACTGCTTTTTGAAGGTGACTTGTTTATGACGTTCCAGTTTTTGTTTGTCTTTTTTTTTTTTAGGAAAACTGGCCGACCAGTGTCCATTTCTTCTTTGACATGAATTTCTAAAATTGGATCTTCCTGTATAGATGTGAAATCTGTGTCCATGGTTGTGTCTTGAATATTTTTCATTATATTTGAATTTGTAATACATGGTGTGGTAGCACTCATTGAAGGAGGAGATCCCGCTGGTATTGTCAGAGGAGTATTATTTGCTTGGTCTGAGAGTTTGGGTTGTTGTTTACGTACATTAGATTGTTCCTCAGAGAGGACAGTTCTAGCCCAATCAGAAATTGATTTATTAGTAGGAACTGTGACATCAGTTTGAGTAGAGACTGTTTGGTATTTTTTAACTGCATTAGCATAGGAAATATTTTTGTTCGTAGTAGGTGCAACTAGTCTTCTTGCTTTTTGGTAACTGACTTTGTTCTCAACTTTGTATTTTACTATTTTTTCTCAGTTTTCCATTTTTCACAAGTTCTGGAATAGGCAGGACGATCACCTTTGCAGTTTGGACGGGTCATTTTTGTAGTTGTACAGTCACTTTGTATGTGATCCGAGGAACCACAGCTGGGGCAGACAGGAACTCCTCTGCATATAGTTTGTGAGTGGCCATACTTTTGACATTTATAACATCTTAAAGGATTGGGAATGTAAGGGTGGATATGGCAAAGTAAATAAACTGCTTTTACAGAGGAGGGTAAGTTGGGCGTATTGAACGTGAGAATAATGTTTCTGGTAGGCATAAGTTGATTATCTTTCTTAGTCATTATACGTTTGGCTTGAAATACATTTTGTCCCTGCAGCTCTTGGGTTATTTCTTCCTCTGTAACATTTAAAAGGTCCCAACTGGATATGACACCATTAGATGAATTTAGGGTTGCATGAGGAGATATTTTTACTGGAATGCCAGCAAAGTTTGTTAACTGTAAAAGTTTCTCTGAATGCCTGTGGTTCATAGTTTCCACTAGCAGGTCTCCTGATTGCAATCTTTTGACAGTCTTAGGAGATCCTGCAATACCTTCCAGATGTTTTTGTTTTAAGAAGGGAGACAGTTTGCTCATTGGCTAACTAGTGAGGGAGTGGAAAATTTAAAATGATGGGCAGGGTTACTCCATCTGATTAGTCTTCTGTCTCTTTGGACGATCATTTCCTAAGTCGTGATTGGAGTCGTGGTTAATGTAGGTGTCTGTTCTGGAGCTCGAAGGCTCTAACGGTGGATAACTATTTTTATCCATAATGGCTCCTTTTGGCCCTGGGGGTTTCTCCTTACCATCCAGGTTACCGGTCCTGCCACGGAGAGGCAGGAGCAGTGCCGCTTTGTGGTCAAGCATAGAGTTAGTACGGTTAGTAAGTATATCTAAATTAAAGAAAAAGGTGCTTTCCTTCTTCTGGGCTCTCTTTTTATTTCTTTATAAGAAATTAGAGCTACTTAACAGAAAATTTAAAATTAATTAAAATTTTAATTTTAAGAGAAAACAAAGGAAAACTCAGTCATCGGGAAGAAAAACGTTCGATATACGCACAATAATCCCTTGGCCATGGAAACGCTTGGCACCCGGGGCCGACTAAAATTGTGTTATTTATTAAAAGTTAATGTGTTATTTAATTAAAGTTAATTAACTGAAACACAAATATGTATAAAAAAGTAAGTAACAAATTACAGCAAATTTCAGCTTTCTACATTATCGAGGCTGGTTGTACTGATCTTTGCAAAGCAGATATTTTTATATAGGGACACTTTCTCCTGACCAAATGAACTAGAATTCATACTTGTCTTAATGATGTCTGCTTTAGAAAGGTTTCACTGCATTTATTAATCACTTTTTTGGGGGTGGGGGAAGGTAAGAAATGGTAAAAAATGTTGAACTTTATAATTTTATTCTAATATTGTATTGGATTATAACAAACAATATCTTCAATAACAGCTGTCCTATTAACAAAAAAAAAAAAAAAAAAAAAAACACCCCAACAAAACTTCGACTATCTCAATGCAGTTCTCAATAGCACACTATAAAATTGAAGAATATGGGTTTCTGGAAAGATACATTTTTTTTGAAAAATTTTGCTGTTTTATTTACCTAATTAACATATAAAATCATATTCAGTACACACACACAATCTTTATAGTCCTGATCAGGTTCATCAGTTTATTTTTAAATTTAGCTAGAGATTTTCTATGGTTGGACTTACTAAATGTAGAACCATTGTATCAGTGATTGGCATGAATATTGTATATCGTAATTTATACTGTAGTATATTGTGGAGAATTCTAGTGTTTTAATTGTGGTGAATAGGTATCTTGAAAGTTCGAATCACATATGTTGGCATTAGTTAGATAATTTTATTATCAATTATAATTAAATTATAACTTTACAAACGTAATAGTATAGCAAATACATATAACAAACTCTTTTACTCTGAAACACTGGTCAAAAATTTCCCAGCCTTATGTAACAAATACACATAACAAAGCATAACACTTTTAACTTATATATATATTGGGGAGGGGGGGATTTACAGATTAATATATTAACAGTAGCTGCAGGCAAGAGGTGGAAGTAATTCTTGCACTGCTTTTATTGGAATGAGCAGCAGACTGGAAAGCAAGTTGCTGGGGATTACAGGAACAGCTGGGAGTCATCATGGAACAAGTATGGGCTGTTTTAGGGTAACCAAGAATAAGAACAAGTGCATGTATACTTGCATGTACACCAATGTTAGGAGTATAGTAAATAAATTTGATGAACTGAAAATGGTGGTCAAAACATCAAAGGTGAATATTGTTAGGATATCAGAGATGTGGTGTCACACAGATATAAGGAATGCAGAATTAGAATTTGGGCAGTACAATGTGTACAGAAAAGATAGACAGGATAGGGAGGGAGGAGGGGTTATGCTGTTAGTTAAGAAACACACAAAATTTAAGGAAGTGCATCCAGCTGACATGGGTGGACAGTGCAGTGTCGAGTCAGTTTGGTGTGACATAAGCATTGGGAGATCAAAATTGAGAGTAGGAGTGTGCTATAGGACAAATGACTTATGAGTGCAATGAACAGAGAAATAGAGTGAGCAAGTAAATTAGAATGTCTTATAATGAGGGATTTCAAGTTCATAGATATTGACTGGAATTTGTGGATTGGTCACTCACACACTAGTAAGACTTTTATGGATTTACTGGATGACAATTTTCTACAGCAGCATGTTAGAGAGGCAACCAGAAGAGCAATACTCTTGATTTGATTATCAGCAGTGATTATTCATGAATTAAGAATTTGCAGATAAAGAAACCACTAGGTGGCAGTGATCAGAGTGTACTGATGTAGAATTAGTTAAAGATGTAACTACCATCAAGGATAAAGGGAAGGGTTTTTTGCTATTGTAAAGATAACAGCAAATTCTAAATGGGAATCATTCATGGAATTAATCTTGGAAGCTATTAGGCTTTTCATACCAACTAAGAAATACTGTTCAAGGTTTAGGCCCAAATGGATGTCAGATGAATTAATGCGACTTGTGGTAGAGAAGAAAAATGTATGCGATACATATAAATTATCTGGTGAGGCAGAAGCCTATGGCAGAGATAAGCTAGTCTGTAATCAAGTCACAAAGGAGGTTAGGCAAGCGAAGACAGATTATGAGAAATCTTTGGCAAAGGATGCAGAGAAAAACAGCAGATTTCTTTACTTATATAAATTCTAGAAGGAAGGCGGATGAATCAGATTGGTCCACTTCATATCGATGGTTCAACTGTTCATGATCCTACTCAGATAGCTGACAAACTGAATGATTATTTGGCATCTACATTCACACATGAGAAATTCTGTAGAGAAGTGGAGAACAGAAGCTGATTAAAATCTAACAGGGAGTTAAATGATTTTCTAATAAGTGAGAGCAAAGTGGAGGAGAAATTGTTGAAGTTAAACATGAGAAAGGCATCTGGGGTGGATGGGATCTTTCTAGTTATATTCAAGAGGCAGCAAAGGAAGTAAGCAAATCATTAGCCATAATTATGAGAGCATCCTTGGACCTGGACATGTGCAAATGTATCTCCAATTCAAAAAGGGGAATCAGAATGGTGACATGAGTAATTACAGACCTGTTAGTTTAATTTCTGTTCTGAGGAAAATAATGGAGTCGCTAGTTAAAGAAGCACTGCAGGATCATCTAGACAAGATGGCAGTAATAATTTAGACACAGCATGGATTTGTTAAAGAGAAAGTTTGTATGACCAATTTGATTTGATACTATGATTTGGCCACAAAGGAACTGTGCAAAAATTAAATTTTGATATCATATA
Organism: Mastigoproctus giganteus; assembly: GCF_048544385.1. Taxonomy (NCBI): domain Eukaryota; kingdom Metazoa; phylum Arthropoda; class Arachnida; order Uropygi; family Thelyphonidae; genus Mastigoproctus; species Mastigoproctus giganteus. Next base: position 36,948,722 of record NC_143581.1, read on the forward strand.
CTTGAATTCCGATGAGACCAAGATATCGACGAGGAATACTACAATATTCTGAAAGTGATAAAGCCCAAGGAACTTACAGGTAAAAAGAATTCAAAGGAAAAAAATGGTCAAAAAACAAGTCTTGTTGAACCGAAAACTACAAATGAAGAGCAAGATAAACTCTGACAAGGATAAAATTGAGACTGAGTTATGCAAAGCCATTAAAAAGAGATTCAGAGAGGACATAAGAAGATTTAACAAAAGAAAAGTAGAACAAGCATTAAGGGAAAACAAAGGACTTAAATCAGAAGCCATGAGCAGTAATACAGAAGGATAAATTAGCATTAGTAGAGCCATACGATGAAGAAAGCAAGCTTATTCAGCATCAGCAAAAAAAAAGAAAAAAAAAATGCTCCCATTTCATCCCTCCGTTCGTTCCCAATACCTGTCCAACTCAGCCTTCAATTTATTTAGGCTATCAAGTCCACAACAAAATATGGAAGTCTGTTCCACCAATCAATAACCCACTGGCTAAAGGCAAACTTCTGCACATCAATCCTACAACTGTCTTTCCTCAATTTGAATTTATGCCCTCTTAAGTGACTAATCTGAGGAAAAATCCCATAAGCATTCAGCATGCTCAAACCATTCAAGGCTTTATACACCTCAATCAGATCACTTCGCAGGTGCCTAGTCTCAAGGCGCTGTAATTTGCAAAACTTAAGCCTTTCTTCGTAAGAGCACCCCTTTATTCCATTCACTAATCTTGTTGCCCTTCTCTGTACTCGTTCCAACAGCTCTACATCCTTCTTAAAATGGGGCCTACAGACCTGTGTACAGTACTAAAGGTGTGGCCTGACAATTGCCTTATACAAGGGGATAATCACCTCCTTATCCCTGCTAGAAAAATTCCTGTATATCATTGACAAGACACCATGAGCTACTCTTGCAGACCACCTGCACTGCTCAGAAAACTTCATATCTGCCTGCACAATTATCCCCAGGTCCTTTTCATTCTCTACCACTGTCAGTGTAGTACCACAGAGTTGATACATTACTCTGGGGTTACTGCTTCCCATATGTAGTATTTTACATTTGTCAATGTTAAACTTCAATTTGCTACCTCTCTCAGGTGATTAATCTCAGCTCATCTGCTCAACTTTTCTAGATCCTCTTGCAGCAGTGTGCTGTCATTAGTGTCCTTAACAACCCTGCCAACCTTTGTATCGTCTGCAAACTTGAAACCTGATATACCATCATCAATATCATTTATAAATACAGAAAACAACAATGGACACAATACTGAACCCTGAGGGATTCCACTAATAAGATTGGTCCATGAAGAGCAGTGTCCATTGATTACCATCTGTCTTCTCCCACTCAACCATCCCTTTATCCATAGCAGCAATTTGCCTCCAATGCCACACTGCTCCAATTTGTGTAGCAGTCTTCCATGTGCAACAGTATCAAAAGACTTTCTAAGATCGAAATATATGATATCAAAGTTATTCCCTGCATTCAGTTGCTTTGTGACCACATCTTAGTATCCAATCAAATTGGTCAGACAAGACGTCCCCTTAACAAAACCATGCTGTGTCCGATGAAAGCTTGTTTAGAAGACCTTTATGCCAAACACGATCGAAAGCCTTTGAGATATCAAGAGCAACTACTTGTGTTTCACCGAACCTTTCCATTGAATTAGTCCATAAATGGGTAACATAAGTCAGAACATCACCAGTGGATCGACGCTGACGGAATCCATACTGGCGATCGTTGATCAGACGGAAGGTTTCTAGGTAGTTTAAGAGTTGGCAGTTAATTGATTTCTCCATTACTTTAGAAAGAGTAGAAGTAATTGCAATGGGATGATAATTGGATGGGAGGGATTTGTCACCATTTTTAGGAACTAGCTGGATATGAGCTAATTTCCGAGCAGAAGGAAAAACACCTTTGGAATAAGAAAGTGAAAAAAGGCGGCAAAGAATAGGAGTAAGTTCAGGAGCACAGGTTTTGAGAACAAGTGGAGAAATACCATCGGGACCCGGAGCTTTCTTAGCATCAAGATTCGTTAAAATTCTTCTGACATCCTTTTGACGGAACGCCACAGGAGGCACTGAATGGAGCGTGTTGGAAATGGTGGGAGGTGTTTTACCAAGATCATTAATACATGAGTTGAAAGAAAATGGAATGCTAGCAGGTCAGCTTTATCCTTGGCTGAAGTGACAACAGAACCATCTGGTTTGGACAGAGGTGGGAGCAGAGATTGGTGCCCGTCACCACCAAATACGGAGGATGCGGAAAGGTCAGGGAATGACCACCGCATATCCAGGAGCAATATGGCCTTAGTTGCTAATGCTCCTAAAAACCAAATAACAACAAACAGCAGAGATTGGTAAAAGTTGCGGCAAATAGCTTTGGCAGGGGACCAGAATACTCGGCTACCATTAGGGCAAGAAGCAAGTTTTCTACTCTTAGCCTGTTCAAACTCTAGTTTGGACTGATTAATAACTGCTTTACAATTTTTGCGAGCTTTGGTGTAGGCAGAAAATGAAACTGAAGAATTAGAAACAAGCCAATTACAATATGCAATATTGTTCTCTTGAACAGCTTTAGCCCATTTATTTGAAAACCAAGATTTAGATAAAGAATGAGATTTTAAATTGGAGTGTGGAATAAAGGATTCCATTCCTGCAAGAATAATTTCACTGACACGATCTGAGCAAACGTTGACATCAGAAGTTTTGAAACAGTAATCCGACCAAGGAAAAGAAGAAAAGAAATCTCGCAGGTCATCCCGTTTTGCATTCTTGTAATGCCAAACAACACGAGGTTGGGAATAGCCATGAGATAAAGGCTCCATTGGAGAAGAGAATCACCAAGTTGTGATCTGAAGTGCCTAAAGGACCTCTCACTTTGATCGTGTACTTAGAAGGGTTATTTGTGAGAAAAAAGATCAAGTGTGTTGGCTGTATGGTTAGGATTGTCCGGTATTCTTGTAGGTAAATGAACAATCTGTGCAAGGTCATTAATAATTGCAAAAGCCTCAGCATCTCGACCAGCTGGTTCGGTGTGACTGGAAAACAGAAGCTAGCTGGAGTTGTGAACTTTAAAATCACCAAGGAAAATTATCTCACTGTTAGGAAAGTTGGACTGGAGAAAGTCAAGTTGCAAAGAGAGGAAGACAAAGAGCTTGAGTGATTAGTGGAGTTCGGAAAATGGTAGAGACAACAGATGAATTTTACACAACGAGGTAGAGAGATTTTAAGGCAGAGAAGATCAAATATAGGAGATTCCAAATTGCCAAGTCTCTGACGGGGAATATTAGAACGGACATATGCACAAGTAACACCTTTGAGGCGAAAGGATTCATACAGCAAATAATTTGGGCATCTGAGATGAGCAGTAGTTGAATCAACCAATAACTGAGATTCTGTCAGAAAAAGTACATGGGGTTTGGCAGACTGCAAGTGGAAATGGACATCATTGAGATTAGAATTGAGACCACGTATATTTGTGAAATGAATTAGGAAGTGCTTGGGAGGTTTAGATCTTTTCGCAGATAAGCTTGCTCTATTAGTTTGACAATTCATGGTGTATTCAATAGTAAGAAAAAATAGGGGGGGGGAACATGCTGTATGAAGTAATGAAATTTTTGGATATGGCATACACTTGGGAAGAATATACCCAGATCCTTGACATAACGTGGCCTCAACAATGCTCCCTGCATACACACTACTCGGACTCCCTGCAGCCACTATCTGGTAGAGTGGAGGTAGCAAGATCATACACTAGCTGATTCGGAAGCCTCCTAGAGAGTTACCAATAGGTTTGGTCAGGTGTACTAACTAGCGGTTGGCCTGCGAACACTGTTTTGGAGCTGTACCCTCGAAATGTAAGGAATATTGGATCTCGCCACGATGTTCCTCAAAACCTGAAAAGTCATCAATCATACTGTATGATGGAAGAGATAGGGAAGGGTTGACCGGAACTTAGCTCTAGAGACTAAACACGGGTTCCACCACTTCAAGCCTCCAATAAGCAAAGTGGTGGTATTGCACCAGTTAATGAGAGTCATCTACCACTCTATTGCAGAGGTGGTACAGAAATTGTGCTATCTCCATTTGATGGTATCAAGAGTGTATTGGGAATACACCATTTCCAAAATAACATCTCATCGTGGACAGTGCTGTGGGCAGAGAAAGCTGGTGGATGAACGTGGCACAAATCACCGCTGACTTCAACTAGGGAGGTGCTGGAAATGTCTCCACCAAGACCATCAGGCGAGCATTAGCCACAATAGGTTATGGGAGCCGCCAACCCACCAGAGCCCCATTGCTAACATCACGACACATAACTTTGCATCAACTGGGTGAAAGAACATCAGCACTGGACCTTGAATGATTGGAGACAGGTCTCCTGGTGCATTGATTCCCATTTCAAGTTATTTCAAGCAGACGGAAGGGTGCGTATTTGGGGGGAACCACACAAAGCTATGCACCTGTCATGTCAACAAGGAACTGTTCAGGCAGGTGAACAGTCGATAATGGTCTAGGGTGTGTTCAACTGCCACATGTTGGGACCTCTGGTACGTCCTGACGCATCTTTGAATGGTCCACGTTACTTGCCCATCCTTGCAGACCATCTGCATCCCTTCATGGTCATTGTGCACCCACAGGCAATGGACTCTTCCAGCAGGACAATGTGCCTCTCTACAGAGCCATGGTGACTAGAACATGGTTTGAGGAGCATTCCACAGATTTTACTACCATGGAATAGCCTCCCTGTGGAAAGGTTCATTCGAGCTTTGGATTGTCCACCCAGGAATGCCATGGAATTATGGGATAATACCTGTGGAATGCTTTCATAAACTAGTGGACTCAATGCCTTGCTGTGTGACTGCCTTATCCACGTGAAAGGTGGGCCTACTCGTTACTAAGTAGGTATCTCATGATTTCAGTCCACTCAGTGCACTTCTACAGGGAAGGGATATCTTTAAATAATAGGGGTGCAAGAATATTTTCTGATGCTATTAAGGCAGTGTTAGGAAACTGCTAGCATGGGGGCATACAGAGACTAATAGATTAACAAGATCCACAGGTAGTGGTGAAAATGATTCTTGCACTGCTACTGGAATGTACAGCAGCCTGGAAAGCAAGGTTCCAGGGATTTTAAGGTCTGCTGTGAGTCATCATGGAACAAGTAAATATATGCCCTGTGTTAGGGTAACTAAGAGAAATAACAGGTGCATGTATACTTTCATGTACACCAATGCTAAAAACAGTAAATAAATTTGATGAATCTGAAGTGCTGGTCAAGTCATCAAGTGCACACACAATTGGGATATCAGAGATGTGGTGTCACTCAGATAAGAGAGGTGCAAAATTTGAATATGGGGAATACAATGTGTACAAAAAAATGATAAAATTGTCAAAATGTTTATGTTTCATGGCAGTCTCCGGAGTTTCCTCTATTAGCTGCTGTAGATTCTATATGAGGCATGTGCCAATGTTGTTGTTTGGTTTTTAGGAGCATTAACAACTAAGGCCATATTGCACCCCAGGGGCTCACATCTGGTGAGTATGGGCTTGGCAAACCCAGAGTCCTGAGCTGGATATCATCATTCTTCTCTTTCTTGGTGATTCCCCTTCTACTTTTCTCCCCCCCCTCTCACAGAGTAATGCAGAATTTTTTTTTTTTTTTTTTGGCTGGTGCAGCATAAGCCTCAGGCTTCCTTGCACCATATGGCAAATAATAATAATATGCGGTGGTCATTCCCTGACCTTTCCGCATCCTCCATATCTGGAGGTGACCAAATACGGAGGATGCGGAAAGGTCAGGGAATGACCACCGTATTTGGTGGTGACCAGCTCGAACCCCGGTCTAATCAAGAAGCGTGTGCTACGCACTGCTGCTCCTTCCCACCTGGCTACGGAGGCACCTGCATGTGCCAATGCTGGAATTACGGTAAGTGTGGGTGTGTAGGGTGGTGTGTTTGTTCTGTTGAGTGTTATCTGCTAGCTCCTGGTATTTTGGCTGCAATGGGGCACAGAACAAGTTTGTTTGCTGCTCCCTGCCTCCCATCCCTAGCCAAGTAGGTGTGCCAGGGTTCACAATACACTGGCAGTACACCCAGGAAGTGGTTCCTCCAGAGAGGATCCTCCTCCTCCTGGAGGCGCCTGGAAAAAAATGAAAGGAAGATTGTATGTCAGTTTGAGAAGTCAGGTTTTTGGGAGGAGTAAAGTTTTAGGCAGTAGGCGATGGAAGAGAGAGAGGCATCCCTTGAGAAAAGTAGAGTTAGGACAGTGGAACCCTTTTTCTGATCAGGATTCTTTGGTTTGGCATCATGCTTTGGTGTTTGTCATTGTTGGTGAGTGTCCAAATCGGTGTATATCTGTGTTCAGGTTCTGTCTACAGTAGTAAGGATTCTTCGCCTGCATTTGAAGATGACATCAGTGAACAAGATGAATCTTTGAGAAGCTGAGATGAGATTTTTGATGTTTTCTTAATCATATACTTCAGTCAGTATTTGTAGATGAGCTCTTAGGTCCTGATAAATGTGGCACTGGAAGATTAGGTGATTGACTGCCTCTGGTGATCCGCAGGAGCTGAGAGGTGAGTCTGTTAGCCCAAGAGAGTAAAACTTTATGAGTTTATGCTGCCATGTCTGTTCAGCAAAAACGATAGGCGAAGTCCAGCCCCACACCACATAGCACATCATTTGTAAAATACTTTAGTGCTTCAGTAGGAATTCATATGTGGTTCTTCCTAGCACTGAGCTAGTCCACTCCCTTTTCCACTCATCAGTCATTGCTTGGATTATTCTCTTGTCTTCTTTAGTTGACATGTTCAGATTGCATAGTCTCTATTTCTTGCAGGGAGGCTCTTCCTTCTGTAGTATTGAAGATGGTGGAAAGTTACTTCATGTTGGATTGGTAGCTTGCCACAGATGACCTGGTGTACAACTGTGGACACTGTTGTACACCTGGGTCTGCATTAGGCATTTCTTCAAAAAGCTGTTGGTGATTCTGTGGCCCCGGGCACTTACAGCATAACAAGCAATGGAGGATGAAGATGTATTATAACACAGTCTGAGGGTCGAAGGCTTGATGCCCCACACTGCCCTAGTAATCCTGATTAGTTTTCCTGTGACCTGTTTGATATTTTTTACTATATACTCGACATGCGGGACGAAGCTCAACTTGCTGTCCAGCAAAATGCCAAGGTATTTATATGTGGTCTCCATCTTGATAGCCTGATCATTGACTTTGATTGTTGGTGGTCTGTTCAGAATTCCTCTAAGTAGCACTTTCTTTGTTTTGGGAATAGAGATGTTAAGCTAGAGAACAGAGCACCAGCCAGTAAGGTGGTCCAAGATACCTTTTGTAAGGTCCTCCAATCCCCTCCTTCAGCTGCTGAGAAGCAGGACGGCTAGATCATCTGCATAGGCCACTTTGATGATATTTTCCTGCTCCACCCTCAGCCACCTATCAAAGATGCCATTCCAACAGAGAGGGCCTAGAATGGATTCCAGAGGGCAGCCTCTGGTGCAGGTTCTCAGGGTTATAGCAAGGAACCTTTCTTTGAAGTAAATAGTAATTAATCCATAAATCTGGGCCAAGACCCCAGCCTTCCTAAATCTCTCCAGGATGCTTTGCCACCAAAGGATGTCAAAAGTCCCTTTGCAGTCTACGAAGAGGCCAAGGATTATTTAGTAATGGCAGTTGAGGCCATGTCCACTACCATCCTGATGGAGTCTATGGTGGATCTTCCCACCATAAAGCCAAACTGATTGATAAATCTTAGTCCCTTATCTGTGTACCCTGTTTCGAATCTAGTAGAAATTATTTTCTTGAGTACTTTCCCTATTATGGGCAGTAGGGCTATAAGTCTATATGAGGTAGGTGATTGTTCTGGTTTATCTGGAATCTTTAATAGGATTTTAAGGCTCGCCTTTTCCCAGGTTTTGGGGACATCCATCTCGTAGACATGTATTTAGAAGATTTTGGATGAGTTTGGGCCTCATGGACCAGACCCTCTTCAACACTTCCACAAGGTCATTTTCCATTCTTCATCGATTTCACAGCTTCTTCAACTTCTTGGACTGACTGGTTCCTCCTCTGTATGGTCAATATACGTCAGGTTGTTTCTTCTGATCTGTTTGTTGAGGGTCTCTGACTGAATTTCGTCTTCATGTATGATTTCATCTAGGATGGTATTAATTGATTCACCCAGGAGACCCTTTGAAGGTCTCTTCACCTCCAGAAGTGTGTACAGAGGAATGTTTCTCTCTCTCCAGGGTGTATTTTTTCCAGTAATGATTCGATAGGCAATAAGAACTCGGCATATAGGCAATACTGCCTATATGCCGAGTTCTTAAACTTATTCCAGGCAGCTTTCTTCTCTTTGTATATTGTGTTGTGGTACTCTCTTCTGTGGTTTTTATAAATTTTTTGTGGTCAGGGTGTCTCCTCCAGAGGTCTGTTCCTTCCTTCTTTTGGCTTTTTGGTAGTCCTTTCGGGTCACTCTTGTGGTATTTCTCGGTTAAGTTAGTCACTGGGTCCACCAAAGGAGTTCTTTCTTTTTATCATAAAAGTGATAAGCTTCACTTCCATGATAAGCCCAGAAGCTTATCACGGAAGTGATAAGTTTCCAGACCTCTTCGGCTTGGATATTTGCAGGAAGTGAGGCAATCCTATCCATGTTTTCCGGCATGACTTTTTCTTTGAGGTTCACATCAAATCTTTCCCAGTTGGCAATATGCATCTTAAACCTGGGGAAGTCATGCACAATAGTCTGGCAGGGGCTGTTGCTTGAGAGAGCTGGTATTCAAAAGTGATCAGGTTGTGACCACTTCCAGTCCATGAAGTTCTGATCTGCCAGTATTTGATGCTGTCTTGCTGGCTTTTTTTTTGTTAAGGTCAGGTCTACGAATGATTGCCCTGTTGATGAGACAAAGGTGGGAGGATGTCCAGGTGTATTAAATACCATTAATCTGTTTGCCTGTATAAGTTCTTCTAGAAGTTCACCTTTCGAGTCTGTTTTGGGGCTATTCCAAAGGGTGGAGGAGGCACTGGCATCTGTTGTGATAATTACCTTCCTCCCCACCAGTCTGTGCAGGGGCTCCCCCAGGTATGGTACGATGGGTCGTCTTTGTTGGCTGCATTGCATATCCATTTATGCAGGCAACATGCATCGCATAAGCGCTGTGCAGGCAACATGCATCGCATAAGCTGTTTATTCTTGTGATTGTTATGTTGGGGTATGAGATGACCAAGGCAGCCCATACTCTGGCCACTGCTTGCTGCCAGTACCAGTGGTTTCGGTGTTGGATTTCACTATTTTAGTTCCAAAGGGCAGCCCTTAACAAGCCCTTTGTAGGAATAGGACTCCTGCAGCCCTTGGACATGAATTCCATTGTCTGCTATAATTTTGGAAATACCATTCATCACATAGATCGAATGTTGACAGTTTAGCTGCATAAATTTTATTTTTCCTCTTTTATTGTTGTCTTGTATAGCTGTATTATCCATAATTAGTTCTTGCTTTTATTAACTCTTGTGCTCTGACATACTTGGGACAGGTTGGATCTCTGTGAGAATGGTTGTGGTTTATTTTCTTACTTCTGCAGTTTGGACAGCTCAGTGGTTCATCTCTCCCTCGGCGCCTCCGTAGCCAGGTGGGAAGGAGCAGCAGTGCGTAGCACACGCTTCTTGATTAGACCGGGGTTCGAGCCCGTCACCACCAAATACGGAGGATGCGGAAAGGTCAGGGAATGACCACCGCATATCCCGGAGCAATATGGCCTTAGTTGCTAATGCTCCTAAAAAAAAACCAAACAACAACAACAACAACATCTCTCCCTCTTTGGACATTCTTTATATTGATGACCCTGGCAGCCACTGTGCCTAGATGTTGTTTCCTTCTGGATACAGTTTTTTGTGGAATGCCCATAGCATCTAGATGCGACTACAAAGTTCCTGACACCATACACTGACCAGCCAATGTAGGCTTTTTTACTGGACTTCCTTATGGCCCTCTGGATGGTACTGGGGACTTCTACAATCCAGTGCATGGTGTACTTGGACTTAGATTTTATCTTAAGCCATAATTTTACAGAGCTCTTAAATTCATCCTATTGTATATCTGCCTCTCTCAGATTTTTCTCAAAGAGGTCATCCAGGGACTCCTCTGTGGCATCTTTATTTATGTTGTACACAATTAGTGTTGGGTTCAGTTTCTTTGGTCTTTCAAATACTAGTTTTAGTTCCTGTAGCCTATATTGCTCTTTAATTTTTCTATGTCCCTGTAGGTTGCTGTCTCAATCAAGATGCCTTTGTTCCTAATCTTCCTCAACGTCTTGATTTTAATACTCTAAGTCGGATTTCAGATCTTGTGATACATGTTGTTTTACTTCTTTGGGCATCTTTAGGTTGGTGTCTTGTTACTCGTATGATTAGGCCATGTTTGGACTTGTTTGAATTGGGGGAGGTGGTTATTGACTTGGTAGTAACTACTGAGTCACGGCAAACAGCAATCAAAAGTTGCTATTCACCGTGACCTGGTGTAGCTTGTCACAAAGTGCGTGTTCAGAGTGTTATTGGTTAAAGTAGGCAGTCACCAGGGTTCCTTCTATATGCTGCTGTAGCATCTGTAAAGCAAAAGCCATTGCCGGTAAGTGTGAGTCAGTGTAAGTGTGTTTGTATGTTGTGTGCCGGCACCTGGTGACTTTGCAGCCAGGGAGCAGGGAACACCTGGTCACTGCCCCTTGACTCCCATCCCTGGCTACGTGGAGGCACACCAGAGACTACCATCAGAGCGAGACATGTTTGTTGTTTGTTATTTGGTTTTTAGGAGCATTAGCAACCAAGGCCATATTGCTCCGGGAATATGCGGTGGTTATTCCCTGACCTTTACGCATCCTCCGTATTTGGTGGTGACAGGCTCGAACCCCAGTCTAATCAAGAAGCATGTGCTATGCCCTGCTGCTCCTTCCCACCTGGCTACGGAGGCGCCCTAGCACAAGACATGTACTGAGATTTCCAGAACTAGCCGTCAGACAACTAACACACTTTGCCATATGCCACCAAGAGAAAGATATTCATAATAAATGTTGACAGCTTCCAGAAGATAGTATTTTCAATACTATCTTCTAGAACGTAGTTTCCTGCAAGTTAATACCTTTGATCTCGTACATAGTCATTAAAATTCGATACCTATAATATATATCATTAACAGGACTTATTTTCGTGCAAAATTTAATTTTGCAGGAAAATAAGTCCTGTTAATGATAGAACTTACAATATATGACAGCAAAACTCAGAGCCAAGTAGAACCATATAAACTCTTTAGCGTTAGTGCCTTATTAAGGATTAAACATTTACAATGCGTTTTCATCTCCTAAACACTATCAGCAAATTCAGAAAATACAAGAAATTCTCCCTTGTTTCCAAAAACTGTGGAAAATCAGTGGGACTATATACATTTGTCAAAATCTGTAGCTGATTTCTAACATCTAAATAATGGTTACATTCTAGTTGTTGTTGTTGTGTTATTTGGTTTTTAGGAGCATTAGCAACTAAGGCCATATTGCTCCGAGGATATACGGTGGTCATTCCCTGACCTTTCCGCATCCTGCGTGTTTGGTGGTCACGGGCTCAAACCCCGGTCTAATCAAGAAGCATGTGCTATGCACTGCTGCTCCTGCCCACCTGGGGTTGCATTCTAGGATTAAATGATCAACTGTCTCAACAGCTCCACAAGGGCAGAGAGGTGATGCAGACAATCAAGTGCATTTAATTTGGAGTTTATACTCCCATGACCTGTAATCATAAATGTGACATTTAAGCCAGGACAAAACCATTTTAACTGCTTAGTGTATTCAAAGACATTAGGAATAAAACTATATGTAACCCTGCCCAAAAAAAACAGCATTCCATTTCAATACCCAATCTCACATAAATTCTGATCTGAATTTAGCTACATCCTCCTTTTCAGATAAATCCATATTCAAAGTATAGTTATCAATATTAGCTGGGAGATCCCTACTTCAGTGATATAATAGATACTGCGGTGTTATGTCATAATAAATAGGTGGTATTCGACCATTCATAACCTGCAGAGCAACTTCAGAACAGTTCCATATGCTCTGTAGGTAGCTAGAAGGAATAAATGTTGAGATTGGATAAGATATTTTTTTACCATGATATTAACCACCTTAAAGCCTCATGCACCTGCAATATAGCATATCATGGGCAAAAATAGACTTTTATAGTAAAGCTTTAATGTAGTTGATTTTATACCCCAATTGTTACTAATTTTAGTATTTTCCCTGTTAAAGTCTTAACCTTGTTTCAAAATATACTTTACAGGTTAGATGAAAGAGAGCTTATGATCAAACATTACTCCAAGATATTTGTATGTTCTTTCTAGTTTGATACTTTGGTTATTAAGTTTAACAACTGATGGTCTATTTAGATTTAAGTTTTCCTTATGAAGTTGTTTCATTTTGGGAACGGAAATAACTACAGTGGCAGACAAAAAACTGCATCACTTAAAAAAAAGTAACATTTGTAGTGAAGCGTATAAGATATTGTTTGATTACAATCATTTTGTTTGTCACAAAGCAAAGGTATCGCATCAGATAGTAATTGCAAGATTACTGTCTGATTACTGCACGCTCATTAGTATCCTGTTTTGAAGAGGTGTATATATGGCTCTATATGTTCAGTTGACACCAAGAAAAAAAAGTGTAGCTGTTGCTCTGTCCCAGGAAGGGCTTTATACATGTGCTATCACTGATAAAATAGGCTGTCAACAGTATCCTGCGTGCTGAAATTAAAGCATGAAACTGGTGATGTGAAGAGAAGACCTGGATCAGGCCGTAAGAGAGTGACTATGCCTTCCCAAGATTGATATTTGAAATGGCTATGCCTTTGTAATCGCCATGCTGGTGCTCCTGATCTAAAACTGGACTTTGAGATGGCCTCTTGTGTTGAAACAAGTGTACAAACTATCCAAAGATGGCTTTCGGAATGTGGTCTGCATGCCTATTGACCCGAGAAGAAGCCTTTGTTGACCCCAACAAATGAGGAAGAAGGGACTTGCTTGGCCTAAAACGTATGTTTCATGGACAAAAGAGCAACAGGACACCGTCATCTTTTCTGATGAATCAAAATTCAACCTACATGGCTCGGATGGAAAGCAATAGGTCAGAAAACAAAAATCGGAGGAACACCATCCTGACTGCATAACACCGACTGTAAAGTTCCCCGCCGGTCAGATGGTCTGGGGATGCATAACAAGCAAAGGAGTGGGGTGAATTAAGTTTATTAACAGAACAGTGAATGCAGAAACCTACACTGCTATCTTAGAGGAGTGCCCAAAACCCATTATTAGGGATCACCACACAGACGTCCAAAGCTGCATTTTTCAACAGGACCCAGCACCCTGCCACACAGCAAAATTGGCAAGTTTTATGCTATTTAGATTTAATGATGAGTTTGTCTTCTTGTCTCACAAGGCTTAAAACATACACTAATGTTTTCCCCTTTAAGGTGCAGTCATACTTCAGAAATTCTCAGAATTACAGTGTCGGACTGGCCTGTCAACAGTGAGGAGCTCACATCTGGTGAGTATGGGCTTGGCACACTCTCTTGGTGATTCCTTTCTACTTGCTCTTGAAAATTGCTGGCACATAATGTCATCTAAAATTGCTCAGAAGCCAACAAGTAAGATTCAGTTGCAGAAGAACATTGTAAGGGTGTAGTACCACGAAATTGGGCAACTGTATATATCCAGAAGTTATTATTATTATTAGCTATATGGTGCAAGGAAGCCTGATGCTTATACTGCACCAGCCAAAAAAAAATTTGAGTACCCGGAGAGAGAAAGAAGTAGGAGGGAACCACCAAAAAACAGAATGATGATATCCAGATCATTGCAAGGTTGTTATTGCAGTTTGTGGAGGAACAACAAAATATTGAGGACTTATTTTGCTGATTTAAAGTACATAATACTGTTAGGTTAACTTGTCATGACTGCAATTTGAATGATTTCTCATATTTCCATTAATAATGCATTTTACCCTTTGGGAATATACTTATTGCAATTAGGTATATCAGGTGGAGTGTTTATATTGGATTTCATTAACAGATATATATATATATATCATCTAACAAATGCATTTCAAACATTTCTTCAACCCACAATGCAGCACAAAACACATTAGATGCAAAATTCATAAGTGATGCAGTGTTTTTGTCTGCCACTGTATGTGCAGAAATTTGCATTCAACTAGAGTGACTGTTTAAATAAATTTAAAGAATGCTTGGATAAATTAGCATGTTTCCTCAAATACCTCATGCACATTTTCTCTGAAACTTGAAATTTCTCCTAAAGCCACAGCCAGGTTTTGCTAACTACCAATATTTAAAATTTTCCTTTACAGAATTAACATTGTTTACTAGTAAAGACATGATTTATTCAAATATCAGGACCAATATTGTTTATTGCTCAGTGGAAATGAAAGGTCACGGGTAATGGAGCATTCGTCATTCATTTGTCACTCTCCCTTACCAATAACAGAAACTGCCTAGCCCATTTTACCAGTGAATGTAATATATAAAGTATCGTAATATGTGTTCTGCTGAACATGAGTACAGTCAATCCTCGTATAACATGCGTTTACATTACGAATTCGATCATAAATGATTTATAAATAGGGGAACGATATCTTATATAACACAAACCGAATTCGCTTATGCATGATTCGCCTTTGTGTTTACAAGAAATGGCAGTCGAACGCAGAATCACCCCAACCGAACGCAACACGATAGGAATTAAGAGAAGATTCTGAAAATGTATTTATGTTTCTTATATCAGTGAAGGGGAAAGACATTTCACATAATAACCCACACAATTCCAGCTATCGGTTTATCGCAAATGCAATTAGATCGAGTTTACTACCAGTTTATAACAGATTCCACTAGCAGAAACACAACTGGAAATGTGCTTTTGTAAAATGTGAGGTGTTAATAGTGTATCTCTGCCTTTACGGTGTTGTTTATTCAGTTGCTACACGCGCGCAGCTTTGTTTATGTGTATCAAGCGTGCCTCCTCATTTTGTAATTGTGCTTTATTCCCTAAAAATTAGTAAAATACTTAAAAGGTGTGAAAAGGAAGCATCCTGGTGAATACACTACAGATTCAGAGAGAAAAAGAAAAGCAATATCGATAAACAGAGGCGGACTGGATCAAAAATTCTTAACCGGGAAAATTTATAGTGGCCTCGTACTAGCATTTATGGCCAAAATCACACTGGCCTCCGGTAAGGCTTATGGCCAGTCCGCCTCTGTCGATAGATAAAAAAATATGAAATTGTGAAACGCTTTGAGCGAAATGAAAGACCATGTGATATTGCACGTGCTACAGACCTATATGAGGCAACGCCGAGAATTACAAAGAATGCAGAGAAAATAAAAACAACTTTCATAGCAGGAACAACTCAAAGTGTAATTAAAATCCATTAGATTAAGACACAAAGAATTGGAAGAGATGGAATGGCTGTCATCTGTTTGGATAGAAAATCAAACAAAACAAGTTTGCTTACGATAGAAGCAAAAGCATTAGCAATATTTTATTACGTAATAGTCGTAATAAAATACGTAAGTATTTCATTACGATTATTTATTGTGTTTAGTAATGTTTTGGTTACAAATGTGTGTTCAATCTTGGGTGGTCGGCACCTAATCCTATTTTTCCCATAGGGCCTATTGTTTTTTTTTTTTTTTTTGTAGTTGTTGGCGCATAGGCTTCTGTGGCCATAATGCACCTCCCAAGGTTTTTGCAGTACTTTGATCCAAGTCCGAGGCGGGAATCGAACCCGTGACCTTTGGGTTGCCAGGCAGGCACTTTACCCACCCGGCTAGCCCGGTCGGCGGGCCTGTTGTTCATATTGCACGATTTTGCATTGCACGAGGGTTTCTAGGAACACAACTATCATGCTATACGAGGACTAACTGTACTAAAGACATGCAGTTATAACCTTTTACAGTTTGTAAAAAACTGAAAATAATTCAAGAGACAGTAACAATTTGAAATCATTTGAAGTAGAAAATCAATTCAGCTTCCCCCCCCTTTTTCATAGCTTAAACTTTATTCAAGGGCACAAAGTATTCAAGAAAATACAGTGCAAATTAAACTTTTATTTTAATTTTTGGCTTGTGCTGCATAAGCTTTGCTTCCTTATATCAACATTTCCAATACTAAAATTGGTCAAATGGTGCTAAAGTGAAATTTTCTCTTCCAATTTTTAAAGCTATTTCTGTGAAACTGTGTCTACAAATAAGAGATGCAGCACACAATTCACATGTAAAAAAGATACATCAGTTGAAGCAACCTTCAAAAATACATCCCTATTTAATTTAAAATAAAAATCTTACTCTGTAGGTTGGTTTTATGCCACATCACACTTATGTCATAGCAAGCATTCATATTATGTCTCTAAAAGTGTGTGTTCATGGGCTGATTTGTGCATTGTGAAGGAAGAAAAGAATAACTGATGGGGAACCCTACTTAGTTCACCTGAGATTAGCTAACTAGAGCCTTGATTGAAGTGGCCTGAGAATTACTCGTCTTCAATGGGATAAGAACTCAGGCCTCTTCGAATGAGTGAAAAGTGGCAAAATCACTATATGATTAAAGAGGACTTTTTACACTGCAAGCAACCATGATAATATTATTAGTTTGAATATTATAATTGCATATTTAAAATTACACCAAATTAACTACATACTTCTCTCACTTCAACTTGAACTGTCCCCTTCCTTTTGCTTCCCTCAACATAAAACTTTAGCCTCATATGATTAACACCATCCTTGACATACTTGATGTGACTAAAACAAAATTTTAATAAAAGTATTTTATGTACTAATTCAAAGAATAAAATAGCTATTTTATGTACTGAAATTAAGTCAACTACACAGCAATTTGTGTTTAGTTTTGAAAAAAAAACCAAAAAAAACCCCAAATAAATCAGCTTTACACAGGTGGGAGAAAATAATAGAAATAACTACCAGAAATCAGTTGTGATGGTGTGAATAACTGTGTGGCTAGGTGATGGCAAGGAATCCACATGACTGATTCCAGAACTCTGTCACAGGAATCTGGTACCATTTCTTCAATAAGTCACTAATTCACATGGGAGTGGCAGATGAAACCAGTCAGAGGAAACCACTCCAGAAACTTCTAAAAATGTTCTATGGGATAGCATATGGATAATTTAGTCTCTGTGATATATACATTACGATCCTGGAAAATCCCTGTCCTGGACAGGCAGAAATGGGAGAGGGGAAGGGAACTGAGATCACAGGTGCAAAGTTACTCACTCAGGATGGGTGCACAGTTCACACTAGTACATGACCATCTATTGGGGTGAGTGGGGCCATATTAGTGTATCCCCCCAAACTATTACAAAAAAAACTGGACCCCTTTGACTGTGGGATACTGATACTCTTGAAGGTATAGTTCCATTGACTGTCACCACACATGCACTCATCACAAAAAAGAGTGACGGTTGGATTGTCGAGCCATATCACATTCTGAAACTGCTCGACAGTCCATGAGCAGTTTGTGCAGCATCCTTCAGGAAGACAGGCTGAACTCTGTACACATTTGGTGTGCCTTTACTTGTCTATTATTATTCACAATTGAGACTAACAACTCGGCAAACTTATTGCCAGCTATTGCCATATTACACCCATACCAACATCACCTTGGAGATATTTCTTATCATGTTAGTGATCACAGATACTCATGCCCGCTGGGCTCCGATATCTATACCCCATTCTAAGTCATTGACATCTGCTCATGAAACTATAGTCACTCATAATACCATATAACATAGCCTACTTTTATATTTATGACTAGAAGACTGCTGGGAAATGATCTACTGTGTAATTTTCTATTATTATTTTTCCACCCATATAACAAACAGTTTAGCAATGCTTCAATATAAAGGTCACAACTCAACTTAGTAATGGTAAAGGCAAATTAAAGATATTATAAAGTTACTGTACAGCAATCATATAGATATGAAATTTTCAATTGATAAATGTTAGGAAAATTTAGTATAACATATCACACAGCATAAAAGCACAATCACTTCTGTACTAAACAGAAGCTACCATAGTGGTTTACATCACACACTACTTTCCATTGCCACTCTCATATATTTTTCCTCATCAAGGTCTTACTGCTCTGGTATTTCATTTCACCTTACCACAGTATCATCTATTATCTTTAGTGGTTCCATCCAGGGTCACAAATTGAACTACTGATTAACAAAGCAACAGCCAAGTATATATATATATTATTCTTATATTTCAGTGCTAACCTAGCTTCTAAGTTTGTCCCATGTTAGAACCATTCATGCTGCCAATTACAATATAAAATTAATGGTTGGTTACCTTTCTAGCATGCCAATTTAGGATGACTTCAGTTTTTCTAACTGATACAGTAGGAACAGGAAACCTTCAATTTAGTTTTGAATAAATATGAACATACAAGTGGTCAAGTCCACTAAAATTAATGGGAGTCTTCAAAATATAATAACTTACTATATTTCATAAATTATAACAAATGATAAAAAGAAAATGAACACCACAAGAAGAATGTTATTACTTCCACTCAGTTCTTCCTTCCTGTGATTTCCTATTTTTATGTATAATTTGATCTGTGTGTAGATAAGATATCTGATCTGCAATAAGATATTTGATCTGCGTGTAGATAACTTTGATTTTTTTTCAACTTTGTATGTAGATATTAGATACCTGTCCTATACTAAAACAGTCATGAATACTTACATTCAAATATGACATAGAAACACTCATGTTGTCCTTTGAAATGAAATAGTGCTGTAATGCATAGAGAAACAGTAAACATGCAGTGAACAGTAACAGTTATTGAAATTCGATTCTTAATGTGAACTACATGCTTATGTACTCTGAAGGCAGCAAGTATTTCTTTAACTATAACTAGTGTTCTTACAAACATGCATAAATTAAACTACTGTTCATATGTGACCTTATAAGCTGTAGTAACACAGGGATAAAACTTGGTTTCAGAATCAAATTCTGTTGGACAGACAACTTGTGTAGTCAAGACTCGCTAAATTAGTGGGTCTAAATTAAACCTGGTAAATTAGAGGATGGTATTAATGAAAAGCCCCCACAGGCTTCAGGACACCATCTCCCTTTATGTCTACAATTACTCCCCATGAATTAGATTTAGAACAAAAGCTGGCTTTTTCCTTCGTCCTCCTTCCATATAATTACAATTTCAACACCTTCTGAATTACACCTCACCTGGATGCAGCCTTCCCTGAAGAAAACCCCAGGTAAAAGTATTCTTCTGCCTTAAAATAAATTATATAATATTCTTAAAATTCAATATTCCTTTAAAATTTCCAAAAATAGCCTATACTACCCTTTTCAAAAAAATCCACAAAGTTTATTTTGAATCCATAATGAGATCGCAGATCCCCTAAAAGGAAAAATTACAATAAATTATTAGAATTTGTCCGATTTTACGAAAATTACCGGGTCTCGACTACTCAAGTTGTCTGTCCAACTGTTTAATAAAGTTTTGAGACTTCAGGACCTCCACATATATTTTTTTACTGTTAAAAAGGTTGAGCAGTTCTTTCATCAATATGGATGAGTAACAGTAAAACTGTTTTTAGATTAATTTTTCTTTAATTCAATGCCCATCACCATTCTTTGTTAACTTTGAAAGTTAGATTTTCCAGCCACTTTCACTGAGAGCAAATAAAATAAATACTTTTAACTTGGAAATCTTTACTTCTAAAATACTGTAAATGATAGAACAATAAATCTTTGATAACTTCCTTCTTAAAGTAAATGGCTGTACCAAAACCTTAGAAGTTTCCTCATTGATTCTGATTGTCTTCATTTGTTCCATATAAACAGAGGAATAAATGGCAGCGGTAGCCTATAACATGTCAAATTGAACTCATTAAAATAAATACCATCTCATTAAATTGCCTAATGAAATAAAACTAATCTTCAGAAGATTATTTTTGCTTAAAAGCAGAAGGTAATGCAATACCAACTATAACTCATGATTTTTTTTTTATAAAAAACTCCAAACACGACAGGTACTAAAACCTATAGTAATTAGTACCATGCATGGTTTGGAGGTTGAGAAGATGAAAGAAGATATTTGTTGACATTAGATTTGAACTTCGGTAGATTGTAATTATCAGGAAATATGTATGAGGGAAGGTTGTTCCAGAAAATGGAAGTTGAATGAATATATGAGGAAGAAGAAAAGTTGATTCTCTGAGTCTAGTCTGAAGTTGGACAATAAATGGACGTTGAGTGGTAACGCACGTGTTCAGACAGACAGAGAGAGAGAGAGAGAGAGAGAGAGAGAGAGAGAGAGAGAGAGAGAGAGAGAGAGAGCAAGAATAGAAGCCAATTCAGAAGAACAGTGCCCATGGAATTATCTATAGAAAAGGCATGCAGCAGAAACAGAACGTTATGGAGAGACGATTCATTAATTAATCTAACTGTCCTCTTCTGAATGGAATATAGAAGACTGAGAGCACCAGATATGGGAACAATATTCCATGGTGTGGATTTGAGATTTGTACAGAGCGAACAGCTGCTTGGAAGAAAATTAAAAAAGAGACCAAAAGAGGAAACTCAGTTTTTTAGATGCAGAGGAAGCAATATTTGTAATGTGCTTATGCCAAAAGAGATTAGAAGTCAGGGTAATCCCTAATAGAGATACATCATCTTGCCTAGAAATCGGAGTGTCATCAAAGACAAGCATAGGAGCAGAAGAATCCTTTTTGCAAGATATAAGATGGGACTGAGTTTTAGGATTGAAATCTTTGCCTCACTGGAGAATTACCCGGAAATCAGCATTTAAGGATTAGGATTGTCCGGTATTCTGGTAGGTAAATGAACAACCTGTGTGAGATCATTAGTAATTGCAAAAGCCTCAGCATCTCGACCAGGGTTCGTGTGACTAGAAAATGGAAGCCAGCTGGAGTTGTGAACATTAAAATCACCAAGGAAAATTACCTCACTGTTAGGAAAGTTGGACTGGAGGAAATCAAGTTTCAGAGAGGAAGTCAAAGAGTTCTAAGCGATAAGTGGAGTTTGGAGAATGACAGAGGCAACAGATGAATTTGACAGAATATGGTAGAGAGATTTTAAGCCAGCGAAGACCAAAAAGAGGAGATTCCAAATTACTTGGTCTCTGACAGGGAATATCAGAATGGACATATGCATAAGTACCACCTTTGAAGCAAAGGGAATCATACAGCAAATAATTTGGACAACTGAGATGAACAGTGGTTGAATCAACTGATAACTGAGATTCTGTCAATAAAAGTACATGGAATTTGGCAGACTGTAAGTGGAAATGAACGAGAAAGTATTTGGGATGTTCAGATCTTTTCGCAGATAAGTTTACTCTATGAGTTTGACAATTCGTGGTGTCTATCACAACATCAAAAGACATCAATCATACTGCATGATGGAAGAGATGGGGAAGGGTTTACCAGTTTTGCTCTGGAGACTAAACATGGGTTCCACCACTTCAAGCCTCCAATAAGCAAATTGGTGGTACTGTACTGGCTGATGACTCATCAGCCACCTAGTATTGCCTGGTAACAGAGGGGCTGCATTCCTCTGTGTGGTCTGGGCTCCACATCTTGACCCTTGCTTACTGGGTGACAACCCAGTTTTCACCTGGGTGGTCACCCACAGTGCACCAGGTTGTCGTATTACAGAACTTGGAAATGGGGGTTATACCCTGGGTTACTAACAGTCCCACCAATGTGAAGGCACAAGCAGGGGATTTGGCTGTCACAGCCAACTGGACTTCACCGAAATTAGGTCTACTTGACTTGAGTGTCACCCGAATATCAATTCCATCAGCATTTTAGACTTTCAGGTCGCAAGCACAGTTTGGCATATCTGAGAGAATGTCTACAACACCCACAAGGATAGTTCACCAATTAAAACTCCACGTTACTGACTATATCTGATAACTTTTTTTCCACTTTCTACTCTCTTACATTCTTTTTTTTATATACTCAAACTGTTCTAATTACTGTGTTTCAACTTGAGTGCAGGGCTAAGGGCAGATTCAATGACAAAAGAACAAAAACTGCTTAAAAAAAATTACACTCAGAAAAAAAATATATAGATATGTAAATAATATGATTGTAAACTACAAATACAGTCGGTCCTCGTATAACACGTGTTTGCATTACACGAATTCGATCATACACGATTTATAAATAAGGGAACGTTATCTTATATAACACGAACCGAATTCGCTTATACACGATTCGCCTTTGTGTTTACAAGAAATGGCAGTCGAACGCGGAATCACCCCAACTGAACGCAACACGATAGGAACGAAGAAGATTCTGAAAATGTATTTATGTGTTTTATATCAGTGAAGGGGAAATATTTCACCATAATAAAGTAAAAACCAACACAATTCCAGCTATCGATATAATAGCAAATGCAATTAGATGGAGTTTACTACCAGTTTATAACAGATTGCACTAGCAGAAACGCAAATGGAAACTGTTTTTATTGTTTTATGGTAGTAACCCCCAGAAATGTGCTTTAGTAAAATGTGAGGTATTAATAGTGTATCTCGGCCTTTACGGTGTTGTTTATTCAGTTGCTACACGCGCGCAGCTTTGTTTATGTATATCAAGCGTGCCTCCTCATCTTGTAATTTTGCTTTATTCCCTAAAAATTAGTAAAATACTTAAAAGGTGTGAAAAGGAAGCGTTCTGGCTAAAACACTGCAGATTCAGAGAGAAAAAAAAAGAAGCAATATCGATAAACAGAGGCGGACTGGGTCAAAAATTTTTACCCGGGAAAATTTGTAGTGGCCTCATAATATGGTTTATGGCCAAAATCACACTGGCCTCCGGCCCACCGCGGTTTCCCCCGTAAGACTTATGGCCAGTCCGCTTCTGTCGATAGAGAAAAAATATGAAATTGTGAAACGCTTTGAGCGAAATGAAAGACCATGTGATATTGCACGTGCTACAGACCTAAATGAGGCAACGCCAAGAATTACAAAGAATGCGGAGAAAATAAAAACAACTTTCATAGCGGGAACAACTCAAAGTGTAATTAAAATCCATTAGATTAAGACACAAGAATTGGAAGAGATGGAACGGCTGTCATCTGTTTGGATAGAAAATCAAACAAAAAGCAAGTTTGCTTACGATAGAAGCAAAAGCATTAGCAATATTTTATTACGACTTACGTATTATAAAATACGTAAGTATTTTATTACGACTATTTTATTTAATATAATAATTTTTTTACGAATAAAATACGTATTTTATCCGTAAAAATACTTTTTTAGTATTAAAAAATACTAAAAATACTTTATTATAATATAATATTATTTTTATTACGTATTTTAATCGTTATGAAATACGTAAGTATTTTATAACGATTAAAATTACCCGATTATTTATTGTGTTTGGTAATGTTTTGGTTCCAAATGTGTGTTCAATCTTGGGTGGTCGGCACCTAACCCCACTTTTCCCATAGGGCCTGTTGTTTATATTGCACGATTTTGCATTGCACAAGGGTTTCTAGGAACGCAACTATCGTGCTATACGAGGACAGACTGTATTTCAGAAACAGACATTACTCATGTGAATTTAAATTAGACTATTACTGCATACATATGCTTTCTCAGATAATGTGACAATTTTGTGATTTTTAAGTTCCTTTTTTATTACAGTTCTTTAAAGTTCATTCTTTATAATCTTTTGGGCTTCTGTTTAATACCAATACTGAGGATAATTTTAGAGTTCATTGTTTGATAATGTGACCTGGGCATGGAGGCTCCATGCCCAGATCCCATTAACAGGTAAGCCCTTCCAACTAATTTTGGGAGAAAATCTAGAGATTTTTTATTGAATTTATGAGTTAATTAAATTATAAGGAAAAGTGTAATAATTATATGACAATTGTACATGTACAAGACTATAGTATAATTAGAATACTTTGTATGTATATAATCATTGAAAACTTGTAGGACCACTGTCCAATGTTATATTCCCCAGAGACGGGGAAACAGAAAGTTCTCAAAATTTAGGCATAAATAGTTTAAGTGTTTAGCATCAAGGTGGTTCAATTCCTTTAAAATTGTAACATTTCAATAATAAATTAATTAATCTACCATGTGATTAAGTGTGGTGATATAATAATAGTACAGTCTATCAATTCATTAAAATAATTTGGAAATGTTTTAAAGAAATGATTGTCTCTAATAACAGCAAGTAAATTTACAGGTAAGTTCTAACTTATTTAAATAGACTGATGCTAATTATCTACATATCAATACTAATAAATGTTTATGGTTTCCAATACTGATTCCCACAATTAGCATTAGCATTAGTAGAGGCATATGATGCAAGAAAGCAAGCTTATGCAGCATCAGCCAAAAAAAAAAACACTTCCATTTCACCCTTCCATTCGTTCAAAATACCAGTCCAGCTGAGCCTTAAATTTATTTAGGCTATCAACTTCCACAACAAGGGATAGAAGTCTGCTCCACCAACCAACTACCCGTTGGCTAAAGGCAAATTTCCGCACGTCTATCCTACATCTGTCTTTCCTCAATTTGATTTTATGCCCTCTCAGGTGGTGATTATTCTGAGCAAGAGGAAGATCCCATCTGCATTGAGCATGCTCAAACCATTCAAGGCTTTATACACCTCTATCAGATCACCTCGCTGGTGCCTAGTCTCCAGACACTGTAATTTGCAAAAGTTGAGCCTTTCTTCTTAAGAGCACCCCTTTGTTCCATTCACTAATCTTGTTGCCCTTCTCTGTACTTGTTCCAGCAGCTCTACACCCTTCTTGAAATGAGGCCTCCAGACCTGTATACAGTACTCAAGGTGTGGCCTGACCATTGCCTTATACAAGGGAATAATCACCTCCTTATCCCTGCTAGAAAAATTCCTGTATATCATTGAGCTAAAAAAAAAACACCATGAGCTACCCTTGCAGACAACTTGCACTGCTCAGAAAACTTCATATCTGCCTGCACAATTACCCCCCCGGGTCATTTTCATTCTCTACCACTGTCAGTGTGGTACCGCAGAGTTGATATGTTACTCTGGGATTACTGCTTCCCATATGTAGTACTTTATATTTGTCAATGTTAAACTTCATTTGCCACCTCTCAACCCATCTGCTCAACTTTTCTAGATCCTGTTGCAGCTGTGTACTGTCATTAACAACACTGCCAACCTTCGTATCATCTGCAAACTTGGACAGTAACCCTGATATACCATCATCAATATACAAAGGGTACTAGGAAAGTTTTGCAATATGACGCAACAATGAATCACAGGAAGCTGCTTGTTGCTGCATGTTGAGACATGTTCATACGTGCATAGTAGCCGCCGTGCCAAGTCGATGGGCTCAGTTATTCATTAGTAGTGAGAGTGTAAAGTGCTTGCGATGGCATCGTGGTCACGAAATGAGATAAGGAACAGTTTTGCAGTATAATTTCGTGTGTGGTTTAACCACAGACCGGTGCTCAGAAGAAACAACTCTTGCACTAGATGATGATTGTCCACATTGTACAACGATATTCAGGTGGTATAGAGAATTCCAAAGGGGAAATTTCACTCTGGAGGATTCTGAGAGGCCGGGAAGGCCACGAACGTCAGTTACGGAGGAAAACGTTACTGCTGTGAGGAAAATGCTTGACGAAAACAGGCGAGTGACCTACCAACAGATAGAGGATACTTTGGGCCTAAATGCACCAGCAATTCGTTCGATTCTGCAAGATCATTTGCACGTGAAGAAACTTTGTTCTCTCTGGGTGCCGCATCAACTGACTGAAGAGCAGATGACACGACGTGTGACTTGGTGCCGGGAGATGTTAAAAAAGTTTGATAAGGGACAATCTCGGTATGTGAACAACATCGTGACAGGTGATGAGACTTGGCTGTACTATTACGATCTGCCGACCAAGGCTCAAAACAAAGTTTGGGTATTTGATGATGACGACACACCCGTAATTGTCAGAAAATCCCGATCTGTAAAGAAGAAAATGATAGCTGTATTTTTCAAATCGAGTGGAATTGTGGAACGTGTCGTTTTGGACACGCAGAAGACAGTCACAGCTAAGTGGTATACTGAACAATGCCTGCCTAAAGTCATTGGATCTATGAAGAACCTGCGGCCAAAGTCAAGAATGGACACCTGGTACCTCCATCACGATAATGCTCTAGCTCACCGCGCCAAAGCCTGCACCGAATATTTGACCACGACAGGACTGAAACTTCTCGAGCACCCTCCCTACAGTCCAGACCTTGCTCACTGCGACTTTGCACTGTTCCCGCATGTGAAAATGAAGCTAAAAGGGAGGCGGTTTTCCAGTGATGAGGACCTTCTACGGGCTTGGGATAACGAGTGTGCTTTACTCCCTAGTGAAACTTGGCAGAACTGGTTTAAAGATTGGTTTCGGAGGATGGAGAGGTGTATTGAATGTAGAGGAAATTACTTTGAAAAAATTAAATAAACAAAGCTGTATTGCAAAACTTTCCTAGTACCCTTTGTAATTTATAAATACAGAAAACAACAATGGACCCAACACTGAACCCTGAGGGACTCCACTAATAACATTAGTCCATGAAGAACAGTGTCCACTGATTACCGCTCTCTGTCTTCTCCCACTTAACCATCACTTTATCCATAGCAGCAATTTGCCTCTAATGCCACACTGCTCCAATTTGTGCAGCAGTCTTCCATGTGCAACATTATCAAAAGCTTTTCTAAGATCCAAATACAGTCAGTCCTCGTATAACATGCGTTTAGACTACACGAATTCGATCATACATGATTTATAAATAGGGGAACGATATCTTATATAACATAAACCGAATTCGCTTATGCACGATTCGCCTTTGTGTTTACAAGAAATGGCAGTCGAACGCAAAATCACCCCAACCGAACGCAACATGATAGGAATGAAGAGAAGATTCTGAAAATTATTTATGTTTTTATATCAGTGAAGGGGAAACACATTTCACCATAATAACGTAAAAACCAACACAATTCCAGCTATCAGTATAATCGCAAATGCAATTAGATCAAGTTTATAACAGATTCCACTAGCAGAAACGCAACTGGAAATTTTTGTTTTATGGTAGTAGCTCCTAGAAATGTGCTTTAGTAAAATGTGAGGTGTTAATAGTGTATCTCTGCCTTTACGGTATTGTTTATTCAGTTGCTACACGTGCGCGCAGCTTTGTTTATGTACATCAAGTGTGCCTCCTCATTTTGTAATTGTGCTTTATTCCCTAAAAATGAGTAAAATACTTAAAAGGTGTGAAAAGGAAGTGTCCTGGTGAAGACACTATAGATTCAGAGAGAAAAAGAAAAGCAATATCGATAACCAGAGGCGGACTGGGTCAAAAATTCTTACCCAGGAAAATTTATAGTGGCCTCATACTAGCGTTTATGACCAAAATCACACTGGCCTCCGGCCCACCGCGGTTTCCCCGGTAAGGCTTATGGCCAGTCCGCCTCTGTCGATAGATAAAAAATATGAAATTGTGAAACGCTTTGAGCGAAATAAAAGACCATGTGATATTGCACGTGCTACAGACCTAAATGAGGCAACGCTGAGAATTACAAAGAATGCGGAGAAAATAAAAACAACTTTCATAGCGGGAACAACTCAAAGTGTAATTAAAATCCATTAGATTAAGACACAAGAATTGGAAGAGATGGAACGGCTGTCATCTGTTTGGATAGAAAATCAAACAAAAAGCAAGTTTGCTTACGATAGAAGCAAAAGCATTAGCAATATTTTATTACGACTTACGTATTATAAAATACGTAAGTATTTTATTACGACTATTTTATTTAATATAATAATTTTTTTACGAATAAAATACGTATTTTATCCATAAAAAATACTTTTTTAGTATTAAAAAATACTAAAAATACTTTATTATAATATAATATTATTTTTATTACGTATTTTAATCGTTATGAAATACGTAAGTATTTTATAACGATTAAAATTACCCGATTATTTATTGTGTTTGGTAATGTTTTGGTTCCAAATGTGTGTTCAATCTTGGGTGGTCGGCACCTAACCCCACTTTTCCCATAGGGCCTGTTGTTTATATTGCACGATTTTGCATTGCACAAGGGTTTCTAGGAACGCAACTATCGTTTCAAAAAAGCAATATTATAAAATTCAAAAAACTTACAAACTACAACTTTGATATAAACAACATATTTGCTGTGTGATTTCATATTACATTCAGACCTGTACATAATTATATAGTTATATACCTCTTTCCTAGCCACCGCCGTGTCTCACAGTGTAGAAAACTTGTGCCAACAGATTGGCTGTCTACAGGAGTACTATGTTTTATAACGTCCTGCTTACTGTTTCATTATGTTTTGTCGACGTTATTATTTTTATTTAAATTTTTCTTTCTTTTTACATTTCCTCAATAACAAACTGACTTAAACACATGAGGCATTTGTCCAGTCATCCGTCCAGGACCGACTATAGTATGAGTTACACAACCCCAGACGGCCTGCGCACAACTATATTACCCTTCTTCCAATTTCTTTCTACTGTCCTTAATAACTACAACTTATTTCTCTGCACGATTAGGCTGGCCGAAAGCAATATCAAGATGCTGTTCCTCTGCTATCGCTCGCTCCTCTATTTCTTCTAAAACAAAGTTCAGTGTCTTTTCTACAGTACCTTGTTCGTCATTGATTCTCTCTTTACTGGCACTTTGCCTCATTTGTTTAATTGCTTAATTTCCCATCACACAGGTATGGTTCACCCCGACAATTTCACACCTTCCCCCCACTATGGATTACTTCAACTGATATAAATATACTGTACAGAGAACTATCGGCTTTCATCTTTCGTCTCCGATGTAGCTCCTTATTCACCACAGCTAATTTCACCAATTCCGATCTAAGCACACAGTAATTAAATAATCATCCAAATCGTCATCAGGTTTATGACAACAGTAAGTTTTCATAAACCTGATGTTATCCCTTTATCTTAAGTTACTGTGTTTAAATTTCATACGAAATTCTGCCTTCTTTTTGAATTCAAACTTTCATTCGTTTTTCCTTTAACAAGATTGAATTGGCATTATTTTAGCTTTTTAACTCTATTTTATTTATGTTTGAATTTTATTCCTTCCTTTTGGTCTCTGCTGTGGCAGCTATGATGTATACGTTTTTTTGTATGTATACATCACAACAGAAACAGAGACCCTGCTTATTGCGGTGGTTCCTACGGTTTTGGCTGCCAACCCTCTGATGAAGTAGTTAAAGTCCTAGGACCCACTGCTTTAGGTACTATAGTTGTTATCATTATCATTTTTATGTTAATCTTAATTTTATTTAATTTCAGGTAATCTACTTTTACCTTGCAGGCAATCTCAATTTTTTCCATGGTAATTATATTTGACAGGTCAGCACCTATACCCGATACACTGATATATATACATATATATATATATATATATATATATATACACACACATACATACATATACACATATATAGGCAAACAGATTAGATAAGTGTGTGGATAGGGGTGCTGACCTGTCAAGTGTGGTAACAATGGAAAAAATTAAAAGTGCCTGAAAAATAAAAGCAGAGTACATAAAAATTTTAAATAAAATTAAATGAAAATATATAAATGGTACTTAATGCTGTAAGTCCTAATATTTTAACTACGTCATCAAGGACCGGCAGCCAAAACCAAAGGAATCACAGCAATAAGCAAGGCCTCTGTTTCTGTTATGATGTATACGTAGCAGACAGAAAAAGTGAGCAGCTGTATACACCATAGCCGGCCTGACAGAGACCAAAAAGAAAAGGAATAATAAAAAAAAAAAACATACTAAGATAAATAAAAAGTAAAAATCAAAATTATATTAAAATTAAAAAAAATTGATATCAGATAACAAAAAATGAATGAAGAGCCTACCTGAATTTTAATAAAATAATTTCGCCAAGAACTTACAGCTAACCCCTAACTCCTTTGGTTACAGCCCTGTTGTGTTGGCTTCCCTCAGCTCGACAGTTAGTTGTCATATCTTGACTACATTCTCCCATCCTGAAACTTTGCTTTCTTTGTTAAAATTCAGGTAGGGCTGGTTGCTATTCATTTATTTTTCGTTATCTGGAATCAATCGGTTTTAATTTCAACATAATTGTGATTTTTACTTTTTATTTATCTTAGTATTATATTGGTATTGTTTTTCATTATTCCTTTTCTTTTTGGTCTCTGTTGGTTGGCTATGATGTATACGGCTCCTCGCTTTTTCTGTCTGCTACGTACACCATAACAGAAACAGAGGCCTTGCTTATTGTTGAGGCGCCTCCGTAGCCAGGTGGGAAGGAGCAGCAGTGTGTAGCACACGCTTCTTGATTAGACCGGGGTTCGAGCCCGTCACCACCAAATACGGAAAGGTCAGGGTATGACCATCGCATATCCCGGAGCAATATGGCCTTAGTTGCTAATGCTCCTAAAAACCAAAAAACAACAAAACAACAACAGCTTATTGTTGTGATTCCTTTTGGTTTCGAGTAAACCTAATGTAGTTAAAATCTTAGGGCCTACAGCATTTAGTACCATTTATATATTTTCATTTAATAAATTTTATTTAAAATTTTTATGTAATCTGCTTTTATTTTTCAGGCACTTTTAATTTTTTCCATTCTCTAAATGCTACTACACCTGACAGGTCAGCACCCCCATCCATACACTTATCTAATCTATTTGCCGATATTTCATTATGGTTGCTGGGCATTTCTGCTGTGACTAGCAGTGTCCTGGATCCATAATCAATTATAATATATTATTTTTTTTCTCATTTTTTTTTTTTAGATGTTCTGTTTTATTACTACAACCTATTATTATTATTATTATTATAATATACAGTGGAACTTCTCTATTACGAACTTCTATTTAACGAATTTCTCTATATTACGAATTTTTTGGCAAAACATTACACCTTGAAACGAAATTACAGGCAAAATTAACCCTGTATAGCGAAGTGTTAGTCTCTCTATAACGAATTTTTAAAAAAATTAGTAAAAGCATTTTTGAAGATTTTCAAGCATTTACTGCTAAACAGCCACTCAAATATACTGCCTCCTTCCCTCCAAAATTGTGCATTAGCATCTGGAATTAAATAATCATCCTTTTAGTGAACACTTGTGGCCATTGATGCCCATAGGAGGGTCTTTGTTTCATTTTTGTTACTGTTATAAAACCAAATGGGTTTTCTTAAAAGTGGTCATAAACTTTACAATAAATAGGGTAGATTTGTAAATTGATGTTGGCAAAGGGGAAACGAAATTCACTGCGGTAAACCTTTAGCATGCTGCAGTGGCAATACATTGAATGCTACCACAGTTGGTTTTTAGTAACACGTACTGAGTGACATTCGCTTCTCACCTCAACCGTACCACGTGACCTTCCTGTCAATCATTATATATGTCCGTTCTCATCTAACTGGACTCCCAGTAGATGGTTTTCATGAATTTTTTATTTTTTTATTTCGTTCTTTTAGAACAATTTGTCAACAATCAAATAGGCTATATGCTCTTGTATTTTTTTTTTTCTGAAAAGTAACATACAGCATAAATTAATCATAAATTTTTTTTCGTGTATATATGAATGAAAGCAGAATAAAAGAAATTCACAAAGTTGTATATTTCTTCAAAATGACTGATAGGAAAGGTCACATGATACTGTTTAAGTGGCAAGCGAATGTCATTGAGTAGGCGGTACTAACAATTCACTATATGGCCAGTGCAGCGAAGTTTGCGGTGTATGTATCGGCAAGAGCTGCAGTAGAGTAATTTTTACATTGCGAAAACAATGTCGAAGAGAAAGTGTTTAAAGTATTAATGATAAAGCAAAGATTGTTATGATACTGACCAGGGTTTTAAGAAAAAAGATGTTGCGGAGAAATACAGCATATCTGCAAGCAGTTTATCTACGATTTTAAAAAATCGAGAATCAATTTTAAATGCAATTGAAGGAAAAGCAGACAAGAAGCGAATTATGTTGTGTACATATGAAAATGTTGATAAAGCTGTTCAAAAATGGGTGCAAATGATATGTGAAAAGAAAAATTTCAAAATTATAAAATTACAAAAAAATAGAGGAGACAGGCATAACGTCAGTAAGTTTTACCTCTCGACCATCATTTCCAGAATCG
Organism: Mastigoproctus giganteus; assembly: GCF_048544385.1. Lineage (NCBI taxonomy): Eukaryota > Metazoa > Arthropoda > Arachnida > Uropygi > Thelyphonidae > Mastigoproctus > Mastigoproctus giganteus. The sequence continues at coordinate 36,981,024 of NC_143581.1, forward strand.
ATGTCTTCGGCTGATAAGTATGCTACTGTGGAGATTTAGAAGGGGTTGGCTGAAAGAACATATTAATAGATGACTGACGGTGGCTTTTTCTTTTCATTGTAGATTGGCCGCCTCCGTAGCCAGATGGGCAGGAGCAGCAGTGCGTAGCACACGCTTCTTGATTAGACCAGAGTTCGAGCCCACGACCACGAATTACGGAGGATGCGGAAAGGTCAGGGAATGACCACCACATATCCCCAGAGCAGTATGGCTTTAGTTGTTAATGCTCCTAAAATCCAAATAAACAAACAAACATTGTAGATTTCTTTGTAGCAAACACGCATATCATTCACCCCTCTGTTAACTTTTAAGAATCGTTCACTGTCAGGATCCTTCTCAAACCTTGCCATTACCGATGCAATTTCATGAAATGCTATTGCCATCTTTCTGGCGATGAAGCGTCTCAGCTCCTCATTTGGTTCATCTCGAGCTTTGTCAGCATTTTCTTCTTTCCCTAACGCTGCTTGCAAGTCAATAAGTTCTTCATTAGATAATTCCTTCTCTTCTTTCTCAATTAACTCCTCCACGTCTTTGGCATCAACTTCCAACTGAAGTAGCTCAGCAACCTTCACAATCTTATCTGTAACATCTTAATATGATTTGTCTTTTTCAAATGCTTCGAAGCCTTTTACGTGCCGTGGGCATATTTTCTTTCCATGCGCCATTTAAACAACTTTTAGTTTTTTTTTATGAAAACCCGAAACACAAGAGGTATTAGAACCTATACTTAGTACCATGCTTGGGTTGGAGGTTGAGAAGATGAAAGAAGATATTTGTTGACATTAGACTTGAACTTCTGTAGACTGTAATTTTCAGGAAATACATATGAAGGAAGGTTGTTCCAGAAAACGGCAGTTGATGAATAAATGAGGAAGATGAAAAGTTGGTTCTGTGAGTTTGAAGTTGGACAGTAAATGGATATTGGCTGGTGGCAGCACATGTTTGGACTGTTTTGAAAGAGAGTGGGAATTATAGAAGCCAATTCTGAAGATCAGTGCCCATGGAAGTATCTGTAGAAAAGGCATGCAGCAGAAACAGGGCATCTATGAGACAGAGAGTGGAGAGAAAGACTGTTAGAGAGGAGTCATTAATTAACCTAACTGTCCTCTTCAGAATGGAATCAAGAAGCCTGAGAGAAGTTTTTGGGGCACCGCCCCAGATGTGGGAACAATATTCCATGGTGGGATGGATTTGCGATTTGTACAGAGTGAACAGCTGTTTGGAAGAAAAGTAATGCCGAGACCGAAAGAGAAAACTAAGTTTTTTAGATGCAGAGGAAGCAATATTTGTAATGTGCTTGTGCCAAGAGATTAGAAGTCAGGATAATCCCCAAAAGAAGAAGAGAAGGAGCTGAAGAATCCTTTTTTGCAAGATATAAGACAAGACTGAGTTTTAGAAGGTGAAATCAACTAAGTTGTCTTTGCCCCACTGGAGAATTACCTGGAGATCGGCATTTAAGGAAATGGTAGCAGACATTCAAGAAGTTGAAGCTGACTGAGCAGGGCAAGGGATGCCTTCTTAGCCAGGTGGGAAGGAGCAGCAGCACGCAGCACACGTTTCTTGATTAGACTGGGGTTCGAGCCCATCACCACCAACTACGGAGGATGCGGCAAGGTCAGAGAATGACCACCGCATATCCCGGAGCAATATGGCCTTTGTTGCTAATGCTCCAAAATAACAAACAAGAAGCAGGGCAAGGTTTTTCAAAATGGAAAGTGGAATGGAATGTACTATCTTCGGCAAAACTATGGATAGGATTTCCAGTCAATGGAAGGTCATTAATATAAAAAAAAGAAAAGAGTGGGGGAAAGAACTGAACCTTTGGAAACACCAGCATTAGTGGAGAAGTTAGAAGACAGAGAGTCATCTACCATCACCCTCAGTGAGCAATCAGAGAGAAAGCTGGATAACCAATTACAAAAAACAGTTGGCAAACCATAAGATGGAAGCTTGTTTAGAAAACCTTTATGCCAAACATGATCGAAAGCCTCTGAGATGTAAAGAGCAACTGCTTGGGTTTCACCAAACTTTTCCATTGAATTTGTCCATAAATGGTAACATAAGCCAGAACATCACCAGTGGATCAACACTGACTGAATCCATGCTGGCGATCATTGATTAGACGGAAGGTTTCTACGTAGTTTAAGAGTTGGCGGTTAATTGATTTCTCCATTATTTTAGAAAGAGTGGAAGTAATTGTAATGGGACGATAATTATATGGGAGAGATTTGATACCCTCTTTAGGAACTGGCTGGATATGAGCAAATTTCCAAGCAGAAGGAAAAACACCTTTGGAATAAGAAAGTGAAAAAAGGCGGCAAAGAACATGACTAAGTTCAAGAGCACAGGTTTTGAGAACAAGTGGAGAAATACCATAAGGACCTGGAGCTTTCTTAGCATCGAGATTCGTCAAAATTCTTCTGACATCCTTTTGACGGAAGCCCACATGAGGCATTGGATGGAGCATGCTAGGAATGGTGGGAGGTTTTTTACCAAGATCATTAATATAAGAGTTGGAAGAAAAATGGGATGCTAGGAGGTCAGCTTTATCCTTGGCTGAAGTGACAACAGAACCATCTGGTTTGGACAGAGGTGGGAGCAGAGATTGGCAAAAGTTGCGGCCAATAGCTTTGGCAAGGGACCAGAATGCTTGCCAACCATTAGGGCAATAAGCAAGTTTTCTACTCTTAGCCTGTTCAAAATCTTGTTTGGACCGATTAATGACTGCTTTACAATTGTTGCAAGCTTTGGTGTAGGCAGAAAATGAAAGTGAGGAATTGGAAACAAGCCAATCAAGATATGCAACATTCTTATCTTGAACAGCCTTAGCACATTTATTGGAAAACCAAGGTTTAGATAAAGGACGAGATTTTAAAGTGGAATATGGAATAAAAGATTCCATTCCTACAAGAATAAATTCACTGACACGATCTGAGCAAACATTGACATCAGAAGTTTTGAAACAGTAATCTGACCAAGGAAAAGAAGAAAAGAAATCTCGCAGGTGATCCCATTTTGCATTCTTGTAATGCCAAACAATACGAGGTCAGGAATAGCCATGAGATAAAGGCTCCATTGGAGAAGAGACAATCACGAAGTTGTGATCTGAAGTACCTAAAGGAACACTCACTTCAACCGTGTACTTAGAAGGGTTGTTTGTGAGAAAAAGATCAAGCATGTTGGCTGTATGGTTAGGATTGTCCAATATTCTTGTAGGTAAATAAATTTGTGCAAGGTCATTAGAAATTGCAAAAGCCTCAGCATCTCGACCAGCTGGGTCAGTGTGACTAGAAAACAGAACCCAATTGTAGTTGTGAACATTAAAATCACCAAGGAAAATTACTTCACTGTTAAGAAAGTTGGACTGGAGAAAATCAAGTTGAAAAGAGAGAAAGTCAAAGAGCTCCAAGTGATTATTGGAGTTTGGAAAAAGGTAGAGACAACAGATGAATTTGAAAAAAACCACTTCAACTTCATCCCTCTGTTCGTTCAAAATACCTGTCCAGCTGAGCCTTAAACTTATTTAGGCTATCAACTTCCACGACAAGGGATGGAAGTCTGTTCCACCAACCAACCACCCGCTGGCTAAAGACAAATTTCCGCACGTCTATCCTATATCTGTCTTTCCTCAATTTGAATTTATGCCCTCTCAGGTGATTATTCTGAGCGAGAGGAAGAATCCCATCAGCATTGAGCATGCTCAAACCATTCAAGGCTTTATACACCTCTATCAGATCACCTCGCTGGTGCCTAGTCTCCAGACACTGTAATTTGCAAAACTTAAGCCTTTCTTCGTAAGAGCACCCCTTTGTTTCATTCACTAATCTTGTTGCCCTTCTCTGTACTCGTTCCAGCAGCTCTACATCCTTCTTGAAATGAGAAGAATTTACAGAATTTAAGCTTCTCTTGGTAAGAGAACCCCTTTGTTCCTCTCACCAATCTTCTTGCCCTTCTCTGTTCTTCTTCTAGCAAATCTACATCCTTCCTAAAACGAGGCCTCCAGAAATGTACACAGTACTCAAGGTGTAAAAGAACCAATGCCTTATACAAAGGTATAATCACCTCTTGTCTCTGCTAACAAAATTCCTATATATCATTGACAGAACTCCATGACCTGCTCTGGCACCTGTCAGCACTGCTCAGAGAACTTCATATCTGACTGCACAATTACTCCCTGGTCTTTTCATTCTCCACCACCCTGAGTGTAGTACCACACATATTCAGTACTTTGAATTTGTCAATATTAAACTTCAGTTGCCACTTCTCAGCCCATCTACCTAACTTTTCTAGATCCTGTTGCAGTAGAAGTGTCTTTTCTATCATTAACAACCCTGCCAACCTTTGTATCATCTGCAAGTTTGGACATTAAGCCTGATATACCTTCATTGATATCATTAATAAATACATACATTAAATAATAACATTAGTCGACGTAGAGCAGTGTCCATTTATTACCACCCTCTGCTGTCTCCCACTCAACCATCCCTTTATCCATTGCAGTAACTTGCCCATAATGCCAATTTGTACAGGAGTCTTTCATATGCAACAGTATCAAAAGACTTTCCTGAAATCCAAGTACAGTAAGTTCTGCCATAACGCACTACACGTGTTCATAAAAATCTCCAAGTTATAGTATTTCATGCATTAAAAACAACAGAGTTTATGGGGAAAATAGGGATAGGGACAAAGCACTCAAAAAAAAAAAAAAAAAAAAAAAAATGTCCAGTCTGGTAAGTAAAACACTAAAAAAAGTTAGAAACCCAATAAAATTGCTAACACAGGTTTAAACATCTTAAATTTCTAATAAATAAATAAATATTACAATAAATATAGCAGTTTACCTTGACAAGATATGAAGTTTGTTTGATTGATATTTCTGTTCACTGACATTTTCATTCTTTTTTTTTTTTTTTTTGGATTGTAAAATTTAAAAGAGTAAAAATAGTTAAGCAATCAATAATGATGAACATGGCATGCACAAATTGCACAAGTGAGATACAGGTTACAAGTTTACGAAACTTAAAAAATAGAAATGAAGAGAAGATTCTGAAAATTTGTTTATGTTTTTTATATTAACAATGCGAGTGTAGCACGAAAATTGCACTATACTAGCATTATTGCCTAATATATCAGTTGTGTTGGAGCAAATTTGCATTGTATATGATATCAAAATTATTATTTGCATCCACTTCCTTTGTGACCACATTGTAGTATCCAATCAAATAAGTAACACAAGACTTACTGCAGTTTTGTCTAGGTGATCCTGCATCATGTCTTTAACCAGTGACTCCATTATTTTCCTGGGAACAGAAGTTAAACTAACAGGTCTATAATTATTTGTGTCACCCTTTGAACCCCCTTTGTGAATTGGTGATACATTTGCACACCTCCAGCCCATGTGGACCTCATCTGAATCTAAAGATGCTCTCATAATTATGGCTCAGAGTTTGCTTACTTCTCATGCTGCTTCCTTAAATATAACTGGATAGATTCCATCTGCCCTAGTTAACATTTTTATATTTAACATTTTCTCCTCCACTTTGCTCTCCATTATTCCAATATCATTTAGCTCCCTATTAGAGTTTAGTAAACTTGTGTTCTCCCCTTTCTTACAGAATTCCTCATGTGTGAATGTAGATGCAAAATATTCATTCAGTTTGTCAGCTATCTGAGCAGGTCATCAACAGTCGAACCACCAACTTCAAGTGGACCAATCTGATTCATTCCCCTCCTTCTAGAGTGTTTACATAAGTAAAGAAGTCTTTGTTGTTTTTCTTTGCATCCTTTACCAAGGATTTCTCGTAATCAGCCTTCGCTTGCTTATATCTTCCATAGGCTTCTGTGTCAGCTGATAATTTATATGCATCGCATGCATTTTTCTTCTCTGTCACATCATCATCATCATCAGCCATTTTCAATCCACTGCAGGATGAAGGCCTCTCCAGCAACTTTCCAGTTCCTTCTGTTTTGAGCACTGGCCATCCATTTACTACTCAAACACTCATGAATTTCATCTATCCATCTCCGCCTTTGTCTTCCAGGTTTTCTTCTAGCTCCTCTTGGGTACCATTCTGTTATTTTCTTAGTCCATCTGTCATCATGTCTTCGAGCTATGTGTCCTGCCCAAGACCATTTTAGTTCTTTAGTTTTGATAAGAATGTCCTTTACTTGAGTTTGCTGCCTAATCCATGTGTTTCTCTTCTTATCTAACAGTCTGATTCCCAATATAATTTTTTCCATTCTTCGCTGTGTAGTTCTTAGCTTCTCTTCCATTCTTTTGGTGAGTGCCCAAGTTTCACTTCCATAAGTCATGGTGGGGAGTATACATTGATTCATTATTTTACGTTTCAGACAAACTGGGATATTGCTCTTCAGTATGTGACTATATTTCCTGAATGCTATCCATCCAAAATTTATTCTTCTCTTGACTTCCAGCCATTTATCATTATTACAGCTAATAACTTGTCCCAGATAAGTATATGACTCCACCTTTTCAATTACTGCTCCATCAATCATTATTTCCCTTTCCGTGGCATACTTGTTCATCATTACTTTTGTTTTAGCCATATTCATCTTTAGTCCAAAATCCTTACTAACTGTGCATAACTGATTAAGATTTTCCTCTAATTCTTTGGGATCGTGGCTTATGACCACAATGTCATCTGCAAATCGTAAATGGTTTAGGTACTCTCCGTTCGCATTGACTCCTTTCTGCGACCAGTCTAATCTTCTGAAAGCTTCCTCAAGGGCAGCAGTAAACAGCTTCGGAGATATTGTGTCTCCTTGTCGAACTCCTTTCTCGATTTTAAATTTGCTACTGTCTTTGTCTAGTCTAATAAAGGATGTAGCACTCTCATATATTTTCTTCAAAATCATAATATATGGAGTATCTATGCCTTGTCTTTCCAGTGCCCGAAACATTGCCTTATGCTGTATGGAGTCAAATGCCTTTTCATAATCCACAAATGCCAGGCATAATGGTGTTTTATATTCATTTGCTTTCTCCATTAGCTGTGATATTACGTGAAGGTGATCCATAGTTGAGAATCCCGTCCTAAAGCCAGCTTGCTCTTTCGGTTGATTCTCATCAAGTATTCTTTCTAATCTGTTAGTAATGACCCTTGTGAACAACTTGTAGATATGGGATAACAAGCTAATTGGTCTATAATTGCCAATTTCTGATTTATCTCCTTTCTTATGCAGCAAAACTATGATTGCATTATTCCACTGCTTAGGCATCACACCTTTTCTAATGCACTTTGTGAAGAGCCTTGCCAGTTTTTGTGTTATGTCTCTTCCTCCCAATTTTAACAACTCTACAGTAACTTCATCTTCCCCCGGGGCTTTCCGATTCTTCATTTTCTTCAATGCATGTTCTACCTCATCAGGAAGAATATCGGGTATGTCGTATGTGTTGCTACTTTGCAATCCATCTTCCCCACTGCTGGTATCATTCCCTCGCTCCTTGTATAGTTCTCTATAGTAGTCTTCTGCTATTTGAATTATGCCTTCTCTGCTGTTTATAAGTACACCATCGCTATTCTTCAGTTTCAGTATCATTTGTCTTTCTGTATTACTGCTCATGGCTGCTGATTTAAATCCTTTGTTTTCACTTAATGCTTTTTCTACTTTTCTTGTGTTAAATCTTCTTATGTCCTCTCTGAGTCTCTTTCTAATGGCTTTGCATAACTCAGTATACTCAATTTTCTCCATGTCAGTGTTTTTCTTGCTCTTCATTTGTCGTCTTTGGTTCATCATGACAAGTGTTTCTTGACTAATTTTTTCTTCTTTGGATTTCTGTTTCCCTATAGGTTTCTTGGGCTTTATCACTTTCAGAAAGTTGTAATATTCCTCTTCAATATCTTGGTCCTGAGCAGTCTGCAGAAGCTCAAACTTGTTCTTAAGTTCCAGTACATACTGCTTTTTCTCCTCCTCTGTTATTTCAAAGACCTTTGTATTATTTACTCGAGTCAGTTTTTTCCTTTCCTTTCCTACATCTATATCAAGTGTACATCTTACCATTCTGTGATCACTTCCAACATTTACCTTATTCAGGACGGTAACATCATTCACAATATATCTTCTGTTAGTGAGGATGAAGTCGATTTCATTAGTTGTTAATCCATTTGGACTCTTCCATGTCCACTTTCTGTTCACCCTTTTCTTGAAAAAAGTGTTCATTACTGACATTCCTTGAGATTCTGCAAATTCCACAAGTCTTTCACCTCTTTTATTTCTTTCACCAATTCCAAAATTTCCTATAGTTCCTCTTTCTGTGCTGTTTTGCCTTTTTCCAACCTTAGCATTGAAGTCCCCCATAATAATAGTGTAGTGGGTTTTCTGCTCATCTAGAAGACTCTCAATTTCGGTGTACATTTCTTCAACCTCTTCATCATCATGGCTCGATGTTGGTGCATAAATCATTATAATCTTTAGCTTGTACCTCTTAGAAATCTTGAGTATTAGTCTTGACACCCTTGGTGATGTACTTTTGAATTCCAAAATGTTGTTTTTAAAATCTTTATGGACCAGAAACCCAACTCCACCTTCACTCCTTTCACTGTTTCCATTGGTGTACAGCAGATTTCCACTTGATAAACTTATAAGTGATTCATTTCTTCTTCTTGTTTCAGCCAAACCAATGATATTCCAATTCACATTTTCTAATTCCTTTTCCAGCTCTAATATCCTGTCTTCACCGATGAGTGATCGTACGTTATAACAGGCCAAGTTCAATTTCCGTGCATGGCAGCCTGGTCGTACCCAGAGATTCTTAGCACCCTCTGCTTCCACTCTGATCCTCTCGCTGCCGTAAGAGGGAGAGTGAAAGCTGCTGGGGACTGAGGGCCATTTGTATTGTTGTGCTCTCATTGCTGGAGGGTTTGGTCTTTTCCTCTTCACGCTGACCAGGCGTCTTGAAGAGAACCACTCTACACGTTCGTTGCCACCTAAGTGACGTAACAGGGCTTACCATCGAGAAGGTGTGCATGAGTGGATTTTAGGGAGGCAGGCCAACCGGACTTCTCCTAAATCTTCTGTAATAGAGAGATATTAGATCCATCAGTGTTTTAGGCTGAGTGTCTGATAACACACAGGATACCTGTTCCCCTCTAAGCCCCTTTCTTCTCTGTCACAAGCCTCATTAATTCATCTGACATCCATTAGGCCTAAATCTTGAACAATATTTCTTAGTTGGTATGAAAAGCCTGGTAGCCTACCAAGATTAAGTCCCTGAAGGCTTCCCATTTATAATTTACAGTTAGTAACATCATCAGTTGACCCACTGCATAGAATTTAAAAACTGTCTGAGACCACTGTAGTCACTTTTATGAAATCAAAAGCCCTTCCCTTTACGCTTGATGGTAGCTACATCTTTAAGTAAATCCCACATCAGTACACTGTGATCACTGTCACCCAGTGGTTCCTTTATCTGCAAATTCTTAATGCATGAATAATCACTGCTGATAATTAGATCAAGAGTATTACCCCCTTTGGTTGCATCTCGAATATGTTGCTGTAGAAAACAATCCTCCAATAAACCCACAAAAGTCTTGCTAGCATGCGAGTGACCAACCACAAGTTCCAGTCAATATCTGGAAAGTTAAAATCTGCCATTACAAGACATTCTGATTTACTGGCCCACTCTATTTCTCTGCACAATTGTTCGTCGTACTCATCAGAGTCATTAGGCCTATAACACACTCCTACTCTCAATTTCACTTTCCCAATATTTATGTCACACCAAACAGACTCAACATTGCACTGTCCACCCATGTCAACTGGATGTATTTCCTTAGATTTTATGTTTCTTAACTAACAGCATAACCCCTCCTCCCTTCCTACCCTGTCTGTCCTTTCTGTACACATTGCTCCCCAAATTCCAATTCTGCTGGGATATCAGAGACATGTGTGACACCATGTCTCTGATATCCCAGCAATATCTGCCTTGATCAGCACTTCAAATTCATCAAATTTATTTACTGTACTTCTAGCATTGATGTACATGCAAGTACACATGCACCTGTTCTTACTCTTAGTTAGCCTAACACTGCCCAGGTATTTACTTGTACCATGGTGACTCTCAGCAGCTCTTGAAATCCCCAGCAACTTGCATTCTAGTCTGCTGCTCATTACAATAGAAGCAGTGCAAGAATCACTTTCGCCTCTACCTGTGGCTACTGTTAACCTCTAAGTCTGTGAATCCTCCCTAGCAGTTTTCCAACCCACCTAACACTGCCTCAACAGCTCAGCAAATATTCTTGCACCCGTTCTATTTAAGTACATCGAAATTAGGTTAGAAATACCTATCTATGCTAATTGGACACAATCCTTTTAAAGAGAACCTATAAAAATATAAAATTCCTCTTTCTAAAAACAATTAACTACAGAAGACATAACTGCAAAATCAAAGTGGTTGCACTTTTGTTTTGCATAATTTTCTTGTTTTTGTCAGTGGAACAGCAGAACAAGGGGTTTGAATTATATCATCAAGATTTGAATTGGTCATCCCAAACAGAAGAATGTTTGCCATCCCATCACTCATATCAGGCCGTAGTAGCTGAGTGGCCATGTGCGAGTTTGTATAAGTATACACATGCCTATAATATGGTGCAGATTCTTGTATTCTCCCTAACGTATGAACTCCTCTGACCATGTGGTGGTCCAGGAGTATAAACAGAAAATTTATTTATTATTCATACTGGTATTTCCAAATAATGCAAAGAAGTAAGCTTATATAAAGCATCAGTTAAAAAAAAAAAAAAAAAAAACTACTCACCTCATCCATAAATCACTTCTGACAATTTTTTTCTAATCCTACCTTAAAATTATTCAAGCTACTCCAACAATAAATTACACTCAGGCTGAAACAAATTTATTTTTGTGCAACAAAAATAAATTTGTTCACAATTGCATTTCACATTGCTTTTACAATTGCATTTCAATTTAAATTTGTGTCATCTGTGGAAGAGTAAGTATGCCATTAGAATTTAGTTTACTCAATCCATTTTAATGAATCCATTGCAGAATAGATGTTTGGAAGTTTGCCTTTAGCTAGCAGGCTCTATTCTACAATAGATTGTAAAAAACCACATCTATTCTACAATCCATTGCAATCCATTATGCGGAAGTTTTCCTTTAGCCAGTGGGTAGCTGATTGCCGGAACAGACTTCCATCTATTGTTGTGGAAGTTGATTGCTTAAATAAATTTAAGGCTGAACTAGACAAACATTTGGAGTGACCAAACAGGCAAAACGGGAAGGTGTTTTTTTTTTTTTTTTTTTTTTTTGACTGATGCTGTACTGTATAAGCTTTCTTTCTTGCATCATATGCCTCAACTAATGCTAATGCCAATTAAAAGCCTCACAGATGCCTAGTTTCCAGACAATCCAATTTACACTGAAGTCTTTCTGGATAAACGTACAGTTCTTGTTTAATCTCATTGTTTTTTGCCCCTATTCCAGCAGATCCACATCTTCCCTAAAATGAGGCTTCCAAACCTGAATGTGGTAATCAAGATACATTCTACTCATTACCTTAAACAACAGAATAATCACCACCTTATCCCTTCCAGCAAAATTCCTGTATATCATAAACAAAATCCCATAGTCTGTCCTAGCAGCCTGATTGCACTGCCCAGACAACTACATGTCAGACTATACAATTATCCCAAGATCTTCCTTAATCTCCACTACCCTGAGGGTGACACCACCCAACTGGTACATTACTCTGGGATTACTGCTACCCAAATGCAGTACACATTTATTTATTCAAGTTAAACCCCAACTGTCACTTCTGCCTAATTTATGTAGGTTTTGTAGTATATCCTGATTCCTGTCATTAACTACTCTGCCAGCCTTTGTATTTTCAGCAAACTTAGGCATTAAATTAGATGTGCCTTCATCAATATTTAATCAATATTGAAAACAATAACAGGCCTGGCACTGAACTCAGAGGGTCTCCACCAATAACATTATTCCAAGAAGAACAGAGAAGTGTCTTAATAACAACTGTCTCCTGTCACTCAACTATCCCTTCTCCATAGCAGTAACTTGCCTCTAATGACACACTACTCCGGTTTGTACAACAGTCTTTCATGTGGAGGTGTTGGAAGACTTATTTAAATCCTGTTATGTGTCAATATCCAGTTTTTGTTACTATGTCACAGCAGTTAATCAGATTGGTCAGATATCTAACAAATTAGATATCTGAACAATCATTTACCCTTAAATCCATATTGTGTGATTTCTGTATAAATGCATTCCTGAAAAGATGATATATGCAAAACAAAATTCTATTGCCCTATCTTCATAAAAATTTTGGCTTAATAATAAACTATGTAAAAGTTCTGGGATTTTGTGGGCTTTGCAATACAAAGATCAAAGAGGAAATATTCATTGGTCCACAAATCAAAATGTTAATGAAAGACAGTTCTTTTGTCAAAATACTCAATGTATACAAAAAAGCAGCATGGAATGCCTCCAGGGCACCCTGCCAAAACTTTTAATGAAATTAAGGATCTGCAAACTATGAGGAGCTTGGTTACAAGTCCCACAAGTGTACAAAGAACTGGATTGTAATATAGCTTAAAGTTAATTTTCTACATTTGCAACTTAGTTTTTTTTTCTTTCCCCCAAACTTGGTGACACTGGCAAAAACATGGAAAAATGGCTATTTTTTGTATAGAAAAAGGTATGAAGGCAAGTGGAATCTGAACAGGCTGGACACTTATGAGGGAAGCCATGGGGACAACATACAAGTGGAAATCTGGCCTCCAGACATTTTAAGTTCATAAAAAATTCATCATTTGTCAAAACTTCTTAAATGACTTGTTAACAAACTAATAATATAAAAATGTTAATTTTCTCATAAACTGTACATGGCATTAATATTTTAAGGTTGTATTCATGTTGAGTACTATTATATAAATATGGATAACATATTTTATTATAAGAAAAAAAAAACCCAAAGTTTTCAGCCAGATAATTCTTAATTCTAACCTGACATGCCGCCTCCGTCCACGAACAGTGATTTCTCCATAACCCTTAATTGGTTCACCTACAATTTTTATTACTCTTTCATCTTTACGACATCTTTCCAGAGCTTCACTGTAAACAGAGTTTGGGCTATTACCAGAAAACAGTTCATGGAAGATACCATAAAATAACAGACCTAAAATACATAAATACAGAAAAAAAAAAAAAAATAAATAAATAAAAAAAATATATATATATATAAAGATCAGAAACTGAAACACATGAAATAAAAATTGGACCTTTTTCACATTTATTTAAGAACTAGAATTGCATAACGTTAAGAATTAAAATAAAAAAAATTATATACAGGGTTCACCACTACAAGTGCGACAAACTTGCAGGAGGTGTAGGGGGCACAAAGACGAATTGGAATCACATAGCATTGCATGGTCCGAAATTCCTTCATCATGCGGTAGAGGACGTTGAACGGGAGGTCGCATGAACAGCGATCCCATTGGAAGTCAGCATTTGCGAACCATTTCTGTTGAAGAAACCAAGTAGCAAAAGTCCTCCGGAGTGGATAATTCACAGGCTCCAATGATTGGACGCATTGCAGATGGTATGAACTCATTTGGTTTGTTGACAGTATCCTCCATACAGTGGATTGGGAAATACCCAATCGTTGGCCTATCGCTCGAGTACTCGTACTCGGATTGCCTTCTGCAAGACGTACGACATTCTCCTCATTGTCTGGCATCCTCATCATTCGCTCTCGATTCATGGTACCTCTCGTGAAACAAACAGTCTCATGTAACCTTCTGTGCACACGTGCGAAAATCGTATGATGAGAAGCACACCTGTGTGGGAAACGTTCCTGGTACAAGCGCAGAGCGGCACGCCCGTTACAGTCCACAGCTCCATATGCGAGGTGCATGTTGGCCAGTTCAATGTTTGAATACTTGTCCATCCTACTGCCTCAGGAACCGGTTCGCAAATGCTGACTTCCAGCGGGATCGCTGCTCACACGACCTCCCGTTCAACGTCCTCTACCGCATGACGAAGGCATTTCGGACCCTGCAATGCTATGTGATTCCGATTCGTCTTTGTGGCCCCTACACCTCCTGCAAGTTTGTTGCATGGTAGTGAATCACTCTGTATATAGGGTGGCTTAGATTAACATTCTACAGAATGTTATGAGAAAACAGGAAAAGAAAAAAACAAAAACATTATACAGAAATTATGCTTTCCATGCAACTATCTGGAATGCACAGTGTTAATCAAAATGTTTTCCCCCACCCTCCAAAGATAAAATGTTACAAATTGAAATCATTCTTGAAATTCCTAGATGCAACGTAAACAACAAAAAACATATGAGAAATTTTCAACCATCAACTCAAAATCTGTTACAGGCCAAAATTTAAGTAATACACTATTAATCAACACCACGCTACATAAATACATATAATATTTTTGTTATTGTAATAATAACATATTTTACATCAATTTTTAACAATACACAAATTTAATTTAAAGCATCTGAGAAAAAAGCTAGATTTGATTTCAATTTAATAATACAGCCCAGTCACATCAACCACAAAAACCTGCTGAGTTAAATAATTTCTATTCACACTTTTACTTTTTCTATCAACTTCAGCATTAGAAACAATGATTGTTTTGAAAATTTGCAAACTAACACTATTGATGAATTTGAAGTGCTGATCAAGACATCAAAGGAAAATATTGTTGGAATATCAGAGACAGTGTCACACAGATACAAGCAGTGCAGAATTGGAATTTGGGACTTCCTACCCTGTCTATCCTTGGAATTTGGAACTTCCTACCCTGTCTATCCTTGGAATTTGGAACTTCCTACCCTGTCTATCCTTACTGTACACATTGTATGTGTACAGTAAGGATAGACAGGGCAGGAAGGGAGGAGGGGTTATGCTGTTAGTTAAGAAACACAAACCTAAGGAAGTGCATCCAGTTGACATGGGCAGACATTGCAATGTTGAGTCTGTTTGGTGTGACATAAACACTGGGAAAGGGAAAATGAGAGAGTAGGAGTGTGTTATAAGCCTAATGACTCCGATGAATATACCGAACAGTTGTGCAGAGAAATAGAATGGGCCAGTAAATCAGAATGTCTTGTAATGGCAGATTTTAACTTTCCAGATATTGACCCAATGTTGAGTCACCACACTGACTCAACATTGCATTGTCCCTTTCTGTCTCGTCTATCCTTTCTGTACACATTGTACTCCTGAATTCCAATTCTACTCTTCTTATATCCATGTGGCACCATGTCTCTGATATCCCAACAATATCCGCTTTTGATGTCTTGACCAGCACTTCAAATTTTATGCTCCTAGCATTGGTGTATATACAAGTATACATACACCTATTCTTACTCTTAGTTACCCTAACACAACCCATGTATTTATTTGTTCCATGATGACTCCCAGCAGCCCTTGAAATCACCCTCGTACCTCGCTTTGCGGGCTGCTGCTCATTCCAATAAAAGCAGGGCAAGAATCACTTTCACCTCTTCCTGTAGCTACCGTTAATCTATTAGTCTGTGAATCCTCCCAAAGCTACAAGTTTTCTGACCCATCTAACACTACCTCAATAGCATCGGCAAATATTCTTGCTGATGCTATAAATAAGCGTATCCCATCCCTGTAGAAACAATCTCTCTTGTTAACAAGCATAGACCACACTGAGAAAAATGCTTGTTTTGGAGAACCCCATAAGCCTTGCACAATCTCTCCAGGGCCGAATTGATTGACAAGGTTCTCATCATATACTCCCTCCTATCATGCCTGGGCAGAGTTGCAGACACTTTCAAATTTAACCCTAGCTCCTGACTTTTTTTCAATATTGACCTGTAGTTAAGTTAGTTAGCAGATCCCCTACTTGTATTAGTGCCAACGTGTACAACAATATCACCCTTTATGCCCTTAAAAGATATCTGTTCTAAAACGTCATCTACTTTTGCCCCTATATGGAGTAGGATCAGTCATATCCTGGTCCTACTCCACCTATCCGTTTTGCACTTTTTATTTCCCATCTCCCTGACAACAGAGTCACGATAATAACTATCTCCTGTGGGACCAGCACATTCTGCCTTGAAGGTTGCCACTGCGTTGCCTGATGATCAAGTGCAAGCTCTGGCATTGATGTGGGCAGCTGAGAGCTTGATGGGTCTCTCATTTTAAGTCCTTTGAGGGCATCTACCCCGTACTTCAAGCTCTCATAAAGGCCCATAACAACACTGAGTTGGCACCTAACTTCTTCATACTGCGTACATCAAGCAAGTACAAAGACATTTCCCTTGGCAATACCATGTCCCATCCCAGAAAGATCTGCAAACATTTCACAAGTTGCACATTTCTTTATTCTGTTGAATTGAATAATCACCACCTTCAGTTCACCCCTGGCCACAGCACTATTGCTACTTTGTGCACGTTGCTTTGCTGCTGTAGTCTGGGGCATGATTTCTGTTTAAATTCTACCCCGGGGGCTCACATCTAGTGAGTATGGGCTTGGCAAACCCAGGGTCCTGAGCTGGATATCATCATTCTTCTCTTTCTTGGTGATTCCTTTCTACTTCTCTCTCTCTCTCTCTCTCTCTCTCTCTCTCTCAGGGGGTAACTTGGGGATTTTTTTTTTTTTTTGGCTGGTGCAGCATAAGCCTCAGGCTTCCTTGTACCATATGGCCATTAATAATAATAATAATAATAATATGATTTAATTAATTAACAACGAAAATTAATAAGGTTAATGAATTTAATTGATTAATTTACTATGCTATACTTGACTATACAATACTATACTGAGCTAATGCAGTAATACATATTCCATTATATAGTTTTACATTGTACCTTAGCATTCAAATTCAAGATATACAGTAATACCCCGAAGTTACGCGATAGGTGGGTCCGACGAAAATCGCGTAAGTCGAATTCGCGTAAGTCGGGGGTACAACTTTGCATATAAATACATATAAATTTTGCTTAATTGGGACCAAGGACTAACAAAAACACTAATTTAGAAGAAAAATATTAATAAAATTGCAGTTCTTTATACATATTAATACAAAATATGTATTAAAAAAACAAATGACTTACGTAAAAAAGTTATTTCGATGTCGATGGCTTCATAAAATCTAACAAATTCGTCTGACGACACAGCGCCTTCTTTTTTTCACGCAGAATTTCGTCGTAGCAAGCTAATAATTTTTTTATTCCTTGCTTTGTAGCTATAACGCGTTCTTCGTTGGAGTCTATGTTTTCTAA
Organism: Mastigoproctus giganteus; assembly: GCF_048544385.1. NCBI lineage: Eukaryota > Metazoa > Arthropoda > Arachnida > Uropygi > Thelyphonidae > Mastigoproctus > Mastigoproctus giganteus. The sequence goes on from NC_143581.1 coordinate 36,998,336, forward strand.
AATTTTTAAGCCCTTTAGAATTGAGCCCTTTTCAATTTTCAACCTGTCAAGTTTGCAATTGTCATGTGCTTTTCGCCGTTGCTTCATTTAGGCCTGTAGCACGTGCAATATCACATGGTCTTTCATTTCGCTCAAAGCGTTTCACAATTTCATATTTTTTCTCTATCGACAGAGGCGGACTGGCCATAAGCCTTACCGGGGCCAGTGTAACCCCGGTGGACCAGTGTGATTTTGGCCATAAACCGTAGTATGAGGCCACTATAAATTTTCCCGGGTAAGAATTTTTGACCCAGTCCGCCTCTGTTTATCGATATTGCTTTTCTTTTTCTCTCTGAATCTGCAGTGTCTTCACCAGGACGCTTCCTTTTCACACCTTTTAATTAAGTATTTTACTCATTTTTAGGGAATAAAGTGCAATTACAAAAAGAGGAGGCACGCTTGATACGCATAAACAAAGCTGCGCGCATGTAGCAACTGAATAAACAACACCATAAAGGCAGAGATACACTATTAACACCTCACATTTCTAGGGGTTACTACCATAAAACAATAAAAATCCAGTTGCATTTCTGCTAGTGAAATCTGTTATAAACTGGTAGTAAACTCGATCTAATTGCATTTGCGATTATACCGATAGCTGGAATTGTGTTGGTTTTTACGTTATTATGGTGAAATGTGTTTCCCCTTCACTGATATAAAAAACATTAAAGCAGCAAAGTTGAATTTTGTTCATCTTTCGCTCTCATTCTCCGCCGTCGCACCGTATATCGATAACATATGAAAAACGACCTTGAAGATAGTGGGCGGCAGCGTTGCCAAACAAAAAAATGAAGAACCGCGTAACTCCGAGTTCGCGTAAGTCGGGGTAGCGTAAGTCGGGGTATTACTGTACGTTATCAAGTTGTTAACTTGATAACGATCACAATGCTAAATTAGCTATATACTTAGCTAAATACAAAAGATATATGCCCAAAAAGTGATTAAAACCTTCAAAATATTTATTTATTCCAATTAAATCCTACTATGCTATGATATTCCAGCCAAAATACCAATACGATAGTGGTAGGAGTAGTGAATTGTAAATTACAAAGTCCCTAGCTAAATTAAAAAAAAAATACGCTAACTAATGCTACTAAGTCTATTAATCTATTTGTAAAACACAAATTAATACGTTAAATAATCAAAAAATACAACAGATATATGCCCAAAAGATGAATAACCCTTTAAAATACTTATTTATTACAATTTAAACCTTACTATTCTTCAAAGCTACTGGCTACACTATAACATTCCCGCCAAAAACACTGCTACGATAGGAGTAGCAAGTTGTAACTTGCAAAATCAAATTTAGCTAAATTTAAAAAAATTAGCTAACAAATGCCACTAAGCCTATTTAATCTATTTGTAAAACGCAAATTAATACACTAATTAATCAAAAATACAATGAAAACTTATCGGCTTGCAAAAGCCTCAGAAGTCTACGTCTTCACTAAGCAACACCTGGGGCCAATAATTTATTTATCCAAAGAAATGAAAATATAGCCTTTAAAATCAAGCATATTATAGTAATAAACAAATTATTTATGTCATACAAATATTAAAGAATGTTTATTATTCACCATCATCAACTAAATGCACACTCCTTGGTCCTTGAGGTTGTCACAGACATTCTCTCAGATATGCCAGACAAGCTGTACTTGCTACCTGGGAGTCTAAAACGCTCATGGAACTGATATTAAGGTGACACTCAAGTCAAGTGGACCCAATTTCGGCGAAATCCAGAAGGTATGACAGCCAAATCCTCTGCTTGCACCTTCACGATGGTGGGACTGTTAGTAATCCTGGGTATAACCTCCATGCACAAGTACATGGTGGGTGACCACCCAGGTGTGAACCAACATAAGCAGGGGTCGAGGTGTAGCACCCAAAACCATATGGAGGAATGCCGCAACTCTATGTTATCAGGCAGTACTAGGTGGTAGATGACTCTCATCAACCGGTGCAATACCACCAATTTGCTTATTGGAGGCCTGAAGTGGTGGAACCCATGTTTAGCTCTAGAGCTAAGTTCCGGTCAACCCTTCCCTATCTCCTCCATCATGCACTATAATTGATGACTTTTGAGGTTATGATGAATCCAATATCCCTTACATTTCAAAGGTACAGCTCTAAAACGGTGTTCGCAGGCCAGCCCAATAGTTAGTACACCAGACCAAACCTACTGGTAACTCTCTAGGAGGCTTCCGGATCAACTAGTGTATAATCTTGCTACCTCTACTCTGCCAGATAGTGACTGGAGGGAGTCCAAGTAGTGTGTATGCGGGGAGCATTCTCGAGGCCACGTTATGTCAAGGATCTGGGTATATTCTTACCATGTGTATGCCATATCCAAAAATTTCATTACTTCATACAGCATGTCCCACCCACTTTTTCTTACTATTGAATACATCATAAATTGTTAAACTAACAGAGCAAGCTTATCTGCAAAAAGATCTAAACCTCCCAAGGACTTCCTAATTCATTTCACAAATATACGTGGTCTCAATTCTAATCTCAATGATGTCCATTTCCACTTGCAGTCTGCCAAACCCCATGTACTTTTTCTGACAGAATCTCAGTTATTGGTTGATTCAACTACTGCTCATCTCAGATGCCCAAATTATTTGCTGTATGATTCCTTTTGCCTCAAAGGTGGTACTTGTGCATATGTCCGTTCTGATATTCCCTATCATAGACTTGGCAATTTGGAATCTCCTTTCTTTGATCTTCTCTGGCTTAAAATCTCTCTACCTCATTGTGTCAAATTCATCTGTTGTCTCTACCGTTCTTCCAACTCCACTAATCACTTGGAGCTCCTTGACTTCCTTTCTTTGCAACTTGACTTTCTCCAGTCTTGAGTGGAGAAAGTCAAGTTGCAAAGAAAGGAAATCAAAGAGCTCCAAACTTTCCTAACAGTGAGGTAATTTTCCTTGGTGATTTTAATGTTCACAACTCCAGCTGGCTTCCGTTTTCTAGTCACACCGACTCAGCTGGTCGGCATGCCGAGGCTTTTGCAATTACTAATGACCTTGCACAGATTGTTCATTTACCTACAAGAATACCGAACAATTCTAATCATACAGCCAACATGCTTGATCTTTTTCACAAACAACCCTTCTAAGTACACGGTCGAAGTGAGAGGTCCTTTAGGCACTTCAGATCACAACTTGGTGATTGTCTCTTCTCCAATGGAGCCTTTATCTCATGACTATTCCCAACCTCGTGTTGTTTGGCATTACAAGAATGCAAAATGGGATGACCTGCAAGATTTCTTTTCCTTGGTCGGATTACTGTTTCAAAACTTCTGATGTCAACATTTGCTCAGATCGCGTCAGTGAAATTATTCTTGCAGGAATGGAATCCTTTACCCCACACTCCACTTTAAAATCTCGTCCTTTATCTAAACCTTGGTTTTCCAATAAATATGCTAAGGCTGTTCAAGAGAAGAATGTTGCATATTGTAATTGGCTTGTTTCTAATTCTTCAGTTTCATTTTCTGCCTACAACAAAGCTCGCAACAATTGTCAAGGAGTTATTAATCAGTCCAAACTAGAGTTTGAACAGGCTAAGAGTAGAAAATTTGCTTCTTGCCCTTTGGTAGCTGAGCATTCTGGTCTCTTGCCAAAGCTATTGGCTGCAACTTTTGCCCATCTCTGCTCCCACCTCTGTTCAAACCAGATGGTTCTGTTGCCACTTCAGCCAAGGATAAAGCTGACCTCCTAGCATCCCATTTTTCCAACTCTTGTATTAATGATCTTGGTAAAACACCTCCCACCATTCCTAGCATGCTCCATTCAATGCCTCCTGTGGTCTTCCTTCAAAAGGATGTCAGAAGGATTTTGACGAATCTCGATGCTAAGAAAGCTCCAGGTCCTGATGGTATTTCTCCACTTGTTCTCAAAACTTGTGCTCTTGAACTTAGTCATGTTCTTTGCCGCCTTTTTTCACTTTCTTATTCCAAAGGTGTTTTTCCTTCTGCTTGGAAATTTGCTTATATCCAGGCAGTTCCTAAAAAGGGTGACAAATCCCTCCCATCCAATTATCGTCCCATTGTAATTACTTCTATTCTTTCAAAAGTAATGGAGAAATTAATTAACCACCAACTCTTAAACTACTTAGAAACCTTCCGTCTGATCACCAGTATGGATTCCGTCAGTGTCGATCCACTGGTGATATTCTGGCTTATGTTACCCAATTATGGACTAATTCAATGGAAAGGTTCGGTGAAACACAAGTAGTTGCTCTTGACATCTCAATGGCTTTCGATCGTGTTAGACATAAAGGTCTTCTAAACAAGCTTCCATCTTATGGTCTGCCAACTGTTTTTAGTAATTGGTTATCCAGTTTTCTCTCTGATCGCTCACTAAGGGTGAAGGTCGATGGCTCTGTCTTCTAACTTCTCCACTAATGCCGGTGTCTCACAAGGTTCAGTTCTTTCTCCCACTCTTTTCCTCTTGTATATTAATGACCTTCTTCTATTGACTGGAAATTCTATCCATAGTTTTGCCGATGATAGCACATTGCATTCTACTTTCCATTTTGAAAAAACTTGCCCTGCTCAATCAGCTTCAACTTCTCAAAAATCTGCCACCAATTCCTTAAATGCCGATCTCCAGGTAATTCTCTAGTGGGGCAAAGACAACGTAGTTGATTTCAACCCTTCTAAAACTCAGTCTTGTCTTATATCTCGCAAAAAGGATTCTTCTGCTCGTATGCTTATCTTTAGTGACACTCCGATTTCTAGGCAAAATGATATTCCTCTCTTGGGGATTATCCTGACTTCTAATCTCTCTTGGCACAAGCACATTACAAATATTGCTTCCTCTGCATCTAAAAAACTCGGCGTTACTTTTCTTCCAAACAGCTGCTCACTCTGTATAAATCGCAAATCTGCCCTGCCATGGAATATTGTTCCCACATCTGGGGTGGTGCCCCCAAAACCTCTCTCAGGCTTCTTGATTCCATTCAGAAGAGGGCAGTTATCTTAATTAATGATTCATCTCTAACAGAGTCTCTCCACTCGCTGTCTCATAGACGCACTGTTTCTGCTGCATGCCTCTTCTACAGATACTTCCATGGGCACTGGTTCTTCTGAATTGGCTTCTATAATTCCCGCTCTCTCTTTCAAAACAGTCCAAACACATGACGCCACCAGCCAACATCCATTTACTGTCCAACTTCAAACTCACAGAACCAACTTTTCATCTTCCTCGTTTATTCATTCAACTGCCATTTTCTGGAACAAACTTCCTTCATACGTATTTCCTGAAAATTACAGTCTACAGAAGTTCAAGTCCAATGTCAACAAATATCTTCTTTCGTCTTATCAACCTCCAACCGAAGCATGGTACTAAGTACTATAGATTCTAATACCTCTCGTGTTAGGGGTTTACATAAAAAAAAAAAAAAAAAAAACCCCACTCATTAATGGTTTATTGCTCGTTGGTTGGTTTGCTGGAAGCACAAGGAGTCATCTTCCGAAATGCTTCAATAGTGGTTTGTTTCCTAGACCAGCGATTCCCAAACTGGGGTCTGCGGATCCCAAGTTTGGGAATCGAAAATAACCCAAGTAACTTACCTGGGGGTCCATACACCAATTTCAGGGGGTCCGCAAAATGGACCCGCTGGAACTGGTCAAATTATTCATTCTATGTATAGCAAATTGATGATAAATAGTTAATAAAAAATAATTTTGATATCATATACTTGGATTTCAGGAAAGCTTTTGACACTGTTGCTGTTGTTATTTGGTTTTTAGGAGCATTAGCAACTAAGGCCATATTGCTCCGGGGATATGCGGTGGTCATTCCCTGACCTTTCCGCTCCGTATTTGGTGGTCACGGGCTCGAACTCCAGTCTAATCAAGAAGCATGTGCTACGCACTGCTGCTCCTGCCCACCTGGCTACGGAGGCGCCGACACTGTTGCACATGGAAGACTACTATACAAATTGAGCAGAATGGTATTAAGGGTAAGTTGCTACAATGGATAAAAGGGTAGTTGAGTGGGAGACGACAGAAGGTGATAATCAATGGACACTGCTCTTTGTGGACTAATGTTATTAGTGGGCTTCCACAGAGTTTGGTGTTGGGTCCACTGTTATTTTGTATATTTATCAATGATACTGATGAAGGATATCAGGCTTAGTGTTGAAGTTTGCAGATGATACAAAGGTTGGCAGGGTTGTTAATGACAGTAATGGCAGTTTGCTACTGTAACAGGATCTAGAAAATTTCGGCAGATGAGCTGAGAAGTGGCAACTGAAGTTTAACATTGACAAATGTACAATGTACTGCATATGGGTAGAAGTAACCCAAGGAACTTATCAACTGTGATACTAGTCAGAGTGGTAGAAAATGAAAAAGACCTGGGAGTAATTGTGCAGTCAGATATGAAGTTTTCTGAGCAATGCAGACAGGCTGCAAGAGCAGGTCATGGGGTTTTGACAATGATATGCAGAAACTTTGCTAGCAGGGAAAAGGAGGTGATTATCCCTTTGTATAAGGCAATGGTCAGGCCACACCTTGAGTACTGCGTACAGGTCTGGAGGCCTCATTTTAGGAAGGACGTAGATTGAGTGTGTACAGAGAAGGGCAACAAGATTGGTGAGGGGAATGAAGGGATCCTCTTACCAAGAGAGGCCGAAGTTCTGCAAATTGCAGCAGCTGGAGACTAGGCACCTGCGAATTGATCTGACTGAGGTGTATAAGGCCTTGAATGGGTGGAGCATGCTGAATTCTGATAGGATTCTTCCGCTTGCTCAGATTATGAACCTGAGGGGGCATAAATTCAAATTGAGGAAAGATAGTTGTAGAATAGATGTGCAGAAATTTGCCTTTAGCCAGCGGGTGGTTAATTGCTGGAACAAACTTCCATCTGTCATTGTGGAAGTTGATAGCTTAAATAAATTCAAAGAAGAACTGGACAAACATTTAGAGGGAATGGTTGTGTTTTTTTGGCTGATGCTACATAAGCTCATACGCTTGCTTTCTTGCATCACATGCCTCTATTACTATTATTACTATTATTAATTATATATTTATGTAAAAATAAGAATATAAATAAGAATATTTATGTAAAAATAAGAATATATAATTTCCACTACTTGGTGAGTAATAACTATATATGATTCCTTATGGAATTATTTTCATTGGAATGATTACTTTGTTTCTTTACTCACTAAGTGTCTACTTTTCTTTTTAAGTATCCACTTCTTTCATCTATTCATTTGATATATGTTTTAACAATCCTTTATGAAATTACTGATAATTCACTTCCCTCCTTGAGACTTTATTGATATTTCATTTTTGTTTTCAGGCACAGATAATATATGTAGGTAAATGCATTATTTGGATCTTGGATCTTTCAAGTATTAAAGCTACTTTAAGGTATTCAAAAAGTTTTGATACCTTTCAACTCCACCTTTGAATATCCACCTTTGCTTTTATTTGCTCTAGATGTATACTAACTTCATTCACTATTGTGCATATTCATTACTACTGAAATTTTATTCAGTACTTGTTCAATTCTGGATTCTTCAACTCCATGGATCTTTGTGACTCTTTATTTATATTACAATTTTATTTTATTTTTTTCTACAGTCTCCTAATAATTTTATGCCTAATTACCCCACCATTGGGTCTACAGTCATCTAGTTATATACATCCTTGAATTTATTTCCTATTCTTTCATCACTGGATTTAAACTAGATTTCCTTATAAAAAATTTCCTATGGATTCTTACTACACCCTTTCACCTTTGGATTCACATCTGAAACTACCTTTGGATTTATGCCACTCTATCAGCAATAGATTTATTTATTTTTACAGAAATGATTACTGATATTACTTCAGTTTTGTTTCACTCCATCTTGGACTACAGGTTATAATTCTAGAGTCATAATCTAGCCTCTCCATCTCAGGATTTTATGTGTTCTTTACAAATTTCCTGTAATTACTCATTTCCTGGATATTAAAAATTTTTATGTGTAAGCTATACCCTCCCCCCTAATTGATATAATTTTGATTTATATACCAGGATTATACAACATCCTTTTTTACTAAGTATATAGTAGCCATGTCACTTGGTCTACTTTCTATTCATTTTATTACGGCTATGTTCAATACTGTTTATTTATCTACGAACTGTTTTATTTTTATATATCCTTTTATTCCAACCGCATTTCTACGTTATAGATATAATCTCTCTTTTCTAATGCTACTCTTATGTATCCCTACGCTCTTATTTGTTCAAAATACAACTATAGAGGTCACTATGTCCATATCTATTTCCACTTCTTCACAGCTCTCTATCAAGTCCATTATGCTGCTATAAACTGCTTATCCTGTAGCTAAATCACCAACGTAGTTATGCTTTAGATACATTCATCTACTCTACTAAATATGTGCACTTTATTTTCCTGCCGTCTTCCTGCCACTACGTTTTACTTGAAAACTCCAGGTATCGTTCCCTTTCTTATTATACTTTCAGTTTGTTTCTAGACCTGTTTTGACTTACATATTTTTTCACCTGCTTTTTCCCTGCAGTACAAACATTTGGTATTCATCTCTTTTTTATACTAACTCTTTACAAAGCCAGGGGCCCTTACCAAAAGGTTGGGCTTTACAACCCCCAACTAGCTCAGTATGTTTTAATAACTTTTTCTATACTTTTTACTTTTCTACTTTCTTTCCATTCATAGAGCTATTAGTGCAATACGAGGGTGATACAATGTTCTTAATAGCTTCATTCTATCACTATTTTCATCTTTATTTAACTATGCCTTTATCCCTTCCCTATCCTCAATTTAATACCTCTCCCTATACCATCATGCTTGTTACTATTTATTTTAAATTCTTCTAATCTCCACAAAATTCCAACACTAAAATATTTTTCCATATTTACTCAAAAAAATCTACATATATTTCAAAACCTTTTTCCCACTCTGAAAACACTTAATTATATTTTTAGCCTTATACTTATTTTTACCTTAATAATTTTCATATTATTGACACTATGTTGGGACTGCTTTGTCCATACTGTAAAAGAATGTGCTAATTTTTTTCTTTTTGGCTTTATTTCACATTTCTTCTACTGTTATGGACAAGTATAGAAATGCAGTTCCTGATGCATGATCAGGTGTAGTCCCCTGATGAATTATCTGACCATGTATCAATATTTACTTCTGCTGAAATCAGATTTTGCATTTTTGCTATCCCTGTATTCAACTTATAACTAAATTTGCCCACCCATATCTGATGACAGCTCTACCACCTTTTATTTTACTTTATACTTTTTTTTGTTTTTTACTTTATTTTATTTAATTATTTGGTATTAATATTTTTACTTTACAGTTCTTCACCTCCAAATTGGCTTTGCAATTCAGCCCATACTTTTCTTAATTCATCATAACTTTTAGGATATTAAGATTCTTTTGCCTTTTTCAAATCTACAATACTTCTTTTTTTCTACTATCTTTACCCTTCTAATCCCTGGCACCTTGTGTAATTTTCACCTCCATCTATGCAAACTTTATCAGACTTATCTATATTTACGTGCTTATATATAGGGTACGCAAACCTTTTTTGATTATTGAAGGGGTCTGTAAACTTTTTTTGATTTCTGAAAGGGTCTGTAGATCTCAGTAGTTTGGGAAGCACCGTCCTAGACAGTCTTCTCTTTTCTTTATAAATTTCACAACAACATGCATAAGCATTTTTTAAATCTGTAACAACTTTTCTAGCACACTTGAAATTTGAATCTTGTGACTCAAAAATCTCAATTGCTTTTTCTGTGTTGAAAAGCTTCGTCAAGCCCCTTGAGAGTCAAGGAATGAACAGGAGTTTCAGCTGTTAAATCTTCTTCCTCAGCTTCTTTACATTTTGTAATTTCAAGGATGTCTTCACTTGTGAGCTCTCCATCGTGTGCTTGAAGCAGATCAGTGACGTCAGCTGTAGGAACCTCAAGCTGCAATTGGTTAGCAATATTAACAAACAGCTTCTATTTTGTACAATCTCTGCTGATTCTTGAAATCCTTCAAATTATTAATAAACTGAGGACAGAGTTTATCCCAAACACTCTTCAAATTTATTGCCCTTAATAAGGGAAATAAATTTGAAATAACAAAAGACAGCAAAAACGAAGAGCAACACAACCACTCTTCGTAAAGTCAGTGTAAAGTAACTGCTGTAGTAGATGAGATGCTCTCATCTGCCTGAACAAACAAACACATGCATAGCACTGTATTGTATAACCACACACGTGGTTTGAAATGCCATATTTATGAATGTTTAGCATTTATTTATTGTGATTAATGTTCATATTTTCGATTCTGTTGATACTTGGGGTAAAAAAAAAAAAAAAAAAACCTCAAAACCAGGAACTCGTAAAACAAAAACTCAAAGTGAAAACTGCCTGTATACATAAACCAAATTGCTCAGTAAAAAAACTGTTGTCAGCTTCCAGATTAGTGCTGCATATCAATACTTAGATTTCTCCCTTCATCTACTGTCAAAGCTTTCAAGAGTAACACTCTATAATCTTCAGCAACAAGACCAAGATGTGGAGGTACGCAATCACCTAGTCTGTTAACTCCATATGTATTCTTTTGGGAATTGACTAAACCTTGGCTCTTGAAAAAACTTTAGACAGAAGTTTACAATGCTAATGAAAGTCCTGAACTATAAGAAGATAATAAAGAACACAGTTTATTAACTGATTTTCAGGCAAAATGAAGATTCAAAGTTTAAAATGCAGCTCAGTAACACATGTGTACATCTTAACTATACTATTAACTACACTCAACAAGTCTTAACTATACTATTAACTACACTTATAAAAAGGTCCTAACTGTGACCACTAATAATAGTCACAAATGATCATCATACATAGTTACTACATGGAGCATTTTTTTTTTTTTTTGGCATGAAAGGATTCTGTCCATTTTGTCTTGCTATCAACTTTTTAACTTATTGACATTTGTCGGGGGAAAAAAACCCCTCAAACTCACAAGGGAACCATTCTGACCCTATTCAATGAAGATTTATCAAACTTAAGGAAAGCCAAGCAAAAGAGATTTAAATGAATGGTCCATGTCATGCCTAGCATTCTACTACTGCTGAGTTTTATGATATGCATTTTTGTATGGCATTTGCTTCACTCAAGTTTTCAACCAAGTTGCAATTCTTTAACCTTCTATCACTCATCTGTCCTAATTTATGTTACTTGACAATACCTGGAATTCAGTTCTGTAGATTGTACAACTCTTTTTCAAGTCTCCTACGAGAGGTGGCATAAATTAATCTTCCCACTTCAAGCTGTTTTGTTATGGTATATGCTAATATTCAATAAAAACTAAAACTTACCTGTAACTCCAATTCCTGCTAATACAACTCCAAGGTAACCGGCATCTTTGGTGGTCTTCCTCACTTGAACAATAAATAGAATTACATTAGGAAAAATAACTACGTTCTTACTTCAGTTTAAATATTAATTATGGTGTTCTATACTATATACCAGGTCCTTGCCATTCACAGGTACTATGTTCCTGAAATTGCTCACAAACAGAAAGGTTAAAGGCCTGTGGGGAAAAGGTGGGAGGTTAAATTTCACATTCCAGTTCACATTTTATTTTCCTATAAACTAGATTTTGGTATCATATAAACATATTTTACATACCCTGAATGGCCATTAATTTTTCTAAATGTGTACACTGAATAGAAATACAGTAAATCCTAGCCTTTACAGGTCTCAATTTAACAGGCAAAAAATTTTATTTTTTTACTAACAGCAGAGTATTGTGAGTATGCTCAACAAACAGGGAAAACTGAGAACTCATTGTTTGTTGTTTGTTAGTTATTTGGTTTTTAGGAGCATTAGCAACTAAGGCCATATTGCTCTGGGAATATGTGGTGGTCATTCCCAGACCTTTCCTCATCCTCCGTATTTGGTGGTGACGGGCTTGAACCCTGGTCTAATCAAGAAGCGTGTGCTACGCACTGTTGCTCCTTCCCACCTGGCTACGGAGGCGCCTGAGAACTCGTGAATGAAGGCTATTGTTATTTATTTGTTATTTTGGTTTTTTTAGGAGCATTAGCAACTAAGGCCATATTGCTCCGGGGATATGCGGTGGTCATTCCCTGACCTTTCCGCATCCTCCGTATTTGGTGGTCACGGGCTCGAACCCCGGTCTTATCAAGAAGCGTGTGCTATGCACTGCCGCTCCTGCCCACCTGGCTACGGAGGCGCCTGTGAATGAAGGCAGCTTGCATCAAGCAAGTGAATCTGTTTTTGCATGCATTCACTATTATATCATTAAGTGCTTTCTGTGCCCTGTTACATTATTATAACCTTACTTACTTACACTGCATCATCACAGCCATCAAGTGGTAAAAAGAGAGAGCACATGCAACTGAGAGATGTCAGACTCTGCTGTAACCATTTCCTACTTCTGTGGGGAATATAGTGTGAATAAAGTGTCAGATATTGTAAAAAAGTAAGGCTAAGCTTAAGGAATTTTTAAGGTGTCTAACTTGAATTCACCACTATCTCAACTTTGGCTTCTCAAACTGACTCTGAATAAAGTTTTTCCAGGCACTTCCACACGGTAATTATCTTCTTCTGACAATGTGCTATAGTCAGAAGAAGATAAAAAAGTCAAGGTAAATAACAGTTTGTTTTTTATTGCTTAACTTTATTTTAATATTCCTAATACATACACATACAAAGTAACTGTTCAAATTTCCAGTTATGTGGGGTGCAAATGGTCTTAAAAAACAGACAATCAGCAATAACAGATATACCCCTCCCCCACAATAGCCCATAAAATTGAGGGTTTAGTGTATAGGAGTCATCTGATTGTGGAGCTTGTTTAGATATCGTTAACAATATTTTAATTTTAAATGATATTACTGGTCAGAGCTATGCAAGATTTGCACCTCTAATATAACCAATAATATAATATATTTATTATTTTGAATTATTGTTTAATATGTTTAAACTTATTATGCAAATGAAAGTATTCACTTTAAATTCTACTTTTCACCAAGCATGTGCATCCAAATATTAGGAAGGCAATTTGTATGTAGGAAAAAAAATATATATATTGTGACATGTAAGATAAAATAAAATAATAATGTAATTTACAATACAGCAAAGTTAAGGATCTGTATTATGCAATTTGTAAATAATAAGCAGAATGCATTTGATTAAAAGGATAAATAGACCATCTAAACAGCTATAATCCAAACAAATCCTACAGGAATGTGATTAATATCTCTAAAACTAAATTGAAACATCAATTGTAAAAAGGAAGGAATAAAAAAAAAAAAAAAAGCACCAACTATCTTGCTGCTTCTACTCTGCCAGACAATGACACTTGAGGGATCCCAAGTATTATGTACCCAGGAGCATTGTTGAAGTCACATTATGTCAAGGAGCTGGGTATATTCTTGCTACGTGTAAGCCATATCTAAAAATTTCACCACTTCAAAAACACATCACCCCTCTACCTTTACTTTACTACTTGCTACATTGTAAATAGACTAACTGACTAACTAATACAACAAACTTAACTGCAAAAAGGTTGAAACCTCCCAAAAACTCCTTCATTCATTTCAAAAATATACAGTCTCAGTTCCAATTTCAATGACATCCATTTCCATCAGCAATCTACCAAGCCTTATTTTTTTCTGAGAAAATCTAAATTACCAGTTTTCAACCACTACTCATTTCATTTGTCCTAATTATTTACTATATGATTCCTTTTGCTTCAAAGGTGATACCTGTGCATATGTCTGCTCTGATATTTGCTTCAGAGATTTAGTACTTTTGATTCTCCTCTTTTTGATCTTTTCTGGCTTAAAATCTCTCTACCCCAGTCTGTCAAATTCATCGCTACCTCTATTGTTCTCCCAACTCCACTAATCACTTGGAACTCTGACTTCCTTTCTTTGGAACTTGAAACTTCAAGTTCCAAAGAAAGGAACTTCAATCCAGCTTCCTAACAGTGAGATAACTTTCTCTGGTGATTTTAATGTTCACAACTCCAGCTGGCTTTCACTTTCTAGTCACACAGACCCAACTAGTTGAGATGCTGAGGCGTTTGCAATTTTCTCACGAATAACCCTTCAAAGTACACAGTCGATGTGAGTGGTCCTCTAGGCACCTCAGATCACAAGTTGGTGATGCTTTTCTCTCATGGCTGTTCTTAGCCTCATGCTAATTGACATAACAAGAATGCAAAATGGGATGACCTGTGTCTTTTACTTGGTTTGGTTAGCCCGTTTTCTATTCTTAGCCCACTCACAACTAGGTTTGAACAGGCTAAGAATAGAAAACTTGCTTCTTATCCAAGTGGTAGTTATGCATTCTGGTCTCTTGCCATATCTATTGTCTCAAAACTTTACCATTTATACACCCACCTCTATTAAAAACTGATGGTTCTATTGCTACAGATAAAGCCAGTTTACTAGCATCCTACTTTTCATATAACCCTTGAACTGATGATCTTGGTAAACCACATCCTATCATTCCTAGTACACTTCACTCAATACTTCCTGTGGTCTTCCGTCAAAAGGATGTCAAAAGAATTTTGAACAATCATGATGCCAAAAAAGCTCCAGGGCCTGATGGAACAGTAAGCACCAGTTATATTGATCACTGGTATTAGAATCAGCCACTTTACAGAATCAAATTTCAAAGAACCGATTCAAATCAATAAAAGATACTACACGTTCATCATTTATTAGAATCACATCTTCGGTTATAAGAATCAATTTTGAATGCCTCTATGATATTTTTCTAAAGCACATTTCTGAGGTCACATTTCTAGAGATCACAACCATAAAACAATCTGCAGTTTTCCATTTATTGGGCTTATTTGTTTGTATGATCTATTATAAATGGGTAGTCAAACTCGATCTTATTGCATTTGTGATAATACTGACAGCTGTGTGTTTTCACGTTATTACGGTGAAATGTGGTTCTCCTTTGCTGAAATCTTCAATCATATAAAAAACATAAACAAATTTTCAGAATCTGCTCTTCATTCTCTTATCTAAACTTTTTATTCCGTAAAAAGTTGCTCTCATGTTATGTTAGTTCCAATTTGTGCTTGTCTTTTACTGTGTTTTAAATTTTACTAACCAAAAAAAATAAATAAATAAAAATGGCAGGAAAGAGTGATATTGAGTGTCTGGAATATTCCAAAACCTACGTTAGCAACTGTTTCAAAAAGTCTGGATTAATTATTCATGATGGTCAACTAAGTCACCCCAGAGGAATGTACCAACTGTGTGGTTCTACATTTAGGGTGGTAGAAAATGAAAAAGACCTGGGAGTGATTGTGCACTCAGATATGAAGTTTTCTGAGCAATGCAGACAGGCTGGTAGAGCAGGTCATGAGGTATTGTCAATGATATACAGGAATTTTGCTAGCAGGGAAAAGGAAGTAATTATCCCTTTGTATAAGGCAATGGTCAGGTCACGTACTGAGTACTGTGTACAGGTCTGGAGGCCTCATTTTAGGAAGGATGTAGAGTTGCTTGAGCATGTACACAGAAAGGCAACAAGATTGGTGAGGGGAACGAAGGGGTCCTCTTACCAAGAAAGGCTTAAGTTCTGCATATTGCAGTGGCTGGAACTAGGCACCTGTGAGGTGATCTGATTGAAATGTATAAGGCCTTGAATGGGTTGAGCACATTGAATTCTGATGGGATTCTTCTGCTTGATCAATTTACAAACTTGATGGGACAAATTCAAATTGAGGAGAGACAACTGTAGAATAGATGTGTGGAAATTTGCCTTTAGCCAGCGGGTGGTTAATTGCTGGAACAAACTTCTATCTGTCATTGTGGAAGTTGATAGCGTAAATAAATTCAAGAAGGAACTGGACAAACTTTTAAAGGGAACGGTTGTGTGAATTTTTTTTTTTTTTTTTTTTTGGCTAATGCTACATACACTTGCTTTCTTGCAATACATGCCTCTATTACTATTACTATTCAAGGCATACTATGATACTGATCACATTGAAAACATGTGCGAATAGGAATTTAATGATTGGGTGGAGATAGATGGATGGTGATCTACAAGTTACTACAGCTTTAACAGATGAAGAAATTGCCTTACCGATAATTTCGCCAAGGAGGAGCAAAATGTGGATGAACCCGAACGAATTCCAGTTACAAAACAGCAAAATCATGACACTATAGCCATCCCGAGGAGAGTGTGGGAAGAAACTGGTACAGCTGGTTGTGAATATAGACTGTTATACAATATTGAAAAATCTATAGATTTTTCAATATAATGATAATTTAAAGCAATCTAAAATAAGTAGCTACTATATTTTAAATTATAATCATATTACAAAGTGTTGTGTTTAATTAATATGTATATTGTTGTTGTTGTTATTTGGTTTTTAGGAGCATTAGCAACTAAGGCCATATTGCTCCGGGGATATGTGGTGGTCATTCCCTGACCTTCCCACATCCTCCGTATTTGGTGGTCACGGACTCGAACCCCGGTCTAATCAAGAAGCATGTGCTGCGCACTGCTGCTCTTGCCCACCTGGCTACGGAGGCGCCATATACAAATAAATTTTACATGTAGAATCTAGTGTAGTTGATTGAGTTACATGATAATATACAAGTAATATATACCTTTATATTATAAAGTAACTCAATAAGTCAAAACATGCTGTGACGTGTCACACAGTAATAAGAGGATCTAAATATAATAATGCAGTATCGCTGAGAAGAAAACAGATAAAATAAAATCAGGTTGAAGTAAAATTCCTTTAATAAACTTGAACAAATTAAGACTCAGAAATAGAGTCTCTGCACATTAGAAAGCAATTCGTTCTGTGGACGTCGAACAATCAGCAATCATTGAGCACTTCTGGTCTACCAGCACAACATCGACCCACGCTGCAACGTCGAGATTATTGACAAATTCCTGCCACTACTGTCATCGTGTTTGGTTGGAATTTCTCCACATCTCATGTTGCAGCAATCCTTTAACCGAAACAGAGGAGGTCATATCCATCTCATCACTGAGGCAACCATCCTCCTAAATGGCAAACATTGGCATCTGGAGCCTAGCCAAACATTACAGCTACAACCGCAACTCCTACTTCCAACATCTAATTGTTGCCTACACCTGTATTACGCAGTTTCCACCTTGCATGACCACCATAGCTGGGCACATGACATTCTGTATTTTGTAATAACGCTTAAAACTGAAGAAGGACATCTTCTGTCTGAAAACTATTGTGATTTATTACTTTTATCTTTGTTTTATTTCAATTTGTTCCAAGTTTATTAAAGGAATTTTCAACCTGAGATCATAGGCCTGTTGCCATTTAATAATAGGATCATTAATGACTCTAAGAGGATTTAAGGTCAACACTAAGAGAATTTAAGGACAAGTGTTTCTGGTCTTCAGGAAAATGAAATTTTATTTTATTTCCTACTATCACATAAATAGAACAGTTTTTAATATAAAATGAAAATTTTCAAAAATCTGATATGGTAGGAAGCAATTTTCAATTTCAAGGAAAAAAAGTAATAAAAAGGTCTTACTTTAGCAAATAAAAATTTATGTTGTTTAATGGTGTTATCTAAGAAACAGAAGCAAATAGTTTATATATATGTGAACACTACTACTGGCCCATAATAGAATAGTTTTAATAATGCTACTGATGACTCCAAAATGGTAGCTGAAGAAGCTTAATAAAATTTTTCCATCAACATTCACACGTATTGGGTAATATACTTTGGGCAAAACTAATCTGTGCCTGAGGAGTCTGTGGAAAGGCATATACCTCAGAAATTTATATAGTTCTTATATAACTTTGTTTCGTAGTGGCTTAAAATATTCTAGCACTAATATTTACTGACAAAGAAATACTGCAAACACTGAAAATCTATATATTTACAAATTTAAGGATTTAAATTGTAACATTGAACCTATTTTTCACTTAAGTAATAATAAAATTAGTAATAATAAAATAAAACATACTGCACAAAAGTTTTATTTTGGCATATTGTAAATCCCTGGCACCACCATGCCATGACAGGATTAATTATATGTAGTGCATACTGCATTTAAAGATTTTATTCTCTAAATACAGATACCATATATGTCATAAAGTAAAATAAGGAATAGTGTAAATATATCATGCAGTACTTTATAATTACCTAGAGAAGTTTTTGATGTCAACCATTACATTTTGTCTTGTATGAAATGCCAATGGCTTCTCCTTTCAAAGTCGGCAGTAACCTGCAAACATCACAGGTATCCACTTAGCTTGATATCTTGCTTCTATACTTAAAATGGTCTAGTGATAAAAATGGGCCGCCATGGAATTTTCTAGCAGTGTAAAGGCTACCTCGAAATGCACATACTAGTATGTTATGCACATTGTGTAAGTTACTCCAAGATGATAGTCAGTACTTTGCATTCTTTATATCAAAACTATTTTAGAAAATAAAGTCACTCACCTTTTTCACTTAATGTAAGTTGATTTTGATTATCTTTTGTCTCAGTGACTGCAGAAGGTGATGATGAGGACTTTGATCTTTTCCATATGAGATCTCCACCACCAATATGAGGAACTGCTTTGCAGAAAAGTGTAGTTGCTTCACTGCAGCTTAAAATATGGCATATCTTTCCAGAAGAACCATTATGAAAGCAACTGAACCATGATCCTGAAGCAACACAATGCACCCTCGAAGCAAGCATATCTATATTACTGACAAAAAAAAAAAAAAAAAAAAGAGAGAGGAAAAAGATGTATTTACAAGTAAATGTTTCTTAAAGAAATAGTTCTTAAGAAAGGGAATCAAATTGTAAAACACTAATTACCAAAAAAATAGTTTTATTTGGGCATAAAATATTAAAATAGAGTTGAACAAGTAATTAACATAATATACAAAAAATAAGAATTTTGTCATTACTAACTGGTCATCACTAGTATACTTTTAATATCAAAGTTTTGTATGAATCATAATCATAATGTAGTGTTCCCCAATAATATCTTTCTCATTATAAAAATCAGTAACTTTGTATGAATAAGGAGATGCTTGTAGTTTGTAATGACACGATGTTCAGCTAAAAATTTTTAAATATTTTAATTTAATTTTTATTTATTCATTTTAATGCTAAACGTTTTATACAGATATTTTTGTCTTTCGCCCCACACACAAAATGCAGATGTAGTGACTAATATACTGCTGCAATATGGCCTGAGCTGTTGATCTGTTCTATAAAACCACCATTTTTGTCATATCAGTACTAAGTTACTAAGGGTTGTACACAAACAACCCTTAGTAACAGGAATGATATGATGATAAATAAGCATTTATCATACACACAGACAATGCATCAAGTTTTAATGAGACAATGACACTACTTTTCACTGTTGATAAGATTGGCATAAGTATGTATATACTACATCAGGTCCTTTGAACACCACCACAGCCAAAAATAAAGTGGGGTTATTTCAAACGAATGCAATCAAGGTAACAAGATGTGATAGATTAACAATCAAGAAGCTGAGGACCTCCATTTTCAGTAAGAAAATAGTATTCATCTCTTCCTACAATGCATAGCAAATTCAATATTATTCAAAATTTAAATTATGAATTGAAAAATTGTGTGAATATTTTTACAATGTTCTTTGAAATTTTTGATGACTGGTTCTTATATGCAACCAAAATTAATCTAAACTGTGTTGCATACTGTGAGACAGAGCTGTACCAGCTACAAAAAATGCACATCTGATCTTTAACTGCTGCACTAGCCATTACAAACTATGAACATGCATTCATAATTTGTAATGGCCAGTTCTTTTATTATAACAAGCTTCAACAACTATACTCTGTAGAAAAAGGTTTGTTTGGCTGGTTGTTTGTTTGTTATTTGATTTTTAGGAGCATTGGCAACTAAGGCCATATTGCTCTGGGATATGCGGTGGTCATTCCCTGACCTTTCCGCATCCTCCGTATTTGGTGGTGACGGGCTCGAACCCCTGTCTAATCAAGAAGCATGTGCTACGTACTGCTGCTCCTTCCCACCTGGCTACAGAGGCGCCTTTGGCGCCTCTGTAGTGTATACTCTCCAGCTGGTGTGAAGCTATTGTGATTTATTCTTAGATGAAATTTTTAACAATGGAGTGGTTTCTAACTGGTACCCTGAGGTGCAAAGTCTCTAATGTCATCTAATTTAAACCAACATGATTTTTATCTCTCAGGTTATCTCAAAGGCTGTTCAGAAAATATCAGCAAATTAGTTCTTCACTGAAGAAAGCAACTGAAGATTAAATTTTTTCTGTCAGAGGAAATTGGAGCATGTTCTTCATAATTTCATACTCCAACTAAGACTCATCACTGATAAACAAAGAGGACACATTAAACATAAAGCAGCATGTTGAATTAAAAATCATCTTGTATATTTATCCTTTAATTTGATTTTCTTAGCAGTTTATTCCCCTTATCAAGTATATTGAGATATTTCCTGAGCTACATACAAGAAAAGTCAAAACTGTTTCACCCAAGTGTGGATCTAGCTATGAGCACAAAAAGGCACCTGTCCTGCAACTCCCTTCACAAAAATTTGGCAATGACATCACAAATGTAGAAAATGTGGTCAAAGGAGAATTTAGCTCTGTGCCTAGTAGTGAAAGAAACAGAATCTGTGTCCTGAAAGTGCCACAGAAAAACTATTAGTCTTGAGAAATGAAACTGATATTAAACTCAATAATAAATATAAAAATTCTTAAATACATTATATTAACAGTACTTTCTAAAACAGATAAACTGGTATTTACAATAGGATCACTTTTTTTCTTTTTTTTTTCAACTATTACCAGGCCTCACCTTACTGATCGCAGGATTATATAGCAAATCCTTATGGTCAGAAAGTCACAAACAGTAAAAACCTCTGTTTGACTTTTCTGATCATAAGGCTGTTAGTGTAATGGAAAAGTGGGAGGAGTTACTTTCCAGGCACGTGGGAAAACAGAGAAATACAATTTTTAAACAGAAATAGTCAAAATCAGTAAACGTAAATTATGCTCACAAAAATGTATAAGCATTTAATTTACCAGTAATCCAAAGATAACTATATACAGGTTTAACATGCTGGGAGACAGACAATTTGTTAGTGGAGGAGCTAGATGCCAAGAGTAGAAAATAGCACAAAAATTGTGATTGAATTCTGCTTACCTTTCTTTTTAATTTATTTATAGTTCTTCATAAGATAATACAGCAGCTTCTGGTTTTTCAACCCCCAAACATGCAAATCAAGCTGTGAATGCATATTTGTAAATATCTATATGTACACAATAACCAGTGCATTATGTCCAAAACAGTCTATGCACCAAAACTCTTCAAAACAAGAATAACCATAATAAAGTAATATCTTATAATGGAATTTTTTTCATAAATTTAATTACAAAACAAGTTGACACCTTATATGACCATATATTCAGTAGGTCATATTGCTTGGGCCCACCAAGAAATTTCCTGGAGCCACAGTAAATCAGTTTACCCAATTCCTGTGACAACCCATTCTTTCAAACAATTTTTTAGAAGAATTAAAACATATTTAAGAAGTGGGGAGAGGGAATATAGACCAGTGGAACCGCCCGCACTTTCACAAGTTCACAAAAAAAATCTCACTTGATTAGACTGCTTTTAAAAAGATGGATTTGTGAAGATGGAATTACTGAAAAACAAATTTCACTATACAACAAATTTTGGATGCAGGAGGAGATACCATTAAATATGTGGTTATCATAAATTATTATTTATTATTAATCTTTCATTTTCTGTTAACCAAATACAAAAACTATAAATATAATTATGTGTCATGGTTTGTGATCACGACATGAAGCATGTTACTGCACGTAATTTTTTTTTTTTAATTAACATAATATATACATTTGAACACTTCAAAGAACACACTGATAAAATTGCACATCCAGTAGGGGCCAAAAAAGAACTGCATCACCTTAAAAAGTAACAATTGTAGTGAATATAAGATATTGTTTTATTACAGTCATTTTGCTTGTTGCAAAGCAAAGGTAATCCGTCAGATAATGCTTCTATTGCATCAGACAGTAATTGCAAGGTATTGCATCAGCTGTTTCTATAAATACGGAGTTGGAAGAGTATACATGCTCATTAGTATCCTGTTTTTTTATTATCATTATTATTAGCTATATGGTGCAAGGAAGTCTGAGGCTTAGGCTGCACCAGCATTAGTACAGCGAAATTGTGTACTAACGTACAGCCACAAAAGCTGGAACTTTTGTGGCTGTACCTTACTGTACATTTGTGGCAACCCAGCCAGGCAAAAAAAAATATTTCTGTTGACGTGCATGAGCAATTCTCTTTTAATGCACACAAACTTATGTAGTATTGTACAGCCACAAAAGCGGTGGTTTGGGTGTGGCAAACCCCAGGAAAAAAAAAGCAAAAAGCATTTCTGTTGACATGCATGAGCAGTTCTCATTGTTACTGCACACAATTCACAATTGTGAATTGTGTGAATTCACAATTGGGGTCACAATGTGACCCCAATTCACAAAGGAGGATCAAAGGCTGACAAGTAATTATAGACCTGTGAGTTTAACTTCTGTTCCAGGAAAATTAATGGAGGCACTGGTTCAAGAGGCACTGCAGAATCATCTAGACAAGACTTCAGTTATACCTCAGACACAGCATGGCTTTGTTAAGGGGAAGTCTTGCCTGACCAATTTGATTGGATACTGTGATGCAGTCATAAAAGAACTGGATGCAGGGAATAACTTTGATATTATATATTTGGATCTTAGAAAGGCTTTTGATACTGTTGCACATGGAAGACTGCTGCACAAATTGGAGCAGTGTGGGGTTGGAGGCAAATTGCTGCTACGGATAAAGGGATGGTTGAGGGGGAGAAGACAGAGTGTTAATCAATGGACACTGCTCATCGTGGACTAATGTTATTAGTGGATTCCCTCAGGGTTCGGTGTTGAGTCCATTATTGTTTTCTGTATTTATAAATGACATTGATGATGGTATATCACGCTTAATGTCCAAGTTTGCAGACGATACAAAGGTTGGCAGGGTTGTCAAGTACACTACTGACACTATGCTGCTGCAACAGGATCTGGAAAGGTTGAGCAGATGGGCTGAGAGGTGGCAAATGAAGTTTAACATTGACAAATGTAAAGTACTACATATGGGAAACAGCAACCCCAGAGCAACGTATCAACTCTGTGGTACTACACTGACAGTGGTAGAGAATGAAAAGGACCTGGGGTAATTGTGCAGGCAGATATGAAGTTCTCTGAGCAGTGCAGACAGGCTGCAAGAGTAGCTCATGGTGTCTTGTCAATGATATACAGGAATTTTTCTAGAAGGGATAAAGTGGTGATTACTCCCTTGTATAAGGCAATGGTCAGGCCACACCTTGAGTACTGTATACAGGTCTGGAGGCCTCATTTCAAGAAGGATGTAGAGCTGCTGGAACGAGTACAGAGAAGGGCAACAAGATTAGTGAATGGAACAAAGGGGTGCTCTTACAAAGAAAGGCTTAAGTTTTGCAAATTACAGTGTCTGGAGACTAGGCACCAGCGAGGTGATCTGATAGAGGTGTATAAAGCCTTGAATGGTTTGAGCATGCTCAATGCTGATGGGACTCTTCCTCTTGCTCAGAATAATCACCTGAGAGGGCATAAATTCAAATCGAGGAAAGACAGATGTAAGATAGATGTGGGGCAATTTGTCTTTAGCCAGCCGGTAGTTGGTCGGTGGAACAGACTTCCATCCCTTGTTGTGGAAGTTGATAACCTAAATAAATTTAAGGCTCAGCTGGACAGGTATTTCGAACAAACAGAGGGGTGAAGTGGAAGTGTTTTTTTTTTTTTTTTTTGGCTGATGCTGCATAAGCTTGCTTTCTTGCATCATATGCCTCTGTTAATTACAAAATTGTGTAGTAATGTAAGGCCACAAAACTGGGGGTTTGGGTGTTGTGGCCCCCAGAAAAAAAAAAAAAAAAAGGAAGCATTTCTGTTGCATTTAAATGCATACAAAATTGTGTAATAACCTACAGCCAAAAACCAGGGATGTTGGGTGCAGGTGCAGCCACCTCCAGAAAAAAAAATAAAATAAAAAAGGAATCGTCGGTTATACTCCAGATTATGGTTACACCTCTGGAGGAAGTGGTTTCTTTTGCTCTCGAATCCATCCCGAATCGCTGGTGTAAACTAGCCTAACCTTTTTTCACTTGCCAAAAATCTATTAAAAAAACCCACAGTTCTTTTGCTTGAATCCATCCCAAATTTGGCCATGCAATCAATGAGGTGGGAAGATGTACCGATAATCTGGAGGTTCAGCCAAATTGTTAGTAATGTACGGACAAGAAGTAGCAGTGGTTTTCTGGTGTTAATTTTGTTACTTGTTTAAAAAAAATTGAATTTTTTGCTCCGTACTGCTGTTTCTTTTCATTTCAGCTCTGACATATTGATATGTCAAGTGACATCTCTTTGTAATGTGCGGGCAAAGAGAATGGAAAAGAGTGAGTGGGAGTTGCCTTCACCTGGCAATCCCTGCCTTCTTTCTCAGTGAAGTACAGAGGTGTTTCAAAGTTCTGGAATATTGCCATTATTTCTTTGAGAAGAGTTATTCCTAAATGTTTTTGTTACTGGGGGATACTTTTTCCAGGCTTCCTATGCTCCACCTCACAAATACACCCTTGTTTGCTCAGTAATTTCGCTCTTTCACATTCATGCATTGTTTACCAGGAAACTAAATATTCGCTGTTGTGACAATGGAAAGTGGATTGAACGAAATCTGTTAATAAAATGGATGAATATTCGCATTTGTATATGGGAAACACTGTTCAAATCAGGGCGGTTGCAATCTTACGTAAAGTGATACAGAAGTATCACTAGAAAACCATATAACTGTAATTGGCTAAAATCTATTATTTGGGTACCACTTGTCTCCACGCAGTGGGCGTGATCATAGAACAGTGTGATTGTGCAGTCGACTTCTGCGATTGGATGATTATTGTGAAGGTATTTTGTTTCTGATTGTTTTGTGTAGTTGAGGGGGTGGAGTGCGTAGCTTAGGTAGGGTGTTTATCCTCGCCATCCCGCTGTTTTAAAATCGAAAATGACTTCCCGATTTTAAAACAGCGGCAAGTGGGGGGGGGGATAAACATCCTAGGCATATCAACCTAGGCCATAGAGGCATAGTGTTTGGGTAAGGTGCCACCTGTGGTTTCCCACATCTGCACCATCAGTACTCTTGTGATGTATACAGAATAATGTAAAAGCCAGAAAAGGTGTAGTGTGTTGTATGTGAAGAGTTTTGTGTTTGGTTCTGTTGTAATGTTCTGGCTTCTTAGCCGCAGGGCCCCTAGTGGGACTCCACATTGCCTGCCATCACCACTGGGAGGTGAGCCAGACTTCCACAGTCCTATGGCTGCTCTCTATCAGGGGCAGCCTGAGCTTCCTGACGGAGAACAAAAAAAAAATAAATAAATAAAATAATAATAAAATAAAATACAAAAAAAATAATAAAATAAATAAAATAAAATAATAAAATACAAAAAAAATAATAAAATAAATAAAATAAAATAAAAAAGATAATAAATAAATAAAAAATTTAAAAAATAAATAAAAAAATAAAAAAAAATGGTGATATTGAGTGGGAAAGATAGTACGAGAAGTGGAATCAAAGTGGGAACAAGGAGGAGGATGAGGAAGGAAGGTATTCTCCAGCAGAGCAAAGAGGTGAGAAGGAAAAGTGGGAATCACCCCTGGCATTGGGAGCCCATCCACTGCAGGGGAAGAAGACAGTTTGCACAATAAGTGAGGTCTGCAAAGGAGAGCACCATGTTGTCATACCAATCTGGCATTGCTGACAGGGCTAGCCAGGTGGGTAAAGTGCCTGCCTGGCAACCCAAAAGTCGCGGGTTTGAATCCTGCCTCGGGCTTGGATCAAAGTACTGCAAAAACCTTGGGACGTGCACTGTGGCCACAGAAGCCGATGCACCAACAACTACCAAAAAAAAAAAAAAACATCTGGCATGGCAGATTTCAGCTCCACCCGACCAACCCAAAGGTATTCAGATGTCAAAAAAAAGAAAGGAAAGTGCGAAGAGTTAGTGTCATCAGTTGGGTTGTCCTGGAATTGGTAATGTGTGTCTCAAGGGCGTAGAACGCCTTCTCTGGAATACATCTTGAGCGAATTCAGTGAGAGCTATATAAAAAATCAACATTGGACAGTGGGCGGAGAAAGCAGCGAGTGGCACCTACCAATCACTGCTTTATTCCTATCCGTTTGTCAAAATATTATTATTATCAGCCACAGGATGCAAGGAAGCCTGAGGCTTATGCTGCACCAGCCAAAAAAAAAAAAAAAAAAAAAAAAATTACCCGAGTTACCCTGACTGAGAGGGCGTCAAAAGTAGAAGGGAATCACCAAGAGAAGAATGATGATATCCAGCTCAGGACCCTAGGTGTGCCCAGCCCATACTCACCAGATCGACTTGTACCCAAAATCTGTAGGTTTGCCCTATAATTATTCCAAAAAAGAAATAAGGAGGTTTAAACTCTATGTAAAAAGTGTTTCAATCCTATTAATTAACTTGGTATCATGCCGCTAAAATAACTAACTTCAAACCATCGCCCTATTATTTCACTTAGTCATTTTAACTACATTAAACATAATGTCCAATCAATATAGGTGCAATCAAATTCCCCAAGTTTACTTTTATAAATGAATTTTACGATTGACAGCTGTTAATAGTCGGTTACCCTCATACAGCATAAAAAACTTTAAACCTACCAACAAATTTTTAAAGACTGCCATTGTCTACGTCTCTAGCGACCTCTCCTGTCCAATCGTATGTATAACATAAATTCATATCTATAATCTTCACACGAAAAAAAAAAAAAAAGCGATGAATAAATGACATCAAAAATTACAACAATTAGCATTTGTTCACATTATTATAATATGATTTCTCCCTGATTGAGGGTCCCACCTCGCAACGGATATTACTACCACGTACACAGGGTGGTTGTTGTTATGTCTGGTGTTACTGTTGGTCGACGACCTCTCTGACTATACCAGAGGTGTTTAGGATTGCGAATTTCTGGAATTCCTTGTAGGTGTTCTCTGGGAGACCTATTGCTGCTAGGCTGTTATGAAGGGTAATTGGCACCATACTTGTGGTTGACACGATGATCGGGATGGTCGTTACTTTAGCATTAGCATTAGTAGAGGCATTTGATGCAAGAAAGCACGCTTATGCAGCATCAGCCAAAAAAAAAAAAAAAAAAAAAAAAAACCACTTCCACTTCAACCCTCTGTTCGTTCAAAATACCTGTCCAGCTGAGCCTTAAACTTACTTAGGCTATCAACTTCCACGACAAGATGGAAGTCTGTTCCACCAACCAACCACCCGCTGCCTAAAGGCAAATTTCCGCACGTCTATCCTACATCTGTCTTTCCTCAATTTGAATTTATGCCCTCTCAGGTGATTATTCTGAGCTAGAGGAAGAGTCCCATCAGCATTGAGCATGCTCAAACCATTCAAGGCCTTATACACCTCTATCAGATCACCTCGCTGGTGCATAGTCTCCAGACGCTGTAATTTGCAAAATTTAAGCCTTTCTTCGTAAGAGCACCCCTTTGTTCCATTCACTAATCTTGTTGCCCTTCTCTGTACTCGTTCCAGCAGCTCTACATCCTTCTTGAAATGAGGCCTCCAGACCTGTATACAGTACTCTAGGTGTGGCCTGACCATTGCCTTATACAAGGGAATAATCACCTCCTTATCCCTGCTAGAAGAATTCCTATATATCATTCACAATACACCATGAGCTACTCTTGCAGCCGATCGGCACTGCTCAGAGAACTTCATATCTGCCTGCACAACCACCTCCAGGTCCCTTTCATTCTCTACCACTGTCAGTGTAGTACCACAGAGTTGATACGTTGCTCTGGGGTTGCTGTTTCCCATGTGTAGTACTTTACATTTGTCAATGTTAAACTTCATTTGCCACCTCTCAGCCCATCTGCTGAACCGTTCCAGATCCTGTTGCAGCAGCATAGTGTCAGTAGTGTCCTTGACAACCCTGCCTACCTTTCTATCGTCTGCAAACTTCGACATTAAGTTTGATATACCCTCATCAATATCATTTATGAATACAGAAAACAATAATGGACCTAACACAGAGCCCTGAGGGACTCCACTAATAACATTAGTCCACGACGAGCAGTGACCACTGATTACCACTCTCTGTCTTCTACCCCCCAGCCACCCCTTTATCCACAGCAGCAATTTTCCTCCAATGCCACACTGCTCCAATTTGTGCAGCAGTCTTCCATGTGCAACAGTATCAAAAGCCTTTCTAAGATGCAAGTATATAATATCAAAGTTATTCCCTGCATCCAGTTCCTTTGTGACTGCATCATAGTATCCAATCAAATTGGTCAGGCATGACTTCCAGTTAACAAAACCATGCTGTGTCCGAGCTATAGCTGAAGTCTTGTCTAAATGATTCTGCAGTGCTTCTTTAACTAGTGCCTCCATTAATTTTCCTGGAACAGAAGTTAAACTCACAGGTCTATAATTACTTGTGTCAGCCTTTGATCCTCCTTTGTGAATTGGGGTGACATTTGCACATCTCCAGTCTCTGGGTACCTCCCCTGAGTCCAAGGAAGCTCTCATAATTATGGCTAAGGGTTTGCTTATTTCCTTTGCTGCCTCCTTTAATATAACTGGATAGATCCCATCCAGCCCAAGTGCCTTTCTTCTGTTTATCTTCAACAATTTCTCCTCCACTTTACTCTGAGTTATTACAAGATTCTCTAGCATACTGCTAGAGTTGAATACACCTCTGGCTTTCCCCTCGCTAAATAACTCCTCATGTGTGAATGTCGATGCAAAATATTCATTTAGTTTGTTAGCTCCCTGAGCAGGATCATCAGCAGTTGACCCATCGATATCAAGTGGACCAATCTGATTCATCCCCTTCCTTCTAGAGATTACATAAGTAAAGAACTCTTTGCATCCCTTGCCAAAGATTTCTCGTAATCTGCCTTCGCCTGCCTAACCTCCACTGTAACTTGGTTACAGATCAACTTGTATCTATCATACGCTTCTGTGTCATGTGTTAATTTGTATGTATCTCATGCATGTTTCTTCTCTACCATATGCCTCATCAGTTCATCTGACATTCATTTAGGCCGAAACCTTGAACAATATTTCTTAGTTGGTATGTAAAGCCTAGTAGCTTCCAAGATAAGTTCTTTGAATGCTTCCCATCTTGCATTTGCTGTTGGTAACATCATCAGTTGGTCCCACTGTATAGAATTTAAATACTGTCTCAGTCCATCGTAGTCGCCATTACGAAAGCAATAACCCTTCCCTTTACCGCTAATGGTAGTTACCTCTTTGAGTAAATCCCACTTCAGCACACTGTGATCACTGCCACCTAGTGGTTCATTTATCTGCAGATTCTTAATGCATGAAGGATCACTGCTGATAATCAAATCAAGAGTGTTCCTCCCTCTAGTTGCCTCCCGAACATGCTGATGTAGAAAACAATCATCCAATAAATCCACAAAAGCCCTGCTAGTGTGTGAGTAACCAGCCCCCAAATTCCAGTCAATATCTGGGAAATTAAAATCTCCCATTATAAGACCCTCTGATTTACTGGCCCACTCTATTTCCCTGTACAGTTTGTTATTATACTCATCAGAGTCATTAGGCCTATAGCACACTCCTACTCTCAATTTTGATCTCTCAATGCTTATGTTACACCAAACTGACTCGACACTGCACTGTCCAGCGATTGTTGCATATACTTGTTGCATATACCATATCTCTCTGATCTCCTATCTTAAGTAGGTGTACTTTAGATTACCATTAGTATGAGTAGAGGCATATGATACAAGAAAGCAAGCTTATGCAGCATCAGCCAAAAAAAAAAAAAAAAAAAACCACTCCCATTTCACCCCTCCGTTCGGTCGAAATATCTGCCCAGCTAATACTTAAATTTACTTAGGCTATCAACTTCCACAACAAGGGATGGAAGTCTGTTCCACAAACCAAATATCCGTTGGCTAAAGGCAAATTTCCGTACATCTGTCCTACATCTGTCTTTCCTGAATTTGAATTTATGCCCTCTCATGTGATTATTCTGAGCAACAGGAAGAATCCCATCAGCATTGATCAAGCTTAAACCATTCAAGGTTTTAAAGCTCCAGCAGCTCTACAACCTTCTCGAAATGAGGCCTCCAGACCTGTATACAGTACTCAAGGTGTGGTCTGACATTTGCCTTATACAAGAGAATAATCATCTATTTATCCCTGCTGGAAAAATTCCTGTATATCATTGACAAGACACCAGAAGCTACACTTGCAGACCGTTTGCACTGCTCAGACAACTCCATATCTGCCTGCACAATTATCACGAGGTCCTTTTCATTCTGTACCAGTCAGTGTAATACCACAGACTTCATACGTTACTTTCTGGTTACTGTTCGCATATGCAGAACTTTACATTTGTAAATGTTAAATTCCATTTGCCACCTCTCAGCCCATCTGCTCAACCTTTCCAGATTCTGTTGCAGCAGTATACTGCCAGTAGTGTCCTTAACAACCCTGGGAACCTTTGTATCGTTTGCAAACTTGGACATTAAGCTTGATATACCATCATCAATATCATTTATAAATAAAAAAAACAACATTGAACCCAACACTGAAACCTGAGGAACTCCACTAATAACACCAGTCCATGATGAGCAGTGTCAATTGATTACCACTCTACCCTCTCCTGCTCAACCATCCCTTTATCCATAGTAGCAATTTGCTTCCAATGCCACACAGCTCCAATTTGTGGAGCAGTCTTCCATGTGCAACAGTATAAAAAGCCTTTCTAAGATCCAAATATATGATAACAGAGTTATTCCCTGCATCCAGTTCTATTGTGACTGTATCATAGTATCCAATCAAATAGTTCAGGCAAGATTTTCCCTAAACAAAACCATGCTGTATGAGCTATAACTGAACTCTTGTCTAGATGATCCTGCAGTGCTTCTTTAACCAGTGCCTCTATTAATTTTGCTGGAACAGAAATTAAACTCAGAGGTTCATAATTACTTCTGTCAGCCTTTGATCCTCCTTTGTGAATAGGGTCACATGTTCACATCTTCAGTCCATGGGTACCTCTCTTGAGTCCAAAGAAGCTCTCATAATTATGGTTAAGGGGTTTGCTTACTTTCTTTGCTGCCTCCTTTAATCTAACTGGAGAGATCCCATCCAACCAGGGTGCCTTGTTTATTTTTATCCTCAACAATTTCTCCTCCACTTTCCTCGCAGTTATTACAAAATCATCTAGCTCATTGCCAGATTTTAATACACCTCTGGCATTCCCCTTCATGAATAACTCCTCATTCATGAAGGTAGATGCAAAATACTCATTTTATTTGTTAGCCATATGAGCACGATCATCAACAGTGAACCATCAATATCCAGAGGACCAATCTGATTCATCCCTTTCATTCTAGAGTTTACATAGGAAAGAACACTTTTCTGTTTTTCTTTGCATACTTTGCCAAGGATTTCTCATAATCTTCCTTTGCTTTGCCTAATCTCCCTTGTGACTTGGTTACAGACCAGCTTATATCTATCATAGGCTTCCATGTCACCCATTAATATATATGTATCCCATGCATTTTTCTTCTCAGCCATATGTGTCATTAGTTCATCTGACATACAATTAGGCCTAAATCTTGAATAATATTTCTTAGTTGGTATGTAAAGCCTAGTAGCTTCCAAGATAAATTCTTTGAATGGTTTCCATTTTGAATTTGCTGTTCATAACATCATCAGTTTGTGTCACTGTATAGAATTTAAATACTGTCTCAGACCATCGTAGTCGCCTTTACAAAAGAAAAAACCCCTCCCTTTACTCCTGATGGTAGTTACCTCTTTGAGTAAATCCCACTTCAGCACAATCTGATCACTGAAACCTATTCGGTCCTTTTTCTGCAGATTCTTAATGCATGAAGAATTAATCCTAATAATCAGATTAAGAGTATTACTCCCTCTACTTGCCTCCCGAACATGCTGATGTAAAAAAAAATCATCAAATAGAGCCACAAAAGCCTTGCTAGTGTGTGTAAGTGACCAACCCACAAATTCCAGTCCATATCTGGGAAATTAAAATCCCTATTATAAGACTCTCGGATTTACTGGCCCACTATATTTCCTTGTACAGTTTCTTATTATACTCATGAGAGGCATTAGGCCAAAACACACTCCTACTCTCAATTTTGATCTTCCAATGCTTATGTCACACCAAACTGACTCGAAACTGCACTGTCCAGTGATGTCGACTGGCTTCACTTCCTTGGATTTTATGTGTTTCTTAACTAACAGCATAATCCCTCCTCCCTTTCTGTCCTGTCTATCCTTTCTGTACACATTGTACTCCCCAAATTCCAGTTATGCATATCTTGTATCTGTGTGACATCACGTCTCTGGTATTCCAACAAAATCTGCGTTTGGTGTTTTGAGCAATACCTCAACTTCATCAAATTTATTTATCAATTTTATTTACTTCCTTATTTTTTTCCCCATGGGTTTTCTAGAAGTTGCCAGTGTTGGGTACGGCTATGTCAATCAGATAGGTAGTCTTTTCCTTCTTGTCTACAAGGGTTAAGTCCGGTCTGTTGTGAGGGATTATTCTATCCATTATTATGGCGCGGTCCCAGTAGAGCTTGTGAGTTGGGGTCTCTAGTATTGCCTGTGGTTCTTCCTTGTAATAGGGTACACCTTCTTTGGTCTACTGGTATTTCTTCGATAACTTCTGATGTATTATCCTTGCTACCTAGTCATATCTATGAATGTGCTCAGTCTGGGTGATCACCTTACACCCCGCAGTGATGTGTTCGATCGTTTCTGAGGCCAGGTGGCATCGTCGACTTGTATCATCGGACACCTCGTGCTCCTTGGCAATGCATTTTCTAATTTCTGGTGTTGATTACCTGGTCTTGGATGACTAACATGAATCCTTCAGTTTGATGGAAGAGCGTTCCGGTCGTGAGCCATGCAATGGAAGCAGTTTTATCCATGTTATCTTGATGGAGATCATTGTAGTGTCTGCCATGGAGTATCTTCTCTGCCCATCTTTCTAGTTTCGT
Organism: Mastigoproctus giganteus; assembly: GCF_048544385.1. Taxonomy (NCBI): domain Eukaryota; kingdom Metazoa; phylum Arthropoda; class Arachnida; order Uropygi; family Thelyphonidae; genus Mastigoproctus; species Mastigoproctus giganteus. Next base: position 37,031,586 of record NC_143581.1, read on the forward strand.
TGTGCCTCCTGGTTGGGAGGGAACTCTTCGCTTAGATTGATTGGCGTATTCCGCTTGTCTATCTTCCTTATGGCCTGGTGGAGTGCTGCTGTGTGTTTCTGGAAGTAATCCTTCAGGTTAAATATCGCTGTCTTCTGTTGCTCAATGAGGTCTTTCAGGCCCCTTCCTCCTTCTTCCCGGGCAATTGTCAGTTTGTCCATGGCAGATCTCGGGTGTTGTTCGCTGCTCTGGTCATCATTGTCCTTTTTCTCATGATATCATCCAGCTCGGTGTTAGTCCAATTTTTGACCCCGAAGGAGTATGTTAGTACTGGGACTACAAGTCTGCGTGGGTGGCACAGTGGTATCGTCACCATCCTCCCCACACCGGGTGGAAAAGGCCCGGGTTCGAATCCCGTCGATGACGCGAGGAACTTTAGTGAGCTTTTTCACTCCGTGGCTGAGTTAGTTGGTCTCAGGCGTAGATTGCAAGGTTTTTCTCCCCAGTAACTGGGGTTTTTTCGTCCAGCAAAACAGGCAAATCAACCATAGAACATAAGCAATTTACAGACACAAATACGGGTTAATGTATTTATTTACGGGCAACCCTAAAATATTATTATTAATAATAATAATAAAATACTGGGACTACATAGGTGTTTATGGCTTTAACTGTGTTCCATCCATTCAGCTTTGATTTCTGCAGGTTTCTGAGCCTCTGATGGTATTTTTCGGTTAGGCAGTCGTTAATGTCATTGTGCTGTAACTGCTGACACTGCATCATCCCCAAGTATTTGTAGGCCTCTCCCTCTGCAATGGCTTCGATCCCTTTACCAGTCTGCAGCTGGTAGTTTCGCTTCACTAATTTTCCCAGGTGCAATCCGTGGGTCTTGCATTTGTCTAGAAAAAATTCCATCCTAATATCATTGCTGAATGCTTCGGTAATCTGGAGTAGTTGCTGGAGATGCTTCTCGGTTTCCGCGTAGAGCTTGATGTCATCCATCTCCATTAGGTGGGTTAGGGTGCACAGTTTTCTTCCTTCCTTCTTTGAGGTTATATCCGTACTGCTACAGTTGATATTGGTGGATAGCGGGTTAAGTGCTATCCGCAATTGGCTCAGGGTATCTCCGTGAAAGATTCCTCTCCTGATTGGTATTGGCCTGGTTGTGATATTTTCGACCTTAATGGTGGTACTCCATTTCGCCATCGTTTCTCGTAGGAAGTTTGTCAGTATCGGATCGACTTTGTAGATGTTCAGCGCCTCTATTAGCCAGTATGAGGTACGGAGTCGAATGCCTTGCGGTAATCGATGTAGGCTGTGTGCAATTTGCGGCACTTCTCGTAGGCTTGCTCCATAACCGCAGGAGCATCTATGGTTAATTGCTCCTTGCATCATTTGCTGAGCCACTTGGATCCTTTCTGCTGTTCGGCCATTATGTTCTAGCTCTCCAAGTGGTCTGATATCTTCCTGGTTATGCAGTTGGTCAAAATGTTGTACATTGTTGGGAGGTAGGTGATTGGCCTATATTTCGCGGGGTTTCTTGTATCTTCGTTTTTAGGCTTCAGATATGTGATTCCTTGAGTGAGAAACTTCTGGATTGTCCCTGGGTGCCTTATCATTCGGATGAACTGCTCTGCCAGGTGCTTATTTGTGCAAGTGAGTTTCTTGTACAAGAAGTTGTGGACGTTATCTATTCCTGGAGTTTGTCAGTTGTGAAAGTTCTTGATCGTCTGTTTTAATTCTTCTTCCCGAATCTCCCAGTGAGTTTTATTATTATTATTATTATTATTATTGGCCCTCATGCAGGGCCAATCAAGTTCAACATCTGTATAAATGACATACATATTCTAAGAAATAAAGAACTCCTTTTTAAAAATTTATGCAGATGATATAATATTACTGTATATACAATTGGAAATAACCTGACGAAAATGGCAAAAGATTTACAGCTGGAAGTAATAAATTTACAAAATTGGTTGCATGACAATAAATTAGCACTCAGCTTTGAAAAAACAAAATTTTTGGTAATTAGACCTCCTCATCAAACCCTGGACATTCATCCCTCTATTAAATTACATGATCATAAATGCCTGCATGTTCAGGATTTCCAGAATTGCAAATGTCTAACAGTGGAAGAAGTTTCATATCACTGTTACCTTGGGTTATGGATTGACTATAGTCTCAGTTGGGCAATGCGTATAACAAACTTGTACAAAAAAATGAGATTTTACGTTTAGTTTTTTATTACATTAAAAATAAGTTAAATCTAAGAACAAAAGTTACCTTATATTATGGATTAGTGGATTTCCAACTCAATTATTTAGTAAATGTATGGGCACGAGCAAATATAACTGAAATAAGAGTAATAAACAACTTACTTAACAGGATTCTGAAACTTTTAATCGGGACAAACTCTTGGAATGAACTGAATAAGAAAAGCAATTTTTGTTGAAAAAAAATACTTTATCCAATTCAAAAACTGAAATTAAATTTATTCTTGAAGAATCTTAACACTATTTATGGAGAGTCGAATCTTCAAAGGAATGTATCACATAACTTTAGGAATCCAAAAGCAATTGTTTTGCCTCACCATAAGGTACTAAATAGATTTGGAGATAGGCACACAATGAACATAATAAATAACTTGTTGGCTAGTGTTGATTTCTGGCTCAGGAGAAGTTATTCTATCTCCAAATTAAAATTCCTAATAAGAAGACTTTTGATAGTCAATGATATAGTAGATTAGAATTGATATGCAGATCAATTACTTTCTCTGTTTGCAGTGTGGAATGTACTATGTGTAATGACTTCACTGTCTTTTCTGTTAGTTAACAAATCTGTATGCAAAAACTGTTGTAATTGATGAATTACAACTTGTTGTCAAGAAATTCACTTTTCTTAAGAAGTTCTTTTATTGTAAACAAATTCTCTTGAAAAAATAAAATTGTATTGTATTGTATTGTATTATTATTATTATTATTATTATTATTATTATTATTATTATTATTATTATCTTGATAAAATAAAATTGCACTGTATTGTATTGTATTATTATTATTATTATTATCGTGCAAGGAAGTGTAAACATGTCTTCATTTTTACTTTTTATTCGCCTTTGAGAGCAGTCACCGCTCCAAGACACCCTATACTTTTGCCACCACTATATTTGTAGAACAACATCCACTTCCGGTGAAGGCTGTTTTCCTTTCGCTTTAGTACGCGCTCGTTGACGCCGCGCTAGGGAAAGCAGCAATTGAAACACTATTCCACCGTAATGAGTCCGGCTGGATCATGATAAGAGATCGTCCCTCGATCGGACCGGACGAACGTCGTGCACGTAATATTTATAAAAACGGTGAGAAAGTATGTGACTTTCGTCGGGGAAAGAGAGTAACGTTAGTAAGAAACATACTTTTTAAGTGTAATCTGAACCAGGTAACTATTGAGTGCTTGTTGTTTGGAGATTCTTTGTGTAGGAGTGGGCGAACTTTATGTCTGGTAACCTCCGCTGGGCAGTTCGGAAACGTAACCCCATGCAGATATGAAGTTTCCCCTTGCTCCTCATGAATCCCATTTTTGGCTGTATCAGGTCTCCTAGATGACAGTCCCTGGTTTTTCTTCTCTCGGCAAAATTGACCTGTGAGCCAATACAAGTTCAGGGACCTCAAAAAGGGGGACATATATATATATATGGAGAGGGGAGATGGAAAAGGGGTTGTTGATGTGTTGGTAGTCTTTGTTGTTGGAGTTGTTGTTACGGAGAAGATCGTCGTCCAAGTTGACATAGAACGCGTACTGAGAGAGATTGGCCGATGAGAAGTAGATGTCTGAGAGAAGATGTGATTGCGGTTATCCTGAATTGTCAACCCCGGAACATAATCAAGAGTTTTCGGGTAAGTCCACCCTAATTTCGTAATAGTTAACCGTATGAGACTGTACGACAATAAGACTAGCCCCTTTCTTACTGATGCCACTAGCGGACATCCCTCCTCCTAGCTATACACTATGATAAATGTATATTTTATGAATCATCAACACGACCCACTATTGTGTGTATTACTATCAATATTGTTAAACTTACATGTCAACTTTTCGCTGGTATTTAAATACTTGGACAGTAAGATGTTCATAAATTCCTGAGTGTACGAGTAATAGTTATCTACCAAAGGCCACATGAAGAACACTGACAAATCTACAGATATATACCATTATCATGTTAGTCCATTGTTTATATAGAAATAGAAGTATAAAGTTTATGTTACTATACTAAAGACATAACCATTTGTTTCTTTTACCCATTTGAATGATATGTTTATGTTTAATAAATGTGCACTAATAGATGTTATTAGCGGAGTCCCTCAGGGCTCAGTGTTGGGTCCATTATTGTTTTCTGTATTTATAAATGATACTGATGATGGTATATCAAGCTTAATGTCCAAGTTTGCAGATGATACAAAGGTTGGCAGGGTTGTCAAAGGACACTACTGACACAATGCTGCTGCAACAGGATCTGGAAAGGTTGAGCAGATGGGCTGAGAGGTGGCAAATGAAGTTTAACATTGACAAATGTAAAGTACTACACATGGGAAAAAGCAACCCCAGAGCAACGTATCAACTCTGTGGTACTACACTGACAGTGGTAGAGAATGAAAGGGACTTGGCGGTGATTGTGCAGGCAGATATGAAGTTCTCTGAGCAGTGCAGACGGGCTGCAAGAGTAGCTCATGGAGTATTGTCAATGATATACAGGAATTTTTCCAGCAGGGATAAGGAGGTGATTATTCCATTGTATAAGGCAATGGTCAGGCCACACCTAGAGTACTGTATACAGGTCTGGAGGCCTCATTTCAAGAAGGATGTAGAGCTGCTGGAACGAGTACAGAGAAGGGCAACAAGATTAGTGAATGGAACAAAGGGGTGCTCTTACGAAGAAAGGCTTAAATTTTGCAAATTACAGTGTCTGGAGACTAGGCAGCAGCGAGGTGATCTGATAGAGGTGTATAAAGCCTTGAATGGTTTAAGCATGCTCAATGCTGATGGGATTCTTCCTCTAGCTCAGAAAAATCACCTGAGAGGGCATAAATTCAAATTGAGGAAAGACAGATGTAGGATAGACGTGCGGAAATTTGCCTTTAGCCAGCGGGTGGTTGGTTGGTGGAACAGACTGCCATCCCTTGTGGTGGAGGTTGATAGCCTAAATAAGTTTAAGGCTCAGCTGGACAGGTATTTTGAACGAACAGAGGGGTGAAGTGGAAGTGGGTTTTTTTTTTTTTTTTTTTTTGGCTGATAATAAATAATAAATTTTCTGTTTATACTCCGGGACGACCAAACGGTCAGAGGAGTTCACAAGATAGACAGAATACAAGAAACAGCACCGTATTCAGTAGTCACGGGCTTGAACCCCGGCCACTCAAGGCACGTGTACTCATGCACCCGCGCGCCTGACCACTAGGCTACGGCTGCTGCATAAGCTTGCTTTCTTGCATCAAATGCCTCTACTAATGCTAATGCTAATGCTAATAAATCATGTTTTGTTGTTTCATCCTTGCTTCTTAGCCATTCTCTTGCCACACACCATCCACAGCACAAGTTATAATAAAAGAACCATATTCTGCGGCATTCTAAGTCTAACTTCTGGGAGGAATTCAGAGTGAATTAACACAACGCCTTCTTGATGTTGTGAGATTATTCTCCACGGTTCAGAATAGGTCTTGAGAACACAAGATGTTTGTCCTAAAATTAAACCACAAGTTGATTATAAAAAACAGGCGTTTTCTGGAACATCAAAGTTAGTCCTCGAACTTTTCTGGAAACCTGACTGTACACATTGAGTTACTCAGAGAGAGAGAGAGAGAGAGAGAGAGAGAGAGAGAGAGATCACCAAGGAAGAGAAGAATGATGATATCCAGCTCAGGACCCTGGGTGTGCCAAAACCATACTCACCAGATATGAGCCCCTGGGGTAAAAAGGACCTATGTACCATGTTGTTGTTGTTGTTGTATGTTTTACGGCACAATGGCAGCTATAGGCCATTATGCGCCTATGTGCCATGGATTCATAATCAGAAAAGCAATGATACTGTGTCACAGAGCAAAAGCAGAAAGAAAATTACATGACGACCATGTAACAACAACAACGAATATTTATCGGCTGGAGCTCTTGCCGGTTCAAGGAGCACATACCTACCATCAAATGCTTTAAATGTCTCCGATTTGGACACACATCCCATGTCTGTGCCCGACAAGACTTCACCTGTGGCCACTGTGCTGAACGCGGACACACCTACAACAATTGTCCAAACAAAAATCGAACCCCTAACTGCGCCAGCTGCAAAGCAGCAAAAATGGATCCCAATCACTCCGTCCGGGATGCCAAATGTCCAATCTATTTAAGGGTATTGAGAACCATCCAGAACAAAACCGACTATGGCTGTACACCATAATCGCCATTCCACCAACGTCCTCAAAATTCTCCAACTTAATGCCCAAAGAGCCAGAAATGTGGTCGAACAAATTAGAATGAAAATGGATGAAGAAGAAATTGATATCCTCTGCGCTCAAGAGCCCTACACCCACAAGGGACGGGAACGGGGCTACCCTCGCGCATATAGGATCATTGAGACAACCACAGATAGTCCATGGGCAGCCATCATTATTAGGAATACTACAATTACAGTCACAAAGATTGACTCTTTATGCACCCCCTTTGGTGTTTATGCACACATTATCTGCCAACAAGGCTCTCTGCACTTAGTCTCATTGTACTGCCGACCACGAACTGATATCGCACCATATATTGAATATCTCCAGTCATTCATAACTCTCTTACCGTCCAGCAAAATCCTAGTAACGATGGATGCCAATTGTAGATCTCGCTTGTGGCATAGCCGGGTGGATGGTCACGTAGTTTCCCAGAATGGAAAACTTTTCTTTCATCTTCTCCATTTGAGGTGCTTTACAAACCACATCACCTTTCTACCTTCAGCAATACCCTGTGGGAAATCAACATTGACGTTACCCTCGCCACACGGTCCATAACACAAAAGTTCTCATCATGGATGGTTCATGAGGCCTGGACCACCTCAGACCACAGGGCCATCTCCTTCCATCTATCGAGACAACTTGATAGTACTCCTCCCATATACCACGATATCATCAGATACTCCACCAAAACAGCTGATTGGAATGCCTTCAAGGACAATATAAAAGCAAAGCTACAAATGGATACATCCCAACTAAATCATCTTGATCCACAGGAGCACCTCTCCCTCCTAACAAGCACAATCCAACAAGCATGTGAGAGAACTATGAAAAAACGTCAGAAACACCTAAAAGCAGTCCCTTGGTGGTGCAGGCGCACTATAGCCCCAGTAGCTCGTGCGCCATTAAACCCCCATCACAACAACAACAACCTTGGTGTTGCAGGGAACTAGAAAACCTAAGGCACCAAGTCCACGCTGCCCGGAAAGCCTTCCAGAGAGCGAGGCACTCCTGGCCTCCTGCTGAGTTCCAGGCTCTATGGGAAGTATATAGAAGATATCGTAATGACTACACAAGCCTCATTCGGCAGAAAAAGAAAGTGTCTTGGCAGAACCTTGTGACAACTACTGGAAACGCAGATCCTTGGGGGGTCGTTTATTGCATTGTTATGAACAAGCTGCCCAGGGGAGAGATGTTAAATGCAACCCTGACTCCTGATGGCAATCCAACACACACATGGGCTGAATCCATGAATAATATTCTGAATGCCCTACTTCAGACTGATGAGAGTCCCCTCAATGATGAACAAAAGCAAATTAAACAAGACAACCAGGCCTTCTCCAACAATAAAATAGAACCTCCTTTCACCTCTAAGGAAATGAACAAAGCACTTGACAGAACAAAAATAAATAAATGCCCTGGTCATGATAATATTGAGGCTGAGGTCATCAAGAAAGCAGCAACACATCTCCCAAACCACCTATTAGCACTGTTCAACAAATGCCTTGCGAAAGGAATTTTCCCTGATTCTTGGAAACAGGCAGTGCTTCGACTCATCCTAAAAGGTCCAGATAAAGATCCTACTCTACCCAAATCTTACCGCCCCATTGCTCTTCTCCCGGTCTTGGGAAAGGTAATGGAGCGGCTGCTTCAATCCAGATTATCTACCTACTACCAGACAGCCAACTTAGACTCTCCAAAGTAGTATGGCTTTAAGCCAGGATGCTCCACTGAAGACACTATGAACAATCTCCTCAACACAGCAAACTCAACCACAGAAAAATATCTACTGGCTATCTCCATTGACTTTGCTGGTGCCTTTGATTCCATCTGGTGGCCCAGCATTGTCAGGAAATTACGTCAACTCAATATTCCATTCAACCTCTACCGCTGTCTCCAGAACTACCTCTTCAACCGCTCAGTAACTGTTCAAACAAATTTTCAGAAAACCTCCCGACCAGTTGTTAGAGGGTGTCCACAGAGCTCAGTTCTTGGGCCCTACTTCTGGAACTTAATACTAGATGGATTTCTTCTTATGGATCTAGGTCCTGTGGACTGCATGGCCTATGCAGATGACCTCACCCTCCTTATCAAAGCTGATTCTAGAACTCAGCTTGAGCAAATTGCCTCCCCTGCCTTAACGATCCTCCAAAATTGGGCAAACAACTACAAGTTAGTCATCTCTGGGGAAAAAACGAAGACTATCCTCCTCAAAGGATCCTTGGACATAAGAAGACCGCCCCAAAATAAAATCTCTGGGCAGACATTGCAACTCAAAACAGAACTAAGATATCTAGGAGTAACCTTCGACTCCCGATTAACATTCTTACCTCATCTTAATTACCTCTCCAACAAAATACGTCGTTATACTGCCATGATCGTAAGAATTAGTAGAGCAGACTGGGGTTTGAAGAGGAGGACTCTCATGCTACTTTACAAAACCATCTTCTTACCAGCTGTGTGCTATGGTGCAGCCATATGGTTTCCTCGTGCTATCATTACCCGTAATAAAGCAAAGCTACATACAGTTCAACGCAATATCCTACTCACTGTTACTAGAGCTTGCCGCACAGTCAGTAATCCTGCCCTGCAGGTCTTAGCAGGTACTCTTCCTCTGGACCTGGAGGTTATTCGTCACGGCCTTGCATACCGCATAAAGAGAGGAATTCCCACCACCATTCTGGATATAACACTCGATCTAGCTAATGATCCAAAAAACGAAATGAAACAGATTTACTCTAAGCTCTTCCAGCATTGGCAAAGATCTTGGGAGCAAACAACCAAAGGTGAAACAACTAAAAGATTTCTTCCACAAGTTATGATAACTGCACCAAAACCTCCTCCATTGTACTCACCAGGCCTTCACGTCTCGTTCTTCCTCACTGGTCATGGATCGTTTCGGGCCAAGCTGCATGCCTTGGGTCTCACCGATTCTCCTCTCTGCACATGCGGCGACAATGAAGACTGGATTCACCTCATGTATAATTGCCCTCTTTATGATTTACCCAGAAGTCTCCTAATTACCAGAACTGGAAATATATCCAGTGGGCACCGGACTTAGATCTCAAATTGTGACAATTTTCTACAAGATGGAAACAATACTACATGACCAGTACCTTGAAAGTGAGCTAGCCACCACTCGACTTCATGCTTACATAGAATGCGGGGCAAGTAAAATGCCACAGCGCGCCCCGACATATTCTGAAGCGCTGAGGCATAAAGGCGCCACTGCTGCCGATACCATGACCATTACAACCACAAAATCAGCAACTAGGAAGACGCTGCTCCCCACCCCACATCTCGTGCTACTCAAACCGACCAACTCAGATACGCTGAAAACAAGTGCAGATGTCAAAAAAAAGGTTATTGACTCGCTAACACAGGAATTTAAAACAGCCAGAATCCGCTCCATACGGAAAACTAGAAACACTGGTGTGATAATCGAAACGGAAAATAAAGAAGACGCTAAATTGATTATCAACAACACCAAGATCCCTACAGTCGGTCTCATGGCGGAAACTCCTAAAGAAAAAGGTCCCTCAGTCATCATATTTGGCGTAGACCCGAATCTGACTCCGGAGACAATCTGTAAAGAAATCTTCATGCGAAATCTGCAACAAGACTTCACCGACGGAGACTACAAAAGTTTAGTAGTGCCCAAACATCAAACCAGGACCAGGGATGGCAGCTCGAACAACTGGGTGGTCGGATTGACCCCTGAAGCGTGGAGAGTCATCACAAAACAAGAAAGGATCTACATATGCTGGAGCTCCCACCGCTTTAGGGAACACATCGCGGTGCCAAAATGCTTCCGACGTTGCCGATTCGGTCACACCACGCACACATGCGCCCAACAGGAACCAACCTGCGGACACTGTGCCGAGAAGGGGCACAACTATGCTAACTGCCCGAACAAAGGAAAAGAAGCAGCCTGCGCAAACTGCAAGTGGCAGAAGCTTCCCCACACGCACTCTGTTCAAGACAACAAATGCCCGGTATACGTAAAAGCAAGAAGTGCACAACAAATAAGAATAAATTATGGGAACTGTCCCTAAAAGGTACAATAACAACTGTATCAAATTTCTTCAACTGAATGCGCAGCGGGCTATTGCCGTAGCTGGTCAAATTAGACAAAAAGCTGAAGAAGAGAACCTGGACATCCTTCTGCTGCAGGAGCCCTACACCTGCGCGGGTGCTGTCCGGGATTACCCACTCAGCTACAAAATTGTTCAGGTAGAGGGAGCCACCCCCTGGGCTGCGGTGGCTGTCAGGAATCCTTACATAACTGTGACAAGAATAACACACCTATGCTTGGAGTGGGCGGCCTGCGCTCACATTGTTACTCCACTGGGAGAGCTATATATCATCTCTCTGTACTGCCGTCCAGGAGCAGACATCCAACCAGCCATCCAATACCTAAATCAAGTACAAACAGAACTTGTGGGTTCTAGGATCCTCGTATCTGCGGACCTAAACTGTCGATCGCCATTGTGGCATAGTGAGACTCCTGAACGTCGAGGAACTAGGAATGGCCAATATATGGAGGAATTCCTGGCTAACAGCAGCTTCGTTGTCCTAAATCGACCAAACAATCTCCCCACATTTAGTTCCACTCTCTGGGAGGTCACTATAGATGCAACAATGGCTACCAGATCCCTTGCTGGGCACCTAAATGATTGGAAGGTACAGGAAGACTAGACATCCTCAGACCATAGGGCTATCACCTTCACGATGCACAGATCGCTTCACCGGGCTCCAACAAAAAGCTACAAACTCAACAGATATGCCGTTGATAAGGCCAACTGGAACAACTTTAAAGAAGCCATAATTAGGAACACAGAGAACCTGTCTTCCAATAACCTCCACAACCAAACCCCCGATCAACACCAGCGTGCTGTCACTAATGCCATCCTACAAGCAGCGGACCAGTCGATCCGGAGAAGGGCCCCCCGGCCAGGCGCTGTGTCGTGGTGGTCGCAGGAACTTGACCTACTTAGGAGAGATATGAACAGGAAAAGACGTGCCTTCCAAAGAGCCAGACGATCCTGGCCTCCTCCTGAGGTTGAACCCCTCAGACAACAATACAGGGAAGCCAGGAATAACTACACTGCGATGATCAGGCAGCGGAAGAAACAGTCCTGGGAGCATCTGGTTTCCACAGTCGGCAATACAGACCCATGGAGCATCATATATAGAATAACCACAAACAAGTTACCAAGGGGAGAGGTCACGCCCTCCACCATCACCCCACAAGGCACCATGACAAAAAACTGGCACGACAGCGTCAACAACATTCTCAATGCCACCTTCAAACCCATCGAAGAGGACAACACACCTCAAGAGCATCAGCTGTGCCACGCCAACAAAACCTACCAATCGGCCAGAGTGGAACAACCATTCACCCTGCAAGATTTACAAACTGCCATACAAAAAATAAAAAACAAAAGAACCCCATGACTGGACATGCTTGAACCAGAACTGGTAAAAAAGGTGGCCGAGTATGTCCCGAACTTGCTGTTAGACTTATATAACCACTGTCTTCGTCAGGGCTGGTTCCCCTCGGACTGGAAGGTAGCCAGCATAAAATTAATCATAAAAAACCCATCAAAGCAGCAACATATACCGGAGTCCTACCGACCTATATCCCTCCTGTCTGTACTCAGCAAAGTCCTGGAACAACTTCTTAGACAGAGGCTTGAAGTACATTACACCGCAGCAAATTTAACAACAGACAAACAATTCGGATTCAAAACGGGGAAATCCACTCTGGATGCACTAGAATATATCATGAATGCCGCGTCAAACTGCCAACGAAAGTACCTTCTTCTCATCTCTGTGGACTTTGCAGGGGCGTTCGACGCCCTCTGGTGGCAGAGCATCCTCGCAAGACTAAGAGCTGCCAACCTGCCATCAAACCTATATGGATGCATTCAGAGCTATCTGAACAATAGGAAGGTCCTAGTGCAGGCTCCCTACTGCAAGGTTGAACGTCAGGTACACAGGGGCTGTCCTCAGGGCTCTGTACTGGGTCCCCTCCTTTGGAACTACGTGCTGGATGAGTTCCTCTCCCTGGAACTGGGGGGTGTACAAGCGCTCTCATACGCAGATGACCTCTCCCTAATCCTCTCTGCTGATTCAAGAGCACAACTGGAAACGCTTGCCAACTCAGCACTTTCTACACTAAGAGAGTGGACCGAAACTCATCACCTTAATATCTCTGCCACCAAAACCCAATCTATCCTACTAAAGGGATATCTAACTCCTACCAGACCACCGCAGATAAAAACTACAACAGAACGATCAAGTTGGCCACAGAACTCAAGTACCTAGGAGTGATCCTGGACCGAAATTTATCATTTACACCCCACTTAAAATACATCCAGAAGAAAACGAAAAACTATGCTGCCATGCTTGCCAGGATTACTCGCCGCGACTGGGAGCTGAAAAGAAGAACCCTTGCAATACTTTACAAAGCAGCCATCATCCCTGCGATTGCATATGCTTCTGGCGTCTGGCACCATAAGGCCTCTACCGCGGTAAATCGTCGGCTACTCAACATCATTCACCGACCGATTTTATTAACCCTCACCAGAGCGTGCCGCACTGTATCTACTCATGCGCTGCAAGTACTCACTGGGACCCTCCCTCTTGATCTTGAAATGATTCTCCTAGGCATGTTACAGCAGCTTAGATGCGGAAATCCAACTACCTTCCAGGATCACACCACAGACCCAACTGGAAATCGGACAGTGGAGAAGAAAAGACTCCAGATCTATTTGCGATCGATATGGCAGCAGCGCTGGACGACCTCCACAAAAGGGGAAGTCACGCGGAGGTTCCTCCCAGATCTACAACAAATATACCCACAGTATCCGGTGTGGCTTTGCCCTGGATTGTACAGCACGTATCTCCTAACAGGACATGGAGCGATCCGCCACAAATTACACCTTCTCGGACTCGAAAACAACCCAATGTGTGCATGTGGCTGTGTGGAGACCTGGGGACACCAGATGTATGACTGCGAATTTTATGAAGATCTTCGTGTTGAATTAATCATCCAAGTGCGCCTTAATCCCAAAAACCGGGAACACTACTTACTGGAAGATGAAGCCTCATATATAGCGTTCACCAAGTTTGCCCAGAACCTGTATGCTAGACGCTTGACCATTCCTCTGCCTACAAACTTCGAATAGATGTGTCAAACAAAGCTTCTCAGAGACCCCCAACCAGACGTCAGGTTTGACTGCTTGATCCTTCATGCAAGACAAAACTGGAACTCTTATGAGAAGTGAGAAAACTCCACTTCCCAGAACATTGACTACCGGACGGGACAACAGTCCCATGAATGACTCCCAACTGTGACATTTTGCCAAACCTGTTCAGCCAAACCAACATTGGATCGCCTCTGCTGGGCCTCAAGTTTTTCTGGATGGTGCGGACCTGACCCTGCGGTCTGGTTTGCTCCCACCCATGCACACAGGCCACATTGGCAACCTGAGCCAGCTCTCTTGTCTGGCTCACTGTCTCACCTCTTCCTGGCAGGTGGGGAGGGGACAGTTAACTGTCCCCTCCCCACCCTGCCACCCTATTTCTTCCCTCTGGTGGGGCATGGGCATGCCCCACTGTAAACTGGAGTTGCCTTCCCTTTCGGCTCCATATTTCTGTCTATTTGCCCCCCCAGTCTTCAGCCTTCACCCCGCTCTATCTGATAGCAACGTGAACACGCCCCACACAATCTAAAATCACCAATCTAAATTAATTTTGCCCAACATTTTGGACTTCTAGCGCTCCCCGCGACGCGTACGCGATTTTTTTTTTTTTTTTTTTTTAAAGGTCCTAGCCACTGAAATCTTAGGAAATTAGGTGGCAGGACCTGCCAGAGTGAACTATATACTAGTGAGTACCTGGTCTGCCTCCACGGGGCTAAAGTGGGACAACGTCGGGCCTCAGTAGGGGTCTGGCGGCTAAATGATCAGATGAACAACGGTACAAGGCATCAAATATATACAAAGTCCATACACTTTTAAATCTCTGGCTTTTCCAGTCAACTGGTTCACCCACAATGTAAACTACGCGGAGATGGGGAAAACCCCTGGTGCCGCTTAACTCTAAGCACACTTTACACTTTACTTTACTTTATCCAGTGGGCAGGAACATCTCTACATAATTGACGAAACCAACTACAAAGCCTTCACTACTTTTGCCCAGACTGTATTTGAAATGCGTCAAATTCACCTACAGCAAACTGTTCAACGCACCCCCATCTTATAATGAACCCAAAATTCAATTCACAGAACATATCCTGAATGGAATCAAAGAAAACACAAACAGGATATTGATCTTTATCCTGACCTATCAGGAATCTCTCGACGTTCACAAAGGAAGCTATCTGACAAACCCACGAACCCAAAAAGGACTTTTCTACAATAGACACAAGAACTCCAAGCAATCCTCGAGCTTCATGAATCCATGTGCCTCCTCTCATCCCCTAAGAGAAGGTTATCCAAGTCCTCTACTCAGTGTGGGACACTGCTCATTGCCCACAAGTCACCCTTGGATGAAGAAGATTAAATTGCTGACACTGGGCCCCTTGCCCAATGTGGCACCCACTCACTTGCCGGCACCTCTTCTCTTCAAGGTGTAGGACAATGTCTGATTTTCCTACTTGTGTAGGAACTCATATAAGTACTCCTCTGGGAGTGGGACTGGCATTTGACATCAAATGCAGGGTCATGCTATTAGGCAATCTGACTTTGTGGGTCACTAGACCTCACAATCTTTTCTCTTCTTCCTGAGGTAGGGTGGGCTTCCCCCCACCCTACCTCAGGAAGAAGAGAAAGAGGGCGAGGTAGGGTGGGGGGAGCTCACCCTACCTCGCCCTCTTTCTTCTGCTTACCTTCTTTCTTCACCTCAATCTCTCACCCCTTCTCCTATTTCAAAAA
Source organism: Mastigoproctus giganteus (assembly GCF_048544385.1). NCBI lineage: Eukaryota > Metazoa > Arthropoda > Arachnida > Uropygi > Thelyphonidae > Mastigoproctus > Mastigoproctus giganteus. The sequence continues at coordinate 37,046,986 of NC_143581.1, forward strand.
AAAAATATTTTTATTTTTTATTTTTTATTTTTATTATTTTTATTATTTTTATTTTTTTATATTATTTTTTTATTATTTTATTTATTTTTTTTAATTAATTTATTTTTTTTATTTTTATTATTTTATTATTATTTTATTATTTTTTTATTTGTTTACTTTTTTTGTTATTATTATTATTATTTATTTTTTATTTTTTTATTATGTTATTATTATTATTTTTTGGCTCTCCCTGGGAAGCTCAGGCTAACCCCAGGGTCGGCCAGCCAGAGTTCTCTTCCCACATACCTGGTCCGGCTCCCAGTGGCAGTGACGGTAACTAGCGGTCTGTGGCCCCTCAACGTGGGTACCTGTACGTGGTGAGGGGACCCCCCAGTGATGCTGCTGGGTTTCCAGATTAGCATCACTGGGATCTAACGCCCATACCTTGGTTCCAGGGTTACATCATTGGAATCCGGCATGTGCAGCCGTGCGCTGCGACCCATGGACTTACTTCGGAAAGGGGGATCCTGGTGGTTGAGGGGTCCAGCCTTAATACACCACTTTGTTCCCTGCTTCGACAAGACGGGATGGTCCCGGACCGGCTCGACTGGGATCAATCGGCGGGTAGTTTTATACTGCTAGGGTCAACTGCGTTCCAATAAGTCTCCCTCCCTTTGATCCTGGGACGGGATAAAGACTTATTGGTAACGTGGGTATGGTGTTCTAAGCGAACTCGGCGTCCCATTCGTGTACGCAGTACCTGCTAGTTCACGAGTGGGCGTCCCCTCGTAGGGCTCCGTGGTGGGTGAGGTACTTAGGCATCAGACATTTTCTCTTTACTCATATGAGTAATTTAAATTCTTCTTCTGGGGGCCCCAACAAGGCCCCTACCTAATCGATCGTCAGATGAGAGTGAAAGCAATTCAGCTAAAAGAGCCAGAACGGAGGAGAAAACAACATCTGTGACACCTCTTTTCCTCATTCTCCATTCCACCGGAGAGCAGTCACTTGGATAAATGTCACCTTTCTTTATCCAGAAAGGATTAGAAGGGATGGCAGGTTCACCCAAATCCGTAAAACGGCTGCGTTCTGGAGATATTCTAATAGAAGCATCAAATATAAATCAAGCTGAAAAATTTTTGAAAGCCACATCTATAGGGGGAATACCCATCATCACAATCCCTCACAAAACTTTGAACTCTTCAAGAGGTGTGATATCAGAGTGGGATCTTCTTCATGTTTCTGAAGAAGAGATCTGCTCTGAATTAAAAGATCAAGGAGTGACAGCTGTCAAGAGAATATCAATGCGGAAGGAAGGGAATCTCGTCCCTACCCGAGTTCTCATCCTAACATATAACACCCCACGGCCTTCTAGTTCCATCAAGGCAGGGTATTTAAACTGCCCAGTGAGGATCTACATTCCAAACCCACTGAGGTGTTTTAAATGCCAAAAATACGGACACTCACAAACGGTTTGTCGTGGTAACCCTGCCTGTGCTCGATGTGGTGCGAAAGTCCACGAGAGCAAGGAATGTTCAGCTTCTAAACCGATCTGTGTAAATTGCCAACAAGATCATCCTGCCTACTTCAGAGCATGCCAGCGGTGGAAGGATGAAAAAGAGATCCAGAAATTGAAAACGGAGCTGAATATCTCCTACCCAGAGGCTAGAAAATGCATTCAACCAATAAATAGCGGGAAACCTTCATATGCCCAGAAGGTTTCTGCGAAGTGTACTATCGGTACGCAGACTGAGATGACTGTACCACCAAGAGAGTCATTCACACCGATTTCCCGCTATTTATTGAGTTCACAAAAGCCCACCAAAAAAACGCAATCAGCTGCCACTCCTATATCCGTACCTCCTAATGCTCCACCACTACCAAAACCAAGTGGTAAAGAGCCAACAGTAATAACAGAAACAATGGATGTCGAGCACAAGGAGGTACCGGATGAATCAGTCTTGGAACTCTTTGCGGAGGAAGAAATGGACACGGGACAGCGTCCATTCTTCCCCAAAAAAGATAAAGCCAAGACTGATAAAAGTAAGCCCTCAGCACTTCGGAAGCCGCCTGATGGACCCACCAAGCCAAAATAATGGCTAAATTCCTACAATGGAATTGTCGTGGATTCCGGCGAAATACTGATGACATCAAGGCCCTCCTGCAAAAGCACGAGCCAGTTTGCTTTTGCTTGCAGGAGACGTATCTAAAAGCAAATGATGATCCCACCATGTATAACATCACAATCTTTCTTAAGGATAGAATTGCGGATGGTCCTGCTCATGGAGGAGTGGCTATCCTTGTGAGTAATCAGACCCCAGTTCAGCCCTTGCTAATTACAACCAGCATAGAGGCTGTTGCAATTCGCCTTACAGTGGGATTATTATTAACGCTCTGCTCTATTTATTTGCCACCTGGGACTGACATCTCCCAAGAAGACCTTGATGATCTTGTAACGCAGTGCCACCCCCTTTCTTACTTCTTGGGGATTTTAATGGACATAGCACCCTGTGGGGTAGTGCTAACATCAATGGAAGAGGACGGGTCATAGAGCGTATGCTCAATGACATTGCCCTTTCCCTTGTAAATACTGGAACAAACACCTTCTTCCACATGCCTACCCGTACGTTTTCTGCCATTGATCTCTCTATCTGCTCCCCTTCTCTACTCCCTTCACTCACTTGGGAAGTGGAGGAGAATCCATACGGAAGTGATCACTTCCCTGTGATAACCTTGTTACACAGTGGGAGACCATGTCTTCCTTTTAGGTTACCACGGTGGAAGTTTGATCAGGCTGACTGGAATGCCTTCCAACATCAGGCAAATTTTGACCTCACTACAGTCAGTCAGGAGCCTATCAATGACGCAGTAACGTACATCACAGAAATCATTGTCGAAGCAGCTGCGAATGCTGTTCCAAAAACATCTGCCCGGTTTCCACCGTTTCCCAAACCTTGGTGGAATTCACAATGCACAGCAGCAAAAAAGGCTCAAAACAAAGCGTGGGGGATATACCGTCGATATCCTACCACCGTAAATCTAATAGCCTTCATACGTGCACGAGCCAAAGCACGCTACATTCGCCGTCAGAGTCAAAAGGAATCATGGATCCGTTTTACATCATCTATTAACCAGGCTACCAATTCTAAGGTAGTCTGGGATAAAATTCGGAAAATGAAGGGAAAATATACATCCCACCCTTCTTCAATCCTAGATTATAATGGATGCGCGATCCAACTACAATAGCCAATGCTCTTGGGGAAACATTCTCTAACATCTCTGCAACATCTTCGTATTCCCCAGAGTTCCTGGTCCTGAAACATAAACTGGAAAAACAGGCACTTAATTATAAGTCTAAGAAGATATATCCCTACAATGGCTCGTTCACTATTCAGGAACTGAAACGAGCCCTCGCCCTTTCCAAAGCAAGTGCTGTTGGACCAGATGGCATCCATTATGAAATGGTTATTTTTTTTTTTTTATTTGTTTCTTTTATTTTATGAAAGGTTTATTCTATTATCGGTTAAAAATAATTTTTTATTTGATTATTATGTTTTATTATTTATTAGACTTAGTAAAGGAAAATGTCTTGAAATGGAACTGGTGCTTTAATTTCCGTGTACCAAATAGCTATTCTTGTAAGGACGTGTTAAAAAGCATTGGAAATATTACACAGTTGCTGAAAGAGACGATGTCCAAGGAAACAGCCTCCCTTTATTTGGGACCAGACGAAATGATGTCTATAGGTGAACCTTTCATCAACCATATATACATGTGGACATGTGTATATGTAAAGGGCGGCTCCTAGAACGTTTGTTCAACTCCGCCTCGTATCTCTGTGAAGAACAGTAGCACTACAAATGGGCCAGATATGTGTGTGACGTCGGTTTGTGTGTATTATGTGTGTGTTTTGTTGTTCTGTTCTGGCCGCTTGGCTACCCAGAAGCATCAGTCACCTGGACAGATGACTCTGGGTACTCGTCCACACCACGGGAAGGTGGGCCAGTCCATGTAAAGCACGTACTGTCTCAAGAGAGACTCTGACCCACCTAATGTTGTCAGAAGGTAGGCCAGGATCCTCTGGGGGCCCATTCCAGAGGGGAAGAAAAAAAAAAAAAAAAAAAGGATCACCCGTGGTGCTGGATTTGGAACCAAAATTATTAAAATAAAACATTTATGTAACTAAATAATAAAATAAATAAAATTAAAGAAAATAAAAATAAATAAATAAATAAAATTAAAAAAAAAAAAAAAGGAAGAAAGCACTTAATTTTGTCTGCAGGCCGAGGAAAATTTCATTTCTTGAGGATTTGAGTTTATGTATTATTAAACGAGATCTAACCAGCTATGCATCAGCAGGACCGTTGTGCTGCATCCTGTTGAGATCTGTCGACACTGAACGCCTTCGAAGAAATACGCCTTGAGCGAAAGCTTGAAGAATCTGAAATGACTCCGAGCTTTGAAGCAGAGACGACTCCTGTCCTGATTGAAAATTAGTAAGTGCTTGAAGAGGAAGTCTGAGATCGTCATACAGGGAGCAATGAAACAAGATGTGATCCCAACTCTCTGGTGATCCACACGAACAGAGGTCTGTTTGTGATAAATTGAACCTAAGAAGACTCTGGTTCATCGATCCATGTCCTGTCAACAGGTATGACGTGAATATGTCCACACAGAACCACAATCGAACACGTTTATCAAGGAGAAATGAAACTTGTGGTATAAATTTTCTCGTTGTTGCACCAACGGGAGCTGTGTCCCATCGAGACTGCCAAATGTTTACTAACTCGTTCCACAGTCTCCTTCTTTCTCTTTTAGCATCTTCTTGAAGGTTGATGGTTATTCCAAGAAATTCGGTCTCAATCTGCCTTTTCAGTCTGTATAAAAAGCCTCTATAAGTAACTTGCAAGTCTAAAGGTAATGTTCCGGCTAGTACTTGCAGAGCTTGCGTCGAGACTGTCCTGCATGCCTTAACTAAACACCGCAAAATGGTTCTCTGCAATGAGGCGAGTTTTGTAATGAAGTGTTTGAGCCGTGCCCTGTGAAACCATGCACCGGCAGCATACGTGATTAGAGGGAGGAAAACTGCATTGTAATAAATCCTTAAAGTTTTTCTGGAGAGCCCCCATTCTACACGGGACACCCTAACAATTGCACCAGTAAATCTACGTATTTTAGATGATAAGTTTGTCAAATGAGGAATAAAATTGAGACTGGAATCAATTACCACTCCTAGAACCTTGTACTCTTTAACTATGGGGAGACGAATGTTGTTGATCTTGACCAACGGAGGACGAGTGATATCCAACTTTGATCCAAGAATCATCATCTTTGTTTTTGACAAGCTGATTTTAAGCTTATTGGCCACAGTCCAATCGTAGAGATCCCGGAGAACAAAATTTGCGGTATTTTCCAGATCGGCCCTAGAGTTACCATTTACCAAGATGGTGAGATCGTCTGCATACGCTATTATTTTTACGTTACCGAAAGATCGGGAGAGCCACTGCTGCAGCACCATGTTCCATGTAAAAGGACCCAATATAGAACCTTGTGGGCACCCTCTAGATACTGATCTTGATACTTGGCTATGTTTAGCCTTGGCTATTATGGTTCTATTGGCAAAATAATTGCGGATTAAAAGGTAAAGGTGGTTGGAGCACCTAGCCGATCGCAGACGCTCCAGGACGCTCTCCCACCAAAGGGAGTCGAAGGCACCCTCGAAGTCGATGAAAACGGCCAGGGTATATTTATGTACCGAGTTTTGAACTGAAGAGACAAAGTCCACAAGAGCATCCTCGCAGGAACGTCCGGGACAGAACCCATATTGACTTCTTGAAAGCAGATCCTGTTCTACCAGTAGGGTATTCAATCTAATGGCCATTAGTCGCTCTAGCAATTTACCCAAGTTAGCCAGCAGAGCGATCGGCCTGTACGATCTAGCCGCTCCAGGAGGCTTATCCGGCTTTCTGATCAACTTAACTAGAGCGACCTTCCAAATTTCCGGAAAAGTTTCATCCTGAAGGCATCTGTTGAATAAGTTTAGAAGAACGTAAGGTTTTAATTTCAAGACTCTGATGATAAAAATGTTTTCTATAAGATCTAGTCCTGGGCACTTCTGAACATTAACTTTATGGGAGACAGCCTGCAGTTCATCCAGCGTAAAAGGTTCGGTGGTTGTTGAGGACACATAAAATTCATTGTCTGATCGGATTTTAGAGTGAATAGGTAAGTCTGAGGTTGGATCATCCAACGGAAAAAGAGCATCTAGGATTGCATTTGTAGAAACATGCCAGTTCAGTGTTTCCACGGAGTCTGCCACAATTGAGCCAAATATGTTAGAACTAGAGGTTTTTCCTCTTACAATCTTGTATAGAAGACCACAAGGGTTAGCATTTCCAGATGTGTGAACGAAATTCATCCACGTTTCACGCTTTCGAGAGGCAATGGCCTTCACGTTAAACATCTTTCACCAAAATCTATGGATTATCTGCTCTCTCTGTATAACAGAATCTTTATTGAAGGGCAGTTTCCGGATTCCTGGCGCAAGGCAATCGTTCTTGCCTTTGCTAAGCCAGGAAAGGATCCAAAAGTCACTACCAATTATCGTCCTATTGCTCTGACTAGCTGTCTGTGCAAAATCCTGGAGAGAATGGTCAATTCTCGTTTAATATGGTATTTAGAATCAAATGACCTTCTCTCCAATATCCAGTGAGGCTTCCGAAGGAACCAGTCCACTTTGGACCATCTTATTAGACTGGAAACATCCATCCGAGATGCTTTCCTAAAACGCGAACCTTGGTGTCGGTGTTCTTTGACATGGAGAAAGTGTATGACACAACTTGGAGATTTGGCATCTTAAAAGATCTGCATAGCCTGGGTCTTAGGGGGCAACTCCCCATTTTTATTAAAAACGTTTTAGCCAATCGATCTTTCCAAGTTCGTGTGGGATCCTCACTCCTTCGTTCCTTTAGCCAAGAGGAGGGAGTACCACAAGGATCAGTATTAAGTGTCACGCTTTTTGCCATCAAAGTAAATTCCATCACAGAACAACTTCCTCCAACTGTAAACAGGGCCCTCTATGTTGATGACTTTAGCATATTTTGTCGGTCATGCAACATGCAACAATATTGAAAGACAACTGCAGAAAGCCATTGATCGTCTCAACTCCTGGGCACTTGCAAATGGCTTCAGGTTCTCGCCGAAGAAGACCGTTTGCGTACACTTTTGTCGTAAGGGTAATCTTCATCCTGAACCTGAATTAAGGCTCGGACAAAATGCTATTCCAGTAGTAGCGGATACAAAATTCTTGGGACTCGTATTTGACAAAAAGTTGACCTTTCTGGATCACATCCGTCAACTCCGTACAAAGTGTACAAGAGGGCTGAATATTCTGCGCTCTCTTTCCTCTACATCTTGGGGTGCGGATCGATGCACCCTACTACGCATCTACCGTGCACTTGTACGATCCAGACTAGATTACGGGTCCCTGGTATACAATTCGGCCAGAGACAGTGTACTTCGTTGGCTGGATCCTGTCCATCATCTGGCTCTCCGTACCGCTATTGGAGCATATCGAACATCTCCTGTCCAGAGCTTATACGTCGAAGCAAACGAACCGCCGTTATTGCTTCGACGTAAGCAGTTGTCTCTAAACTACGCTCTAAAACTGAAATCCCTGCCAGACCACCCGTTTTTGAGCCACGATTGGAAAATTTGTACAACACCCGTAAGACTGCCAATCGTCCTTTTGGTATTCGTGTCCAAGAGCTACTCAAAGAACTTAATATAAAGGTAGGCAAGGTTGCCCAAACACCAAAGCAACCCCTTCCACCCTGGAATGCTCATGTCCCGGCATGCGACTTTGTTCCTTTGAAATTGGGGAAAGTCGGACACTCCATCGTCTGTCTACCTGCAGCTTTTTTCAGCACACCGAGCTGAACATTCTGACTTCGCGCCAGTCTACACAGACGGCTCGAAGGCGGAATCATATGTGGGATCTGCTGCTGTCTTTAGAGACAGCACTACATCGGAGCAGATTCCCTCTGAATGCAGCATATTTACTGCAGAGCTGCACGCTACAAAGTTAGCCTTGGATCACATTAGTGAATGCCAATGCCAACGGTTCATTTTATATTCCGACTCTCTCAGCGTGTTACAGGCTTTAATAACCGTGAGATATAATTCTCATCCAGTTCTGTCTAGCATTCAGCAGAAGATTCGCGTTCTCCATGAACGTGAATATGATATCCGCTTCTGCTGGATTCCCAGTCACATTGGGATTAGGGGAAATAATTTGTCTGACGCCGCAGCCAAATCAGCAATTCCCAATAATAACCACTGCCTGTTAGTCCCCTATACAGACTACAGGCAAATAATACATCAAAAGATACATTCCCAATGGTAGGATTCGTGGAATAGACAGACTGCAAATAAATTATATCATATAAAACCTGTAATTGAACCGTGGCAGTCTAGTCTGCGCAGTAATCGTAAGGAGGAAGTTGTTCTTGCCCGGACCCGCATAAGACACAGTCATTTAACTCATTCGTTTTTGCTGAGGGCTGATGACCCTCCTATGTGTGAGTCCTGTGGCACAATTTTAACAATCAGACACATTTTAGTTGACTGTACCAGTTTTAGAAATGCTCGTTTTACCGCTTTTAACCATCTGACTGAGCCGTATACACTCAGTCAGATTTTATCCGACAATGACCATGTGTATGCTATTTTTAATTTCCTAAAATCAGTAAAACATTTTAATCATATTTAAAAAATCTTATTAGTTTAAGATTTTCTATTGTTACTTGTTTACTGATATTTGTCTGTTACAGTTTATACTTGTTTTTATAACCTCGTAGTGACCTAATTCAGTAGGTCACTGAAAATTTTTTACTTTTTATGACAAGGTTTTGGCGCATTATTGCCATAGTTGCGGATGCGCCAATAAAACTCAACCAAACAAACAAACAGCGGTCTGTGGTGTTCCACGGACCCTAGGCTAAGCGGCCAGATGAACAACATAACCAGCACTAAGCAAACATGAACATATGCTATCTGGCCTTGACAGTACTGTCTTACTTAACAAATGATTCAAATGCGGAGTTGTGCGAAAGCACCGGTGCCGCTTGTGAAAAAAGCACAATGTCACTGTGTAACGCACATGACGTCCATGCATTTTAGCAATAACGGCACAACTGATGAAGGACGTCCCACGTTCGAAAGTGAGGTATTATTATTTTTACTTGTATTTTTGTATATAGCATTGTCATTAAACGTGTTTTTAACTGCAAACTATTATTTTCTTTCCTATTTTTGCTCTTTGACACATAATTATTACTTTTCTGATTGTTGACATTAAAAAAAAGCTAACAATATTTGAAAGTTTCAAAAGCGCATTTTTGAATGAGATCCAGTCCTGATTTAGAGAGTCGAGTCCCTCATACGTCGCATTTAGGGGTCTCATCGAAATCGTAAATGTCAAAATAAACGTGGGGAAATGAAGAATGAATTTAACTTAGCATTAGGATTAGCATTACCAGAGGCATACTATGCAAAGAAGCAAGCTTATACAGCATCAACCAAAAAAAAAAAAAAAAAACCCTGACCCATTTCACCCATCCATTCACCCCAAATGATTGTCTACCTTTGCCTTGCATTTATTTACCTCTCAACTTCTACAACGACAATTGAATGTTTGTTCCAGCAATCAACCACCCGCTGGCTAAAGGCAAATTTTCACACATCTATTCTGCAACTGTAGTTCTTCGATTTGAATTTATGTCCCCTCAGGCGATTAATCTCAGCAAGAGGAAGAATGCCATCAACATTGAGCATGCTCAAACCATTCAAGGTCTTATACACTTCAAACAGATCACCTCGCAAATGCCTAATCTCCAGACACTGGAGACTAGGCATCTGCGAAACATTTGCAAAATTTATGCCTTTCTTCATAAGAGCAACCCTTTATTCCATTCACTAATCTTGTTGCCCTTCCCTGTACTCCTTCTAGCTGCTCTACATCCTTCCTAAAATGAGACCTCCAGACCTGTATACAGTACAGTCTAAAATGAGACCTACAGACCTGTATACAGGTGTGGCCTGACCATTGCTTTATACAGCGACTCATGCGTCGGGCACCACTGTCATCCCTCTTTCAAATTCGGTTAACTGACGACGTTTATCCACACTGACATCGAATTACTCTCTACTTGAATGCATTGTTCGTCCACTGGCGAGACGGGTGACGGGGTTGCGTTGACAAGGAATCAGGTGTCCCATGAATTCTATCCTTGCAGTGTGCAACACTAACTTGATACCTCATTAAACGCAAACACTACATAACATTCACGACTATCTTAGAAGTGCTGGTTCTGCTTCATAGTGATAATACTCGGCAGTTTTGTGGGTATCCTCTAGTGCAGTCCAGAAAAATAAACCCATCCCTATAGTACAAGTAGCTTTCACTCACCTCCTTTAGGTTCTTGGTCTTCACTCACCTTGGAAGTACGCTTCATCCTTCCTTCCCGTCACCCTATTTTAACGGTTTTGTACTTACTGTCCATTCGGTTCTCGAACCTTTTGACGTAATAAGTGTTGCTATATATCTGATCTGGTTTGGCATCCCATTCCGTAGACAGATCTTGGGAATCCCTTACTGGTGATTATATCTCCTGGTTACTAAGTAACCCAATGAAAAACACGAACCGCATAAGGCCTCGTGGGTAGCACAGTCCGTATAATCACAGTGCTGTCATCAGCGGTGGAAAAAGATGCGAGCAGTTTTTGTTGACCGAGATCCCAACATTGCGAATTTATCTGTTTCTGGCACAAATGGCATAGGTTATTCTATCCGGAAACGGGTTCTTCGTCCAGCGAGCAAAAAATCGACCTCAGAACATACGCAATTTATAGACAATAGCATTTGCATTAGTTAAGGCATACAATGAAAGAAAGCAAGCTTATAGAGCATCAGCCAAAAAAAATCTTCCCATTTTACCCTTCTTCATGGCTAAAGGCAACCTCCACACATCTATTCTACAATGTCTTTCTTCAATTTGAATCAGTGCTACCTCAGGTTTTTAATCTTAGCAAGTGGAAGCATCCCATCAGAATTGAGTCTGCTCAAACCTTTCAAGGCTTTGTACACCTCAAGCAGATCATCACACAGCCTATTCTCCAGACGATGCAACTTAGAGAATTTAAGCCTCTCCTGTAAAGAGAACCCTTTTGTTCCTCTCATCAATCTTGTTGCCCTTCTCTGTACTCGTTCTAGCAACTCTGCATCTTTATAAAATTAGGCCTCCAGATCTGTACGTAGCATACAAAGGTGTGGCCTGACCATTGCGTCAATCAAAGGTATAATCACTTACTTGTCACTGGTAGCAAAATTCCTATTCTGTATGTCTTTGAAAAAACTCCATGACCTGCTTTGGCAGTCCGACTGCACTAACTCAGAGAACTTCATATCCGACTGCACAATGAACCCCGAGTCTTTTCATTCCCTACCTCCCTGAGCGTAATACATCACAGTTGGTACGTTTCGGTTGGGTTACTGCTACCCATATGCAGTAACCGTACAGAACGTATTTTTTTTAATATTGACAAAAACAGTACTTTGCATTTGTCAATATTTAATTTCAGTTGCCATTTCTCAGCCCATCTACCTAACTTTTCTAGATCCTGTTGCAGTAGCATACTGTATTTACTGTCATTAACAGCCCTGCGAACCTTTTTATCAACTGCAAACTAGAACATTAAGCGTGTTATACCTTCGTTGATATCATTAATAAATACGTTATGAGAGCATCCTTGGACTCAGGGGAGGTCCCCACGGACTGGAGAAGTGCAAATGTATCCCCAATTCACAAGGTCGGATTGAAGAGTGACACAAGTAATTACAGATCAGTTAGTTTAACTTCTGTTCCGGGAAAAATAATGGAGTCACTGGTTAAAGATGCATTGCAAGATAATCTAGACAAGACTGCAGCAATATTTCAGACACAGCAGGCGTTTGTTAAGGGAAAGTCTTGTCTGACAAATCTGATTGGTTATTATGATGTGGTTACAAAGGAACTAGATGCAAAAATAATTTTGATATCATGTACTTGGAATTCAGGAAAGCTTTCGACACTGTTGCGCATGGAAGACTACTGTACAAATTGGAGCAGAATCGTATAAGAGTAAGTTGCTACAATGGATAAAAGGATGGTTAAGTGGGAGAAGACAGAGGGTGGCAATCAGTGGGCGCTTCTCTTCGTGGACTAATATTATTAATGGAGTCCGAGGGTGTTAGGTGTTGGGTCCACTGTTGTTTTGTATATTTATCAATGATATTGATGAAGGTATATCAGGCTTAATGTCGAAGTTTGAAGATGATACAAAGGTCGGCAGGGTTTTTAACGACAGTAATGGCAGTGTGCTACTGCAACAGAAAATTTGGGGATCTAGAAAATTTGGGGAGATGAGCTGAGAAGTGACAACTGATGTTTAACATTGACAAATGCAAAGTAGTGCATATGGTTAGGAGAAACTCCGGAGGCCCGTACCAACTGTGTGGTAGTACACTTAAGGTGGTAGAAAACGAAAAAGACCTGGGAGTAATTGTGCAGTTAGATATAAAGAATTCTGAGCAAAGCAGACACTATGCTGCTGCAACAGGATCTGGAAAGGTTGAGCAGATGGGCTGAGAGGTGGCAAATGAGGTTTAACATTGACAAATGTAAAGTACTATACATGGGAAACAGCAACCCCAGATCAACGTATCAACTCTGTGGTACTACACTGACAGTGGTAGAGAATGAAAGGGACTTGGGGGTGGTTGTGCAGGCAGATATGAAGTTCTCTGAGCAGTGCAGACGGGCTGCAAGAGTAGCTCATGGAGTATTGTCAATGATATAAGGAATTTTTCCAGCAGGGATAAGGAGGTGATTATTCCCTTGTATAAGGCAATGGTCAGGCCACACCTAGAGTACTGTATACAGGTCTGGAGGCCTCATTTCAAGAAGGATGTAGAGCTGCTGGAACGAGTACAGAGAAGGGCAACAAGATTAGTGAATGGAACAAAGGGGTGCTCTTATGAAGAAAGGCTTAAGTTTTGCAAAATACAGTGTCTGGAGACTAGGCACCAGCGAGGTGATCTGATAAAGCTTTGAATGGTTTGAGCATGCTCAATGCTGATGGGATTCTTCCTCTAGCTCAGAAAAATCACCTGAGAGGGCATAAATTCAAATTGAGGAAAAAGAGATGTAGGATAGACGTGAGGAAATTTGCCTTTAGCCAACGGATGGTTGGTTGGTGGAAGAGACTTCCATCCCTTGTCGTGAAAGTTGATAGCCTAAATAAGTTTAAGGCTCGGCTGGACAGGTATTTCGAACGAACAGAGGGGTGAAGTGGAAGTGGTTATTTTTTATTTATTTATTTTTTTTTTTTTTTGGCTGATGCTGCATAAGCTTGCTTTCTTGCATCAAATGCCTCTACTAATGCTAATGCTAATGCTAAAGCAGACCGGCTGCCTGGTTATGTCGTGGGGTTTTGTAAATGATATGCCGGAATTTTGCTAGCAGGGAAAAGGAGGTAATGTTCCTCTGTATAAGGCAATGGTCAGGCCACGCCTTGAGTACTGCGTATAGGTCTGGAGGCCTCAATTTAGGAAAGATGTAGATTTGCTTGAGCGTGTACAGAGAAGGGCAACAATGTTGGTGAGGGTAATGAAGGGATCCTCTTACCAGATCCCTTCATAGAGAGACGCCTTGGGTATTGCGTACAGGTCTGTAAGCCTCAATTTAGGAAGGATCTAGATTTGCTTGAGCGTGTACAGAGAAGGGCAAGAAGGTTGGTGAGGGTAATGAAGGGATCCTCTTACCAGATCCCTTCATAGAGAGTCTTAAGTTCTGCAAATTCCAGCGGGTGGAGCCTAGGCACCTGCGAGGTGGTCTGATTGATGCGTATAAGGCCTTGAGTGGGTTGAGCAAGCTGAATTCTGATGAGATTCTTCCACTTGTTCACATTACGAAACTAAGGGGACATAAATTCAAATTAAGAAAAGATAGCTGTAGAATAAATGTGCGGAAATTTGCCTTTAGCCAGTGGGTGGTTAATTGCTGGAACCAACTTCCATCTGTCGTTGTGGAAGTAGCTAGGTTAATTAAATATAAGGAGGAAGTGGACAAATATGTAGAGGGAATGATTTTGTGATTTTTTTTCTTTTTTGGCTGATGCTGCATAAGCTCACATACCAGCTTTCGTGCATCACATGCCGTTATTACTACTACTACTACTACTACTACTACTACTATTACACAAAACAACAATGGGTCCAGTTGTGAACTCCACTGATAACACTGTTCTATGTAGAACAATGCCAATTTATTATCACTCTCTGCTGTCTCCCACTCAATCATCCCTTTATCCATTGCAGCAGCTTGCCCTTAATGCATACTGCGCTAATTTGTAAAGCAGTTTTCCATGTGGAAAAGTGTCAAAAGTTTTCCTGAAATCCAAGTATATGATATCAAAATTATTTTTTGCATCCAGTCGCTTTTTGACCACATCGCAGTATCCATGAAATTAGCATTATCATTACAAAGGCACATGATACAAGAAGAAAGCTTATATAGCATCAGCCAAAAAAAAAAAAAAAAAAAAAACCACCCTTCTTTCACCCATCCATTCGCTCCAAATGTTTGTCAAGCTCTGCCTTGAATATATTTAATCTATTAATTTCTACATCTACAACGACTGATGGAAGTTTGTTCCAGCAACCAACCACCTGCTGGCTAAAGGCAAATTTCCGCACATCTATCCTACAACCGTGTTTCCTCAGTTGGTCAGACAAGACTTCTCTTTAACAAATCCATGCTGTGTCTGAAGTATTACTGCAGTGTTGTCTTGGTGATCATGCATCTAGGTGATCCCCCATGTCAACTGGATGCACTTCCTTAGATTTTATGTGTTTCTGAACTAACCGCAAATACCCCTCCTCGGTTTCTAACCTGTCTATCTTTTCTGTACACATTGTCGTCCCTAAATAGCAATTCCTCTCAGGTTATATCTGTGTGACACTCTGTCTCTGATATTCCAACAATATCTGGCTTTGATGCCCTGATCAGCACGGAGTAATATGGCTTTAATCACTGCTTTAGTCTATTTGTTGTATAGGAGTTAATAATAACTCATATACAACAACTCCGTAGCTGCTATGACGTTCAACGCACGCATCCACACAGCTTGCCGTCGTGGTAGCACAGTTGATAGGATTGCCGTCCTTCCCACACCGGGGCGAAAAGCCCTGAGTTCGAATCTTGTATATGACTGGAGGGGAAATTTTTATGGGTCTCTTTCCCAACATGGCTGAGTTAGACGATATCAACCGTGGGTAGAATGGTTTTTTGTCGCGGAAACTCGGGTTTTTCGTCCAGAAATTCAACCTCAGAACACACGCAATTTACCGCAAACATACATGGCAACATGGCCTTAGTTGCCGATGCTCCATAAAGCATCCAACAACAACAACAAATTTAACCCCAGGGGCTTACATTCTGGTGAGTATGGGCTTGGCACACCCTGGGTCCTGAGCTGGAGTCATCATTCTTCTCTTTCTTGGTGATTCCTTTCTACTTCTCTCACTCTCTGAGTGTAACTCGGAATTTTTTTTTTTTTTTTTGTCGGTGCGGCATAAGCTAATAATAATAATAACTCATACTGTAACTACTTGTGTATTTTTGGATTTGTAGAGTTTCTCTAATTTATGTTACGAAATGCTGTGTGCATGGCGTCGCATTTGTTTACGTTACTTTTTCATTGGTGATTTCACTCACTGCACGCAGTATCATGTCATCACAGCCTAGTGTAGTTTCATATTTTATTACTCTGTGATTCCCCGTTTTAAATTTAGTGTTGTCTTGGTGTGATGCCGCCGAAAAGATCTAATTTAAATGAAATAAATAGCATATCTCCAAAGCGGAAAAAGAATTCGGAAAGCGATGATCTTCAACATTCATTTGGTTGTGTGCAAAACAGAGTAGGTTGTGTGCATAACATTAATGTTCATTATTACTTCAAATAGTTTTCGTTCGTGTTTTTCGTAACTGTGTCGTACTTTTGGTGATGCCTTCCGAGGAGGGACAAAAAATTACTAGTGTTAATGAGTAATTATAAAAAAATTAATGGTGAAACAATCGAATGTAATTAATTCCACAGTAAACGAAGAAAGTGAAGTTCACTATTGTATTCACCTTCTACGTAACTTCAATGGTTTTACGGCCCGATTTTCCCAGGAGGAACAATTAAAAGCTTAACACCCGGCCGTGAACAGACATTTAAAAATTGCTTGAAATACTGAATATTCTTTAATTTTTTAAAATTACCCAAAATTAAGATAGCTCGTACATTTACAGATTCCCCGAGTTGTTAGAGGGGTGTCCTTACATAGAGTTTGGATGTTGCTGCCGTTGCCTTTACGTTCCTTTTATCTTCCAGTTCAAATAGCAGCGGCTGGAGGCAAGGCACCTGCGAGGGGATCTCATTGAGGTGTTTAAGGCCTTGAATCGGTTGACCACCCAGAATTGTGTTGGGATTCTTCCGCTTGCTCAGATTACGAACCTGAGGGGCCATAAATTCAAATTGAGCAAAGACAGTTGTAGAATAAATGTGCGGAAAGTTGCCTTTAGCCAGCGGTAGTTAATTGCTGGAACAAACTTCCATCTGTTGTGGAAGTTGATAGCTTAAATAAATTCAAGGAGAAACTGGACAAACCTTAATGGGGGAATGGTTTTTTTTTTTTTTTTTTTTTTGGCTGATGCTACATAAGCTCACTTGCTTTCTTACATCACATACCTCTATTACTACTGCTGCTACTATGTGTGATGTTTATTAGCACCAGTTTATTCTTACCATATACAGTAGAACCTGGATAAGAAGTTTTCCAAGGGACTGGAGGTTTATAATTTCTTACGAAGGAAAATTTTTAGAAGGGAAAATGACCCAAGGGTATGAAATATTAACTGCACAAATAAAAATGTAAAGATATACATAAGTTAAAGATCATTTTTAAGTACTATTACAGAATTTATAAATATTTTACTCGGCCTATGAGAAACATTTTTAAACTGAGAATTTCTAATTGCTTAACATTCTGTTCATTAAACTCATTACCATGTTGGAAGGATGAGCCCCTTTGGAGTTTCAAAATACCTTAAAAGGTCACAATTACAGTAAGACAGAGTAACAATCTACTAAGCAATTTAGAACTGTTAACAACCATCAGAACTTAGCAGCAAATGCTTCACGTGCTTGATGCAATCCAGTTATGGATATCGATGTAAACAATTGCAATTTTTCACCTCTATTATATTAAAATGTTTACATTAAAAAGGTTTTAGCACTGAAAGCCTCAGACTATAGAAAATTCACTAATCAAACAAGTTAGTTCCAAGCGTCATTTTAGTTTGTAGTAAATCACCGATTGTAGTAGGTGAAATGCCATGGTTTCAGTTATATCTCATATTATGAATGCCTTCATGAGTTGTCCCAATATTTAACTACCTCGAATAAGAGGTAGTTAAATATTGGGGAAGTATATAGCTCAGACACAGCATGGTTTTGTTAAGGGGAAGTCTTACCTAACCAATTTGATTGGATACTATGATGCAGTCACAAAAGAACTGGATGCAGGGAATAACTTTGATATTATATACTTGGATCTTAGAAAGGCTTTTGATACTGTTGCACATGGAAGACTGCTGCACAAATTGGAGCAGTGTGGCATTGGAGGCAAATTGCTGCTATGGATAAAGGGGTGGTTGAGGGGGAGAAGACAGAGAGTGGTAATCAGTGGACACTGCTCATCGTGGACTAATGTTATTAGTGGAGTCCCTCAGGGTTCAGTATTGTTTTCTTTATTGTTTTCTGTATTTATAAATGATATTGATGATGGTATATCAAGCTTAATGTCCAAGTTTGCAGACGATACAAAGGTTGGCAGGGTTGTCAAGGACACTACTGACACTATGCTGCTGCAACAGGATCTGGAAAGGTTGAGCAGATGGGCTGAGAGGTGGCAATTGAAGTTTAACATTGACAAATGTAAAGTACTACATATGGGAAACAGTAATCCCAGAGTAACGTATCAGCTGTGTGGCACTACAGTGGCAGAGAATGAAAGGGACCTGGGGATAATTGTGCAGGCAGATATGAAGTTTTCTGAGCAGTACAGACAGCCTGCAAGAGTAGCTCATGGTGTCTTGTCTCGGCTCGGCTGGACAGGTATTTCGAACGAACAGAGGGGTGAAGTGGAAGTGGTTATTTTTTATTTATTTATTTTACTTTAATTTTTTTGGCTGATGCTGTATAAGCTTGCTTTCTTGCATCAAATGCCTCTACTAATGCTAAGTAGATCAATATCGCTTCGACAATAGATTCTCAAATAGGCAACACTTCACCAGTGGATTCTCGGCATATACCACCACCCCTGGGTGTTTGTTGGTATTCATTGAGAATAAGTAGCATTTGTCTTCTCCACTGGAAAAGCATTGCTTATTAGAGGTAGTGTAAAGTACTACCTATGGGAAGCAGTAATCCCAGAGTAACGTATCAGCTGTGTGGCACTACAGTGGCAGAGAATGAAAAGCACCTGGGGATAATTGTGCAGGCAGATATGAAGTTTTCTGAGCAGTGCAGACAGCCTGCAAGAGTAGCTCATGGTGTCTTGTCAGTGATATATAGGAATTTTTCTAGCAGGGATAAGGAGATGATTATTCCCTTGTATAAGGCAGTGGTCAGGCCACACCTTGAGTACTGTATACAGATCTAGAGGCCTCATTTTAAGAAGGATGTAGAGCTGTTGGAACGAGTACAGAGAAGGGCAACAAGATTAGTGAATGGAACAAAGGGTTGCTGTTACGAAGGAAGGCTTAACTTTTGCAGATTACAGTTTCTGGAGACTAGGCACCAGAGGTGATCTGATTGAGGTGTATAAATCCTTGAATTATTTGAGCATGCTCAATGCTGATGGAATTCTTCCTCTTGCTCAGAATAATCACCTGAGAGGGCATAAATTCAAATTGAGGAAGGATAGTTGTAGGATAGATGTGTGGAAGTTTGCATTTAGCCAGCGGGTAGTTGATTGGTGGAACACACTTCCATCTTTTGTTGTGGAAGTTGATAGCCTAAATAAATTTAAGGATGAGCTGGACAGATATTTGGAACGAACAGAGGGGTGAAATGGGAGCAAGTTTTTTTTTTTTTTTTTTTGGCTGATGATGCATAAGCTTGCTTTCTTACATCGTACGCCTCTACTAATGCTAATATCAAGGCATCTCGTTGTGAAGGCATTCACAATATGAGACGTAAAAAAAGATGCCATTTCACCTACTTTGGTGGTTTACTATGAACTGAAATGATGCTATGCACTAACTTGTTCGATTACCAAAATGTTTATATTGTTTTATTTATTTTTTAATATAAAAATAAAGAATTTCTATGTTTAAAAAACATTAAGTGTGAAAACATCATTATAACAATACACTGTATTCTTCATCATGAACGTTTTGTGCAGGAAAGCTTTTTACCCAGGAAACTTTTTACATGGGAAAATAATACATTGCAATATATACAGTTGAAATTGGGAATTAAGAAACCAAACCTAGTACAGGAGAAAACTTCTTATGCGGGAATTTCTTATCCGTGTCCTACTATAATTTAATTTAATGATATCAGTTTGTTTATTGGTATGCCGCCATTGTTCTCTTTGTTGGGATTGATGCCGGCCTTAAAATGGAACACTCAGTAAAATACAGTAGAACCCAGATAAGAAATTCCTGCATAAAAAGTATGTGATAAAGAATACGCTGTGTATTATTACAATGAGGTTTTCCCACTTAATAATTTTTTTAAATGTAGAAATTCTTTATTTTTATATTAAAATATTTTAAAACATTATAAACATTTTGTATAGGTTTGTGTTATAGCATCATGTTTATGCATAGCCAGCTACTAAGTAATTGCAAATTGGCATCATTTAAATACATCTCATATTGTGAATGTCTTCACAATGAGTTGCCATGATATTGCACTACCTCGAATAAATTATGCTTCACCAATGGAGAAGACTACTGTTACTTATTCTCAGTGGATACCACCACCTAGAGAACACCATTTCAGAGCTTATTGTCTCTTCATAGGTGGGTGGGTGGGCGGGCGGGTATCCCGGTGCTGCAATGATGACAACCCAGTTGCCAAGTATAACTCCACAAACTGCAGGGACTCTCATTTGATGAGTATGGGCTTGCCACACCCAGGGTCCTGAGCTTGAATGTCATCATTCTTCTCTTCCTTGGTGATTCCTTTCTACTTCTGACTCTCTCTCTCATGGTAAGTCGGTTATTTTTTTAATTTTTTTTTTTGGCTGGTGCATCACATGGCTAATAATAATATGAGAGATGCCTTATGGTGTTACTGTTAGGCATTTTCTGTTTGATTGCTCCCTTTATTATATGTTCAAATGCTTTTCAGTTGCTCTCTAGGCTGAATGCCTCATATGATTTAACTCATATCCTTCGAAATTATGCAAACATAGAAGAACTTATAATCTTTTTAAAATGTATTGGCCTATACAGGAGTATTTAATTTAAATCTATACCAGTATATTTTGACTGAATAAACTATGAGCAGACACAATTTGGCCTCAGTAGCCCTTGTGTAATTAAGCCAAATACCAACAACAACAACAGCCTTATTGTTATTCGGTTTTTTAGGAGCATTTGCAACTAAGGCCATATTGCTCCGGGATATGCGGTAGTCATTCCCTGACCTTTCCACATCCTCCGTATTTGGTGGTGATGGGCTCGAACCCCGGTTTAATCAAGAAGCGTGTGCTACGTACTGCTGCTCCTTCCCACCTGGCTACGGAGGCGCCTAAAAGCCTTATGGTGTGCAGTAATTGAAAATTACATAATTTGTTTAGGGCAATAGCCTCAGGTTACAAAGAAGTTAACTGATGTTTAGGTTTCTGCTATAGCATGTTTATACACAGCCAACTACTAAGTAGTTACAAAATGGCATCATTTAAATACATCTCATATTGTGAATGCCTTTAAATACATCTTACAATATGAGATGTATTGAAATGATGCCAATTTGTAACTACTTAGTAGTTGGCTATGTATAAACATGATGCTATAGCACAAACTTATACGTTAGTTTACTTCTTCGTAACCTGAGGCTATTGTCCTAAACAAATATAATTCTCAATTACTGCACACCATTAGGCATCTCATATTGTGGAGTTATACTTTGCAACTGGGTCGTCATCATTGCAACACCAGGGTACCTACCCACCGATGAAGAGCTAGTGAGTTTTGAAACAGTACCATTTGGGTGGTGGTATCAGCCGAGAATAAGTAACGGTAGTCTTCTCCATTGCTGAAGCATTACTTATTTGAAGTAGTGCAGTATCATGGCAACTTGTGAAGGCATCACAATATGAAATGTATTTAAATGATGACAATTTGTGACTACTTAGTAGTTGGCTGCATATAAACATGATGTTATAGCAACTTCTTCGTAACCTGAGGCTATTGCTCTAAATAAATTATATAAACATTTTGGTAATCGAACAGGTTAGTGTATAGCATTATTTTAGTTCTTAGTAAATCACCGAAGTAGGTGAAATGGCATCATTTTTTACATCACATATTGTGAATGCCTTCACGAGTTGCCCTGATATTGCACTACCTCCTAGTGGGGTATCCAAGTATCATCGTAAGGTGCGCATGGCGACCGAGTTGCCCTGATATTGCACTACCTCCTAGTGGCGTATCCAAGTATCATCGTAAGGTGCGCATGGCGACCGGGCTGAATTTTCTTTAGAACATTTCCTGCATTCTTTTTCTTTAATTTCAAATTTTTTGTTAAGGGGGCATATACCCCTACTGCCTCCAATACCAAATCCTCGAGCATATCACAGCACGACGAAACAAATGGCCCTCAGTCCCCAGCGGCTTTCACTCCCCCCCCTCTTACGGCAGCAAGAGGATCAGAGCGGAAGCAGAGGGTGCTAAGAATCTCCGGGTACGACCAGGCTGCCATGCACGGAAACTGAACTTGGCCTGTTACAACGTAAGATCGCTCATCGGTGAAGACAGCATATTAGAGCTCTAAAAGGAATTAGAAAATGTGAATTGGAATATCATTGGTTTGGCTGAAACAAGAAGAAGAAATGAATCATAAGTTTATGAAGTGGAAATCTGCTGTACACCAGTGGAAACAGTGAAAGGAATGAAGGTGGAGTTGGATTTCTGGTCTATAAAGATTTAAAAAACAACATTTTGGAATTCAAAAGTACATCGCCAAGAGTGTCAAGACTAATGATCAAGATTTCTAAGAGGTACAAGCTAAAGGTTATAATGATTTATCCACCAACATTGAGCCATGATGATGAAGAGGTTGAAGAAATGTACACCGAAATTCACAGGTGCATGTATACTTGCGTGTACACCAATGCTAGGAGTTTAGTAAATAAATTTGATGAATTTGAGGTTTTGCTCAAAACATTAAATTTAGGCAGATATTGTTGGGATATCAGAGACATGGTGTCACACAGATATAAGGAATGCAGAACTGGAATTTGGGGAGTACAACATCTACAGAAAGGGTAGACAGGATAGGAAGGGAGGGGTTATGCTATTAGTTAAAAAACACATAAAATCCAAGGAAGTGAAGCCAGTCGACATAGATGGACAGGGCAGTGTCGAGTCAGTTTGGTGTGACATAAGCATGGGTAAATCAAAATTGAGAATAGGAGTGTGCTATTGGCCTAATGACTCTGATGAGTATAATAAGATACTGTAAGGGAAATAGAATGGGCCAGGAAATCAGAGAGTCTTATAATGGGGGATTTTAATTTCCCAGATATTGACTGGAATTTGTGGGTTGGTCACTCACACACTAGCAAGGCTTTTGTGGATTCATTGGATGATTGTTTTCTTCACCAGCATGTTCGGGAGGCAACTAGAGGGAGTAATACTCTTGATCTGATTATCAGTAGTGATTCTTCATGCATTAAGAATCTGCAGATAAAGGAACCACTAGGTGACAGTGATCACAGTGTGCTGAAGTGGGATTTACTCAAAGAGGTAACTACCATCAGAGGTAAAGGGAAGGGTTTTTGTTTTCGTAAAGGCGACTATGATGGTCTGAGACAGTATTTAAATTCTATACAGTGGGACCAACTGATGATGTTACCAACAGCAAATTCAAAATTGGAAGCATTCAAGGAACTAATCTTGGAAGCTACCAGGCTTTACATACCAACCAAGAAATATTGTTCAAGGTTCAGGCCTAAATGGTTGTCAGATGAACTAATGAGACATATGGCAGAGAAGAAAAATGTATGGGATACATATAAATTAACATGTGACACAGAAGCCTATGATAGATATAAGCTGGTATGTAACCAAGTTACAAAGGAGGTTAGGCAGGTGAAGGCACATTATGAGAAATCTTTGGCAAAGGATGCAAAGAAAAACAGCAAAGAGTTCTTTATTTATGTAAACTCTAGAAGGAAGGGGATGAATCAGATTGGTCCACTTGATATCGAAGGTACAACTGTTGATGATCCTGCTCAGGTATCTAACAAACTAAATGAATATTTTGCATCGACATTCACACATGAGGAGTTATTCAGGGAGGGGAATGCCAGAGGTGTATACAACTCCGGCAGTAAGCTAGATAATCTTGTAATAACTGATTAAAGTGGAGGAGAAATTGTTGAAGATAAACACAAGAAAGGCACCTAGAGTGGATGGAATCTATCCAGTTATATTAGAGGAGGCGGCAAAGGAAGTAAGCAAACCCTTAGCCATAATTATGAGAGCTTCCTCGGACACAGGAGAGGTACCCATGGACTGGAGATGTGCAAATGTGACCCCCAATCCACAAAGGATGATCAAAGGGAGATACAGGTAATGACAGGCCTCTTAATTTAACTTCTGTTCCAGGGAAATTAATGGAGGCACTGGTTAAAGAAGCATTGCAGGATCATCTAGACAAGACTTCAGTTATAGCTCGGACACAGCATGGGTTTGTTAAGGGGAAATCTTGCCTGACCAATTTGATTGGATACTATGATGCAGTCACAAAAGAACTGGATGCAGGGAATAACTTTGATATTATATACTTGGATCTTAGAAAGGCTTTTGATACTGTTGCACATGGAAGACTGCTGCACAGATTGGAGTAGTGTGGCATTGGAGGCAAATTTCTGCTATGGATAAAGGGGTAGTTGAGGGGGAGAAGAGAGAGAGTGGTAATCAATGGACACTGCTCATCGTGGACTAATGTTATTAGTGGAGTCGCACAGGGTTTAGTGTTGGGTCCATTATTGTTTTCTGTATTTATAAATGATATTGATGATGATATATCTGACTTAATGTCCAAGTTTGCAGATGATACGAAGGTTGGCACGGTTGTTAATGACACTAATGACAGTACACTGCTGCAACAGGATCTGGAAAGGTTGAACAGATTGGCTGAGAGGTGGCAACTGAAGGTTAACATTGACAAATGTAAAGTACTACATATGGGAAGCAGTAATCCCAGAATAACGTATCAACTCCGTGGTACCACACTGACAGTGGTAGAGAATGAAAAGGACCTGGGGGTAATTTTGCTGGAAGATATGAAGTTTTCTGAGCAGTGTAGATAGTCTGCAAGGGTAGCACATTGTGTCTATACAGTATTGTGTCTATATAAGGTCAGGCCACACCTTGAGTACTGTATGCAGGTCTGGAGGCATCATTTTAAAAAGGATGTAGAGCTGTTGGAATGAGTACAAAGGGCAAGATTAGTGAATGGAACAGAGGGTTGCTCTTACGAAGAAAGGCTTAAGTTTTGCAAATTACAGTGTCTGTAGACTTAGACACCTGCGAGGTGATCTGATTGAGGTGTATAAAGCTTTTAATAGTTTGAGCATGCTCAATGCAGATGGGATTCTTCCTCTTGCTCAGAATAATCACTTAAGAGGCATAAATTCAAATTGAGGAAAGCCGGTTGTAGGATAGATGTGCAGAAGTTTGCTAACGGCAAACTTCTGCGCATCTATCCTACAAATGGGTGGTTGATTGCTGGAACAAACTTCCATCATTTGTCATTGTAGAAGTTGATAGCTTACATTTGGAGCGAATGGATGGGTGAAATAAGGGGTTTTTTTTTTTTTTTTTGCTGATGCTATATAAGCTTGCTTTCTTGCATCATGTGCCTTTGCTAATACTAACCAGTTACTCTGTTATTTTCCCTGGAACAGAAGTTAAACTAACAGATTTGTAATTACTTATGTCACCCTTTGATCTCTCTTTGTGAATTGGAGATACGATACAAGTGCACATATCCAGTCTGGTGGGACTTCCCCGAGTCTAAGGATGCTCTCGTAATTACGGCTAAGGGTTTTTGCTTGCTTTCTTTTTTTTTTTTTTTTTGTAGTTATTGGCTCATCGGGTTCTGTGGCCATAATGCACCTCCCAAGGCTTTTGCAGTACTTTGATCCAAGCCGAGGCGGGATTCAAACCTACGACCTTTGGGTTGCCAGGCAAGCACTTTACCCCACCTGGCTAGCCCAGTCGGCTTACTTTCTTTGCTGACTCCTTTAATATAACTGAATAGATCTCAACCAACCCCAACTAGATAGATCGCAACCACCCCAGCCTTTCTTATATTTAACTTCAGCAATTTCTCCTCCAGTTTACTCTCAGTTATTACAAAATCATTTAACTCCCCGTTAGAGTTTGATAAACATCTGGCCCTCTCCTCCTTGAATAACTCCTCATGTAGGAATGTAGATGCAAAATACTCATTTAGTTCAGCAGTTTATGATCATCTACAGTCATACCATTGATATCAAGTGGACCAATCTGATTCATTCTCTTCCTTTTATATAAGTAAAGATGTTTTTGCTGTTTTTCTTTGCATCCTTTGCCAAAGATTTTTCGTAATCTTCCTTTGTTCCTAACCTCCTTTGTGACTTGATTACAGACTAGCTTGTATCTATAGACTTCTGTGTGACTGGACAATTTATGTGCGTCCTATGTATTTTTCTTCTCTGTCACGAGTCTCATTAGTTCATCTGACATTTTGGTCTGAACCTAGAGCAGTATTTCTTATTTGGTACAAAAAGCCTAGTAGCTTCCAAAATTACTTCCTTGAATGCTTCCCATTTAGAATTTGCTATTGGTAACATCATCAGTTGGTTCCACTGTATAGAACCTAAAATATCTCTGAGATCATTGTAGTCGTATTTACCAAAGCAAAAACCCTTCCCTTTACCCCTGATGATAGTTACATCTTTAAGTAAATCACACGTCAGCACTGTAATCACTGCTACCTAGTGGTTCCTTTATTTGTAAATTGTTAATGCTTGAATAATCACTGCTGATAATCAGATCAAGAGTATTTCCCCCTCTTGTTTTCTCTCTAACGTGCTGCTGTAGAAAACAGTCATCCAATAAATACACAAAAGCCTTGCTAGTGTGTGAGTGACCAACTCACAAGTTCCAGTCTATATCTGGAAAGTTAAAATTCACCATTAGTATCAGACTCTGATTTACTGGCCCACTCTTTCTCTAATTGTTCATTGTACTCATCAGCCATTAGGCCTATAACAAACTTCTGCCTCATTTTTGCTTTCCCAGTGCTTATGTCACATCACACTGACTGAATATTGCACTGTGCATCCATGTCGTCTGGATGCACTTCTTTAGATTTTGTGTTATTATTATTATCCTTAGCCATATGGTGCAAGGAAGCCTGAAACTTATGCTGCACCAGCCAAAAAAAAAAAAAAAAAAAAATTTCTGAATTACTCAGAGAGAGAGAGAGAGATGTAGAAGGGAATCACCAAGAAAAAGAAGAATTAGCATTAGTAGAGGCATTTGATGCAAGAAAGCAAGCTTATGCAGCATCAGCCAAAAAAAAAAATAAATAAAAAATAACCACTTCCACTTCACCCCTCTGTTCCCAAAATACCTGTCACTCTCACCCGAAATACCTGTCAAGCCGAGCCTTATGATGTCCAGGGATTGATAATGTCCAGCTCTCTACCCTGGGTGTGCCAAGCCCATGCTCACCAGATGTGAGCCCCTGGGGTTTCTTAACTAAAAGCATAGCCCCTTCTCCCTTCCTACTCTCTGTCCTTTCTGAACACATTGTACTCCCCAAATTCCAATTATGCATCCCTTTTATCTGAGTGGCACTAAGACTCTGATATCCCAACAATATCAGGATAACAGGAGAGATTTCTTCTACAGGGATTATACATAAATAGAAAGGGTGCAAGAATATTTGCTGAAGCTATTGAGGCAATGTTAGGTGCGTCGGAAAACTGCTAGCTGCTTGGGGGGGGGAAAGATTCGCAGATTAATAGATTATCAGTAGCCCCAGGCAGTTGTGGAAATGATTCTTGCACTGTTTCTATTGGAATGAGCAGCAGCCCAGAAAGCCATTTGCTGGGGATTTCAAGAACTGTTTGGGGGGTCATGAAACAAGTAAATACATGGGCTGTGTTCTAAGAGTAAGAACAGGTGCATGTATACTTGCGTCATCTTTTAAGGGCACAAAACGTGATATTGTTGTACATATTGGCAGTAATGACATTAAGTATTGGAGATCTATGGATTTACTTAGCATGTACAGGTCAATGTTGAAAAAAAGTCGCGAGTTAGGGTTAAATTTGAAAGCATCTGCAATCCTGCCCAGACACCATAGAAGTGCATATATGATGATTGCCTTGTCAATCATTTTGGCCCTGGAGAGGTTGTGCAGGGTTCCTGGGGTAGAATTTTTCTCAGCGTGGTCTGTGCTTGTTAACAGGAGACACTGCTTCTACAGGGATGGGATACACTTAAATAGAAAAGTTACAAGAATATTTGATGATGCTATCAAGGTAATGTTAGGTGGGTCAGTAAACTGCGGGTTTGGCTGGGGAGATTCACAGATTAATAGATTAACAGTAGCTGCAGGCAGAGGTGGAAATGATTCTTGCACTGCTTCTATTGGAATCTGCAGCCGGCCTGAAAGCAAGTTGTTACGGTTTTCAGGAACTGCTGGGAGTCACGAAACAAGTAAATACATGGGCTGTGTTAGATGAACTAAGTGTAAGAACAGGTGCATGTATACTTTCATGTACACCAATGCTAGCAGTATAGTAAATAAATTTGATGAATTTGAAGTTCTGGTTAAGACATTCAAGACAGATATTGTTGGGATATCAGAGACATGGTGTCACCCAGATATAAGGGATGTAGAATTAGAATTTCGGAAGTACAATGTTTAGAGAAAGGATAGTCAGGATAGAAAGGTAAGAGGGGTTATGCTGTTAGTTAAGAAACACATAAAATCTAAGGTAGTGCATCCAGTTGACATAGATGGACAGTGCAATGTTGAGTCAGTTTGGTGTGATATTAGCACTGGGAAAGAAAAACGAGAGCAGGAGGAATGTGTTATAGATCTAATGATTCTGATGACCAAAATGTTGTACAGAGAAATAGTGCGCTGGTAAATCAAAATGCCTTATAATCTGGGATTTTAACTTCCCAGATATTCACTGGAACTTGTTGGTTGGTCACTTGCAACACTAGCAAGACTTTTTTGGATTTACTGGAGGATTCTTTTCTACAGCAGCAGGTTTGAGAAGCAACCAGAGGGAGTAATATTCTTCATCTGATTATCAGCAGTGATTATTAGTGCATTAAGCATTTACAGATAAAGGAACCACTAAGTGGAAGTGATCACAGTGTACTGATGTCGGATTTACTTAAAGATGCAATTGCCATCAGGGGTAAAGGGAAGGGTTTTTGCTTTCGTAAAGTTAACTTCAGTGGTCTCAGAGATTTTTTAAGTTCTATACAGTAGGACCAACTGTTGATGTTACCAACAGCAAATTCTAAATGGGCAGCATTCAAGGAAGTAATTTTGGAAGCTACTAGGCTTTTTGTTCCAAATAAGAAATACTCTTCTAGTTTAAGCCCAGATGGATTTCAAATGAACTAATGAAACTCTTGGCAGATAAGGAAAATGCATGGGATGTATATAAATCGTAATGCCACACAGAAGCCTATGGTAGATACAAGCTAGTCTGTAATCAAGTCACAAATCTTTGGCAAAGTATGCAAAATAAAACAACAAAGACTTCTTTACTTATATAAACTCTAAAAGGAAGGGGATGAATCAGATTGGTCCACTTGATATCAATGGTTTGACTGTAGATTATCATTCTCAGATAGCCTGAAAACTAAATGAGTATTTTGAATTTACATTCACACATGAGGAGTTATTCAAGGAGGAGAGGGCTAGATGTTTATCAAACTGTAATAGGGAGTTGCATGATTGTAATAACTGAGAGCAAAGCGGAGGAGAAATTGTTGAAGTTAAACATAAGAAAGGCTGGGGGTAGACGGGATCTATCCAGTTATATTAAAGGATGTGGCAAAGGAAGTAAGCAAAAAAAACTTGGCCATAACTATAAGAGCATCCTTGGACTCAAGGGATGTTCCTACAGACTGGAGATGTGCAAATGTATCTCCAGTTCATAAAGTAGGATCAAAGGGTGACATGAGTAATTACAGACCTATTAGTCTGTAATATGTCTGTTTTCTGTTCTAGGGAAAATAATGGAGTCACTGGTTAAAGATGCTTGCAGGATCATCTAGACAATTCAGCAGTAATAATTCAGACACAGCATGGGTTTGTTAAGGGGAAGTCTTGTCTGACCAATTTGATTGGATACTATGATTGGTACATTTCTCTGGGGTTACTGCCTACCAATATGCAGTACTTTGCATTTCTGAATGTTAAACTTTAGTTGCCACTTCTCTGCCCATCTGCCCAACTTTTCCAGATCCTGTTGCAACAGCATACTGTTATTACTGTTACTAACAAACCTGCCAGTTTTGGTATCATCTGCAAACTTTGACATTAAGCTTGATATACCTTCATCAATATCATTAATAAATACAGAAAACAACAATGAACCCACATGTACCTCTGGGGAACTCTAATAACATTAGTCCAGAAAGATCAGTATCCAATTTAATACAACTCTCTGTCTTCTCCCACTCAACCATCCTCTTATCCAGGTGCCTCTGTAGCCAGGTGGGAAGGAGCAGCGGAGGATGCGGAAAAGGAATGACCACCGCATATCCCGGAGCAATATGGCCTTAGTTGCTAATGATAGGTGGTAGATGACTTTCATCAACCGGTGAAATACCACCACTTTGCTTATTGGAGGCTTGAAGTGGTGAAACCCGTGTTTAGTCTCTAGAGCAAAGTTTCTGGCATCCCCCCCCCCCATACTTCTCCTTCAACCCATGCACGGTACTAAGTACTATATGTTTTGATACCTTTCGTGTTTGGGGTTTTCATAAAAAAAAAAAAAAAAAAAAAAATGCTCCTAAAAACCAAATAACAAACAAACGATCCTCTTATTCATTGTAGCAACTTGCCCTTAATGCCATACTGCACTAGTTTGTACAATAGTCTTCCACGTGCAACAGTATCAAAAGATTTCCTGAAATCCAAGTATATGATATCGATATTATTTTTTGCATCCAGTTCCTTTGTTGACCATATATGCTACCTATATACTGCATATGGATAGCAGTAATCCCAGAGAAATGTACCAATCGGGTCGTGTTACACTCAGGGTAGTGGAGAATGAAAGATAACAGGGGTTAATTGTGCAGGCAGATATGAAGTTTTCTGAGCTGCCCGAGTAGGTCTTGGGGATCTTGTCAATTATATACAAGAATTTTGCGAGCAGGGATAAGAAGGTGATTATCTTTTTGTATAAGGCAATGGCCAGGCTACAAATTGAGTACACGTTCAGGTCTGGAAGCCTCAATTTAGGAAGGATGTAGAGTTGCTGGAACGAGTACAGAGAAGGGCAACAAGATTGGTGAAGGGAATAAAGGTGTGCTCTTACGAAGAAATGCTTAAGGTCTGCAAATTTCAGTTTCTGGAGACTACGCAGCTGTGAAGCAAACTGATTGAGGTGTATAAGTCCTTCAATGGATTGAGCAGGCTTAATGTTGTGGGGATTCTTCCTCTTTCTCAGATTACAAACCCAAGGGAGCATAGATTCAAACTGAGGAAAGACAGTTGTAGAATAGATGTGTGGAAATTTGCCTTTAGCTAGCAGGTAGTTGATTGCTGGAACAAACTTGCCACTGTTGTTGTGGAAATTCATACTTTAAATGAATTCAAGACAGAACTAGACAAACATTTTCAATGAATGGATCAATGAAATAGGAAGGGTTTTTTTTTTTTTTTTTTTGTCTGATGCCGTATTATAATCATATGTGTCTACTAATGCTAATACTAATGTTGCGTTCCAAGCGCTCATCTAGTTTGCATGCCTTTACCCTTTGCTTCCTGTAAAACTGGGCATTGGACAGTGTTGCCAAAGCTGTGCTTCAAGTGCTTGTCTAGTATAGCCCTTAATGTAAATGTCAGATTTTTAACTCTTTACTACCCATGTTTCAAGTTGACAGGACACTTGTAGTTATGAACAAAACATATTTATTCATAATGCGTCATCTCACCTTTAATTGTAATGACTGTTTCAATGTATTCTGGAATGAATGTTGCTAATTTTTGGTAGAAAACTGGTGGTATTATGCTCTACTCTTCCTTTAAAGCATACATGAGTCACATTAATGAAGATGCATCTTTGCCTTGTCATAACTATGTATTCCAGTTCATTCCAAAATGTTTAGTTGGGTTTGAGATCAGTAGTCTCTGCTAGCCACTGCAATGTTCTAGTGTTATTCTCTTCAAACTACATTTATGATCCTATCATATACGTTTACTAAGTTTACGTTTTTATATTTTTGTGACACAGCTTTGGTGTATCAGATGGTTAAGGTTTGTTACACAATTGTTATATTGTAGGGCATAGAATTGCCCAAAACAATCTATTTTAGCCTCATTGCATGCAGAGGCTAAAATAGATTCTGCCCCCTCTCTCCCAATCAGATTGCTAAATGGCCCCATATTTAGCTCTTTAAGCACTGAGTTATTTTCAAAGTGACTATCCTCAAAGCCTAAGTTATTTTTGCAAAAAGTTGAATTTTCTGAAAATACATTAAAAGAATTAAAATGCTACAAAAATATATTTTATGTACGATACATATATGGAACATCAGAAATATTTTACTGCTGATGTTTATTTTTGACCGGCCTAGCTGGGTGGATAAAGTGCCTGCCCAGCAACCCAAAGGTCGCGGGTTAGAATCCCGCCTCTGGCTTGGATCAGAGTAAATGCAAAAACCTTTGGGAGATGCATAATGGCCACAGAAGCTGATTTGCTAACTAACAAAAAAAAAAAAAAAAAAAAAAAAGCACAAGAATATCAGAATAATATCTTTAAAACAAAGATTACCATTAAAAGTTTTGTACAGTGTGGTATAACCTAAAGCATGGATCGATTTGAACGAACCGAGGGGTGAAGTGGGTTTTTTTTTTTTTTGCTGATGCTGCATAAGCTTGCTTTCTTGCATCAAATGCCTCTGCTAATGCTAATAATCCCCCATTACATTCAGAATACTTATCTTGATTCTTTTCTTTTGGTATAGGTACACACCTATACTTCATTGCATTTATCTTCCATGGCACAGTATAAAATGATATTCACTTAGTCTTAGTGGGTTTTAACTTGAATGTCTTCCACCACCACTTCCATTTCTGGAAGTACGATGATCTTCTAAAAGTTGTATTACAGATAACACTCTTCTGAACTCAGTATTTTGTAAAATCTGTCCATGTTTTTGTTATATCCATTTGCATTCTGTGTTCATTGTGATTTTTTTTTTGTTTTCTTATTGATTTTGCCATTGTCAACCATCTTGTCTGCCTGAAGTGTTGTGAGCATTCAAACTTACCTTTTGTCCGTCCAGTGCAATTGCCATTATATTTCTGCAGAAGAATTGTGTTGAGCCCTTTGGTAATTTTTCCTTCAAATTGAAACTAGGATTCTCTTTTGTTTAGGATGAATACTACCACAAGAATTAGTTTTCTTTTCATACAGTTCCTTAGAAAGCAATGGACTTCTATATCAGTGGTGTCCAACCTTTTCCAGTACAGGGGTCATATTCAAAGGTAGATTTTTTTGCGGGCTACACTGAGTGATTTGAGAAAAATTAGCATGTTACATTTTCCATATCTTGTTACAAGTAAAAGGAAGTTTCTATTTTCATGTTACTCTTCTTTATTTTCAGGCTATATATAAAAAATGCAAATTCCCAACACTTATGTGCAACAAATCCATGTCAGTGATTTATTTTTTAGATTTTATTAAAATTATAAAAATATGATTGACTTTTGTTTTTTAATAATACCTTACTCTTGCTTTTAAATGTTTACTTTAGAAAATTTACAACCTGAAAAGGATCACTGCTTTTCAATATTAGTGAATAAATAAATAAATATAATAATGCACCTAAAATTTTTTAATTCAGTACAATGAACAAGTTACATCAAATAGTAGGATTTCACAATATGAAAAGATTGATATGTGCATTACTGTATTTTGCATACATATGACTGTACCCAACTAAAAGAACACATTTGATAGTCGAGCTTGATGCTTGCATATGCCATGGCTCAACTCTCTAAAAGGCTGTTTTAGTTCACTTTCCGCATGAGCTGTATAAAAATTATTTGTGGGCCATTGGTTGGACACCACTGATCTATATAGATAACTGATATACAAGAAGATTATGATCTTTACATAAGTATGGCTGAAGTAAATGCCTAACAGTAGTCCTGCTTGCACCTAAACTTGCACTTACTGTTACCTCATTTGTTAATACAGCATAAACATTTAGGTCAAGGATATAACCAGTCTTTATATAACATAAGACAAATTACTTTACACCAAATCTATGTAATTTTGTACAAATATATAATTTTATGCTAGGTCATCTTTTAACCAGAAGTAGGCTCTCGTTGACCCACAAGTTTTAAATGAGATAAAACATATCCCAAAATTTTTTTCTTAGAATATTCAGCACAGATCTCAGGTTGTGTGTACAATTACTTTTTTCCTGTTCCTCATTATGACTAAAATGTGATAATGAGGCATTCTTAGTATAGAGAAGAATCTATTTCTTGCCATAATCTCATAGAAAGCTGGGTATTTCAAAAGCCATTATTTTACCAGTATTCTTTTAGAGAGTGTTTCTTGTTATACACCGTAAGCATAAGTCCAGCAATAACACAGATTTCTCAAGTGAATATTTTTTCCCATTATCTTAACAAATGCGAAATTTCATTTGCATTTTCTTTTACATAATGGCATAAGTGTTTGTTTCTTCAACTGCTAATTTTATGACATCTTCTGTGTACATTTTCAAAAAAAAAAAAATTACAGTAGATTTTTCTGAAAATTCTTCATTCAGCATTTCCTTTGCTATGTTTCTAGCTTCTGTTTCATTGTAGGCTGCTCGATTTCTCAGTCAGAATTGGAAACTTCAGCATGTTAGAGTTCCTCATCACTGCTAACCTCCGTCTCTTCAAATGAAATATTTTCAGAATCTCTTTGATATCAGATTTATGATTTTCATACAATTCAGATGTTGTTACATAGTAAAACATTTTAGTTAGAATATGATGGCAGCTTGGCTGAACTGGGAAAACCGAAATGAGAGTAAGAGTGTGTTATAGGCCTAATGACTGTGATGAGTATAATAAACAACAAATAGAGTGGGCCATTAAATCAGAATGTCTTATAATGGGGGAATATGAACTTTCCTGATATTGACATGAACTTGGTCAACCACATAGTAGAAAGATTCTTTGGTTATATTGGCTGAGTGTTATCTACACCAGCATGGAAGTGTAGGAAAAACAGTTAACAATATACAGTCGATTTCAGTTATTTGGGACACATCGGGACTAGTGCATTTTGGCCGATTAAGCGGCTGCCCCAATTATCCGAAGTTTCACGTAAAAAAAGTTAAAAATACAATGGAAAAATACAATGGAACCCCAGCTTTACAATTGGTTCACTGTACAATCAAATCACTTTACGATGGAGTCACCATAGTAAAGTACCGTTCATTATATGATGTGTAGTAAGTGTAGGTCATTGTGATCATGTTTGTGAATTGAATTTTAATTTTATTAAACAATGATTCTAATTAACGAAAATAGAAGGAATATTATTCACAGGCTATAAAAGTAAAGATATATTAAGCACAAATTTACTCTTTATTACCTTGCCAATTTAAAAATTAAATGATACATGAAAATCGGAAGAATATACATGATAATCGGAATAATTAATACGTACTGTAATATGTACATACTAACTAGTTGACATTTGTGGGTGGGGGTTGAAATTTAAAACAGTAAAAAGATAAGCAATTAATAACAATGAACACGGCACACACAAATTGCAAGTAACACGATATGCGCAAGTGAGAATGGAGTAACAAGTTACGAAGCTTTAAAAATAGGAATGAAGAGAAGATTCTGAAAATTAATTTTTTTATATGATTAAAGATTTCATGGAAGTGTAAACGCATTTCACCATAATAATCCACAGAATTCCAGCTGTCGGTATTATCGCAAATTCAGTAAGATCGAGTTTACTATCCGTTTATGATAGATTGTGCTAACAGAAAAGCCCAATAAACTGGTGACTGCTAATTGTTTTATGGTTGTGACCACCAGAAATCCGACCGAACCACATGGTATGGTCGGAGACAATCGTAGGGTAACCTTCAGTGCTGTGGTCTCCTGCCCCGATTAAACACATGTTGTCCTAATTAAGCAAAGTAAACCCTGGCTATTTTCTTGATTGAGTTCTGTTTTTTAAGATTTGCCCCAAATAAATGGCTGCCCTGATTAACTGGTGGCCCAAATAACTAGAATCCACTGTACTTGATATGATTACACTAACCAATATGATTTTTACTTCCACTGATATATTAGCTCCTCTTTGCTCCTCATTTTTATGTGCAGACTTTGAAAATAATTCTTAAAATGTCACATCACATCACAATTTCTACCTATACAGGATTTTGCATTTACCCATAATATGTATATTTTACTACAATTTAGTAAAGTAGGTATGACTCAGATCTGTTGTTATATGTTAAATAACGATGTTTGTCCATGCTCATAGATAGCAGAATGTTGAAGAGGTTAAATGAAAAGATGGTTGTGGTGTGAGTGTTTAGTTTATCTGTGTATTTATTGCATATTTTTGTTTCTTCTGTGTTTTGCTTAGCATTATACAGGTTTAGTCAAAATGTTGTTAATAACTTTGATCATCATCAGCCATTTTCAATCCACTGCAGGATGAAGGCCTCAAGCAATTTTCCAGTTCCTTCTGTTTTGTGCAGTGACCATCCATTTACTGCCCACAAACTCTTGAATTTCATCTGTCCATCTCCATTATTGTTGTCTGCTAGGTTTTCTTTTAGCTCCTCTGAATACCATTCTGTTATTTTCTTAGTCCATCTATCATTGTGAATTTTAACTGTGTCCTGCCCAAGTCCGTTTCAGTTCTTTAGTTTTGATAAGAATGTCCTTTACTTGAGTTTGCGGCCTAATCCATGTGTTTCTCTTCTTATCCAACAGTCTGATTCCATTCTCTGCTGTGTAGTTTTCAACTTCTCTTCTATTCTTTTGGTGAGTGCCCAAGTTTCACTTCCATAAGTCATGGTGGGGAGTATACATTGGTTCATTATTTTACGATTCAGACAAATTAGGATATTGATCCACAGTACGCGACTATATTTCCTGAGTGCTATCCATCTGGAATTTATTCTTATAAAAAGGTGTACAGTATCCATTGTACTGTACCTTTTTAATTTTGTGGTGGTCTATAATTGATCTTTATTTAGTACCTCTATATAAAGAATAAAATTATTATATAGGTATGTATTAAAAGGTTGAAAACCACTATTTCGTTTGATCTAGGGATGCTGTGAAAAAATTATGAGGACACTAAGGGCACCGTGAACCGAGAAAGTTTCATAAATCCCAATGGTTTGAATGCTTTGTTAGTGATTTTAAGGACATAGGCATCAATTTAGCACTACTAGAGAAGAGTACCCCCAAGTTGTTTATTGGTCATACCTTTCTGTGACCACAGAGCTAATAGTGTATTCCATATTTATTAGTTGCATTATAAGAAAGAGATTACTTTACACTTTGAGGGGTTAGCAGACAAGCATTCAAAGATAGCCACAGAGAGAGAATTTATTAATGATACCTCAAAATTAAGTTAAAAAGCAATTTTGCTGCATGATAGAAATGCATTTCCATCAGTCAACCTACTTCATGTTGTTGCCTTGAAAGAAACATATGAAAGTATGTACAAGATCCTGAGGGTAATAAAGTAGCATGACTTTGCTTGAAATGCCTATACTGATCTTAAGGTAATTGGATTACTCACTGGTTTGCAGAAAAGTTTCACGAAATACTTGTTTTCTATGTTTATTTTTGTGTAACAGGAAAATTTTATATTGTGAAGCAGTGGGAAAAGAGAGCGGAATTTTAACCAGGGGGAAATAATATAAAATTGTTCCACTGGTTAAACCAAAAAAGGTTCTTCCGTCTTTGTACATAGAACTTGGATTAATGAAGAATTTTATTAAGGCTTTGAATAAAGAAAGTATATTCTGCTGCTGCCTTTGGGAAATGTTTCCCAATTTAACAGATACAAAATTGAAAGAAGAGATTTTCGTTGTGCCTCAAATATTAAAACTTCTCAAACATAATGTATTAGCATTAGTAGAGGCATATGATGCAAGAAAGCAAGCTTATGCAGCATCAGCCAAAAAAAAAAAAAAAAAAACTCACTTCCACTTCACCCCTCCGTTCGTTCGAAATACCTGTCCAGCTGAGCCTTAAATTTATTTAGGCTATCAACTTCCACGACAAGGGATGGAAGTCTGTTCCACCAACCAACTACCCGCTGGCAAAAGGCAAATTTCCGCACGTCCATCCTACATCTGTCTTTCCTCAATTTGAATTTGTGCCCTCAGGTGATTATTCTGAGCAAGAGGAACAACCCCATCAGCATTGGACATGTTCAAACCATTCAAGGCTTTATACACCTCTATCAGATCACCTCGCTGGTGCCTAGTCTCCAGACACGGTAATTTGCAAAACTTAAGCCTTTCTTCGTAAGAGTACCCCTTTGTTCCATTCACTAATCTTGTTGCCCTTCCCTGTACACGTTCCAGCAGCTCTACATCCTCAAAATGAGGCCTCCAGACCTGTATACAGTACTCAAGGTGTAGCCTGACCATTGCCTTATACAAGGGAATAATCACCTCCTTATACCTGCTAGAAAAATTCCTATATATCATTGACAAGATACCATGAGCTACTCTTGCAGCCCGTCTGCACTGCTCAGAGAACTTAATATCTGCCTGCACAATTAACCCCAGGTCCTTTTCATTCTCTACCACTGTTAGTGTAGTGCCACAGAGTTGATACGTTGCTCTCGGGTTGCTGTTTCCTATATGTAGTACTTTACATTTGTCAATGTTAAACTTCATTTGCCACCTCTCAGCCCATCTGCTCAACCTCTCCAGATCCTGTTGCAGCAGCATAGTGTCAGTAGTGTCCTTGAGAACCCTGCCAACCTTTGTATTGTCTGCAAACTTGGACATTAAGCTTGATATACGATCATCAATATCATTTATAAATACAGAAAACAATAATGGACCCAACACTGAACCCTGAAGGACTCCACTAATAACATTAGTCCACGATGAGCAGTGTCCATTGATTACCACTGTCTTTTCCCCCTCAACCACCCCTTTATCCATAGCAGTAATTTGCCTCCAATGCCACACTGCTCCAATTTGTGCAGCAGTCTTCCATGTGCAACAGTATCAAAAGCCTTTCTAAGATCCAAGTATATAATATCAGAGTTATTCCATGCATCCAGTTCTTTTGTGACTGCATCATAGTATCCAATCAAATTGGTCAGGCAAGACTTCCCCTTAACAAAACCATGCTGTGTCTGAGCTATAACTGAAGTCTTGTCTAGATGATCCTGCAGTGCTTCTTTAACCAGTGCCTCCATTAATTTTTCTGGAACAGAAGTTAAACTCACAGGTCTATAATTACTTGTGTCAGCCTTTGATCCTCCTTTCTGAATTGGGGTCACATTTGCACATCTCCAGTCCATGGGTATCTCCCCTGAGTCCAAGGAAGCTCTCATAATTATGGCTAAGGGTTTGATTACTTCCTTTGCTGCCTCCTTTAATATAACTGGATAGATTCCATCCACTCTAGGTGCCTTTCTTGTGTTTATCTTCAACAATTTCTCCTCCACTTTACTCTCAGTTATTACAAGATTCTCTATCTTACTGCCAGAGTTGAATACACCTCTGGCATTCCCCTCGCTGAATAACTCCTCATGTGCGAATGTCGATGCAAAATATTCATTTAGTTTGTTAGCTACCTGATGGGTCATCAACAGTTGACCCATCGATATCAAATGGACCAATCTGATTCATCCCCTTCCTTCTACAGTTTACATAAGTAAAGAATTCTTTGCTGTTTTTCTTTGCATCTCTTGCCAAAGATTTCTCGTAATCTGCCTTCGCCTGCCTAACCTCCTTTGTAACTTGGTTACATACCAGCTTATATCTGTCATAGGCTTCTGTGTCACATGTTAATTTATATGTATCTCATGCATTTTTCTTCTCTGTCATGTCTAATTAGTTCATATGACATCCATTTAAGCCTAAACTTTGAACAATATTTCTTAGTTGGCATGTAAAGTCTAGTAGCTTCCAAGATAAGTTCTTTGAATGTTTCCCATTTTGAATTTTCTGTTGGTAACATCTTCAGTTGGTCCCACTGTATAGAATTTAAATACTGTCTCAGACCATCATAGTCGCCTTTATGAAAGCAATAACCCTTCCCTTTACCCCTGATGGTAGTTACCTCTTTGAGTAAATCCCACTTCAGAACACTGTGATCACTGCCACCTAGTGGTTCTTTTATCTGCAGATTCTTAATGCATGAAGAATCACTACTGATAATCAAATCAAGATTATTACTCTGTCTAGTTGCCTCCCTGCTGATGTAGAAAACAATCATCCAATAAATCCACAAAAGCCTTGCTAGTGTGTGAGTGACCAACCCACAAATTCCAGTCAATATCTGGGAAATTAAAATCCCCCATTATAAGACTCTCTGATGTACTGGCCCACTGTATTTCCTTGTACAGTTTCTTATTATACTCATCACAGTCATTAGGCCTATAGCACACTCTCAGTTTTGATCTGCCAATGCTTATGTCACACCAAACTGACTTGACACTGCACTGTCCAACAATGTCGACTGGCTTCACTTCCATGGATTTTGTGTGTTTCTTAACTAATAGCATAACCCCTCCTCCCTTTCTATCCTGTCTATCCTTTCTGTAGATATTGTACTCCCCAAATTCCAGTTCTGCATTCCTTATATCTGTGTGACACCACGTCTCTGATATCCCAACAATATCTACCTTTGATGCTTTGAGCAATACCTCAAATTCATCAAATTTATTTACCAAACTCCTAGCCTTTGTGTACACGCAAGTATACATGCACCTGTTCTTTTTTTAGCTACCCTAACACAACCCATGTGTTTACTTGTACCACAATGACTCCCAGCAGTCTCTGAAATATCCTGTATCTTGTTTTCCGGGCTTCTGCTCATTCCAATAGAAGCAGTACAAGAATCACTTTCACCTCTGCCAGTGGCTACTGTCAATCTATTAGTCCTTGTATCCCCCCAATCTAGCAGTTTTCCGACCCACCTAACACTGCCTCAATAGCATCAGCAAATATTCTTGCACCCTTTCTATTTAAGTGAGGCGCCTCCGTAGCCAGGTGGGAAGGAGCAGCAGTGCGTAGCACACGCTTCTTGATTAGACCGGGGTTCGAGCCCGTCACCACCAAATACGAAGGATGCGGAAAGGTCAGGGAATGACCACCGCATATCCCGGAGCAATATGGCCTTAGTTGCTAATGCTCCTAAAAACCAAATAACAAACAAACAAACAAACAAATCTATTTAAGTGTATCCCATTCCTGTAGAAGCAGTCCCTTCTGTTAACAAGTACAGACCAGGCTGAAAAAATTTCTTCCCCTTGAGCCTTGCACAATCTTTCCAGGGCCAAATTGATCGATAGGGCTCTCATCATATACTCCCTCCTATCTTGTCTGGGCAGAATTGTAGACACTTTCAAATTCAACCGTAATTCACGGCTTTTTTTCAATAGTGACCTGTATTTGTTAAGTAATTCTGCTGGTTTCCTACTCTTGATATCATTAGTGCCAACGTGTACAACTATATCACCTTTTGTGCCCTTAAAAGATGATATCCGCTCTACGTCATCAACCTTTGCCCCTGGCAGACATGTATTTGAAATGCCCCTGGCATGTATTTGAAACAAAGCTACAAGATACTGAACTAGCAGTTTGGTGATTGTGAAAATGAGAGTTAAATAGTTGTGCATGGATTTCTTGCAAGAAGGAAATAAGCTAATTATGAATCTCTACTATCAGCTTCTGCAATGTTATAAAGATAGTCTGGAGAGTAGGTTTTAAAATTCATTTTTTTTCATTCTCTTAATATCAGTTTTTTTCCCTTCAAGATTTGCGAAACAGGAACTCCTAGATTTACGTAAGGGTTGCGTTCTGTGGAATGCTACATAGGTCGGAATTTCTCCAATGCTAGTGCAGCGCTCGAAAATGTGCTCGCTGAATTGATTTGAATCAAAAAAGAAATGTTCGACTAAGATGTAAATAGAATTATTTATTGTATTTATTCAATTTTTTTATCTCATGTGCAGGAAAAATTACAAAAACGTGCAATTTAAAAAAATTTCAAAATTATAAAATTATAAATTCTATAATTATAACGTCAGTAAGTTTTATCTCTTGAGCATCATTCCCAGAATCGTCGTCTTCAGCTGGTAAGTACACTGCTGAGGAGGTTGAGGGCTATGAAGGTTTAGGAGTTGGCCGCTCAACCTTACGAAAGAACATTAATGGATGACTGGATGATGGCTTTTTTCTTTTCATCGTAGATTTCTTTGTAGCAAGCAAGCATATCATTCACCCCTCTTAAATTTTAAGAATCATTTGTTGTCAGGATCCATCTTTTCAAACCTCACCATCACCGATGCAGTTTCATGAAATCCATTGCCATCTCTCTGGTGCTGAAGCGTTTTGGCTTCTCACTTGATTCATCTTGAACTTCATCAGCAGTTTCTTGTTTCCCTATCACTGCCTGCGAGTCAATAAGTTCTTCGT
The DNA here is from genome assembly GCF_048544385.1 of Mastigoproctus giganteus. Taxonomy (NCBI): domain Eukaryota; kingdom Metazoa; phylum Arthropoda; class Arachnida; order Uropygi; family Thelyphonidae; genus Mastigoproctus; species Mastigoproctus giganteus. The sequence continues at coordinate 37,089,285 of NC_143581.1, forward strand.
TAGATAATTCCTTCTCTTCTTTCTGTATTAACTCTTCCACGACTTTAGCATCAACCTCCAACTGAAGTAACTCTGCAAACTTTACAATCTTATCTGTAACCTCTTAATACGATTCGTCTTTTTCAAATCCTTTGAAGCCTTTTCCGTGCCATGGACATATTTTCTTCCCCGTGCTATTTAAACAACTTTTAGTAATTTCGGCCCAGGCCTTATTAATGTTTAAGATGCCGTGGTAAATATTATAAGATTTCCAAAAGTCTCTTAACATAAAATTTTTATCATCGTCTACTGCAAACAATGCCTGAGCAAATGTTGTGCATAAAATAGTATGCTTTTAAATTTGAAATAACACCCTGATCCATAGGTTGGATGAGTGAAGTCGTGTTTGGCATTAGAAATATGACTCACGTTCAAATTGAAATCATTTGGATGCATAGGATGTCTAGGAGCATTATCTAATAGAAGCAAAATCTTGAAAGGAACATCATTATCTTTACAATATTTTTCAACCTTGGGAATGAAGCAACATTTAAACCAATCCTCAAAGAAAAATATTGTTATCCATGCTCTCTTGTTCGATCGGAAATGCACAGGTAGGGTGGCCTTATTGACCTTAAACGCACGAGGATTTCCAGAATGGTACACAAGCAGTGGTTTTAATCTGTAATCTTCCACAGCATTAGCCCCAAGCAAGAATGTGACCCCCACCCCATCTTTTTATGCCATGAAACCTGGCATTGTATTTTCCTCTCTGACAATGTATGTATGATCCAGCATTTTTTTCCAAAACAGAGCAGTCTCGTCAACGTTAAAAACTTACTGCGTTGAATAGCTGTGTTCATCAGTAATTTTTTCTGACACATCACAAATTTCTCTGCAGCTGCAGAATCGGCACTGACAACTTCACCGCATACTTTAACGTTGTGGAAACCAGCGTGATGCTTGAACCCATTAACCACCTGTTGCTTGCTGCGAACTTGGGTCGGCATTCACCGTACTTATCCTTAATATCTTTATAAATACTTGTCGCTTTTGCTTGAATGGTCATTAGATTCAGGGGCACTCGCTTCTGAATCTGATTTTCCATCCATATTATTAACAGCTGTTCCATCTTCGATATAGCACCTGACCACTGTTTTATGATCACTGTTGATCTTCAGTCCTTTGATCCTTTGACATGTTCTTTTATATGCACACTGTCCTTTAAAATACTATTCACTGTTGAAGCATCATGACTTAATTCCCTTGCAATACATGACAAACTTTGTTTTGCTTCGTACTTAATCATTTTCATCTTCATTTCTAAATCAGTTTTGTTTCCTTTCCTGGCACTGCCAGCACTTGCACTTTCCATTGGTTCCTTTCCCTTCATCATCGTAATATGTAAATAGGAATGAAGAGAAGTTTCTGAAAATTTGTTTTTTATATGATTGAAGATTTCAGTGAAGGGGAACACATTTCATGATAATAGTATAAAAACCCACACAATTGCAGTTATCGGGATTATTGCAAATGCAATACGATCGAGTTTACTACCCATTTATAATTAGATGCACTAACAGAAAAGCTCAATAAATCGGAAAGTGCAAATTGTTTTTATTGTTTTTTGGTTGTGATCTCCAGAAACGTGCTTTAGAAAAATATCACAAAGGCATTCAAAATTGATTCTTATAACGGAAACATATGATAATAATGAAAGAGTAGTGCAATTTCCATTATAAATATGACCTTTTAGAGAGATAAATACCTTAGTAAGAAGTGACATTTTCAACTTCCAAGGACTTGGAATGAATTACAAAAAAAAACAAAAAAAAAACAGTGTTATTGGATTCATATTACGATATTTTTATGATACCTCCATTTATTCCTACAGGATGCAAAATATGTTTCCACGATTTTTTTTTATGCTTGCACTAGCTGGCAAAAACTTTGTAAAGTCAAATTCCTGTAAGTTGGGTATTATGTAAGTTGGGGAGTTCCTGTATTCAAGTGATGAAGAAGGGGAACAGTTTTTAATTTTTCTTTCATTAAAAAAGAAAAATAGTACAAATGTCACTGGGATCCTGTCACGATATCTAATTACTGCTGGTTCCTTAAGAGAGAGAGAGAAAGCAAAAATTAACTATAAAAAAAAAAAATTCTTTGTGTGGCAAAAATTTCTAAGGAAATAGGATGTACACTGCCCTACCATTAATATCCGGACATCTGTATATCTACAAATAACCTTTATTTACAGGAAAAGTAATAACGTGCAGAAACCTTTAGCATTTATGACAGTCTCTAGTCTCCATGGTACATTATCAACTAGTTTTTTTTGTCCTTTGATATTTTCTGCCATTTGTTGTTAAATGGCAGAAAATATCAGAGGACATACATAAAGTGACAACCAGTTCAGCCATGTTTTTTTTGGGCAGTCTCTCCTCACACACACCAGAAGATCCCATATCTCAGAAGTTCTCTATAGGAATAAGCTTGGGACTCTGGGCTGTCCAAAAAGCAGTCTATCCACAGTGCAAGCATTGTGACATAGAGCATTGTCTTGCTGATACAGGTATGAGCCTTCCTCAATGTGCTGCCACAGCATAGGTAACACATTATCGTACCAGGACATCTAGATAGGCCTCAAGCATTCTTGGTTTTGTCCAAAACAACCAACAGCTCCAGACCGTCATGCTTCCTCTGCCAGACTTCATTGTTTGGACGATACAGTCCTGTATGTAGCTTTCTCTGGATATCTCATATCGAGGCTGTCAGACTTGTAGACCACCAATTACTGTGAGGAGATCTCCCACTGATGCCGCTGGTCCTCCAGATTAGCATCACTGAGATCACAGCCTAGGTTCCAGGCTAACATCACAGGTATCTGGTGTGCTTGCCATGCACTATGACCCGTGGAAACTCGGAAAGGAAGTGGGATCCTGGTGGTTGAGGGGCCCAGCTTTAATACACCACTTTGGCTCCCTGCTTTAACAAGATGGGTGATCCTGGATGGCTCGGCCAGAATTAATCAGTTAGTGGCTTGTCTGCAAGGGTCAACTGTGTCACTGTCTTGCCCCTACCCTCATGGTCCGAGAGACAGAATTCAGGCTGGCAGCAGTTCAAGTATGTCTGGACAGCCCTGGCATCTCACTCCTGACCACATATATTGCTTGCTGGCTAGTGTGCATCCTATTTGGACTCTGTGGTGGGTGAGAAGCATGGACACTGAACCAAAACTAAAAACACTGATAACATTATTTCTTCTGGGGCCTCAGCCTGTTTCCTATCGGAAAACAAAACTGACGAAACAGAGAATGTCAATGCAGTAAAGAGACCCAGAACAGAAATACTATCAGCTCCCATTCTAAAATTCTTAATCATGTACTCAAAAACTGAGAAACCTGTTGGGAAAATGCCCCTTTTCATACAGAAGGGTTTAGATGGGTTAAATGGTTTCCCGAAATCAGTTAAGAGCTTTGTTCTGTGGGACATTTTAATTGAAACCAAAAACAATGGGCATCCTGAGCAGCTACTCTGAGCAACATCAAGAGGTGTCATCTCAGAGTGGGATCTTGAGGTTACTGGGAAGGAAATCTACTACTAAAGCCACAGGGAGTAGTAGCTGTTAAAAAAATTTCCATGCATAAAGATGGGAAGTTAGTACCAACTAGAAACATCATCCTTACCTTTAATTCTCCATCTCCTAATATCAGTAACAGCCAGGTACATAAATTGCAGTGTAAGACCATACATCCCAAACCCATTGTGATGTTTCAAATGTCAGAACTATGGGCATTCACAGATGGCCTGCTGTGGAGTGACTACCTGTGCTCAGTGCAGTGCAAAAGACTATGAAAGCAATGCATGCACAGTCACCAAACCCACTTGTATCAACTGTGAAGGTAAGTACCGTGCATATTCAATGGTATGCCACTGGTGGACACAAGAAAAGCAAGTACAGCGGCATTAGTATCTGTAAGCCCACACATGCTCAGAAAGCTGCAGGGAAGCAGTTTGTTGGAACTCAAAGGGATATGACAGTCCCACCAAAAGAATCTTTTGCTCCCATTTTATGCTACTTCTTGAACATTCAAGAGCCAGTACAAAATAATCAGTCAGTTGCCTCTCCCATATTAATACCACTTACTGCTCCATCTCAAACTAAATCAAATAAAATGGAAAATACCAAAAAATCTGATTTTCTGCCCACAACAAATGAAGATAAAGGTGAAGGAAAGAAACAAATGAAGATGTGGTCTTGGAACTTTTTGTGAGGAAGATATGGGTATTTGACAACTGGATACTGAGGATGCAAAGCCCTCACCTCAGAAGCCACAGACAGATCCAGCAAATCTAAGTAATGTCCACATTCAAATTTCTGCAATGGAACTGCTGTTGTTTCTGTCGAAAAAGTGAAGGCATCAAGGCCCTCATGCATAAGTAGGAACTAATATGCTTCTGCTTACAGGAGTCATTTAAAAGCAAATGATGATCCATACATGTGTGGCTGTGCTATCATTCAGGACAAAACTGGGGATGGACTTGGCTGCAGATGAGTTTCCATCCTTTTGGGTAAAGTAATCATACCACTTTTCAACTTATGCCACTGGCCACTACAGTAGAGGCTGTAGCTATTCACCTCACAGTAGGGTTCCTTCTAACTATCTGCTCAGCCTTTTTGCCGCCTGGGAATGACATCACCCAGGCAAACTTTGATGATCTCATTAAGCAATTGCCACATCCTTTTTCAGTAGACCTGATATTCTGTGGAGTAGAGCTTAAATCGATGGAAGGGTTCAGACTTTATAGAGTGTATGCTGGAAAATGACTACCTCGCTCTTCTAAATTTGGACACTAATACATTTTTCTGCATGCCTATCCCCATACATTTACTGCTATTGATCTTTCCACCTGCTCTGCTTCCCTCCTGTATGTTCAGAGGAGGTTTAAGAAGATGTTTATAGTAGTGAACACTTCCTTGTGATATCTACCTTTTGCAAAGGGTGACTGTGCCACCCTTATAGGGTGGCATGGTGAAAGATCGATCATGCTGACTGGAACACCTTCAAACATATGGCAACATTTAATACAGCCACAGCCAGTGAGGAGAAAATTAATGATTCAATTTAGTACATCACAGGGAATATTTTCCAAGCAGCAGCAATTGCAATTCTGTAGACATTGATTCAGTTTCCACCATTTCCAAAACAATGGTGGAAGGCATTCTGCATTTCTCTGTGGTTTGGAAATGCAGCAAGAAAGGCATAAAACAAAGCATGAGGAGGAGGTGGGGGGGTTGCCAATATCCTACCACAGAAAATTTAATAGCCTTCAAACATGCATGTGCCAAAATGTTACGTTAGCCATCAGAGTCAGAAGGAATCTTGGATTCCAAAAGCCATCTGGGACCAAGTCTGGAAAATGAAGGGCAAATACATCACATCCTTCATCAAGCCTAGATGGATATGCAATTATCCATCTAGGATTGATGAAGGATGTGATATGCAATTATGTGATATGCTCTGTATGGATATGCAATTATCCATCTAGGATTGATGAAGGATATGATATGCAATTATGTGATCTGCTCTGGATGGATATGCAATTATCCATCCAGAGCATTCACTGCAGTTGTGAATGCTCTTGGCAAGATGGAGATATTTGCGTCAGCCAAAACATCTTGCACTCCAGAGTTTCTGGCCCTTAAGCAATAATCAGAAAAACAGCAATTTAAGCTGCCCTCAAATTGGCTGTAAAGCCTCTAACCAACCTTTTAGACAAAGGGAACTAAAAGCAACACACTCTATCTCAGGCTAGTTGTGCTCTGTATATCAGGCATAATGGATGTCGTTCTGCTAGACTACATCCATTATGAGATGATTAAACATCTTTTGTCAGAATCTATGGATTTTCTTCTCTATCTGTACAACAAAATCTCTCTAAGTTCAGTTTCTGGTTGACTCTTGCCACAAGGCAATTGTACTTGGCTTTTCTAAATGATGAAAAGATCCAAAAATACCAAATAATTATTATCCTATAGCTCTGATTAGCTGCTTGTGCAAAACCTTGGAAAGAATGGTCAACGCTCGACTCACTTGGTATTTAGAAGCTAATGACTTCCTTTCCAGGACATAGTGTTTCTTCTGAAGAAATAGTTCAACATTTGACAATTTGATCTGACTGGAAACATCTGTCCATGATGTTTTTCTGAAATGTGAACACCAGGTGTCAGTTTTCTTTGATATGGAAAACTTATTTGACAAAGCTTGGAGATTTTGAATTTTAAAAGATATTTACAACTTTGGTCTTAGGCGGAAATATTGCAATTTTTATTAAAAACTTCCAAACTGGTCATTCCAAGTTCGTGTAGGATCCAGTCTCTCTTTCGTGGCCATTTTGCCAAAGAGGAGTGTAATGCTTTTTGCTATCAAAGTTAATTCTCTTACTGAACAACTTCCTTCAATTGTAAACAGAGCCTTGATGACTTAAGCATCTTTTCACAGTCATGCAACATGAGGATTATCAAAAGGCAATTGCAGGCTGCCATTGACAATATCAGTGGGTTCAGTTTTCATCCCAGAAGACCCTTTGCCTCCACTTTTGTCAGAATTGCAACCTTCACTGTGAACTGGAAATAAGTGCAATTCCAATAGCTTCTGAAACAAAATTCCTGCACATTATACAGTTATTTCAACAGTAGACTGTTTAAATAATGGCACCCCAAATAATGAAGCATTCTAAATAAAGGCACATTCAGATCGGATGTATATACGTACAGCACAGATGTCTTGTAGTGCGGAAAAAAAGAAAACGGCAAGTCACTTGATTACTGTATTTGTTTACATTTGCCATTTTGAAAGTGAATTCTTTACTGATATCACAGATTATACAGCTGTTTTACATTTATTTTAAATTAAAAATCCACTCTTCAGTATGGCTCCTCCTAAAGTTAATAAACCTCATAAAGAGAAGAAAAGAAGAACAACATTAAAGCTTAGTGACAAACTTGATACATGTATAATCCAAACTATTACATTAGAGTCACCCAGAATGTTAATTCATATACCCATGTGTATTGTGTCTGTAAATTGCCTGTGTTCTCTGCTTGATTTGCCTGTTTTGCTGGATGAAAAATCCCCAGTTTCTGGGACCTTGCTATTTACACCTGAGCCAACTGACTCAGCCACAGATTGAAAAAAAGCCTATAAAAGTTCCTTTCATCATCAATGTGATTTGAGCCTTGGCCTTTTCCACCCCATGTGGGGAGGATGGTGACGATACCACTGTGCTATCCGTGCAGGCTAAACTTGACATAATAAAGAAAATAGAATGAGCATTGGCAGAATGTAACATTGGATTGTCAACATTTTTATGTTTTATATGCAGTTAATACGGAGTTCTACAGTGGATGATGACGAGAGAGGTAGCAGAAGTAAAAGGCAAAGGAATGAGTTTTAATTTCAGAAAAGGAAATTACGATGCCCTAAGTTACTACATGGCCTCTATTAACTGGGTAGATATCGCGCAGAGAATGAATACATTTGAACTGTGGTACGCTTTTAAAACATTAATCACAGATGCCTTGAATGCGTATATACCATTAAAAAAATACTCCACGAGAAGGGTTCCAAGTTGGATGAATAGTGAAGTTGCCGCGTTACTTGAGCAGAAAAAGGTGGCATGGAAAGGTTACAGAGCAATAAAAAGTACTGAAGCCTATAACAGCTACAAGGTGATGTGTAATAGAGCCACAGAAAAGGTTCGACAGGCAAAGGCAGTTTATGAGAAATCACTAGCAAACAGAGCAAAGAGGGGGGGGGGATAAAGAATTCTTCACATATATAAATGCCAAGAAGAGCAGGACAAACCAGATCGGACCTGGTTTACTGTCCCCTTTCCCTTATGTAAGTAAGGGAAAGGGGACAGTAATAAATACACCAGCTGCCGTTGCAGATGAACTCAACGGTTATTTTGCATCGATATTTACAAATGAAAAGCCTTTTGTGGCAATGGGAAATTGTGGGAGCGAAGTTAAAAAAATATGTAATTAATGATATTGAAATTTCGCAAGATTATTTAATGAAAAAACTTTCGAGGCTACATACCAGTAAGACTCCTGGAGTTGATGGAATATACCCTATAATCTTAAGAGAGGCGGCAAGCGAGTGCATTGAACCATTGAGGCTAATTATGCGAGCATCACTAGACTCTGGGGAGATTCCCTTGGATTGGAAAAGTGCAAATGTATCTCCCATACATAAGGGTGGCTCTAAAAGTGAAGTTGGAAATTATCGACCTGTCAGTCTGACTTCAGTAGTAGGGAAAATCATGGAGGCAATGATCAAGGGTGGAATTCAGGATCATTTGGATCGAATTGAAATTCTCAAGGATACTCAGCATGGTTTTGTAAAGGGAAAATCATGTTTAACAAATCTGGTTCGCTATTTCGAAAGGGTCACTCACGAGCTGGATTTAGGGAATAATTTCGACATTGTTTATTTAGATTTCAGCAAAGCTTTTGACTCAGTCCCACATGAGCGGTTGCTTTATAAGCTGGAACAGGTTGGAATCACTGGGAAAATCCTTAGATGGATAGAAGGATGGCTTCAGGGCAGGAGGCAGAGGGTTGTGATAAATGGCTATTCCTCAGATTGGGTTGATGTAAGAAGTGGGGTTCCCCAAGGATCAGTATTAGGACCACTGTTGTTTTTAATTTTCATAAACGACATTGATGAAGGGATAGAGGATGTGATGTCTAAATTTGCAGATGATGTTAAAATTGGTAGAGTAGTTAATGATCACTGTCAAGCTGAGCTTCTTCAGAGAGACCTAGATAGACTTCAGGAATGGTCAGAAAAATGGCAGCTGTGCTTTAATCCAACAAAGTGTAAGGTATTACACCTGGGAAACAGTAATCCCAAAAAAACTTATTCACTTGGTGGAGTTCAACTAAACCCAGTACTGGAGGAAAGGGACTTGGGTGTTACGATACGGTCAGACATGAAATTCTCTGAGCATTGTAAACAGGTTGCAAGGAAGGCCCATGGTGTCCTATCAATGATCTATCGAACTTTTGCAAGTAGAGATAGGGACGTGATAATCCCATTATATAAGGCTTATGTTAGACCACACTTGGAATACTGTGTTCAAGTATGGAGACCGCACCTAAAGAAAGACATCGAGCTTCTTGAAAGGGTGCAAAGAAGGATAACTCGCCTGGTGAGATCAGCAAAAGGGCATCCTTATGAAGAAAGACTTCGAATATGTGGGTTGCAGAGTTTGGAAACTAGACACCTTAGAGGAGATTTGATTGAGGTGTTTAAGGCTCTGAGAGGCATCAGTAAAATGAATGAGGACAAAATTTTCAAGATTATAAATGATGCTAGAACTAGGGGACATAAATTCAAGTTATGGGGGGAAATGTTTAGATTGGACTGCAGGAAGTTTTATTTTAGCCAGCAAGTTATAAATTACTGGAATAAGTTGCCTTCATGGGTGGTAGAGGCCGACAGTTTGGGGAAATTCAAAGGTCATCTGGATAGTACTTTCGGGTAAGGGAAGCGCATAGGATGATAGGTTTAATTTCCTTTTTATTTTATTTTTAATTTTATTTTTATTTATTAATTATTATTATTTAGTTATTTATTTTATTTTTATTTTTTTATTTATTTTTTGTTTTTATCATTGTTTTGTTCGTTTTTTTTTTTTTTTTTTTTTGGCTGGTGCAGCATAAGCCATAGGCTTTCTTGCACCATGCGGCCGTTACTAATAGAAAAAAAAATAATAATAAATAAATAAATAAAATTGCATTCTTAATCTCTCTTTCTTATTTGGCCTTAATATTTCTGCATTAAATATATTAAAAATAAAACTTTCTAGATAATGGAAAAATCTACATAATGGCACCTTGGATACCCGAAGGTATCATTATTCTGAAAGTCTATTGTATTTGATAAAGGGTTGACATTTTTACCTCACATGCGTCTACTTTGAACAAAGTGCACAAAGGGCAGGTACATGTTACAGACTATATCTTACACAAGTGGGATGCAGATCATTGCATATTACTTCAGCTTTATCGTGTACTCATTCATCCTAAGATTATGGGTCCCTGGTGTATGAATCAGCTAGACACAGTGTACTGCATGGCTTGATCCAGTCTGCCATAAGGCATTCAGATTGCTACTGAAGTGTTTCGAATATCTCTTGTCTAGCATGTGTATGTCAAAGCTACCAAACCATCCTTGTTTCTTCCAAAAAAGCAGTTATCATTTTTAGAGTACACCTTTAAACTAAAATCACTGTCAGATCCCCCCATGGTAATCTGTTTTTGAGACACATTGGGAAACCTCTGCAATGCTCATAAGACTGCCAACTGACTCTTTGGTATTTGTATCCGAGATTTACTAAGAGAATTGAACATCATGATAGCCGATGTGGGTGAGTCATCAAGACAATCACCACTGCCCCAACACATCAGAACACCATCATACAACTTTTCCATTAATAATGGGGTAAACCACCACTCCAAATTCTGTCTATCAACAACTGTATGCTGCCCACCAAGCTGAATACTTTGACTTCCTGCCTGGCTACTGGCTCAATATCTGTGTCATCTGTTGGGTCTACTGCCATCTTCCCAGATAATACTGATTCTAAGAAGATTCACGATGAATGCAGCATACATTTAGCAGCGGCGTATGCTATAGAATTAGCCTTAGCCCACATTAAAATCTACAATTACCAAAGGTATACGGTGCATACTACAGACTCATTAAGTATACTGTGGGCTTTATCAGGGATGAGATATAATCCTCATCCATTCGTGATCTGGGTCCAGCAGATGTTATCCTCTCTTTCTGAATGTTTATGCAACAACTGATTTTCTGCTGGATTTGGGGGGGGGGGTAGTGAACTGACTAATGCTATAGCCAGATTGCCACAACCCCAGAACAATCATAGCCTGTTAGTTCTTTATACAGACTACAGGCAAGTAATATGCAATACTTTACTCTCCCGGTGGAAAGAATCTTGGCCTGGGCAGATCATGAACAAGCTGTATCAGATAAAGCCTGTAATTAGATGCTGGCAGTCTAGTCAGCTCAGGAACCATAGAGACTAAGTTGTTCTTGCTCGCCTCTGCATAGGACACAGCCATCTCGCATTCATTCTTGCTTGAGGGCGGATGACTCCCTTATGTGTGAACACTGTGACATATTTTACCTGAGCATCCACATATATAGACACCAATATGTTTCTTATTTTACTGCTTTTCACCTTCTGAATGAACCCAGTCAGATTTTTGTCTGACAGTGACCATTTGTTATCTGTTTTTATTTAAAATTCTTAAACCTGTTTAGTCTTATTTAAAATTTACCTTGGTATTACCCTGTTTACCTTTACCCTGTTTATTGTACATTTGGACATAGTGACCTAATCCATTAGGTCACTGAATTCTTAACTATTATCTTTTTTATGACCTGGCTTTGGCACATTATAGCCTTAGTTGCTGATGCACCAAAAAAATCCAGACCAAACCACTTACTGTGACTCAGTAGTGTGACTCAAAGCAAACTCTCATCAGTTCATCTGATATCTATTTAGGTCTAAGCCTTAAATGGTGTCTCTTAGTTGGTATAAAAAGCCCAGTAGCTTCTGCGATTACCTCTCTGAATTGTTTTCATTTAGCATTTGCTGTTAGTTTTCACTGCATAGAATTTAAAACTGTCTGAGGCTATTCTAGTCAGCTTTATGAAAGCAAATCTCTTCCCATTGTCCACACCAATAGTTACATCTTTAATTAAATAACTCCCATATCAATACACTGTGGTTATTGCCACTTAGTGGGTCTTTTATCTTCTGGCTTCTCAATGCATGAAGTGTCGCTGTTGATAATCAGATTAAGATTATTGATTTTTGTGTTGCAATCCATTGGTTTTCAATCCGTGAATGATGATCCTTACACTAAGCTAGACGGCATCCGGAGTTAATCAGGGTGATTAACACCAGATGCTGTTAACACCAAGTGATTAATGGCTTGTGAATGGCTGGACGACCATGGTAACTCATGTCGTGTAGTGATCTGCACACCACATATCAGCACCAGTATAGTGCACAGGTATGTGTTCCAATCATCTTACTGAGGGCCTGTATATGCTGTAATAACATCAACTTTTGTTCTGAGCAGATGATTTCTTGCAGGCATCTCCTATTGCATTCCTTTAGCTTTGGAGGTTTCCAGGTCATTGGTTTCAGCACAGTTCACTTCCAGTACTGTCTTATTTCGGGAACAGTTTTTGGTTAATACTGAAGGAAATTACCACAGCAGTAGTAGAAACCAGGGCACTATCTGACTGGCTTGTTACTCATCTTCCAGATTAACTTCTAGCAGAGGAAAATGCTTGGCAGAACTCTTTGCTATATGGCAGGACTTCCAGAACTGGACCCTGAAATGAACCCAGAACTACCACTGCAAGTCTGTAATCCCTGTGAACAACAACCACAACTCCCTCTTTTGGAGTGAAAACCTTCTCATTTACTTATCTCTGCCTATCTAATTTAAACCTGACCCAATCACGGTAATATTATTGATTTATTGGTGTTATTCTTTAAACTCACTCTTCTTCTTCTTCCGTTGGTATGAAAAACAATGTTTTTCCACACAACAAAACTCTTTCATCTCTTACCTCTAGATCACCTGCTGACAATACCTTTGAACTGCTCCATACTGATGATGCCCTTTCCCAAAATGCATTGTCATGCCTCAAGTATCTGTGTAATAGAGAGATTAAACTATTGTTCTGAAGCTTTTAATTTTAACCCTTCTGCACTTGCTATACCATTGTTTAGCATAATCCTTAAGTGTCCTACCAGGCCTACTCCCACTAATGGAAATATTTCTGTGATTATGTATTCTTTATTCCTTAAGTGCATTGTATCCAATCACTATATTTACTAAGGGAAATATATTGTAAGACTTTGTAGTTTCATGATGTTTTCAGGTTTCCATTGCAGCTTTATTGTGTATAACAATCCCTCAGCTACAAATTCAGTAATATTATTGATTTATCGATGTCGATGAACTTATATATTTATATGCATATGCTTATATGCAGACTAGATATACTTGATTGTAGACCACTTTAGTTTATTGTAAGCATCTGTATCACTTGATAAATTATGGATCCTACCTATTTTTCTTTGCTGACACAAGTGTCATCAATTTATCTAACATCTGTTTAGGTTTAACCCTTAAACAGTGTCTCTTAGTTGTATAAAAAGCCTAGTAGCTTCTGCGATTACATCCCTGAATTGTTCTCATTTAGAATTTGCTGTTAGTTACTTCATCAGTTGGTTCCATTGCACAGGGCCATTTTAACATTTTAATTGCATGCCAGGGGCCTCTGTCTAGTGGGGGGGCCTCACTTATTGATCTTAAATGATTTTTTAAAAGACCTTCTGTCCCGTAAGTTACATTGCGGTCAAAAGCACCGCAAACACAGAACATAACATGGAAACCTATAATAGATATAAGCTGGTCTGTAACCAAGTCAAAAAAGGAGATTAAGCAGGCAAAGACAGATTATGAAAAACATTTGGCAAGGGATGCAAAGAAAAACAGCAAAACGTTCTTTTCCTATGGAAACTAGAAGGAAAGGGATGAATCAGATTGGTCCACTGGATATTGATGGTTCAACTGTTGATGATCCTGCTCAGGTGGCTAACAAACTAAATGAGTATTTTGCATCTACATTCACACATGAGGATTTATTCAGGGAAGGGAATGCCAGAGGTGAATTAAACTCTGGCAGTGAGCTAGATGATTTTGTAATAACTGAGAGGAAAGTGGAGGAGAAATTGTTGAAGATAAAAAAGTCACCTGGGGTGGATGGGATCTATCCAGTTATATTAAAGGAGGCAGCAAAGGAAGTAAGCAAACCCTTAGCCATAATTACGAGAGCTAAGTTGGACTCAGGGGAGGTACCCATGGACTGGAGATGTGCAAACGTGGTCCCAATTCACAAAGGAGGATCAAAGGGCAACACAAGTAATTATAGACCTGTGAGTTTAACTTCTGTTCCAGGAAAATTAATGGGGCCACTAGTTAATTAAACAAGCACTTCAGGATCATCTAGACAAGTCTTCAGTTATAGCTCGGACACAGCATGGTTTTGTTAAGGGGAAGTCTTGTCTGACCAAATTAATTGATTGGATACTATGACTTGGTGGTCACAAAGGAACTGGATGTAGGGAATAACTTTGATATCATATATTTGGATCTTAGAAAGGCTTTTGTTACTGTTGCACATGGAAGACTGCGGTACAAATTGGAGTAGTGTGGTATTGGAGGCAAATTGCTGCTATGGATAAAGGGATGGTTGAGTGGGAGAAGACAGAGTGGTAATCAATTGACACTGCTCTTCGTGGACTAATGTTATTCTCGGAGTCCCTCTGGGTTCAGTGTTGGGTCCATTGTTGTTTTCTGAATTTATAAATGATATTGATGATGGTATATCAGGCTTAATGTCCAATTTTGTGGAAGATACAAAGATTGGCAGAGTTATTGAGGACACTAATGACAGTACGCTGTTGCAGCAGGATCTAGAAAAGTTGAGCAGATGGGCTCAACTTTTGCCACCTCTCAAAAGTTGAGAGGTGGCAAATTAAGTTTAACATTCACAAATGTAAAGTACTTTTGTACTTTAAGTAAATATGGGAAGTAGTAACCCCAGAGTAATGTATCAACTGTGTGGTACTACACAGGCAGTGGTAGAGAATGAAAAGGACCTGGGGCTAATTGTGCAGGCAGATATGAAGTTTTCTGAGCAGTGCAGATGGTCTGCAAGAGTAGCTCATGGTGTCTTGTCAATGATATACAGGAATTTTTCTAGCAGGGATAAGGAGATAATTATCCCCTTATATAAGGCAATGGTCAGGCCACACCTTGAGTACTGTATACAGATTCAGAGGCCTCATTTTAAGAAGAATGTAGAGCTGTTGGAACGAGTACAGAGAAGGGCAACAATATTAGTGAATGGAACGAAGGGGTGCTCTTACGAAGAAAGGCTTAAGTTTTGCAAATTACAGTGTCTGGAGGCTAGGCACCAGCGAGGTGATCTGATAGAGGTGTATAAAGTCTTGAATGGTTTAAGCATGCCCAGTGCTGATGGGATTCTTCCTCTTGCTCAGAATAATCACCTGAGAGGGCAAAAATTCAAATTGAGAAAAGACAGTTGTAGGATGATTGTGTGGAAGTTTGCCTTTTAACCAAGCAAGTAGTTGATTGGTGGAACAGACTTCCATCTTTTGTTGTGGAAGTTGATGGCCTAAATAAATTTAAGGCTGAGCTGGATAGGTATTTGGAACGAACGGAAGGGTGAAATGGGAGTGGTGTTTTTTTTTTTTTTTTTTTTTCCTGATGCTAAATAAGCTTGCTTTCTTGCATCGTATGCCTCTACTAATGCTAATAATAATATATGAATAATGTTTTTGGCTTTCTTTAAATAGTTTAAAGTGCTGAACATATTAATACAGTCCATTCCGGTTATTTGGGACATATCGGGACTAGTGCATTTTGGCCCGATTAAGTGGCTGCGCCAATTATCCGAAGTTTCATGTAAATAGTTAAAAATACAATGTAACCCTCCTTTAAAGTTGGTTCACTGTACTGTGAAATCACGTTACGACGAACTCGTAGTAAACTACCTTTCACTATACGATGTGCAGTAAGGGCTGGTCATTGTGATCACGTTTGTGAATTGAATTTTAATTCTATTAAACAGCGATTCTAATTAGCGAAAATAGGAGGAATGTTATCCATAGGCTATAAAAGCAAAGATATATTAAGCGCAAATTTACCCTTTATTACCTTCCAATTAAAAAATTAAATGATACGTGAAAATCGGAAGAATATACGTGATAATCAGAATAATTAATATGTACTGTAATATGTACATACGAACTAGTTCACATTTCTGTTCAATGACATTTGTGGTTGGAGGTTAAAATTTAAAACAGTAAAAAGATAAGCAATCAATAACAAAGAACACGGCACACACAAATTGCAAGTAACACAATACGCGCAAGTGAGAACGGAGTAATGAGTTACAAAGCTTTAAAAATAGGAATGAAGAGATCTGAAAATTAATTTTTTTATATGATTGAAGATTTCACGGAAGTGTAAACACATTTCCCCATAATAACCCACAGAATTTCTACTGTCAGTATTATCGCAAATTCAGTAAGATCGAGTTTACTGCCCGTTTATAATAGATTTCACTAACAGAAAAGCCCAATAAACAGGTGACTGCTAATTGTTTTATGGTTGTGACCTCCAGAATTTCGACCGAACCACGTGGTGCCATTGGAGACAATCGTAGGGTAATCTCCAGTGCTGCGGTCTCCTGCCCCGATTAAATGGCATGCTGTCCCAATTACGTGGAGTAAGCCCTGGTTATTTTCTCGATTGGCTTCTGTTTTTTAAGATTTTCTCCAAATAAACGGCTGCCCTGATTAACCAGTGGCCCAAATAACCAGAATCCATTGTATTTAGAAAAATAATTAACAAATTTAATTCTCGCGTATGATTATAAATTATTATTATTATTTTTTTTTGTCATCGGTTTTTTCCCATTATATATGGGGTCAGCGTTTTTTATTATTATTATTGTTCTGGCATGCAATTTGCACAGCTGGATGCCCTTCCTGATGCCAACCCTCACCCTTTATCAGGGGTGGGATATGCGGTGGTCATTCTCTGACCTTCCGCATCCTCCGTATTTGGCGGTCATGGGCCGAACCATGGTCTAATCAAGAAGCGTGTACTATGCACTACTAACTCCTGCCCACCTGGCTACGGAGCCACCTTATGATTATAAATTAATAATATATATATAATTATAATTTTTAAATGTCTGCTATGCTTCGTGCAAAGCTTCTCGCATGCAAAGTGACATCACAGATGCCTTATAGGTCTGCTGCCAGTCGACAGATTTATTGTTCGGCAAATTTTATTATGTAGATTTGCTGCATCAGCATTATTGACAAATAATAAAAACCATACTGGCTTTTATTATTTGTCATAACCCATCGGTCTTCACCAATATAGTATTTTACTTGTATTTTGTGTGTCCTGTTGATCATTTATATCAGATAATATCTTAAAATGAAACGGATTTTCGAAAGTGCTGCAAAAAGTTTCTAGTAGCTCTTTTACTACATAGGGTTAGGAATGTGACTATGAGAGACCCAGAAAAAAATTAAAACAAAATTTAAGCTGAATAGGGGCCACATTTGGAAATTTGCCAGGGGGATCCGAGAGTTTTTAAAATGGCCCTGCCACTGCACAGAATTTAAAACTGTCTGAGACCATTCTACTTGGCTTTATGAAAGCAAATCTCCTTCCTTTGTTCTCGACAGTAGTTACATCTTTAATTAAATAAATACTAATGCGATTATTGCCACCAAATGGGTTTTTTGTCTTCTAGATACTCAATGCACGAAGTTTGTTTATTATTTGGTTTTTAGGAGCATTAGCAACTAAGGCCATATTGCTCCGAGATATGCAGTGGTCATTCCCTGACCTTTCCGCATCCTCCATATTTGGTGGTCATGGGCTTGAACCCCGGTCTAATCAAGAAGCGTGTGCAGTGTCTGCAATTCTGCCCAGACACGATAGGAGGGAGTATATGATGAGAGCCCTGTCGATCAATTCGGCCCTGGAAAGATTGTGCAGGGCTCAAGGGATAGAATTTTTTTCAGCTTGGTCTGTACTTGTTAACAGGAGAGACTGCTTCTACAGGGATGGGATACATTTAAATAGAAAGGGTGCCAGAATGTTTGCTGATGCTATCGAGGCAGTGTTAGGTGGGTCGGAAAACTTGTAGATTGGGGGGATACAAGGAATAATAGATTAACAGCAGTTTACTGGCAGAGGTGAAAGTGATTCTTGCACTGCTTCTATTGAAATGAGCAGCAGCCTGGAAAATAAGATGCAGGATATTTCGGAGACTGCTGGGAATCATTGGGGTACAAGTAAACACATGGGTTGTGTTAGGGTAGCTAAGAAAAAGAACAGGTGCAGGAATACTTGCGTGTACACCAATGTTAGGAGTTTAGTAAATAAATTTGATGAATTTGAGGTATTGCTCAAAACAGAGGCAGATATTGTTGGGATTTCAGAGACATGGTGTCACACAGATATAAGGAATGCAGAACTGGAATTTGGGGAGTACAATGTCTACAGAAAGGATAGACAGGATAGGAAGGGAGGAGGGGTTATGCTATTAGTTAAGAAATACATAAAATCCAAGGAAGTGAAGCCAGTCGACATCGTTGGACAGTGCAGTGTCGAGTCAGTTTGGTTTGACATTAGCATTGGGAGATCAAAATTGAGAGTAGGAGTGTACTATAGGCCTAATGACTCTGATGAGTATAATAAGAAACTGTACAGGGAAATAGAGTGGGCCAGTAAATCAGAGAATCTTATAATGGGGGATTTTAATTTCCCAGATATTGACTGGAATTTGGGGACTGGTAACTCACACACTAGCAAGGCTTTTGTGGATTTATTGGATGATTGTTTTCTACATCAGCATGTTTGGGAGGCAACTAGAGGGAGTAATACTCTTGATTTGATTATCAGTAGTGATTCTTCATGCATAATGAATCTGCAGATAAATGAACCACTAGGTGGCAGTGATCAAAATGTGCTGAAGTGGGATTTACTCAAAGAGGTAACTACCATTAGGGGTAAAGGGAAGGGTTTTTCCTTTCGTAAAGGTCACTAAGGTGATGCGCCTCCGTAGCCAGGTGGGAAGGAGCAGCAGTGCGTAGCACACGCTTCTTGATTAAACCGGGGTTCGAGCCCGTCACCACCAAATACGGAGAATGCGGAAAGGTCAGAGAATGACCACCGCATATCCCTGGAGCAATATGGCCTTAGTTGCTAATGCTCCTAAAAACCAAATAATAACAATAATAACACTAAGGTGATCTGAGACAGTATTTAAATTCTATACAGTGGGACCAACTGATGATGTTACCAACAGCAATCTCAAAATGCGAAGCATTCAAAGAACTTATCTTGGAAGCTACTAGGCTTTACATACCAACTAAGACATTTTGTTCAAGGTTTAGGCTTAAATAGATGTCAGATGAACTATGAGACATATGGCAGAGAAGAAAAATGCATGGGATACATACAAATTAACACGTGACACAGAAGCCTATGATAGATACAAGTTGATCTGTAACCAAGTTACAAAGGAGGTTAGGCAGGCGAAGGCAGATTACGAGAAATCTTTGGCAAGGGATGCAAAGAAAAACAACAAAGAGTTCTTTACTTATGTAAACTCTAGAAGGAAGTGGATGAATCAGATTGGTCCACTTGATATCGATGGGTAAACTGTTGATGATCCTGCTCGGGTATCTAACAAACTAATTGAATATTTTGCATCGACATTCACACATGAGGAGGTATTCAGCGAGGGGAATGCCAGAGGTGTATTCAACTCAGGCAGTAAGCTAGATAATCTTGTAATAACTGAGAGTAAAGTGGAGGAGAAATTGTTGAAGATAAACACAAGAAAGGCACCTGGGCTGGATGGGATCTGTCCAGTTATATTAAAGGAGGCAGCAAAGGAAGTAAGCAAACCCTTAGCCATAATTATGAGAGCTTCCTTGGACTCAGGGGGAGGTACCCATGGACTGGAGATGTGCAAATGTGACCCCAATTCAGAAAGGAGGATCAAAGGCTGGCACAAGTAATTACATGACACAAGTAATCATGAAAATATAATGTGAACCCAATAACACTTTTTTTTTTTTTTTTTTTTTTTAGTAATTTGTTCCAAGATCTTGGAAGTTAATTTTCCCTATATAACTAAGCTGTTTATCTCTCTAAAAGGTCATTTTTATAATGGAAGTTGCACCACACTTTCACTATTATCATATGTTCTATTATAAGAATCAATTTTAGCATTAGCATTAGTAAAGGCACATTAGCAAGAGGGCAAGCTTATATAGCATCAACCAAAAAAAAAAAAAAAAAAACCTCATTTCACCCATCCACTTGCTCCAAATGTTTGTCTAGTTCTGCCTATTTAAGCTATCAACTTCTCAACAACAGATGGAAATTTGTTCCAGCAATCAACCACCCTCTGGCTAAAGACAAACTTCCATACATCTAACCTACAACTGTCTTTCCTCAATTTGAATTTATGCCCTCTTAGGCGATTATTCTGAGAAAGACGAAGAATCCCATCAACATTAAGCATGCTCAAAACGTTCAAGGCTTTATACACCTCTATCAGATCACCTCGCAGGTGCCTAGTCTCTAGACACTGCAATTTACAAAACTTAAACCTTTCTTCATAAGAGTAACCCTTTGTTCTATTCACTAATCTTATTACCCTTCTTTGTACTTGTTCCAGTAGCTCCATATCCTTCTTAAAATGAGGCCTCCAGACCTGTATACAGTACTCAAGGTGTTGCTTGACCATTGCCTTATACAAGGATATAATCACTTCCTTATCCCTGCTAGAAAAATTCCTGTATATCATTGACAAGACGCCATGAATCACTCTTTCAGACCATCTGCACTGCTCAGAAAACTTCATATCTACCTACACAATTACCCTGAGGTCCTTTTCATTCTCTGCCACTGTCAGTGTACTACCACACAGTTGACACGTTTCTCTGGGGTTACTGCCTCTCATTTGCAGTACAGTCAGTCCTCGTATAGTACGATAGTTGTGTTCCTAGAAACCCTTGTGCAATACAAAATCGTGCAATATAAATAACAGGTCCTATGGGAAAAATAGTGTTAGGTGCCAACCACCCAAG
This sequence comes from Mastigoproctus giganteus, assembly GCF_048544385.1. Classification (NCBI taxonomy): domain Eukaryota; kingdom Metazoa; phylum Arthropoda; class Arachnida; order Uropygi; family Thelyphonidae; genus Mastigoproctus; species Mastigoproctus giganteus. Next base: position 37,110,108 of record NC_143581.1, read on the forward strand.
ATTGAACACACATTTGTAACCAAAACATTACCAAACTATTATGTAATAAAATATTGCTAATGCTTTTGCTTCTATAGTAAGGAAACTTGTTTTTTGTTTGCTTTTCTATCCAAACAGATGACAGCCGTTCCATCTCTTCCAATTCTTTGTCTTAATCAAATGGATTTTAATTACACTTTGAGTTGTTCCTGCTATGAAAGTTGTTTTTATTTTCTCTGCATTCTTTGTAATTCTCGTCGTTGCCTCATTTAGGTCTGTAGCACGTGGAATATCACATGGTCTTTCATTTCGCTCAAAGCGTTTCACAATTTCCTGTTTTTTCTCTATCGACAGAGGTGGACTGGCCATAAGCCTTACCGGGGAAACCCCGGTGGGCCGGAGGCCGGTGTGATTTTGGCCATAAACCATAGTATGAGGCCACCATAAATTTTTCCGGGTGAGAATTTTTGACTCAGTCCGCCTCCTTTTCTTTTTCTCCTGAATCTGCAGTGTCTTCCTTTTCCAGGATGCTTCATTTCACACCTTTTACGTATTTTACTCATTTTTAGGGAATTAAGCACAATTACAAAACAAGTAGGCATGCTTGATACACATAAACAAAGCTGCGCACGTGTAGCAACTGAATAAACAATACCGTAAAGGCAGAGGTACACTATTAACACCTCACATTTTACTAAAGCATGTTTCTGGGGGTTATTACCATAAAAGAATAAAAACAATTTCCAGTTGCGTTTCTGCTAATGGAATATGTTATAAACTGGTAGTAAACTCAATCTAATTGCATTTGCATTTATACTGATAGCTGGAATTGTGTTGGTTTTTACGTTATTATGGGAAAATGTGTTTCCCCTTCACTGATATAAAAAACATAAATACATTTTCAGAATCTTCTCTTCATTCCTATCGTATTGTGTTCGGTTGGGGTGATTCTGCGTTCGACTGCCATTTCTTGTAAACCCAAAGGCGAATCGTGCATAAGCGAATTCGGTTCGTGTTATATAAGATATCATTCCCCTATTTATAAATCATGTATGATTGAATTCGTGTAGTGTAAACACGTGTTATACGAGGACTGACTGTACTTTACATTTGTCAATGTTTGTCAATGTAAACTTCAGTTGCTTCCTCTCAGCCCATCTGTTCAGTTTTCTAGATCCTGTTGCAGAAGCATACTGTCATTAGTGTCATTAACAACTCTGTCGACCTTCATATTGTCTGCACACTTGGACATTTTAAGTCTGATATACCGTCATCAGTATCATTAATAAATACAGAAAACAACAATGGACCCAACACTGAACACTGTAGACTCCACTAATAACATTAGTCCACGAAGAGCAATGTCCATTGATTACCACTCTGTCTTCTCCCATTCAACCATCCCTTTGTCCATAGCAGCAGTTTGTCTGTAATGCCACATTGTGCCAATTTGTGCAGCAGTGTTCCATGTGCAACAGTATCCAAAGCCTTTCTAAGGTCCAAATATAGGATAGCAATATTATTCTTTACATTCAGTTCCTTTGTGATCACATCATAGGATCCAATGAAATTGGTCAGTCAAGACTTTCTCTTAACAAACCCATGCTATAACTGAAGTCTTGTTGATGATCCTGCAATTCTTATTTTACTGGTGCCTCGTTTAACTAGTGCTTTGATCCTCATTTGTGAATTGGGGGTCACATTTTCACATCTCCAGTCTGTAAGTACATTCCCTGTGTCCAAGAAAGCTCTCATAATTATGGCTAAGGGTTTGCTTACTTCCTTTGCTGCCTCCTTTAATATAACTGTGTAGATTCCATCCACCCCAGGTATCTTCCTTACGTTTATCTTCAACAATTTTTCCTCCACTCTCCTCTCAGTTATTGCAAGATCATCTAGCTCACTGCAAAAGTTTAATTCACCTCTGGCATTCCCCTCCTTGAATAACTCCACATGTATAAATGTAGATTGAAAATACTCATTTAGTTTGTCAGCTACCTGAGCAGGATCATCAACACTTGAACCACTGATATCAAGTGGACCAATCCGATTCATCCCCTTCCTTATAGAGTTTACATAAGTAAAGAACTCTTTGATGCTTTTCTTCGCATTCTTTGGCAAAGATTTCTGGTAATCTGCCTTTACCTGCCTAACTTCATTTATAACTTGGTTATCGACCAGCATATATCTATCATAGGCTTACGTATCACCTGTTAATTTATATGTATCCCATGCATTTTTCTTCTCTGCCTTCATGTCTCATTAGTTCACCTGACATCCACTTAGGCCTAAAACTTGAACACTATTTTTTAGTTGCTATGAAAAGCCTAGTAGCTTCGAAGATTAATTCTTTCAATTCTTCCCATTTTTAATTTGCTGTTGGTAACATCATCAGTTGGTTCTACTGTATAGAATTTAAATACCGTCTCAGATCACTTTAGTGACCTTTACGAAAGCAAAAACCCTTCCCTTTACCCCTAATGGTAGTTACCTCTTTGAGTAAATCCCACGTCAGCACACTGTGATCACTGCCACCTATCCACTTGAACCACTTGATATCAGTGGTTCAAGTGGTTCCTTTATCTGCAGATTCTGAATGCATGAAGAATCATTACTGATAATCAGATCAAGGGTATTGCTCCTGCTCTTAATACTCCCTCTAGTTGCCTCCCGAACATGCTGCTGTAGAAAACGATCATCCAATAAATCCAAAAAAGCCTTGCTAGTATGTGAGCGACCAACCCACAAATTCCAGTCAATATCTGGGAAATTTAAATCCCCCATTATAAGACACTCATTTATTGGCCCACTGTATTTCTCTGTACAGTTGTTTATTGTACTCATCAGAGTCATTAGGCCTATAACACACTCCTACTCTCAATTTCGCTTTCCTAGTGCTTATTTCACACCAAACTAACTCAACATTTCTTTGTCCACCCACGTCAACTGGCTGTACTTTCTTGGATTTTGTGTTTCTTAACTATTATCATAACCCCTCCTCCCTTCCTGTCCTGTCTATTCTTCTGTACACATTATACTCCCCAAATTCAATTTCTGCATTCCTTATATCTGTGTGACGCCATGTCTCTGATATCTCAACAATATCTGCTGTTGATATTTTGACTAACAACTCAAATTCATCAAATTTATTTACCCAACTCCTAGCATTATAATCCTTTTAACTTTGAAATATGAAAAACAAACAAGCACATCATACGTTTTGCAATATTTCATTATTTAATCATTGTTAGTTTTTTTATATTTATTTATGTGAGGCTTTGGGGCACAAAGTTTTTATTTGCTCCCTGGCACAGACATAAATAGTTAAGGAGTTATGATGCATACCAGTTAGATAATTGGCTAACTACCGGAAAAGCTTAAATGTTTTATCCAAGAGATCCTGTTATGTGGAAACCTTTTTAAAAGAGAAAAGAAAAAATATATATTTTGACAAGATTAAAAAAAAGTTCAACATTTTGACTGTTAAATCTCCTTAGTGGGAAACATTTGAATTGAATTTTACTGTATTTACTTGCATTCATTTAAATATATATATAAAAAAAAGTCTTAAAATATGTTTATCGTTTTTAGGATGAATGTCTGTCTGTTGGAATAATTGAGTCAGTTTCACTAAAAAATTTTATGTGTCATGGAAACCTTCAGTTTAAATTTGGACCAAACGTCAATTTTGTTCATGGACGAAATGGAAGTAAGTTTAATGAGAGTTATGATAGTTTAAAAGTTGAACTCAATTTGCAATATTTTAGTCTGTTTTCTGAAAATGAAAAGCAGAAGAGCCAGTAGGTTAATGAGAATTTTCCTTATTTTTGTCCACTTCCCTTTCAGCTACTTTTATGCTTAATCTAAGCCAAATTTGTTGTATGTGTTAGCAAGGTTGTCAGGTTAGATGATGAGGGTGTTTTTATTTCACTCTGCCAACCTGAATAAGATAGATTTCAGGATGGCAGATCATTTGCCATTTTCAGTGAAATGCAACTAACTACCAAAAGTTAAAACAAAATACTGTCAGATCAAAATGACAGCAGATCAGAGCACCAGCTGATTCAAAATGCTGATGGTTCAAATTTTATCAGTCTGTAGTGGATTATATCAGTTATCTGTACCAGATTAAAATGCCAAATCATAACACAAGAGTTCAAGTGTATGTGCACTTGAACTCTTGTGTTACATCTGTAAGTGAACCATACCTGTGTGATGGGGAAGTAAGCAATTAAACAGGGGCTCACATCTGGTGAGTATGGGCTTGGCACACCCAGGGTCCTGAGCTGGATATCATCATTCTTCTCTTTCTTGGTGATTCCCTTCTACTTTTGACTATCTCTCTCTCTCTCAGGGTAACTTGGGAATTTTTTTTTTCCCCTGGTGCAGCATAAGCCTTTGGCTTCCTTGCACTATATGGCTATTAATAATAATAAACAGATGAGGCAAAGTGGCAGAAAAGGGAGAATCAATGACTAACAAGCTAGTATAAAAATGACACTAGACTTTGTTTTGCGAATAAAAAAGAAGCAATGTAGAGGAATAGAATCTCTATATTGGGAAGCAATATCAATATTGTGATAGCAGAGGAATGCATCTTGATTTTTCTATTCCTCTGCCATTGCTCCTTTTTTCTTCTCAAACAAAGTTTAGTATCTTTTCTACACTACCTTGTTGTAATTCATTGATTCTTCCTTTGCTGGCACTTTGCCTCATCTGTTTAATTGCTTACTTCCCCATCACACAGTTGCGGTTCACTTTGATGATTTCACACCTTCTACCCCCTTCGCTCGGGGTTACTTCAAGTGATATAAATATATTGTACAAAGAACTATTGGCTTTCACCTTTGAGTCTCCGATGTTGCTTTGTAATCACCACAGCAATTTCACCAATTCTGGTCCAAGCACACAGTAAGTTGGCATTAACCTGACTTTATTCCATAATCTAAAGTTACTTCGTTTAAATTTCATACTGTATTTTGTCTTTTTGAATTCAAACTTTCATTCATTTTTTTTTTAACAATATTTAATTGGCATTATTTTAGCCTTTTCACTCTATTTTATATTTAATACTTATTTTTATTTGTGTTTGAGTTTTACTTCTTCTTCCTTTTGGTCTCTGTCGGGTTGGCCATGATGTATGTGTTTTGTACATATACATCTTTTGAAGACTAAATGCACAAGGCATAATATGTTATGGGTTGAAATTAACTATATAATATCAGTATAAATACACCATAGTTTACCCTTAAATTTAACTACATAAGTAGTGTAATGGCATCGTTTGATTATATCTCATATTGTTGCTACCTTCACAACGAGATACCAGGTATTGCACTACTTCAAATAAATAATGCTTCTCTAGTAGAGGAGACTACTGTTATTTATTCTCAGTGGGCACCACCACCCAGATGAGTTTCAGAATTTGTTGGCTCACTCATCGGTGGGCAGGCAGCTACCTTGATAATGCAGACATGCCATCATGGTTGCAAAGTTAAATCCCCAATATGAGATGCCAAATGGTGAAGATAATGATAATATTTTGAAAACTAAATGCATAAGGCATAATACGTTATGGGTTGAAATTAACTATATAATATCGGTGTAAATATGCCATCGTCCTTTCCAAAGGAATGCAGTGTCTATACTGCCGAACTTTTTTGCGATAAAGATAGCGCTAGATCACGTAACTGATATGTCCTGTAAGCAAACAATGATCTATTGACTCTTTAAGTGCAATAACAGCATTAAAAAATTCATCCAAGCCAATCCACCCTGTCTTGAAGCAAATCATATCTCAGATAATTGTGTTACGTGCTGCTAACCAATCATTCACTTTCTGTTGGTTACCAGGTTATGCAGGCATCAAAGGAAATGAACATGCAGATCAAGCCACTAAACATCCGACCACTGCATGTTCTCCTTGCTATCAAGTGCCGTATACGGACTACAAATCAGTTATAAAAAATGTGTGCGAAGAACAATGGTTGCAGATTTGGCAGGCTCAGGGCAGAAATAAGCACTGCAATTCAAACAGGAACCTCAGTTGTGGGCATCAAGCATGAGATCAAATAGGCAAGAGGAGGTGATCCTGGCTAGGACATGTATTGGGCACATGCATCTAACCTACATTTATTTGCTCATGGGGGAAGATCCACCTATTTGTACATATTGTCAGACTATACTTACGGTGAAACATATTCTACTAAATTTGATGTTCAAAACACAATTTCACTTCTCTTTCACATCTTGAATAACCTTTAACATTATTTCATCTGATTGGAGACAATGCAAATCTAGCTGAGTTTTATGCATTCTTGAAGCAGACACGATTATTTAACAAATTTTAATATTTCAACTGCAGTACTAAATAGAGTCAGACACAATATGGCCTTATTGTGTCTGCTTCTATTCTATGCCATTAAACAACACAGTATGTTGTTTAATGGCACAGCCCCCTGTGCCATTAAACAACATACCAACAACAACAATACACCATAGTTTACCCATAAATTTAACTACATAAGTAGATATAATCAAATGATGCCGCTACACTACTTATTTTTTAAATTTATGGGTAAACTATGGTGTATTTACACCGATATTATATAGTACGTATACATCATAACAGAAACAGAGACCCTGCTTATTGTGGCGGCTCCTACAAATTTGGCTGCAGACCCCTTGAAGAGTAGTTAAAGCCCTAGGACCCACTGCTTTTGGGTACCATCATTGTTATCATTATTATTTTTATGTTAATCTAATTTAATTTCAGGTTATCTGCTTTTACCCAGCTGGCTTTCTCAATTTTTTCCATAGTAATTACACTTGACAGGTCAGCACCCCTATCCAATACACTGAAAATGTACATTTGTCTATATTTCATTATGGTTGCAGGGTATTTCTGCTGTAGCTAGCAGTTCCCCAGATCCATAACTCAGTTTAATAATTTAATACTTTTTCTTGCTTGCTTAGTCATTCAGTAATGTGATCATATCCTATTATTTTTATCAGTAATATATATGTATTTGCGTATGTAATTTGTATGAATAATTTATATGCAATTACTCGCCTATCTTGCAACTGGCTGCATAGACAGACAATGAAACAGCCAGATAATGACTTTTAACTATAATACATAAAATGTATATACAGCCAGGCCTCGCATAACGCGAGTTCGATTAACGCGATTTTCAGTTAATGCTATTTGAAAAATTATACCACTTTACACGATGCAAATTTCCAGTTAATGCGATCTTTTTTTTTTTTTTTTTTTTTATGCGACAGTTGAAAAAGATTTGAATCATGCGTTAAGCTTACCGCGAGTCGTACGGTCAATAAACAAAAGTTTGCCTGCTTGCCCGCCTCGGTGTGTTCCATCAGCCATCGGAAGAAGACGTGTTACTTGTTTGTCTCCTGCTAATAAAGTCAATGCACACTTGCATAAAAATTCAAATTTTTAAATGAGCTGGATGAAAATATTACCGTGAAGGAGATAACGGTAAAAGAATTAGATGAAATCTTTCGTATTGCATAGAACCTCAAACAAAAGGTTTGAGGTTCTTTGCGATATTTATTTCGCCAGGGCCCAGAGAAGATTGTTGTCGGCTATCGGAAATTGATTGATGAAAAAAGAAAGTCAACACTCTTCAGATATTTCCGCAACAGTCATTTTTTCATTGTGTATTTTATGTCTGAGGTTCCCAAACTTTCTCGGTTCACGGCCCCCTTAGTGTCTCAGTAATTTTTTCAAGGCGCACCCTGACCAAAAGAAATACCTAACAGTTCCGTTTAGTAGTTAGGTCCAAACAACTTAATAAGAAATGTCGAAACTGTGAACTACCTTGAGCTAGTAGTTCGTGCGGTGTCCGACAGATGTCGAGTATCGCTGTGTTTCCCTCGAAAATTTTAAATATTCCGCGGCGCACAGTTTGGGAACCGCTGTTTTATGCAATAAACATTTAATTCCATAATTATTTTCATTGTCTTTTACATTGTATACAGTTAAAAAGTTATTTAAAAGGTATTTTTAAAATTTTTTTTGGACATTCCAGAAGGTCAAGGTCCAATTATAATTTTTCCAATTGATTATTATATTTGATTAACGCATTTCCGTTTTGCACGATGCGCTCGCGGGACGAATTAATCGCGTTAATCGAGGCCAGCCTGTATATGTTTTTTTTTTATGAAAACCCCAAACACGAAAGGTATCAAAACCTATAGTATTTGGTATCATGCATGGGTGAAGGAGAAGTATGGGGGGGGGGAGATGCTGGAAACTTTGCTCTAGAGACTAAACATGGGTTTCACCATTTCAAGCCTCCAATAAGCAAAGTAGTGGTATTGCACCGGTTGATGAGAGTCACTGATGTGTGCATGCATGCACACACACACACGCACACGTGCCAGACCACCCTACGTGGCTAACCGTTTTTGAGCCACGATGGGAAAATTTGTACAACACCCGTAAGACTGCCAATCGTCCTTTTGGTATTCGTGTCCAAGAGCTACTCAAAGAACTTAATATAAAGGTAGACAAGGTTGCCCAAACACCAAAGCAACCCCTTCCACCCTGGAATGCTCATGACCCGGCATGTGACTTGTCCCTTAGAAATTGGGGAAAGTCGGACACTCCATCGTCTGTCTACCTGCAGCTTTTTTCAGCACACCGAGCTGAACATTCTGACTTCGCGCCAGTCTACACAGACGGCTCGAAGGCGGAATCATATGTGGGATCTGCTGCTGTCTTTAGAGACAGCACTAAAAGATAGCATCGGAGCAGATTCCCTCTGAATGCAGCATATTTACTGCAGAGCTGCACGCTATAAAGTTAGCCTTGGATCACATTAGTGAATGCCAATACCAACGGTTCCTTTTATATTCCGACTCTCTCAGCGTGTTACAGGCTTTAATAACCGTGAGATATAATTCTCATCCAGTTCTGTCTAGCATTCAGCAGAAGATTTGCGTTCTCCATGAACGTGAATATGATATCCGCTTCTGCTGGATTCCCAGCCACATTGGGATTAGGGGAAATAATTTGGCTGACGCCGCAGCCAAATCAGCAATTCCCAATAATAACCACTGCCTCTTAGTCCCCTGTACAGACTACAGGCAAATAATACATCAAAAGATACATTCCCAATGGCAAGATTCGTGGAATAGACAGACTGCAAATAAATTATATCATATAAAACCTGTAATTGAACCGTGGCAGTCTAGTCTGCGCAGGAATCGTAAGGAGGAAGTTGTTCTTGCCCGGACCCGCATAGGACACAGTCATTTAACTCATTCGTTTTTGCTGAGGGCTGATGACCCTCCTATGTCTGAGTCCTGTGGCAAAATTTTAACAATCAGACACATTTTAGTTGACTGCACCAGTTTTAGAAATGCTCGTTTTACCGCTTTTAACCATCTGACTGAGCCGTATACACTCAGTCAGATTTTATCCGACAATGACCATGTGTCTGCTATTTTTAATTTCCTGAAATCAGTAAACCTTTTTAATCATATTTAAAAAATCTTATTATTTTAAGATTTTCTATTGTTACTTGTTTACTGATATCTGTCTGTTACAGTTTATACTTGTTTTTATAACCTGACGTAGTGACCTAATTCAGTAGGTCACTGAAAATTTTTTTTACTTTTTATGACAAGGTTTTGGCGCATTATAGCCATAGTTGCTGATGCGCCAATAAAACTCAACCAAACAAACAAATAAACAAACAAGCGCACACACGCACACACACACACACACACACACAAAGCTGTGATAAAAAAGTCGTGTTGAGATAAAGTTTGAAATTGTAGTGTTGTAATGAGTTGACTTATCACTACATGTTCAGTGACTTACATAGACATAGTAATGCATTGCAATGAATCATTCGTTTGTCTTATTTGTCTGAATTAGCACATATAATATTGAACCGAAGGTGTTTTATGAGTTTTGTTGCATTTTAAAATGAGTGATTTTATTGTGCGGCAAATTTTATGCAAAATGATTTCAAATATAATTTTGAATTTGAGAATTCAAAATTAGGGAAAGTACAACAGAAACCCATGAAATGTTAAAACAACTTTTAGAAGATGCGTTGGTCTGTTCAAAGACTTTAATATTTTTCAAAGCTTAAAATGGGCCACTTGTTTGTTGATGATGACTCACTCTGGCCGCCCTTCAATTTCAAAAACCAATGATTCAAATGCATGTGATAAGGATGAGAACTTGAAGGACACGGAGGATGCCCTCTAAGGATCTAAATTGAGGGGCCCCATCAAGCTCTCAGCTACCCACATCAATGCCACAGCCCTTCCCTATCTCTTCCATCATGCAGTATAATATTGAACCGAAGGTGTTTTATGAGTTTTGTTGCATTTTAAAATGAGTGATTTTATTGTGCGGCAAATTTTATGCAAAATGATTTCAAATATAATTTTGAATTTGAGAATTCAAAATTAGGGAAAGTACAACAGAAACCCATGAAATGTTAAAACAACTTTTAGAAGATGCGTTGGTCTGTTCAAAGACTTTAATATTTTTCAAAGCTTAAAATGGGCCACTTGTTTGTTGATGATGACTCACTCTGGCCGCCCTTCAATTTCAAAAACCAATGATTCAAATGCATGTGATAAGGATGAGAACTTGAAGGACACGGAGGATGCCCTCTAAGGATCTAAATTGAGGGGCCCCATCAAGCTCTCAGCTACCCACATCAATGCCACAGCCCTTCCCTATCTCTTCCATCATGCAGTATGATGGATGACTTTTGAGGTTATGATGAATGTCATGGCGAGATCCAATATTCCTTACATTTCGAGGGTACAGCTCTAAAACGGTGTTCGCAGGCCGGCCGCTAGTTAGTACACTGGACCGAACCTATTCGTAACTCTCTAGGAGGCTTCTGGATCAGCTAGTGTATAATCTTGCTTCCTCTACTCTGCCAGATAGTGACTGGAGGGAGTCCGAGTAGTGTGAATGCAGGGAGCATTGTCAAGGCCACGTTATGTCAAGGATCTGGGTATATTCTTACCACATGTATGCCATATCCAAAAATTTCATTACTTCATACAGCATGTCCCACCCACTTTTTCTTACTATTGAATACACCATGAATTGTCAAACTAATAGAGCAAGCTTATCTGCGAAAAGATCTAAACCTCCCAAGGACTTCCTAATTCATTTCACAAATATACGTGGTCTCAATTCTAATCTCAGCGATGTCCATTTCCACTTGCAGTCTGCCAAACCCCATGTACTTTTTCTGACAGAATCTCAGTTATCGGTTGATTCGACTACTGCTCATCTCAGATGCCCAAATTATTCGCTGTATGATTCCTTTCGCCTCAAAGGTGGTACTTGTGCATATGTCCGTTCTGATATTCCCTGTCAGAGACTTGGGAATTTGGAATCTCCTCTCTTTGATCTTCTCTGGCTTAAAATCTCTCTACCTCATTGTGTAAAATTCATCTGTTGTCTCTACCGTTCTCCCGACTCCACTAATCACTTGGAGCTCTTTGACTTCCTCTCTTTGCAACTTGACTTTCTCCAGTCCAACTTTCCTAACAGTGAGGTAATTTTCTTTGGTGATTTTAACGTTCACAACTCCAGCTGGCTTCCATTTTCTAGTCATACTGACCCAGCAGGTCGAGATGCTGAGGCTTTTGCAATTACTAATGACCTTGCACAGATTGTTCATTTACCTACAAGAATACCGGATAATCTTAATCATACAGCCAATACGCTTGACCTTTTTCTCACAAACAACCCTTCTAAGTACACGGTCGAAGTGAGAGGTCCTTTAGGCACTTCAGATCACAACTTGGTGATTGTCTCTTCTCCAATGGAACCTTTATCTCATGGCTATTCCCAACCTCGTGTTGTTTGGCATTACAAGAATGCAAAATGGGATGACCTGCGATACTTCTTTTCCTTGGTCGGATTACTCTTTCAAAACTTCTGATGTCAACGTTTGCTCAGATCGTGTCAGTGAAATTATTCTTGCAGGAATGGAATCCTTTATCCCACAGTCCACTTTAAAATCTCGTCCTTTATCTAAACCTTGGTTTTCCAATAAATGTGCTAAGGCTGTCCAAGAGAAGAATGTTCCATATCGTAATTGGCTTGTTTCTAATTCTCCAGTTTCATTTTCTGCCTACACCAAAGCTCGCAACAATTGTAAAGCGGTTATTAATCAAGCCAAACTAGAGTTTGAACAGGCTAAGAGTAGAAAACTTGCTTCTTACCCTAATGGTAGCCGAGCATTCTGGTCTCTTGCCAAAGCTATTGGCCGCAACTTTTGCCCATCTCTGCTCCCACCTCTGTTCAAAACAGATGAAGCCAAGGATAAAGCTGACTTCCTAGCATCCCATTTTTCTTTCAACTCTTGTATTAATGATCTTGGTAAAACGCCTCCCACCATTCCTAGCATGCTCCATTCAATGCCTCCTGTGGTCTTCCTTCAAAAGGATGTCAGAAGGATTTTGACAAATCTCGATGCTAAGAAAGCTCCAGGTCCTGATGGTATTTCTCGACTTGTTCTCAAAACCTGTGCTCCTGAACTTACTCCTATTCTTTGCCACCTTTTTCACTTTCTTATTTCAAAGGTGTTTTTCCTTCTTCCTGGAAATTTGCTCATGTCCAGCCAGTTCCTAAAAAGGGTGACAAATCCCTTCCATCCAATTATCGTCTCATTGCAATTACTTCTACTCTTTCTAAAGTAATGGAGAAATCAATCAATTAACCGCCAACTATTAAATTACCTAGAAACCTTCCGTCTGATCAACGATCGCCAGTATGGATTCCGTGAGTGTTGATCCACTGGTGATATTCTGGCTTATGTTACCCATTTATGGACTAATTCAATGGAAAGGTTCGGTGAAACACAAGTAATTGCTCTTGACATCTCAAAGGCTTTTGATCGTGTTTGGCATAAAGGTCTTCTAAACAAGCTTCCATCTTATGGTTTGGCAACTGTTTTTAGTAATTGGTTATCCAGTTTTCTCTCTGATCGCTCACTGAGGGTGATGGTAGATGGCTCTCTGTCTTCTAACTTCTCCACTAATGCTGGTGTCCCCCAAGGTTCAGTTCTTTCCCCCACTCTTTTCCTCTTGTATATCAATGACCTTCTTCCATAGACTGGAAATCCTATCCATAGTTTTGCCGATGATAGCACATTGCATTCCACTTTCCATTTTGAGAAACCTTGTCCTGCTCAATCAGCTTCAACTTCTCGAAAATCTGCTACCAATTCCTTAAATGCCGATCTTCAGGTAATTCTCAAGTGGGGCAAAGACAACTTAGTTGATTTCCACCCTTCTAAAACTCAGTCTTGTCTTATATCTCGCAAAAAAAGGATTCTTCTGCTCCTATGCTTATCTTTAGTGACACTCCGATTTCTAGGCAAAATGATATATCTCTTTTGGAGATTACCCTGACTTCTAATCTCTCTTGGCACAAGCACATTACAAATATTGCTTCCACTGCATCTAAAAAACTTGGTTTTCTCTTTCACTCTCGGTGTTACTTTTCTTCCAAACAGCTGCTCACTCTGTATAAACGAAAATCCGCCCTGCCATGGAATATTGTTCCCACATCTGGGGTAGTGCCACCAAAACCTCTCTCAGGCTTCTTGATTCCATTCAGAAGAGGGCAGTTGGGTTAATCAATGATTCAATCTCTAACAGAGTCTCTCCACTCGCTTTCTCATAGACGCACTGTTTCTGCTGCATGCCTGTTCTACAGATACTTCCATGGCCACTGTTCTTCTGAATTGGCTTCTATAATTCCCGCTCTCTCTTTCAAAACAGTCCGAACATGTGCTGCCACCAGCCAACACCATTTACTGTCCAACTTCAAATCCATTCATCTTCCTCATTTATTCATTCGATTGCCGTTTTCTGGAACAACCATCCTTCATACGTATTTCCTGAAAATTACAATTTACAGAAGTTCAAGTCCAATGTCAACAAATATCTTCTTTTGTCTTCTCAACCTCCAACCCAAGCACGGTACTAAGTGCTACAGGTTCTAATACTTCTCGTGTTTTGGGTTCACATAAAAAAAAAAAAAAAAAAAAAAAAAGAACTTCATCATCATGCAACACAGCGGAAACCCCTAAGGCAGAATGCGCTCATCCTGCAGGAACTAGCAGTTGTCGTTGACTCTATTGTCAGGGAAACGGTGAAACATAGTGTGTAAAAAGGATAGGTGGAACAGGAGGCAAAGTCTGCCAGGGGGCAAAGGTTGATGACATCGTAGAGCAGATAACTTTTAAGGGCACAAAAGGTGATATTGTTGTACATGTTGGCACTAATGATATTAAGAGTAGGAGACTGGCAGAATTACTTAACAAGTACAGGTCACTGTTGAAAAAAAGCCGTGAATTAGGGTTGAATTTGAAAGTGTCTGTCATTCTGCCCAGACACGATAGGAGGGAGTATATGATGAGAGCAGGATCATCAACAGTTGAACCATCAGTGTCAAGTGGACCAATCAGATTCATCCCCTTCCTTTTAGAGTTTATATAAGTAAAGAAATCCCTGCTATTTTTCTTAGCATCTTTAGCCAAGGATTTCTCGTAATCTGCCTTCGCCTGCCTAACCTCTTTTTTGACCTGATTACAGACTAGCTTATATCTGCCATAGGCTTCTGAGTCGCTTGATAATTTATATGCATCCAATGCATTTTTCTTCTCTGTTAAGAGTCTCATTAGTTCATTAGATAACCATTTAGGCCTAAACCTTGAACAGTATTTCTTAATAGGTATGAAACTTTTAGTAGCATCCACGATTAATTCCTTGAATGCTTCCCACTTAGAATTTACTGTTGGTGACATCGTCAGTTGATCCCACTGTACAGAATTTAAAAACTTTCTGAGACCACTGTGCTCACCTTTACGGAAGCAAAAACCCTTTCCTTTACCCCTGCTCAGATAGCCAACAAACCGAATGAGTATTTTGCATCTACACGTACACACTCGAGGAGTTATTAAGGTTTGAAAATGGCAGAAGGTTATCAAATTGTAGCAGGATACTTAATGATTTTGTAATAACTGAGAACGAAGTGGAGGAGAAATTGTGGAAGTTAAACATAAGAAAACCACCTGGGGTGGATGGGATCTATCCAGTTATATTAAAGGAGGCGGCAAAGTAAGCAAATGCTTAGGCATAATGATGAGAGCATCCTTGGACTCAGGGGAGGTTCCCACGGACTGGAGATATGCAAATGTATCCCCAATTCACAAAGGGGGATTGAAGGGTGACACGAATAATTACAGACCAGTTAGTTTAACTTCTGTTCAGTGTAAAATAATGGAGTCACTGGTTAAAGATGCATTGCATCTTGACAAGACTGCTGCAATAATTTAGACACAGCACGTGTTTGTTAAGGGAAAGTCTGGTCTGACAAATCTGATTGGTTATTATGATGTGGTTACAAAGGAACTAGATGCAAAAAATAATTTTGATATCGTATATTTGGATTTCAGGAAAGCTTTTGACACTGTTGCGCATGGAAGATTATTGTACAAATTGGAGAAGAATGGTATTAAGGGTAAGTTGCTACAATGGATAAAAGGATGGTTAAGTGGGAGAAGACAGAGAGTGGTAATCAATGGGTGCTGCTCTTCGTGGACTAATGTTATTAGTGGAGTCCCACAGGGTTCAGTGTTGGGTCCACTGTTGTTTTGTATATTTATCAATGATATTGATGAAGGTATATCAGGCTTAATGTCGAAGTTTGCAAATGATACAAAGCTTAGCAGGGTTGTTAATGACAGTAATGGCAGTGTGCTACTACAACAGGATCTGGATAATTTGGGCAGATGGGCTAAGACGTGGCAACTGAAGTTTAACCTTGACAAATGCAAAGTACTGCATATGGGTAGAAGTAACCCCAGAGAAACGTACCAACTGTGTGTTACTACACTTAAGATGGTAGAAAATGAAAAAGACCTGGGAGTAATTGTGCAGTCAGATATGAAGTTTTCTGAGCAATGCAGACAGGCTGCCAGGGCAGGTCATGGGGTTTTGTCAATGATATATAGGAATTTTGCTAGCAGGGGAAAGGAGGTGATTGTCCTCTCTGTCTGTATAAGGCAATGGTCAGGCCACACCTTGAGTACTGCTTACAGGTCTGGAGGCCTCATTTTAGGAAGGATGTAGATTTGCTTGAGCATGTACAGAGAAGGGCAACAAGATTGGTGAGGGGAATGAATTGATCCTCTTATCAAGAGAGGCTTAAGTTCTGCAAATTGCAGTGGCTGATCACCTGCACGGTGATCTGATTGAGGTGTATAAGGCCTTGAATGGGTTGAGCACCCTGAATTCTGATGGGATCCTTCAACTTGTTCAGATTACGAAAACCTAAGAGGCATAAATTCAAATTAAGAAAGGACAGATGTAGAATAGATGTGCAGAAATTTGCCTTTAGCCAGCGGGTGGTTAATTGCTGGAACAAACTTCCATCTGTCGTTGTGGAAGTTGATAGGTTGAATAAATTTAAGGAGGAACTGGATAGGCATTTGGAGGGAATGGTGTGATTTTTTTTTTTTTTTTTTTTTTTTTTTTGGATGATGCTGCATAAGCTCATGCACTTGCTTTCTAGCATCACCTGCCACTATTACTACTACACAGACTAATAGATTCACAGTAGCCACTGCAGAAAGTGATTCTTGCCCTGCTTCTATTGGAATGAGCAGCAGCCTGGAAAACAAGATGCAGGATATTTCAGAGACTACTGGGTGTAATTGTGGTACAAGTAAACACATGGGTTGTGTTAGGGCAGCAAATAATAGGAACAGGTACCCATATACTTGCATGTATACAAATGCTAGGAGTTTGGTAAATTAATTTGATGAATGAGGTGTTGGTCAAAACATCAAAGGCAGATATTGTTGAGATATCAGAGATGCGGCATCACACAGATATAAGGAATGCAGAACTGGAATTTGGGGAGTGCAATGCGTACAGGAAGGATAGACAGGATAGGAAGGGAGGATGGGTTATGCTATTATTTAGCTTGACTTAAGCACTGGGAGATCAAAATTGAGAGTGGGAGTGTGTTATAGTCCTAATGACTCTGATGGATATAATAAGAAACTGTACAGGGAAATAGAGTGGGCCAGTAAATCAGAGAGTTTTATAATCGGGGATTTTAATTTCTCAGATATTGACTGGAATCTGTGGGTTGGTCACTCACACACTAGCAAGGCTTTTGTGGATTTATTGGATGATTGTTTTCTACATCAGCATGTTCAGGAGGCAACTAGAGGGAGTAATACTCTTGGTCTGATTATTAGTAGTGATTCTTCATGCATTAAGAATCTGCAGACAAAGGAACCACTAGGTTTCAGTGATCACTGTGTGCTGAAGTGAGATTTACTCAAAGATGTAGTTACCATTAGGGGTAACGGGAAGGGTTTTTGCTTTCATAAAGGCAACTATGGTGGTCTGAGATGGTATTTAAATTCTATACGGTGTGACCAACTGATGTTACCAACAGCAAATTCAAAATGGAAGGCATTCAAAGAATTAATCTTGGAAGCTACTAGACTTTACATACCAACTAAGAAATATTGTTCAAGGTTTAGGCCTAAGTGGATGTCAGATGAACTAATGAGACATATGAGCAGGATCCATTTAGGCCTAGGCCAGGCAATACTAGGTGGTAGATGACTTTCGTCAACCGGTGAAATACCACCACTTTGCTTATTGGAGGCTTGAAGTGGTGAAACCCATGTTTAGTCTCTAGAGCAAAGTTTCCGGCATCCCCCTCTTCCCATACTTCTCCTTCAACCCATGCACGGTACTAAGTACTATAGGTTTTGATACCTTTCGTGTTTGGGGTTCTCATTTAAAAAAAAAAAAAAAAAAAAAATGGATGTCAGATGAACTAATGAGACCTGTGGCAGAGAAGAAAAATGCATGGGATATGTATAAATTAATGGGTGACATGGAAGCCTAAGATAGGTATAAGCTGGTCTGTAACCAAGTCACAAAGAAGATTAGGCAGGCAAAGGCAGATTATGAGAAATCTTTTGCAAAGGATGCAAAGAAAAACAGCAAAGAGTTCTTTATAATAAACTCCATTTAAAATAACTAAATGCACAAGGCATAATACATTAAGAGTTTAATATCTATATAATATCGGTGTGTAGATACGCCATAGACAACTCTTAAGAAACTACAAAGTAGTTGTTGTAGGCATCATTTGCTCTTCTTAAATTGTGCTCTACCTTCACGACGAGTTGCCATGATATTGCACTACCTCGAATAAGTAACGCTTCACTAATAGAGAAGACTATTGTTACTTGTTCTCAGTGAGTACCACCACCCAGACATGTTTCAAGGCTATTGGCCTATCATCAGTGAGTGGGCAGGTACCCTGGTATTGCAGACATGACGACCCAGTTGTTGAAGATAATCACCCAATATGAGAGATGCTAAAAGGTGTTAAACCTTTTGGCATCTCTGAGATGTGATTATCATCATCATCAGTGAGTAGGCAGGCACCCTGGCCGATCATCAGTGAGTGGGCAGGTACCCTGGTATTGCAGACATGACGACCCAGTTGTGAAGATAATCACACAATATGAGAGATGCCAAAAGGTGTAACACCTTTTTGCATCTCTGAGGTGTGATTGTGTGATTATCTTCAATAGTCTTCTCTATTAGTGAAACGTTACTTATTCGAGGTAGTGCAATATCATGGCAACTCGTCGTGAAGGCAGAGCACAATATGAGAAAGAGCAAATGATGCCTACAACAACTACTTTGTAGTTTCTTAAGAGTTGTCTATGGTGCATCTACACACCGATATAATATAATAAACACTAGAAGGAAAGGGATGAATCAGATTGGTCCACTGGATATTGATTGTTCAACTGTTAATGATCCTGCTCAGGTGGCTAACAAACTAAATGAGTATTTTGCATCTACATTCAGAAATGAGGAGTTATTGAGGAAGGGGAATGCCAAAGGTGAATTAAACTCATGCAGTGAGCTAGATGATTTGTAATAACCAAGAGGAAAGTGGAGGAGAAATTATAAACATAAAAAAAAAAGGCACCCAGGGTGGATGAAATCTATCTAGTATTATTAAAGGAGGCAGCAAAGGAAGTAAGCAAACCCTTAGCCATAATTATGAGAGCTTCCTTGGACTCAGAGGAGGTACCCATGGACTGGAGATGTGCAAATGTTTCCCCAATTCACAAATGAGAGTCAAAGGGCAAAGCAAGTAATTATAGATCTGTTAGTTTAATTTCTGTTCCAGGAAAATTAATGGAGGGACTGGTTAAAGAAGCACTGCAGGATCATCTAGACAAGACTTCAGTTATAACTCGGACACAGCATGGTTTTGTTAAGGGGAAGTCTTGTCTGACCAATTTGATTGGATATTATGATGTGGTCACAAAGGAACTGGATGCAGGGAATAACTTTGATATCATATATTTGGATCTTAGAAAAGCTTTTGATAGTGTTTCACATGGAAGACTGCTGCACAAATTGGAGCAGTGTGGCATTGGAGGCAAATTACTGCTAATGGATAAAGGGATGGTTGAGTGGGAGAAGACAGAGTTGGTAATCAATGGACACTGCTGTTTGCAGACTAATGTTATTATTGGAGTCCCTCAGGTTCATTGCTGTTTTCTGTATTTATAAATGATATTGATGATGGTATATCAGGATTAATGTCCAAATTTGTAGACAATACGAAGGTTGGCAGTGTTGTTAAGTCTGCTAATGACAGTATGCTGCTGCAACGGGATCTAGAAAAGTTGAGCAGATGGGCTGAGAGGTGGCAAATGAAGTTTGACCTTGACAAATGTGAAGTACTACTTATGGGAAGCAGTAACCCCAGAGTTATGTATCAAATTTGTGGTACTACACTGACATAGTGTGCATAGTGTTAGGGTCGGGCGCCACCTGTGGTTTCCCACATCTGCGCCATATGTACACTGTGAAGAAATACAGAACACTGTAAATGCCAGAAAAAGTGTAGTGTGTTGAATGTGTAGTTTTGTGTTGGGTTCTGTTGTGTGTCCTGGCATTTAGCCGCAGGGCTCCTGGTGGAACCCCACGTTGCCCGCACACACCACTAGGAGGTAGCCAGGCTGCCCATTATTCTCTGGCAGGTCTCCGTCAGGGTCGCCTGAGCTTTCTGAACGGAGACCAATTAAAAAATAATAATAATAAAAAAAAAATAAAAATTTAAAAAATTAAATTAAATAAAAAAAAAAATAAATAAAATAAAAAAAATAATAAATAAAAATATTAATAAAATTAAATTAAATTAAAAAAAAATAATAATAATAATAAAAAAAAACAAAAAACCGATGATAATAATAATATTAAAAATAATAATAAAAAATAAATAAAAAAATAATAATAAAAAAAAAATAATAAATAAATAAATAAATAAAATAATAAAAAATAATAATAATAAATAAAATAAATAAAATAAAATAAGAAATAAAAAAATAAAGAAAAAATAAAATAAAATTAAAATAAAATAAGAAATAAAAAAATAAATAAAAAATAAAATAAAATTAAAATAAAATAAAAATAAATAAATAAAAATTAAAAAAAAAATAATAAAAAAATAAATAAATAAAATAAATAAAAAAAAATAAATAAATAAAATAAATAAAAAAAAAGTAAATAAATAATAAAAATAAATAAAAAATAAGGTAGAGTGCGGCAATACAGAGTGTATGGAAGAAGATGGGGGATGAAAGCAAGAGTAAGGGGATGTAGGTAAGGGCATCCCGTAAATTGACGGTGGAGCATATGCCCCACCAGGAGAAAAGGGGGAGGGGATAACTCCAGAAGGGTAGAAAAACCACTCAGCGAGAGTGCTGAGTGTGGCTTATATTTTGTGGTGGAGTGGTCAAGACCACTGGAGCCTACCAAACCATATGGAAAGTTAGCAGCTAATCCTACTTTGGATGTTCCAGGGTTAGCAAGTCGATGCTGGTAAAACAGTCAAGTACAGATTTTTTATTTCAAGTTTGAGTAAGTCCTTTACAGGTTTCTATCCCTGGCTTGAGTTGGTTGTAGAGTCCTGCGCCTAGAAAAGAGGTTCTGTGCGTACTCAGTTAATGATTTATAATATTGTTCTTCAGAAATTAGCAGGTACTCCTGTCCTTGAGGTATGTGTTTTAGCCTGGTGTACAGTGTTCCTCGAAGATCGTTATAAATTGGGCAGTTATAAAGAAGATGGTCCCAATCTTCAATTTCTCCACATGTACAGTAGGGGTTATTGATGATTCCCAAGGTAGTTAACTTATGATTTATAGAACCGTGTCCAGTTATAATATATGTACAATAGAGTCCAGGAGAGAACCAAGGCGGCGACTTTGGATAAACTAGTTTGACATCCGGGATGAATTTCTTAGTTATCAGTCCCTTGTCTGTCTCCTCCCATCTTGTCTGCCAGATTTGTAGTAGCATGGCAGCTAGTTTTTTCTTTTCTTGCTTGCAGTCAGTGCGGGTGTCGATGGTATGTCCAAAGATGGTAGCTGGGATTCCCCGCGACAGGCAGTAGTGCAATCCTCGACGGATAACCTCCAAGTCAAGTGGGAGGACACCTGCAAGAACCTGTAGAGCCGGAGTACTTACTGTGCAACAGGCCCTGGTAATGGCAAGCAGTATACTTCGCTGAATTGTGTCCAGTTTGCATTTATTGCGAACAATTATTGCTCTGTGGTACCAAATCCCTGATCCGTATGTAATAACAGGGAGGAATATAGCGTTATACAGGAGTTTGAGTGTTCTCCGGTTCAGACCCCAGTCACACCTGCTTATTCGGACGATTAAGGCTGCATAATTTCTGATTTTTACTTGAAGGTATGAGAGGTGCGGGAAGAAGGAGAGCTTTGAATCCAGGATGATACCCAGGTGTTTTAGGGAAGTTACCAGCTTGATGGTTTTTCCTTGTACCTTGATCTGAGGTGGCCTTGATATTTGTAGGGTGCCTTTGAGAAGTATGGATTGTGTCTTCTGTGGAGAAATCCGGAGCTTGTGTAGAGTTGCCCAGTCCTGTAAGATCTGTAGTGCCTGATTTCCAGCGGCCTCGAGAGCTGCTCTGGTGTCCGCTGCGATGGAGATGGTAATATCATCTGCGAATGCTTGGATAGTAACAGGGCCCAGATCCAGTCCAAGTAACTCATCAAGGACGATGTTCCAGAGGAACGGGCCGAGGACCGAACCCTGTGGGCAGCCTCTGTAGATAGATTTGGTGAGCTTCTGGTATGGCGAGGAGATGGTGATCTTCCTGTTGTTAAGGTAACTTTCTATACACCTATATAAGTTGGCTGGTATGCGCGCCAATCTTAGCCTGCGAAGAATGCTTGGCCACCAGAGCATGTCAAAGGCCCCGGCAAAGTCAATGGTTATGAGGAGAAAGTACTTGTAATTAGTGTTGGCTGCAGCTTGGGTTATTTGGTAGAGAGCATCCTCTGTGCAGCGCCCTGGGCGAAATCCATACTGTGAATTGGACTGTAGGCCAGCTTCTGTGTAGTGTGTTAGGAGTCTGGTATGGAGAAGGCGTTCAAGTAGTTTGCTCAATGTGGACAAGAGGGCAATGGGTCGGTATGAGTTAGGCTGTTCTGGAGGCTTCGATGGATTTTTCAGTATTAACTTTAATTCAGCTATTTTCCAGCTTTCTGGGAAGGATCCCTGCGTCAGGCATTTATTGAACAGGTCAAGCAGAAATTGGGGATTTACCTGGGCAACCTTTTTTAGTATTTCTGGTTCAATGCGATCTAGTCCTGGGGATTTTTTATCCTTCATTTTGCCAAGGGCTTGCTGCAGTTCTTCAGTGTTAAATTCTTCCTCCACAGAGTCAATGTGGTAATTGCCATTATCTAGACAAATTTGCTGCTGTTGTGTTGTGAGATGATCGGCGTCGCTGATAAAGAGAGTATCCAAGATATTCATCATGGATTGCTCCCATGACGTTGTCATGATTCCTTGTGGTGTTATTGTGGAATGGACTACTTCTCCTCTTGGCAATTTGTTGGTAGTAACTCGGTACACCACTCCCCAAGGGTCCGAGTTACCAGTGGTGGTAACCAGCCGCTCCCATGTAGTTCTTTTTCGCTGCCTGATCATGGAAGTGTATTGGTTCCTGGTCCTCTTGTAGTCTTCACGAAGGGCTTCCACATCAGTAGCTGGCCAAGAAGTGTGAGCTCTCTGAAAAGCTTTCCTCTTGTTATGAACAGTCCAGCGTAGACGTTCGAGTTCCTGAGACCACCATGGTACAGCACTTGGAAGAGGTTTTTCCTTGGGCATAGATTGATTGCAGGAGAGGGTGATGATGTTAGTTACAAGCTTTTGATGCTGCTCGGGATTCAAGGAGAGGATATCAGAAGGATGATCCATGATTGTTGACTGGAGAGAAGTGGTGAACAGCTCCCAATTGGCTTTGCTAATGGCATAGCGGTTGATATCGTAGTGCGGAGTAGGAGTTGATTCTATATTTCTTGTGAGGCTGTATGTAATTGCTCTATGGTCGGAGGTGGTCCAGGCTTCATTTACCTGCCACCCTACTTGAGATTGATCTTGTAGCAATTGTTATGTCTATTGTAGACTCCCACATAGTACTGGAGAATGTTGGGAGGTTATTGGGCCTGTTTATTATATTAAATGGTGAGGTGGCTAGAAAGTCTTCCAAAAGCCGCCCATTATGGCAACCAGGTCGGTCAGCTGTGAGGCTGTGCCAAGCAGGAGAACGGCAGTTAACATCTGCCCCCAGGATGATTTTAGCGTTAGGTAGAGTAGTGGTAACAGTTCTTAGGTAGTCAATAGCTGGGCCGATGTTTTGACTGGGTCTACAATAGAGTGATATTAAATAAAAGGCACCTAAGGGGCCAATTACATGGGCACACACCGCCCAACCTGTGCAGAGAGAAGAGATTTTGGTGACCATTATGTTCGGGTTCCGGACAACTATGGAAGCCCAGGGAGTATCTTCATCTGCTTGAATTATTTTATATGTGAGAGGATAGCCTCTAACTTTTTTGGAGTGGGTGTATGGTTCTTGCAGTAGTAATATATCAATGTTTTCTTCATCTGCCTTTTTTCTTATTTCCGCTGCTACTGCACGTGCTCGCTGAGCATTAAGTTGTATAAATTTAATAACACTGTTATTGAATGGCTTAGGCCTCACTACCATAGTCGGTCTTCAGTTGTTGGTTTCGCTTTGCCTTAATGTAAATAGGACATTTGTTGTCCCTGATTGAATGGGATGCATCCAGTTTTACTGCTTTGCAGTTTGCACACGTCGGAGCAGATGATTTGTTTGGGCAACTGCTATAATGATGCCCTTTTTGGGAACAATGCCCACAGGTAGGATCCGTCTGTGGGTGGTGTGCCCAAAACGACAGCATCTGAAGCATTTAGGAACAGCCACATGTTCCTTGAAGCGGTGGCTGCTCCAACCAATAAAGATCCTGTCTTGAAATTTTAGCTGGTTCCACGCTTGTGGAGAGAGATCCACTACCCAATTGCAAAGGTTGGGAGACTTTGACTTGGTGCAGTATTTTGGTTTTATGTGCTCCTTGTCTCTTTTTTCTTGGGTCGAGTCTCGAATGTTCCTGTGTAAAATTTCGTCAGCGATGCTGTCTGGAGTAATTTCCCTGTCTAAGTCAAAAATAAGAATTGATGGACCCTTCTTCTTGGGGTATTCTGCTGTTAGACTGAGTGAACTAATTCTAGAATTAGAAATTATTGCCTGGGCCTCTTGTTTTGTTGCAGTCTCAATTATGACACCAGTGTTTCTAGTTTTCCTGATGGATTTTATTTTAGTTGTTTTTAAGTCGTGAGCAAGCTGCTGAACCACAAGAGTTTTAACTGATTCGCTCGAGTCTAGCGATGAGTTGTTTGTAGCTTTCAATAGGACAAGGTGAGGTTCTTTGAGAAGCGTTTTCCTTTGATGATGATGATCCGTCAGTTTGTTGGTGGTAGTTGTATCCGGTGGAATTGTCCTCAGCGCATGGGCGTATGTAAGGGGTGCTGTAGTATTTTCATTCACCCTTTTATCTAGGAAGGCGTCAAGTTTCGCTTTGGTTCTCTCGTGTTCCACGTTCAAATTTGATAGCACATGCTCCATTTTCGACCACACACGGATAATTTCTCCTCTAACTGCAGCAGTGATTCGATTATCCTTTTGGAGCATGATATCCTCCAGGTCCAGGCGCAATGACAGTACCTGGTCCGTGATGGTTCCGTTTGGTAGTTGGGTAGTAGTTTGGTAGTCATTGTTGGTTGTAATTGTCTCTTCATTTTGGCCCATTCCTGAGTTTCGAGTTTGCGTGAGGGCTACAGAGTTCTCAACCTCAACGAAATGTTCCTCAAAATCAGACATAGTTGGTGTGTGAATATAACTTGGTAATTATGGCTTCCGATTTGCGAGAGTTCGGATTTGCGGGGTTATTCCTACACAGGTGGTAAGTGTAGTTCGCAAGTGGTAGTTCAATTATCTCTGCCAATGTTTAGAAGCCAAGATATGCGGCATAATGAGAGTCAGCACATAGTAAAAAATTTTAAAGGACAGTGTTTTTCTGCAATATGATAGACTGGAATATTTTAACACGTTCAAAAGTTACACATGGGTTGGGGGCAATAAGTCAGATGCAAGAAAACTTCAGTTAAAGCAGTTTGCCGGTCTGCGGTAATTAGCAGTCTTTGCTCCCGTTCATTTGCAGCGGTAAGTGTCGCAGCGGTAACTCACTCCCCTCAGTAGTGAGACATGGGAAGCTATCCAGCTGTGCTTTGACCTCTTTTAGGTGGGGTTGTGATCAAAATACTGTACGTTTGTTAGTGTGACCTTGTACTGCGAAGCATTCCGTGGCCTGGTTTAAACAATGAAAAGCTGGCTGGGAATTCAATATTCAAAATTGCTAATAAAAATTTACCTGGTCATTCCATGGTGATGCTTTCATCAGATTTAGTGGTAGAGAATGAAAAGGAACTGGGGGTATCTTTTTCAGGCAGATACGAAGTGTTCTGAGCAGTGCAGATGGTCTGCAAGAGTAGCTCATAGTGTCTTGTCAATGATATACAGGAATCTTTCTAGCAGCGATATGGAGGTGATTATCCCCTTGTATAAGGCAATGGTCAGGCCACACCTTGAGTACTGTATACAGGTCTGGAGGCCTCATTTTAAGAAGAATGTAGAGCTGTTGGAACGAATACAGAGAAGGGCAACAAGATTAGTGAATCTTGTTGCCCTTCTCTGTACTCGTTCCAATAGCTCTACATCCTTAATTAGGGTTGCTCTTACGAAGAAAGGTTTAAGTTTTGCAGATTACAGTGTCTGATTGAGGTGTATAAAGCCTTGAGGGCTTGAGCATGCTCAATGCTGATGGAATTTTTCCTCTTGCTCAGAATAATCACCTGAGAGGGCATAAATTCAAATTGAGCAAAGACAGTTGTAGGATAGATGTGTGGAAGTTTGCCTTTAGTCAACATGGTAGTTGATTGGTGGAATAGACTTTCATCTTGTGTTGTGGAAGTTGATAGCTTAAATAAATTTAAGGCAGCTGGACAGATATTTGGAATGAGCAAAGGGGTGAAATGGAGCGGGTTTTTTTTTTTTGTCTGATGCTGCATTGGCTTGCTTTCTTGCATCATATGCCTTTACTAATGCTAAAAAGCTAATGTTTAACTGTCTGCAAAGTTGCTAAATTTGGAATGTGTCACATAGCGAAGTTCGTGTTTCTCATCGTTACTGATCATCACAAAGATCGGTGAGGTCTTGAACGTTTATATCTTTGTCAACATGCTGCTACCAACCTGTACTTCTATCATTACTGTTGACAGATTTTGGGGGTTTGTGGCTATGACTCAAACAAAGGCCCTGTCATCTGTGGCAGACTCAGTCTTTCTCAAGGTCCAAAAAAAAACAGGACAGTCTGGATCAAATGCTTATTATAGTTTTTTACCAAGAGGATGTTATTAATTATGAATTTGACATGATGGTTAAACAATAAGCCAAGAATGCTGCAAAACAGTTATACAGGAATTGTGCAATGCTGTTTAGAGAAAAGTGCCTGAAGATAAGTGCACTTCAGGAAATTGACACTCATATCATAAAAACTCTGCACACTTTCCATTTTCCAGTGAAAAATTGATTGCAAAGCAATCAATTTGCCACATCTGCCACAGTTGCATCTTTTATATATATTTATGTATAAACGACATCATGCTTTGTATGTTGGCCACTACTTAGTAAGGAAAAGTTGGATAAACTCCAAATTTTCAGCATACATTTTGTTTGTCCGTGGAAAGACTTTGGGTACAGTTTCAATTTCATAACCCTTCCTCCAAGTTTCCATCTGCAGAAATCTATATATAAATGCTAGCATTTCTTTGATGTGGATTACTTGAAATAAAAGTGAGATTGATACTTGATTTTAAGCATATGCTTTGCTGGGACCTGGAAGGATTTAAGCTTAATTCCTCATTGATGGTTTATTGATTATCATGAGCTTTATTGCCCATTTTTGTTTGGGAATCTTGGATCCTGCTAATTGAAACAGTTAGGTGTTCATGCATTAAGGTGTGCAAAGCAGTGTAAAACTGAAGACATGTGGCTGTAGTTGCTGTTTGTTGGGAGAAAGTTCTCGCTAACTAAAATCATTAATTTTTCTGGATGTAATTAGGTGTGGAAGAGATTTTCCAATGTTTGGAACTCATTTGTGATCTGTTGGACGTCTGATACAGAATGAAAGCTGGTGGGCAGCCCTGTTTGGACCTACGATGTGTGGGCAGTACTGAACTCCAGGGTTTTGTAAATGTCCATCCCTCTGTATTCTTTGACTAAATTTTTGGTTAAGTCTGGTTTTTATATGTAAAATTGTAGGCTGCTCCAGAATGGCTAAACTAATTTCAACAGGTATAGAATTTTCTATCTTGCTTTGTAATTACCAGCATTTGTGTCTTTGACTATGTCAATAAAAGTCAAAAATCTGTTGGTCTTTTTGGTAGTTGTTGTAAGTGCATTGGCCATCTTTATTTACTCTCAGGAATCTTAGCATTAGTAGAGGCATATAATGCAAGAAAGCAAGCTTATATAGCATCAGCCAAAAAAAAAAAAAAACCGTTCCATTTCACTTATCCATTTACTCCAAATGTTTGCTGAGTTCTGCCTTGAATTTATTTAAGCTGTCTCAACTTCTACAACTACAGATGGAAGTTTTTTCCAATGTTAAACCGCCCGCTGGCTGAAGGAAAATTTCTGTACATCTGTTCTACAACTGTCTTCCCTCAAATTGCATTTATATCCTCCCAGATGACTAATCTGGGCAAGAGGAAGAATCCCATCAGCATTGAGCATGCTCAAACCATTCAAGGCCTGGCTCACATCTGGTGAGTATGGGCTTAGCACGCCCAGGATCCTGAGCTGGATATCATCATTTTCTCTTTCTTGGTGATTCCTTTTTACTTCTCTCTCTCACTCTCAGGGTAACTCAGGAATTTTTTTTTTTTTTTTTTTTGGCTGGTGCAGCATAAGCCCCAGGCTTCCTTTCACCATATGGCTAATAATAATAATCGAATCACCTCGCAGATACCTAGTCTCCAGACACTGCAATTTGCAGAATTTAAGTCTTTCTTTATAAGAGCAACCCTTTGTTCCATTCACCAATCTTGTTGCCCTTCTCTGTACTCGTTCCAGCAGCTCTACATCTTTTCTAAAATGAGGTCTCCAAATGAGTATGCAGTACTCAAGGTGTGGTCTGACCATTGCCTCATACAAGGGAATAATCAGTTCCTTATCCCTGCTAGAAAAATTCCTATATATCATTGACAAGATGCCATTAGCTATTCTTGCAGACTGTCTACACTGCTCAGAAAACTTCATATCTGATTACACAGTTATCCCTAGGTCTTTTTCATTCTCTACCGCCCTGATTGTAGTAGAACATAGTTGATACATTACTCTGGAGTTATTGTTACCCATATGCAGTACTTTACATTTGTCCATGTTAAACTTCAATCCGCCTCTCAACCCATCTGCTCAACTTTTCTACACCTGTTGCAGTAGCATACTGTCAATAGTGTTATTAACAACCCTACCAACCTTCGTATTGTCTGCAAACTTGGATATTAAGCTTGATATACCTTCATCAATATCATTAATAAATACAGAAAACAACAGTGGTCCCAACGCTGAATCCTGGGGGACTTCACTAATAACAACAATAGTCCACGAAAAACAATGTCTATTGATTACCACTCTTTGTCTTCTCTCATGCAACCATCCCTTTATCCATAGCAGCAACTTGCCCTTAATGCCATACCACTCCAATTTGTACAGCAGTTTTCTATGTGCAACAGTATCAAAAGCTTTCCTGAAATCCAAGTATATGATATAAAATTATTTTTTGCATCCAGTTCCTTTATGACCTCATTGTAGTATTGAATCAAATTGTTCAGGAAATTCTTCTCCTTAACAAATCCACGCTGTCTGATCTATAACTGAAGTCATGTCTAGATGATCCGATTATCCTTTTTTAACCAGTGTCTCCATTAATTTCCCCAGTTACGGAACTAATCGGTCTGTAATTACTTGTGTCGCCTTTGAT
Source organism: Mastigoproctus giganteus (assembly GCF_048544385.1). Taxonomy (NCBI): domain Eukaryota; kingdom Metazoa; phylum Arthropoda; class Arachnida; order Uropygi; family Thelyphonidae; genus Mastigoproctus; species Mastigoproctus giganteus. The sequence continues at coordinate 37,139,672 of NC_143581.1, forward strand.
CCCCTTTATGAATTGGGGATACATTTTCATGTCTTGGACCTCCTCTGAGTCCAAGGATGCTCTTATAGTTATGGCTAATGGTTTGCCGCCTTGCTTCGCTGCCTCTTTTAATATAACTGGGTAGATCCCATTCACACCAGGTGCCTTTCTTATGTTGTTTAACTTCAACAATTTCTCCTCCACTGTTCTCCAAGTTATAACAAAATGATTTAGCTCCCTGCCAGACTTTGATAAACTTCTGGTATTCCCTCTAATAACTCATGTGTGAATAGATGCAAAATAATCATTCAGTTTGTCAGCTATCTGAGGAGGTTTATCAACAGTCAACCTATTGATGTCAAGTGGACCAACCTGATTCATCCCCCTCCTTCTAGAGTTTATATAAGTAAAGAAGTGTTTGATGTTTTTCTTTGCATCCTTTGCCAAAGATTTCTCGTAATCTGCCTTCGCCTGCATAACAACCTTTGTGACTTGATTACATACCAGCTGATATCTACCTTAGCCTTCTGTGTCACTCGATGAGTTATATGCATCCCATGCATTTTTCTTATCTGCCACGAGTTTCATTATGTGCCGCTGTAGCCAGGTGGGAAGGAGCAGCAGTGCGTGCTTCTTGATTAGACCAGGGTTTGAGCCCGTCACCACCAAATACGGAGGATGCGGAAGGGTCGGGGAATGATCACAGCATATCCCGGAGCAATATGGCCTTAGTTGCTAATGCTCCTAAAAACCAAACAACAAAAAAAAATGAGTCTCATTAGTTCAGTTGACATCCATTTAGGCCTAAACATTGAACAGTATTTCCCAGTTGGGACAAATGCCTAGTAACTTCCAAGATTACTTCCTTGAATGCTTCCTATTTGGCCCCGGGTGCCAAGCGTTCCGTGGCCAAGCGATTATAGTGCATCTCTGAAAGCGTTTTCTAAAAAGAGAATTTAAACAATCAGTTTATATTTTTAGTTTCAAACACCGTTCTCTTTATTTCTATATTAGAGTAGCTGTCTCGCACTACAAAGAGTAGGCAGAAGCCCAGAAAGGAAAACCACCTTTCTGTTTCCTTTTTCTATTAGTACTAACTTACTAACACAGCCGCTTGGTCACCTCGTGGCACTGCTCCTGCCTCCCCGTGGCGGGCCCTGAAACCTGGCTGGTAAAGCAAACCCCCAGGGCCAAAAGGAGCAAAACATGGATTTCGACAACTTTCCCCCGATCCAGACAGCAAATCCTAACTCAATGGATTTGCGCCATCCCGATGATGACACAAACACCAGAAAGAGACTGAAGACGGATGCTTGCAGAATAGAACATCCTACTTTCCTGATCTTGCATTCTTTAACAAACTAGGCCATAGGCAATCTATCTCCATTTCTCATACAGAAATGTCTGGAAAGTGTAGCAGGTTCCCCAAAAATGGTGAGATGTCTTAAATCTGGCGACCTACTGGTTGAGACCACCAGTTCCAAACACTCTTGAGTCCCTTCTGAAACTCTCCACATTTGGCGGAATTTCAGTCAAGGTGTCACCACATGCTACACTCAATACCTCCAAAGGTGTCATCTCAGAATGGGACCTAATGAATGTCTCAGAGGAGGAAATTGTAAATGAATTGCAAGATCAGAAGGTCACACAGGCGAAAAGAATTATGCTGAAGAAAGATGGCGAACTTATCCCAACTCGAAGCATCATACTGACATTTAGTTCACCAAACCTACCTACATCGGTGAAAGCCGGGTATCTGAACTGCCGCATTCGCCCGTATATTCCAAATCCATTAAGATGTTATAAATGTCAGAAATTCGGACATTCCCAAACAGTCTGTCGAGGTGATGCTGTATGCCCTAACTGTGGCTCGAAGGAGCATGCCCAAGCTGAATGTAAATCACAGTCCTCACTCTGCCCTAATTGCAAAGGCAACCACCCAGCCTTCTCTAAAACATGTGACCAATGGAAATATGAAAAGAAAATTCAGAAGTACATGGTAGAAAAAAAAGTGTCATTTTTCAGAAGCAAGGAAACAAATACAGCAAGTGATACCAAAACATACATATGCTGATGCTACCAAAAGATTTCATACAATATCTGTTCAGACTGACACATCAATACCACCAAACATTTCTGAGTGGGCTCGATCTATACTCTCTTCCGTACCACAGTCCTCAAAGCAACAGACTTCAACCAGATCTTGTAACACACCAGTTACGATACCACCTGTTGCTGCTGCAACTTCCGTAAGACCTGCTCAAAAAGAAAATTCTGATCCCATTAATAAGCAGCATGCTGAATCCTCTTCCGCTATGGACACAAATGAGGCTTGCAATCAAGAAGAAAATGAAACCATTCTGGAAATCCATCCAGAAGACGAAATAGAAACCAGACCTGTTTTTTCAAAGAGAGAGAAAATGAAAGCTGACCGCCTGAAACAGATTTCCAAAAAGCAAGCAGACGCAGCTACTCCATTTAAATCTAAACAATGAAAAACATCGTACAATGGAACTGCAGAGGCTTTCGCAGCAATATTGACGACATCCACGAAATAATTATGAACCATAATCCAATTGGAATCTGCTTACAGGAGACATATTTAACACCGCAGTTGTCTCCCTCGATAAAAAATCATACTCTCTTTCGGTGTGTAAGTGGCGTTTAATCGTTCCCTTCATTTTATTATATTTTTGTAGTTTAGTGTGGATGTCTTTCCCTTCATTTGATATTAAAATTCCCAAATAGGTGAAGTCAGATATTTGTTCTATTATTTTATCATCAATAACAATTTTGACTCTTTGTATGTTTTTTCCACATAATCCCATTGATTTTGTTTTTGAGGTGGAGATTTTCATCTCATACTTTTTATATATTTTATTAAGTTCATTTGATGCTATCTGTAGTTCATCTTCAGATTTTGCAATTATTACTTGATCATCAGCATGTAATATAGTTTGGATTTTATTCCTGTTGTTCAACTGTATTCCGTTGTTAATTGTTTGTTTCCATCCTTTAAGAATTTTATTGATGTCGATATTAAATAAATTTGGTGATAGTCCACATCTTTGTTTGACTCATTTATTGGTATTAATTGGGTCTGATAGTTGACCATTAGAATATTTTATACAGACTTTTGAGTTTTTATGTAGGCTTTGGATCGCTTTCCAGACTTGGGTTGGGATATTTTATTCACGTAGAATCTGCAAAAAATTTTTTCCGGTTTACATTGTTACATGCATAATCAATAAACAGCAGAAATGTTGGTAGATTGAATTCCCTTCTTTTCTCCAAAATTTGTTGTAGTGAGAAAATGGCATCTATTGTGCTTCTTCGTTTTCTGAATCCACATTGTTCTTTTTCTAAGAATTGTTCACTGTATTTATTAAGTTTATTCTTTAGTATATTAAAGTATAGCTTTGCAGCAGTTGAAAGCAGTGTTATCCCTCTGTAGTTGTTAGAGTTATTTCTGGAGCCGTTTTTGTGTAAATTGATTATTATTCCTGTTTCCCAATCTTTGGGTATCTGTTGCTTATGCCATATGATGTTAATAATTTTAGTAGTGCATTTTTTAGTAAGGTATCCCCATATTTAAATAGTTCTACATTCAAATTGTCTATGCCTCTGCTTTTTTGGTTTTTTGATTTTTGTAATATTAACTCTAGTTCTTCCATCGTTATATTTTCATCTTTGGTTACCACAGATTCATCTTCCAATTCCCTAGTGCTTGGGTTATACCATAGTTTGGAATAGTGTTGCTCCATTCTGCTTGGGAGATGGAGTTGGTTTTTATTTGATCATTTGTGTCTAGTTGTAATTTCTTAAAAATTTTAAAACTTCTTCTCTGTGGGCCCGTGATATCACGTTCTAAAGATTTAAAAAATTTATCCCAGTCATCTCGTTGGATTCTTCTGGTTAGTATTCTGACTTCTGCTCTAAGCTTTTTATATTTTATTTGTAGATGTAGGTCTTTAGTTTATAGGTCTTTTTTTTTCTCATTGATTGCTTGTTTCGATTCTTCATTCCAAGGTTCTTAGCCAGTTTTTATTTTTTTTATAGGTTTATATCCAAGACTTTCTTCAGCAGCTCCCAGAATTGATTTTTTCATGTTTGACCAGATTTCCTCAACATTATCACTTTCATCTGATTTGAGTTTATCTTTCAATCGACTTTCATACAGGAATTTAGTGCTTTCATCTTCCAACAAATGTATTTTTAATTTCTTAGTAGTTTTTGTTGGTATTTTCTTCTTTTTATTAAGATAATTTCTTTTTATTTTGAAAGTGCTTTCTAGGTAGTGATCATTGTCAATTTCATTGCCTCTGAATACTCTAGTGTCTCTAATTTTGTCATTTAAATTTTCATTAATGATAATATAATCTATTATAGACTTTGTTTCTTGCTTTCCATGTGAATTTATGGATATTCTTGTGTCTGAAAAAGTATTTGTAATTTTAAGTTTATTAAAAATGCAGAAGCCTATCAAGCATCTTCCATTATTTTTGACCACGGGTTCTCCTTCTGATCCTATACATTTGTCTCTGATTAAGCACCAAATCTTGCATTAAAATCTCCTGTTAGTATGAGATACTTGTTTTTGTTAATTTGGTCTATGATCTGCTGTAATTCGTCATAAAATTCTGTGGTTTCATCAACGTTTCCTTCTACTGGTGCATAGATGCCAATGATTGTTATTGTATAAAGTAGAATTTTTAGTCTTAATTTCAATATTCTGGGTGATATCCAAGGGTAGTCTTAATATTTTGTTTTTCCATTCTTTCTTTATTATAACAGTAACTCCCGATGATGCCTACATTTCACTTGGTACGCTGGAGTATATCATCATGAAGTTACCTATTTCTTTGGATCCTTTGTTCTTCTTTTTTGTTTCGGTAATGACTGCTATGTCAGTATTCTGTTTTCTAGTTCCATGGTCAATTCATCTAATTTGTGATTTATTCCCCTAACATTCCAAGTTGCTACTTTAAGTTCTTTAACCATAGTCCTATATCCATTGCCTAGGTTGTTACCCTTGAGATCCGTCCAGTTTTTCTTCCTTGAACTTATTTTGAGTATTTAGAATGTCCCCCGGATAGGTTACCAGCCTTTCGCGGGATAAGTCTAGTGGTGGGGCTGCCACCTTATAGCCTCTAGATTTATTTTTTAAATTTTATTTATTTATTTACTAAATTTTTAGCATTGGTGTACATGCAAGTATACATGCACCTGTTCTTATTTCTTGCTACCCTAACACAGCCCATGTATTTACTTGTTCTGGGTTGACTCTCAGCAGTCTCTGAAATCTTCAGCAACTTGTTTTCCTTGCCTGATGCACATTCCAATAGAAGAAGTGCAAGAATCACTTTCACCTCTTCCAGCAGCTGTGTTATAACCCATCAGTCTGCGTATCCCCTCCCAAGCTAGCAGTTTTCCGACCCACCTAACACTACCTCAATAGAATCTTTGCTGAACCTCTCTCTGATCAGCCCTGTGAGGAGTCTCTGTTGAGTACTGCTGACTAATTCTGGTACATATGAGAGAATGAGTGGAGTTTTTAATCTCATAGCCTTTGCGTATGATTTGATGATTTCTGCATACGATAAAGTAACCAAGTTGGCAGCAAAATTTGAGTTTAGAATAGTTGGTCAGATTTAAAAAATTAGCGTTGTGTAGCTGTTGCATATTTGTGAAAACTTTTAACTTTTACTGTTGATATAGTTATCAAAATCATTACATAATGAACTACTTACTTTCCTTATCTTTATTTAACAATCTTTTAATATCTGTTTTAGTGGTAAAATCCATTATTGTTTGTCATCATCATCATTCTTTTGTGTGTGAATTATTTAGCAATATCATTTCTGTATTTTAATGTATGTATCATGTGCTAGTCAAATTTATGAGATTGCTTTCCTCATTTGTATAATTTGAGAACTGAATGATAGTTGGGATTTTCACTCTTTTACTGTTGGCAGATGAAAGTAAACAGTTAGCAGAATATTGGAAATGGAGATACAAGTAAAGAGTGAAATATTAAAAGTTGTGAAGTATTGTTAATTTCAATTATCATCAACATTTAAAAACCAAAATATTTGCATGTATTGTAAAAGTAAAGCCTAGCATTACAAATGTGACAATGAATATCAGTGATGATCATTACTATAAAAAGTGACGAAAATTTAAGTAGTTATTTTTGTTGTGTAGTGATAATTGTAAGTTAGAATAATAATCTCCACATAGAAATAATTTGGTAGTGGATCAGGCACTTGCATGTAAGGAGATTACACAATAAAAACAAACAAGTTAATGTAAGCATTACATTGCATTGCATTACATTACATTACATTTAAGGTATGCTTGATTATGTATTTTCAGCACTCCAAAACTTCTATACTATATTTAATAGGTGTCACTAGTTGGGTATCTGTAGGTTTGCTATTTCTTCTCATTTCTCCATCCTTGGTCAGGTGCTTGCTTCTTTGTTCATTTTTTACAAGCTGGGCCGGTTCTGCAGCAATTTCTGTTGCGGTTTGGTCCTGTACGATCCTACCAAGGTGACAGTGAGGTGGCAATCCATGTGGGATAGCTCTTCTTCATTCATTTCAGCTTTTTCCAGATAATCGGGTCAATGTCAGATTATTGAGATCTCTGAGTCATTGGGGTGCTAGGACTTGCCGAGACAAGCAGAAAGATGTGTACCTGCTTTCTGGCCATTCGGTTTTGCTTAATTGTGGCTTCTTGACAGATGAGTCCACAGGAGTGAGAGAGATTTGGTCAATTGTTATGCTGTCTCTTTCTGCATTGTTTTTTTCCAGCACTTGGTATGTTGCTTTTGCACTGGCGGCAGATATACTGAGCTTCAGCCATGGTACTTATCTTTGGGATCGGAGATCTGCCAGAACAACACTCCCCCCTCCCTAGTTATTTTGCATGGGCCATTACAGGTCAAAGTGACTTTAATAGTTTTTCTGCAACAATTGCAAGTTTGTTGGGTTGCACAACCAGGCATCATTATTATTATTAAAAGAGGGGGGAGGATCTTGACAGAGAATAGATGTTTAAAGTACCAGTCAAAATTCTGGAAATACCATTTCCGAGAAAATGGGAATTAGCTATCAAAGGCATTGGGCAGAGAAAGCACTTAGGCCCACTACACACTTCTGTGTGTGCGTGAGCCGTTGCAGCAGGCATTTGTGCTCGTGCCTACCGGAGAATGAATGCTAGAGCGTAAGATATCTGGAGTAAGCATGGAACGCAATTGAAGGCACCATTAGTCAGCATAGCGTCAATGAGCCTGGAGGCAAAACGGTGCCCTTGTTTCGTAGGGGAAGATCGATGGATATGGCATTTGTCAGAATTAACAAAGTGTAATTGAAAATCTAAAAATGCCAAATATTACCTGAATCAGATCAAGGTTGGCTTCGATAACTTGTCCACTAGTTGCATTGAACAAAAAGGTAACAATAGTGAAGCAGTCACTTTGTAACAAGTTTCCAAAATATCATAAAAACTGAAAAATTCTGGAGCACAGTACAAGAATTGACTATACACTACACTTGCACTCTGGAGGGTGGGGCATTGGCAAAATGTCATTGAGGTTAATCTGCCAGAGTTGACGATTGTGTTTCCTTGTCACTGAAGAATACTCTAGAGTACGCCAACTTGTCCGGTACTTTAATCTGGATCCTGTACTATTTCAAGAATTTCATCTCTAATGACTTGATGGTAGGTTTACAGTCTTGTAGTGTGCATGTCAACGGCCTCCGTAGCTGAGTGGGCAGGAGCGGGAGTGCAGTAGCACACGCTCTTTGAGTAGACTGGGGTTCAAGCCCCTGACTGCTGAATACAGTCGATCTGCCAACCCATACTGGACCAGCGTGGCAGATCATGGTCCATTTCCCTCAGCATGAATTGTTGAGGAGGTTTCCACACTGCAGTGGGTTGATAATGGCTGCACTTTGCTTTTTTTCTTTAGTGTGCATGTCTGTATTTAGTATTGTAAAATGAAGTCACTTGTCCTTGAAATACTGTCATTAAACGATCCTCAGCAAACAACTAATATTATATGTGGAATATGTGCTAGAATGTATTGGCTCTTAGAGAAGATACAGAAGAGAGAACAGACCAAGTTTTACTTTAATTTTGAGATTGTATTCTCTCAAGCAAAGCGACAATAGTGGTGTTTACGTTTACTGGTTTTTTTGGACATTAATGCCTCCATTACCTTTATCTTAGGTTAAGGACAACTTCTAATGATTGTTGTTAATCACTTTCATATATAATAACTCCAAAATAATTGATTTTGTATCCAGTTCATTCCACAGGTGCTTATTCCACACTCAAACATTGATGAGGTGGGTAGTTGCATTGTCTCTTGAACATACACTCTCCATGGTGAAGAAAGCAATGTTTCCATGTGTATATGATCTGTAACAGTGTTCAGATATGCTCTTGATTTTTTCAGATATGCTCTGAAAAAATTTTTTCAGATATGCTCTGATGCTATCCGTATCAGAGGGACCAAGGGTCTGCCACAAAAACATGAAACACACCATCACATTCTTATAGTATCCTATATTGTTGGTACACAACAGGATGGTTCTGGTACATTGTTTTTTTTTTTTTTTTTTTTTTCCATACATATATTCTTCTACTGAAGCTTTAAGGTATAAATCAGGGCTTATCAGACCATGTGCCTGCACATTACCAGCATCCTAATCCAAATGTAGCTATATTTTCTAGTTGGCATCCAACTAGAAAATCTTTGATATCAAAGATCTTTGATATTCACAAAAGTCTTATGCTCTTATAGCACATTCTTTGTAGGGTTCTTTGCATGGTACATGTCATGATGCTTTATGAAGTTCATGCAGTAAATTCAGAAGTTAATTGTTCGGCTGTTTGACAACGATTATACCTGATAATCTGGTCCATTCGTTGACTACATAGCTCCACCTAAAAAGTTACTTAAAATACCTTTTAAGTAACTTTTTAACTGTATACTATATAAAAGATAATGAAAATAATTATGGAATTAAATGTTTATTGCATAAAACAGCGGTTTGCAAACTGTGTGCCGTGGAATATTTTAAATTTTTGAGGGAAACACTGATACTAGTCATCTGTTGGACACCGCGCAAACTACTAGCTCGAGTTAGTTCATAGTTTCAACATTTCTTATTAAGTTGTTTGGACCTACCTACTTAATAAATGGAACTGTGAGGTATTTATTTTGGTCTAGGTGTGCCATGAAAAAATTATTGAGACACTAAGGGTGCCATGAACCAAGAAAGTTTAGGAAACTCTGACATAAAATACACAACAAAGAAACAATTTGTCATTAGCATTAGTAGAGACATTTGATACAAGAAAGCAAGCTTTTGCAGCATCAGCCAAAATAAACCGCTTCCACTTCACCCCTCTGTTCGTTCGAAATACCTGTCCGGCTCAGCCTTAAACTTATTTAGGCTATCAACTTCCACGACATGGGATGGAAGTTTGTTCCACCAACCAACCACCCGCTGGCTAAAGGCAAATTTCCGCACGTCTATCGTACATCTGTCTTTCTTCAATTTGAATTTATGCCCTCTCAGGTGATTATTCTGGGCAAGAGGAAGAATCCCAACAGCATTGAGCATGCTCAAACCATTCAAGCTTTATCCTCCTCTATAAGATCACCTCGCCGGTGTCTAGTCTCCAGACACTGTAATTTGGAAAACTTAAACCTTTCTTCGTAAGAGCAACAATTTGTTCCATTCAATAATCTTGTTGCCCTTCTCTGTACTCGTTCCAGCAGCTCTATATCCTTCTTGAAATTAGGCCTCCAAACCTGTATACAGTACTCAAGGTGTGGCTTGACCATTGCCTTATACAAAGGAATAATCATCTCCTTATCCTTGCTAAAAAAATTCCTGTATATCATTGATATGACACCATGAGCAACTCTTGCAGCCCATCCACACTTCTCAGAGAACTTCATATCTGCCTGCACAATTACCCCCAGGTCCTTTTCATTGTCTACCACTGTCAGTGTAGAGGCACGTTCGTATCCAGGTGGGAAGGAGCAGCAGTGCTTAGCACACGCTTCTTGATTAGACCATGGTTCGAGCCCGTCATCACCAAATACGGAGGATGCGGAAAGATCAGGGAATGACCACTGCATTTCCCGGAGCAATATGGCTTTAGTTGCTAATGCTCCTAAAAACCAAAATAACAAACAACAAACTGTCAGTGTTGTACCACAGAGTTGATACGTTGCTCTGGGGTTGTTGTTTCCCATATGTAGTACTTTGCATTTGTCAGTGTTAAACTTCATTTCCCATCTCTCAGCCCATCTGCTCAACCTTTCCAGATCCTGTTGCAGCAGCATAGTGTCAGTAGTGTCCTTAAAAACCTTGCCAACCTTTGTATCATCTGCAAACTTGGACATTACGCTTGATATATGATCATCAATATTATTTATAAATACAAAAAACAATAATGTACCCAACACTGAACCCTGAGGGACTCCACTAATAACATTAGTCCACGATGAGCAGTGTCCATTGATTACCACTCTCTGTCTTCTCCCCTCAACCACCCCTTTATCCATAGCAGCAATTTGCCTCCAATGCCACACTGCTCCAATTTGTGCAGCAGTTTTCCATGTGCAACGGTATCAAAAGCCTTTCTAAGATCCAAGTATATAATATCAAAGTTATTCCCTGCATCATAGTATCCAATTAGATTGGTCAGGCAAGACTTCCCCTTAACAAAACCATGCTGTATCCGAGCTATAACTGAAGTCTTGTCTAGATGATCCTGCAGTGCTTCTTTAACCAGTGCCTCTATTAATTTTCCTGTACAGGTCTATAATTACTTGTGTCAGCCTTTGATCCTCCTTTGTGAATTGGGGTCACATTTGCACATCTCCAGTCTATGGGTACCTCCCCTAAGCCCAAGAAAGCTCTCATAATTATGACTAAGGGTTTGCTTACTTCCTTTGCTGCCTCCTTTAATATAACTGGATAGATCCCATCCACCCAAGGTGCCTTTCTTGTGTTTATCTTCATCAATTTCTCCTCCGCTTTACTCAGTTATTACAAGATTATCTAGCTTACTGCCTGAGTTGAATACACCTCTGGCATTCCCCTCCCTGAATAACTCCTCATGTGTGAATGTCGATGCAAAATATTCATTTAGTTTATTAGCTACCTAAGCAGAATCATCAATACTTGAACCATCGATATCAAGTGGACCAATCTGATTCATCCCCTTCCTTCTAGAATTTACATAAGTAAGGAACTCGTTGCTGTTTTTCTTTGCATCCCTTGCCAAAGATTTCTCATAATCTGCCTTCGCCTGCTGAACCTCCTTTGTAACTTGGTTACAGTTCTACTTATATCTATCAATGTCTTCCATGTCACCCATTAATTTATATGTATCCCATGCATTTTTCTTCTCTGCCATATGTCTCATTAGTTCATCTGACATACATTTAGGCCTAAACCTTGAACAATATTTCTTAGTTGGTATGTGAAGCCTAGTACCTTCCAAGATAAGTTCTTTGAATGCTTCCCATTTTGAATTTGCTGTTGGTAACATCATCAGTTGGTCCCACTGTATAGAATTTAAATACTGTCTCAGACCATCGTAGTCGCCTTTACGAAAGCAATAACCCTTCCCTTTACCCCCTGATGGTAGTTACCTCTTTGAGTAAATTCCACTTCAGCACACTATGATCACTGCCACCTAGTGGTTCCTCTATCTGCAGATTCTTAATGCACGAAGAAACACTACTGATAATCAAATCAAGAGTATTACTCCCTCTAGTTGCCTCCCGAACATGCTGATGTAGAAAAGAATCATCCCATAAATCCACAAAAGCCTTGCTAGTGTGTGAGTGACCAACCCACAAATTCCAGTCAATATCTGGGAAATTAAAATTCCCCCATTATAGGACTCTGATTTACTGGCCCACTCTATTTCCCTGTACAATTTCTTATTATACTCATCAGAATCATTAGACCTATAGCACACTCCTACTCTCAATTTTGATCTCCCAGTGCTTATGTCACACCAAAATTACTCGACACTGCACTGTCCAGCGATGTCGACTGGCTTCACTTCCTTGGATTTTAAGTATTTCTTAACTAATATCATAACCTCTCCTCCCTTCCTGTCCTGTCTATTCTTTCTGTAGATGTTGTACTCCCTAAATTCCAGTTCTGCATTCCTTATATCTGTGTGACACCACATCTCTGATATCCCAACAATATCTACCTTTGATGCTTTGAGCAATACCTCAAATTCATCAAATTTATTTACCAAACTCCTAGCATTGGTGTACACGCAAGTATACATGCACCTGTTCTTTTTCTTAGCTACCCTAACACAACCCATGTGTTTACTTGTACCACAATGAGTCCCAGCAGTCTCTGAAATATCCTGTATCTTGTTTTCCGGGCTTCTGCTCAATCCAATAGAAGCAGTACAAGAATCACTTTCACCTCTGCCAGTGGCTACTTCCCCCAAGGACTAATAGATTAATCTATTAGTCCTTGTATCCCCAGAAGCTAGCAGTTTTCCGACCCACCTAACACTGCCTCGATAGCATCAGCAAATATTCTTGCACCCTTTATATTTAAGTGTATCCCATCCCTGTAGAAGCAGTCCCTTCTGTTAACAAGTACAGGCCAGGCTGAAAAAATTTGTACCCTTTAGCCTTGCCCCATCTTTCTAGGGCCGAATTGATAAGGCTCTCATCATATACTCCCTCTTATTGTGTCTGGGCAGAATTGCAGACACTTTCAAATTCAACCCTAATTCACGGCTTTTTTCCAACAGTGACCTATAGTTGTTAAGTAATTCTGCCGGTCTCCTACTCTTAATATCATTAGTGCCAACGTGTACAACTATATAAACTTTTGTGCCCTTAAAAGATGATATCCACTCTACGTCATCAACCTTTGCCCCTGGCAGACATACCCTGTTCCTGTTCCACCTATCCTTTTTAAAAAGCATGTTCCCCGTTTCCCTGACAATAGAGTCACCAACAACTACTAGTTTCTGTGGAACCAGCGCATTCTGCCTTGGAGGTTGCAGCTGTGTTCCGTGATGACCAAGTGCAAGCTCTGGCGTTGATGTCATAGGCTTCCATGTCACCCATTAATTTATATGTATCCCATGCATATTGTCAGGTAAATCATCCTGTAGTTATCATGCAATCGATACTCAACTGAGAATAAGTGATTGTTGAAATAGTAGGTCATGCCCATGCCCCACCAGAGGAGAAAGAGGGGTGGCAGGAGGGGGAGGAGACAGCAGGCCATCCCCTCCCCCACTGCTAGGGAAAGAGGAGTAAAAAGCAGGCTAGACAGTATGAGGTATGAGGTATTGAGGGTCTAGCGGCTCCTGGGATTTCTCCCATCTCCGCGAATGTTCTATGTATCGGTGACAGTACCCTGTCAAAGCCAGAGATTTAGAAGTGTGTGGGTCATGAGTAGTATTATATGTTGTGCCCATTGTTTATCCGGCTTATTGGCCGCCAGGCCCCTAATGGGACCAGACGTTGCCCATACCTCGCCACGTGGAGGCTAGCCGGGTGTTACCATTGAGTCAATTGTACTCTGGCAGGTCCTGCCACTTACTTTTCCTGGGATTTTAGTGGCTAGGACCTAAAATAAAATTGGAACGACCGCGGTTGATTTTAAATCACTTACATTAAAGCACTAATATGGGGTTTGACGCTGAAAGCCTGTTTCTAAAGTGCCTAAAAGGTTGGGCGAAATTTTTTGGTGTATTTTAAATTTGGACGTGTAGGGCTATACGCTGTGCAAGAAAAAGTGCTGGGAGGGGAGAGTGAAGGCTGGGGGGTGAAATAGGAAGAAGAGGGTCGATAGGGTAGGTGACCCCCAATTTTTCAGTGAGGCATGCCCATGCCCCACCAGAGGGAAGAAATGGTGTGGCAGGGAAGAGAGGCGACAGCAAGCCATCACCTCTCTCCCCCGCCGGGAGTGGGAGTAAAAGAATTGCACTGCACAAGAGAGTGCAGAGCATAGAGCCAATATGGCTCCGTTGAGGCAGTAACTTGGAGTTTCTCTATCTTCGTTGGTCTTCTCTGTCATTGATAGCCATATTTTTCCTCAGCTATGAACACTGGTCAGGTCCATTGTTGGTCTGTTAGCTATGGCTGTGGTTCTCTTCATCATGGGAAGATCCGCAGCTCCATGGGGTTATTCTTGCGATCGCTGGTTTTAGATGATTAGTAGTAAGCAGGTTCCTGGGCGAGGTTCTCCTTGAGTCCTCTCCACGCGTGTTCCGTGTCTCCTTTTTTTTTTTTTTTTTTTTTTATCTTCTTCTGTAGATGGCTATCAGTGTTTTACGCCTACCAAATAGTTTTTGGGCATATTCCTTTAGCTCCCTGTATTCCTCAAGTGAGTCCAATAGATGTGATTCCAAGTTCTTGGGGAGGTAGTGTATTGCAGTGATCAGTCTGCACCTGAGGTCCTCATAATGGGTGCAATCATACATAATGTGCTCCCAGCACTCAAGCTCCCCACAGGCACATCTCGGATCCACCTCAATCCCGAGCGCTGCCAGCTTGGCTTTAAAGGCCCCGTGACCAGTCAATAAATAGGTGGTGTATAAGCCAGGTTGAAACCAAGTTGGGGGACTGGGGTACATCCTGTCGATGTTCGGAATGAATTTCCTGGTGATATTTCCCTTATTTGAGTTGGCCCAACGCTCTTACCAAACTTGCATCAGGTGTTTTTGCAGCCTTGTCTTTTCATTTTTTTTGTGGTGCATTAACGTCCACAGTATAGCCATGGTATGTACATGGTATTCCTTTCTCTATGTGGTAGTTCATTCCCCTACGCATGATCTCTAAGTCAAGGGAAAGAGCTCCGGCCAAGACCTGCAGCGCGTGTGTACTGGTTGTCCTACAAGCACGTGTAACTGTCAGTAGGATTGTTCTTTGCATTGCATCAAGGATGCGTCAGTTTACTACAGTTCCTGTTTTGGAAAACCATATTGCTGAGGCGTAAGTGATGATCGGTAGGAAGGTTGTTTTATAAAACAATGACAGGGTGCGTTGGTTTAACCCCCAGTCCCGCCTGCCGATCCTACCCACCAATCCAGAGTATCTTTTGATTTTGGCTCTGATATAAGTTAGATGGTGTTTAAAGGTAAGATTACCATCCAGTATAACTCCTAAATATTTTAACTGGGTCACTAATTTTATTGTGGTAGGTCCCACCTTTATTTGTGGCGGTCTACGTATATCAAGCTTGCCTTTTAGCAGGACGGAGGACGTCTTTGTTGTTGATATCGTCAGGCAGTGGGTTCTGGTCCAGTTTTGCAATATCAGCATTGCCTGATTGGCCTTTTCCTCTAGCTGGGCCTGGCTATCTGCAGCAATGGTGAGGACCAAATCATCAGCAAAGGCCTGGGAGTGCACATCACCGAGGTGCAAAGCCAAGAACCCATCCAAAACCATATTCCACAGGAACAGAACCCTTCTTGCCCCAGAACAGAACCCTGGGGACAGCCCCTGTGGACATCACGATTCACTCTACCATAAGGTGCTTCCACGATGATGCGTCTCTCGGAGAGATATGACCTAATTATGGAGTATAAGTTGATCGGCACTTGTGCCAGCCTTAGTCTTGCCAGTACGCTCGGCCACCAAATGGTGTCGAACGCCCCAGCGAAGTCAACGGAGATGGCTAGAAGATATTTATTATTGCAGTTTGCTGCTAATTCCGATAGGCAACGCAAGGCTTCCACAGTAGACGAACCCTTCTTGAATCCGTATTGCGATGTCTCTGTGAGTTTCGCTGCCTGGTAATGCTGATGTATCCTTGTGCAGAGTAGTCTTTCAAGCAGTTTGCTTGCAACCGGCAGTAGGGCTATTGGCCGATAAGAGTTTGGCAGGCGGGGTGGTTTGTTCGAATTTTTGGCGATTAATTTTACCTTTGCTGTCTTCCATTTTTTGGGGAAGATGCCCTTAGCCAAGCAGCTGTTATATAGGTGTAAGAGGAGGTCTGGAACGATCTCCACGGTCTTCTTAATAATTTCGGGTTCTAAGTAGTCCAGGCCTGGACATTTATTATTTCTTATCAGGGTTGCCATTTGTTGTAGTTCATCCCGTGTGAAGGGTGGCTCCTGAGTGTCTGTTGAATAAACTTCATTATCTTGACAGATGATAAATTGCTCTGGCAGTGTTGGCTCTATTGGTTTCGGGAAGATGGCATCCAATATATTGCTTATAGATTGTTGCCACGTGGTGGTATAATCACCTTGTGGTGTCTGGGTGGTTGAAATGACTTCCCCCCTGGGAAGTTTATTCGTCACTATCTTGTATACCACACCCCAGGGTTCGGTGTTCCCTGTTGTGCTAACAAAGGTCTCCCAGGCCTTGCGTTTGCTCTTGACGATTGCATTTGTGTAGCTGTTTCTGGCTTCTCTATATCTTTCCCTTAAAGCTTCAACTTCATGGGCCGGCCATGTGCGCCTTGCCCGTTGGAATTGTTTTCTTCTTTTAATTGTTTCCCGTCCGAGCTGTTGAATTTCCAGGGTCAACCACGGGACAGCCCCCCGGATCAGGCTTATTCTTTTTATTGCTGCATTGCTGGCTTCTGTTATTATCTTGGTTACTTTAGTTTGGGTTTTATTGGGTTCCTCGAGCTGATTTGTCTCAGTTAGATGTTGGGCCGTTGCTGGTATTAGGATTTCCTTAAAACGTTCCCAATTTGCTTTGCGAATGGCATAGCGGCTTTGTATTTGCTTGGATATTGGGGCTCTGTCAAGTGACCTTGCTATCTGATAGGTAATCACTCTGTGATCGGACGTTGTCCACGAATCCCGAACAAGCCAATCCTTTATATAGCCTGCGACGTTCCTAGTGGACAGCGTGACGTCGATCGTGGCCTCCCACAGTGTGTTACAGAACGTGGGCAGTTGGTGCGGCCAATTTAGTACCATGATCGGGGAGTTAGAAAGATATTCGTCTAGTATTTGCCCATTCCGAGTTCCGCTTCTGTCCGGAGTAAGGCTGTGCCAGGTGGGGGATCGGCAATTGACATCTCCCCCTATGATTATTTTCTCGTCCGGGAGCAAGTCTACCAAAACTTGAAGGTATTGTGTAGCTGGGGTAATGTCCTCCCCCGGTCTACAGTACAGTGCCACTATGTAGAACTGGCCTAGCGGCGTCAATACGTGGGCACAAGCTGCCCATGACGAGCATAGTTGTTTAACTTTCGTGACTGTGTAGTCTGGGTTGCGTACCACTACCGCCGCCCGAGGGGTATCTTCCTCTTTGTGTACTATCTTATATGTGATCGGGTATCCACACACCCGTTTAGAATGGGTGTACGGCTCCTGGAGTATGAGAATGTCTGCATTGATTTCGTCAGCTTTTATCCTTAGCTGTTCTGCCACTGCTCTGGCTCTTTGCGCATTTTGTTGGATGATCTCTATTTTGGATGTATTATATTTCTTATTGTTTGTCTCCATAGTCGATTCTCTTTTGGTATTGACCCTTTGCTTTGATATAGACCGGGCAGTTTGGATCTCTGATCGAATGTGTGTATTCCATTTTGGCTGCTTTACAATTGGCACAGGTTGGATCCTGTTCCCTGTTGGGGCAAGTTTTGTACTCGTGGCCCTTGCCAGAGCAATGGCCGCAAGTAGGCTAGACAGTGCATAGTGTGCATAGTGTTAGGGTCAGGCGCCACCTGTGATTTCTCACATCTGCGCCATATGTACGCTGTGAAGAAATACAGAACTACTGTAAATGCCAGAAAAGTGTTGTCTGTTGTATATGACATATTGCGTTAGGTTCTGTTGGGTGTCCTGGCATTTGGCCGCAGGGCCCCTGGTGGGACCTCACGTTGCCCGCACACACCGCTAGGAGGTAGCCAGGCTGCCCATTATTCTCTGGCTAGTCTCCGCCAGGGTCGCCTGAGCGTCCTGGACGAAGACCAAGTTAAAAAAAAAAAAAAAAAAAAAAAAAGAGAAGAAGAGAAGAGAAGGTCAGGGGAACAAGAGGAAGAGGGATCTGAATGTGAGGAACAAGCTAAAGTGGACAGATAGAGAAGGCAGTCCACCCGAGTAAGGAGAAATAGGGGATGGGTAGAGGGATCAAAAGTCACAGGGGCAGGCGCCACTGTGCGAGTGCCAAAGGCCAAGCACTCTCTGGGAGTCAGCTTTTCAAGGAGTGCCAACCATGATGATGCCAGCATAGTATTTTAATCTTCAGTCTTACTCTTTTATCAGTTTGGGAAAATGCTATCCGACCCCAGTTTGTGTTTGCACTTGAAGGTTGTTGTTCTGAGCAGCTCTAAGTTCAGCAAACTTTGCCCGTCTGATGGTAAAGACAGCTTGTGCGTAACTCGTTAAGGCTTTGTATGTCGTTTCATTCTGAAGCAGGTATGTTTCATGATTACGAGGGTTCTCCTGGATTTCAGTTAAAAATTTGAGCCTACAATCACCGTAAGCACGGCACTCATACATGAGATGCCCCCATGACTCCTCTTCACCACAGTGGCAGAATGGATTGCTTTCAATTCCCATTGCTGTCAATTTTTGTTGAAAGGGCCCATGTCCTGTGATCAGGAATGTAACTTGCAGACCAGGTGAAAACCAGGAAGGAGACTTCGGGAAAGTCATGTCAATGGATGGGAGGAATCTTCTGGTAATTTCTCCTTTGGGCGTGGTTTCCCATGAATGCTGCCAAATTCCTTGAAGGTGTGTGAAGATACGTTTTCTTTCTTGTTTCAGGTCATTGGTAAGTTGCAGTTGAAGATTTAACAACTGTGTCGGAATTCCCTTCTTTAATCGATGGTAAAGTCCCCTTTTAATCACCTCAAGATAGAGTGGCAAGCATCCAGTAATAGCCTGTAGGGCAGGGGTGCTGACAGTGCGACATGCCCTGCAGATAGATAACATCATGAATCTTTGTATTGAGTCAAGTTTACGCTTGTTCTTTTCCAGGATAGCCTTTGTACACCAAACTGAGGCTCCATAACACACAATTGGGAGAAACGCCACTTTATAGATGAGTGACAAAGCTTTATGCTTCAAACCCCAGTCCGCTCTGCTGACTCTTCTTATCATAGCCGTATACTTTCGGATTTTTGTGGATAAGTACTTCAGATGAGAGTGAAAGGTAAGACCGGTGTCAATGTAGATTCCCAGGTATTTGACTTCTGTGTAGAGACGTATAGGGATGTTATTTAACTTCATTGTTGGAGGCCTGCGTATTTGTAGCTTTCCTTTGAGGAGAATCGATTTTGTTTTCTCACCAGAAATTGAGAGGTTGTGGAGTGCTGCCCAGTTTTGGAGTTTTTCCAGAGCTGTATTTGCTTTTGCTTCCAGTGCCGCTCTTGTGTCACCTTGCACCACCAGAACAAGATCATCAGCGAAGGCTAAGGGTCTGGCTCCACCCAGGTCAAACCCCAGGAACTCGTCCAGAACAATGGACCAGAGGAATGGCCCAGTAGGCTAGACAGTGTGGGACGCTCTTCCCTGAGACAGGGATTCATGTTCACCATCCAAGACCAGGTAATCAACACCAGGAACTATAGAAAATACATCGCCAAGGAGACTGAAGTGTTTGATGACACATGTCAACGATGCCACTTGACCTCCGAAACGATCCAACACATCACTGCGGAATGCAAGATGATCATCCAGACTGAATACACTCATAGACACGGTAGCCAGGTAGCCAGGATAATACATCAGAAGCTATCAAGGAAATACCAGTTGGTTGAAGGAAGTGTACTGTACTAAAAGTACGAACCCCAGTCAGTACTTAGAGACCCCAACCCACAAGCTGTACTGGGACTGTGCCATGATAACGGATAGGACAATCGCGCACAACAGACCGGACATAACCCTTATGCACAAGAAAGAAAAGACTACCTATCTGATTGACATAGAGGTACCCAACACTGGAAACCTGCAGAAAACACATGGGGAAAAAATTAGGAAGTATGCGAACCCAAGACAGGAGATCAGAGAGATGTGGCATATGGAACAAGTAACGACCATCCCGATCATCGTGTCAACCACAGGTATGGTGTCAAAGACCCTACGTAACAGCCTAGCAGCAATAGGTCTCCCAGCGAACACCTACAAGGAACTCCAGAAAGTAGCAATCCCGAACACCTGTAGAATAGTCAGAGAGTTCCTCGACCAACAGTAACACCAGACATAACAACAATCACCCTGTGTACTTGGTAGCAATACCTGTCACAAGGCGGAACCCCTAATCAGGATGAAATAATATAAAAGAACAATAATAACAATAATACAACATCGTGCAACACAGCGGCAACCCCCAAGGCAGAACATGCTGGAAAGTACACTGCTGCAACAGGATCTAGAAAAGTTGTGCAGGTGGGCTGAGAAGTGGCAAATGAAGTTTAACATTGACAAATGTAAAGTACTACATATAGGAAGCAGTAATCCCAAAGTAACGTATCAACTCTGTGGTACCACACTGATAGTGGTAGAGTATGAAAAGGACCTGGGGGTAATTGTGCAGGCAGATATGAAGTTTTCTGAGCAGTGCAGGGATAAGGAGGTGATTTTTCTAGCAGGGATAAGGAGGTGATTATCCCCTTGTATAAGGCAGTGGTCGGACCACATCTCGAGTACTGTATACAGGTCTGGAGGCCTCATTTCAAGAAGGATGTAGAGCTGTTGGAATGAGTGCAGAGAGGGGCAACAAGATTAGTGAATGGAACAAAGGGTTGCTCTTATGAAGAAAGGCTTAAGTTTTGCAGATTAGTGTCTGGAGACTTAGGCACCTGCGAGGTGGTCTGATTGAGATGTATAAAGCCTTGAATGGTTTGCACCATGCTCAATGCTGATGGGATTTTTCCTCTTGCTCAAAATAATCGCCTAATACAGCATAGATTCAAATTGAGGAAAGATGGTTGTAGGATAGATATGCGGAAGTTTGCCTTTAGCCAGCGCGAGGTTGATTGCCTGAACAAACCTCCATCTGTCGTTGAAGTTGATAGCTTAAATAGCTTCAAGGCAGAACTTGACAAACATTTGGAGAAAGTGTACGGGTGAAATAAGGTTTTTTTTTTTTTTTTTTTGGCTGATGCTATATAAGTTTGCTTTCTTGCATCATGTGCCTTTGCTAATACTGACTTTGGGTACCTTATTGTTAAATGGAGCAGCATTGCTGGTTGAAGGCACAACTAAATCCAACACTTGATTTTCTGTTTGTCTTTTACTTAATCTTGATAGTCTTTATCATTCTCGCACACCCATTGCTACCTCCATCTTTGTTTTGTTTTGTTAGGTTGAATTGATTGATACCCTCAATTCAAATTTGAGAGAAATACAAATACATTGTTTTGCAATCATTCTATTCAACAAATGGCTACAATCAAATAGGTAATTAGGCTATTAACCCGGATTTCACTAACCTCTTCCAAACATTGATTCATTAGTGTAAGTAGCGTGGGCGTAAAACATTACATTGTTCATACTAAATATTTTGGACTGAAGTATGATGCTGATGTCACATTGATTCGGTAGAGTAAGTAGCAGGTGTGAGCATAAAACATTACTTCGTTCATGACTTCGGTTCTAGCTGTTGAATTTTTAAATCTTTCCGATTTTCATCAAAGATGTTTCCACATAAAACATCCTTTGTGCGTACAGAGTACACACATGTTTTTTTATTTTAATAACTCATATAATGAGGTTTTTTTTTGTCAAATATGACTTGATGATACCAAAGAAGATTTTAAATGCATCCTCCCTGACTTCAATTCCAAAATTGTTATGCCACCTATTCTGCTCTTATTCTACCTTTAGTTGACTATATCAGTTGTGCCTTATTAACAAATTAGTTGAAATCCAATGAAATTTTATATGCTTCTTCTATCTGAAAGTCTACATGAATTATTTCTTAAAATTCTATGATGGTATACAGGTGAGTCCCTGCCGAGTGTAGCTTCACCATTAGTGGATTCACACTTATGCAGTAGAAGTCCATGTGACATGGATCGCGCTGTATTCGGCCCAAGGTTTGCAGTAGCGATGCATTGTGTATCTGACTCAGCCGCACTACCTTATTAGCATTTTAGCATTAGCATTAGTAGAGCCATTTGATGCAAGAAAGCAAGCTTATGCAGCATCAGCCAAAAAAAAAAAAAAAAACCCACTTCCACTTCACCCCTCTGTTCGTTCCAAATACCTGTCCAGCTGAGCCTTAAACTTATTTAGGCTATCAACCTTCACCACAAGGGATGGAAGTCTGTTCCACCAACCAACCACCCGCTGGCTAAAGGCAAATTTCCGCACGTCTATCCTATATCTGTCTTTCCTCAATTTGAATTTATGCCCTCTCAGGTGATTTTTCTGAGCTAGAGGGAGAATCCCATCAGCAGTAAGCATGCTTAAACCATTCAAGGCTTTATACACCTCTATCAGATCACCTCGCTGGTGCCTAGTCTCCAGACACTGTAATTTGCAAAACTTAAGCCTTTCTTCGTAAGAGCACCCCTTTGTTCCATTCACTAATCTTGTTGCCCTTCTCTGTACTCGTTCCAGCAGCTCTACATCCTTCTTGAAATGAGGCCTCCAGACCTGTATACAGTACTCTAGGTGTGGCCTGACCATTGCCTTATACAAGGGAATAATCACCTCCTTATCCCTGCTGGAAAAATTCCTGTATATCATTGACAATACTCCATGAGCTACTCTTGCAGCCCGTCTGCACTGCTCAGAGAACTTCATATCTGCCTGCACAACAACCCCCAAGTCCCTTTCATTCTCTACCACTGTCAGTGTAGTACCACAGAGTTGATACATTGCTCTGGGGTTGCTGTTTCCCATGTGTAGTACTTTACATTTGTCAATGTTAAACTTCATTTGCCACCTCTCAGCCCATCTGCTCAACCTTTCCAGATCCTGTTGCAGCAGCATAGTGTCAGTAGTGTCCTTGACAACCCTGCCAACCTTTGTATCATCTGCAAACTTGGACATTAAGCTTGATATACCATCATCAATATCATTTATAAATACAGAAAACAATAATGGACCCAACACTGAGCCCTGAAGGACTCCACTAATAACATTAGTCCACGACGAGCAGTGTCCATTGATTACCACTCTCTGTCTTCTCCCCCTCAACCACCCCTTTATCCATAGCAGCAATTTGCCTCCAATGTCACACTGCTCCAATTTGTGTAGCAGTCTTCCATGTGCAACAGTATCAAAAGCCTTTCTAAGATCCAAGTATATAATATCAAAGTTATTCCCTGCATCCAGTTCTTTTGTGACTGCATCATAGTATCCAATCAAGTTGGTCAGGCAAGACTTCCCCTTAACAAAACCATGCTGTGTCTGAGCTATAACTGAAGTCTTGTCTAAATGATCCTGCAGTGCTTCTTTAACCAGTGCCTCCATTAATTTTCCTGGAACAGAAGTTAAGCTCACAGGTCTATAATTACTTGTGTCAGCCTTTGATCCTCCTTTGTGAATTGGGGTCACATTTGGAAATTTCCAGTCTATGGGTACCTCCCCTGAGTCCAAGGAAGCTATCATAATTATGGCTAAGGGTTTGCTTACTTCCTTTGCTGCCTCCTTTAATATAACTGGATAGATCCCATCCACCCCGGGTGCCTTTCTTGTGTTTATCTTCAATAGTTTCTCCTCCACTTTACTCCCAGTTATTTCAAGATTCTGTAGCTTACTGCTAGAGTTGAATACACCTCTGGCATTCCCCTTGCTGAATAACTCCTCATGTGTGAATGTCGATGCAAAATATTCATTTCGTTTGTTAGCTACCTGAGCAGGATCATCAACAGTTGACCCATCAATATCAAGTGGGCCAATCTGATTCATCCCCTTCCTTCTAGAGTTTACATAAGTAAAGAACTCTTCGCTGTTTTTCTTTGCATCCCTTGCCAAGGATTTCTCGTAATCTGCCTTCGCCTGCCTAACCTCCTTTGTAACTTGGTTGCATATCAACTTGTATCTATCATGGGCTTCTGTCTCATGTGTTAATTTGTTAGTATCCCATGCATTTTTCTTCTCTGCCATATGCCTCATTAGTTCATCTGACATCCATTTTGGCCTAAACCTTGAACAATATTTCTTAGTTGATATGTAAAGCCTAGTAGCTTCCAAGATAAGTTCTTTGAATGCTTCCCATTTTGAATTTGCTGTTGGTAACATCATGAGTTGGTCCCACTGTATAGAATTTAAATACTGTCTCAGTCCATCGTAGTCGCCTTTACGGAAGCAATAACCCTTCCCTTTACCCCTAATGGTAGTTACCTCTTTGAGTAAATCCCACTTCAGCACACTGTGATCAATGCCACCTAGTGGTTCATTTATCTGCAGATTCTTAATGCATGAAGAATCACTGCTGATAATCAAATCAAGAGTATTACTCCCTCTAGTTGCCTCCTGAACATGCTGATGTAGAAAACAATCATCCAATAAATCCACAAAAGCCCTGCTAGTGTGTGAGTAACCAGTCCCCAAATTCCAGTCAATATCCCGGAAATTAAAATCTCCCGTTATAAGCCTCTCTGATTTACTGGCCCACTCTATTTCCCTGTACTGTTCCTTATTATACTCATCACAGTCATTAGGCCTATAGCACACTCCTACTCTCAATTTTGATCTCCCAATGCTTATGTCACACCAAACTGACTCAACACTGCACTGTCCGGCGATGTCGACTGGCTTCACTTTCTTGGTTTTTATGTGTTTCTTAACTAATAGCATAACCCCTCCCCCCTTCCTATCCTGTCTATCCTTTCTGTAGACGTACTCCCCAAATTGCAGCTCTGCATCCCTTATATCTGTGTGACACCACGTCTCTGATATCCCAACAATATCTGCCTTTGATATTTTGAGCAATACCTCAAATTCATCAAATTTATTTACTAAACTCCTAGCATTGGTGTACACGCAAGTATACCTGCACCTGTTTCTATTCTTAGCTACCCTAACACAACCCATGTGTTTACTTGTACCACAATGGCTCCCAGCAGTCTCTGAAATACCATGCATCTTGTTTTTCAGGCTTCTGCTCATTCTAATAGAAGCAGTGCAAGAATCTCTTTCACCTCTGCCAGTGGCTACTGTCAATCTATTGGTCTTTGTCTCCCCCCAAGCTAGCAGTTTTCCGACCCACCTAACACTGCCTCGTTAGCATCAGCAAATATTCTTGCACCCTTTCTATTTAAGTGTATCCCATCCCTGTATAAGCAATCTCTCCTGTTAACAAGTACAGTCCAGGCTGAAAAAAATTCTACCCCTTGAGCCTTGCACAATCTTTCCAGGGCCGAATTGATCGACAAGGCTCTCATCATATACTCCCTCCTATCGTGTCTGGGCAGAATTGCAGACACTTTCAAATTCAACCCTAATTCTCGGCTTTTGTTCAACAGTGACCTGTACTTGTTAAGTAATTCTGCCGGTCTCCTACTCTTAATATTATTTGTGCCAACGTGTACAACTATATCTCCTTTTGTGCCCTTAAAAGATGATATTCGCTCTACAACGTCATCAACCTTTGCCCCTGGCAGACATACCCTGGTGCTGTTCCACCTATCTTTTTTTACAAAGCATGTTCCCCGTTTCCCTGACAATAGAGTCACCAACAACTACTAGTTCCTTCGGGACCAGCGTATTCTGCCTTGGGGGTTGTCTCTGTGTCACGCGATGCCCAAGTGCAAGCTCTGGCGTTGATGTGGGCAGCTGAGAGCTTGATGGGCCCCTCAATTTAGTTTCTTCGAGGGCATCCACCCTGTCCTTCAAGCTCTCATATAGGCCCACAAGAACGCCGAGTTGTTGCCTGATATCGATACACTCTTTGCATCGCGGACACACACAAAGACATCCCCCTTGGCAGTATCATGTCCCGTACCTGATTGCTCTTCAAACAAGTATGTACAGTAGCTTTAGTGCAGTTGAATTTATACTGTCATCGATTTCATTATAAGCAACTTTGTTATCTGAGATAACTGTTTTGTGGCACTTTGCAGTTTTGCGATCAGTCAAAATGTAGCCCATCTATATTGTACCTATTTTTTTTTATTACAATACAGGGTGTCTCAAAAATATTGGTACAAACATTTAGGGGAGGTAGATAACATCTAAAGGAATGTGAATCGCATAAGAACCCATAACCGGAAACGTCACCGTAAGTCAGTAGACGGCGTTGTTCATCAGTTCGCGAGAGGGAAAGTTTCTAGTTTACTCATTCAAGCAGTAGTCGCCGCACAAAGAGCATGCATCGATATACGAACTGTGAGCTGGCAGACATGCACCTAGTGTATGGATTCGGAGAGGGCAATGGACGAGCCACTGAACAAATTTATGGAGAACACTTCCCAGACAGACATGTACTGGACCACCGTTTGTTTGCACGTGTGCATCAAAATTTGTGCGATTATGGATCATTTAGAGGTAACAAGAGTAGTGCAGGCAGACCAAGTTCGATGCAAACTCCCACCATGGAAGAAAGTGTGTTGAATGCCATCCAGAATAATCCTACTACCAGCACATGTGCCATTGCCTCTGCCTTAGGAGTGTCTCATTGTTACAGTGTACAGTGTGTCCGGCATGACGATTCCTTACACCCCTTTCATCTCCAAAGTGTTCAGTTACTGCTCCCCCAAAATCATCCTGCACGTGTGGCTTTTGCGCAGTAGTTTCTCCAAGAAAGTGTTCAAGACTTGAATTTTCCACCCTATATTTTGTTAACGGATGAGGCTTATTTCACTCAGGAAGGCTAATTCAATCAGCACAATGCTCATGTGTTGGGCTCACGACAACCCACACGATGTGTGCCCCCATGCGGCACAACATCACCCCACAATAAATGTGTGGGCAGGTATGGTCGATGACTGCTTAGTAGGCCCATACCTGTTACCATCCCACATGAATTCTGCTAAATATCGGATCTTTCTTGAACAAGTTCTACCAGGGTTACTTGGCGATGTTCCAGCAAATGTGAGACGGAACATTTGGGTTCAACATGACAGGGTGCCTGCCCATTATGGAAGGTGTGTTCGTGACTATTTGAACAGGTGTTTTGGGCGTCGATGGATTGGCTGTGGTGGACCTGTTGCCTGGCTCCCACGCTCACCTGATTTATCGAGCCTTGTTTTCTTTCTGTGGGGGGCCCTCAAACCTGTCATGTATGAATCGCCTGTGGAGACGGAAATGGATCTTGTGGCGAGACTCTTCACTGCTGCTACTGTCAAAGAAACTCCATGTGTGTTCGACCATGTTCGCCAATCCATGCTGCGTCGGTGTCACGCATGCATCGCGTCTCATGGTGGAACCTTCGAGCATCTGTTGTAACATCATGAAATGCATCCATCTCGTACTCCATTGTTAATATTATGTCAAATAAATGTTTGCCACTAATTACTGTCTTGTGTCATTTCTGCTTCTTGTGCCTCTGCTACTACTTTCCAGTGACGTTTCTGGTTATGGGTTCCTATGCGATTCACATTCCTTTAGATGTTACCTACCTCCCCTAAACGTTTGTACCAATATTTTTCATTATGTATCTTTCAACTCATCAGTTCTCAGAAACAGTGTGACGTAATACTTGAATGACACCTTATTCAGCTTAAGTCTTTGCTAGTGACAATGTCAGTCTCATGAGTTTTCAAGTTGAGTGAAAAGTGACTTCATTGTGAGTGTTTTGTCATCGAACCTAACATAATGGCTTCAAAGCTTGCCTCTACATCTGAAAGTGATTTCAGTAGAAAAAAATTTAGAAAAATTCTGTCACTGCATGAAAAAATGATTATTTTGTATAAAATAGAGCAATGTAGAATGTATGCACCTTTAGCTAAAGAATATGAGTGCAATGAATCATAGATATGAACAATTAAAAAGTGTGAGGACAAAATTAAAGCAAGCATTAGGTTGGCAACAATCTCTGCAAGTGCAAAATCCACTTTTGTTAGTCGATGTGATATGCTTATTGAGAAAATGGAACAGTTATTGAATGTTTGGATCGAAGACCAAACGAATAGAAATGTGCCTTTCATTCTAATGTGATCAGGTGTAAGGCTCAACGTATTTATCATCACATAAAGTCTTATGCTGCTAGTGCAAATTGGTGAATAAAATTTCAGTGCACCCAAGGGATGGTTTGATAGATTTAAAAGAGAGCAAATCTGCACAATAGTAAAGTTGTTGGTGAGATTGCTTCTGTTGATGTGGAGATGTGGAGATGTGGAGGCAGAATCACACTCCTCTTTTGTAGTAACGCTTCTGGTGATTATAAATGCAAGACTTTATTAGGTATCATTCAGAAAACCCAAGGGCTTTGAAAGTGAAAAATAAATCCTCCTCTTGTTTACTGGCGATCAAATAGAAAAGCTTGGTGGACTGGCTCATCGTTTAGTAACTGGTTAGAGCATTGTTTTGTAACTGAAGTTGAAGGATATCTGAAAAATAAGAATTTATTGTTCAAGATGATCCTTATCTTAGACAATGATCTGAGTCACCCAGTGTCACTTTTCGATTGCAATCCAAATGTAAAACTTGTGTTTCTTCCTCCGAATACAACATCAATTTTACAGCACCTGGACCAAGGAGTCATTTTGAGTTTTAAATCTTATTTTCTAAGGAGAAGTTTGGCAAATCTTGTTGATAAAATTGAAAATATTCTGGATAAAAATGTGCACCAATGTTGGGCTGAATTCACAATACTAACAGGTATTGAAATAATCGAACAGTCATGGACTGAAATGAAGTCAACTTTGAAGAACTGTTGGAAGAAGCTACTCCCTGAAACAGGAAGTGACTCACAAGACAATATTATTCAGACAAAAGTTGAGAAAATGATTAAACTTTCAAATATTATTGGAGGTGAGGGATTTAGTGATATATGGAAGGAAGGAACATATTCATTCCCATCAGGAGGAGTTAGAAGAACTACTGGACTCCAATAACGATGTTTGTGAAGAAGAAGAAAATGAAGAGCAGAAGAAACCTGAACTAACAAACAAGGGTATATCAGAGAGACTAAAAGCTGCCGAGTTCCTGAAGGAGAAGATTATGCAGGAAGATCTCGACTTTTATAGGAGTTGGAAAATTAAGAGAGGCATTGACGATATTATGTTTTCTTATGTTGACAACAGATTTTGTAAGTCAGCTTGAACTTCAAAAGCTTGTTCATCTTCTGCTAGCAGTTTCACCAGTTGAACGTTTCTTCATATGTGTTGGTAAGTCATGGTCAACTAAAAGTTTTATTTTATTTCAGCATGCAGTTTTATTTTAAATTTAGGTAGGAATTCATTTCGATTCCATAATGGAAGCGTATACCCGACGAAGTTTCTGTTGTTTCCATGATTTATTTTTGATTTTTTTGGGGGTTTAGTTTTCTTTCATTTTGTTTTCTTTTTACATAGGGCCCTTTACATTTACATTAGGGGCATGACCTCGCTGTCACTCAATTGGATCATTGGAATGAGAGATGAAAAATTATGGAGGAAGTCAGTCTCGCGTTCATTTTTGTAACCCCTATTCTTGCAAAAATTAGCATAGAAAAATATTACTTCTATATATTTTATGGTGTTTTTAATTTCCTACATAAAAAGTTTCAGAACCTAATCCCCGTTTTTCCATAATGACAGTAACCTTCCGAACGCGGAATCGCCACACGTGGATGTTAGTCGGAATATAACACTTGGCAGGGGTCACCTGTATATGTATTTTGATGTATAAATATTAGAAAGAAGGAAGCTCACAAATCTCAGATTGCTAGTAGGATCTAAGCTGGTCACATTAATACTTCAAGTACTCTTGTTTTCAGTTTAGTTAGTAATGGCAAATAATGCAAGGAGGCAGATTTGTACAGCATCAGCCAAAAAAAAATTCACACAGCACCTGTTCATCCCTTCTAATAATTTGTGTAATTCTTCATTAAATTTATTCAAACTACCCACTTCCTTATGTGTATTGCCTGAGCTAGAGTAAGGATGCTATCAACGTTTAGGTTATTCAATCCATTCAGAGTCTTAAACACTAGGCACCTGTGAGGTCACATCTCCTCACAGGTGCCTAGTTTCCAGATGCTGCAATTTGCAATATTTGTATAAGAAACCGAAGGACTTCAGTTCTTCCTTTTGTTCTCACTAATTTTGTTGCTCTTCTCTGCATCCATTCCACATTCTTTCTAAAACAAGCTTCCAGACCTGTCTACAACACTCAAGATGTGGCCTTATACAGTGAAATAATTACCTCCTTATCCCTGCTAGCAAAATCCTTGTATATTGTTGACAAAACCCCATAGGCTGTTCTAGCATCCAATTTGCACTGCTCAGACAACTTCATGTCTGACTACAAAGTTACTCCAGGATAATCTGTCCTGTAGTAATACTATACCCTCATATCTTTACAAGATCCTTTTATAGAGCAAATCATTCATATTTTAACTTTTTAAATAGGTTAGCTGAATTTACCAAGGATGCAAACATATTTATTTTTACCTGCATTGGCATTTAAAGATTGCTGAGACAGTATGAAGTTAGGCTGCTCCCATTTTATGTATTGTATTTTGATTTACTTAGAAAACTAAATTTATAATAAATCTAGTAAAAATTGTTGTTTTGCGCATATATAAAATTGAAAAGTTTTAGATACTTAGATTCTGTAGAATCTGTGTCTGAAACTAATTTGTTCTAAAAACTGTTTGTATAAACAGTTTGTTTGATTTCTATAATATGTTTGGTATGGAAACAAATGAATAAATAATTGGTAAAAGGTTAAGTAAACCTGGAAGGTAAACCATTACATGTCAAGCATTTGAACATTCAAGTTCAAATGTTCGAAATGTGATGGTATAATATGGTCTTAAATATATATATATATGTTTTTTTTTTTTAAATACACTTAGATTTATTAATCTAGGTGTATTTATCTCTTACATTAAATTAAGTGATATATATATATATATATATTATATGCTTAGATTCAATCATTCTTTGTTCATCCTTTTGAATAAAACTTTGGATATATAGAAATTTCTGGAACCCAAAATGGGCCTACCTCATAAGAAATTTGGATTGTACATGCCTAACTCTAATTAAAATTTTTATATTTGAATAATTTGCAATATTGTATGAGTTAACGAAAATATTAAAATTTTAAATTTTAAAGTTCTGAGTCAACATTGATAGTTAGTTTTGAGAAAAGTTTATTTATTATTTAAAAATCTGTTTCTTAGGTGGAAAAAGTGCCATCCTCACTGCCATTGTTGTTGGACTTGGTGGTAAAACAAGTGCTACTGGTAGAGGAACCAGTATTAAAGGATTTGTGAAGAAGGGTAAACAGTAAGCATCACGTAAACATTGTGTACACAACTATTTCATGATCAGTAGTTTAAGCTAAAATGACAAAGCTGTATGAAAATAAGTTTTCATCTTTAACTTGTGAATGTTAAATTTTGTATGCTCACTAATAGCTGTCTCTTTGGATATTAACCCCTGTTACTTATGCCCTTAAATGGAACAAAACTATTCACATGGTTTCTATGAGTTGCCAATTTTGTTTTAATTATAAAATTGAATTTTTATCTTTTTATTTTCTTGGAAACTTATCTATTAGGATTTATATTATTTATGAGCCTTTCTTCATGGCTCAGTTTCTTAAGTTACCCAATTTTTTTTCACTGGTTTTTCACCTCTCTGGTTTTTCATTTTGCAAAGCGAAACTGTCTAAATGTTTGTGGGTGAAAAATTTCTTAGAAAAAATACATATAATGAATACAAAAAGCCAAGTTTGTAGCAACCTCATTTTATAATCTTATTATTCATCCATTCACCCATCCATCAGGGATGGGTGAATGGATGAATATGAATTGTGTTGGCTGAATTGATTGAATCAAAAAAGAAATGTTCTACGAATATGTAAATAGAATTAAATATAAAAATAGTGAAATGCTTAAAGTGCGGTACTCATCTTGAATATAATCTGCAATAGTTCTATGAAAAGACTGATGGCTAAATATAAGGTGGAATTGTTAAGTTAATGCATTAAGGTGGGATGAGATTTAATTTAGCGGAATTTTAAAATAAGTGCAAGGAAGCAGAAGTGCACTACTCTGTCTCTGGTTGTCATAAAGTAGAAAGTAGTTAATCTGGAACATAAAAGAATTGAAAATGCCAATAGTCGTGACGACAGACTTTCGTTAAGTTAAAACGTCTTCAGTTGGCGGTGTTAAGTGAGAAGTAACGTGTGCTGTATTTTAAGGAATTTTCTATACTCTCGTGATGCTCTTTGGAACACAAGGGAATCTCAGATGTGAGAGATTCCAAGCCGAGGAAAGGTGAAAGGGAAGTTTTGCGTTTAGATTAGTATTGTGTCAAAACCATTTGATAATGAGGGCTTCATATTGAAGAATTTTGTGGCTGGTTTTAAGTCTTATAATGGTGATAATGGAGTCAATTAAAGGAGTGTGATTGTGGGTTTGAGCATGAACTGTGAGTTCTGTACTAGCTTGTCCCGATCTAAGACTATTATAGTATTAGTATGCGCGAGTGTTGGAGGTTTTGGTAGAACCAAACTTGGTTGTAGTACTACCAATATAACAGGCATCACAGTTTGGTTGACATTTAATCAAGTAAATTATATTGTTCAAATCATTGGTTGGGTATTTGTGTGTGTCTTTGTAAGTGTTGAATAAGGATCCGAGTTTATTATAAGCTGAAAAAATAAGTGAGATATCAGTACCTGTAAACACACGGCGGAATTGTCCAGCAAGTTCATTATGGTATGGGAGGATGATGCGTATATTTGTGTTGGTAGTGGGTTTTGGTGGATTGTTAATTTTACTTTTGGTGGTGGAAATAGTGTGTTGAATGAGTTGGGTTGGGTAGTTCCTAGCTGTAAATTTTTCCGTGAGATATTGAAGTTCATTGAAGTGCTATATGTATTTGGTTGTATAAAACTGCTTTTTTTTGTGCAGAGGGGGTGGTGCGAAGCAAAATGTAGGTATTTGCCTGTATGTGTATTTTTTCTGAAAATCTTTGTACCTAGTTTGGTACCTGTTTTGTAAACAGTGAGGTTGAGAAAATTAATTTGGTTGTTGGTTTCAATTTCAAGAGTGAGTTTTAACCTATCATGTATTGAATTAAATTTTGAAAAGAGATTGTCTATAGTGGACCTATTGCCTATTATGAGTATGTCATCAGTGTAACAGGTTTATAATTTTATTTCTGGAGGGAAGGGTTGTAAAATTTGGTTCTCTATTGTGGCTAGGTAAATTTTTGACAGGAGGGAC
Source organism: Mastigoproctus giganteus (assembly GCF_048544385.1). NCBI lineage: Eukaryota > Metazoa > Arthropoda > Arachnida > Uropygi > Thelyphonidae > Mastigoproctus > Mastigoproctus giganteus. Next base: position 37,172,931 of record NC_143581.1, read on the forward strand.
GGAGATACCTAAACCCATGGGTAAACCGAATATTTGTCGGAAAATTTTATTACTGAATCTGAAATATCGGGCGTCTAGTAAAAGTGAAGTGAATGGAAAGAGAGGTACGTTTTGTCAAAGTGTTATGTTATTAAGAATTTCTGTAAAATGTATGGGATATGCACGTTAGTATATAGAGATATTATGTCAAATGATGCTAGGATATCTTCATCAGACATTGTAGTATTGCTTATTTTCTGAAAGGCTGATTGGTGTTGCTGATTTTGAATTCTGAGAATCTGGTAAGAGGGGATATAATTTTAACTAAGTAGGTGGATAGATTTGCAAAAGCTAACTAACTGAAAGAGATAATTGGTCTTAATGGGTGGCCAGGTTTGTGTAGTTTGGTGATGCCAAACATGTGAGGAAGGATGTTGTTGTGGATTCCTATCTGTTGCAGTGTGTATAAATTGATTTCTTTATTTTGTCTGAGTTTTCTTAAGACAAAAACACTTACATTCAGAAAATGGAACAAATTTTAGCCGACCAAAACACATAATATTGATAACAATTATAATATCACAAAACTTAAAAATAAACTAGATTTAATCTTAAGAAAACTCAGACAAAATAAAGAAATCAATTTATATATGCTGCAACAGATAGGAATCTGCAACAACAACATCCTCCCTCACATGTTTGGCATCACCAAACTACACAAACTTGGCCACCCATTAAGACCAATTATCTCTTTCAGTAAGTCAGCTTTTGCAAACCTATCCACCTACTTAGTTAAAATTATATTCCCTCTTACCAGATTCTCAGAATTCAAAATTAGCAACACCAATCAGGCCTTTCAGAAAATAAGCAATACTACAATTTCTTATGGAGATATCCTAGCATCATTTGACGTAATCTCTATATACTCATGTGCATATCCCATACACTTTACAGGCTTTATGGAAATTCTTAATAACAGACTTTGACAAAACGTACCTCTCTTTTCATTAATAACATCCTTGAACTCACTTCACTTTTACTAGATGCCCAATATTTCATATTCAATAATAAAATTTTCCAACAAATATTCGGTTTACCCATGGGTTTAGGTATCTCTGCCCCCTGTCAAAAATTTACCTAGCCACAATAGAGAACCAAATCTTACAACCCTTCCCTCCAGAAATAAAATTATAAACCTGTTACACTGATGACATACTCATAATAGGCAATAGGTCCACTATAGACAATCTCTTTTCAAAATTTAATTCAATACATGATAGGTTAAAACTCACTCTTGAAATTGAAACCAACAACCAAATTAATTTTCTCAACCTCACTGTTTACAAAACAGGTACTAAACTAGGTACAAAGATTTTCAGAAAAAATACACATACAGGCAAATACCTACATTTTGCTTCGCACCACCCCCTCTGCACAAAAAAAAACAGTTTTATACAACCAAATACATAATGCCCTCAAATATAGCACCTCACAAAATGACTTAACCAATGAACTTCAATACCTCATGGAAAAATTTACAGCTAGGAACTACCCCAACTCATTCAACACATTATTTTCCACCGCCAAAAGTAAAATTAACAATCCACCAAAACCCACCACCAACGCAAATATATGCATCATCCTCCCATACCATAATGAACTTGCTGAGCAATTCTGCCATGTGTTTACAGGTACTGATATCTCCCTTATTTTTTCAGCTTATAATAAACTCGGATCCTTATTCAACACTTACAAAGACACACACAAATACCCAATCAATGATTTGAACAATATAATTTACTTGATTAAATGTCAACCAAACTGTGATGCCTGTTATATTGGTAGTGAGGAATTTATTATAGCTAACACAGAGCGTACAAATAAAGAAGAAATATATGAGCTTTCGGCTATATGGTAGCCTTCATCAGAATTAAAAATACATGAATGGCAGTTGGAATGAAGATGTGCACTGCCAGGTGCGTGAGACGCGAGGTTTAATTGTTTGTTGACGTCTGTGGCTGTGACGCATGATGACGTGGCCAGCGTTTGTCCAATGATAGAACTACTGACTCTGTGATCGGGTTGACTTGGCAACCACTGTTCCTGTTCAAGGATTTATCCGAAGATTTTATATTTAACGATTCCAACCAGGTACGCTTTAGGTAATGGTGGGATCTGTCTACCACCACGACATCGCGGTGTGGGTCGATGTCGTGGTGGGTTGTCCAGACATGTTCGGCGATAGCTGAGTGTTCTATATCCGCTAAACGGATCGCTCTTTTGTGCTCCGAGAGACGTTTCTCGAGTCGACGTCCAGTCTCTCCAAAGTAGCAGCTAGTGCAGTCACGGCAAGAGATGCGGTAGACCAAACCGCTCTGCAGAAGGGTGGGGACAGGTGTTTTCACGTTGGAAATAAAAGAACGCAGTTTCTTGCCTGGGAGTTGGATGCATTTTATTCCGTGCGTTCTCAGGATTCTACCGATCTGTTGTGACAGGTTGGGGTAGTATGGGATGAATGCCCTCGTGGATGGCTCGTCACTGTTGGTGTTGTAGCTGGTCGTCACGATGTCACGTGTCTGTAGATCACACCTGTCGAGGACGTCAATGGGGTAGCCACACCTCGTAAGGTCTACTTTGACCCTAGTGACCTCTTTGCGTCTTTCATCAGCGGAGCTGGAGTGTGTCCAGGCGCGAGTAAGCAAGGTTCGGGCAGTGGAGAGGAGGTGGCCTCGCGCGTGTGCTGACCGGAAGTTGGTAAACTGGCCAGCACACATGGGCTTACGATAAACTGTAGTCCTCAGGTATGTGCCTTCACGTCGGACAAGTGTATCTAGGTATGGTAAAGAGTTGTTCGACTCCAGCTCAATCGTGAATTTTATGAAGGGCGATAGTGAGTTGAGGTATGATAGAAGTCGCTGACCTGAGTCTCTAGGGATGACCACGAACACATCGTCAACATAGCGACACCAAAAGGCGATGTGATCTGGTGCGTGTGCAAACGCACGTCCCTCTAACTCCTCCATCACGATGTTTGCTGTGACTGAGCTGACAGGGGAACCCATGGCCGTGCCATGTATCTGCTGGTAGACTGAGTCATTAAATATGATCGCACCCCCTGTTAAGCACAGTCTGAGGGCGGCGGAAATGTCATCGGGTGTGAGACCAGTTCTTTCGTTGAGGGTTCTATCATTGTCCAAGAGTTGTTTTGCACAAGAAATGGCAAGTTCCACAGGGATGGAGGTAAAGAGCGATATGACGTCGAACGATGCCATAACTTGATCCTGCGAGATGGATACAGTGCGAATCCTCTTTATGAATTCAACACTGTTGGAGACTGTGTGGGTGGTCTTGCCAACTAGAGGAGAAAGAAGTCTCGAGACAAATTTAGACAGCTCGTAAGTCGGTGATCCACAGCAGGATACAATTGGTCTCAGTGGTGTGTCTTCTTTGTGCACTTTCGGTAGGCCGTAAAACCGTGGGATCTGACATCCGGAAGCACGGAGGTGATTACGGGTTGACTGTGTGATCTTCCCTTGTTTCAGCCAACTGTTGATGAGGATATTCACCTCTGATTCCCATCGTTCTAAAACTCTGTTGGGGTTGAATCCAGAGCGTGTAGGCCTGTTTCGTTATATTGGTAGTACTACAACCAAGTTTGGTTCTACCAAAACCTCCAACACTCTCGCATACTAATACTATAATAGTCTTAGATCGGGACAAGCTAGTACAGAACTCACAGTTCATGCTCAAACCCACAATCACACTCCTTTAATTGACTCCATTATCACCATTATAAGACTTAAAACCAGCCACAAAATTCTTCAATATGAAGCCCTCATTATCGAATGGTTTCGACACAATACTAATCTCAACATCCTAAATGCAAAACCTCCTTTTCACCTTTCCTCGGCTTGGAATCTCTCACATCTGAGATTCCCATGTGTTCCAAAGAGCATCATGAGAGTATAAAAAATTTCTTAAAATACAGCACACGTTACTTCTCACTTAACACTGCCAACTGAAGACGTTTTAACTTAACGAAAGTCTGTCGTCGCGACTATTGGCATTTTCAATTCTTTTATGTTCCAGATTAAATACTTTCTACTTTGACAACCAGGGACGGAGTAGTGCACTTCTGCTTCCTTGCGCTTATTTTAAAATTCCGTTAAATTAAATCTCATCCCACCTTTAATGCATTAACTTAACCATTCCACCTTATATATTAGCCATCAGTCTTTTCATAAAACTATTGCAGATTATATTCAAGGTGAGTACTGCACTTTAAGCGTTTTGCTATTTTTATATTTAGTCTATTATCACAGTACTATAAGAATTCTATAACTTTATATTTGTAAATAGAATTATTTATTGTATTTATTCTATTTTTTATCTCATATGCAGGAAAAATTACAAAAGCATGCAATTTTAAATTAGAAAAAAGAGGAGTGGGCATAATGTCAGTAAGTTTTACCTCTCAATCATCGTTGCCAGAATCGATGTCTTCAGCTGATAAGTACGCCACTGAGGAGGTTGAGGACTGTGGAGATTTAGAAGTGGGCGGCTGCTCAACTTTACAAAAGAACATATTAATGGAAGACTGGACAGTGGTTTTTTGCTTTTCATCGTAGATTTCTTTGTAGCAAGCATATCATTCACCCCTCTGTTAACTTTTAAGAATCGTTCACTATCAGGATCCATCTTCTCAAACCTTGCCGATGCAATTGCACGAAATGCCATTTCCATCTCTCTCTCTCTCTGGTGGTGAAGGTCTTGGCTCCTCATTTGGTTCATCTTGAGCTCGTTGGCATTTTCTTCTTTCACTATCACGGCCTGCAAGTCAATAAGTCCATCGTTAGACAATTCCTTCTCTTCTTCCTCTATTAGCTCCACCATGTCTTTGGCATCAACCTCCAACTGAAGTAGCTCTGCAACTTTTACAATCTTATCTGTATCCTCTTCATATGATTCGTCTTTTTCAAATCCTTTGAAGCCTTTTACGTGCAGTGGGCACATTTTCTTCCATGCACTATTTAAACAACTTATAGTAATTTCTGCCCAGGCTTTATTAATGTTTAAGATGGCGTGGTAAATATTATAAGATTTCCAAAAGTCTCTTAACGCAAAATTTTTCTCATCATCTAATGCAGACAATGCCTGAGCAAATATTGTGCCTAAATAGTATGCTTTTAAATTTGAAATAACATCCTGATCAATAGGTTGGATGAGTGAAGTCGTGTTTGGCAGTAGAAATATGACTCTCACGTCCAGATTGAAATCATCTAGATGCGTAGGATGTCCAGGAGCATTATCGTTTAGAAGCAAAATCGTTGTCTTGACAATATTTTTCTACCTCAGGAATGAAGCAGCATTTAAACCAATCCTCAAAGACAGATATATTGTTATCCATGCTCTGGTTCGATCGGAAATGCACGGGGTAGGGTGGCTTTATTGATGCTTAAATGAACGAGGATTTCCAGAACGGTACACAAGCAGCGGATTTAATCTGTAATCTCCAGCTGCATTACCCCCAAACAAGAACGTGGCCCTATCTTTTGATGCCTTGAAACCTGGCACTGTATATTCCTCTTTGGCAATGTATGTTCAATCCGGCATTTTTTTCCAATACAGAGCAGTTTCATCAACGTCAACTCAGCAAATTTTTTCCAACACTTCACAAAATTTCTTTGCAGCTGCAGAATCGGCATTGGCGACATCGCCACATACGTTAATGTTGTGGAAACCAGCGTGATGCTGGAACCTATTAAACCACCCGTTGCTTGCAACGAACATTGCTTGGGGTTCGCTGTACTTATCCTTTATATCTTCTTAAATACTTCTTGCTTTTGCTTGAATGGCCATTGGACTCAGGGGCACTTGCTTCTGAATCTGATTTTCTATCCATGTTATTAATAGCTTTTCCATCTTCGATATAGCACCTGAATGCTGTTTTGTCGTCACTGTTGATCTCAAGTGCATTGATCCTTTGACATGTTCTTTTATGCACACACTATTCCCTTAAAATAGGATTCACTGTTGAAGCAGAGAGACCTAATTCCTTGCAGTAGATGACAAACTTTGTCCTGCTTCATCTTAATTTCTAAATCAATTTTGACCAACGGAAAGTGCACTTGCACTTTCCGTTGGTCCCTTTCCTTTCACCTTTGTAATAAGTAAACAAGAATAAAGAGAAGATTCTGAAAATTTATTTGTTTTTTTTATATGATTGAAGATATCAGTGAAGGGGAACTCATTTCACCATAATACCGTAACATAAAAATCCACAGAATTCCAGTTATCGGTATATCGCAAATGCAATAAGATCAAGTTTAGTACCCACTTATAATTAGATGCACTAACAGAAAAGTCCAATAAAGCAGAAATTGCAATTGTTTTTATTGTTTTTTGGTCATGACCTCCAGAAACATCTTTAGAAAAATATCACAAAGGCGTTCAAAATTGATTCTTATAATTAGTATTAGTAACGGCCGCGTGGTGCAAGAAAGCCTATGTCTTATGCTGCACCAGCCAAAAAAAAATCCGAACAAAACAATGATAAAAACAAAAAATAAATAAAATAAATAACTAAATAATAATAATTAATAAATAAAAAAATAAATAAAAAGGAAATTAAACCTATGATCCTATGCGCTTCCCTTACCCGAAAGTACTATCCAGATGACCTTTGAATTTCCCCAAACTGTCGGCCTCTACCACCCATGAAGGCAACTTATTCCAGTAATTTATAACTCACTGGCTAAAATAAAACTTCCTGCAGTCCAATCTAAACATTTCCCCCCATAACTTGAATTTATGTCCCCTAGTTCTAGCATCATTTATAATCTTGAAAATTTTGTCCTCATTCATTTTACTGATGCCTCTCAGAGCCTTAAACACCTCAATCAAATCTCCTCTGAGGTGTCTAGTTTCCAAACTCTGCAACCCACATATTCGAAGTCTTTCTTCATAAGGACGCCCTTTTGCCGATCTCACTAGGCGAGTTACCCTTCTTTGCACCCTTTCAAGAAGCTCGATGTCTTTCTTTAGGTGCGGTCTCCATACTTGAACACAGTATTCCAAGTGTGGTCTAACATAAGCCTTATATAATGGGATTATCACGTCCCTATCTCTACTTGCAAAAGTTCGATAGATCATCGGTAGGACACCATGGGCCTTCATTGCAACCTGTTTACAATGCTCAGAGAATTTCATGTCTGACCGTATCGTAACGCCCAAGTCCCTTTCCTCCAGTACTGGGTTTAGTTGAACTCCACCAAGTGAATAAGTTTTTTTGGGATTACTGTTTCCCAGGTGTAATACCTTACACTTTGTTGGATTAAAGCACAGCTGCCATTTTTCTGACCATTCCTGAAGTCTATCTAGGTCTCTCTGAAGAAGCTCAGCTTGACAGTGATCATTAACTACTCTACCAATTTTAAGATCATCTGCAAATTTAGACATCACGCCCTCTATCCCTTCATCAATGTCGTTTATGAAAATTAAAAACAACAGTGGTCCTAATACTGATCCTTGGGGAACCCCACTTCTTACATCAACCCAATCTGAGGAATAGCCATTTATCACAACCCTTTGCCTCCTGCCCTGAAGCCATCCTTCTATCCATCTAAGGATTTTCCCAGTGATTCCAACCTGTTCCAGCTTATAAAGCAACCGCTCATGTGGGACTGAGTCAAAAGCTTTGCTGAAATCTAAATAAACAATGTCGAAATTATTTTCTGCTTTATTAGTATAAATTGTCATATTAACTTATTTTCTAGAGTAGCTTTATATTCCTAGTTACGATACTTAGTTTAAAGTTTAACTTAGACAGAGATTTTGTAGATATTACTTAGTATCGGTAACGGTATCAAATCCATGTGTCACAAATTGAACGAGAGGACTTTTTTTTTTTTTTAACCAATTTAGTCGATTTATTAAACAAGTGTTATATCAAATTATCTTCTATAAGTAGATTATAGACCTAGTCTGGATCCTTAGTTTATTCTAAATTGAGATAGCGAGATTTGGAAGCTAATCAATACTTACGAGTCCGTAGAAATATCGTTCGTGAATTCCCGCCATTTTTACACGATAGCATAAGCTTAGTGTAGTATAGTGCATAATATAATATTGTCAATTAATCAGTAAATCTATTAATCTTGATAAACTTTATTGTCAATTAAATTGTATTTTTAACTCTATATATATATATATAACGACTTAATCGTAACAAATAATTAATACATAACTATAGTGGTACACGTGATACGGAAGTTGTATAAAGGGAACTCGTAGAAAACACTAGATACCGAAATAATATATATAACATAACTGTTTTGGGATATAACTTAAGGATTTAATTTTTGTTTTGAATTTTATTGAATTAAATCGGAATCATGACTCTGACCAGAGCAGCAAAGCAAAAGGCTCAAGCTAATGGGAGTGCTGTTGTTCAGGGGAGAACTGAGGGGGGGCAGTTGCCCTCTGAATCACAGTCTTTTAAAATGCACTGTTTGCTTGATGTTTGCGGAGCAGTCGGGTATGGGACATGATATTGCCAAGGGGGATGTCTTTGTGTGTGCACGATGTAAGGAGTGCAAGGAAATCAGGCGACAACTCAGCGTTGTTATGGGCCTTTATGAGAGCTTGAAGGACAGGGTGGATGCCCTCGAAGGAAATAAATTGAGGGGCCCATCAAGCTCTCAGCTGCCCACATCAACGCCAGAGCTTGCACTTGGTCATCAGGCAACACAGAGGCAGCCCCCTAGGCAGAATGCGCTGGTCCCACAGGAACTAGTAGTTGTTGGTGACTCTATTGTCAGGGAAACGGGGAACATGCTTTGTAAAAAGGATAGGTGGAATAGGACCAGGGTATGTCTGCCAGGGGCAAAGGTTGATGACGTTGTAGAGCGGATATCATCTTTTAAGCGCACAAAAGGTGATATAGTTGTACACGTTGGCACTAATGATATTAAGAGTAGGAGACCGGCGGAATTACTTAGCAAGTACAGGTCACTGTTGAAAAAAAGCCGTGAATTAGGGTTGAACTTGAAAGTGTCTGCAATTCTGCCCAGACACGATAGGAGGGAGTATATGATGAGAGCCTTGTCGATCAATTCGGCCCTGGAGGGATTGTGCAAGGCTCAAGGGGTAGAATTTTTTTCAGCCTGGACTGTACTTGTTAACAGGAGAGATTGCTTCTACAGGGATGGGATACACTTAAATAGAAAGGGTGCAAGAATTTTTGCTGATGCTGTCGAGGCAGTGTTAGGTGGGTCGGAAAACTGCTAGTTGGGGGGATACAAGGACTAATAGATTAACAGTAGCCACTGGCAGAGGTGGAAGTGATTCTTGCACTGCTTCTATTGAATTGAGCAGAAACCTGAAAAACAAGATGCAGGATATTTCAGAGACTGTTGGTAGTCATTGCGGTACAAGTAAACACATGGGTTGTGTTAGGGTAGCTAAGAATAGAAACAGGTGCATGTATACCTGCGTGTACACCAATGCTAGGAGTTTGGTAAATAAATTTGATGAATTTGAGGTATTGCTCAAAACATCAAAGGCAGATATTGTTGGGATATCAGAGACGTGGTGTCACACAGATATAAGTAATGCAGAACTGGAATTTGGGGAATACAATGTGTATAGAAAGGATAGACAGGACAGGAGGGGAGGAGGGGTTATGCTATTAATTAAGAAACACATAAAGTCCAAGGAAGTGAAGCCAGTCGACATCGATGGACAGGGCAGTGTCGAGTCAGTTTGGTGTGACATAAGCATAGGGAAATCAAAATTGAGAGTAGGAGTGTGCTATAGGCCTAATGACTCTGATGAGTATAATAAGATATTGTACAGGGAAATAGAGTGGGCCAGTAAATCAGAGAGTCTTATAATGGGGGATTTTAATTTCCCAGATATTGACTGGAATTTGTGGGTTGGTCACTCGCACACTAGCAAGGTTTTTGTGGATTTATTGGATGATTGTTTTCTACATCAGCATGTTCGTGAGGCAACAAGAGGGAGCAATACTCTTGATCTGATTATCAGTAGTGATTCTTCATGCATTAAGAATCTGCAGATAAATGAACCACTAGGTGGCAGTGATCACAGTGTGTTGAAGTGGGATTTACTCAAGGAGGTAACTACCATCAGAGGTAAAGGGAAGGGTTTTTGTTTTCATAAAGGAGACTATGATGGTCTGAGACAGTATTTAAATTCTATACAGTGGGACCAACTGATGATGTTACCAACAGCAAACTCAAAATGGGTAGCATTCAAGGAACTAATCTTGGAGGCTACCAGGCTTTACATACCAACTAAGAAATATTGTTCACGATTTAGGCCTAAATGGTTGTCAGATGAACTAATGAGACATGTGGCAGAGAAGAAAAATGCATGGGATACATACAAATTAATGGGTGACATGGAAGCCTATGATAGATATAAGTTGGTCTGTAACCAAGTCACAAAGGAGATTAGGCAAGCAAAGGCAGACTACGAAAAATCCTTGGCAAAGGATGCAAAGAAAAACAGAAAAGAGTTCTTTACATATTTGAACTCGAGAAGGAAAGGGATGAATCAGATTGGTCCACTGGATATTGATGGTTCAACAGTTGAGGATCCTGCTCAGGTGGCTAACAATCTAAACGAGTATTTTGCATCTACATTCACGCATGAGGAGTTATTCAGGAAGGAGAATGATGTAGGTAAAGTAAACATTTGCAGTGAGCTGGATGATTTTGTAATAACTGAGAGGAAAGTGGAGGAGAGATTCTTGAGGATAAACATAAAAAAGGCACCTGGGGTGGATGGGATCTATCCAGTTATATTAAAGGAGGCAGCAAAGGAAGTATGCAAACCCCTAGCCATAATTATGAGAGCTTCTTTGGACTCAGGGGAGGTACCCATAGACTGAAGATGTGCAAATGTAACCCCAATTCACAAAGGAGGATCAAAGGCTGACACAAGTAATTATAGACCTGTTAGTTTAACTTCTGTTCCAGGTAAATTAATCGAGGCACTGGTTAAAGAAGCACTGCAGGAACATCTAGACAAGAATTCAGTTATAGCTCAGACGCAGCATGGTTTTGTTAAGGGCAGGTCTTGCCTGACCAATTTGATTGAATACTATGATGTAGTCACAAAAGAACTGGATACAGGGAATAACTTTAATATTATATATTTGGATCTTAGAAAGGCTTTTGATACTGTTGCACATGGAAGACTGCTGCACAAATTGGAGCAGTGTGGCATTGGAGGCAAATTGCTGCTATGGATAAGGGGATGGTTGAGTGGTAGAAGACAGTGAGTGGTAATCAATGGACACTGCTCAACGTGGACTAATGTTATTAGTGGAGTTCCTCAAGGTTCAGTGTTGGGTCCGTTGTTGTTTTCGGTGTTTATGAAAGATATTGATGATGGGATATCAAGTTTAATGTCCAAGTTTGCAGATGATACAAAGGTTGGCAGGGTCATTAAGGACACTACTGACGCTATGCTGCTGCAACAGGATTTGGAAAGGTTGAACAGATGGGCTGAGAGGTGGCAAATGAAGTTTAACATTGACAAATGTAAAGTACTACATATGGGAAACAGTAACCCCAGAGCAACGTATCAACTCTGCGGTACTACACTGACAGTGGTGGAGAATGAAAAGGACCTGGGGGTAATTGTGCAGGCAGATATGAAGTTCTCTGAGCAGTGCAGACGAGCTGCAAGAGTAGCTCATGGTGTCTTGTCAATGATATACAGGAATTTTTCTAGCAGGGATAAGGAGGTGATTATTCCCTTGTATAAGGCAATGGTTAGGCCACATCTTGAGTACTGTATACAGGTCTGGAGGCCTCATTTCAAGAAGGATGTAGAGCTGCTGGAACGGGTACAGAGAAGGGCAACAAGATTAGTGAATGGAACAAAGGGTTGCTCTTACGAAGAAAGGCTTAAGTTTTGCAAATTACAGAGTCTGGAGACTAGGCACCGGCGAGGTGATCTGATAGAGGTGTATAAGGCTTTGAATGGTTTGAGCATGCTCAATGCCAATGGGATTCTTCACCTTGCTCAGAATAATCACCTCAGAGGGCATAAATTCAAATTGAGGAAGGACGGATGTCGGATAGATGTGCGGAAATTTGCCTTTGGCCAGCGGGTGGTTGGTTGGTGGAACCGACTTCCATCACTTGTTGTTGAAGTTGATAGCCTAAACAAATTTAAAGCTCAACTGGACAGGTATTTCGAACGAATGGAGGGATGAAATGGGAGTGGAGGGTTTTTTTTTTTTTTTTTTTTGGCTGATGCTGAATAAGCTTGCTTTCTTGCATCATATGCCTCTACTAATGCTAATAATAATGCTAATGCTAAATTATTCCCTAAATCCAGCTCGTGAGTGGATTTAGGGAATCCTTTCGAAATAGCGAACCAGATTTGTTAAACATGATTTTCCCTTTACAAAACCATGCTGAGTATCCTTGAGAATTTCAGTTCGATCCAAATGATCCTGAATTCCACCCTTGATCATTGCCTCCATGATTTTCCCTACTACTGAAGTCAGACTGACAGGTCGATAATTTCCAACTTCACTTTTAGAGCCACCCTTATGTATGGGAGATACATTTGCACTTTTCCAATCCAAGGGAATCTCCCCAGAGTCTAGTGATGCTCGCATAATTAGCCTCAATGGTTCAATGCACTCGCTTGCCGCCTCTCTTAAGATTATAGGGTATATTCCATCAACTCCAGGAGCCTTACTGGTCCGTAGGCTCGAAAGATTTTTCATTAATGGAACATATGTTAATGATGAAAGTGTAGTGCAATTTCTATTATAAATATGACCTTTTAAAGAGATAAATAGCTTAATAATACAGTGAAATTTTCTACTTCCAAGGACTTTGACCGAAAAAGAAAACAATGTGTTATTGGGTTCACATTACAACATTTTCGCGATATCATATTTATTCCTTATGGGATGCAAAATACGTTCCCACGATTTTTTTAAGTTTGCACCAGCTGGCAAAAACTTATGTAAAGTTGAATTTCCATAAGTTGAGTATTGCGTAAGTTGGAAGTTCCTGTATTCTTAATGAATCAAAGGAAGTCGAAGGAAGGTGAAAAATCACTTCAAGTTAGTGAAAATGTGACTTCTCAGATTTTACTAAATGATAATTGTATAAACAAAACTTCACACATATAGTAGGTCTTATTTAACCACTCAAAAATCTTAACAAAAAATTTAAAAAAAAATGTTTTCTGATTACAGAACTGTATTATTACTGAATCATGGATGAAAAATAATTGTTATTACTGAATGAAAAATGTAAATGTATTTGAAGAAAATGTACTACATCCTCCTTTGGCGCTTCCGTAGCCAGGTGGGAAGGAGCAGCAGTGCGTAGCACACGCTTCTTGATTAGACCGGGGTTCAAGCCCGTCACCACTAAATACAGAGGATACGGAAAGGTCAGGGAATGACCACCGCATATCCCCGGAGCAATATGGCCTTAGTTGCTAATGCTCCTAAAAACCAAATAACAACAACCTTCTCTTTCTTATTGAATATATTAAAGTGAGCATATAAATGCCCACTTTTAAATATTCAATAAGAAGAATCCGGTGCATTTTCTTCTTCATTTCTATTCACAGTGCCCCAGAGAAAATTATATTCTATTATAGTTAATAGGCCTTTAATAAATCTTGGTACATCTTCTGCTTTTCGAGCCTCTTGGTAAGCAGGCATGTTAATTCTTTCTTCTGTGTTGTTATCATCATCCATTTCACACTCGTGTTTGTAATTGTATCTGGGAAACTTTCTGTATCAGTTAAATACAGTCCACTAATTTCAGTTATCACTATCTTCTTCTTATGGTAAATTTTTAACAACCGGCTCTCCTTTTTTTTTTTTTAACAACCCCTGTCCTCTTTGGAAACTACATGGTGGTTTCTCCCTTTGTTGAGAATTACAACCCGCCCCAAAAGTATAAACAAATTCCACTGTCAGCAAACATCCACTTAATTTTGCTTGGGCTGCTTCTTCTTAGGGTAATGACCTTATCAGGTTCACAATAATTCTAGAAATGCAAAATCTTTGAGACACATGTCAAGCAGTTTACAGTTTGTTTGTTATTTGGGAGCATTAGCAACTAAGGCCATATTGCTCCGGGATATGCAGTGGGCATTCCCTGACCTTTCCGCATCCTCCATATTTTGGTGGTGATGGGCTCGAACCCCTGTCTAATCAACAAGCGTATGCTACGCACTGCTGCTCCTTCCCACCTGGCTACGGAGGCGCCTACATGTCAAGCATGTGAATGTCATTACCTTAAGAGGAAGCAGCCCTGGGCAAATTAAGCAGATGTTTGTTGGAAATAATATTCTTGTAAAATTGCTAGTGGAGATAATGTCGCAGCCTCTGTAGGTTGCTGTGTAAGGAAGGGGGGGGTGGCAGAAAGGAAGCACAAAGGGTGCCAAAATAAGTGTGGCCCAGCTGAATTTTCCATGTCACCATATACAAGCTTATTGTTCAAATGCCATTAGCCCTTATGGATTGAAGTGCATGTCGCTCTACAGTTTATAGCCATTGTCAGTTTAATGACTGGCTCCTAAAATTCTTGAAAATTTAGCAATCTGTTGGCTTACGCAAGCCAGCTCAAGCACACCACTGGTTATACCCAAGGCAGAAATGGGAACATTTCAGCTGTTAGTATTAGTAAGATCAATGATGCAAGTATGTAGACTTTTTTCTGCATCAGCCAAAAAAAAAAAAAAAAAAAAACCATTCCCATTCCCACAAGGTCCAATTCCACTCTATTACCCTTTGACAGATGGTGATAATTACATGCACATCCTTTTCACTCTTTACAACAGGACCTGTTATTGTAATATACTTCTCCTAAAGGGAACAGTGCTATTTATTTGAACTGCAATACTGTTTATGAAGCAGGACATCATAATGCAAGATTTATACATTTTGTAGTATACTTAGCTTGCCATTGGCTGTGTGAGTATTGCTTAGCTTATGTTCATTAATTTATAGCTCTCATAAACCTGAAACTTTTGTTCTAAATTTACTTGAGTTTAGTAATATATTAAAATGTGGAAACAGCACAGGCTCATCAAAGAAAGATGTTCTATTTTGGAATGCTTATATTTTTTGGTGAGTTTGTTTATCAAACACATAAAATGTGAGTTTTTTGCCTGTTAGTGATATGCTCCTGTGGGAAAATTCTGTAAGCAGGATGGATACATCGTTGAGTGACAGTTTTCTTATAGTGCAGAATGAGTTCAAAGTGAGATTGGCTTACAGAAAAGGTTGAGATAGATCCATTGACAAGACCACAATGATGAATGCAGCTCTTCATTTCCTGAAGGGCATTATAGCCATAGTAGCTTATGCACCATTAAACCCACATTTCCTGAAGGAATGTTTTTATGATAGGATCGTCCCTAATTGATATAGGATTGGATGGTCTTGGCCACCTGTACTCACTGGATCTCTACAACATTCTCTACAGGAATAATCTGCACACCCTAGGAGAATTAAAAGGTAAACTCACAGTCGTAGGACATCTCTGAAGTGATACTGGTTGAAATTACGGTAAACTTCAATCAGTATCTGCAAATTGTCTTGGGTGCACAGGGATCATATGAATATGTTTTTACTTGACTGATGACCACCCACATCTTGTGTTTTGTGCCATGAAGTGCACCATTACAGGCATTCAAAACTGTTGTATTTTCTTCATGACACATCACTGTACATATTATACATAAGCATAATCTTTAAAATATCTTTACAGAGTTGCTGAAGTGGCCATTACCCTTAAAAATTGTGGTATTGATGCTTTTAAGCCAGAAGAATATGGCTCAAAAATAACTGTAGAAAGGAGAATAAATATTGATGGTACCAGTTCCTATAAACTAAAAGGAGAGAATGGTTAGTAAATGATTTTTATCAAAAATGAAAAATCTGTTAAAAATTATGAATTTCCATAATGGTATCACATAGGGATTAAATTAGGTGTAATTTAATGTTTCATTTTAATGTTACAATTTTAATACCACTCTGCATGGTGTTCGAGTTTGTAAACTAAAAGCTGTTCTTAACTCAGTTTTTTATACTGATTTCAGAAATATTATTGGTTTTTTTTCTATCAGTGCTGTTTTTTACAAATCACGTAAGTTGATGTCTTGAGCTGTATTATTCAATGTATTAAGTTAGGAGTAAATTCTGGGAATTTGTAAATTAAATTTTCACATGTTGGCAACACTGCCATCAATCATTTGTTTATTGACCTTGAGAGCTGCATGCAGCAGTGTTTATCAGTGTGAACTCAGTTTATTTTTGAGGTTATTGTGTCAAACTTGTGCTGAAAAGTAAGGAAAGTGTCTTCATGCAAGTGTTTGAACAATCCAAACTTATTTTGTTATATTTGAAGTTATGTAGTCCTCAAACTAAGAAAAGATTTAACAAAATTTGTAAAAATGTGTATTGTGCTTATTTTGTAGCAAAACTTGGTGACCAAGATAAACAATGGGCTCCATAAAGTTTGCCAAACCTGTGTTCTGAAGCATTGAGATTGTGGAAAAATGGTAAAAAGAAGGTTATGCCATTTGCAATTCCCATGATTTGGTGGGAGCCCACAAACCACTGTGATGACTGTTACTTTTGCTCAGTTAATGTGGAGGGATACAATTCAAAGATTAAAAAGGCATTATGTTTCCTAATATTCCATCTTCCATTAGACAAGTCACACATGGAGATAACTTGCCAATTTCATGCCATTTTTATTGGAGAGTGTAGAAGTAGAGAGTGCTAAAAGTGAAGCTTCTGAAGAGGAAACTGCATGCCTGGAGACATTGAATCCAGCCCTCAATTGTTTTCACGCCATGATCTAAATTATCTAGTAAGAGATTTAAATTTACCAAAGGAACCTACAGAACTCCTTGGTTGTAGACTTAAGTCAAAAAATCTACTAGCCCATGGGATGTTTTTCTGATGGTACAGACACAAAAAGAACAAGAACTAGTCTCCTGCTTTATAGAGGACTATTCTATGGTTTTTTACAGTAATATAAATGACTGAATGAACTAGTTAGGAATTAGTTACAATCCTATGCAGTGGAGACTTTTTTTTATTGACTCAACAAAGAGGAGTCTGAAAGGTATGTTGCTCTACAATGGAAATAAATATGGGTCAATTCTAGTAGCTGTGGCCCCCAAGTGCCAAGCGATTCTGTGATCAAGTGACTTTTTGCTCTGAATTAGTGCTCTTTCTTGAAGTAGAAATCGTTTCCTCATTTAAAGCATTTATTAACACACAATTAAATAATCCATAGTAAAGAAAGCAACTTTACTAGATTAAGAAGGAAAGCAACCTTCTCTTTCCCTTTTATTTTCTGTTATATCTTAATTACTAACCTAGTGCTTGGTCACAGGGCGGCACTGCTCCTGCCTCCACGTGGCGGGGCCGGTAACCTGGAAGGGAAAAGCTCTCCCTTTCAGGGCGAAATGGAGCAAACTGACTCCAATACCCAGGAATCCACTGGGTCAATGGACCCGAAGAGAACTGATCCAAGATATGAGAAATCTAGTTCTTTCGGAGACACCTCTAAGGCAGTCAGAAAAGGCGATAGAAATGACTCTGTCTCCACAAAGAGATTAAAAACTGACTCGCAAATTTTAATTTCTCCAACATATATTATTGTACACTCAAATACTGAGAAAGCGGTAGGGCAATTGTCACCCTTTCTCATACAAAAGACTCTTGAGAGTTATGTCGGCACACCAAAACAAGTTAAAAGACTAAAATCAAGCGACATTTTGGTAGAAACGGCCAATGCTAAACGCTCAGAAAAATTATTACAAATGACCTTTGCAGGAATACCAGTAACAGTATCCCCGCACAATACATTAAATACTTCAAAAGGTGTCATTACGGAATGGGACCTTCTAAATGTGCCCGAAGAGGAAATTCAAATGGAACTTCAGGAACAAGGAGTCATCAGTGTTAAAAGAATTACAATTAAAAAAGAAGGGATAATCACCCCCACCAGGAATCTGATACTCACTTTCAACACGCCTAAATCACCCAGATAAGTAAAAGCTGGATATCTACACTGCAATATATGACCGTACATCCCGAATCCTCTCTGTTGTTTCAACTGTCAGAAGTTTGGTCACTCACAGACAGTATGTAGAGGAAAATTAACATGTGGAAACTGTGGTTCGCAAGAACATGCCACTTCTACTTGCACAGATGAAAACCATAAATGTGTAAATTGTAAAGGAGATCATACTGCATATTCAAGGGAGTGTGAAATTTGGAAGAAGGAAAAAATGATACAAAAATACAAAGCAGAAAATGGAGTTTCATATCAGGAAGCTAAAAAGGTAATTACAATAAATATAGCAAACAAACCTTCTTATGTGCAGATTACCACAATCAAAAAGGCTCCGGAAATTAAACTACCCAATTCAAAATGTTGTGGCACACAAACGGATGTTACAATCCCCCCAGGAGAATCCATCTCAGAATGGGTTCGTGAGTTTTACAAACCATCTCCATCACAAAAACAAGAAAAGATTAATCGATACTCCTTTATCTTTCCCACCAGATAATTCAGAAAATGTAAGAAGAAAAGCAAACAAAGAAAAGATAGGTAGTACAGGAAAAAAGATTGCAGAACAAATGAACACGGATGCAAGAAACCAAGGAGAGGAACCAGTTCTCGAAATCTTTACTGAAGAAGAAATGGATACGGGTAGACCCTATTTTTCAAAAAAAGACAAAACCAAGGTAGACAAAAATAAATCAGCCCCAAGGAAGCAATCCGAGGGAACATCTAACCCCAAATGACAGATACGATTATCCAATGGAACTGTCGAGGTTTTCGCTCAAACACTAATGATGTTATAGATCTCATCACCCAGTACCACCCACTAAGTATCTGCCTACAAGAAACCTATTTAAAACCACAGGACAATAGTATAATCAAAAATTATATCACATATAGAAAGGATCACATAACGAATGGAACAGCGAGAGGAGGAGTTGCAATACTAGTTAACAGACATGTCCCTTCCCAAACAATACCATTGAACACACCATTAGAAGCAGTTGCAGCCCGTCTAGCAATAGGCTTCAATATTACCATAGCCTCAATATATCTACCCCCTAATCAAGAATTCCGATTTAAGGATTTCGAAGAGCTGATCACTCAATTACCACCTCCATTCTGCATCTTAGGTGACCTAAATGGACATCACCCACTATGGGGCGATCACAAAATAGACCAGAAGGGTAAGCAAATAGAAAAATTAATTGTCGAGAACAACCTAATGATTTTAAATGACGGCACACACACATATTTCCACCTTCCATCAAAAAGCAGTTCTGCAATAGACTTATCAATCTGTTCCCCAACACTGTTCCCTATGACTAAATGGAGTGTGCACGAGACTCCATTGAGCAGTGACCATACCCCATTATTTTGAAAATCATGGAAAAAACGCCATGCCAAGACAATAGGCACCCCAGATGGAAAATATATGATGCAGATTTGGAAACATTCAGGATACTAGCCAAGCTAGACCGCAACATTATTAAAAGAGAATCAGTACAAACATCAGTAGCCTATGTTACTGATAGTATGCTTCAAGCTGTGGAAAAGACAATACCTAAAACATCTTCTAACATCAGAATATATCCAAAACCATGGTGGAACAAAGAGTGCCGGGAAGCTAAAAAAGAGAGAAATAGAGCCTGGAACTTTTTTTGCAAAAATCCAACAACAGAAAATCTGATACAATTCAAGAGAGCCAGAGCCAAGGTCAGGAAAGTGCAAAAAATAAGCAAAAAAGCCGCTTAGATGAAATTTGCATCCACTATAACTATTCCCACACCAGCTACACTTATCTGGAAAAAGATCAGAAGGATGACCAACAATTCTCAATTAAACGACTCTCCATTGCTAAATTGGAAGGGACAGTTGGTTACAAACACCTTAGATATAGTCAACGTGCTTGCTGAAAATTTTTCGAATACATCTGCTAATTGTGCATACCCCACAGCTTTCAAAACGTACAAGAAAGAGGCCGAAAAAATAAAATTAAACTTTTCTACCAATCAGTGTGAACAATACAACTTGCCACTCACGGTAGCAGAACTAAAACAAACTCTGCTACAGGTGAAACACAGCGCAATCGGTCCTGATGAAATCCATTATGCAATGATACAACAATTAGATGAACAGTCCCAATTAGCCCTGTTAGATCTATACAACAAAATATACCTTGAAAATTCTTTCCCAAACAAATGGCACCACTCAATAATACTAGCTTTCCCAAAACAGGGAAAAGATCTCTCAGACCCACAGAACTACCGTCCCATAGCTTTGACCAGCTGCTTAGGCAAGATCTTAGAGAAAATGGTCAACAATAGACTAACATGGTATCTAGAAAATAATGATCTTCTCAACCCAGAACAATTTGGCTTTAGAAACAATCGCTGTACCTTGGATGTACTTATACAACTGAAAAATCAAGTAAGAAATGCTTTTCTCAGGAAACAACACCAAGTCATGGTTAATTTTGATATCCAAAAGGCATACGATACCACGTGGCGATATGGTATACTTAAAAGGTTACATCAACTTGGCCTTAGAGGACATCTACCCCTCTACATATACAATTTCCTTAAGAATCGGACCTTCCAAGTTCGAATGAACAATACACTTTCCAATATATTTTATCAAGAAGAAGGGGTCCCTCAAGGATCTGTACTTAGTGCCACACTTTTTGCAGTCCACTTCAGCACAATAATAGAACAAATCCCAAACAATATCTTTACAACAGTTTATGCTGATGATGTCAGCATTTCTTATCAAGCGCAGCATATGAGGACAATAGAATGGCAATTGCAAGTAGCCATTAAGAGTCATAAAATGGACAGAAAGAAATGGATATAGAATATCGGTACAAAAGACTGCATGTATACATTTCTGCAGAAAAAGGAATCTCCATCCTGACGCAGAACTCGGGCTGAAAGAACAGATCATCCCAGTTAAAAATAATGTCCGTTTCTTAGGATTAGTTTTTGACAAAAAACTGACTTTCCTAGAGCATATCAGTCACATAAGAGTCCACTGTTTGAAGAAAATGAACATCTTGAAGGTCCTATCCGCTATATCCTGGGGAGCAGACAGGACAATCCTACTACGTTTATATCGCCTTCTCATTCGGTCCAAGCTAGACTATGGTGCCCCAGTCTATGACTCGGCAAGACCTAGTGCCCTGAGATGGCTCGGCCCGGTACATCACTGTGCACTACGTTTAGCCCTTGCAGCTTTCCGCACCTCACCTGTGCAGAGCCTGTACGCCGAAGCTCAAGAACCTCCTCTGCAAATCAGAAGACAAAATCAATTACTCTCTTATGCAGCTAAAATAAAATCCTTACCAGACCACCCTCTACAGAAAGCTCTTTTTGCTTCTGAATGGGAACAACATTATCAGCAACAACAAAGAATCAATAAACCTGCGAATGTGAGATTAAAAAACCTTCTTCTCAGTAGAGAGCTTAACCTAGATAACATAAATTCGCTGACGAAGCAGTCTACTCCACCATGGATAATCAGACAACCTTTATGTGACTCCTCCTTCCACATTTCGAGCAAACAAATCCTTTCTCATATAAACCATCAACAGCTGCATGCTGCTTATAAGGCACAATTTTCAGATCATTGCTTTCTATATACAGATGGATCCAAAACTGATTCTCATGTGGGAGCGGCAGTTTACTTTTCTGACATCACATTGGCCCAAAAACTCCCAAAAGACTATAGCATTTATACCGCAGAACTGCAAGCCATTATGTTAGCACTAGACGAAATCGACCATTCAAGTTTTCAAAACAGCATAATTTTTACTGACTCCCGTAGTTCCATGATGGCAATACAAAATATCAGTTCTAACAAACATCCTCTACAACAGCAGATTCAATACAAAATATCAAAACTCCTTGAACAAAGTCGTAACATTAGATTTTGCTGGATCCCAAGTCATGTCGGAATACATGGTAACGAGCAAGCAGACAGAGCTGCCAAAGAAGCTAACAACAATATATCTGCATCAGAATATATCCCTTTCTCAGACTATAAACACGTTATTGATCACAGTGGGATACATCACTGGCGGCAGCAATGGCAAGTACTTACCACTAACAAATTGCATCAGATTAAAAGATTACTCCAACCATGGAAATCCAGCATTCAGAAAAATAGACGTGATGAAGTGATACTTGCTAGGTTAAGGATAGGACACACGTATTTCAGTCACTCTTATCTTTTGCGAGGAGAGGATCCCCCTCTGTGCCCTATCTGTCACACACAACAAACAGTAGAACATGTACTGATTACTTGTCCAGCTTTTGCAGATGAGTGCCAAAACTCCTTCAAAGAGCTAAACAAACATCACTCCCTCACTCTCAAATCCATACTGGAAGATAGAAAAAATATAGCAGATGTTTTTCAGTTCCTCAAGAAAATAAATTACTACAATCAAATATAAAACTAAATACAGTGAAACTTCTCCTAACGGACACCTCTCGTTAACGGACATCTCTCTACAATGGACATTTTCAAATTCCCCAACTCACCTCCATTGGTTTTAACGTGTTTGCAGCTTCTGTCTAGCGGACATTCTCTGTAACGGACGCGGACAGGCAATCTGCACTGTTTCGTTTAGATTAGCACTTAATTTGATCTCCCCATAACGGACAGCGGGCGAGCTCACGGCCCTTTTTCTAGGAACGTTTCTTCCACGTATTGCCTCAATCGTGTGTTTATTTTCTATTTCCGATTCTCTGAATTTTATCAAGGTTTACGTCGCGGTTCTAAACCCTTTTTCAAGAATTTTAAGGCACGTGTAAAACTTCTGATGAATTCGGTGTGTGCAGGGGGGGGAATATGGTCGGCCTTTCGTCTTTTCAGTTTCAGTTTTCAGTTTTGTTCAGTGTCGTGTGAAGTGCACAATGTCTTCTCGTAAACATTTAACTTTAAAAGATAAAGTCGAACTCATTAATGCGTATGATCGGCAAAAAAATTGTGTTCGCAATCTCGCTGTAAAATTCAAAATCATGAAGACGCAGGTAAGCGACATCCTAAAGAAAAAAATTAACTGCTCAAACAATTTTGGCAACACGGAAATGATCAGGTTCAAAAATCATTCCCGAAAACTGTTGGACTTCAAATTTGTCGGGCACGTGTTAAAAAAATTCCCATTAATGGGCCTGTTATTAGGGAAAAGGCTTTGGAGCTTGTGAAATCTATGGGAGTAAATGAGTTCAATGCTTCTGCGGGATGGCTAGACAAGTTCAAAACTCGGCATAAAATTTCTTGGAAAACCGTAAGTGGTGAAGGTGGATCTGTTGATACTGGGGTTGTAACAGAGTGGACCGTCAAATTGGAAGATTTATGTCGTGATTTTGAAGCTAAGGATATTTACAACTGTGATGAAACAGGGTTGTTTTTTTAAAGCTCTTCCTGAAAACACAGTGAGTCTAAAAAACGAAAAGTGCCAGGGCAGAAAAATTTAAGGAACGCTTGACTGTACTATTGTGTACAAATATGCTGGGAGACTTTGAACAACCTCTTGTTATAGGAAACCCACAAAATCCTCGTTGTTTCAAGGGCATAAAGTTGAATCTTTTGAATATTGACTGGAAGTCTAATAAAAAAGTGTGGATGACACGAGATATCATGAGCGAATGGATAAGTCACTTTAACCAAAACATGATTCTCAAAACAGAAAATTATTCTTTTCATGGATAATGCTGCATCTCACCCGCACATTGAATTGTCCAACATTCAGATCATTTTTCTGCCACCAAACACATCTGCAGAGTGTCAGCCCTTGGATCAAGGGATAATAAAAAAATTTAAATTTCACTACAGAAAACGTGTTTTAAGACATCTCATTGCAAACATGAACGATGTAACATGTGCGAGTGACCTTGCAAAGAAAATCAACATCCTAGATGCGATTCAGTGGATTTCCTCTTCAGTAAACGCAATTAGAAAACAAACTGTCGTGAACTGTTTTGTAAAGTCTGGCTTCTCAAACGCAAAAATTGAAGTTGTGAACAGCAATGTGGAGCACCAAGAAGAACAAGAACTTCAACATCTATTGATAATGTACGATACTTCCGCTACAAGTGACTCTGGCTACGAAGATATAGACTCAAACCTCACTGCAGAAGATGGTGCTCTAGATATCAACGACATTATCATCGATATTTTTCAAGAAGTTCCTCATGAGGATGAAGAAATGGAAGGAGGTCATTCTGTCGAAGAACATATTAATGACGAACCACCGATGAAAATAGAAGAAGCGCTCATACAAATCAATCGTTTAAAAATGTTTTTCACCACTGAAGAAGATACTGAAGGACTTTCGATGGTTTCTTCACTCCAAACAAATGTTGAAAACAAAATTGTCAGCCGTAAGAAGGTGCAGAAGAAAATAAGTGATTACTGTATGTATTTTTCTTAAGATAAAGTCATAATATGCATAGCACAATTGTATGTATATTATTTACAAAAATATTGTACAAAATCTGTATATAATTTAATTTAATTTAATTTTACATTAAACATTTAACAATTTTTCTTTATCTCTTGTGTATGTAATTGTATATTATTTACAAAAATATTGTTCAAAATCTGTATATATTTTAATTTAATTTTACATTAAACGTTTAACGATTTTTCTTTCTTTCTTTCTTTTTTTTTTTCTCCCTCAGACTTCTTGTTAGCGGACACTTCTCTCTAACGGACACATTTTCGTTCCCCATGGCTGTCCGTTAAAGGGAAGTTTCACTGTATTATCTCTAAAGCAAGCTATAGTCATTCTCTGTTACTCTTGGAAATCATTAGCAGCAATATACGAATCAAAACAAAACCATTATATAAAATATAAAATTTTACAGGCGCATTTTAGTCACAGTAGCTCTTGCGCCAAGAATTCTTAAATCAAATCAATCTAGTAGCTGTGTACTTGAAAGAAACATATGAGAACTTGAAGAAGTTGTTGACAAGTATGAAGAACATGGTTGGTTGATTTGTACTGTCTTTAAAGTGATAGGCATGTTACTTGGACATTGTGTATATTGTCAAGTGGCACCGGGGGATTTCTCCTACAAACCGTGTATTATATGATTTGTATTATATTACATTGTGATGCTACAAACTCTGTAAATGCCGGACATAGCGTTAGTTTCTGCTGGCCCATTATTCCTCTGGTATTTACGTGGGGACCCTTGGGGAGGTAGCCAGGTATAGTACAGGTAGAAAGTTCTCTGGCAGGGGCGAACCCTGGACTGTGCCTGAACTTCCCAGGGAGAAAACGCTGGAAGAGGAAAGTGTGAAATGGGATGATTGTGAAGAGGTAGGGAACAGATGAAGATTAAGGTGGATAATAGGAAGGCTGTCTACCTGGAAATAGGAAGTTAAAGGGATAGAAGGACACCTCTGTGGGAGGAGCTCATCTTCACACAAGGGGGGCTGTTAATCAAAAGTAAAAGGTTTCTGGTGGTAGGGCCCACCAGGGAAAATGTTTGGGATATGGGAGGTGAGGGAAGGGGAGATGGAAGTATGGGGAAAGAAAGTCATAGGGTCAGAGTACCCTGTGGGCAGAGGGGGGGGGAGTCTGCTCTGTGGATACACAGTGTAGCTCTGCACGAAATCCCACACTGGCCAAATTAGCTGTAGCCAGTGTCAGCAGTTTTCATGCCATGCCCCAAAAGAGAGAATGTGTGGTGTCAGTAAGGCAGGGGTGGTTCCCTGTTGGTTATCCTCACTGCTATCCAAGTAGGGGGGGCTGCAAGAACACTACACACACTCTTCATATATTCAAACCTTATACACACCTTCCACTTTTACAGATATATAATAAGGTATATATTATGATGTAGTTACAAAGAAACTGGATGCAAAAAATAATTTTGATATCATACATTTGGATTTCAGGAAAGCTTTTGACACTGTTGCGCATGGAAGACTATTGTACAAATTGGAGTAGAATGGTATTAAGGGTAAGTTTTTACAATGGATAAAAGGATGATTAAGTGGGAGAAGACAGAGGGTGGTAATCAATGGGTGCTGCTCTTCGTGGACTAATGTTATTAGTGGAGTCCCACAGGGTTCAGTGTTGGGTCCACTGTTGTTTTGTATATTTATCAATGATATTGATGAAGGTATATATCAGGCTTAATGTCAAAGTTTGCATATGATACAAAGGTTGGCAGGGTTGTTAATGATGACAGTAATGGCAGTGTGCTACTGCAACAGGATCTAGATAATTTGGGCAGATGGGCTAAGAAGTGGCAACTGAAGTTTAACTTTGACAAATGCAAAGTACTGTATATGGGTAGAAGTAACCCCAGAGAAACATACCAACTGTGTGGTACTACACTTAAGGTGGTAGAAAATGAAAAAGACCTGGGAGTAATTGTGCAGTCAGATATGAAGTTTTCTGAGCAATGTAGACAGGCTGCCAGGGCAGGTCATGGGGTTTTGTCAATGATATATAGGAATTTTGCTAGCAGGGAAAAGGAGGTGATTGTCCCTCTGTATAAGGCAATGGTCAGGCCACACCTTGAGTACTGCATACAGGTCTGGAGGCCTCATTTTAGGAAGTATGTAGATTTGCTTGAGCGTGTACAGAGAAGGACAACAAGATTGGTGAGGGGAATGAATGGATCCTCTTACCAAGAGAGGCTTAAGTTCTGCAAATTGCAGTGGCGGGAGACTAGGCACCTGCACGGTGATCTGATTGAGGTATATAAGGCCTTGAATGGGTTGAGCACGCTGAATTCTGGTGGGATCCTTCCACTTGTTCAGATTACGAACCTAAGGGGGCATAAATTCAAATTAAGAAAGAACAGATGTGCGGAAATTTGTCTTTAGCCAGCGGGTGGTTAATTGCTGGAACAAACTTGCATCTGTTGTTGTGGAAGTTGATAGGTTGAATAAATTTAAGGAGGAACTGGACAGGCATTTGGAGGGAATGGTGTGATTTTTTTTTTTGGCTGATGCTGCATAAGCTCATACACTTGCTTTCTTGCATCACATGGCACTAATACTACTACTTAATTATTATTACTCGTTTAGGGCAGACTGATAGATAATTAATAATAGACAACAATTTCTTTTGCTTCCTTTTATGCATCATCATGCACTCAGAGACAAGACACAGGTACTACCACCTAAATAAACAGAACTGTCAAGACATAAAAACTTATTTTTATTCTCTCTCTCTCTCTCTCTCTCTCTCTCTCTCACACACACACACACACACACACACACACACACACACACACACACACACACACACACACACACACACACACACACACACACACACACACTTTCATGTGTTCAAACTTTATGCACACCTTCCACTCTTACAGATACAAGGTATACACACTTTTATTATTATTACCCATTTAGGTCAGACTGGTAGGTAGATAACAATCACTAACTCATGTGCCTCCTTTCATGCACTCAGAGACAGGACACAGGTACTTTTCTCTCTCTCTCTCAGGGTATGACAATTAACATTTATTGGACATTTGCACAGGGATCCCTTTTATAACAGTACACTGAATAGATGTACCACACACACACATTTTATAGATTTTTTTCCTCTCAGGTTAAGTGGACTCATTCCCCACCCAACAAGTTACGCATATCAACACTAATTACACTATAACATACATTCACTCACACTTAACATATACTCCATCAAAAACATTTCCTTTCATACTTGCACTGGGTGGGAAACATATTCTACCTGGCCAGTCATTCTCAGTAGTTGTCACAGTCAGGGAGACAAACTTTTCAAGGTAGAGGTGGGTGTCACAGTTTAGGTTATCACTGGCTGGTTGTTTCTCCTAGTCTCAAAAGCCTTTTGAGCAAATTCAGAGAAGGCTATGTAATGCATCTCATCAGAGATGAGAAGTTGTTCAACTCCACGGCTCATTGGTCCTAATTTTTCATGAGTGTACATCTGTGGGAATGATAAATGGGGTAGCAGTATAAGACATGGGCCCAGTCCTCATCAGCGCCACAGGTACATCGCGTGTGAGGCCAAGTTGACATAGTTTTGTGTTTCGGGAGCCATGCCCTGTTAGCTAAAATGTAGTGTATAAGCCTGGTGTAAACCAGGGTGGAGGTTTGAGGGTTACTTGTGGCAGGAAGCTGCTAGTGATGGCCCTAGTTATCTAACTGGTTCATCATTGCTGTTATAGACAGGCAGGTCAGTATCCTTTTCTTTTCCTGTTTAGGATCATCAGCCATTAGTTCTACGTTGATCCCTTATGATGTCAATAGGGATCTGCCTTCTAAGCCCATAGTTGAGGCCTCTTTGAATTATTTCCAAATCTAATGGCAGCACATCAGCCAGAACATGTAGGGCAAGGTACTGACTGTGTGGCATGCCCTGGTAATTGTAAGTAGGATGACATGCTGAATGGTTCCTAGTTTAGCTCTCTTGTTGACTAGTTACATTCTAGGCAACTAGAGTCAGCCCCGTAAGTAATTACTGGGAGGAAGATAGACTTAAAAATGAGGGCTAAAGTCTTCCTTTTTAAATCCCAGTCAGCTCTGCTTATTCTGGCAATTATGCTGGCACATCTCACTTTTTTTTGCCAACATTTGTTAGATGAGGGTGAAATTTTAGCTTGGAGTCAAAGATGACTCCAAAGTATTTTAGTTCTGTTGTTAAGGCTATTGTTTTTCCTGAAATTTTTATCAGAGGTGATCTTAATTTGGCTTTTAGTAAGATTGATTTAGTTTTTCTACTAGAAATTAGCATCTTATGGTTTGAACCCAGTTCTCTAGAAAGTTCAGAGCATGATTTGCCTCGTCTTCCACAGCCATTCTGGTATTATCTTTCACAAGGAGAACAAGGTCATCTGCAAAGGTGGCCTTGTTCACTTGGCCTGTGTGAGCCTCCAGGAACTTGTCCAGCACCAGGGGTGCACAATAGCCTTGGATGCTGATGTGCCATAAAACTCCTAACAACCAACACCAGGTTCCAAAAACAGGGACCCAGCATTCAACCATGAGGGCATCCATGGGTAACATTTCGCTGTATACATTGAAATCTAGTTTGCACAGCTGTTTTTCTGTTATTAAGATAATCATTGATAAAATTATACAGGTTCTGTGGAATATCAGCATGGCGTATTCTCTTGAGGATGCTGGGTCACCATTAGGTATCAAAGGCACCAGCAAAATCAATTGAAATAGCCACCATGTAAGTTTCCTGGTGGTTTGAGCTGTGCTCATTAGTTTGTTCATTGCATCCTCAGTCCACATCCAGGTTTGAAGCCAAAACTGTCTGTCCAACTGAAGGTTTGCATTCAGATAATGTGCTTCTAAATGGTATACTATGAGCCTTTCCAATACTTTGCCCAGAAGTATAGGCCTGTATGATTTAGGATCATTTGAAGGTTTTTCTAAATTCTTTAAGATTAATCTCAGGTTTGCCAATTTCCATGTGGTGGGAAATATAGCTTTGCTTTGACAGTTATTAAATAGTTGGAGTAGATGTTGAGACTGACTTTTGGCAAGAATTTTTATCATTTCTGGTTTGATTAAGTTGTAGCCAAGGCATTTCTTTTCCTTGGTTCTATTAAGAGAATTTGTTAGTTCTATTATTGTGAAGGGTGGGGGGGTTTCTATATCTAGACATATAGGCCTCATTCTCATTGCAGATGTTGGTTTGTTCATAAGTGAGTGCTTGGTAATCATCCAGGAACAGAGTCAAGGATGTTATTGACGGTTCCATCCCAAGTGTATGTTGGTAGTCCTGTCATAGTATCAGCGGTATGAACTACATCGCCTTTTGCCAGCTCATTGGTAACTATGTGGTATACAACACCCCAGGAGTCCACAAAGTTTAACATTGACAAATGCATATGAGTAGTAATCCCAGATTAACATACCAGTTGTGTGGTACTACACTAAAGTGATAGAAAAAGAAAAAAACTTATGGTAATTGGCAATGGTTAGAAACATCTTGAGTACTGCATATGGGTCTGAAGGCCTCATTTTAGGAAGGTTATGGATCTGCTGGAATGAGTGCAGAGAGAGGAAACTAGATTGAAACAAAAGGGTGCTCTTACCATGAAAGGTTTCAGTTTTTCAAATTGCTATGTATGGAGACTACATAGCAATTTGAAATCAGATCAGCTCAGTTTGAGCTGATCTGATTGAAATGTTTGAGGCTTTCAATGGATTGGACAAGTTCAGTTCTAGTGATATTCTTCTTGTTGTTCAGACTACGAGGAGACAAATTCAAATTGAGGAAGTTTGATTGCAGAATACATGTGCTGAAGTTTGTCTTCAGCTAGCAGATAATTGATTGTAGGAACAACCCACTATCTGTTATGTTGGAAGTGGATACTTTGAATATATTCAAGGAATGACTTTACAAACTATTGGAGAGGATGGACAGATGATGTGGGAATTTTTTTTTTTTTTTTTTTTTTTTTTCCAGCTGATGCTGCTTAAGCTTCTTTCTTGAATCATTTTCCACTACTAATACAAATGCTAAAATACTCACTAGTGAGTGTGCTTGCTTTAACATGTATAAGTTTATGTTATGTACAGATGATGGATTCCTAAAGAGATTGAATCAGTGGGTTGTTGGAAACTGGATGGTCACTATATCAGATTGCTGTTTGTGGTGGCCATGATATCTAAAAAGTTGGATGATGCTGTTGGCAAAAATGAGTACAGGAAGTAGTCTGACACATCACCTGGGCTCTGGTGATGTGTCACATCATCTGGTGATGTCTGGTGATGGTGACATCATCTGGTGGCATCAGAAGAGTGTAAGAAGAGCAGCAGTGTAAGAAGAGCACCACTAAATAGCAACAGAAAACAGATTTTTCACTATCTTCCACATTTTGAACATTGCAATGCCATCTCTGTTTGGTGTCTATGTCAAGGAGCTCAAATAGTGGAGATGCATTCTCACCATCCCATTGCCATTAGCTTCTGCTGCAGGAAAAGAGTGTGTTGCTTGAGAATAAGGTGTCTTAAAGACAAATCTCATTTCTCTTTGGGCCCATTGATGGTCATATTCATGTCATGGTTGACCATGATTGTGACAGGTAATTCATACTGCTTCAGGGAGCAACTTACCAAGCTAACACCTGGAATCATGGTGTGGAGAGCTGTCAGTTACAACAGCTGTTTAGCATCTTTACAGAAAGACATTATGTTGAGATAATTCTAAGACCACTGCTTCTGCCCTTCTATCTTGAATGCTGTTTTCCAGCAGGAAAACAGCATTCCTATCTATATGGCTCTGGCATGCTGAAAGTGCTTGTGTGATATTATTATTATTAGCCATACGGTGCAAGGAAGCCCGAGGCTTATGCTGCACCAGCCAAAAAAAAACATTCCCGAGTTACCCTGAGAGAGAGAGAAAGTAGAAAGGAATCACCAAGAAAGAGAAGAATGATGATATCCAGCTCAGGACCCTGGGTGTGCCAAGCCCATACTCACCAGATGTGAGCCCCTGGGGTAAATATGGGTGTGCATTCTTACATGTTCACTGACTTCTACCTCTCAGCTCCTGATCATTGTTCTCACAGCACAAGTGCAAGTAGTGTGCTAAATATATTGAAAGAGGAATGAAACACTTTTAACCTACACGAGATCTAAATAAGTTTTTTTTTTATTTTATTTGGAAATTATACATGGATGGAAATCAACTTTTTGTTGGTATGTCCCTAACACTTCATCTGTGATTGCTGTCATTGCAACCTCACCATTTATGAAGAGTAGAATGTTTAAAGGTTTGACTTGCATGGTTACATAAGACCATATAAATTAACCCTTTGCATATTCTGTTCTTTCTAATGGTTGAAATAGCAGCAGCATCATCATCAGCCATTTTCAATCCACTGCAGGATAAAGGCCTTTCCAGTTCCTTCTGTTTTGTGCAATGCCCATCCAATTACTACCCACGAACTCGTGAATTTCAGCTGTCCATCTCCGTTGTTGTCTTCCAGGTCTTCATCTAGCTCCTCTTGGGTTATTTTCTTAATCCATCTGTCATTATGTCTTCGAGCTATGTGCCCTGCCCAAGACCAATTTAGTTCTTTAGTTTTGATAAGAAAGTCCTTTACTTGAATTAGCTGCCTAATCCATGTGTTTCTCTTCTTATCTAACAGTCTGATTCCTAATATAATTTGTTCCTTTCTTCGCTGTGCACTCACCAAAAGAATGGAAGAGAACCTGAGAAGTACACAGTTCTCAGGTTCTCTTCCATTCTTTTGGTGAGTGCCCAAGTTTCACTACTATAAGTCATGGTGGGGAGGATACATTGGTTCATTATTTTACGTTTCAGACAAATTGGGATATTGCTCTTCAGTATGTGACTATATTTCCTGAATGCCATCCATCCAAAATTTATTCTTCTCTTGACTTCCAGCCATTTATCATTATTACAGCTAATCACTTGTCCCAGATAAGTATATGAATCCACCTTTTAAATTACTGCTTCTTCAATGATTATATCCATTTCTGTGGCATACTTGATCATCATTACTTTTGTTTTAGCCATATTCATTTTTAGTCCGAAATCCTTACTAACTGTGCATAACTGATTAAGATTTTCCTCTAATTCTTTGGGATCATGGCTTGTGATCACAGTGTCATCTGCAAATCGTAAATGGTTTAGGTACTTTTCATTTAGATTGACTCCTTTCTGCGACCAATCCAATCTTCTGAAAGCTTCCTCAAGGGCAGCAGTAAACAACTTCGGTTATTGTGTCTCCTTGTTGAACTCCTTTTTCAATTTTAAATTTGCTACTGGCTTTGTCTAGTCTAATAAAGGAGGTAGCATTCTCATATATTTTCTTCAAAAAAAAATCTTAATGTATTGGGTGTCTATGCCTTGTCTTTCCATTGCCTGAAACATTGTCTTATACTGTATGGAGTCAAATGCCATTTCATAATCTACAAATGCCAGGCCCTTGTTGTGGAAGTTGATAGCCTAAATAAATTTAAAGCTCAGCTGGACAGGTATTTCAAACGAACGGAGGGGTGAAGTGGAAGTTTTTTTTTTTTTTTTAAGCTGATGCTGCATAAGCTTTCTTTCTTGCATCATATGCCTCTACTAATGCTAATGATGGTGTTTTATATTCATTTGCTTTCTCCAATAGGTGTGATATTACATGAAGGTGATCCATAGTGGAGAGTCCTGTCCTAAAGCCAGCTTGCTCTTTCGATTGATTCTCTTCAAGTATTCTTTCTAATCTGTAATGGCAAACCTTGTGAACATCTTGTAGATGTGGGAGAGCAAGCTAATTAATTAATAAATTCCAGTTTCTAATTTGTCTCCTTTTTTATTCAGCAAAACTATGTTGCATTATTCTGCTCCTTAGGGGTCATGCCTTTCCTAATGTATTTAGTGAAGAGTCTTGCCAGTTTCTGTGTCATGTCACTTCCTCCCAATATTAACACCTTTACAGTAACTTCATCTTAACCTGGAGCTTTTTGAATCTTCATTTTATTCAATGCATGTTCTGTCTCATCAGGAAGGATATCAGGTATGTCATATGTGTTGCAAATTTGTGAAGGTGATCCATAGTGGAGAGTCCTGTCCTAAATCCAGCTTGCTCTTTCGATTGATTCTCTTCTGTTGCAAATTTGTGAGTGGTGTATGCTACAAATATGCAAAATTTACTTATTATTATTTTTTAAAAATTATTATGATTTTTCGTGGAACGCTTGTTTGCATCTCACGGAACACTAGTGTTCCGTGGAACACAGTTTGAGAAATGCTGTGTTAAAGGACCAACGCATTTAAGATCATCAGTCACAAAACAGCTTTCAGGTGCTATATCGAAGATGAAAGCCATATTAATAATATGGATGGAAAATCAGATTCAGAAGCAAGTGCCCCTGAGTCCAATGGCCATTCAAGCAAAAGCAAGAACTATTTATGAAGATATTAAGGATAAGTACGGCGAACTCCAAGCCAAGTTTGTGGCAAGCAATGGGTGATTTAATAGGTTCAAGCATCATGCTGGTTTCCAAAACATTAAAGTATGCGGTGAAGTCGCCAGTGCCGATTCTGCAGCTGCAGAGAAATTTTGTGATGTGTTGGGAAAAACCCCTCCTAAATCTCCACAGCCCTCAACTTCCGCACCAGTGTGCTTATCAGCTGGAGAGTTAATTCTGGCGACGATGCTTGAAAGGCAAAACTTGCTGACGTTTTGCCTGTTTCATCTCTCTTTTTGTAATTTTGAAATTTTTGTAATTTTGTACACTTTTATAATTTTTCCTGTGCATGAGATAAAAAAATTTAATAAATAATTCTATTTGCATTTTTATTGAACATTTCTTTTCGCTTCAATCAAATTCAATCAAATTTGCTTCAGTCAAATTTGTGAGTGCTGCATAAGCATTGAGGGAAATTCTGACTTATGTAAAATTCCGGCTTACGTAGAGTTCCGTGGAATGCAACCTTTACGTAAGTCGGAGAGTGGCTGTATTCTGGATATTTCATTTAACAAACCAGTTTAACATTATGCATCACACTCAGCTTCAAAAGAATATACTCTCAATAAACATTAGTTCTGCAAGCAAGAGTGCCAAATTTCAGAAAATTTCAGAAAATTGGTCACCAGCAAGAAATGAGAAGTAAGGATTGTACGTAGACTGACCTCTGTCCAGTTCAGCTCCTTTTTCAACCTTTATATGAATAGTGACTTTGCTCAGTTGTCTCACACGAACTTATTTGTAACAGAAAAACATTAGATAACTAAAGTCTATATACCTTTTCTCTTTATTTTTCATCATTTTATCTTAAACAAAGTATGTGTATAGTGGTGTGGATGAATACTTTATTGAGTATTATTTAATTTCACTGAATGCTGAGAACACATTAGTCAAACAGTCCAGATTACTTTAAATATTTGCATATCTTGACAAGAGAAATTACTTTATGGATTGTTATTAAAATGTCAGCACAAACAAGACTTTGAAATATTCATCATTACATAAACATTCACACAATAACCAGATATCAAACTTTGCCATAGTACCATAAAGGTTCTGCAATGATCACAGCTATTTTATTCTGCTCCACAGTAATGTTCTCCTCTTTTCATATTGTTACGTTCTATTATGTCATCATGTAAATAACCCTTTTGTATTGCAGTAATCGTGTCTTTTTCCTCTTACGGGCATCATTGGTGCCAGTTAAAGTTAACTTTCAGTGCTGAGAGAGTGTGTTTTCTTTCTTTACAAAAAAGTACATTATGATCTCACAGGATTAATAGAACTTCATAAATGTACGCACAACATTTATTTATTTCATCTGTACAGTATTATTTATGCTCAAATAACAGTTTGAAAAAAAGGCAAGCTTACTATTGCAGTTAGAATATGAACCAAAATTTATCGCCATTTTTAAACTTGTGGAAGAAATCAGTGCTAATTTATTATACATAGCGTTAACTGTATTAAAACTAGGGATGCATTTCTTCCACAGTCATTTAGAAAATTTACTTGTAAAGAAAAAAATTATGTAAATTTGATTGATTGAATTTACCTACTTTACTGGCAGAGATTAATTTAATTGTTGTTAAATGGGTGCAATTTAATTGTTGTTAAATAGGCACAAGGAAACTTCTGTTTCCTTGCGCCCATTTAACCCAGTCAACTTTTACTTACTTCCCTCCCTTTTAATTTTTCAATTTAACAATTCAACGTAAACATTAACCACGCTACCTAAGTAAACCATCGCAGATTAATTTCAAGGTGAGTACCACTTTTTAAGCTTTCGCTATTCTTTTCTAGTCTATTAACACGGTACTTGAAGATCTCTAAAAATTTCGTATTGTCAAATTTAATTGTTGTTTTATTTATTCCACCCTATAATCCTGTTCTCTATAGCAGCATGCTGTAGAGAACCGGATTATAGGATGGAATAATGTCAGCCCCCCTACAGTCACACCTTGCTTTAATGTGAAATATAATTATTACTGTGCATTGAAGGTAACTGTATAGTTTTATGCATGGAATGAAAGTAACAAATAGAGCAGACAGAAAGAACAGAGTATTAAGTAAAAAATAATATTTTTGTAATATTTTATTTCCAGGAAATGTTATTTCAACAAAAAAGGAGGATCTGAGTCGTCTTTTGGAACAGTTTAATATACAGGTATGAATTGTATTACATTTCAGATTGTAAAGTGTGGAACTTACCTTTACTGATTTAACATAGAAAAGACTTCCTCTTCCAACTGACTGTTTTGGTCAATATAAAATTTTTAACTCTCAAATCTAATGCATAGCACTTTATGAATTCATATGTTAAATTTTTGATTGTTAACTCAATTTATCAGAGTTATGAGTTTGTTGGAAATATAATTTTTCTTGGGATAAGAAAAAGATCTCTGATTTATAACATTTGTCAGTTTAATATCTGTCTGTATAGTTGTAAATATATTTATGCTTTAT
Source organism: Mastigoproctus giganteus (assembly GCF_048544385.1). Lineage (NCBI taxonomy): Eukaryota > Metazoa > Arthropoda > Arachnida > Uropygi > Thelyphonidae > Mastigoproctus > Mastigoproctus giganteus. The sequence continues at coordinate 37,209,446 of NC_143581.1, forward strand.
CATTCATTTGTTATTTTTAATGTGACACATACTGCATAATTCCCAGTGTTATACATAAAGTAAAAATTACAACTCCACAATTAAACTGTTAAGTATGGTAAATCTGTGTTTACAGAGTATTCTTCCCAAGGATATAATTTAAGAGGTAAGAACTTTCTTATTTGATGAAATGGAACCAAAGCATTTGAAAAGTGGCTATTTAAGCAAATGCTGGAATTATCTCAACTGTTTTTATTTCAGAGCTATTGCATGTAACGTACCAACTGGGTGGTACTACACTCAGGGAAGTGGAAAGTGAAAAAGACCTGGGGGTAATTGTGCAGCCAAATATGAAGTTCGCTGAACAGTGCAGACGAGCTGCCAGGGCAGGTCATGGAGTCTTGTCAATGATATATAAGAAGTTTGCTAGGAGGGACAGGGAGGTGATAATCCAGTTATACAAGACAGTGGTCAGGCCACACCTAGAGTACTGTGTACAGGTCTGGAGGCCTCATTTTAGGAAGGATGTAGAGCTGCTAGAATGAGTACAAAGAAGGGGGCAACAAGATTGGTGAGGGGAACAAAGGAGTGCTCTTACCAAGAAAGGCTTAAGTTCTGCAAATTGCAGTGCCTGGAGAGTAGGCACCTGATCTTGCATCAATATTCATTTTGCTGAGATCAGATTATTCATTAATTGCATATTTTCTTTTCTTCCCCATTTCGGAGTACTGTATTTAGCTAAAATTTTCCCGCCTTTATCTGATGTAGGCTGTCGTAACTTTCTTTTGACGTTTTGATGGAATTTTTATTTTATAGGTTACTACATTTTCCTTTTTTTTTTTCCAGCTTTCCATATGTTTTGAACTGCCATCTTTATTTTTATTTGTCATATTTATTATAATATACATTTATTAACATTTGCATCCGTTGCTGCTGCTTTGCGCGCTTCGGTGCATTTGCCATATCCAGTTTATTTAACTCTCTGATGTTTTATCTGTTTTTGCTCTTTAATATAATCTCTTATATATTGTATCAATTTAAGAATTAGTTATCTGCTGCTTTGTGCAATACTGTTATTTAAATTACACCCATCTCTGTTATTCAGTCTTTAGATGGTCCTGTTTGTAACTTCGGTTTGCTATTTGCTGGCTTCAATCAGTGTATATATATTTTATTTTATTTATTTATTTTTATTGTTTTGGCATGAGATTTTACGACTGGATGCCCTTCCTGACGCTAACCTTCACCTTTTATCCAGGCTGGGGATATGCGGTGGTCATTCCCTGACCTTCCGCATCCTCTGTATTTGGTGGTCACAGGCTTGAATCCCAGTCTAATCAAGAAGTGTGTGCTACGCACTATGGCTCCTGCCCACCTGGCTAAGGAGGCATCAAAAAATATATGTTATATGATAGTTATTATAATAATATAATTATAAACAAAATTAAAATTCATAATGCAAATTATATATACTTATATAATAATTTTATTCTTTATATAAAGGTACTAAATAAACATCAATTATAGATCACCACAAAATTAAAAAGATACGGTACAATAGATACCATACACGCCTGGCACGCAGTCGGTGTCAGCCATGCCAGCTGCTTCCATCTATTAAGGAGATCACGTGACAATGGGAGGAGTCAGCACCCATAAATCACGGCCGTATCACTAGCAGTTTTGAAGGGGTACCCGTTTCTGAATCTCGACCAAACCTTCATTATGAAATTATTTTTACTTATTTTTTTACTTGGTACTTACCATATTTTTACATTTTACTTATTATTTTTTATTTATTAAATAAGTATCACATTTGACTTATTTTTAATATACTTGTATAATAAATTTATGCTTAATAAAATGTGTGTTAATAAAATTAATGGTCGAGATTCAGTATCGAATATAGTGTACTAACTGCTAGCGATACGGCCGTGATTGACGGGTGTTGACTCCGCCCAGTGTCACATGATCCTTAACAGACGGAAGCAGCTGGCATGGCTGACACCCACTGCGTGCCAGCCATGCCAGCTGCTTCCGTCTGCCAGCACAGAATTTTTCTTGATAGCAGAGAATGAGTACCGGCACCTATGTTTTTTACAAAAAAAGCATTGAGTTTAAGTAACTTAATCCAAAATTACATGGCACCCCTGTAATGTTGCACATCTTTTACATCCTTTCTAAAATGAGGCCTGAAAACCTGTACTGCATACAGGTCTGCAGGCCTCATTTTAGAAAGGATGTAGAGCTGCTTGAATGGGTACATAAATTTGGATAAATTTAAGGAACAACTATACAAACTATTCAAGATATAGATAGGTTAAATGGGATTTTTTTTTTTTTTTTATTTTGCTTATGCTGTGTAAGCTTTGTTTCTTGTATCATTTGCACTACTAATACTAATTAAAGAAATTACAAATATTTATGATTTTTTGCAATTTACTTTAGAAGAAAAAAAATTTAAGAGATTTTTTTTTTTTTTTAATTTTTTTAAAAAAAGATGACACCCAATTAAAAGTCAGTAGTATAGATGTATTGGATACGAGTAAAGTAGTCACCATTTAGATGTGAAGAAGGGGAAAGAATAGAGTGAAAACAATAGTGCTAAGTTTGACAGACAGGTAGATGGCTGTATGCTGCTGAAAATTGCAATACCCTGGCATGCTGGGATCATAAAGCTCATCATGCCATGGAAGGCCCTGGCATTAGTACATGTAATGTAAGAAGGATGGTAATTTGAATGTGTGTAGAATGTGGTATAGGGAGAGGAATCAACTTAGGAAAGGGTGAAAAACAATAGTTAAAAAATTAAGGCAGCTGTAGAGAAAATAGTTAAGGATAGAAAGGATGCTGAACAAATCCCTTGGATAACTCTAATAGATTATTCAACAGAAACAATTATGCAAAGCAAATAGAAAAAAATGAAGACAAGATCCACCAAATAGCTCTGACAAGGTGTGATTGCAATTGCCTAATCCAGAATTGAGGGCCCGGCTGAGAAAAGAAATGCTAGGTCATAGTTGTAATCTCTTGATGAAGTTTGCTGTGATTTCCAATTTACTTTGCTTTGCTTACAGAATGAATATGTTTAATGGATGTTCTATCCATTAACTGTATTCATTCTGTGGCTTACATAATTCATCATTTTATTCACATATACTTGATTAGACCGGGGTTCAAGCCCGTGAGCCACCAAATGCGGAGGGTGCGGAAAGGTCAGGGAATGACCACTGCATATCCCCGGAGCAATATGGCCTTAGTTGCTAATGCTCCTAAAAACCAAATAACAACAACGTATTCACATATAGCAAAATTTGCACAATATTCATATTGTAACTATGTTGAATATCAATGCTGGAATTCTGCATTATGTATAATCAGTAGTATATCATTACATCAATCACATCTTTACCCTTTTTATATTCTTTCTGCTGTTTATATCTTCCTTTCTTCCACTTTCCTTCCTTCTTCTCATAGGTTTTATCTTGCAGAATCAACATTTCATCTTATTATTTTAGCTAAATTTCTTTTCATTACATGCACATACATACATTTTAATTTTTTTAATATTACATTCTTGTTAATTTTCTCCTTGAGAAAAATCCATAATTTAGAGCAGGTGTATTAAAAATACATTTAAATTCATCGGAGATTTAGGCCTTCAAGCCTAAGCTTCAGGTTTATGTGAAATATGTGCACTATACATAACTAACATACTTTTCACTTGAGATTTTTAAGCATTAATTCTGAGAATTGTTTTTCGAAAAAATAAAATGAAAAATTATTCAATGATAATAAAGTATATAAATTTTTTTTTGAAAAGACTCTAAACCTTTGGACTTAGAAATATTCAGTATAGGATAGCTAACTGGGAGAACAAAACATGGTAGAAAATGGGTTAATCTACAGCTTCCCTAAAATATCAATAAAAGTTTTAGCTGTGTCTGAGGTTCTAGAACACATTTTCCCTTTTTTCTACATATTATTAAGTTCAGGATATGTGATTTCCACATTAATGAACTTAATAAAAGCTCATTAATGTGAAATATATGCATATATAATAACTGCTTGCTTTTTTTTAAAGAGAAATATTGCATAACTGTATTGACAAATGAAATTATTTTTATTTTAATATTTTAATTTTAGATTGAAAATCCAGTTTCAGTTTTGACACAGGAATCCAGCCGCAGTTTTTTAAGTTCAAAAAGTGGGAAGGACAAATATGCTGTAAGGATATTATTTTTATTTATTAACTTGGCTTTTACTTTTATTTTATATTTTGCTTTTTGTTTTAACTTTGCTTATAGTTAGATGTGTATTATCAATAATCATGATGAGGGCGTGGCAAACATGGTTGCCATGACAAGTTAGAAATCCAGTTGCCACTTACATTTTACATAAGTCTAGTGGCTGTGAAATTTAATTGCCATTTCTTTCTTTATAATTGCCATCGTCTATGTTATTGCATGGATTGGTATGGCTTTCAACAGAGGTACGATGTATTCTCAACTACTGACAGCATTATTTTATAGTTTGAAGGAACATGATGAATTCATTAGGATAGTGCAAAAATTCATAATTAGTTTCTTATTCAGCATTGATACAGCACACTTCAGGTAAAAAAATAAATAATTGAAGATTTTTCATTCATGAAAATATTATACTGTTTATGTTATGGAGTTTTGGTTAAGTCATTCTTCAGAGTGGGCCAGGCTTTAGCTGATGCAGCGAAAGCTTAGTATCCTTGCATCTTTTGGTCTTACAAATACCAACTCGATGGTGATGCAGTAATTTATCATCTTTTTGTGCAATTTTTATTTATTTTTTTTTTATTTATTTTTTTTATGCTGTCATTAGTTAATATCATTTGTAATTAATTTAACATGCACATAAAAGTTCATCTCAAAGAAGGTGAAATTCTTAATTTCATAAAGTTTAGTTTTAAACAGTATCCAGTGTTATAGCACAAGGCGATTAATGCCTGCTGCTTTGCAAATTGCCATTACAACCACTCCCCTGCTTAAGTAATAGACAGCTTAGGGAAATTTGATTTTACGTAAGTTTTTACTGTCCGGTATAAACTTAAAAAAATTGTCGAAACGTATTTTGCATCCCATAGGAACAACTGGAGGTATCGTGAAAATATCGTAATGTGAACCCAATAACACTTTTTTTTTTGGGAATTCGTTCCAAGACCTTAGAAGTTGAAACTTTTTGATATATAACTAAGCCATTTATCTGTCTAAAAGGTCATTTTTATAATGTAAATTGCACTACTTTCATCGTTACATGTGTTCTGCAATAAGAATCAGTTGTGAATGCTAGTCTGTAATCAGGTCACAAAGGAGGTTAGGCAGGCGAAGGCAGATTACGAGAAATCCTTGGCAAAAGATGCTAAGAAAAACAGCAAGGATTTCTTTACTTATATAAACTCTAAAAGGAAGGGGATGAAGACAAAGGGTGGTAATCAATGGGTGCTGCTCTTCGTGGACTAATGTTATTAGTGGAGTCCCTCAGGGTTCAGTGTTGGGTCCACTGTTGTTTTGTATATTTATCAGTGATATTGATGAAGGTATATCAGGCTTAGTGTTGGCAGGGTTGTTAATGACACTAATGGCAGTATGCTACTGTAACAGGATCTAGATAATTTGAGCAGATGGGCTAAGAAGTGGCAACTGAAGTTTAACCTTGACAAATGCAAAGTGCTGCATATGGGTAGAAGTAACCCGAGAGAAAAATACCAACTGTGTGGTACTACACTTAAGGTGGTAGAAAATGAAAAAGTCCTGGGAGTAATTGTGCAGTCAGATATGAAGTTTTCTGAGCAATGCAGACAGGCTGCCAGGGCAGGTCATTGTCAATGATATATAGGAATTTTGCTAGCAGGGAAAAGGAGGTGATTGTCCCTCTGTATAAGGCAATGGTCAGGCCACTCCTTGAGTACTGCGTACAGGTCAAGGAGGCCTGATTTTAGGAAGGATGTCGATTTGCTTGAACGTGTACAGAGAGGGGCAACAAGATTGGTGAGGGGAATGATGGGATCCTCTTACCAAGTGAGGCTTAAGTTCTGCAAATTGCAGTGGCTGGAGACTAGGCACCTGCGCAGTGATCTGATTGAGGTGTATAAGGCCTTGAATAGGTTGAGCACGCTGAATTCTGATGGGATCCTTCTACTTGTTCAGATTACGAACCTAAGGGGGCATAAATTCAAATTAAGAAAATACAGATGTAGAATAGATGTGCAAAAATTTGCCTTTAGCCAGCAGGTGGTTAATTGCTGGAACAAACTTCCATCTGTCGTTGTGGAAGTTGATAGGTTGAATAAATTTAAGGAGGAACTGGACAGGCATTTGGAGGGAATGGTGTGATATTTTTTTTTTTTTTTTTTTTTTTGGCTGATGCTGCATAAGCTCATACACTTGCTTTCTTGCATCAAATGCCACTGCTACTACTACTACGCCTTTGTGATATTTTTCTAAAGCATGGAGGTCATGACCATAAAACAGTAAAAGCAATTTATACTTTCCAGTTTATTCGTCTTTTCTGTTAGAGAAATCTATCATAAATGGGTAGTAAACTCGATCTTATTGCATTTGCAATATTACTGATAACTGGAATTCCGTGGGTTTTTACGTTACAGTATTATGGTGAAATGAGTTCCCGTTCACTGAAATTTTCAATCATATAAAAAACAAATTTTTAGAATATTCTCTTCATTTCTATTTACGTGTTACAATGATCAAGGGAAAGTGCTAGGAAACCAAACAAAATTGATTTTGAAATGAAGATGAAAATGATTAAGAAGCAAGACAAAGTTTGTCATCTATTGCACGGAATGGGTCTTGTTGCTTCAACAGTAAATACTCTTTTAAGGGACAGTGTATGTATAAAAGAACAAGTTTGAGCTTCTGCATTTAAGATCAACAGTGATCACAAAACAACATTCAGGTGCTATATCGAAGATGGAAAAGCTATTAATAACATGGATGGAAAATCATATTCAGATCCTGAGTCCAATGGCCATTCAAGCAAAAGCAAGAAGTATTTATGAAGATATTAAGGATAAGTACGGTGAACCCCAAGCCATGTTCGTTGCAAGCAATGGGTGGTTTAATAGGTCCAAGCATCGCGCTGGTTTCCAAAACATTAAAGGATGCGGTGAAGTCACAAGTGCCGATTCTGCAGCTGCAGAGAAATTTTGTGATGTGTTGGGAAAAATCCCTTCTAAATCTCCATAGCCCTCAACTTCCACACCAGCATGCTTATCAGCCTGAGAGTAAATTCTGGCAATGATGCTTGAAAGGTAAAACTTGCTTTTGACATAATTGGGAGATCAAAATTTGAGAGTAGCAGTATGTTATAGGCCTAATGACTCTGTTGAATATAATAAGAAACTGTACAGGGAAATAGTGGGCCAGTAAATCAGAGTGTCTTATGTGGGATTGTAATATCCCAGATATTGACTGGAATTTGTGGGTTGGTCACTCACACAATAGCACGGCTTTTGTGGATTGATTGGATGATTGTTTTCTACATCAGCATGTTAGGGAGGCAACTAGAGGGAGTAATACTCTTGATCTGATTATCAGTAGTGATTCTTCATGCATTAAGAATCTGCAGATAAAGGAACCACTAGGTGACAGTGATCACAGTGCGCTGAAGTGGGATTTACTCTAAGAGGTAACTACCATCAGGGGTAAAGGGACCGGTTTTTGCTTTGGAAAAGGTAACCACGGTGGTCTGAGACAGTATTTAAATTCTATACAGTGGGACCAACTGATGATGTTACCAACAGCAAATTCAAAATGGGAAGCATTCAAAGAATTAATCTTGGAAGCTAGTATCCTTTTCATACCAACAAAGAAATATTGTTCAAGGTACCATTCTGTCATCATGTCTTTGAGCTATGTCCTGCCCAAGACCATTTTAGTTCTTTAGTTTTGATAAGAATGTCCTTTACTTGAGTTTGCTGCCTAATCCATGTGTTTCTCTTCTTATCTAACATTCTGATTCCCAATATAATTCATTTCATTCTTTGCTGTGTAGTTCTCAGCTTCTCTTCTATTCTTTTGGTGAGTGCCCAAGTTTCACTTCCATAAGTCATGGTGGGGAGTATATATTGGTTCATTATTTTACGTTTCAGACAAACTGGGATATTGCTCTTCAGTATGTGACTATATTTCCTGAATGCTATCCATCCAAAATTTATTCTTCTATTGACTTCCAGCCATTTATCATTATTACAGCTAATGACTTGTCCCAGATAAGTACATGACTCCACCTTTTCAATTACTGCTCCTTCAATCATTACATCCCTTTCTGTGGCATACTTGTTCATCATTACTTTTGTTTTAGCCATATTCAACTTTAGTCCAAAATCCTTACTAACTCTACATAACTGATTAAGATTTTCCTCCAGTTCTTCAGGATCATGGCTTGTGATCAGAATGTCATCTGCAAATCATAAATGGTTTAGATACTCTCCGTTTATGTTGATTTCTTTCTGCTACCAGTCCAATCTTCTGACAGCTTCTTCAAGGGCAGCAGTAAACAACTTAGGAGATATTGTTTCTCCTTGTTGAACTCCTTTCTCAATTTTAAATTTGCTACTGTCTTTGTCTAGTTTAATAAAGGAGGTAGCATTCTCATATATTTTCTTCAAAATCATAATATATGGTGTATCTATGCCTTGTCTTTCCAGTGCCTGATACATTGCCTTATGCTGTATGGAGCCAAATGGCTTTTCATAATCCACAAATGCCAGCATAACGGTGTTTTATATTCATTTGCTTTCTTCATTAGCTGTGATATTACGTGAAGGTGATCCATAGTTGAGATCCATTCTGAACTATGGATCACCTTCACTAAAGTCAGCTTTCTCTTTTGGTTGGTTCTCATCAAGTATTCTTTCTAATCTTGTTAGTAATGACTCTTGTGAACAACTCGTAGATGTGAGATAACAAGCTAATTGGTCTATAATTTCCAATTTTTGATTTATCTCCTTTCTTATGCAGCAAAACTATGATTGCATTATTCCACTCCTTAGGTGTCACACCTTTTCTAATGCATTTTGTGAAGAGTCTTGCCAGTTTTTGTCTTGTCTCTTCCTCCCAATTTTAACAACTCCATAATAACTTCATCTTCTCTTGTGGCTTTCTGATTCTTCATTTTCTTCAACACATGTTCTACCTCATCAGGAAGGATATTGGGTATGTCATATGTGTTAATAATTTGCGATCCATCTTACCCACTGCTGGCATCATTCCCCCGCTGCTTATATAATTCTGTCTTCTGTTATTTGAATTATACCATCTCTGCTATTTATAAGTACACCATCGCTATTCTTCAGTTTCAGTATCATTTATCTTTCTGTATTACTGCTCATGGCTGCTGATTTAAATCCTTTGTTTTCCCTTAATGCTTGTTCTACTTGTCTTGTGTTAAATCTTCTTATGCCCTCTCTGAGTCTCTTTCTAATGGCTTTGCATAACTCAGTATACTTAATTTTCTCCTTGTCAGTGTTTATCTTGCTCTTCATTTGTTGTCTTTGGTTCATCATGACAAGTGTTTCTTGACTAATTTTTTCTTCTTTGGATTTCTGTTTCCTTTTAGGTTTCTTGGGTTTATCACTTTCACAAAGTTGTAATATTCCTCGTCAATATCTTGGTCCTGAGCAGTCTGTTGAAACTCAAAGGCGCCTCTGTAGCCAGGTGCTACCAGTCTTATAGGGGGACCTAAACACATTCAGTGCTTTTTTGTAGCTGATGTACATACGCTTCTTGATTAGCCTAGGATTCGAGCCTGTGACCACCAAATATGGAGGATGCGGAAAGGTCAGGGAATGACCACCCTATTTCCCCGGAGCAATATGGCCTTATTTGCTAATGCTCCTAAAAACCAAATAACAAACAAACAACAGAAGCTCAAACTTGTTCTTAATTTCCACTACATACTGCCTTTTCTCTTCTTCTGTTATTTACTTGTCGTATTATTTACTTGAGTCAGTTTTTTCCTTTCTTTTCTTACATCTATATCAAGTGTGCACCTTACCATTCTGTGATCACTTTCAGCGTTTACCTTGTTCAGGACAGTAACATTATTCACGATATATCTTCTGTTAGTGAGGAACAAGTCGATTTCATTAGTTGTTAATCCATTTGGGCTCTTCCATGCATGTCCTCTTTCTGTTCACCGTTTTCTTGAAAAAAATGTTCATTACTGACAATCCTCGATTCTGAAAATTCCACAAGTCTTTCACCTTTTTCATTTCTTTCACCAATTCCAAAATTTCCTATAGTTCCCCTTTTTGTTCCATTTTTTTCTCTTTCCAACCTTAGCATTGAAGTTCCCCATAATGATAGTGTAGTGGGTTTTTTGCTCATCTAGAAGACTTAATTTCGGTGTATGTTTCTTCAACCTCTTCATCATCATCACTTGATGTTGGTAGATAAATCACTATAACCTTTAGCTTGTACCTCTTGGAAATCCTGAGTCTTTGACACCCTTGGTGACGTACTTTTGAATTCGAAAATGTTGTTTTTTATATCTTCATGGACCAGAAAGCCAACTCCACCTTCACTGTTTCCAATTCATGTTTTCTAATTCCTTTTTCTGGCTCTAATATCCTGTCTTCACCGATGAGTGATCTTACGTTGTAACAGGCCAAGTTCAGTTCTATGCATGGTAGCTTGGTCGTACCCAGAGATTCTTAGCACCCTACACTCCATCATGACTGTTGGTTGCGCTGGAGCATAAACAAGAAAACTTGACCACTGAAAGCTTTTCATAAGTGCATGTTTTGCTATTAATGTTATATATATATATTGTCTATACTTCTTTCATAGTATAGAATATATTTTATTCTCTTTTTACAGTTCTTCTCAAAAGCTACCCAGTTAGAACAGTTGAAGCTCAATTATAGTTATGTAGATGAGCAGAAAACAAAAACTTATAATATTCTCCACAAAAAGGAACTAGTGAGTATACATAATATAATAATATTTAATATACAGGCATACCTCGGTTAACGTTACCTCTGATAACGAGGCTTCGATATAACGAAGTCCGCAATTTCAAGCCCCATTTAACATAAAAAATATTCCAGTTTAATCACCTGAAATCTAAACAAACTGAAGAAATTACGGAAACCTTTGGGGCTTCTCGTGGTTGGTTCGAGAAATTTAAAAAAACGGGCCAGGATTCATAGTGTAAAATTAACAGGAGAAGTTTCCAGAAAAACTAAAGGAAATAATTGAACGTGAAAAATTTCCACCAAATTTGGTGTTCAATGTTGACGAAAGCGGTTTGTTCTGGAAACGGCTACCAACAAAAAGCTTTATTTCTATTGAAGAAAAATCAGCTGCTGGGTTCAAAGCAGCCAAAGACCGTTTAACGTTACTCTTTGGGTCAAATGCCTCTGGCGATTATAAATTAAAATTGTTATTAGTTTACCATTCAGAAAATCCGAGGGCGTTAAAAGGTAACATAAAAATGAATTTACCTGTAATATGGAAAGCAAATAGAAAAGCGTGGGTTACCAAGGAGTTATTTACTGATTGGTTTGTTAACCATTTTTGTCCTGAAGTAAAACGGTATTGTCAAAAAAACAACTTTGAAGAAAAAGCTCTTTAGACAATGCTCCGGGACATCCTACTGATCTTAACACGTTGGACACATGCATTCCTGTCAAAGTTATGTTTCTTCCAGCAAACACAACTTCCCTGATTCAACCATTGAATCAGGGAGTAATAGCATCATTTAAAGCTTATTATCTGCGTCGAACATTAAGCAGTTTAACTGAACTAGAGGATAAAGAGGAAATGACAGTTAAAACTTTTTGGAAAAACTACACCATTAAAAACGCAATTGAAAACATTGATAGTTCTTGGAAAGAAGTCACTAAGAAATGCTTACATGGAGTTTGGCGCAAAATATGGCCAGAAGTTGTACTAGAAGAAGAAAATAACATCCAAGAAATTAGAAATGAAGTTATCCAGATGGCTCAATCAATAGGTTTCGAAAATGTCGATGAAGAGGATGTTAAAAATTTATTGAATTCAGAAGATGATGGTTTTTCAGTGGAAGATTTAGAAAACCTTGTTAGCAACAAAGACAAAGATAATGAAGATGAAGTTAAAGAAGTTCCTGCCGAAAAAGTGTTAACAACCAAAAAGGTGCTTAAATGACATTGAAAATTTAAAAAGGTGCTTAAATGACATTGAAAACGTTTTAAATTTTTTTAGTGAAAATGATCCTGATTTAGGAAGAAGTTTTATTGTTAAGCGATCAGTGTTAAATGCAATAACTCCTTATAGGCAATTGTTAAATGAAAGAGAAAAAAAAGCATAAGCAATCAACTTTAGACTCATATTTTAAAATGTGATTTCACTTTGCATGTAAGTTGACTGTTTATTTAATAAAACTTTTCTTTGTTCGAAAAAAAAGCTTTTCATTTTCTTTACGTAGGAACGTATCCCTATTCTGGCCATAGTATTTTCACCTCTGAAAACGAAGTTTCGCTTAACAAAGTAATTTCGTGGAACGCATCCTATTCGTTATTCGAGGTATGCCTGTATATATTATATTCACTTCTGTTATTTTTGATGAAGGGCATTAGAAAAATAAGAAAAGTGGTTGTGGGATTTTATTATTATTTATTATTATAGGGGGACCTAAACACATTCAGTGCTTTTTTGTATCTGATGTACATACAATTGCAGTAGTTTATTCACTCTTTGTATGTGTCTGAATAGCTGTTGTTGAAAATATATTTTGCTTCATGGAAAACATCCAGTTCCATTGATGATTTGACCCCATAATTTCTATATTGTAGTCTCCTTTTTTGGGATAAACAAAAATTATGCAGGGCTGTGATATTACACCAAAATATATTAACTATCACATTAGTTGTTACACTAGACTCAGTGAGGTAATGCATTGCCGTTAATCCCAGTGAAACCCCTTTTCAGACCTGTGCTTTTTGTTACAGTAAATGAGAGTAGATATTCGCATATAATTTTGACTTAGCTGTTTTATGCTTTATTAGTTCTCTCAGGTGTGTACTAGGTTATCATTAATTTCAAAAACACATTGTGTAATTTTTTTTTCCCTGTTGATGACCAAATACTAAACTAAACTCTTTTTTTTAGTGGCTTCTTTTTTTTTTTTTTTTCCTTTATTCCAAACGCCACATAGTAGTGGCTTCAGCCTTTTTTGTCTTAATCCTCGTCTTGTTTCTGTTGTAGTAGTAGTAATAATGGCAAATGATGAAAAATTTGTCTAGTTCTTCCTTGAATTTATTCAACCCATCCACTTCCACAACATGTGCAAGTATACATGCACACGTTACTCTTAGTTATCCTAACACAGCCCATATATTTATTTGTTCCATGATGACCCACAGCAGAGCCTGAAGTTCCAAACACCTTGCTATCCAATAGTTACCAATGCTATTTACAATAATGTTACCAATAGTAACATTAGCATTAGTTGAGGCATACAATGCAAGAAAGCAAGCTTATACAGCATCAGCAAAATAAAAAAATAAAAAAAACCTTCCCATTTCACCCATCCGGTCACTCCAAATGTTTGTCTAGTTTAGCCTTAAATTTATTTAAGCTATCAACTTCCACAACAACAGATGGAAGTCTGTTCCAGTAATCAACTATCCGCTGGCTAAAGATAAACTTCTGCACATCTATTCTACAACTATTTTTCCTCAATTTGAATATATGTCCCCTCAAGTTCTTTATCTGAACAAGCGTATGTATCCCGTCAATATTGAGCCTGCTCAAACCATTCAAAGCCTTATACACCTTGCAGGTGCCTAGTCTCCAGATGCTGAAACTTGCAAAACTTAAGCCTTTCTTCATAAGCACACCCCTTTGTTCCTCTCACCAATCTTGTTGCCCTTCTCTGTACTCTTTCTAGGAACTCTACATCCTTCCTAAAATGAGGCCTCCAGACTTGAATACAGTACTCCAAGTGTGGCCTGACCATTGCCTTATACAAAGGGATAATCACCTCCCTGTCTCTGTGCAAAATTCCTATATATCATTGACAAAACTCCATGAGCTACTCTAGCAGCCCATCTGCACTGCTCAGAGAACTTCATATCTGACTACACAATTACTCTCAGGTCTTTTTCATTCTCCACCTCACTGAGTGTAGTACCACACAGTTGGTACATTTCTTTTGGGTTACTGCTTCCCATATGGAGTACTTTGCATTTGTCAATGTTAAACTTCAGTTACCACTTCTCAGCCCATCTGCCTAACTTTTCTAGATCCCGTTGCAGTAGCATACTGTCTTTAGTGTCTTTAACAACCCTGCCAACCTTTGTATCATGTGCAAACTTGGACATTAAGCCTGATACGCCTCCATTGATAAATACACAAAACAACAATGGGCCCAGCGCCGAACCCTGCGGGACTCCACTAAAAACATTAGTCTATGTAGAGCAGTGTCCATTTATTACCATTCTCTGCCGTCTCCCACTCAACCATCCCTTTATCCATTGCAGTAACTTACCTTAATGCCATACGACTCCAATTTGTATAGCAGTCTTCCATGTGCCACAGTATCAAAAGTTTTCGTGAAATCCAAGTATATGATATCAAAATTACTTTTTGCGTCCATTCCTTTGTGACCACATCGTAGTATCCAATCAAATGGGTCAGACAAGACCTCCCCTTTACAAATCCATGCTGTGTCTTAACTATTACTGCTGTCTTGTCTAGGTGTTTCTGTATCACCTCCTTAGCCAGTGACTCCATTATTTTCCCCATAACAGAAATTAAACTAATAGGTCTATAATTATTTGTGTCACTCTTCAAACCCCCTTTGTGAATTGGGGATACATTTGCACATCTCCAGTTCATGGGGACCTCCCCTGACTCTAAGAATGCCCTCATAATTATGGCTAAAGGTTTGCTTAGTTTCCTTGCTGCCTCCTTCATTTTAACTGGATAGATTCATCTCCCCGTGGTGCCTTTTTTATGTTTATCTTCAACAATTTCTCCTCTACTTTGTTCTCAGTTATTACAAAATTACTTATCTCCCTGTTAGAGTTTGATAAACTTCTGGCATTCTCCTCCTTGAATAACTCCTCATGTGTGAATGTAGATGCAAAATACTCATTCAGTGTATCAGCTACTAGGTTCATCAATAGTAGAACCATCTATGTTAAGTGGACCAATCTGTTTCATCCCTTTCCTTCTAGAGTTTACATAAGTAAAGAACTCTGCTGTTTTTCTTTGTGTCCTTTGCCAAAGATTTCTTGTAATCTGCCTAATCTCCTTTGTGACTTGATTACAGACTAGTTTATATCTGCCGTAGGCTTCTGTGTCGTCTTATAATTTATGTGCATCCCATGCATTTTCCTTTTCTGCCACGAGCCTCATTAATTCATATGACATCCATTTAGGCCTGAACCTTGAACAGTATTTCTTAGTTGGTATGAAAAGCCAGGTAGCCTCCAAGATTAAGTCCCTGAAGGCTTCCCATTCAGAATTCAATGTTGGTAACATAATCAGTTGACCACTGTATAGAATTTAAAAACTGTCAGTCTACTGTAGTCACCTTTATGAAAACAAAAATCCTTCTCTTTACCCTTGATGGTAGTTACATTTTTAAGTAAATCCCACATCAGTACACTGTGATCATTGTCACCTAGTGGTTCCTTTATCTGTAAATTCTTATTGCATGCATAATCATAATCACTGCTGATAATAAAATCAAGGGTATTACTCCTCTGGTTGCCTCTCGAACATGATGCTGTAGAAAACAATCCTCCAATAAATCCACAAAAGTCTTGCTAGTGTGCGAGTGACCAATCCACAAGTTCCAGTCAATATCTGGAAGGTTAAAATCCCCATTACAAGACATTCTGATTTACTGACCCATTGTATTTCTTTGCACAACTGTTCATTGTATTCATCGGAGTCATTAGGCCTATAATATACTCCAACTCTCATTTTCCTTCTCCCAGTGTTTATGTCATGCCAAACAGACTCAACATTGCACTGTGCACCTGTGTCAACTGGATGCTCTTTATTAGATTTTATATATTTCTTAACTAACAGCATAATCCCCCTCTCTCTTCCTACCTTGTCTGTTCTTTCTGTGCACATTGTACTCCCCAAATTCTAATTCTGCACTGCTTATATCTGTGTGACACCATGTCTCTGATATCCCAACAATATCTGCCTTTGATGTCTTGACTAGCACTTCTAGCTCATCAAATTTATTAACTATACTCCTAGCATTACTATATATGCACTTGTTCTTACTCTTAGTTACCATAACACAGCCCATGTATTTACTTGTTCCATGATGACTGCCAGCAGCTCTAAAAGTCCCCAGCAATTTGCTCTTTGGGGTGTTGCTCATTCTAATAGAAGCAGTGCATGAATCACTTTCGCCTCTGCCTGCGGCCACTGTTAATCTTTTAGTTTGTGTATCCTGCCAAGCTAGCAGTTTTCTGACCAACCTAACACTGCCTCGATAGCATTAGCAAATATTCTTGCACCCTTTCTAATTAAGTGTACCCCATCCCTGAAGAAGCAGCCTCTCCTGTTAGCAAGCACAGATTAGCAACTCCAGTTAGCACTTCTGTAGTAGTAGTAGTAGTAATGGCAAATGATGAGAATTACTTTCACCTCTTCCTGTGGCTTTAGTTAAGCTTTTTTAGTCTGTGTATCCTCCACCAAGCTAGCAGTTATCCAACCCACCTATCACTGCCTCAATAGCATCAGCAAATATTCTTGCACTCTTCTATTCAAGTGTATCCCATCCCTGTAAAAACAGTTTCTCCTGTTAGCAAGCACAGACCAAGATGAGAAAAATTCTACCCAGTGAGCCTTGCACATTCTCTTTAGGACTGATTTCATTGACAAGACTCTCAACATATACCCCTCCTATCGTATCTGGGCAGAATTGCAGAAACTTTCAAATTCAATCCTAACTCACAACTTTTTACTGAAATTTTCCTGTGCTTGTTAAGTCCTCAGATCTACTCTTAATATTGTTAGTGCTAATAGCATTAGTAGAGGCATTTGATGCAAAAAAGTAAGCTTATGCATCAGCCAAACCCCCTTCCCTATTTCACCCCTCCATTCATTCCAAATGCCTGTCCAGCTCAGCCCTAAATTTATTTAGGCTATCAACTTCCACAACAAAAGATGGAAGTCTGTTCCACTAATCAACCACCCACTGGCTAAAGTCAAATTTCCGTACATCTGTTCTACCACTGTCTTTCCTCATTTCGTATCTATGCCCTCTCAGGTTCTTCATCTGAGCAATAGGAAGAATCCCACCTGCATTCAGCTTGCTCAACCCATTCAAGGCCTTATACACTTCAATCAGATCACCTCGCAGGTGCCTATTCTCTAGGCACTGCAATTTTCAGAACTTAAGCCTTTCTTGGTAATAAGCACTCCTTAGTTCCCCTCACCAATCTTGTTGCTCTTCTTTATACTAGCAACTCTACATCCTTCCTAAAATGAGGCCTCCAGCCCTGTTGACAGTACTCTTGGTGTGGCCTGACCGTTGCCTTGTACAATGGGATAATCACCTCCCTGTCCCTGCTAGCAAAATTCCTATATATCATTGACAAAACTCCATGACCTGCCCTGGCAGCCCATCTGCATTGCTCAGCAAACTTCATATTTGACTGCACAATTACTCCCCCCCCCCAGGTCTTTTTCACTTTCCACTTCCCTGAGTGTAGTACCACACAGTTGGTACGTTTCTCTTGGGTTATTGCTACCCATATGCAGTACTTTGCATTTGTCAATGTTAAACTTCAGTTGCCACTTCTCAGCCTATTTTCCAGGGTGTAATGCTAGTTCGCCTCCACGTGGTGCACCCTGGGTTACCCTAA
This sequence comes from Mastigoproctus giganteus, assembly GCF_048544385.1. Taxonomy (NCBI): domain Eukaryota; kingdom Metazoa; phylum Arthropoda; class Arachnida; order Uropygi; family Thelyphonidae; genus Mastigoproctus; species Mastigoproctus giganteus. The sequence goes on from NC_143581.1 coordinate 37,227,306, forward strand.
ATGAACTAGCGCTACTGGCAGCCAAACTATCTGTGATTTCCTGGCTTGTGATTCTTGCTAAATCACACTATCATATTGAGATGGATGTTTATCATAGGGAGATCGGACCAAAAATCCGTATCTGACAGCTGAACATTGAAGGCATAAGCAGAGCAAAGTGCCAATGCCTATTAAAAATTTAAAAACAAAATGAAGTTGACGTGGTGCTTATCCAGAAAACCCATGTTGCAGACAGTGAACGACTTAGGATGAGATGTAAACTCCAAGGATATAGTATAGTAGGAGTGATTCTCCATAAGATGTATGGAATGATAACTTATGCAAAGGATAATATAGAGAATATATCCTTGATATCAACTGAGGAGAAAGACAAAATTTACACTATTACTATAAAAATAAATGACATCACGATTGTAAACATCTATAAACCTCCAAAAATCCAGTGGCCAACATATGTGCTACATACATATGAAAATCCAACAATTTATATGGGAGACTTTAATAGCCATCACAATGATTGGAAATATCAACAGAATGATTTCAATGGGGAAACCCTGATGAACCGGGCAGAAGATCAAAATAATTACCTCGTCTTTGATGCGGCAAAGGACATGGGTACATTTCAATCAGCACAATGGAAAAAAATAATATAATCCAAACTTATGTTTTGTGACTAGGAGTAATAATGGCTAGCCTTTAATGGCTACATGAAAAGTACTTGAGGTCTTTTCTCATAGCTAGCACCATCTTGTTTTGCTGCAGATCGGGATGCAGGTCCCTTTGGTGACCTCGTACCCTGCTCCTCGCTGGAACTTCAAGAGGACAAAGTGGAAAGATTTCTCTGATGACCTGGATAGGGGCATCAGATGGACCCCCCCGAGAGTGGGAGCTATGGGAGGTTTGTTGGTATGGTGATTGCAATAGCAAAAAAGTATATACGAAGAGGATTTAGAAGGCAATATGTCTCCTGTTGGAGTGAAAATAGTGAAAGACTATATCAAGAATTTTTAGAAAATAATAGTTAGGAAACAGCAGATGAATTGATAGACAGTTTAGATCAAAGTCGTAAAGAGAAATGGATGGAAACAGTGGAGACTTGGATCTAAAACATTCTAGTATAGCAACGTGTTCGCTGCTGAAGAAACTTGGTGGTGGCGTACCGACACTTAGTGATAATTCCATGGTAACACAAATAGAATAGCGTCACACATTATCCTGTGCTCCAGGAGAAGAAAAGTACTATTGATATTAGGAAGAGATATAAGATTCTGAAATTAAAAACTCCTAAAGACTCAGAATATTCATCCCCATTTACATTGGATGAGATTACAACTGCAATATTTAGCATAAAGTGCGGGAAAGCTCCAGGATTCGATAGAATCCATCCGGAATTCTTGAGAAACTGTGGAATAAATACGCGAATGCCGCTCTCCAGGTTTTTTTCTGATGTCCTGAGAACAGGGAATCTCCCTTGATTTTTTTAAACTTACAAAGCCTTATTGAAGCCAGGGAAAGCAGATAACAGGCCAGAGAACTATCGACCGATTGCCCTATTAAGTGTAAGCTATAAACTGTTGAAATATCTATTATTAAATAGGATTGGCCAAAAAGATTTTAGAACATATACCTGTTGAGCAAGCTGGATTCAGACCAGGTAGAGGCTGCGTGGACCAAGTTCTCTCTTTAAAACTCACATAGAGGCTGGATTCCAGCAGAACCTTAAAACTTCTGTCACGTTTATAGACCTCTCTGCAGCTTATGATACTGTGTGTCGAGAAGGAATAATTTATAAACTTTTACAAGTCATACCGCCGACCGGGCTAGCCGGGTGGGTAAAGTGCCTGCCTGGCAACCCAAAGGTCGCGGGTTCAAATCCCGTCTCGGGCCTGGATCAAAGTACTGCAAAAACCTTGGAAGGTGCATTATGGCCACAGAAGCCGATGTGCCAACAACTGCAAAAAAAAAAAAAAAAAAACAGGTCATACCATGTAGAACTGTTGCTCAGTTAATCAACAATATGCTGACTGATAGGCTGTTTTGAGTAGTTAGAGGAAGTTCAATCAGCAAATGGAGGAAGCCGAATAATAGTTGGGCTAGTACTGGCCCCTCTACTGTTTAGCTTATACATTGCAGATATGCTTATAACAAAGGTGAGAAAATTTGCATATGCTGATGGCTGGGCCCTGGCTATGAGACAAATACTCGCAGATGATTTGAAAATAATAAGTGAGTACTTTCGAAAACGGAGACTCCAACCTAATACAAACAAGACTGAGGTGACTTGTTTTCACCTATGTAATAAAATGGCAACAACAAATATCAGAGTGTTCTTCGATGGAGTACTCTTAAAAAATAGTAAATACCCTAAATATTTGGGTGTTACTGTGGATAGAACCCTGTCATATAAACAGCATCTGGAAAAGACTGCAGCAAAGATAAGAACTCGGAAAAATATTCTTCAGAAATTATGTGGTTCGACATGGGGATCCGGGTGGAGACACTTCGCTCGCTGTACTGCAGTAGGCTTAGTGTTCTCTGCTGCAGAATACTGCAGCCCTGTTTGGATAAACAGTTCACATATCAAATTAATTGACACCTAATTAAACTATGCTATGCGGTTGATTACTGGGACAATAATATCGACCCCAATTCTAAGCCACACACCTCCTTCACATCTACGTAGATCTGCAACTCTTCTCCAGAAATATAAAAGGATAATGGAGATCCCAAGTTTACCAATCCATAATGATTTTGCTGATACCATAATGGAAAGACTACCTTCTAGGAAACCTTCAGTCAGAACAGCATTGAAATTGATAAGTGCAAATTTTGATCTGATTACTGAATGGAAACGGGAATAGAATTCCCATCAATCACTAGATTGATGGGAATTCTATTCCTGGAAACCAAGAAACCTGATGGATTTGATCTCTCTAGAAGAATATGGTTAAAAGTGAATCAAATTAGGACTAAACATGGAAGATGTGCTGATGCATTGTACAAGTGGAAATGGATTGATGCCCCAAGTTGTGATTGCAGCGACGGAAGGCAGACCATTGAACATGCCATACAGTACTGACCCCTTAGGGCTTACCAAGGGGATCCGAGAGACTTCCTGGAATTAACACCCATTTCAATTGATTATATTAATAATTTGGATATACAATTAGAGTAGTCCATATATATTTATATAAATTTTGTACAGATGTTATACAATTGTTAATTTTTTTAATAATTATTTTAATATTATAAATATTACTAATTGTGAACTTAAACAAAATTGAGTAGATTCGTGTGGTCTGAGATGTGAGATATTGTAATATCTTCTTTACTGATGGAGCAGTTGTGAGATTTAAGAATTGCCATACGATAAATAAATAAGCCCACTTTCCCAGCTTGTTTAGATCCAGTTGGAGTAGCATACTGTCTTTACTGTTGTTAACAACACTGCCAACTTTTGTATCTATCTTCAAACTTGGACATTAATCCTGATGTATCTTCATCAATATCATTGATGAATACACAAAGCAACATGGGCCCAGCACCTGCCACCGCCTTGTCCGAATCATGTCTGTTCCAGAAAGGTCTACAAACATTTCACAATCTGTTCACCACTTCATTTCTCCCTTGAGCTGCAGCACTCCTACTACTTCGTGCCCATTGCTTTGCTGCTCTAGTCTGGGGCGTGATTTCCATTTAAATACAATTTAATTGATTAACAAAAAAATTAATAAATTTAATTCATTAATTGACAATACTAAGCTAATAGATTCGTAAATGCAGTGATACATATTACACTATCAAGTTTTACGTTATACACTATGTCAGGGGTGGCCAACAAGTCGATCGCGACCTACCAGTCGATTGTGGCTTTAATTTCGCTCGATCACGACGAATTTTAAATATATATAAAAACAGATTAGTCAAAATCTAAATATTATTATTATTATGCGCTCCACTATATACGCTCATTACAAATCTGCTGAACCACATGACTACTCTCGTCGCTGTGCATTTTCTAGTGAAAATGCGCGCAATGTGGAGAGCTAGTGTATGCATCAAATTGTTAATTAGCTTACTTAATATTAATAACTGGACAGTACTTGTACATTAATTTAATACCCTCTGATTTAAAATGAATCCTACCAAAAAGAGTAAAACGTATAATTTTCATCAAGAGTGGCAACTAGAATACTTTTTTGTAATGATAAAAGAAAAATGTTGCTGTTTGATTTGTGCCTTGATTTGGGCTATACACAAAAAAGGAAATTTAGAAAGGTGCTTCAACACACTGATTAATAGTATCTCTGCATATAAATATCAATTTTTGGCAATGGCTAAGGATCTTAAAAAAAAAAAAAAAAAATCGATCATTTTGCAAATATGCAGGATCATTTGCAAAAATGCCCTGTTTTTGAATTTTATAGTGAGAAATATGTTTCTGAAATTGAGAAAGTTGTCGATTTCGAAACCAGATTCGATGATTTTAAAACAACTGAAGACATTGTTCAATATATTTCTTATCCATTTAATGTCAACTTAGATAAGAAACAAATTGCAGTAAAAATCGCTGAGATTTTTGACATGAAGAAAATATTACTTGAAAATGAAATTATTACATTGCGAAACGATATCTTCCTAAACGTCAGATTATCAGAAGACTTGGAAATATGTTTGCCGAGAAAAGTACCCAAATGTAAAAAAATGCAGTGAACTTTTAAATTGCTGTTTTGATTTCGCATATCTGTGTGAATCGGCCTTTTTGTATTTGAAACAAACAAAGACAGAATTGCTCTACTCTTATGGACTTGCATACAGAAGATTCTTTACGGTTGGCCTTATCACGGTATATTCCTGATTTTGATAGCTTGGTAGATGACATGAAGACACAAACTTCACATAAATTAAAAATTTAAATATGTATGAATTTAAAATAAGAATTCTGAAGTGTATTTAATTTTGAAATTTATAAACAATATTTTTCAATATGTGTTTAACTTTTTTAACCATGTGCAATGAAATTCTTGAAATGGTAGATCGCGGCACATTTTGAAGAAAAAAAAGTAGATCTCATCACAAATTAAGTTGGCCTCCCCTGCACTACGTCAAGTTCTAGATGTATGTTACACCATACCATAATGATTGCAATGTTAAATTAGTTATATTCTTGCTAAAAAGTAAAAATTCCTTAGCTCAGTTTAAAAAGATATATGCCCACTAAGTGATTAGAACTGTTGAGATATTTATTTATCACAATTAAACTCTGCTATTCCTCTGCACTGCTCATTACATGCTACGATATTTCTGCCAAAACGCGGATACCATTTCTTTCAACAATGACACCCAAGACCTTAATAGTGAGGATAGTATCTGAGACCTGGAAATAATTTTTCACAGTAAAAATTTCATTTAATAGATATTTGTGGTAATGGGACCTTACTATATAGCAGTGCAGAAGCCATTAGCAGATTGCAGCCACAATATCATATAAAGTGGGTAGTGTCTAAAGAAATGGAGGTCAAAGTGCAAGAAGAGGGTTTCAGTTTCAAGATGGGGGGGGTTGAGGGACTTATTTAGCTCTGTCGGCTGGGTATTAAATGTGGTACCAGTGAGAGGCTTCTGGATCCAAATACTCTATCAGAAACATTTAGAACAATTATTCCTACAAATGAAAAAAACATTTGTTTCACTGGTAAAGTGACAAAAAAGGGATATCAAATTAGATGAAAGAGAGTTGAAGGATCTTGTGTATCTAAAGAAGGAAACATAAAATAATTGAAAAATTATCACACGATACTGTTATATATGGGAACTGTAAGCAGATGAGTTGCAATACGACAGATCAGATAAGATAAACTGAAGTTGAGTGTGAGAAATCACTGGGGAAAAAACTAAGTATGAGGACAAGGTATGTGAATGCTTAGTAGAAGACAGTATGATTTCAATGTTTCAGACCCTTCCAGGTCTGAAATGTTGAATTGATACAGTCCATCTGCAGATCAGTTGAATAGATATTTTGAATTGGACTTTTTTCAACAGAAAGCAGTTTTGAATCAGAGGGAAATAGAGAAGAAGAATTAGGTTGTTGTAAGATTACTGATAAGGATTATAGGGGTAGATCGAGGGCATTCAGTTTAAGAATACATCAAAGGAGTATATATCTTTAGTGATGCTATTGAGATCATCAAGGCGCCTCCGTAGCCAGGTGGGAAGGAGCAGCAGTGCATAGCACACGCTTCTTGATTAGAGCGGGGTTCGAGCCCGTCACCACCAAATACAGAGGATGTAGAAAGGTCAGGGAATGACCACCGCATATCCCTGAGCAATATGGCCTTAGTTGCTAATGCTCCTAAAAAAAAATCCAAATAATGAGATCATCACTAGAGTGAGAAGTGCATATCTTGCTGATTCACAAGGATGGGTGTAAGGGAAATATGAGTAATAATAATTGCAATAAATACACCAACCCATATATGACAAAGACTTTATTAAAATTAAATTAAATTAAACACATGATAAAACTATGTATTTAATGCAAAAATAAAATACACTGATAGCTATGGAGTTAAAATCAATAAAAATATTAAATAGATAAAATTAAAAATATTATGGAGTTAAAAATGATAAAAAGAACACTGTCTTCATTGCCATGGTAAAAGGAGAAGGTAAACTGTAGCCATAATCAGTGCACTGCTGGATTGAAGCCTCCTCAACGATTCATGTCGAGGGAAATGTACCATAATCTGCCACTCTGGTCCAGTGCAGATCAGCTGTATTTAACGCTCACAGGCTCGAACCCTAGTCTACTCAAACAGCGTGTGCTACTGCACTCCCACACATGACCGCTCAGCTACGACGCTGCTTGATTGCCACAATACATCCATAAATAATATCTGCAGGATTACAGCTCTTGGTAAGTGTTACTGAAGGAGCATGGGAATTAATATCCACACGTGTTTGGAAACCAGAAATGGGTCAGGAGCATGCCAGGAGGAACCATCCATCCCATCCAAGGATCACAGTCTTGAAGAGGGGATGAATATGGACTATTTCTGTTAATGGCATTACATTTCAAAGAACAAATTCGCAAACCCTTGTGAGCCATTTCTAGTGCCAATACCTATGTAAACAATTGACAATAGTTGTCATCTTGAGAAATTTGATGGTCTTCCAGAAGTGCTCATCCACAACAGATTTCCCATAACCAGCAGACCCTTTTTGATTTTCCCTATATAACACTCCCACAATCCAGACATTTGATCTTGTATACAATTCCACTTGTACCCTCAACAGGTACAGGATCTTTTACCCTTGCCAGAACTCCGTGCAGCCTCTGCCCCAGTAGCTACACACAGTGTATCTGACAAGTCTGTAATATTCTTTAGAGCTGTTCTATTAAGCCTGGATAGTGAGAAATGTACACTGTAGCAATGGGTGTAACTGCCTCTCTTCACCTTGTTCCGCTTCCTGAATGTACTTGTTAAAAATCTTCTGGGGGTAGCCAGAATACTTTGGACAAATATTTTTTCACCTTTGTTTCAAAATGTTTTTGTTTTTTACTCAATAATATTCATATATTTTTAATTACAGTGAAACTTCCCTTTAACGGACAGCCATGGGGAACGAAAATCTGTCCGTTAGAGAGAAGTGTCCACTAACAAGAAGTCTGAGGGAAAAAAAAAAAGAAAGAAAGAAAAATCGTTAAACGTTTAACGTAAAATTAAATTAAATTATATACAGATTTTGTACAATATTTTTGTAAATAATATACATACAATTGTGCTATGCATATTATGACTTTATCTTAAGAAAAATACATACAGTAATCACTTATTTTCTTCTGCACCTTCTTCCGGCTGATAATTTTGTTTTCAACATTTGTTTGGAGTGAAGAAATCATCGAAAGTCCTTCAGTATCTTCTTCAGTGGCGAAAAACGTTTTTAAACGATTGATTTGTATGAGCGCTTCTTCTATTTTCATCGGTGGTTCGTCGTTAATATGTTCTTCGACAGAATGACCTCCTTCCGTTTCTTCATCCTCATGAGGAACTTCTAGAAAAATATCGATGATAATGTCGTTGATATCTAGGGCACCATCTTCTGTAGTGAGGTTCGAGTCTATATCTTTGTACCCAGGGTCACTTGTAGCGGAAGTATTGTACATTATCAATAGATGTTGAAGTTCTTGTTCTTCTTGTTGCTCCACATTGCTGTTCACAACTTCAATTTTTGCGTTTGAGAAGCCAGACTTTACAAAACAGTTCACGACAGTTTGTTTTCTAATTGCGTTTACTGAAAAGGAAATCCATTGAATCGCATCTCGGATGCTGATTTTTTTTGAAAGATCACTCATTACATGTTACATCGTTCATGTTTGCAGTGAGATGTCTTAAAACACGTTTTCTGTAGTGAAGTTTAAAATTTTTTATTATCCCTTGATCCATGGGCTGACACTCTGCAGATGTGTTTGGTGGCAGAAAAACGATTTGAATGTTGGACAATTCAATGTGCGGGTGAGATGCAGCATTATCCATGAAAAGAATAAATTTTCTGTTTTGAGAATCATGTTTTGGTTAAAGTGACTTATCCATTCGCTCATGATATCTCGTGTCATCCACGCTTTTTTATTAGACTTCCAGTCAACATTCAAAAGATTCAACTTTATGCCCTTGAAACAACGAGGATTTTGTGGTTTTCCTATAACAAGAGGTTGTTCAAAGTCTCCCAGCATATTTGTACACAATAGTACAGTCAAGCGTTCCTTAGAAATTTTTCCGCCCTGACACTTTTCGTTTTTTAGACTCATTGTTTTTTCAGGAAGATCTTTAAAAAACAACCGTTTCGTTTTTCACGACATAAATCTTCCAATTTGACGGTCCACTCTGTTACAACCCCAGTACCAACAGATCCGCCTTCACCACTTACAGTTTTCCAAGAAATTTTATGCCGAGTTTTGAACTTGTCTAGCCATCCCACAGAAGCTTTGAACTCATTTACCCCCATAGATTTCGCAACCTCCAAAGCCTTTTCCCTAATAATAGGCCCATTAATGAGAATTTTTTTAACACGTTCGCAACAAAACCACTCATATGTAACATTGTCAATTTGAAGTCCAACAGTTTTCGGGAATGATTTTTGAACCTGATCATTTCCGTGTTGCCAAAATTGTTTGAGCAGTTAATTTTTTTCTTTAGGATGCCGCTTACCTGCGTCTTCCCGATTTTGAATTTTGCAGCGAGATTGCGAACACTGTTTTTTTGCCGATCATATGCATTAATGAGTTCGACTTTATCTTTTAAAGTTAAATGCTTACAAGAAGACATTGTGCACTTCACACGACACTGAACAAAACTGAAACTGAAAAGACGAAAGGCCAACCAAATCTCCCCCCCTGCACACACCAAATTCATCACAAGTTTTACACGTGCCTTAAAATTCTTGAAAAAGGGTTTAGAACCGCGACGTAAACCTTGATAAAATTCAGAGAATCGGAAATAGAAAATAAACACACGATTGAGGAAGAAAAGTGGAAAAGTGGAGGAAGGATACGTGGAAGAAAAGTTCATAGAAAAAGAGCCGTGAGCTCACCCGCTGTCCATTATGGGGAGATCAAATTAAGTGCTAATCTAAACGAAACAGTGCAGATTGCCTGTCCGCGTCCGTTACAGAGAATGTCCGCTAGACAGAAGCTGCAAACACGTTAAAACCAATGGAGGTGAGTTGGGGAATTTGAAAATGTCCGTTGTAGAGAGATGTCCGCTAACGAGAGGTGTCCGTTAGGAGAAGTTTCACTGTATATCTATTTATTATTTTTATTGATTTTAATTCCATAGTTAGCATTAGCATTAGTAGATACATATGATGTAAGAAAGTAAGCTTATATATAGCATCAGCTAAAAAAAAAAAAAAAAAAAAATTTAAAACCTTCCCATTTCAACCATCCATTAACTTGAAATGTTTGTCTAGTTCTACCTTGAATTTATTTCAGCTGTCAACGTGGACAACAGATGGAAGTATGTTCCATCAGTCAACCACCTGCTGACTAAAGGCATATCTCTGCTCATCTATTCTACAACAGCCTTTCCTCAATTCGAATTTATGTCCTCTCGGGCGATTAATCTGGACAAAGGAAGAATCCTTACTGAAGGAACATGGGAATTAATATCCACATGTGTTCGGAAACCAGAAATTGGTCCGCAGCATGCCAGGAGGAACCGTTCATCCCATCCAAGGATCACAGATGATGTAAGAAAGCAAGCTTATATAGCATCAGCCAAAAAAATAAGGTAGCTAACAAATCGTTCAAGGCCTTATACACTTCGATCAGATCACCTCGCAGGTGCCTAGTCTCCAGCCGCTGCAATTTACAGAACTTAAGTCTTTCTTTGTAAGAGCAACCCTTTGTTCCATTCAGCAATCTTGTTACCCTTCTCTGTACTCGTTCAAGCAGCTCTACATCCTTCTTAATATGAGTCTTCCAGACTTATATACAGTACTCAAGTTGTAGCCTCACCATTGTCTTATATAAAGAGATAATCACCTCCTGATCCCTGTTATCAGTGTGTTTCATTTTTACATTAAATATACAGTTTTATCCTGATTAATTTAATTTTATTTATTAAAGTCTTTGTGAAATACAGGTTGGGGTATTAATTGCAGTTATTATGAGTGGAATTTTCCCAACCTCCGAGTCCTCTACTGTCGGGGGTAAAGGAAATGGGAAGGGGTTTTGGTTTCGTAAAGGGGACTATGGTGGTCTGAGACATTTTTTAAAATCTGTACAGTGAGACCAACTGATAATATTACCAATAGCAAATTCTAAATGGGAAGCATTCAAGGAAGTAATCTTGGAAGCTACTAGGCTTTTTGCCCAACTAAGGAATACTGTTCAAGGTTTAGACCTAAATGGATGTCAGATGAACTAAAAGAGACTTGTGGCACAGCAGAAAAATGCATAGGATGAATATAAATCATCAGGTGACACAGAAGTTAAAAAAAATAAAAAGGTAGATATAAGCTGGTATGTAATCAAGTCACAAAGGGGGTTATGCAGGCAAAGGCAGATTATGAGAAATCTTTGATAAAGGATGCTAAGAAAAACAGCAACGAGTTTTTTACTTACATAAACTCTAGAAGGAAGGGGATGAATCAGATTGGTCCACTTGATATCAATGGTTTGATTGTTGACGATTCTGCTAAGGTAGATAACAAACTAAATGAGTATTTTGCATCTACATTCACACATGAAGAGTTATTCTGGGAGGGGGAATGCCAGAGGTGAATTAAACTCTGGCAGGGAGCTAGATGATTTTTTAATAACTGAGAGGAAAGTGGAGGAGAAATTGTTGAAGATAAACATAAGGAAGACACCTGGGGTGCATGGGATCTATCCAGTTATATTAAAGGAGGCAGCAAAGGAAGTAAGCAAATCCTTATATCCATAATTATGAGACCTTCCTTGGACTTAGGGGAGATACCCATGGACTGGAGATGTGCAAATGTGACCCCAATTCACAATGGAGGATCAAAGGGCTAAACTAGTAATTATAGACCTGTAAGTTTAACTTCATTTCAGGGAAATTAATGGAGGTACTGGTTAAATAAGCACTGCAGTATCATCTAGATAAGACTGCAGATATAGTTCAGACACAGTGTGGGTTTGTTAGGGGGAAATCTTGTCTGATCAAGTTGATTGGATACTATGATGAGGTTATAAAGGAAATGGATGCAAAATATAATTTTGATATCATGTACTTGGATTTCAGGAAGCTTTTGATACTGTTGCACATGGAAAACTACTGTACAAGTTGGAGCAGTATGGCATTAAAGGCAACATGCTGCTGTGGATAAAGGGATGGTTGAGTGGGAGAAGACAGAGTGGTAATCAATGGACACTGCCCTTCGTGGACTAATGTTATTAGCGGAGTTCTTCAGGGTTCAGTGTTGGGTCCATTGTTGTTTTCTGTATTTATAAATGATATTGATGATGGTATATCAGGCTTAATGTCCAAGTTTGCGGAAGATACGAAGATTGGCAGGGTTGTTAAGGATACTAATGACAGTATGCTGTTGCAACAGGATCTAGAAAAGTTGAGCAGATGGGCTGAGAGGTGGCAACTGAAGTTTAACCTTGACAAAATAAAGTGTACTGCATATGGGTAGCAGTAATTCTAGAGTAACGTATCAACTGTTCTACTAATTTTGATATCATGTACTTGGATTTCAGGAAGCTACTACACTCAGGGTGGTAGAGAATGATAAAACCTTGGGGATAATTGTTCAGTCAGATATGAAGGTTTCTGAGCAGTGCAGACAGTCTACGGAATAGCTCATGTTGTCTTGTCAATGATATACAGGAATTTTTCTAGCAGGGATAAGGAGGTGATGATCCTCTTGTATAAGACAGTGGTCAGGCCACACCTTGAGTACTGTATACAGGTCTGGAGGCTTCATTTTAGGAAGGATGTAAAGCTGTTCGAATGTGTGCAGAGAAGGGCAATGAGATTGGTGAATGGAACAATGGGCTGCTCTTACAAAGAGACTTAAGTTGTGCAAATTACAGTGTCTGGAGACACCGCAATTTGCACAACTGCGAAATAATGTGGTTGAGGTGTATAAGGCCTTGAATGGTTTTAGCAAGCTCAATGCTGATGGGATTCTTCCTCCTGTCCGAATTAGTTCCCTGAGGAGACATAAATTCAAATTGAGGAAAGACAGTTGTAGAATAGATGTGCGGAAATTTGCCTTTAGCCAGCAGGTGGTTGATTGCTGGAACAAATTTCCATCTATTGTTTTGAAGTTGATAGCTTAAATAAATTCAAGGCAGAATTAGACAAACATACATTTGGAGCAAATGGATGTGTGAAATTGGAATGTTTTGTTCTTTTGCTTGCATCATATGCCTCTACTAATGCTAATGCTACTTAAACAGGCAAAATAAGGAATCTATGATTAAGGATACAATACAAGAAAACCATGATAAGAATTAAATCTTTAAGAGGTCACAGTACAGATTTTGTGCTCATGCTGTTTCAAATCTCATTTATTACTGTGCTATATATAGCCATAAAGCATTTAGATGCAAGAAACAATATTTTCCCAGCACATATCAGTTTTTACAGTAGCTTGTACAAACTGTTCTGGGAATACTGGAGAGATCCTTACCACAGCAATGACCATATCACTATATGCAAAGCTCTGGAGGTGGGGGGGGGTCTTCTACAGTTAAGTTGCCACCAAACTGATGCTAATGTTAAGCATTAAAGACTCCCAATTAGCATCAGTTTGATGCTAATTGGGAGTGTAAAAATCTGATGGAATTGATTTTTGGGTGACTCAAGCCAGGTGGATTCAATATCAGCAATGTCCGATCAGTCTGTGACAGCCAAATCCTCTGCTTGCACCTTAATGATGGTGGGACTGTTAGTACTCCCAGGTATAATTTCCATGTGCAAGTCCTAAAATATGGCACCTAGTGTACTGGAGGTTACCACCCTTGTGTGAAGGCGTCTCCGTAGCCAGGTGGGAAGGAGCAGCAGTGCGTAGTACACGCTTCTTGATTAGACCGGGGTTCGAGCCCGTCACCACCAAATACGGAGGATGCGGAAAGGTCAGGGAATGACCACCGCATATCCCGGAGCAATATGGCCTTAGTTGCTAATGCTCCTAAAAAAAACCAAATAACAATAACAACCCTTGTGTGAACCAATGTAAACAGGGGTTGAGGTGTGTTGCCCACACTACACGGAAGAATGCTTCCCCTCTGTGTTACCAGGCAGTACTTGGGGGTTGATGACTCTCATCAATCATTGCAGTACCATCTCTTTGCTTATTGGAGTCTTTCAAGTAGTGGAACCCATGTTTAGTTTTCAGAGCAAAGCTCCAGCATCCCCCCCCCCCCCATCGCTTCCATTATGCAGTATGATTGATGTCTTTTGAGGTTATGATGGTCGTCATGGAGAGATCCAATCTCCTTACATTTTGAGAGTAGAGCTCTAAAACAGTGTTCACTGGCCAGCTGCTAGTTAGTCCACTGGACTGAACCAATGGTAACTCCCTTGGAGGCTTCTGGATCAGCTAGTGTATAATCTCGCCGCCTGTACCTTGCCAGATGGTGACTGGAGGGAGTCTGAGTAGTGTGCATGCGGAGGGTCATTATCAAGGCCATGTTATATCAAGGAGTTTGGTATATTCTTACCATGTGTATACCATATCTAAAAATTTCATTATTTTATGCAGCATTCTTCCCCCTCACTTTTCTTGCTACTGAATAATAAAGCAAACTTACCTGAAAAAAGATCTAAACCTCCCAAACACTACCTCATTCATTTCACAAAATATGTGGTCTTAGTTCTATTCTCGATTATGTCCATTTCCATTCACAGTCTGCCAAATCCCACATACTTTTATTGGCGTAACTTTTATTGCCAGATTCTCTACTTTTATCAACAGAATCTCAGTTATCAGTTGATTCAACCACTGCTCATCTCAGTTGTCTGAATTATTTGTTCTATGATTCCTTTCATTTCAGAGGTGGTACTTGTGCATATGTCCATTCTGATATTCCCTGTCAGAGACTTAGACTTGATAATTTGGAATCTCCTCTTTTTTATCTTCGCTGGCTTAAAATCTCTCTACCACATTCTGTAAAATTCATCTGTTGCTTCTGTCATTCTCCAAACTGCACTTATTGCTTAGAACTTTTTGAAACTTGATTTCCTCCAGTGAGGTAATTTTCCTTGGTGATTTTAATGTTCACAATTCCAGTTGGCTTCCATTTTCTAGTCATACGGACCCAGCTGGTTGAGATGCTGAGGCTTTTGCAACCAGACAATCTGAGCCACGTAGCCAACATACTTGATCTTTTTCTCACAAATAACCCTTTAAAGTACATGATTGAGGTGAAAGTCCTCTATGCACCTGAGATCATAACTTGTTAATGGTCTCTTCTCCAAAGAAGCCTGTCATTGCCATTTTCAACCTTGTGTTGTTTGGCATTACATGAATGCAAAATGGAATGATCTGTGACATTTCTTTTTTTCTTTTCCTTGGTCGGATTACTGTTGCAAATCTTTTGATTTCAATGTTTGCTCAGATCGTATCAGTGAAATTATTCTTGTAGGGATGAAATTCTTATTCCATATACCACCTTAAAATCTCGACATTTATCTAAAGCTTTGGTTTTCCAATAAATGTACACAGGCCTTTCAGGAGAAGATTGTTGCATGTTGTAATTGGCTTGTATCCAAATCTCCAGGTTCATTTTCTGCCTATACCAAAACTTGCAACAATTTAAAGCAGTTATTAATCATTCCAAACTAGATTTCGAAAATGGGAGGATAGGTTCCATAACACTCAGTTAAATAATTTATGTAGTTTTTAAAATATATTTAATGCTTTATTTTTATGTGTAGATACACAACAAAAATTTAAGGATAATAAATGGGGTAGAGTAAAAAAAATGAAGGTGAAAAAGCTTAAAATGTATGAAAACAACTGTTTATCTTGTATCCTTGCTTGTTAATATGTATAGAAAATATCTTATTCCTTCTCAGTTAAAAGTCATCACTACTGCTGCTAATTTCCTCTACCTTAGAATATTTTTCAAATTTGTTTTCCAAAGAGATTGTCGAAATCGACTCAATAAAATCCATTATCAATGTTTGTTTTTTATTGTTATTTAATTCCTTATAAATCTCTTTGTATTGAGCTAAGCAGTTTCATAATTCCCTTCCAAACCTTAAGCTGTGATCCATGTTTGGATCAATATTGAAAAATTTTCAAGGTTTTTAGTAATTTTGAGTCCTTTGCTTATTGCACTGATAGTGTTGAAGCCTGGTTATCATTATCACTTTTAGAGTCACTCGATATGGGATTGATAATCATTTCTACCAATTTGTCTTTGTTGAATTCTCTGGCCATCACTAATTCTCCAATTTCAGAAGCAACCAAATCCTTCACCACCCAGTTGATGTGCCAAATCTATAATCTGAGAATATGCATTCTCTATTTGTGGAATGACATGTCTTGATCATGTGTCTTAGGTTTATGTACTTCATGATTTTTTCCTCATGAGGTTTCTAGAGGTTGCCAGTGTTGGGCACTGCTATATCAACAGATAGGTAGCCTTTTCCTTGTTAACAAGGTCTGTGTCTGGTCTGTTGTGTGGGATTGTCTTTTTGTTTTTATGGTGTGGTCCCAGTGAAACTTGTGGGTTGGGATCTCTAGTACAGCCTGGAGTTCATACTTGTAATACAGTACATTTTCTTTGATCAACTGGTGTTTCTTCGCTAGCTTCTGATGTTATTATCCAGACTACCTGGTCTTGTCTACGAGTGTACGCTGTCTGGGTGATCACCTTGCATCTTGAGGTGATGTGTTTGATCATTTCTGAGGCCAGGTGGCATCATCGATATGACACTGGGCTCCTTGGCAATGTAATTTCTATAGTTCCTGGTGTTGATTTCTTGGTCTTAGATGGTGGGCATGAATTCTTCAATTTTGGGGAAGAGCATCCTGCTCGTGAGCAGTGCATTGGAAGCCATTTTATCTACCTGCTCTTGATGGAGGTCAGTGTAATATCTATCATGGAGGGTCTCCTTTGCCCATCTTTCCAACTGCTTTTGTTCCATTTGGGTGGCAAGGAAGCCACAGACTTTTGCTGTACTTGCAAAAAAAAAAAAAAACAACCAAGGAGATAAGAAAACAAATTATATGCTTCCCTCCTCACACAGGATAAGTATCCAATTGACCTTTGAATTTATTCAAACTGTCAGCCTCAACAACCTGCAAGGGCAACTTGCTCCAACAATCAACAACTCTCTGGCTAAAAGAAAATTTTCTGCAATCTAATCTAAACCTCAAGCCCTGTAATTTGAATTTATGAATCTTTGTTCTGGAATTCTTTATAACAGTGAGAATTCCAACTATATTCATTTTACTAATCACTCTCAAAGCCTTGTAAACCTGAATTAGGTCACCTCCTAGGTGCCTGGTTGCCAAGCTCTGTAGCCCACATAATCGGAGTCTTTCCTCATACAGTCGTCCTTCTGCCAATCTTGCCATTTGAGTTGTCCTTTGGACCCTTTCAAGAAGTTCAATGTCTTTTTTTTCAGTTGAGGTCTCCATACTTGAACACAGTATGCCACTTGTCTTGTTGACCCCATATGATATGCTCCACAGGAAAGTGTTCCGAGCTAGTTATTCTTTGCATCTTTTGCCAAAGATTTCTTGTAATCTGCCTTTGCCTGCCATTTGTATGTATTCCATGCATTTTTCTTCTCTGCCACTTGTCTCATTAGTTCAGCTGACATCCATTTATGCCTAAACCTTGATTATCTTCTGGGCCTAGTAGAGTGCTGCTGTGTTTTTCTGGAACTAATCTTTCAGTTTAGTGATAGCTCACCTGAATTATTATTATTTTTTTTATCTTTCTATACATTAAAATAATTTTCCTCCTAGTGATATATATATTCAGCTAATGGGAGAAGAGAGATGTGAGTTACGTGGTAATACGTAACAAATACTAAAATACGTAACAGAAGCTTGTTTTACTGTGGTAAAATAAGCTTCTGTTTAAGTGTGATCACACGGTATGTTTATCTAACATGAACACGCGGTATCATGCTTGATTTCCATATGTAACGTATTTATGTATTCATAGCAGAAGAAGAGACAGCGTCAAAAGCTTCTGTAAATATTTTATTTTACTTTATCAAAAGAAGTGAGCAGGGGGGAGGCGAAGCCCACTAGTTTTTATTTTTATTATTTTTATTCAGTCAATATCTGGAAAGCTAAAATTCCCCATGATAAAATATTTTGATTTGCAGGCTTATTGTGGTTATTATTATTACCCTTTATATTATTTCTCCCTGATTGGGGTTCCACCTCATGATGAGTATTTCGACCAAGTACACAGGGTGGTGGTTATGTCTGGTGTTACTGTTGGTCGAGGAACTCTGACTGTCCTACAGGTGTTCAGGATTGTGACTTTCTAGTGTTCGTTGTAGGTGTTCGCTGGGAGACCTATTGCTGCTAGACTGTTATGTAGCGTATTTTGGCAACCATATCAGTGATTGACACGATGATCGGGATGGTCATTACTTGTTGCATCAGGCGCCTCCGTAGCCAGGTGGGAAGGAGCAGCAGTGCGTAGCACACGCTTCTTGATTAGACCGGGGTTCGAGCCCGTCACCACCAAATACGGAGGATGCGTAAAGGTCAGGGAATGACCACCGCATATCCCGGAGCAGTATGGCCTCAGTTGCTAATGCTCCTGAAAACCAAATAACAAATAACAACTTGTTGCATATGCCACATCTCTTGGATCTCCTGTCTTAGTTTCATGTACCTCCTGATTTTTTTCCCCCACGGGTTTTCTACAGGCTGCTAGTGTTGGGTATCGCTATATCAATCAGATTGGTAGCCTTTTCCTTCTTGTCTACAAGGGTTATGTCCGGTCTGTTGTATGCAGTATTATCTTATCTGTTATTATGGCATGGTCCCAGTACAGCTTGTAGGTTGGGATGTCTGGTACTGATTGGGGTTCATACCTGTAGTACGGTATACTTTCATTGATCAACTGGTATTTCCTTGCTTGCTTCTGATGTATTATCCTGGCTGGTCGTATCTGTGAGTGTGCAGTAAACCCTGCTATTCGCGGTATCTGTATTCGCGGTCGCTGATTTAATATAAAATGAAACCTAAAAAAATGTGAATTTTAAAGTACCGTGAACATTTTCCGCCATAAAAAAACATGGGCGTGGCTAAAATTATCTTTCCCGGTCAAAACAGCGCTCAGTGGCTGGGGGGGGGAGAGGGGTGACAAAATCACGAGCGTGGATGTTTCTCGCTAATCCTTGTTCAGTATCTGTTATGTTCTTGTCATGGAAGGTTTTGTCGTTTGCTTTTAATTTATATGCTTATAAATTGAATAAATTTATCAATTTATAAATTGATTTACTTACAAAAATGATAAATCTACCGTTTTGCAGTGTAAAACAGACTTTTTCGAGTGTGTTAATGGAAGAAAGTGACTTTATTGTGGACAAGTTCTTTCTAACCCGTACAAAAATATGGCTACAAATAACAAGGGAAATGTGAAAAGATCAAAGAAGGTGATGACATTAGCGAATAAAATTGAGTTATTAGACAAAATTTCTAATGGTGAAAGTGTCTCCTTAGTGGCAAAACATTATAAAATCAATGAGTCAACGGTACGATCAATCAAAAATTCGGAAGAAAAAATCCGCCGTAGTGTCCGTGAAAACGCGCTAATTGTTTCAAAAATTTGCTCTGTGACTCGTGATGTTAAATTAGAAAAAATGGAAAAGGCTTTAAATCTGTGGATAGAAGGCCGAACTCAAAATAAAATTCCGTTAAGTTCATTCATCATTCATGAAAAGGCAAAACTCCTTTATCAACACTTTAGCGAAACTGGTGATAGCACTGGCGGGATAAGTTTTTTAGCTATAGCAAAGGTGCTGGTTTGAAATTTCTAATAAATATTACATTTAATATTAAATTGTTTCTTATTTTCATTTCGATGCCATATGCTTGCATTTCACTATGGTATTGTACAACATAACGGCAACACTGCCTGGGCGTCTGCAACCCTGACTTCACGGTTACTAAAATAACCCACTTTTGCAACGAATGGGCTGCCTGCCCAGATCATCTCTCCATTGGGAGAATTTTATGCCATATCGCTATACTGCCGACCCGGGAAAGATATTCTTCCTGCAACCCAATACCTGCAAAATGTCCTCCATGAGCTCCCTAATACTAAAATAATCGTCTGTGCAGATGCAAACTGCAGGTCACCAGCCTGGCACAGTACAACTCCCGATCGACAAGGAACTGCCAATGGACAGCGCCCGGAAGAATTCCTGACCAACAGCAGCTTCACAGTATTAAATTAGCCAAATAATCTACCGACCATCTCAAGTACTTTTTGGGAGTCGAAAATAGACATAAGCCTAGCCACTCGCTCCACAGCAGGATACATATCCTCATGGAAGGTTAGAGAGGGCTGGACAACCTCTGACCATAGAGTAATAACTTTCCAGATGCACCGTGCCCTCAATAGACCACCCACACCCAGAACAATCCTCAACAGATTTGCTATAGCCAAGGCAACTGGGAACAATTTCGGGAGGCACTGACATACTCTGTTGAGGATTGTCCTATAAAAAGAAAGAAACCATCCCCAGGTTCAGTCCCATGGTGGTGCCCTGAGCTTCAGAGACTGCGGAATGAAGTAAATACACGCCGTAAAAGCTTCCCGCGAGCAAGAAGATCCTGGCCGGCGGCAGAGGTAGAAGTTCTCCGACAACAATACCGTGAGGTCAGAAACAAATACACAGCCCTGATAAGAACCCGGAAAAAATGTTCATGGGAGACACTAGTCTCAAAGGGTTGTATACAAAGTGGCAACTAATAAATTACCAAAAGGAGAAGTAATATCTTCGACAACGACACCCGATGGCCACTATACCACATCCTGGCACCAATCTATAGACAATATCATTAATACCACCTTCCAGAAACTCCCCTCAGACCACACTCCTGAGCAATTTCTGCTCTGTGAGGAAAATACTAATTACTGCCCAGCACATCGGGAGGACCCATTCACACTTGAAGACTTCCATCTGGCGACAGCAAAAATAAGAAATAAGCGAACACCCGGAGAAGACTACCTGGAGCCAGAAATTGTAAAAAAGGCCGTGGAATATATCCCAACAACTATATTAAACTTATATAACCACTGCCTATCTGCAGGATATTTTCCCCATGATTGGAGAGCAGCACGAATTAGACTAATACTGAAGAACCCGAAGAAACCACAGGAACTCCCGGAGTCATACAGACCCATAGCCCTACTGCCAGTACTAAGTAAATTGTATGAACACCTACTACACAGCAGGATACAAGCTCACTACCAAGAAGCAGGCCTCCCCTCTCCCAAGCAATTTGGCTTTCGACGAGGATGTTCCACCGTGGATGCCCTGGAACGTATAATAAATGCAGCTACACACAGCAATAGTAAATACTTCCTTATTATCTCCATCAACTTTGCTGGGGCATTTGACTCACTTTGGTGGCCAAGTGTCCTCGGCAGACTCCAGGAGGCAAACATTCCCAGCAACTTATACCAATGCATTAAAACCTATCTTTCGGACAGAAGGATCTCGGTATCTACACTCTATAGCCAACTCACCTGGCCGGTGTTCCGGGGATGCCCACAGGGATCAGTCCTGGGGCCTCTCCTCTGGAACTTGGTGTTGGACGGCTTCCTCAGCCAGGATCTAAACGGAGCAGATGACCTGGTCCTGATGCTGGAGCCGGACAATCATGCACAACTTGAGGCTATTGCAAACAGGGCCATAGATACCCTCCAAGAATGGTCAAAAAATCATCACTTAAGAATATCACCTTATAAGACATCCTCAATACTTTTAAAAGGCTCCTTTGATACCAGGAGGCCACCTCAGATAAAAATAGAAGGAAAAACCATAAAACTGACCACGGAATTAAAATACCTAGGAATCATCCTTGACAAAAATCTTTCATTCACCCCACACCTTGTATATCTACAAAAAAAGATCAAAAACTACTCAGCCCTCATAGCAAGAGTCTCGCGAAAGGATTGGAGCTTAAGGAAAAGAACCCTGATCCTCTTTTACAAGGCTTTCTTCATTCCAGCCATCAGCTATGCAGCAGGGATCTCGTTTAAAAAAGCAACCACCGCAGTCAATAAAAGAAAGCTAGAAACGATACAGCATAGCATCTTACTCACAGTCTCCAGAGCATGCTGCACGGTCAGCTCACACGCACTGCAGTCCCTTGTGGGGCTCCTACCCTTGGACCTGGAGATTGTCCGCTGTGGCATGCTATGTCAACTATCAAGAGGGAACAGTGTAACTTGCATTGGCTTCACCACAGACCCGACCAACAACAGCAACGCAGAAAAGAAACGACTAACTAAATATCTTCAACAAACCTGGCAGTCCCGATGGGCGGGCTCAACTAAAGGTGAGATAACCCAGATGTTCATCCCAGACATTACCCAAGTGTATCCCGAACAGCCAAACTGGTTCTCACCGGGGCTCTACACCACCTTTCTTCTAACAGGGCATGGCTCTTTTAATGGCAAGCTGTCAACTTTCGGCATCAGGGATTCCCCATTATGCCACTGCGGAGAAAACCAAACATGGTCACACCTAATGCACGATTGGATTGTCCCCTCTTTGAGGACATCAGATGTCATTTCATCACAAAGATATGCTTTAATCCGAAGGAACTGGAGCACCTTATATTACATGAGGAGGAGCACTACAAGGCCCTCTCGTGCTTTGCACATGAGCTGTTTACTCGGCTAAGGGCAATGACCCAACCTCCCCAGGCCTGATGCAGGACCTGACTACAACTCATCGGATGGGATTCTGCTCTCATGAGTGCCATTAATTTGTCAACTGTACCAGAAAGATCAAAGTACCACGATATCGGATGGGACTTTGCTCCCACGAACATCACAATCAAACACAGACACCCTGTCAACTGGACCGACAGTGCATGTAATTTACCCAACGAAACTACCCTAGCATGTGATAATCACCATATGCAGGACTGACAACACTGCATCGGCGCCCAGACAACAGAACAAACAGTGGAAGTTACCACATACCAACAATGACTACCCAAAATGGAAATAGAATGACCATGACCAAACTGGATGAGACCTCGATCCCATGACCAACGCCGGCATTTAACCGATCTCTGAACAAGTCGGTAGAGACCTTGTCCCTGGATGTACCTCCTGGTGGGGCCAGTGTTGTGATGCTGTCTTGAACCTGCTGACCTAGCCACTCTGCAGCCAGGCTGCACACACACACCATATTGGCGACCTGTGCCGGCTCCCTTGTCCGGACCTTTCTACCCCACTCCGGTAGTGGGGAGGAGACGGTCATACTGTTTCCTCCCCTCCACGCCACCCCCATTCTTCCTTCTGGCAGGGCATGCCCTGCTGACACCAAATTGAGGCCTCCTACTCTATTGGCCTTATACTTCCTCCTTTAACCACCCAGTCTTCATTCTCCCCTCCCCCCTATCTTTACACAAGCGAATTCCTCCCCACATAAATTCAATGAATCGAAATTAATTTACGCCCATATTTCAGTCTATCCTTATTCAAGCGACATCATCCTACGCAATCGAGAAATATCACACATATATCTATACATATATGTGTAAAAAAAAAAAAAAATTTTTTTTTTTTTTTTTTTTTTAAGGTCCTAGCCACTGAAATCTCAGGAAATTAGGTGGCAGGACCTGCCAGAGTGAACTAAAGACTATCAGGTACCTGGTCTGCCTCCACGGGGCATAAGTGTGGGCCTCAGAAGAGGTCCAGCGGCTAAATGGCCAGAGGAACGACGGTACAAAACACCACACTTCCATAATCCATACACTTTTAAATCTCTGGCCTTCCCAGTGAACTGGTACACCCACAATAAAAGCAACATGGAGATGGGGGAAACCCCTGGTGCCATTAGACACTGAAAACACTTACACTTACACTATGTACTGTCTATGTACATAGTCATATTATGAAGGCACATATAATACATACATAGACAAAATTTTAGACTAGTTTTTCTTATATATTTCATACTTTGGAACGGAACCCCTTTATTACTATGGGAGCCATAACTCACTATTCGCGTTTTCAGTATTCGCGGCATTTCTCAGGAACGTAACCCCCGCGAATAGCGGAGGTTTACTGCACTCAGTCTGGATGATTGATTACTTTGTGTCCCACATATATCTATATGTGGATATAAATATGTGTAGATACTGTGTTGAATTGTTTCTAAGGCCAGGTAGCATCGTTGACGTGTTGTCGGACACTCCAGGCTCCTTGGCAATGCATTTTCTATAGTTTCTGGTGTTGATTACTTGGTCTTCAATGGCAAGCATAAATCCTTCAGTCTCAGGGAAGAGCATCCCGCTTGTGAGCCATGCATTGGAGCAATTTAATCTATGTGATCTTGATGGAGCTCATTGTACTGTCTACCATGGAGTGTCTTCTTTGCCCATTCTTCTAGCCTCATTTGTGCCTTTCGGATGGGAGAGGACTCCTTGTTTAGGTTGAGTGAGATATACC
Organism: Mastigoproctus giganteus; assembly: GCF_048544385.1. Lineage (NCBI taxonomy): Eukaryota > Metazoa > Arthropoda > Arachnida > Uropygi > Thelyphonidae > Mastigoproctus > Mastigoproctus giganteus. The sequence continues at coordinate 37,251,466 of NC_143581.1, forward strand.
ACTTGTCTATCTTCCTTATGGCCAGTTGGAGTGCTGCTGTGTGTTTCTGGAAGTAATCCTTCAGGTTAGCAATTGCTGTTTTCTGTTGCTCGATGAGGTCTATCAGGCACCTTCCTCCTTCTTTCCGAGCAATTGTCAGTCTCTCCACTGCTGACTTTGGGTGGCTTTGACGGCTCTTGGTCATCATTGTCCTTGTCTTTCTTATGATATTCTCCAGCTCGGTGTTAGTCCAATCTATGACCCCGAAGAAATATGTTAGCACTGTGACTGCATAGGTGTTTATGGCTTTAACTGTGTTCCCTCTGTTCAAATTTGCTCCCGTTGACGATGTCGATGGGGTGACGGTAGACCAGATTGCTCTGCGTTTGGCTAACCAGGACTACTGTAGTTCTGGTACATCCATTAGGGTGTTTACTATGGTTGAACTTGAGCAGGCCATGAGAAGCATGCGAAATCGTAGGGCTCCTGACACTGACAACATTTCTGCCGAGAACCTGCAAGAATTTTTCAGATTATATCCTGACTTATTGTTGTCGATGTACAACCAGTGCCTCGAAGAGTGCACGTTTCCACAGAGTTGGAAAGAAGCCAGAGTAGTCGTACTCCTGAAAGGAGACTATCGTGAGAGGACGGACCTATCTTCTTATAGGCCGATTGCCTTGCTATCTGTTCTGGGAAAGACATTCGAGAGACTCATCATGAGTCGCTTGAACGTGGTGTACAGAGACAAACACCAGGAGTCAGACCGGCAGTTTGGCTTCAGACTGGGCCGTTCAGCTGAGGACGACGTGGTGAGATTGCTCTCGTTGGTTCGTAGCTCTGAGAGCAAGTATGTCCTGAGCATTTTCCTTGATTTTAAGGGAGCTTTTGACCACCTTTGGTGGGAAAGCATCTTATGCTGATTGAGACTTGTGGACTGTTCAAGTGATATCTACCGTCTGTTGCGTAGCTACTTTCAAGATCGGAGAGTGGTGGTCTATAACCGCTTCGAGAAAGTATGTCACATGGTCTCCAGGATGGTACTTTCCCCAGGGGGGGGTTCCGCAGGGCTCCATTATAGGCCCTTTCATGTGGAACTTCGTCTTGGACGAATTACTAAACCAAGACTGGAATGGTGTGGAGATTGTAGCTTACGCAGACGATGTTGCCGTACTTGTGTGTGGTGACGCCCGATTAGAACTGGAGCAAAAAGCTAGTTGGGTATTGAACAGGATACAGGCTTGGGCCTCGGTTCACAAGTTAATGATATTGCCGACGAAGTCGCAGTGCATGGTGCTGAAGGGGATCTTTAGCCCGAATAGACATCCCTCAGTAGGCCTTGGTGGGCTTTCCTTGGGTTTTGTACCAGTGATAAAGTATCTGGGAGTTAATCTGGATCAGAGACTGACCTTTATTCCTCATGCGAAGTACTTGAGGGATAAAATCAAGAAGCTGTATGGGAAGCTCAGGAGAATCACCCGAGCAGACTGGGGTATCAAAGGAAGGAACTTGGACATACCCTACAAGTGCCTCTTTGTCCCTATTATAACCTATGCCTGTGGAGCCTGGGGTCAGGCAATTGACAGATGCTTTGTGAGGCGCCACTTGATGGCTGCTCAACGGTTTGCATTGTTAGGTGTGACCAGAGCTTGCCGCACTGTCTCCACAGAAGCCCTGCAGATAATAGCAGGTGCAGAGCCAGTTGACCTCCTGATCCTGGAGAGACTCCTAAGATACCGAACCAAGAATAACTTGCCTTTGGAATTGATGGGTGTCCATAGTTGCTCCGATGTGGGAAGAACTTACGGCAGACCTGACTTGAAGGTTGAGGGCAAGCGAATTTCGCTGGAAGTCCATCGACTTTGGCAAGAGCGTTGGACGACGTCCTCAAAGGGCAGAGTGACGTATGAGATGATGCCTGACATCTCGAGGTTAGAACAGATATGCAGGTGGCCTAAGCTTGGAGTTTTTCAGGCTATGGTTGTCACTGGACACTGACTTCGGTTGCGGCTAAATCAACCAGGCTTTGCAGACAGTGATCGCTGTTGTTGCGGGCAGATTGAGGATAGCCAGCATGTAATTTTTCAATGTCAATTCTATGACATACCAAGGCAAAGGCTTCTTAGCCAGTTAGGGGTAGCCTCTCCTCATGAGATGCAGGAGCTCTTTGATAACGAAAGTATATATAAAGTTTTCATAATGTATCTAAAAAATGTAAATACTATTCGTAGTGCTCAGGGCACTACTTGAACCAATAGGTTCATTTTATTCCAGCATGCTTGCGGATGTTAGTTTTATATTGCAACTGCTTGTCGTTGCTTATTGTATATTATGTACATGGTGCTTTTGAACTTCAAATTGATGTATAAAATTTTTGACTCTAAATTGACATAGTTTTCTAGATTGTGGTTTGATCAAAGCACTCTGAATTCTATACACTTAGAGAGTTTAAATATGGTGCAAATTATAAGGGTAGTAGCGACCTGCCTCCACAGGTCTAGGGATGGTAAACTTCCGAGCAGTAGGGCGAGTCCTTGCAGCTTGGAAGGCCAAATAGGTCGGTGTAAATAGTTAATTTGCGTTGTTGAGCTTTTGCTCGGGAAACGCTCCAATGAGTGTAAATATGATGATGTTCAACTTTGCTTTCAGCAGGCTTCTGAGTGTCTGATGGTATATTTCAGTCAGGCAGGCTTTAATTTCCGTGTGCTGTAACTACTGAGCCTGCATCATCTCCAGGTATTTGTAGGCTTCTCCCTCTGCCGTGGCTTCAATCTCTTTACCAGTCAGTTCAATTTCTTTACCAGTGCAACAGGAAATGTGATTCATCGGTCCAGACAACCTTCTTCTAATCACTCAAGATCCAGTTTCGATGCTTGCATGCCCATTGTAGGCGCTGTCATTGGTGAACCATGGTTAGCATGGTCACTCGGAGCAGCCTACCACTACACAGCCCCATTTTCAACAGGGTTCAATGTATTGTGTGTTGTGACACATTATTCCCGTCACCAGCATTCCAATTACCAGCCAGTTGCGCCACAGTCGCCCTTCTGTTGCCATGTACCATCCTGGAGAGCCTTTGCTCACCTCTAGCATCGATGAGCAGTGGTCGTGGAACACCTTGCTGACGGTTCGTGGGTTATTCCTGCTCGGACCACTTTCGGTTGGTACTAACCACGGCTGACCATGAGCATCACACCAGCGATGCCGTTTTGGATATGCTATGACCCAACCGTCTGGCCATTACAATTTGGCTTTCATCAAACTCACTTAAGTCCGCTGCCTTTACCATCTAAAGAACAAGAGTAACTCTGATTAACGGAGCTCAGTATCAGGTATTTTTTGTACTGTGTCCCGACCCGCACATGCGCCGTAGTTCACCTGCCGTTGCTTCGATTTGCATAACGACTCGTGGGTCATAATGTTTTGGCTAATCGGTCAGTGTGTGTGTGTGTGTGTGTATGTATATTCTTTTTTTTTTTTTTTTCACCATTGAAAAGGGTGACATTTTTTAAGAATGTGTGAAGTATTAATAAATTTTCGAAACTTTCGGGATATTGAAAATCATAAAAATTGTGCTAAAACACTTATTGTGCGAAAAACAAATACAAGAGCAGGCGGGTTATTACTGCATGCACACCATTTTTTTCCCTTCTTTTGTTTGCTTGCTTTTTTGAATAAAAGCAGTCGGGAAGTTTCAGGGATCTGGTAGGGGCTCATAAGGGTATTGTATTTACACTGGTGGGAGCCCAGAAATTATAATTAACCTCCTAATGAAAGACAAGAAATAGTTTAAAATCATGAGTTTTATAATTTTATAACGCTGTATTGAACAAAGACAAGTAACATCTTTAGTAATAACAGCAGTCTTATACCAAAAAATAAATAAATATATATTTATATATTTTTTATTATTTTTTAACTGACTACTTAGCTATCAAAGAAAAGTGAAGCGGCACGAAGAAATCGAAAATGAAACCAAAACTACAAAAAAATCAAATTAGGAGTGGTACAATTATAATTACTTTGCCAGTTAAAAAATAATCAGTGATGCAAATTGAAACGAAACTTGTACTAAAATGTCAAAATGCAATAAATAGGACTTCGATTACTCAAGGTAAACAGGACCGAAACAGGTACAAATAACTGTACCTATTCATTTGTATGAAAGGTTTGGAATTCATTTCTTACTATACGATATTTTTATTACTCAACTGCAATAAAAATACATTTGTGTACAGAATAATTTTAAAGCGTTCTTATTAAACAAAATACAGTATGAATACAGCTTTTCGTATAAAATACTACAACAAATAAAATGATTCCAAGCCGTAATCTATTGTACTTAATTTTTTAAAATAAAAAACTGTCAAATCAAAAGCAGCTCAGTGTCAACATTGCTAGGCAGTTCTACAGGGTACAACATGGACAGCTCAACAACCAGGGATCACATTTGGTGAGTATAGGCTTGGCACACCCAAGGCAGGGTCCTGAGCTGGATATCATCATTCATCTCTTTCTTGGCTATTCATTTCTACTTCTCTCTCAGGGTAACTCGGAATTTTTTTTTTTTTTTTTTTGGCTGGTGCAGCATAAGCCTCAGGTTTCCTTGCACTTTATGGCTAATAATAATAATACAGTAATAATAATAATAAGAATGGGAAAAAGGAGTGATCTAACAGACTTCGAACATGGCATGGTAGTAAGTGCAAGTCATGCTGGAAAAAGCACCTCTGAAACGGCAGTTCTCCTGAACTTTTCACGCACCAGTTTTAAGGAAGGCCTTCGACTCCGTGCCTCATAGCTAGCTAATAGAGGCACTGAACATCTACAAAGTCAAACCGATAGTGACAAACTTCCTAGGCGAAACGGAGTACCACCATTAAGGTCGGAAACATCACAACCAGGCCAATCCCCATCAGGAGAGGAATCTTTCAGGGAGATGCCCGGAGCCCATTGTGGTTCTGTCTAGCACTTAACCCACTATCTACCATGCTCAACAGCAGCAAGTATGGATACAACCTCAAGGAAGGAAGGAAAAACCCGTACACCCTCATCCACCTGATGTACAGGGATGACATCAAGCTCTACGTGGGAACTGAGAAACAACTTCAGCAACTACTCCAGATCACCGAAGAATTCAGCAATGATATTAGGATGGAATTTGGTCTAGACAGGTGCAAGACCCACGGACTGCATCAGGGAAAATCATTCAACCGAAACTACCAGTTGCAGAGTGGTAAAAAGATCGAAGCCATGGCAGAGGGAGAGGCCTACAAATACTTGGGGATGATGCAGGCCCAGCAGTTAACAGCACAAAGAAATTATTATTATTATTATTATTAGCTGTATGGTACAAGGAAGCCTGCGGCTTATGCTGCACCAGCAAAAAAAAAAAAACATTTCTGAATTACTCCGAGAGAGAGTAGAAAGGAATCACCAAGAAAGAGAAGAATGATGATATCCAGCTCAGGACCCTGGGTGTGCCAAGTGCATACTCACCAGATGGTGAGTATGCACTTGGCACTCCCCTGAGGTTAAATTAAGACCTGCCTGACTGAAAAATACCATCAGAGATTCAGAAGCCTGCTGAAAGCAAAGCTGAATGGAAGGAACACAATTAAAGCCATAAACACTTAATTCCCAGTGCTAACATACTCCTTCCTGGTCATAGATTGGACTAACACTGAGCTGGAGGATATCATGAGAAAGACAAGGACAATTATGACCAAGAGCCGTTAACACCACCCGAAATCTGCTGTGGAGAGACTGACAATTGCCCGGAAAAAGGAGGAAGAGGCCTGATAGACCTGATAGAGCAATAGAAAACAGTGATAGTTAACCTCAAGGATTACTTCCAGAAACACACAGCAGCACTCCACCATGCCATAAGGAAGATAGACAAGCAGTATACCCCACTGAACCTGTGAGGAATCCCCCCCACAACCAGGAGGTACAAACGAAGATAGAAAGATGGGCAGAGAAGATAATCCACGGCAGACACTACAATGATCTCCATCAAGATCACATAGGTAAAATTGCTTCCAATGCATGGCTCATGAGTGGGATGCTCTTCCACGAGACTGAAGGATTCATGCTCACCATCCAAGACCAGGTAATCAACACCAGGAACTATAGAAAATACATCGCCAAGGGGCCTGGAGTTGGAGTGTTCGATGACACATGTCAACGATGCCACCTGACCTCCGAAACGATCCAACACATCACTGTGGGATGCAAAGTGATCACCCAGACTGAATACACTCATAGGCATGACCAGGTAGCCAGGATAATACATCAGAAGCTAGCAAGGAAATACCAGTTGGTCGAAGAAAGTGTACCGTACTACAAGTACGAACCCCAGTCAGTACTAAAGACCCGAACCCACAAGCTGTACTGGGACTGCTCCATAATAATGGATAGCACAATTCTGCACAACAGACCGGACATAACCCTTGTGGACAAGAAAGAAAAGACTACCTATCTGATTGACATAGCGGTACCCAACACTGGCAACCTGCAGAAAACCCATGGGGAAAAAATCAAGAAGTACACGAACCTAAGACAGGAGATCAGAGAGAGATGTGGCATATGAAACAAGTAACGACCATCCATATCATCATGTCAACCACAGGTATGGTGCCAAAGACTCTACATAACAGCCTAGCAGCAATAGGTCTCCCAGCAAACACGTACAAGGAACTCCAGAAAGTAGCAATCCTCAACACGTGTAGGATAGTCAGAAAGTTTCTCGACCAACAGTAACATCAGACATAACAACAACTACCCTGTGTACTTGGTAGCCATACCCGTCACGAGGTGGAACCCCCAATCAGGGAGAAATAATATAATAATAAGAATGGGGAAAAGGAGTGATCTAACGGACTTCGAACTTGGCATAATAGTAAGTGCAAGACATGCTGGAAAAAAGCATCTCTGAAATGGCAGTTCTCCTGAACTTTTCACTCACCACAGCTTCAAGGGTGTATCAAGAATGGTGCAACAAACAGAAAACATCCTCTCGACGGCACTCCTGTGGAAGAAAATCGCTTGTTGATGAGTGAGATCAGAGGAGGATGGCTAGAATTGAGCAAGCAAACAGACGGGCCACAATGTTGCACATCACGTCAGAATACAACCTTGGTGCGCAGAACAAAATATTGCAATGGGCCACTAGTTGCATTTTGTTGCGAATGGGTTACAACAGCCGACGGCCACATTGCGTTCTTTTGTTATCAGTGAAGAACAAGAGTACACCTCCTATGGGCACAGCAACACCAGCATTGGACTATCAAGGATTGGAAAACAGTTGCTTGTTCTAACGAGTCGAAGTTCCTGGTGCATCATGTTGATGCAAGGCTCAGAATTTGGTGAAAACAACATGAATCCATGGACCCATCATGTCTGATGACTATTGTGCAAGGTTGTCGGGGCAGTTATGGTGTGGGGAAAGTTTTCTTGGAACATGTTGGGGTCCACTGATACCCATAGATTCACGTCTGAATGCTACATCATACCTAAACATCGTTGCTGTCCAAGTGCATCCGTTCATGTTGACAGTTTATCCTCAGTCAGATGGTTACTTCCAGCAGGATAATGCACCAGTGCAGAAATCCCGAATCACTATGGAATGGTTCCAGGAACATGACAATGAGTTTTCTTTGTTGCAGTGGCCCACTCAGTCCGTGGATCTCAATCCTAGTGAACATCTTTGGGATGGGCTGGAAAGGGCTGTTCGCTGCAGGCCTACACCTCCATCGAATCTCAAGGAACTGTGTGAGACACTTATGTCTGCATGGTACTCCATTCCTGCACAACGATTTCAGCATTTTGTTCAATCCATGCCTAGACAAATTCAGGCTGTTTTGAAGGCTAAAGGAGGCTCAACACGCTACTAGATAGGTGTACCTAATAAAGTGGCAGCATGGTATATCTCAAATGACAATGTAGTGAGCTGTATTATTTCAAGGTTGTACCATATTTGATATAAAAAAAAAAAATGTATGCTTCTTTGTTGATCCCTTTGCTTTCATACATTCGTATGGTCAGTAATTGTTAAATAATTTTGGCAATTGGATTCTTCATGAACTCATTTCAAAATAGTGAAGGGTTTGAGCACCTAAAGCTTGAGCCCCAAAATCCCATGACCTGCCCTTGCAGACAGGCTGCAAGAGCAGGTCATAGGGTTTTGTCAATGATATACAGCATAGGTTCCCAAACTTTTTCGGGCCACCGCCCACTTTGCAAGACATAAATTTTGTAACGCCCCCCCCCCCCATTATAACAGTTTTCTGCATTTGAGCCATTTGATATTTTCAACATAAATAGCAACTAATGATACATTACTGCTTATGCCATTAAATTATTGAAAAAGTAGTGGCCAATATGTGCTTCATCTTGAACACAGTTATTGCTATACCGATTTTGATGAAACATAGCCCATATGTAAAGGTTGTAAAGTGTATGCTCGAATAACATTATGCACAGTTTCATACAATGGTTTAAATATGAAAATTCGGAATACATTTTAAGAGATTGCAAATGCATTAGTAAGAATCTTATTGTAATAATTAAAACACCATCAAATGTATTACAAAATCGTTTATTTCGAACTTATAAAGTAAAAATACGAAGCAAAAATAACAAATGAATGTGAAGTTTCCTACAATGGTTTAAATATGAAAATTCGGAATACATATTAAGAAATTGTATTACATTAGTAAAAATCTTATTGTCATAATTAAAATACCATCAAATGTATTAGAAAATTGTTTATTTCGAACTTACAAAGAAAAAATAAATTAATGTGTAGGATGAGCCTGATGCATTTTTAAAAGTTTGTTAATATCGGGTTCAACTTTCGTTAAAAACAGTCGTAAATCGCCATGCTCAGTTATAGTAAATTTGCTACAGCACTAAATCTTTTTGAAGCCAGAACTCTTGGTATCCACTTTTGAATTTTATTTTTATTTCTTCATTTGTTTTGAGTTCTATGAGTTCCTCTTCTAAATTTGATGATCCTGCTGTGTTTACATGTGAGAAAGGATCTAGAACCCAATTTGGTATATTCATGTTTAGAATCGCTCATTAAAATCAGCATGGAGAACCTCCATGTGTTGGCAGTATGTAAGTAAATCTTCCTTTTTGAGAGAACACTGCTGATAAATTTGGAAAGTGGCTATATTCTCCTCGGCATAGATTCTGCTTGAACAGAAGAAGTTTCCCCACAAAAGTGGCAATAACGTTTTTTGTTTTAATTAAATTCCATTCATCACCTTGTAATTGTAGATTGACTTCATTAAATATTTTATAGAGGTCTGTCAAATAAGCGATGTCATTTTTGGATGTAATCAGGTTGGCCCGCAATCCGTCATCTCTGTTTTATAGCAACTCTAGTACTGAATCAAACAAATTGTAAAATCGATTCAGACAAATACCTTTTGAAAGCCAACGAACTTCTGTGTGAAGCAGCAAACGATTGAAATCCTCGTTTTTCACTACAAAGTTGGCTAAACAATCTGTCACTCAATGAATTGCTTCTAATCTTGTTGACTGCTCTAATAACATAATGGAGTGACATATGCAGGCGTTCACTTAAATTCTTCATAACCAAATGTTGACGATGAAGAACACAATGTACAGTGAGTACATTTGGTACTGCTTCTTTCAAATGCACTATGAAACCCTTGTGGCGCCCTGTCATTGCTGGAGCACCATCAGCAGCAGCAGACAAAATATTACGAATAGGAATGTCTTTCTCTTGAAAAAACTTATTCTTGGTATTAAATATAGATTCTCCCTTTGTATACACTTCCAAATTTTTAGCAAATAATATTCTTGACAAACTTTTTCTTCTTTTATGAATCGTATGTATGATAAGAGTACTGCTTTATTATTTGGGAGAGTTGATTCATCGAGTTGAATGGAAAATTGGCATGTCTTCAAATAATCGCACAATGATTTTTTAATGTCTTCAGCCATTTCATCGATTCTTCTTTGCACTGAATTCTTCTTTGCTCAAAGGAATTTTCCTGATGATATCTGATGCTGGCTTATGAAGCACAGTGTTTATTACTTCTTTTACTGCCGGCAAGATTAATTCCTCACCAATTGTGTGTGGTTTTCCTGCTTTTGCGATTAATAATGAAATATTATAAGAATCTTGTAATCAGGCATTATCTTGTTTAGTGGACGACAAAAGGTTTTGATATAGTTGGACGTTTAAAATATTTTTCTTCTAGTACTTGAAAATAGGACAAATCTTTATCCTCTTCGTCAGCATGCATTTTAGTCAAATGCTCTTGTAGCCTAGAAGGCTTCATTGCTTCATTTGAAAATATTTTTTGGCAAATCAAGCACATAGGTAATAATTGGTTCGTAGGAGACTGAATAAAACCATATTTCAAATACTGTACTCAGTACTGTACTGTCAACATTTCTTCTTAGATTCAGACATAATGAAGTAATAAAATTTGCAACAATATTCACAAAATAAAAGATTTAATTTACACTTTGTATGACTCCACTTATCTATCACACTTTCGACTGATGATTGTTGGCAAAGCACACAAAAAATAATGAAACATTTCTAAACAACAAAAATGTACGATCACATATCAATTTATGAATTATTACGTCAGCAAAACGGCCTTTAAAGCTTTGAAGATGAAACGCGCTACGGCATTAGTTTAAAATTTGTGCCTAATCTGTCTCAAATGAATCAACAGACGCAGAGATATTATTGACTGGTCAAGCTTATGTCATTAGCGTTACCAAGGTGATCCAAGGAGAAAATAAAACTGTATACAATTTTCGTGGAAAACAAACAGTTGAGCATCATTACTTGCGAACAATATTTTGCATTGTCACTCTCTCGCAACATTTTGTTTTTATTTCTTTTCATAAATGTTGTACGAAAGAATTGGTTTTGAAAAACAAAAATATAGCATTTCCTTTCTTCAGTATGTATTGTATCTACTAACAAAAAATATAGAAAATTCATCTATTGGAAGCCATACTGGAAATGGAAGGGAAAAAAATAAACTGTCGTAAAACTGATCACTACAATGCGCATTTCATAAAAAAAAGTTTGCTTTATTGTAATTGTTTCTACAGGACTAAATCGGAACAGCAGTTTCATGGATGTATATTTGATCTTCTTACGAACTTTCAAGAAAACATTTCTATTCATAGCTGCGTTATAAACTTTGAAAACTGATGTCAAAGGAACTTTGCATGCATCTTACCTATTGTGCAAACGAAAAAAATATATATATATACAAAGTATATATATGCTACGAGTAATGGATTGTTTTATATGCATTTGATACCATCAAAAAATTTGAGGGAAAAATTGAATTTTCATTGTCACACACACACACACACCCCCGAAAAATTCACCATAAAGTGTCATATGGTTTATTGTAATTGTTTTTCGGAACAATATTTTGAAATAATCCGCCTGGAAATATTAGCCAGTGAAATGCATTATACATTTCAAACATCGCCGTATAGCTTATCCTTGAATACAAATGACTACAGTTACTTTCCTTTCAGTGACTGCCTTGTACAGTTGTGGACACTTCCAGTCAGTAAAATCATCAGTAGTCGTCCTTTATTGTACCTAAAGTAATTCGTCATGTTGGGGCAAACAGTTTTTGCTCCTAATTGAAGTAGCACTTTTGAATTTTTCCTAAGTCGATTATCTGCACATATTGAAAATTAAAGGACAGTAAAAGATTTGATAATTGGTGCCATTGGTGGGCAGCATTCCGACTAATAAATTTTCTGTTTATACTTCAGGATGACCACATGGCCAGAGATCCCAAAATAGAGAAAGAGAATACAAGAAACCGCATTGCATTTAGCAGTCACCGACTTGATTGTGTGAAATTGCTCGCCAAAAACCACAGTAAAGCAAGAGAAGTGATGGGGAGAAAATCTATTTTTCAGCGGGGTTTATCTGTCTATTCCAGTTCAGAACAGCATTACGACCGTGGATAGTGAATTTATTTGGCTTCTGTTCTAAAACAGAATTTCTCCCTTTGCGATGACATCAAAGCGTAACAAGCAAATATGTTCTAAGAATACTTTTTGAGCAGCCATTAGTCGTAATCTGTTAGCTTTGTACTGTTAGAAAATATTATAGTTTTGTGAAGAATACACATTTCAAGAAACAACCCATTATTCATAGCGGATGACTTTTTTTTTCTTCTTTTGCACACCAGTTTTCGAAGTTTATAACACAACTACAAATAGAAATATTTTCTCGAAATTTCGTTAGAAGATCAAACCCAGGAAACTGCTGTTCCGATATTGTTTACTAAAAACAATTACAATAAAGCAAACTTTTTTTTTTTATCAAATGCGCATTGCAGTGTTATCAGTTTTAAACCAGTTTTTCTTGTTTCTAAAAGATGAATTTCCCTAATTTTCTGTTCGTAGGAGCAATACACATTGAAGAAAGGAAATACGATATGTTCGCCTTTCAAAAACAGTTGTTGCTACTGTTTCACTTTATTGCTTCTTATGTCAACTCACAGTAGCTCGCGTTGTTGCTTTTCAAAGGCCCTAGGCTAATTAGGGTGGGTTTAGAAAAATAACAGAAAAAAGGCCTAAAAAGATACACACTTGATGTCACATTTTTGTCATTTGCATGAAATTCAATAGAAGATTTTGAAAATTGAAGTGGGAAAATCGAAGAAAACAGTTCTGGCTTCACTTATAGCGAATTTCAGCTGTGTCCATAGAGTAAAATTTATAGAATTTATTAGTTGACCTCTGAACTGGGGCCACTGGACCCAAGGAGATAAAAATACGAATAAGGAGCCCTAGACCGCCTGAACGCCCCCCTCCAATTGCTTCTGAACCCCCTCCCCCCAAGAAGGCTTCAGCGCCCACTTTGGGAACCTATGATATACAGGAATTAATTTTGTTAGCAAGGAGAAGGAGGTGATTATCCCTTTGTATAAGGCAATGGTCAGGCCATGCTTTGAGTACTGTGTACAGGTCTGGAAGCCTCATTTTAGGAAGGGTGTAGATTTGCTTGAGCGTGTACAGAGAAGGTCAACAAAATTGTTGACCTTCTCTGTAGTGAGTTGTATCTCTGATTGAGTTGTATAAGTCCTTGAATGGGTTGCACACTGAATTCTGATGAGATTCTTCCACTTGCTCAGATTACAAACCTATGGGGGCATAAATTCAAATTTAGGAAAGTCAGTTTTAGAATAGATGTGTGGAAATTTGCCTTTAGCCAGCAGGTGGTTAATTGCTGGAACAAACTTCCATCTGTTATTGTGGAAGTTGATAGCATAAATAAATTCAAGGAGGAACTGGACAAACATTTAGAGGGAATGGTTGTGTGAATTTGTTTTTTTTTTTTTTTTTTTGGCTGATGCTATATAAGCTCACGCTTGCTTTCTTTTATCACATGGCTCTGTTACTATTAATATGGTCAAATATGTTTATTTTCTAATTCAAATGTTTTTAGGTTCTTCCAGAGTTAACAAAAGAAGTAGATACATGGAAAGCAAAGTATGATTTTCATCAGAGATTTGAAGAGTGCTGGCAAAGAATAACAGACCTGAAAAATGAATATTCATGGGCAATAGTTGCTGAGAAGGAAAAAGTACGTTGTTAAAATTCTATTGCAAAAATTTAATTTTTAATAATAATGTTGTTGAGTAGATACTTAATCAAGAGTTGGAGAATCATGCCAAAGGAGGTTTAGGTGTTTTAACTGTAATATTAACACTGACATGTAGATAACACAAGTAAACATTAACTAATGTTTGTTCCAGATTAGTAGTTAGAGGATAATACTTAAAAAAAAAAAAAACCCTGCTCAAGAAAAATGTTAAGATCACTGATTTGGCATGAATATCGTATCTTATAACTTTATATTGTAAGGGAATTCTCGTGTCTAACTGGTAAATAGGTATCTTCAAAGTTTGAATCACATATGTTGGCATCAACAGATAATTTTATTAGCTATTATAATTAAACTGTAACTTTATAAGCATGGCCATTTATTGCTATTAATTAATCAATCATTAAATATACATTATGATATCAAATTTACATTATATGTATTACTTTATGGAGTTTACATTTTATGTATTACATTTTCAAGTTTACCGTTGCGCTTATAAAGTTAAAAGTACTTTCAGCCACCAGAATTCTGCTACCATGCACTACAATACAAAGTTGAGATACAATTCATGCCAAATCAGTGATATAAAGGTTATATATATATATTAAGTAGTAACGTAGAAAATCTCCAAATAAAATTAAAAATAAACTAATGAATATGACTAGAACTATAAAGCTATTTATAGAATATGATTTGATATACTAATTATGTTATAAAACAGCAAAATTTTTCAGCAGCAGTTCAAAATTCTTTGACTCGTACATCTTAGAAAACTTCTGAAAATATGTGCAGTCTGTCTGAAAGAGAAGTTTGCACTGTCACTAGCACAGAGTGCCTAAAAATTCTGAGTGTTACCTAAGAATTAATCTCTTTTCACAGACAAATAATTAGTATTAGCAATGGCCACATGGTGCAAGGAAGCCTATGGCTTATGCTGCACCAGCCAAAAAAAAAACATAATAATAAAATAAAACAACTAAATTAATAAAATAAAATAATAATAAGAAGAATTATTAAAAAATAATAATTGATAGGAGAAAAGGAAATAGAAACCTATGCGTTTACCTCCTCCCATAGGTAATTCTGACCTTTGAATTCCCCAAAACTGTCAGCCTCTACTACCCATGTAGGTAACTTATTCCAGTAATTTATAATTTGCTGGCTAAAATAAAACTCCCTGCAATTCAGTCTAAACATCTCCCCCTTGTAACCTGAAATTATGGCCCCTTTGTTCTAGAATCATTTATAACCGTGAAAATTTCATTCTCATTCATTTTGCTTATGCCTCTCAGAGCCTTAAATACCTCAATCAAGTCTCCTCTAAGGTGCTTAGTTTCCAAGCTCTGGAACCCACATATTCAAAGTCTTTCCTCATATGGATGCCATTTTGCTGATCTCACCAGGCAAATTACTTGTCTTCGGACCCTTTCAACAAGCACAATATCTTTCTTTAGATGTGGTCTCCATACTTGTACACGGTATTCCAAGTGTGGTCTACCAATAGCCTTGTATAATGGTATTATGATGTCCTTATCTTTGCTAGTAAATGTTTGATAAATCATCGATAGGACACCATGGGCCTTCCTTGCAACCAGTCTACAATGCTTGGAGAACTTCATGTCTGACCCTATCGTTACCCAAGTCCCTTTCCTCTACTATGGGCTTTAGTTCAACTCTACCAAGTGTATAAGTTATTTTAGGGTTACTGTTCCCCAGGTGCAATACCTTACACTTTGCTGGATTAAAGCACAGCTGCCATTTTTCTGACTGTCCCTGAAGCCTATCTAGGTCACTCTGAAGAAGCTCTGCTTGGCAGTGATCATTAACTACTTTACCAATCTTTACGTCATCTGCAAATTTAGACATCACTCTCTCTATCCCTTTATCGATGTCATTTATGAAAATCAAAAAAAAAAAAAAAAAAAAAAAAAACAGTGGTCCTATTACTGAACCTTGGGGTACCCCATTTCTTACATCAACCCAATCTGAAGAATAACAATTTATCACAACCCTCTGCCTCCTGCCCTGAAGCCATCCAGCTATCCATCTAAGAATTTTCCCTGTGATACCAACCTGTTCCAGCTTTTAAACGAACCGCTCATGTGGGACTGAGTCAAATGCTTTGATGAAATCCAAATAAACTAAGTCAAAATTATTCCCTAAATCCAGCTCTTAATTGACCATGGCAAAATAGCTAACAAGATTAGTTAAACATAATTTTCCCTTTACAAAATCCTGCGGAGTATCTTTCAGAATTCCATTTCTATCTAAATGATCCTGAATTCTACCCTTGATCATTGTCTCCATAATTTTCCCTTCTACTGAAGTTATACTAACCAGCCGGTAATTTCCCACTTCACTCTTAGAACCGCCCTTATGTATTGGAGACACATTGGCACTTTTCCAATCCAACGGAATCATTCCCGAGTCTGAATCTAGTGATGCTCTCATAATTAGCCTCAATGGTACAATGCACTCACTTAGCATTAGCATTAGTAGAGGCATATGATGCAAGAAAGCAAGTTTATGCAGCATCAGCCAAAAAAACCCACTTCCACTTCACCCCTCCATTCGTTCGAAATACCTGTCCAGCTGAGCCTTAAATTAATTTAGGCTATCAACTTCCACAACAAGGGATGGAAGTCTGTTCCACCAACCAACTACCTGTTGGCTAAAGGCAAATTTCCACACGTCAATCCTACATCTGTCTTTCCTCAATTTGAATTTATGCTCTCTCAGGTGATTATTCTGAGCAAGAGGAAGAATCCCATCAGCATTGAGCATGCTCAAACCATTCAAGGCTTTATTTTTTTATTTATTTATTTTTTTATTTGGTAGTTGTTGGCACATGGCTTCTGTGGCCGTAATGCACCTCCCAAGGTTTTTGCAATACTTTGATCCAAGCCCGAGGCAGGATTTGAACCCGCGACCTTTGGGTTGCTAGGCAGGCACTTTACCCACCCGGCTAGCCCGGTCGGCTCAAGGCTTTATACACCTCTGTCAGATCACCACCTGGTCCTAGTCTCCAGACACTAATGTGCAAAACTTAAGCCTTTCTTCGTAAGAGTACCTCTTTGTTCCATTCACTAATCTTGTTGTCCTTCTCTGTACTCGTTCCCACAGCTCTACATCCTTCTTGAAATGAGGCCTCCAGACCTGTATGCAGTACTCAAGGTGTGGCCTGACCATTGCCTTATACAAGGGAATAATCACCTCCTTATCCCTGCTAGAAAAATTCCTGTATATCATTGACAAGACACCATGAGCTGCTCTTGCAGCCCGTCTGCACTGCTCAGAGAATTTTATATCTGCCCGCACAATTACCCCCAGGTCCTTTTCATTCTCTACCACTGTCAGTGTAGTACCACAGAGTTGATACGTTGCTCTGGGGTTGCTATTTCCCATATGTAGTACTTTACATTTGTCAATGTTAAACTTCATTTGCCACCTCTCAGCCCATCTGCTCAACCTTCCCAGATCCTGTTGCAGCAGCATAGTGCCAGTAGTGTCCTTGTAAACCCTGCCAACCTTTGTATCATCTACAAACGTGGACATTAAGCTTGATATATCATCATCAATATCATTTATAAATACAGAAAACAATAATGGACCTAATACGGAACCCTGAGGGACTCCACTAATAACATTAGTCCACGATGAGCAGTGTCCGTTGATTACCACTCTCTGTCTTCTCCCCCTCAACCACCCCTTTATTCATAGCAGCAATTTGCCTCCAATGCCAAACTGCCCCAATTTGTGCAGCAGCATCAAAAGCCTTTCTAAGATCCAAGTATATAATATCAAAGTTATTCCCTGCATCCAGTTCTTTTGTGACTGCATCATAGTATCCAATCAAATTGGTCAGCAAGACTTCCCCTTAATAAAACCATGCTGTGTCCGAGCTATAACTGAAGTCTTGTCTAGATGATCCTGCAGTGCTTCTTTAACAGTGGCTCCATTAATTTTCCTGGAATAGAAGTTAAGCTCACAGGTCTATAATTACTTGTGTCAGCCTTTGATCCTCCTTTGTGAATTGGAGTCACATTTTCACATCTCCAGTCTATGGGAACCTCCCCTGAGTCCAAGGAAGCTCTCATAATTATGGCTAAGGATTTGCTTACTTCCTTTGCTGCCTCTTTTAATATAACTGGATGGATCCCATCCACCCCAGGTGCCTTTCTTGGTGTTTATCTTCATCAATTTCTCCTCCGCTTTACTCTCAGTTATTACAAGATTATCTACCTTACTGCCAGAGTTGAATACACCTCTGGCATTCCCCTCGCTGAATAACTCCTCATGTGTGAATGTCGATGCAAAATATTCATTTAGTTTGTTAGCTACCTGAGCAGGATCATCAACAGTTGACCCATCGATATCAAGTGGACCAATCTGATTCCTCCCCTTCCTTCTAGAGGTTACATAAGTAAAGAACTCTTTGCTGTTTTTTTTTTTTTTTTTTTTTGCATCCCTTGCCAAAGATTTTTTGTAATCTGCCTTTGCCTGCCTAACCTCCTTTGTAACTTGGTTACAGATCAACTTGTATCTATCATAGGCTTCTGTGTCACGTGTTAATTTATATGTATCCCATGCATTTTTTCTTCTCTGCCATATGCCTCATCAGTTCATCTGACATCCATTTAGGCCTAAACCTTGAACAATATTTCTTAGTTGGTATGTAAAGCCTAGTAGCTTCCAAGATAAGTTAGATACTGTCTCAGACCTTAGATACTGTCTCAGACCATCGTAGTCACCTTTACAAAAGCAGTAACCCTTCTCTTTACCCCCGATGGTAGTTACCCCTTTGAGTAAATCCACTTCAGCACACTGTGATCACTGCCACCTAGTGGTTCCTTTATCTGCAGATTCTTAATGCATGAAGAATCACTACTGATAATCAAATCAAGAGTATAACTCCCTCTAGTTGCTTCCCGAACATGCTGATGTAGAAAACAATCATCCAATAAATCCACAAAAGCCTTGCTAATGTGTGACTGACCAACCCACAAATTCAAGTCAATATCTGGGAAATTAAAATCCCTCATTATAAGACTCTCTGATGTACTGGCACACTCTATTTCCCTGTACAGTTTCTTATTATACTCATCAGAGTCATTAGGCCTATAGCACACTCACTTGCCTCCTACCTTAAGGTTATAGGGTAAATGCCATCAACTCCAGGAGCCTTACTGTCCTGTAGGCTTGAAAGTTTTTTCATTAAATAAGAATGTGAAATTTCAACATCATTAATTACATTTTTTCAACCTTCACTCCCATAATTTCTCATTGACCTAAAGGGTTTTTCTTCTGTAAATATCGATGCAAAATAACTGTTGAGTTCATCTGCAACTTCAGCTGGGGTTACAAAATCCACAGTTACAAAAAAATATTAGACTTAGACATAATATTATAAATTATTACAAGGTAAATAATTTAGGGTGGATGCATTTTAGTGCATCTTTATATATTATAAAGGGGAGACGTTCCCATGGTGAAATTTTTGTACTTTCCAAACTTAATTTAAGCTTCATTTAACTACTTACTAAAAATAAAAATTAAAGAAATTAGTACTAATCAAAGAGATATTAAAACAAGAAAGCAATAAAAATACACATGTATTGCACTGTGTATGTAAGCATTTATTATATACATACTGCATTAGTAATATCAAATTATTCATATTTTAAAAAGACAAGAATAGAAAATTGAATTGAATTTTCCTTTTTCTCCTGATAAAGATCATTATAGCAGCATGAGACATCACTCAGTCCTTGACCAAATTTGCTTCATTTCATATTTGAGTTTGTCTTTAAAGAGATATGGCCATCCATTTCTCGAAAAAAACTGAAAGATTCAGTCCTCTATTATGTTATGCTTCTACCTGTTGTTCCAACTCAGCAAGGTCCTCATCAGTCATTTCAGCACCTTGTGATTCCATATCTCCTCCATGTTACTTATGTCCACTTAGTGTAAGCCAATCTCATCTGACAATTCTACACTCTAACTGAATTTCAGCGATGTTTACAAGCTCCTGAATGCAGCAAATGCAATGTGGCCACATATCCTGCTACACACCATTTTATCTAGCCCAAATGACTTCCTCCCATGATGTGGCACTGTTGTATGTGGGTTTCTTAATATTATATTCTCTCCAGAACTCCCAAACTGAGGCTAGTCTTCACTTTTTATCTCACTGTTCAGTTGTCACATGAATCACTTGAAATAAGCTTTAATTGTGGCTACTACCTCTTTGTTCATTCAGTTGCAACAAAGAGGTCATATTTAAACTGGAGACTTCTTATATAACTTGTAAACTGATCTACAGTTACAGTGTACTAGTTATTATAGTTTTGAACCAATAGAAAGTGAAGGAAAATAAAAAAAAATATATAGCCTTCAGACGCTTTGTATGATGTTTAAAAATGTTACCCACACCATCCTTCTGTGGGCTTATACTGCTTCAGTGAGATTTTGCCTTTATCGTTATTGATTTCCTCCGCTCATTTAATCTCCCCTTACACCCTGAATTCCCTGCTCTTTCTTTGTCTCACTCTTCCTTGCATCATGATTGAAACTTCTAATGAAAAAAAATAAAGAAAGAAAATAAGAGATAAACATCTGAAAGCCAGCAAAATAAGGCTGAAGTAAAAAATGTTAAAGGTGCAAATTTTAATTAAATAAAGGAATAGGGTTGCATTTTAATGCATATATATTAAATCCTTGCTTTAATAAATTTCAATTTAATGACTTTGGAAATAATGTACAGTGCCTATATGAACCTGGCAACAACTGCCCCAGTTTGGTATTTACCATCCAAGCCAGAATTTTCCCCACCATCACTTTTGTCAGCCAGCCAGGTATATCACTCACATCAGTAGGGAGTCATTTGAACCTTCAGTAAGAGTACTCATGAGATCTTCACACTCTGAATAAGCTTTGACTAAAGCTTTAAAATTGTGACTAAAGTTTCTACTGTTACCATGTGATACGGCAAAATTTCAAGTTTTTCTGCTTCATGCAATAAGTGTAGTAAAATACTATATTACTGCATTTAATTTTTTTATTTTATGGGAAGCATTTTTTTTTTTTTTATAACTATATTCCACATCTTCAGTAACTATGTGCATTTTTTCAAGCTTAATTGACAGCCTGATTTATCAGATAGATCCGATCCCATGTAGCCTGTTAAATTGAAATTTTACTTAAATTTAATTTAAAAAAAAAAAGGCTTCTTGCATTATATTTTTCTGTCTTGCTGTCATGGGGAGCTGTGTCCCTCTTGATTTACAGCAACTGGTTTGGGCTTATTGCTTACTACAGAAATGACATTGTTATCCACTAGTCTGTCATTTTTAATTGAATAACATGAACCCAGAAGGTGAATCAGTATAGTGTGGTATCTGGAGTTTTTAATGATTGTGACTATATGTAACTTGGTGATGTTATATGATTTAAAAACAATATTAGTAATTTTAGGTTGGCTTGTGTATAATGTCATTTCTAAAGTGAACAATAGTCCTAGCCTGTTTCAGTCAGTGGAGTCATGGCTTCACCATTATAGGAAGACACAAAAAATATAACAAACTGATGCTTTTATCAAGAAAATTTTAAATATGTAATAGGGTTAGTGCAATAATGCCTGAAAGTGTTTTATATCATTAACTGAAAGAGTACACTAAGACCCACTCAAATTATTGACATTGAGCTGAATGTAATCACTGATAATGAAAAAGAAAGAAGTCATTAATGGATCACAGAAAGGAACCATAATTAAATTTTTTTTTCCATTTGTACATAAACTCCAAAATTAGAAAGTTGTTTCATTCTGTCACATACTTAGACCTATGACTTCAAAGAAAAACTGGCCAATTTAGATTTCAGTGACATCTGAGTTGCGGATTCCACTGTGGGGAACTTGAGACTTGCTTTCACATTCTATGCTCCTGTACCCTAAATGCAGCATACAGGCAACAAAGAACAATTTAACTAGACATGTTTACTGTTGATCAGGAAATAGTTATTGAAACAAAAGAGACATTCCATCCATTTCAAACATTTGCCACTACTGTATTCAACAAGTGAAAAAACAGGCAATAAGCACAGCAGTGGTGGCGGCAGCAGCCAGAACACCATTGTTGCACAATCCTAATAATATAGAACACTCTTACTCAGTTCCTCAACTAGCAATTGACACAACAAGTAACTCTCCTTGCTCAGAAGGAGCTGCCCCATTCGCATGTTGTTTCCCACTAAATTACTGTCGCTCCACCCTGAATTCCCTGCTCTTTCTTTGTCTCACTCTTCCTTGCATCATGATTGAAACTTCCCTGTTTTAACTCTCCTGTTATTCTGTGTATCTTCTAACAGTTCCTTCACTGGCAAGTGCCCCACTTCATATTGCTTCCTGAGCAGCCTTTTGTCAATTGGAACTTGATCTTTCTCTCAGCAGACAGCCAGCTGTGTTATCTGTCCATGGCACCTCTAGCCAGGTGGGCAGGAGCAGCAGTGCGTAGCACATGTTTCTTGATGACCGGGGTTTGAGCCCGTCACCACCAAATACGGAGGATGCGGAAAGGTCAGGGAATGACCACCGCATATCCCGGAGCAATATGGCCTTAGTTGCTAATGCTCCTAAAAACCGAATAACATAACATACCTGTCCATCCAAAATATTTTCCTCTATGTCTGGGCTGCTGTCCTCTTTTTTTTTTTTTTTTTGCCATGCCTGTTTCCTCCAGAGACACTTTGCATGATGTTTAAAAATGTTACCCACACCATCCTTCCATAGGCTTATACTGCTTGAGTTACTTTTTGCCTTTATCATTATTGATTCCCTCCGCTCATTTAATCTCCCCTACTGCTGCACCACTTCCCCCCACACAGAAATAAAAGTAATAGTGAATAGAACAATTACTTTTATTTCTGCTATTCACTCCCTAATAGTTCACTGCCCCTGACCCTGAAAACATCCTAGATTTGTCATGAAACGGATTTAAGGTTTCAGAAACATGCCAGGGGAATGCTGGTTCATGTTCTCTCATTTTCTTCCAACGGTTGTTGCAAATTCGATGGCCTGCAGATCTCTGTTCTGAAGGACTCATTCCACAGATGCTTGATTGGATTGAGATCTGGTGAATGGGGAGTCCACTGCGGTAGGCTGGATTCACTCATGTTACTAAAGCCGTTTCTGTAGAATTCTAGCCTTGTGTTTGTGTGTTTGTTAATTGGTTTTTAGGAGCATTAGCAACTAAGGCCATATTGCTCCGGGATATGCGGTGGTCATTCCCTGACCTTTCCGCACCCTCCGTATTTGGTGGTGACGCTAGCCTTGTGATATAGTGCACTATCCTGTTGGAAAAACCCATTTGTAAATGAATGCACTGCAACTGTGAAGGGGCATGCCTGGTTGGAGACAATTTGCAATTAATCTGTGACGTGTAAATGTTGTCCATATCAAGGAACCTATTTTGCACCATGAAAATACCCTCCACGCTATTACACTGCCACAACCAGCCTGCATCACTGATACCTGGCATGGTGGATCTGTGGACTCTTGCTGTTTTCCCCATCATGAAACATCAGGAACCGGGATTCCTCAGACCAGGCAACATTTTTCTGTTACTCCAGTTTTTAGTGTTGGTGTTCAAGAACTGTCTGTAACCATGCCTTCATGTTTTTTGCAGACAGGAGCCAAACTCAGTTTGGTCATTGACTGTGATATCTTATCCATGACGAGTGATCAGTTGTGCATTCTGAAATGCCTCTTTGGTAACCGCTATTGTATTCAATTGACTTTATTTGACTGACTGTAGCCTTTGTCACCCTGCACAAGTCTTATTTTCCTTCATTTACCTCTTGCATCAGTAAGCTTTTTCTGATAAGGGGATCACCATTGGCTGGATGTTATTCAGTTATTGGGACAATCTTGCAGTTTTCAAGATACTTATATCAGGCTCCAGCTGCGTGCTATGTAAGTTCAAAGTTACATCTTTAACCTTGCTCATTCTCACTCCGGATTATATATATGCAGCATTTCTAATTATCTGTCCAGTTTATACCATGCAATATGAACATGTGATGCTCCTGAAAAATCATTCCATTTCATGAAAGGGTGGGTGTGTTTAATAAAGTGGCCTTTCAGTAACGAGTGTTCCCCACCGTGCAAATAAAATCAATATATATGAGAGTTATTATTACCCCCCTCTCCCATGTACTACACTCACTGGTACAGGCTGTTGTGCCGAATTCAGTAATTTCAACCTGTTATGAATATCCCCATTCCAGTTGGTGAACTTTCCCATAATAATTTTCTTTGGTCTAGGCTGCAGAACCATTGACTACTGATTATCTCTGTTGGGGACTCACTATTTACTGTCTATTTACTTACTCACTATTTACTTCACCTATTATTTTGCTTCCCCACCATCACAAACACACTGTTCAACTATGTTTTGTGATGACCCTGTTCCTGTTGACCCTGGTTGCTATCCAAAAAGCATCTTTTGTATTTTTTTATATATAGAACCTGTGTTTAGTACCATGCATGAGTTTAAAGCTGAGAAGATAGTAGGTACTTTGTTGATATTAGACTAGAATTTCTATAAATTGTAATGTGTGAGAAATAGGGTTCGAAGATTCTGAAGAACAGAAATAGATGGGATAAATGAGGGAGGGAGAGGATGAGAAGGAGGAAAGTTGGTTCTGTGAGTTTCTAGTTGGGTAGTGGATGGATTTTGACTAATTGAGGTGTGCGTTCAGACAAGATTGGAAAAGAGCAATGGAATTACAGATGCAGTTCAGAAGCCTAGTGACCATGGAAGTGACAGAAAGTGGAGAGAGTTTATTAGATTAGTCATTAATTAAAACCAGATGACATATACCTAACTACCCTCTTTTGAATAGTTCTAGCAGCTTGAGAGAGAGGTTTTTAGGTCACCACCTAAGATATGGGAACAATATTCCATTATTAGGTAGATTTGTACAGTCAGTAGCTGTTTAGAACAGTGACACTTAGAGAAAAAGACAAAACTCAGTTATTTTGATGTGACTGAAGCAGTATTTGTGATGTGTTTATGCTCAGAGATATTAAAAGTCAGAATTGAAAAAAAAAAAAAAAAAAGACAGGACTAAATTTAAGAGGGATCGAAGTTTAAAAAAAATTTTCTTTGCCCATTTAAGAATTACCTCAAGATCAGCATTTAAGAAATTAGTTTCAGATATTCAAGAAGTTGAAGCTGTTAGTGAAGGGCAAGGTTTAACAAATTGGAATGCGCAGTGCAGTGTATCATCAGGAAAAACTATAGATAGTATTCCAGCCAGTGGAAGAGGGTCGTTAATATATAAGCGTAAAAGATCAGGAGAAAGAACTGAACCTTGGGAACACCAGTATGAATTGGGAAGGTAGAAGATAGCCAAGCCATCAACTGCAGTGAGCAGTTAGAAAGAAAACTGGCTACCCAGTTGTAAAATTCAGATGACATTCTATAAGACAGGAGCTTCTTTAGAAAACATTTATGCCAAACAGAATCAAAAGCTCTTGCAAATTTCAAGAGCAGATGCTTGAGTTTCCCAAACTTTTCCATTGAATTTTTCCCAAGATGAATAAATAAGTCAGTGTATCAACAATGGCTTGACACCGACTGCAGCCATATTAGGGATCATTGACCAGATGGAAGGTTTCCATTTGGCAAAAGTAGTTTAGTTGGCAATTGAAATGGATTTCTCCATTACTTTGAAATGAGCCTTTTTTTTTATTATTTATCCCTTCCCCCTTTTTTATGAAACTCCCAAACATGAAAGATATTAGAAACTATAGTATTTAATACAGTGCATGACCCCATAGCCGAGTGGTCAGGAGCGGCAGTGCAGTAGCACACACTCTTTGAGTAGATCGGGGGCAAGCCCATGACTGCTGAATATGGTCGATCTGTCAACCCGCACCGGACCAGCGTGGCGGATTATGGTCCATTTTCCCTCAGCATGAATTGTTGAGGAGGCTTCCACCCTGCAGTGGGTTGATAATGGCTGCACTTTACCTTTTTTTATGGGTTGAAGGTTGAGAAAATGGAAGACGCTTGTTGACGTTAGCTGGAATCTCTGTAGATCGTAATTTTCGGAAAATACATGTGAAAGAAGGTTGTTTCAGAAAACAGAATTTGAAGGATAAATGAAGAACAAAATTTGCTTCTGTGAATTTCAAGTTGGACATTAATTGGATGCTGACTACTTGTGTCTTGGCTGATGCTGTATAAGCTTGCTTTCTTGCATTATCTGACACTATTCATACTAACACTAATGTTCGGACTGGTTTGGAAGAGAGGTTGGGGTGGAGGATTATAGATGCAAAAGAACAGTACCTGTGAAATTATCTATAGAAAAGGCATACAGCAGAAACAGAATGTGTATGAGACAACGTGTAGAGACTTGGTAAGAGATGGGTCATTAACCTGAGAGAGAGAGGTTTTGTTGTGGTACCACCCCAGATGTGGGAACAGTGTTCTGTGGTAGAGCAAGGTTTCTCAAACTGGAAGGTGGAATGGTGTCACTCAGATATAAGGGATGAGAATTTGAATATGGGAAGCCCAATGTATACATAAAGGACAGACAGAATAAGAAGGGAGAGGGTTATGCTCTTACTTAAGAACATAAAATTTAAAGCAATGCATCTAGTTTACATGGGTGGCCACTGCAATGTTTAATCAGTTTGGTCTGACATAAGCACTTGGAAGGCCAAAATGAGAGTAGGAGTGTGTTATGAGAGTGGGCCAGGAAATCAAAATGTCTTATAAATGGGGATTTTAACTTCCCAGATATTGCCTGGAACTTGTGGGTTGGTCACTTGCACAGTAGCAAGACTTTTGTGGATTTATTGAATGATTGTTTTCTACAGAAGCATGTTTGAGAGGCAACCAATGGGAGTAATACTCTTTATCTGATTATCAGCAGTGATTATTCATGCATTAAGAATCTGCAGATAAAGGAACCACTAGGGGACAGTGCTCACAGTGTATGGATTTGGGATTTACTTACAGATGTAACTACATCAGGGGTAAAGGGAATAGTTTTTACTTTCGTAAAGGTGACTACAGTGATCTCATACAGTTTTTAAATTCTATACCGTGGTCCAACTGATGATGTTACCAACTAAGAAATACTGTTCAAGGTTTAGGCCTAAATGAATATCAGATGAACTAATGGGACTTGTAGCAGAGAAGAAAAATGCATGGGATGCATATAAATTATCAGCCGACACAGAAGCCTATGGTAGATATACGCTGGTCTGTAATCAAGTCAATCAACAGTTGATGGTTCGGCTGTTGACGATCCTACTCAGATAGCTGAAAAATTGAATGAGTATTTTAGGGAGAATGAGTATTTTAGGAATTATTTAGGGAGAGAGAATGCCAGAAGTTTAACTCTAACAGGGAGCTAAATGGTTTTGTAATAACCGAGAGCAGAGTGGAAGTGAAATTGTTGGAGTTAAACATAAGAAAGGCCCCTTGGGGTGGATGGCATCTATCCAGTTATATTAAAGGAGGCATCAAAGGAAGTAAGCAAACACTTAGCCATAATTACGAGAGCATGACTGGAGATGTGCAAATGTATCCCCAATTCCCAAAGGGAGATTAAAGGGCAACATCAATAATTACAAACCTGTTGGTTTAACTTCTATTCAGAACAAAATAATGGAGTCACTGGATAATTTTCCCTATCCCGGTCATCTGGACAAGGTTACAGCTGTAGTTCAGACAATCCTTGGAAGTCTTTTCTGACCAATTTTATTGGATAGTACAATGTGGTCACAAAGCAAATGGATGCAAATAATAATTTTGATATCATATACTTGGATTTCGGGAAAGCTTTTGATACTGTGCATATAAAAAGATCTGTATACAAATTAGAACAGAATGGCATTAAGGGCAAGTTGCTGCTATGGATAAATGGGTGGTTGATTGTGAGAAGACAGAGTGGTGATCGGTGGATACTTCCCTTTGTAGGCTAATTATTAGTGGAGTTCCCCAGAGTTTAGTGTTGGGCCAATTGTTGTTTTCTGTATTTATCAATGATATTTATCAATTATGTAGGTATATCAGCCTTAATGTCCAAGTTTTAAAACAATATGAAGGTTGACAGGATTATTAAAGACAGTGATGAACCTATGGTACTGCAACATGAATATAAAAATTGGGCAGATGGGCTGAGAGGTGGCAACTGAAGTTTAACATTGATAAATGTAAAATACTACATATGGGTAGCAGTAACCCGAGAGTAATGTATGAACTGGGTGGTGCTGCCCTCAGGGTATTGGAGAATGAAAAAGAAATGGGGGTAATTGTGCAATTGATATGAAGTTTTCTGAGCAGTGCAGACAGCCTGCCAGAGCAGCTCATGGGATCTTGTCAGTGATATACAGAAATTTTGCTAGCAGGGATTAGGATATGCGGCACTTTGAGTATTGCATACAGGTCTGAAGGCACTTTTTAGGAAGGATTTAGAGTTTCTGGAATGTGTACAGAGAGAGGGCAACGAGATTGCTGAGTGGAACAAAGGGTTGCTCTTACCAAGAAAGCTGTAAGTTCTGAAAATTGCGGTGGATACTAGGCACCTACAAGGTGATCTGATTGGGATGTATAAGGCCTTGAATGGTTTGTGCAAGCTCAGTGCTGGTTGTGAATGCTCAAATTACGCACATGAAGGAGGCATCAATTTAAATTGAGGAAAGACAATTGCAGAATAGATGAGCAGAAATGTGCCTCTTTGAGATTGGAATTGAGACTACATATATTTGTGAAAAGAATAAGACAGCAGATAAATGGCTCTGGTGACACTGGTACTGCTGGTTTGTGAAATTAATTGTTGATCTCTAGGGCAGGGGGACTGCCTCCAAGGTCAGCAGGCAATCCTGCTCCTTTCCAAACAAAACTTGGGCTTCTCTTCTTTCTGAACTTGGTCAGAGGCAGATTTGATCTGATGTTTCAGATGCCTCCTTAATAGAGTACACACATACGTATACATACATGTACTTAGGTCTGGCTGAAGGATTCCCTATAAGTGTACCTGGTAGTAATAGCCTTCCTCCATGAAGCTTGGCACACAGGAACTACTGGGGGGGGGTCACCTGCATTGCTAATTGGCCAGTCATACTGTGGTATTTCTGTTCTCTCAAATTCTAAGATATAACCCAGTAACATGCAGTCATACAAAATTCTCTAGTTAGGTTAATTTTCCCTATCCTGCATGCATTTTAACTTTTCCACAAAAGAAAAGATATTTTTTTTTACAAATTATCCTTTTAGCCATCTAGATGTTCCCTTACATACATACAGATTAGCAACATATGTTTACTTTTATGAATTTTCAATGTAGTGTAAATCTTATTTACATTAATCGCCCCACCCATGAAATTTTAAACAATAAAATACTTTATACTTACTCCTTTTATTCAATGTGATCTCTGAGCCTAATGCTTCTTAGAGTATGATGGTAGTAATTTTAATGTCTCCTCGTGAACATATATCAATTCTGTTTCTTTCATTTGTTAATATTTTATTTACTGAACTAAAACCACTTTCAACCATATAAGATGTTGGAAAACAAAGAAGTACTTTGGACATTTCAGACCACATTATTGGATAAAGAAGTTTAGTTGTTTTTGATCCCACAACTCAGCCATTCCACCCTTTTCGAATTTATATTTGCATTCTTTGTTACACAATGAGTTCTTCTTGAATTTCTTCACTAGCAGACCCAAAATCACATCCAATTGGATATAACATCCATGGCTTCACTTCAAAAAAAAATTAAATCTGAAAATCTATTTTTCATTTCACCTTTTAAAAAGCACAAATGATCTGAATAATTCTTAAGATCATTGTAGGTGAGAGATTCATCGATTTCAGCTAACTCTTACATACCATGAAATTGTTTTCTCATTAATTGCTTTTAAATATTCCCAGTTTTTCAGTGAAGGCTTTTAATATGCATTTGCATTCTATCACTAATTAAATTCCCCTGAAGTTGAAGTGATACTTCATTAAGTTTTTGAAAAATCCAAGCCATATAGTACAAGTTGTTTTTATGTTTGCTGATCTCCTTTGCTAAATCCTTTGCTGCTCTCCTTTGCTTTCTATAAAACTAATTATCGTATCAAAAAGGTTTACAAATCTTGTTAGACAGTTTCCTTTAGAAAGTCATCTGACTTCTGTATGTAAAAGAAGCCTCACATACTGTTCTTTATTATTAACACAAAATTTTCTGAATAGGCATTCGTATTTGCTATTTGGCTTTATTTTATTGGTCATTTTAATAACTATACTGAAAGATTGATAAAGAACTGGACTAATATTTTTTGCAACCAGATGATGTCAGTGCACAATGCAGTGAATTGCAAAAATTTAACTTAGGGACACACCTCCTTTAGATGGGCCTTTGTCTTCCAACCATGGAGGTAGCACCATCAGTGGAACACAATACCAAATTTTTCAATGGTACTTGTTTTTCGTCAAACCATGTTTGCACAGCAGCAAAAATGAATTCTCCAGTAGTATATATTTTACAAACAACATCGTTTCTTACAATTTACAGTCATCATTGAAATAATGAACATATGCCCTTAGAAGGGCCTTATTGTAACTAACTGTGGATTCAGCAATCTGAATATAAAATTTCTCGTTTTTAGTTTGTCAATTAGCTTCTCTTCAATATTAATTGATATCTCATTAATTCATTTTTGAATTGAATGGTTGCTCAATGGCAATGCTTTTAAAATACTGGAAGGATTTTGATGCAATACTGTTGAAATTAGTCTAATGTGGGTCGTATAACAGTCTTAGCAACCGTATAAGCACTACTAGTTTTTGCAATGATTTCTGCAATTTTATAAGACACAATCAGTCCATCGTCATATGTTTGTGTATTCTTCTTAAATAAGGAAGTAACAGTGTTATGTTGCTCAAAATTCTGTTTTAAATTTTTAAAATATTCAGTGTGTTTATGAACTTTATCAGGATATTTCCTTTTAACTGATCTAAAAGTCTTGATGGTTTCATAGCCTCATTTGAAAAAAAACTATTAGACATTAAGACACATGGGCTGTCTTTAATCAAATGGGCTTTCAATAAAACCTTAAGCTAGATATTTGCTCAGATACTCTTGGCACTTTTTCTTTCCAGCACTTGACATGATTGATGATGGGTTTGAATAATTACAAAGAATTAAATAATAAAATGTAAGCTACTTTTATTTAACTCTCATAGCCATGTCACTCACAAAAGCACAGTGGATCAAAAATAAACATTTAGCATTAGTAGAGGCATATGATGGAAGAAAGCAAGCTTATGCACCATCAGCCAAAAAAAAAAAAAAACAAAACTCCCCCCCCCCCCCCCCCCCCCGTGTTCGAAATACCTGTCCAGTTGAGCCTTAAATTTATTTAGGATAAAATAAATTTGGTCACTTGCACACTATGATATGAATGGATAAAAATGAGGCTCTGTGCCAAAACAGGACCGCATTTTGAGGCGCTTGTGTTTTAAAAACCATAAAGCTTCTTCGTCTGAGCTGAAAAGAGAATGGGAAGAACATGCAGGAGTGATAGCAAGTGCAGTATCAGTCAGAAGATGCCTCTTCAAAAATGGGCTTGTAGCCTGTCGTCCTAAGAAGAAGCCCCTCCTCACACAAAAATTGAAAAGGCCCGATTAATTTGGTGTAAGAAGCATGTCAAATGGACCCCCGAGCAGTGGAAGTCAGTTTCTCGGATGAGAAGAAATTCAACCTGCATGGCTCTGATGGGAGACAAACGATTTGCTGTAGACGTGAAGAATACCATCCAGACTACAGCGAAATTCCCTACAAGCCAAATTTTGCTTTTAAGACAGCACAATTTTGTTTAATAGCATTTTTTCATAGTTTTCTTAAATGCTGGATTACACCTTGATCAAGAGGCTGAAGAACTGGCATCATATTTGGTGGTAGTTACTCGACAGTGATTGTAGGTCATTTATTTGATAATAAGGGCTCCATTCTTTGTAGATTTGTGATGTCATCCATGCTGTTTGGTTTGCTCAATACATAGTTGGTAATGTCTTCAAACTTTTAAAGTATCGGGGCTTCTGGGCTTTCCCAAAGATTAAAAGAGGAAGATTCTCTGTATCAGACATGTTTGCTGCTCGAACGGTAATCCATTGTTTGGCCTTTTTCCTGCCACTACATTTCTCGCCTTTAAATGTGTTTAATCTGGTAGCAATTTAAAAAGGGGCCAGTTTCATCAGCATTAAAGATGACATTGTGATCATATGTCAGAAAACATTTTTTTAAACAATTTTCCTTCCATTCCTTTGTAGTATTGATGTCCATGGCTGCACTTTTGCCACACACTTTTTTTGAAAGACAGGCCATGACAAGTCTTAAATATCAAACCATCCATCTGAAATTTTAAATTCTTCAATATACATTTGATATGCCCCAGGGGCTAATCTTGGGGACTTGACTAAGTGACTTATCAGAAGTGTAATTAGTGAAGTTTGATTGAAATTTCTTTGTTGATTTGTTACGTTTCAAGTTTTCTGTTGCACGAAGTGCATAGATTAGCTGCCCGACGTTCTCGACGTCTGGGGTGAGCGGTTAGGGGTTTATCCCCCTAACCGGCTAAACGGGTATTGAGTTGGTGGGGCAGAGTGAATTTGGTTTAAAATTGTATTTTGTATTGTAAAGTTAAAGTTGTAAATAGTTGGCAATTACAGCCTTTTAATATGTTTGGTAAAAAGTCGAGCGCTGGCTCTCTTTCCAAGAAAAAAGCACATATTGAGATGAAAGCGGATAGTGATTCAGAAGATTCAGAGAGTGGAAACTCTGAGGTTCAGGAAGAAGTGGAAGAAATAGTTCCTGAAGGTTCTGGGACACCACAGGGTACAGCTTCTAAAAAGGGAAAGCAGGAGATTTGGACACCAGAAAAGAAATTAGAAATGATACATAGTATGAAGAAGTTGTTGAACTCTATGATAAAAAGTTCAGGACAAGGACCTGTGGTAACTGGGTTAGAAAAAATAGTGGAGGCACGAGAGAGATTAAGGGCTCTCCTATTACAAAGAGAACATCGAGTAACGGGCAATGTAGCAACCAAGATTATGGAAATATGGGATGATCTAGAAATGGTTATAGTAAAGTTGGAGATAGACCTACAAGTGAGTAGGGCTGAAAAGAAAGATACTCAAGAACAAAATAAAAAGGAATATGCTACGGTGGTAAAAGAAAAGTGTGCTGCAAAACCCAGGGTAGCAATTATTACTACCAAGAACAGTAAACATAAATGTAGTGAAGATATTAAAAAAGATCTAATTAGAAATGTGAGACCTGAACTACAGAATGTTAAAGTCCAAAATCTAAGAACTGTTCTGGATAAGAAGATCGTCCTTGAAGTAGAGTCAGAAAAAGATATAGATATGCTCGCTGATTGTCCAAAGTTTAAAGAACTAAAATTGTGTGTAGAAAAGGTACAGAAGCGAAATCCTAAAGTTTTGATTTACGATGTGGAACTAGATGTGAATAAAGATGAATTGAAAGAACAATTATGGATTAAGAACTTGAAAAATTATGGAGTAAACCAAGAAGTATTCCAAGAAAGTTTCAACGTGATATCTGTGAACAAAGCAAAGAGCAAGAATTTGAATAACTGGATAGTGAAGATAGCAGGTCCTGTCCATAAACAGTTGATTAGAAAAGGAAAAGTGTTCGTCAATTGGTCTGCCTGTCACAGTAACCCAGTGTTACAGATGCACAACTTTTAGCCATATTGCAAAGTCCTGTAAAATGAAAGCGTTCTGCGGACATTGTTCCACCGAAGGACATTCTTATAAAGATTGTGTGAACAAAGAAAAGCCACCTTGTTGTATAAATTGCAAACGTAGAAAACAGATAGCAGAACATAATGCTGTAGACCATACTTGTCCCGAGTATGAAAAGGCAATGGCCTTAAATCGAAGAAGAACAGATTATGATTAGAGATTGTGATGTGCTTGGAGAGAGACTCGGTGTGAGACTACAATTTTATTATGGTTTAAAATTTTAACCACCATACGAGTAGAGGTCTTCCTCCACGAGGAAGGGGCGGTAACTGTGGTCACACGGGATATTTGCTTATCTCTGTGTGACCACAGGCTAAAGACCGATATAACGATCTATTTAATCAACAGAAATGTTTAGAATAATTTTGGCCTGATAACTATTGCAGTGATGATAAATCACACAAATAAATTGTAATAAAACAAAAGATTAAGACTTTTGCGCAGATAGGCTATTGCCTGGGTGGCGCACTGGAGGTTCTGTTGCTTAAATGGAATATACATTTGATGCACAAATGATTCAGCCTTAGCTTTTAGAAGATTGCCATCTATGGGAACATTTTTTTTTGCATGCATCATCATAGCCATTCCAAATGTACCTTTTCAAGATCCAGATACTTCACATTATAAAACTGTAAGTACCCTTAGGAATGCTGAACAGTTTGGTGATGTCAATCTTAGAATGCACACCATTATCTACAGCTTGCATAATGCTAATTTTATTGTGATTGCCAGCGCTATCTGCTTTCTTGAATCTGTACCAATAAATATACACTCTAACCAATCAAATTAACTTCTTGCCAATGTACATTTTATTACCGCACTGCAAGAAAAGCACATTGGAAATCTTAACAAATGATTTCTCATGGTCAAGCTGCAATCTTGTCAATTACTGCAATAGATTTGAAGCATTCTGTCATTTTAAATGCGAATATTGTAACAAAAAAGTGAAAATTCAGATTAAGAGGTAGAAATTTAAGGTCATTATAGAGAAATCATTTTATTTTCAATGTCTTTATGCTGAATGTAAAATTGCATTAGGTTGTTGAGAAATTGGCCTGGACCAACCATATAGGACATTATAACATATTGGGACATTAAAAAGAGGGTCACTATAAAGAGCTTTGACTATATATATATATTTACAAATTGCCCATTTTATATTTAGAATGACCATTGAATCAGTGACTATATGAAAATCATAAAATAATGTATAAAATTTATATAAGTCACACTGTAAGCTACTAAATGTTTGAATGAAAAATCTCCATTGGAGTCGCTTATGTTAAGAAAGTAGTTTAAGTTATACCTCCTATGTTTATGATTTATACCTCCTATATTTATGATTATACACTGTCATTCCTATATTTATGATTATACACTGTCCAGTTGAAACATTGACTACTCCCATGTTTTAGCAATTGGCCGTTCCTCCCCACCCGGTGGCACATGTGTTGTGGTGAGAACCAGTAAATGTGATACTGCAGGCTTGTGGCATTTGATCTGATGAACTTTGAAAAAGGGATGATTGTCAGGACCAGTTGAAGGGTGGCAATATTATGAAAACTGAAAATCTTTTGAGCTATTGATGGAGTGCTATGGTTAAGGTGTATTCCAAGAGTGGATGGATGGTGGATAGAGCAGCAGTTGCTCATTCCTCTGATGCTAGTGGTGAATATTGGATGTCCCACCTTGTGTGAGCTGATAGATGGAAAATGATGGAACAGCTTACCATGGAGCGACCAATAGTGTTTCCAGTGACCCGCCTCCAACTGTGCTTTTGGAGTAGGCACCCAGGCTTACAGCTACCCATTGCCAATGATGTTTAATGTTTGCATCTGTAGAGGATCATTTGAACCATTGACAATTTTAAAAAAGTTGCCTTTTCCAATGAATGACGTTTCTTGCTATGCCATGTGAACATTAAATTGATGACACAGTGACAAACTGGAGAGGAACCACTCCAATGTCCTGATCTAACAGAAATAGTCAGATGGCGGCAGTATTTTGGTATGAGGGTTGTTTTTCTGGAAACCTTTTGGCGCTCTCATACACCTGCGCCTCCGTAGCCAGGTGGGAAGGAGCAGCAGTGCGTAGCACACGCTTCTTGATTAAACCGGGGTTCGAGCCCGTCACCACCAAATACGGAGGATGCGGAAAGGTCAGGAAATGACCACCGCATATCCCGGAGCAATATGGCCTTAGTTGCTAATGCTCCTAAATAACAACAACAACAACTCATACACCTGGAGCACACTCTAAATGCTAAAAACTACCTAGCCATTGTGGCTGATTAGGTGCACCCTTTCATGGTGACTATTACCAGATGAGACAAGTATATTCCAGCAGGATAATACATCCTATCATATTGTTTGAGAGTGGTTCAGTTATTACCTTGGCTGCCATTTCCAGATATGAATCCCATAGAACATCTCACATTTTATGTGATTCACAGAAGGTGAGATGTTCTCTGAACATGAGATTCATAGGTGCATGTTTACTTGCACGTACACTAGGGATTGTCTTTTTCCCGGAATTACTGAAATCTGGGGATAAAAATGTTCTTATCCTGGGATTATTGTAGGTGGAATTAAAACTGAAAATTTCACAGCATTTTATTCACACACACACACACACACACACACACACACACACACACACACACATATAAACTACAAATTGAAACAAATTCAAAACTTACTTTTCAGAAACTTAACATGTTCTTTTTAAACCTTGATAGACTAGTGACTACGTTGTTAAACAAAAATTTATTTCACTTTAGTTTATTTTAAAACTGATTTGGCAATTGACATGTAATATGAACGTAAGAAACACAGGCAATTTACACTTCTATCGCTGAGTCTAGTTCTAAGTTTGGTTATAAATAGTCCTGCAGCCAAAAAGGACCTTTCAGCTTCTACACTTGTTGGTGGTATGAATTCGAGAGCGTCCATTAATTTTAATACATTTGTTGTTTTTTCACCAGTTGCCTCAAAGATTTTGAACTCCTTGGATATATTATTTGCAAGTGATTGCAAATCACTTGCAAATAATATATCCAAGCTTCATGTTAAGGGTCTTTAGAAACACATTCAGTTTGTTTTTTGATTTGACGCGCCAATTTCTCACAAAGCGTCTGCTGTCTTTCGCTCTCACTGTCACACTCTTTCTCAGAGTCGGAATGTGACGAATCAGATTGCGATGATTCAGTCACATTCCAAAATGGTGGTTGTGCAGGCAGATATGAAGTTCTCTGAGCAGTGCAGATGGGCTGCAAGAGTAGCTCATGGAGTATTGTCAATGATATACAGGAATTTTTCCAGCAGGGATAAGGAGGTGATTATTCCATTGTATAAGGCAATGGTCAGGCCACACCTAGAGTACTGTATACAGGTCTGGAGGCCTCATTTCAAGAAGGATGTAGAGCTGCTGCAACGAGTACAGAGAAGGGCAACAAGATTAGTGAATGGAACAAAGGGGAACTCTTATGAAGAAAGGCTTAAGTTTTGCAAATTACAGTGTCTGGAGACTAGGCACCAGCGAGGTGATCTGATAGAGGTGTATAAGGCCTTGAATGGTTTAAGCATGCTCAATGCTGATGGGATTCTTCCTCTAGCTCAGAAAAATCACCTGAGAGGGCATAAATTCAAATTGAAGAAGGACACATGTAGGATAGACGTGCGGAAATTTGCCTTTAGCCAGCGGGTGGTTGGTTGGTGGAACAGACTTCCATCCCTTGTGGTGGTTGATAGCCTAAATAAGTTTAAGGCTCAGCTGGACAGGTATTTTGAACGAACAGAGGGGTGAAGTGGAAGTGGGTTTTTTTTTTTTTTTTTGGGCTGATGCTGCATAAGCTTCCTTTCTTGCATCAAATGCCTCTACTAATGCTAATGAATAATAACTCGTCCCCAAGACGAGTTATTATTCGTTTTGCTGTAACCAACAAGGCTGATTGCTTGGAAATGGTTGCAACACAGTTTCTACTATTTTTCTATTTCTTTTATAATACGTTTTTCCAGTTTTTATATACTTCAATAATACCACCAAAGCTTTTTGCCTTCTCTCGTTTATCCTTAAGATTAGTGCTTCCTGAACTTTTCTCGAATCTATTTCGACGGGTTTCAATGCACGCACAAGGTCATTAAGAGCTGTATACTCTGCTTCACATATTGGATTTTTCTTGTTATAGTCAATCATTGTTTTTTCAATTTGTGATTTTTACTGTAAGAATTGTTCTAACATGGCTACCAAACTGTTCCATCCAGTTTTAGAATCGAGTACTAGGCTTAAATTTTCTTGCTTGAATGAAGATTTAACATAACTCTGAAGAGTATCATTTTTCAAGGGAGACTTTCGAACCATTCGCACAATCGTTCTAACTTTATTAATGATATTAGCTATGTTTAATGCACCGGAGAATAGGTCATCTCTGAAATCACATTTTTGTTCCTTATCAGGATTGTTTTCGAAACTTAGATTTGAATTGTAATTTTCCGTTTCATCCTCTTCTAAGTCTTCCTCACTGTCTTCAGTTGTTTCTACCTCAATTACACCTTCTGAATCATTCCGTCTCTTGTATAGAACGTCGCATATTGCAAGGTGTATACCATGGGCATAGCAAAGCTTGATGTTCACAATCTATCAACTGTCCGAATTTCACCATAACACTCGCCCCATCTGTTACACATACAACTATATGATTCTCTATTGATAATTTAAACTCCAATAATTTCTGTTTTACTTCTTCAACCATTTCTTCGGAGTTTATTCAACCATTAATAGCAATCATTCCTAGATTCCAAAATTTGTCTTTATCTTGATGAACATTGATATTTAAATAACGTTTGTTTTTAAGCGATGAATATTCGTCTAGAGAAAGGCTGAATCTCTTACCATTTTTTAATGATTGTTCAATTTCTTTTATTATATTTTCTCTTATAATATTATACTGTTTATACACTAATTGCATAACATGATTGGGATTTTTAGGAAGAAACAAACCTTTTTCTCTGAATGGTTACTGAATAAATTCACTTTTACATATGGCACTGATAGGAAATCCATCTACAGCTACAAGCTTTGCAATGATTTCTTCTTTTGTGTCTTTCTTTAAAAAACTAAAGAATGTTGGCTGAGAATGAACACTTTTTAAACATTTCAGAGAGCTTTCTACAATTTCATCCCCTGCAGAACATTTGAGGTTACAATCATTTTCCGACATAGGCTTCGCAACAGAATGTTTAGTTTTTAAATGCCGAAGCAAGCCACTTGTAGAAAAACCGCTACATTTCAGTATTTCACCACAATGACTACACTTTGCTTCTTCATTATTATTACATTTAATGAAGTACTGCCAGACGAATGTTTTTGATCTCTCCATTGTCACAAAATATTAAAACAATAAAATATATATAAAGCGGCTCAACTGCAAGAGGATCTTTCTAGGACAAATGACATGTATAATCGAGGAGTCAAGACTCGAGAAATGACGACGATGACATTACAGAGATATGTAAGAAATGTTTATATATATATATATATATATATATATATATATTGCAAATGTAATGTATGAAAATAAATATTTTTCTAAATTAAAATAATACACATCTTTATTGCTGACGATATCTCAAATTATGAAGAAACTATTTATCTTGCCAGCACACGATGATCGCACATATATATTTATAATGTGTGTGTAATGATTATTAGTACACACACATTATAGTGTGTAATGAGTATTGATTATTAAAGTTAGTAATTCAGATCGTGAAATCCTGGGATAAAGAAAATTTCCCGGGATAAATCCCACATCAAAAATCAACCGCGATCCCAGAATCCCGAAAAACAATCCCTAATGTACACCAATGCTAGGAGAATAGTAAATAAATCTGATGTATTGAGGTGCTAGTGAAGACATCAAAGCTGGATATTGTTGGGATATCAGAAATCTGTGTAAACAGAGATAAGGAATGCAGAATTGGACCCCTCAACGTGGGCACCTGTACATGTTGAGGGGACCTCCCAGTCACGCTGCTGGACTTCCAGACTAGCATCACTGGGATCTAATGCCCATACCTTGGTTCCAGGGTTACATCTTTGGAATCCGGCGTGTGCAGCCGTGCGCCGCGACCCGTGGAATTCGGAAAGGGGGATCCTGGTGGTTGAGGGGCCCAGCCTTAATACACCACTTTGGCCCCTGCTTCGGCAAGACGGGTGATCCCGGACTGGCCCGACTGGGATCAATCGGCGGGTGGTTCTTACTGCTAGGGTCAACTGCGTTCCAATAAGTCTCCTTCCCTTTGGTCCTGGGAGGGATCAAGGCTTATTGGAAACTTGGGTATGGTGCCTCTAAGCTAATTTGGCATCCCATTCGTGTAGGCAGTACCTGCTAGTTCACGAGTGGGTGTCCCCTCACAGGGCTCCGTGGTGGGTTGAAGTACTTAGGGCATCTTAAAATTTTATCTTACTCCTATGAGTAATTTAAATCCCTCTTCTTCTGGGGCCCCAACAAGGCCCCTACCTAATTGAGACAATGACACAGAAAACACCTCTGCAAAAAGAGCCAGGACTGAGGATACACCACCACCATCAGTGACACCTCTTTTCCTCATTCTTCATGTCACAGGAGAGCAGTCAGTTGGAAAGATGTCATCCTTCTTTATCCAGAAAGGATTAGAAGGGTTGGCAGGTTCACCAAAATCCGTTAAACGACTGCGTTCTGGCGACCTTTTGGTTGAAGCCTCCAGCACAAAACAAGCTGAAAAAAATCTTGAACTCTACATCCATGGGGGGAATACCTATCACCGTAACCTCCCACAAAACTCTGAATTCTTCACAAGGTGTTATATCAGAGTGGGACCTTCTTCATGTTTCTGAAGAAGAGATCTGCTCTGAATTAAAAGACCAAGAAGTGATAGCTGTCAAGAGAATATCGATACGGAAGGATGGGAATGTCGTCCCTACCCGAGTTCTCATCCTCACGTTCAACACCCCATGGCCTCCAAGTTCCATCAAGGCAGGCTATCTGAACTGCCCAGTGAGGATTTATATCCCAAACCCACTGCGGTGTTTTAGATGCCAAAAATACGGCCACTTACAAATATCTTGTCGTGGTAACCCTGCCTCTGCTCGATGTGGTGTTAAAGACCACGAGAGCAATGAATGTTCAGCTCCAAAACAGACCCGTGTCAACTGCCAAGGAGAGCACCCTGCCTACTCTAGAGTATGCCAGCAGTGGAAGGATGAAAAAGAAATCTAAAAATTGAAAACAGAGCTGAATATCTCCTACCCAGAGGCCAGAAAATGTATCCAACCAATAAACAGTGGGAAACCTTCATATGCTCAGAAGGTTTCTGCTAAGTGCACTATCGGGACACAAACTGAGATGACTGTACCACCAAGAGAGTCATTCACACCGATTGCCCGCTATTTATTGAGTTCGCAAAAGCCCACCAAAAAAACACAATCAGCTGCCACTCCTATATCCATACCTCCTAGTGCTCCACCACTACCAAAACCAAGTGGTAAAGAGCCAACAGTAATAACAGAAACAATGGATGTAGAGAACAAGGAGGTACCGGATGAGTCAGTCTTGGAATTCTTTGCGGAGGAAGAAATGGACACGGGACAGCGTCCATTCTTCCCCAAAAAAGACAAATCCAAGACTGACAAAAGTAAGCCTTTGGCACCGCGGAAGCCGCCTGATGGACCCACCAAGCCAAAATAATGGCTAAATTCCTAAAATGGAATTGTCGTGTATTCTGGCAAAATACAGATGACATCAAGGCACTCCTGCAAAGGCACAAGCCAATTTGCTTTTACTTGCAGGAGACTTATCTAAAGGCAAATGATAACCCCACCATGCATAACATAACATTTTTTTTTTTGTAAGGACAGAATTGCGGATGGTCCTGCTCATGGAGGAGTGGCTATCCTTGTGGGCAACCAGACCCCAGTTCAGCCCTTGCTAATTACAACTAGCATAGAGGCTGTTGCAATTCGCATTACAGTGGGATTTTTATTATCTGTATGCTCTATTTATTTGCCACCTGGGACTGACATCTCCCAGGAAGACCTTGATGATCTTGTAACGCAGTTGCCTCCCCCTTTCTCATTCTCGGCGATTTTAATGGACATACTACCCTGTGGTGTAGTGCCAACATTAATGGAAGGGGACAAGTCATAGAGCGTATGCTATATGACAATGACCTTTCCCTTCTAAATACTGGAACAAATACTTTTTCTACCATTGATCTCTCCATCTGCTCCCCTTCTCTACTCCCTTCGCTCACTTGGGAAGTGGAGGAGAATCCATACAGAAGTGATCACTTTCCTGTGATAATCTCGTTACACAGTGGGAGACCGTGTCTTCCTTTCAGGTGGAAGATTGATCAGGCTGACTGTACTTCCTTCCAAAATCAGGCAAATTTTGACCTAAGTACTGTGAGTCAGGAGCCTATCAATGATGCAGTAACATACATCACAGAAATTATCGTCCAAGCAGAATGCTGTTCCAAAAACATCTGCCCGGGGTCCACCATTTCCCAAACCTTAGTGGAATTCACAATGCACAGCAGCAAAAAAGGCTCAAAACGAAGCATGGAGTATATTCCACCAATATCCTACCATGACCAAACTTATAGCCTTTAAACGCGCATGAGCCAATGCACGCTACATTCACCGTCAGAGTTAAAAGGAATCGTGGATCCATTTTACTTCATCAATTACTCAGTCCACTAGTACTAAGTTGGTCTGGAATAAAATCCAGAAAATGAAGGGAAAATATACATCCCACCCTTCTTCAATCCTAGATTATAATGGATGCTCTATTGCAGATCCAACTGCAATAACCAATTCTCTTGGGGAAACATTCTCTAACATCTCTGCAACATCTTTGTATTCCCCAGAGTTCCTGGTCCTGAAATATAAAATCGAAAAATAGGCACTTAATTTTAAGTCTAAGAGCCTTTATCCCTACAATGGGGCATCACTTTAGAGGAACTAAAAAGAGCCCTCACTCTTTCAAAAGCAAGTGCTGTTGGACCAGATGGCATCCATTATGAAATGATTAAGCATCTTTCACCAAAATCTATGGATTATCTGCTCCTTCTATATAACAGAATCTTTATTGAAGGGCAGTTTCTGGATTCCTGATACAAGGCAATCGTTCTTGCCTTTGCTAAGCCAGGAAAGTATCCAAAAGTCACTACCAACTATCGTACTATTGCTCTCACTAGCTGTCTGTGCAAAATTCTGGAGAGAATGGTTAAATTTTCGTTTAATCTGGTATTTAGAATCAAATGACCTTCTCTCCAACATCCAGTGCGGCTTCCGAAGGAACTTTTCCACTTTGAACCATCTTATTAGACTGGAAACATCCATCCGGGATGCTTTTCTAAAATGTAAAAATTTAGTGTCTGTATTCTTTGACATGGAGAAAGCGTATGACACAACTTGGAGATTTGACATCTTAAAAGATTTGCATAGCCTTGGTCTTAGAGGGCATCTGCCCATTTTTATTAAAAACTTTTTAGCCAATCGATCTTTCTAAGTTCGTGTGGGATCCATACTCTCTCGTTCCTTCACCCAAGAGGAGGGAGTACCACAAGGATCAGTTTTAAGTGTCACGGTTTTCGGCATCAAAGTAAATTCCATCACAGAACAACTTCCTCCAACCGTAAACAGTGCCCTCTATGTTGATGACTTTAGCATATTTTGTCAGTCATGCAACATGAGGGTTATTGAAAGACAACTGCAAAAAGCCATTGATCGCCTTAATTCCTGGGCACTTGCTAATGGCTTCAGATTCTCGCCGGAGAAGACCGTTTGCGTACATTTTTGTCGTAAGCGTAATCTTCATCCTGAACCTGAATTAAGGCTCGGACAAAATACTATTCCAGTAGCGGCGGACATAAAATTCTTGGGACTCGTATTTGATAAAAAGCTGACCTTTCTGGATCACATCCGTCAACTCTGCACGAAGTGCACAAGAGGGCTGAATATTCTGTGCTCTCTTTCCTCTACATCTTGGGGTGCGGATCGATGCACCCTACTACGCATCTACCATGCACTTGTACGATCCAGACTAGATTACGGGTCCCTTGTATACAATTCTTTCAGAGACAGTGTACTTTGATGGCTGGATCCTGTCCATCATCAGGCTCTCCATATCGCTACTGGAGCATTTCGAACATCTCCTGTCCAGAGCCTATACGTCGAAGGAAATGAACCACCGTTATCACTTCGACATAAGCAGTTGTCTCTAAAGTACGCTTTAAAACTGAAATCCCTGCCAGACCATCCTACGTGGCCATTCATTTTTGAGCCACGATGGGAAAATTTACAACACCCGTAAGACTGCCAATCGTCCTTTTGGTATTCGTCTCCAAGAGCTGCTCAAAGAACTTAATATCAAGATAGACAAGGTTGCCCAAACACCAAAGCAACCCCTTCTACCTTGGCATGCTCATGTTCCAACATGTGACTTCTCCCTTAGAAATTGGGGAAAGTCGGACACTCCTTCATTCAGCACACCAAACTGAACATTCTGACTTTGCGCCAGTTTATACAGACGGTTCGAAGTCGGAATCATATGTGGGATCTGCTGCTGTCTTTACAGACACTACTACATCGGAGCAGATTCCCTCTGAATGCAGCATATTTACTGCAG
This sequence comes from Mastigoproctus giganteus, assembly GCF_048544385.1. Taxonomy (NCBI): domain Eukaryota; kingdom Metazoa; phylum Arthropoda; class Arachnida; order Uropygi; family Thelyphonidae; genus Mastigoproctus; species Mastigoproctus giganteus. The sequence goes on from NC_143581.1 coordinate 37,295,600, forward strand.
AGCTGCACGCTATAGAGTTAACCTTGGATCACATTAGTAAATGCCAATACCAACGGTTCATTTTATATTCCGACTCTCTCAGCGTTTTACAGGCTTTAATAACTGTGAGATATAATTCTCATCCAGTTCTGTCTAGCATTCAGCAGAAGATTCACTTCCTCCATGAACATGAATATGATATCCGCTTCTGCTAGATTCCTAACAACGTTGGGATTAGTGGAAATGATTTGGCTGACATCACAGCCAAATCAGCAATTCCCAATAATAATCGCTGCCTCTCAGTCCCCTATACAGAATACAGGCAAATAATACACCAAAAGGTACACTCCCAATGGCAGGATTCGTGGAACAGACAGACTGCGAATAAATTATATCGAATAAAGCCTGTAATTGAACCGTGGCAGTCTAGTCTGCGCAGGAATCGTAAGGAGGAAGTTGTTCTTGTCTGGACCCGCATAGGACATAGTCATTTGACTCATTCATTTTTGCTGAGGGCTGACGACCCTCCTATGTGAGTCCTGTGGCACAATTTGAACTATCAGACACATTTTAATTGATTGTCCAGATTTTAGCAATATCTGTTTTACCGCTTTTAATCATCTGACTGAGCCGTATACACTCAGTCAGATTTTATCCGACAATGACCATGTGTCTGCTATTTTTAGCTATTTTAAATCAATAAAGGTTTTTACTTGTATTTAAAATTTACATATTATTGTTATTTCTCTATTGATTTATCTTTTCTACATTTTATACCTTTGTTATTTTATATCTTGACATGATGACTGAATTAGGTCAGTGAAATTTAAATTTTTATATATCACCTGGTTTTGGCGCATTATAGTCTTAGTTGCCTATGTGCCAATAAAACCCAAAAACCAACCAACCAGCAGAATTGGAATTTGGGGACTACAATCTATACAGAAAGGAAAGAGGGGGTCATGCTGTTAGTTAAGAAACATATAAAACTTAAGGAAGTGCATCCAGTTGACATGGGTGGAGAGTGCAGTGTTAAGTCAGTTTGGTGTGACATAAACACTGGGAAAGCAAAGTTGGGAGTAGCAGTGTGTTATAGGCCTAATGATTTTGATGAGTAGAAAGAAATAGTGGGCCAGTAAATTAGATTGTCTTACAATAGGGGATTTTAATTTCCCAGATACAGACTTGGACTTGTGGGTTGGTCACTCACACACACTAGAAAGACTTTTGCGGATTTGTTGGATGATTGTTTTCTACAGCAGCATGTTCGAGAGGCAACCAGAGGCAGTAATGCTCTTGATCTGATTATCAGCAGTGATTTTTCAAACATTAAGAATCTTCAGATAAAGGAACCACTAGGTGGCAGTAATCACAGTGTACTAATGTGGGATTTGTTCAAAGATATAACTACCATCAGGAGTAAAGGCAAGGGTTTCTTGCTTTCATAAAGGTGACTTAAGGTGTCTCAGACAGTTTTTAAATGCTATACAGTGGGACCAACTGATGATGATACCAATAGCAAATTCTTAATGGGAAGTATTCAAGGAATTAATCTTGGAAGCTATTAGGCTTTTCATACCAACTAAGAAATACTGTTCAAGGTTTAGGCCTAAATAGATGTCATACGAACTAATGAGACTCGTGGCAGAGAAGAAAAATGCATGGGATACATATAAATTGTCATTTTGGTAGTATGAACCAGAGCTGTAATGCTCAGTATGTTATACGTTGATATCAATATTTGTAAAATAATAACAGACGTTTACCTCAATATAATACGTAGAACACTTCCATATGGTACTCCCCAGCAATTAAAATGAAAAAATTAAAAATCTTACATTACAGTAAAAAATCAATTGAACACAATTAAAAATCAATCTAATGCAATTAAAAATTAATTAAAAGAAATATAACGAAAAAATTACAAAATGACTTTCCTTTCTGAAGCTGACAATGCTTTTCGACCGTATGTCGTGATCACAGGAACAAAAATTACCGAATAGGGTTGATCATGAAACTTAAATAGGAATTATTTGTCTTCGGCCTTTGTGTGTAAAAGCCCACAAATCAGAGATTAGAAATGGCCGGTGAACAATAACAGAATTTTCATGTAATTCAATTTTGACAGTTTCTGCAATTAGTGGTGTGGAATAATTACACTAGCTGGTTGGTCGGGAGTGGGAGAGCAGTAGCACATGCTCTTTGAGTAGACTGAGGTTCAAGCCCCTGACTGCAAAATATGGTCGATCTGGCCCAGTGCAACCAAGCTGGTCCAGTGCAATCTGCACTGGACCAGCATGGCAGATCATGGTCCATTTCGCTCAGCATGTATTGTTTAGCAGGCTTCCATCATGTAGTATAATTTTGTGTAGTTCGACACTAAGTATTTTGGCCTCGTTAAATAAAAAAGTATGTTAATTACTAGAGGCATACAATGCAAGAAAGCAAGCTTATGCAGCATCAGCCAAAAAAAAAAAAAAAACCTTCCCATTTCATCCCTCCGTTTGTTCCAAATGCCTGTCCTGGTCAGCCTTAAATTTATTTAGGCTACTAGCTTCCACAACAAAAGATGGAAGCCTGTTCCACCAATCAACTACCTGCTGGCTAAAGGCAAATTTTCGCACATCTATTCTACAACTATCTTTCCTTAATTTGAAACTGCCTTCTCAGGTTCTTAGTCTGAGCAAAAGGAAAAATCCCATCCAGCATTCAGCTTGCTCAACCCATTCAAGCCCTTATACACTTCAATCATATCACCTCGCAGGTGCCTACTCTCCAGGTGCTACAATTTGCAGAACTTAAGCCTTTCTTGGCGAGAGCATCCCTTTGTTCCCCTCACTAATCTTGTTACCCCAGAAGTGAGGCCTCCAGATCTGTACACGGTACTCTAAGTGTGGCCTGATCATTGCATTGTATAGCGGGATAATCACCTCCCTGTCTCTGCTAGCAAAATTCCTATATATCATTGACAAGACTCTATGACCTGCCCTGGCAGCCTGCTGCACTGCTCAGCGAACTTCATATTTGACTTCACAATTACCCACTTTTCCACTTCCCTGAGTGTAGTACCACACAGTTGGTACGTTTCTCTTGGGTTATTGCTATCATATGCAGTACTTTGCATTTGTCAATGTTAAATTTCAGTTGTCACTTCTCAGCCCATTTTCCCATCTTATCTAGATCCATTTGAAATAGCATACTGTGTTTACTGTCGTTAAAAACCCCGCCAATCTTGTTATATTGTATGTTTATCAATATCATTGATAAACATAGAATACAACAATGGGCTCAACACCGAACCCTGGGGAACTCCACTAATAATATTTGTCCATGAAGAGCAGTGTCCATTGATTACGTCTCTCTCTCTCTCTCTCAACCATCCCTTTATCCATTGCAACAACTTACCCTTAATGTCATACCTCTCCAATTTGTACAGCAGTCTTCCAGGTGCAACAGTGTCAAAAGCTTTCCTGAAATCCAAGTATATGATATCAAAATTATTTTTAGCATTCAGTTCCTTTATGACCACATAATAATATTCAATCAAATTGGTCAGACAAGACCCCCCCCCTCACTTTAACAAACCCATGCTGTGTCTTAACTATTGTCTTGTCTAGATGATCCTGCAATGCTTCTTTATCCAATAATTCCATAATTTTACCCGGAACACAAGTTAAACTAACGGGTTTGTAGTTACTTGTGTCACCTTTTGAAACTCCTTTGTGAATTGGGGATATATTTGCATACCTCCAGTCCATGGGGACCTCTCATGAGTCCAAGGAAGCTTTCTTAATTATGGCTAAGGGTTTCCTTACTTCTTTTTCTGCCTCTTTTAATATAACTGCATAGATCCCATTCACCCCAGGTGCCTTTTTTATGTTTAACTTCGATTTCTCCTCCACTTTGCTCTCAGTTATTACAAAATCCCTTAGCTCCCTGTTAGGGTTTGATAAACTTCTGACACTCCCCTCATTGAATAACTCCCTTTGTGTGAATGTAAATGAAGAATATTCATTTAGTTTGTTAGCCACCTAATCAGGATCATCAACAGTTGAACCATCAATATCCAGTGGACCAATCTGATTCATCCCTTTCCTTCTATAGTTTACATAGGTAAAGAACTCTTTGCTGCTTTTGTTTGCATCCTTTGCCAAAGGTTTGTCGTAATCTACCTTCGCCTGCCTAACCTGCTTGATTACAGGCCTTGACTTGATTACAGACTAGTTTATACCTGCCACAGGCTTCTGTGTTATCTGATATTTTGTATGCCTCCCATACATTCTTCTCTGCCACGAGCCTCATTAATTTATCTGACATCCATTTAGGCCTAAACCCCTGAACAATATTTCTTAGTTGGAATGAAAAGCCTAGTAGCCTCCAAAATTAAGTCTATGAAGGCTTGCCATTTAGAATTTACCATTGGTAACATCAGTTGATCCCACTGTACAGAATTTAAAAACTATCTAAGACTTCTGTAGTCACCTTTACAAAAGAAAAAGCCCTTCCCTTTAGCCTTGATGGTAATTACATCTTTAAGTAATATCCACATCAGTACATTGTGATCACTGCCATCTAGTGGTTCCTTTATCTGCAAATTCTTAATGCATGAATAATCACTGCTGCTGATAATCAGATCAAGAGTATTACTCCCTCTGGTTGCCGCTCGAACATTTTGCTGTAGAAAACAGTCATCCAATAAATCCACAAAAGTCTTGCTAGTGTGCGAGTGACCAACCCACAAGTTCCAGTCAATATCTGGAAAGTTAAAATCCCCCATTATAAGACTTTATTATTTACTGGCCCACTCTTTTTCTCTGCACAACTGCTCATTATACTCATAAGATTCATTAGCCCTATAACACACACAAACACACACACATCTACTCTCATTTTTCCTTTCCCACTGCTTATGTCACACCAAACAGACTCAACACTGCATTGTCCACCAACATCAATTGGATGCACTTCCTTAGATTTTAGGCATTTCTTAACTAACATCATAACCCCTCCCTCCCTCCCTCTTTCCTTCCTTCCTTCCTTCCTTCCTGTGCTGTCTATCTTTCCTGTTCACATTGTACAGTAAACCCCCGCTATTCGCGGTATCTGTATTCGTGGTTTCGCGTATTCGCGATCGCCGATTTAATATAAAATGATACCTAAAAAAAATGTGAATTTTAAAGCGCCATGAATATTTTCCGCCATAAAAAAACATGAGCGTGGCTAAAATTATCTTTGCCGGTCAAAACAGCGCTCAGTGGGTGGGGGGAGATAGTTGACAAAATCGCGAGCGTGGATGTTTCTCGCTAATCCTTGTTCGGTATGTGTTATGCGTTGCCATGCAAGGTTTCGTCGTTTGCTTTTAATTTATATGCTTATAAATTGATCTTATTATCATTTTTTTTTATCTTTGCGTTTATTTTTTTCCCTTGATGCGCAATATTTTTTCAGTAAAAGGTAAACTGCAGCCATTATCAATTTATAAATTGATATGCTTACAAAAATGACAAATCTACCGTTTTGCAGTGTAAAACAGACCTTTTCGAGTTTTTTAACGGAAGGAAAGTGACTTTATTGTGGACAAGTTCTTTCTAACCCCTACAAAAATATGGCTACGAATAACAAGAGAAATGTGAAAATAGCAAAGAAGGCGATGACATTAGCGAATAAAATTGAGTTATTAGATAAAATTTCTAATGGTGAAAGTGTCTCTCTTCAGTGGCAAAACATTATAAAATCAATGAGTCAACGGTACGATCAGTCCAAAAATCGGAAGAAAAAATCTGCCGTAGTGTCTGTGAAAACGCGCTAATTGCTTCAAAAATTTGCTCTGTAACTCGTGATGTTAAATTAGAAAAAAAAAAATGGAAAAAGCTTTAAATCTGTGGATAGAAGACCGAACTCAAAATAAAATTCTGTTAAGTTCACTCATCATTCGTGAAAAGGCATAACTCCTTTATCAACACTTTAGCGAAACTGGTGATAGCACTGGCGGGATAAGTTTTTTTGCTAGCAAAGGCGCTGGTTTGAAATTTCTAATAAATATTACATTTAATATTAAATTGTTTCTTATTTTTATTTCGATGCCATATGCTTGCATTTCACTATGTACTGTCTATGTGCATAGTCATATTATGAAGGTACATATAATACATATAGACAAAATTTTAGACTAGTTTTTCTTATATATTTCATACTTTGGAACGGAACCCCTTTATTACTATGGGAGCCATAACTCAGTATTCGCGTTTTCGGTATTCGCGACATTTCTCAGGAACGTAACCCCCGCAAATAGCGGGGGTTTACTGTACTCCCCAAATTCCAATTCTGCACTGCTTATATCTGTGTGACACCACATCTCTGAAATCCCAACAATATCTGCCTTCGATATCTTGACTAGCACTTTTAGCTCATCAAATTTATTAACTATACTCTTAGCATTGGTGTATATGCAAGTATACATGCACCTGTTTCTACTCTTAGAAACAGGTGCATGTATACTTGCCCTTGTTACCCTAACAAAGCCCATGTATTTATTTGTTCGACTATGACTCCCAGCAGTCCTGGAAATCTCCATTGCCTTGCTTTCCAGGCTGCTGCTCATTCTAATAGAAGCAGTGCAAGAATCACTTTTGCCTTCGCCTGCAGCCACTGTTAATCTTTTAGTCTATGTATCCCCCCTAAGCTAGCAGTTTTCCGACCCACCTAACACTGCCTTTATAACATCACCAAATATTCTTGCACCTTTTCTATTTAAGTGTATCCGATCCCTGTAGAAGCAGTCTCTCCTGTCAACAAGTGCAGACCAGACTGAAAAAAATTCTATCCCTTGAGCTTTGCTTTTTTTTTTTTTTTTTTTTTTTTTTTTTTTTAGTTAGTTGTTGGCGCATCGGCTTCTATGGCCATAATGCACTTCCCAAGGTTTTTGCAATACCGTGATCCAAGCCCCAGGCGGGATTTGAACCTGTGACCTTTGTGTTGCCAGGCAGGCACTTTACCCACCCTGCTAGCCCGGTCGGCATTGAGCCTTGAACAATCTCTCTCTCCAGGGCCGACTTGATTGAAAAAGCTCTCATCATATACTCTCTCCTATCACGTCTGCTCAGAATTGCAGACACTTTCACATTCAACCCTAACTCGTGACTTTTTCCAATGTTGACCTGTACTTGTTGAGTAAATCTGCAGATCTCTTACTCTTTATATCATTAGTTACGTGTACAACAACATCACCTTTTGTGACCTTAAAAGATGATATCTTCTCTACAACATCATCAACTTTTGCCCCTGGCAGACATACCCTGGTCCTGAAAGGGTAATTCTGATGCTGCTGAAAGAGAAGCACGAATTGAGTCCGCGTGTTGTGATTAACACAAAAATTCAGACAAATGCTTACAACCTTAGTATGATGAGTTGCAATCCCCACAAGAAATGTTGTATACCAGGTCATTCATTTGTGTTGCAAACGATTTGTGTTGAGCGATTTTTCAGTATAGTGTGTAGTTTCTGTATTGGCCTGGCCACAATTTTAAATTCGGTATCTTTAAGGAATCTAACCAGGTGGGCAGGCGCAGCAGTGCATAGCACATGCTTCTTGATTAGCCTGGAGTTTGGGTCCATGACCATGAAATACGAGGATGCAGAAAGTTCAGGGAATGACCACCGCATATCCTTGGAGCAATATGGCCTTAGTTGCTAATACTCCTAAAAACCAAATAACAACAACTTTAAAGAATCTGTTAAGCTGTTTGTGCCACTGTTCAACATATGGGACAGAAATAAAGTATTTTTTAATTTTACGATTGTTGGTTAATGTAGTATTTTGTATTGTATCTTTAGCTTGTACCCTAATTCGGTTTTTGTAGCAAGGGGATAATCCCTGTTTAAGAATCTGCTGATTAATATTTGTATTCCTGAGCCCAAAGCAGATTCCGTTGTTGAATATTTACAAGCATTTAGAAATCGATTAAAGATAATAGTTCTCTTGTAGGAGAACGGATGATAGCTGTTATAATGCAGAAGCATAGCGGCGTTTCTAGGTTTTCGAAAAATGTTAAATTGGAATTTTTTTGAGTCCCGAGTAAGCATGAAATTTATAAAATTTAATGACTTTGAATCCATACCCTCCCTTTCCAATGTAAATTTGAATCTAGAGTGAATATTATTAAATGAATGTAAAATGTCTTGGATAGTACTACTATCAGTAATACCTAGAACATCGTCTAAATACCTCCCATAGTATGTGATACTGGGTAGAAAAGGCGTCAAATGTATATGCTCAATCATTGAGAGATAGATCTCTGATATTAAGCCGCTAAAGCTCAGTCCCATTGGCAAACCAAAAATTTGTTTGTATACTTTGTCTTGAAAGGTAATATAGTTGGCCTCAACTAAGAATTTAATTAAGTGTAAAATTTCTTTAATAGGAAGCTTTGTATAATTAATTGGTATAGAGTTATTATTTAACATATCCCAAATAATATCTAATGTGTATTCAATGTTTACATTCGTATATAACAAGGTAACATCTATCGAGAATAAATTATCATTATTGCCAAGTCTACAGTCCTTAAGGTTATTAAATAGCGTATTGTAGTTCTGAATCCCAAATCTAAAGGATTTTATAAAGCTATATACATGTGTCGCCAAGGATGAAAATACAGAGTTTCTGTAGGAAACAATAGGCCGAATAGGAAATCCGGTCTTGTGTAATTTTATCTGACTGAAAAGTGCAGGAATATTGTATGTTCTGGCCTTCAATTCCTTTAACTGAGCCATAGTAATGCAGTTCGTTTTTCAATACACAGTTAATGTTTTATTGTATTGATTGACCAAATTGGTAAATAGTGCTGGGTCTACTTCAAGATAAGTGGAGGAATCTGAAACAACCGAATCTAACTTATTAATATAATCATGTTTATTGAGTATTACAACTGTATCTCCTTTATCTGCCCTCTATATAATAATGTGTTTATTTTCCCGAAGGTCACGTAAAGCTGAACTGTCGTGTGTATTCAATTTAGAAAGTCTATTTTATGTTATTCACCACTTGGTTAACTTGTTGAATAAATAAATCTTTTTGTGGAACATTACGAAGTCCAAATTTGATATCAATTACGCACTGTTTTTTAGTTAGTTTTCGAGGTGGTAAATTATAATTTAATCTTTGAATAAAAGTGAAATCTGCTCCTGTGATAGCATATACGAGGAAAGATTTGTAACCTGTTGATATGTCATTTTGTTCATTGTAAGGCGAGGGAGTTTCGCGAACTATCTGACTTATTTATTCTGTGGTAGCATGTTGTGTAAGTGCCATCCAACTCGTATGTACTCGGTCACAAGCCCATGACAATGTGTTAGAATTTGCATGAACACGTTTTGACCCTCACGATAATGTATTCGATTTGTTAACATGTCTGTTTTTTATTTCTGAGGCCTGTGCTTCATGTCGCAAATCTGGGGGGGGGGGAATCTTCCATACAGAGCAATCGTTAGGATGCAGATCATTTTTTAATTTGTTGCAAAGTTTTTCGTAACCTGGGAAAATTATTTTTGGTCATTAGAATACCGAGATCTTAAGGTAAGTTTAACTATATTACTCGATGTGGCAAGTGCTAGTTGCTTTATGCCTGAAATTTTTTGATTTAAATTGATCCTGGCAAACTTCGGAATGATGTTGTTTTGAAGGCAATATTTTAAGAAAAGAAATATAGTAACTTTGGGCCAAGTATCTTAGTGTTAATCTAATGTAATTTTGCACGAAGCTGTTAAAAAATCCCCGATAATTGTGTGTATATCGATAGGTTATAACTGGAGAGAAAGGAAGTGAATGAAATAGTCAAGAGTTTTAAAAAATGAATTTGATAGTATGAATGAGAGCTGTTAATGCACAATATGTTCCATGTTGATATCAATATTTGTAAAATAATAAGAGAAGTTTACCTCAATATAATGCACTCTCCAGCAATTAAAATGAAAAAATCTAAAATCTTACATTACAGTAAAAAATAATTAAAAATTAATTAAAAGAAATTTAATGAAAAAATTTCAAAACGATTTTCCTTCCTGAAACTGACAATGCTTTTTGACCATATGTCGTGATCACAGGAACGAAAATTACCGATTAGGGGTGAACATGAAACTTAAATAGGGATTATTTGTCTTCGTGCATGCACGTAAAAGCCCATGAATCAGAGATTAGAACTGGCTGGCAAACATTAACAGAATTCTCATGTAATTTAATTTCTACAGTTTCTGCAATTAATAGTCTGGTACAATTATGTGGAACAATAAATATTTTGGCCTTATTAAATAAAAAAGTATGTTTTTCATTAATGGCATGAAAGGCTAATTCTGACACTGCTGAATGAGAAGAACAAACTGAGGTCGCGTGTTGATTAACATGAAAATTCAGATGAAAGCGCGTAGAACCTTGGTACGACGAGTTGCAATTCCCACAAGAACTGTTGTATACCAGGTCATTTATTTGTGTTGCAAACGAGGAAAGGACTCGGCCATTTTTCAGTATAGTGTGTAGTTTCCGTATTGGCCTGACCACAATTTTAAATTCGGTATCTTTAAAGAATCTGTTAAGCTGTTTGTGCCACTGTTCAACATAAAGGACAGAAATAAAGTATTTTTTAATATTATGATTGTTGGTTGATGTAGTATTTTGTATCCTACAAGAGATCTGTTATCTTTAATCAATTTCTAAATGCCTATAAATATTCAACGATGGAATCTGCTTTGAGCTCAGAAATACAAATATTAACCAGCAGATTCTTAAACAGGGGTTATCCCCTTGCTACAGGAAACCGAATTAGGGTACAAGCTAAGGATAGGATACAAAATACTACATCAACCAACAATCGTAATTTAAAAAAAATACTTTATTTCTGTCCCATATGTTGAACAGTGGCACAAACAGCTTAACAGATTCTTTAAAGATACGAAATTTAAAATTGTGGCCAGTCCAATACGGAAACTACACAGATACTGAAAAATGGTCGTGTCCTTTCCTCGTTTGCAACACAAATAAATAACCTGGTATACAACATTTTTTCTGGGGATTGCAACTCGTTGTAGCAAGGTTCTATGCATTGTACTCTGAATTTTTGTGTTAATCAACATGCGGCCTCAGTTCGTGCTTCTCATTTAGCAGCATCAGAATTAGCCTTTCATGCCGTTAACGAAAAACACTTTTTTATTTAACTAGGTAAAAATACTTATTGTCCAACATAATTATACCAGACTATTAATTGCAGAAACTGTTGAAATTAAATTACACAAGAATTCTGTTAATGTTAGGTGTCCATTTCTAATCTCCGATTCTTGGACTTTTACTTCATTTATACATTTTTTTTATTTCTTTTTTTATACAGTTTTATTATATTTAATATTATTTTGTTTAATTAGTGTTGCTGCTATAATATTTATTTGATCAAAAGTTCATAAAAAAATATTGAATTATGAAGAAGCATCTTTGTAAGTGTATCTGTAAGAAGTGTGCCCTGTAAATGCATTTCCTTTGCATTTTTGCCAATTTCAAAGGATATATAAAACTTTCTCATTTTCTACCTGTGCTAGTTGCTAATTTTAAGCCATAATTATTTTCAGAAAATAAATTTTAGTCTTTGTGGACTATCTAAATTAAGTGCTTATATAATGGTTAATTATGCTAAACTAGGAAACCTGGGGTCAAAACAGTGAGAAAGAAACTTTGACACTTTTTTGTTCATCTGTAAGTGACAATTTGTGTTATGCATATAGATCCAAAAGAAAAAGAGGAAGTGTATCTAATAACTTGGAAAAGGACATTACTAGTTAACTGTCTTAAAAGTTAATAATAAAATAAACACTCTTATTCCTTGATTGTTATTAAGATTTTCATTAATATTCGGCTTTACGGGCAGTAAAACAAGAGATCTCCAACTTCCATAACCCGGACCTTATCATCAAATACATTCTTCGTTGTATTTTCCCAATTCCATTATATGCCTCGACTATATGGTCCTCAGCACCCTCATCATACCAAGCCAGGTTCCTCTCCCTGGAATTCTGGATCTTGAAATGGCTAAATAGGGTTGCCGGGCTAACACCTACAGTCTCAAAATCTGTTCTGGTCACCAATCTTAATACGCTTCCTTGGAGGTATCTCATCATCTCTAGGAACCTTCTTACCCTCTCTCAGCTTCTATCCGGAAAACTGAGGTCACCCGATATTTGGGATATCATCGCCAGACCGTCCGACAGGAGAAGATGCCAGTCCAACACCTCCCCATACAGATCGAAGCTGCGTAGCATGTCCTCCTTGGACAACATGTTTCCACACAACTCCTTCCAAATATTTAACAGATTAGCCATAGACGCTGAGAAACTTTGCAAGGACAGAACCTACAGATCTTCCATTCTTGCAGACATGTATGCCTTAGTCATGCTCTAGGTGGACTCTCTGTGATACCGCAATATCCACGCTTCGATGTATCCGGATGCACCTTTATTTGTTGTAACTTTATGTTTTTGTACTTGTTGTAACTTTATGTTTTTGTACTTGTTGTAACTTTATGTTTTTGTATCTTCACCAGTGGCTGTTTAAGGCCGTATATTGTATCTGGCTCTGTATGCAATGCATATGTCTGTATTTTATGTTTTTTCTCTGTATATAACTCATGTCCTCTAGCTGCATAGCTGTAAAAGGACATTTCTTCGGAAATAAATTGATATTAATAATAATAATAATAAATACTGAAAGATTGTTTCAACCCAAGCACATTTTCAAGTAAAGAAATTGCTAATTTTGCATTAGAAAACTTATCACTAGTTTTCTAATTAGAAAAGTAGAGATAAGTTGATTAGAGCACTTGTTAATTTCTTCTTTTGTGAATTCCTTTATTTTGTCAATTCATCAAATATACCTACACACTGGCCAAAAAATACAAATTTTTGTATTAAAACTGTTACAGACAGAAGAAATGCAAAAACAAATGCAAATAGACACATAGAAAACTGGAAAGCAAGCAGTTTTTTTCACATTTAAAAGACATAAATATGGCAGAAAACAAGATTTCAAGAGTGAAGCTATTGCACTTTGAGGACTGTACAGAAAAATAGAACAGCCATTATGCATTTGATGCACAATGACATCTGAATTCAAACAAGCCCAGAACTCCCCTATTTCAACCTGTACTTGGAGAAATTGGATATTGGCAGTCATCTGATTACAGGCACTCCCCAGCTTACGTAATACTGCAGAAATTTGAATTTTTGTAAGTTTTTGCTGTCTGGTGCAAACTTAAAAAAATCATCATGAAAACGTATTTTGCATTCTAGGAATAAATGGAGGTATCGTGAAAATATCGTAATGTGAACCCAATAACACATTGTTTGTTTTGGGTTTTTTTTTTTTTTTGATAATTTGTTCCAAGACCTTGGAAGTTGAAATTTTCGCTATATAACTAAGCTATTTATCTCTCTAAAAGTTCATTTTTATAATAGAAATTGCACTACACTTTTATCGTTATCATATGTTCCATTATAAGAATCAATTTTGAATACCTTTGTGATATTTTTCTAAAACACATTTCTGCAGGTCACTACCATAAAACAATGTAAGCAATTTGCACTTCCCAGTTTATTGGGCTTTTCTTCTGTTAGTGCAATCTATTATAAACGGGTAGTAAACTCGATCTTATTGCATTTGTGATAATCCCGATAACTGGAATTGTGTGGGTTTTTACATTGTTATGATGAAATGTGTTTTTCCCCTTCACTGAAATCTTCTCTTCGTTCCTATTTACTTATTACAATGGTTGAAGGGAAAGAGACCAACGGAAAGTGCAAATGCTGGCAGCGCTAGGAAACAAAACAAAATTGATTTAGAAGTGAAGATGATTAATTAAGAAGTACGAAGCAGGACAAGATCTGTCATCTGTTGCACGGAATTAGGTCTCGCTGCTTAAACAGTGAACACTATTTTAAGGAATAGCGCACGTATAAAAGAACATGTTAAAAGATCAACGCATCTAAGATCAGTAATGATCACAAAACTGCATTCAGGTGCTATATTGAAGATGGAAAAGCTATTAATAATATGAACGGAAAATCAGATTCAGAAGCTCCTGAGTCCAATGACCATTCAAGCAAAAGCAAGAAGTATTTATGAAAATATTAAGGATAAGTATGGTGCACACGAAGCCAGGTTCATGGCAAGCAATGTGTAGTTTAATAGGTTGAAGCATTGTACTGGTTTCCAAAACATTAAAATATACAGTGAAGTCGCCAGTGCTGATTCTGCAGCTGCAGAGAAATTTTGTGATGTGTTGGAAAAAACCCTTTCCAAACTTACACAGCCCTCAACTTCCACAGCAACGTGCTTATCAGCTAGAGAGTTAATTCTGGCAACGATGCTTGAAAGGTAAAACTTGCTGACATTTGTCTGTCTTCACTCTCTTTTTGTAATTTTAATAATATTGAAATTTTTGTAATTTTTTGTCCAGTTTTGTAATTTTTCCTGCACATGAGATAAACAAATTGAATAAATAATTCTGTTTACATGTTCATTGAACATTTCTTTTTTTGCTTCAATCAAATTTGTGAGTGCTGCATAAGCATTTAGGGAAATTCTGACTTATTTAAAATTCGGCTTATGTAGAATTCTGCGGAACGCAATCCTTATGTAAGTCGGGGAGTGGTTGTATTTGGAAGCCAATTGTTTCTGAGGAAACACAAAAATCTGCTTGCCATGGTGCTGAGAACAGTTTGATTGGACAGTGGAATGGTGGAAGAAAGTCATGTATGTGGTTAGATGAATCATGATACACTACTTTGGCACTGATGTTAGGCAGAAAGTGTGGCGTGAACCTCACAAAGCAATGGACCGTGCTTGTCTTGTTAATACAACCTAAGCATCTGGAGGTGGTATCATGGTATGAGGAATATTTTCTTGGCACAGACTGGGTCTGTTGTTACCCGTGGAAAGTCAAATGTTGTCCAAAGAGTATCTGAATTTTGTAATAGATCTACTGCACCCTATCATATTACACTTTCTTTCTGAAAGTGATGACCACTTTTTGACTGGCCTTCACATTCACTTGTCTCAGTCCTATTGATAATGTGCGGGGTATGCTGGAGAGAGCTATTTGGCAACAAAAGTCACTTCAACTGTAAGGTAGTGCAGCCTGGATTCTTGCTGTTATTCAAAACAAAGGTGACTAATTCGATACTGAATAAAGGTTCATATTTTTTTGGCCAATGTGTATAACCAGATTCATTAAAAATAATCTCAACTATAATCCCATTTTAAGGATCATTTCATTTTGTTTAAATTTTTTTTTGTTAAACATATGTTTCCTTTGGTAACTTTAACAATTGCTTTTATGAACTTATCTGTAGTTTTCCATTGCACAGTTAGTTCGCTGAAAATGTACTGTCTTGAAACATAGCCTTTTTAATGTGTATTTTATTTTAGTATTGAGGAGCTCTCAATGAAATTGTTAATATATAATTATATCTTTAGGAAGCTTATCTGTTAATACAATTCTAAAAATAGCCATGCAAAATTTATCATTGAAATTGGAATTGCCATGATAAATTTTGAATGAATTTATCTCTTAAGAAATTGCAACATATATATAAATAAAACTAAGATAATGTAGAAATTCTATGAAAAAATGTATATTTCATTAGTTATATTTTGACCATAAAGTCAATGATGAAATATTTTACTAAGGATTTGAACACATTAGGAGTTTAAAAAATAATATTCATAAATTATTCATTAATTGCTACTTATTCATTCATAAATGCATTCAAGTTACCCTGTTGAACTTAATCGAGAAATGAATTAGATGTAGTTTAATTCATTTTCATCCTTTCTGTTTTGATAGAATTTGAACAGACAGCTAAAAGAAGTGGAAAATGAAAAAAAGTCATTAATGAGATGTCAGGAGAAAGTTAAAGAAATAAAAGTATGTATATTATGTTTAGTACACATTTGAGTGAACAGTAATCTCTGAATTTACAAACTCCAAATTCAGACTTACAAACTTTATCTCAACATGCACCTGACTGCACATAGCATGTTATGTTTTAAAAGTAAAATTAATGATAATAAAATACAGCAATGCCTTGCTTAGCACGGGTTTCACTATAACATGGTTTTCAATTAAGTTTAAGTCAAAAATTTACTGTACATATTAAAACTCATTCAATAGCCTAGACATGTACTCTACATATATACTGCAGTGCCAGCTCTATTGTCTCACATGCACATGTGCCAATAGCTTCCCTCAGGCAGTCACTAGCAAAGTGCAACAGTGTTCAGTATTCTTAATTCCATCCTGACAAGACGACATGATAGCTTTTCATTTCACAATTTATTTTTTACTCCTTTTAAATAAGATCAAAAATATATTTGCATCTTGGCTAGAAATCACTGCCAACAACATGCATTCTGTTTGGCAGCATGTTTTGCCCCATTTGGAAAATTATTTCACTGGTTTTGAATTACAAATTCAGACAATTGCCAAAGACATTGTGAAGATTGGAAGAGACTTGAGATTTTAAACTTTTTGACACTGCCAATGTTCGTGACTGCATTTGACTCACATGCAAATGACTTAGATGATGCAACTCTCCTTGAAATTGATGAGCAAACTGCATATGAAGAAGAGGAAAACAAATCTGACATGGATAACACTGAAGTGGCACCAAAAAAATTTTCAACAGAAGAATTGGAGAAAGTTTTTTGGTGGGGCGGGGGGTTGACATGACTCGCAAGGCAATTATGAATGGAGATCCGGATGTTGAACGTAGCATCAAGATACAGCAAATTTTACAAGATGGGTTTCGATGCTACAGAAATGCTTCTTTGATGCTTTTTTTTTCTCGGCATATAAGAGTTTGACTGCACCTTAAAAACTTGTACACCGAGAAAAAGAGATGACTTCACCAGACTTTATTATTGAAATATCTAAATAAACAATAAAGCTTTTTTCTCATCTCTAATGATGTTACCTTTCATTTATAAAATTTTTGCAATATTTTTAATTTCAAATCCTTTTAATTTGCTATAAACCGCAAATTGTTTATAGATTTATTATAATTTGTTTATAGACTGTTTCTCTGGTATGCATTCAGTTAAAACCAATTATAATTATACTTTGAATTCACATAACATGGAACAGTTTTGGTATCAATTATCAGTGCTATGCGAGGTATTGCTGTACTTTCAACATTTCAAAAGTGCAGTTTGTTTTTTAAAATTAGTGTTGCTGTTATCATATTTAAGAGGATAAATAATAATTTAAATATTTAGTCAGTATTACAGACATTTGTATTATTACAGCTGAGAGCTGTCATAAAATGTTTTGAGGCTTACCTCTTGAATTGTATGATTTTATGAAGTTGAAAAAAGTGTCAGAATGAAATTAAAGGCTGAAAATTTAAAATTATTGAGATTCCCTGTAAGAAATGTTTGTGCTTTACACATTGGTTCATTAGCATTGGTGAAATTATCCGTATGGTTGTGAAACTTAGTGGATCAAAAAGTCACTCTCAGAAGGTATGTTTTTGCAATTCCATTTAGTTAATTATTTGTTACAAGACTTGTAATGAATAATTTATGAAACACTTTTGGAGAACACTTGAGGTTTTTAAATTGGGGATTACTGTATATATAACCCTCTTCAGTTCAGCATTATTTTCACTCTTCCCCATGTAGTCCATCTCTAATAATTAAAAAAACTAGTTGAAATATGATGTTCAAAAATTATTTATTTTTTGAGCCACTGTATAAAATGGTTCTAAGTTCTAATGCAACCTTTCTTCCTAGAATAAACTTTCCATCCAGTTAGTCAACATTATTGTTTTACTTTTGGAACCCCTACTTTGAATTCCTTTTGCTTGTGGGTAGATATGCAACATCCACAATATCTGAGAAATCTCTTCATGATAAATAATTTTTGGGAAAATAAATTTTGCCTGTCCATTCTTCAGACCAGTATTTGTTTTTTCATTTAGTCCCATGTTGAAAATAACGCCAAAAAATGACTTATTTCATTTAGCGAAACCAAAACCCAGTCACCATATGTAACAGTTGGAAACTACCTTATTTGTAAAGGTTCCCACCTCAATTTCTTCATTAGAAAGCCCTTTAAAATATGCATTCCATTAACAATTGAATAAAAACATCTGTAAACATTGATTTCATTTTCCAAATTGTTTATACAAGGTGCTACCCAAAAGTTCCCAAAATGTATTATAAAATAAATTAGACACATCCTGGGTCTTATTTGCTACCTTCACCTTCGAAGTAGTCCTCTTGAGAGTGTAAACATCGATCCCAACACTTCTCCCATAATTTGAATGTGTCCTGAAAGTCCTTCGTCATAGTGTTCAACACCACCCGTGATTCGGTTCGGATATCCTCTAAGCTGTCAAATCTTCAACCCTTCAGCTTGGTTTTCATTCTTGGGAAGAGGAGGAAGTTGCAGGGGGCTAAGTCTGGAAAATAAGGGTGGGGAGGATTGTCATGTTGTTGGATGCCAAAAACAGCACCATGGCAAGAGATGTGTGGTCCAGTTCATTCTCATGATGGATCCAGTTCTTTGTGTGCCGCTTCTTTGGACTTTCCTCCTGACAGCTTCCATTAACTGCCTCAGGACATCGCAGTAGAACTTTGCATTGGTGGTCTGGCCAGAAGGGATGAATTCCTTATGGATAATCCTGTCAATGGCTAAAAAACATATCGGCATGGACTTCACATTGCTCCTCACTTGTTGGGCTTTCTTCTGTCAGGGCGAAGATGGCTCTTCCTCTAAGATGATTGTTGCTTTGTTTAAGGGTCATACCCATATACCCAACTCTTGTCACCAGTGATGACCATAGAAAGAAAGTTTTGATCACTCCTGGCCCGTTTTTGAAGATCTCTGCTAACTTCCATGCGATGCTGCTTTTAGTCTTCACTCAGTAACCGTGGCACGAACTTGGCTGTAATCCTTCTCATTTTCAACTTGGCTGACAAAATCCACTGACACATGCTGTACAATAGTCCTACAATGCCACAAATGTTGTGGATAGTATGCCTGTGGTCATCATGTATTGCCGCCTGAACTTTTGATGATAGATGTCCAGAGCAATTGTTGTCATCAACCGACATTTGACTGTTTTTAAAATGGTTAAACCAGTATTAGGCCTGCATCTGGCCTAAAGCATTGTCACCAAAAACTTCTTTCAACTTCTTATGGGTTTCTGCTGCTGTATCGTTAAGAAGGAAACAAAACTTGCAAGCACGTTGCTCTCTCACATTAGCCATCGCAACAATCTCAAACTATGTGAAACACACCACCAAAGAACTGCATATAAATATTCAATGACTATCCAGTCCTACGCCACATGCCACGCTGATTCACAAAGGATGTATGCAGTGTTACCTAGTGCCACAAGTCCATAATTAGACGTAGTTCTTGCGCAACATTCAAATTTCGGGAATATTTGGGTAGTACCTGATACAAAACACAAATATGTGGCAGTACAATAATTGCACTAGCACAGTGGAAAAACAATTCCGTAATCAGAAATGCCATCAATCACATTGATTGTGACATCAGATTACAATGGGTTAAATATAGGCATGTGTATTTTTAATGAGTATAAATTTTCAGAATTTTAAATCTCTTACAAACTATCATTTTGATCCTGATAAAATAAATCTTTTAGTTTTTTATATAAGCTTTTAGGAGATATCATAATAACTTGCACTTTTTTTTAAGGTACAATCAAAAATTTCACGCACAGATTAATTTTGTCCTATGCTGGACAAACTGCACTTCAAAAACTTTTAATAGACTGACATACAAGTTAGTGCAATTGCATCATTTCTGCTGAGGCTCTAGCTAGGGCTTACAATACCAGTCAAAATCTTAATACCGGTATTTCGGTATTTTTAATTTATGAAATCAGGATACTGGTATTAATACCGGCATTCTAAAAAAAACATTTTTCGCAATAAATTTTGATGACAATTAGGTGCAATAAAGTAAGGAAAAAAGACGTAATTACTTGAATTCACGTTTTAAATCAAACTTTTATTATAATAATAAATATTCTAGCAAAAATTATTAAACGTACAGTTATTCTAAAATCAAAAAAATAAGCATCCATGCTACCTGTCTGAATAAAGTGAGCTCTTAAGAAACTCAACAGTGTAATGGTTTAAACTGGATCTAATTTTGATACATACTTAATTAGTGGCAGAAAACATCCTTTTCGATTCCATGCTGGTTAGTGCTTTGTACTGAGATAGTCGTAGAGGAGTTGCAGTTTAACCCCCACCCCCCTTATTCCCTCATCTTCAAAAAATCTTATTTCCTTTTTATCAAAAATAAAAAAATATTTCCTTTTTTCTTTTTATGGCACTATATCCGTATTAACGAAAGAAAGGGACTGACGATTAAGCTTGGTGAGGAAACCAAATCTAAGTTTTGGGAGTGGGGGGGGGGGTTATTTATTTATTTATTAGTTTTTATTTCCCTGTACCTTAGTATCACCATCAGTGGCCATTGTTGTGATTTTTGCTGTGCAAAAATCACAATAGCCACACAAACTACCTGACTGCATTAAAAAATGAGAATTTCCAAGAGCTGAAGGATTTCCCCCACACAAGTATATATATATTATATATCATATATATATTATATGTGAGCCGTCCATTTCTCAAGAGTAATGACACAAATATAAAACAAAAGTCATTTATCATAGAAATCTACTTACAATACATAACTGGTGTTCATTTACATCTAATATATTCGTTTTTCTCATTTAATCTGTTAAATAAACTTTATCATTTCCATAAAATTTCTCTCAATTAACAATCTCAACTCTGTCTACAGCTTCAAACACTAATTCAAACACTAAACTAATTCAATCTTAATCACTTCCTCATATTTCTCTTAATCACCAATATCAATTCTCTTCAAAACAGCAATTCATAAGTTGCTAACTTAATGCTAACAGTTCCATATAATCTCTCTTAATTTAGCAATATCAATTTTCTTTTACAACTTCAACCAATAAACCAACTCAATACTAAACATTTCGTTATTTCCAAGTAAGGAAATGTTTACCATTTCCTTATTTGTACCATTTCCAAAACAACACATTTCAGAGGACTTAACCTCCTTCTCTTTCACGGCCCTGAGTGCCAAGCGATAGTGTCCGAGCGATTTTCTTAAGCAATAAATAAAGTGATTTTCCGAGTGATTTCATTCCATTTTATTTCCAGTGCTTTTCTTATTCTCAGTTCTTTTGAAGTGGTTCTGTACTTAACAGAGTAAGAACCTAGGAAGGAAAATAACCTTTCTTTTCTTAATGTATTAATTAATTTTTTCACTAACAAACTAACCTCTCCAGGCGCTTGGTCACTAGGTGGCACCGCTCCTGCCTCCCCGTGGTGGGGCCAGAAACCTAAAAGGATAAAATAATCCTTTCGGGGCAAAAAGGAGCATTTCTCAAGAGTAATGACACAAATATAAAACAAAAGTCATTTATCATAGAAATCTACTTACAATACATAACTGGTGTTCATTTACATCTAATATATTCGTTTTTCTCATTTAATCTGTTAAATAAACTTTATCATTTCCATAAAATTTCTCTCAATTAACAATCTCAACTCTGTCTACAGCTTCAAACACTAATTCAAACACTAAACTAATTCAATCTTAATCACTTCCTCATATTTCTCTTAATCACCAATATCAATTCTCTTCAAAACAGCAATTCATAAGTTGCTAACTTAATGCTAACAGTTCCATATAATCTCTCTTAATTTAGCAATATCAATTTTCTTTTACAACTTCAACCAATAAACCAACTCAATACTAAACATTTCGTTATTTCCAAGTAAGGAAATGTTTACCATTTCCTTATTTGTACCATTTCCAAAACAACACATTTCAGAGGACTTAACCTCCTTCTCTTTCACGGCCCTGAGTGCCAAGCGATAGTGTCCGAGCGATTTTCTTAAGCAATAAATAAAGTGATTTTCCGAGTGATTTCATTCCATTTTATTTCCAGTGCTTTTCTTATTCTCAGTTCTTTTGAAGTGGTTCTGTACTTAACAGAGTAAGAACCTAGGAAGGAAAATAACCTTTCTTTTCTTAATGTATTAATTAATTTTTTCACTAACAAACTAACCTCTCCAGGCGCTTGGTCACTAGGTGGCACCGCTCCTGCCTCCCCGTGGTGGGGCCAGAAACCTAAAAGGATAAAATAATCCTTTCGGGGCAAAAAGGAGCAAAAATGGACTCTACAAACCAGGTTTCACTTTGATCATTGGATCAAACTGAACAAAATCGGCAGCAAGATGATCCAAACCCATCTCTCCACTCTTTCTAATTTTACATTCCTTATCAGACCAGCCAGTTAGTAAGCGTTCTACCTTTGTAATACAAAGGTGTCTAGAACATGTAGCTGGTCCACCGAAAATGGTTCGCCGCTTGAAATCAGGTGATCTACTTATAGAATTGATAAATCACCGTCATTCTGAGCTATTTCTTAAAAAAACTTTTGGTGGGATTCACATCAAAGTCACTCCACATGCCACTTTAAATACATCAAAAGGGGTTATCGTGGAATGGGACCTCCTAAACAGCTCTGAAGAAGAAATTGTACAGAGTTACAAAATTAGAATGTCATTCATGCGAAAAGAATTCTTATCAAAAAGGATGGAAACCTTATATCCACCCGCACTATCATACTTACTTTCAACACACCTATCCTACCAATACCAACATCAGTGAAAGCGAGATACCTAAATTGCCAGGTAAAGCCATACATCCCCAATCCAATAGGATGCTTCAAGTATCAAAAGTATGGCCATTCCCAAACAGTATGCAGAGATCAAGCTGTATGTGCCACATGTGGCTCAAAAGATCATAATGATAAAGAATGTCATATAGTCTCCCCACTGTCCAAATTGCAAAGGAGACCACCCTGCTTATTCCAGAGACTGCAGTATATGGAAAAGAGAGAAGCAAGTTCAGAAATATAAAACTGAACATAAGGTCACATACCAAGTAGCCAAAAAGCAGATACCACTACTTCCAGCAGTGAGATCATATGCAACAGCAGCAGCAACAGTAGCAACTACAGTGCAGAAAACAAACGTAACTGCAACACAGACTGACATCTCAGTCCCGCCGAACATCTCAATAGTGGTCTGGGCACGTAACCTACTTTTACAAACAAAATCTAAAGCTGACCAGGCAATTAATACACCCATTATAATCTCACCAGATGCTGAAGACCCAACACAAACAAGCAGTACAAACCCCACCAAACCTGTAGACAAAAAAGTAAAAAATACTGACAATATGGAAATTGATGAAAAAGGGCAAGAAGATGAACCAGTCTTGGAACTTTATGCGAGTGATGATATGGACAGTGGGAGCCGACCAAGCCTCCCTAAAAAAGAAAAAAATCAAAACAGATCGTTTGAAACAGGCAGCCCATCGTAAGTCATCTAAACCAGTTTCTAAACCCAAACAATGCGTACACTTCTTCAGTGGAATTGTCATGGTATTCGAAGTAACTTAAATGATATCAAAGATCTTATTTCAGTCTATACTCCTGCAAGTGTCTGTTTACAAGAAACAAATCTAACTCCTCAAATAAGTATTTCAATCAAGTACTACAACATATATAGGCAAGATCATAAAAACACAACAGCTCATGGAGGCGTTGCCATTTTTGTTGACTCTAATATTCCATCCAAGTGTATTCAGCTGCAAACACCCCTTGAAGCAGTCGCGGTATGCATTGTGACTGGAATTACATTGACCATAGTTTCACTCTGCCTTTCACCTAATAATATGTATCCACTGCAAGATTTTGAGGATTTAATTGAACAATTGCCACCTCCATTCTGTTTGATGGGAGACCTAAATGGGCATCATATCACTTGGGGATCACTTCATACAGACAAAAGAGGTCAGATGAATGAAAAACTTCTAGATAGCAGGAACTTAACACTCTTAAACATAGGTGCCTCTGTAGCCAGGTGGGAAGGAGCAGCAGTGCGTAGCACACGCTTCTTGATTAGACCGGGGTTCGAGCCCGTCACCACCAAATACGAAGGATGCGGAAAGGTCAGGGAATGACCATCGCATATCCTGGAGCAATATGGCCTTAGTTGCTAATGCTCCTAAAAAAAACCCAAACTCTTAAACACAGGTACCCACACCCATGTCCATTTACCAACAGGGACTACCTCCACAATTGATCTCACCATCTGTTTCCCAGCTCTTTCCTTTTCTTGACTGGTCTGTTTCTGATGATCCCTACAACAGTGATCATTATCCAGTTGTGTGCCACCTACTAGCAAATGACGTACCACAATCTGTATGAGGTACAAAATGGAAATTTTGCAAAGCGAACTGGGAAAAATACCAATGTGCTACTTCTTTAGATAAAAAAACTATGACATTCTGATATCAGTACTGCAGTTATTTATGTCACAAATCAAATAATCTCTGCAGCAAATATTGCAATACCAAAGACAGCTACCCAGTTCCATAAACACTACAAGGAGTGGTGGAATGAAGAATTGGAAGCAAAGAAAGAAAGAAAGAAATAAGGCTTGGAATCAATTCAGAAAGTTCCCCACCACCACTAATCTCATAAAATATAAGAAAGCCAGAGCAAAAGCACGTTATATACGCCAGAAATCTCAGAAAGAGTCCTGGATATCTTTTGCAAGCAAAATTAATAGAAATACGGACAGCCGAATAATCTGGAATAAAATTAGACAAATATCAGGCAAACATTCAACTGTCCCTAAACCGATAAGCTGGAAAGGTCATGACATAACTGAACCAGAATAAATTGCAAATTTACTAGGAGAAACATTTGAGGAATTGTCAGCAACAACATCATACAGACCTTTCAAACATATAAAGCTCAAATCGAAGAATACAAAATTAATTTCCATGCAGCTCATGAGATTTCATACAACCAACCCTTTACTATAAATGAATTGCACAAAGCCCTAGCCAAATCTAAGCAAAGTGCGGCAGGTCTGGATGGAATCCACTATCAAATGAGTAAACACCTAACTGAAAATTCCTTATGCATGATCCTACTGCTTTATAATAGGATATACCTTGAGGATACATATCCAGACTCTTGGCGACATTCCATTGTACTGGCCTTTCTAAAACCTGGGAAGGACCATTCAAACCTATATAATTATTGCCCCATTGCCCTCACTAGCTGTCTAGGCAAAACGCTAGAAAAAATGATGAATAATCGGCTAACATGGTTTCTTGACTTCCATAACCTCCTTAGTCCTAGCCAATATGGCTTTCGGAAAAATAGATCAACAATAGACATAATGACAAAAGCCGAAACGAACATATGCAATGCCTTTCTCCGAAATGAACACCTTGTAATGATATGCCTTGATATTGAAAAGGCGTTTGATACTATCTGGAGATATGGCATCCTTCTTGAATTGCACAAATTAGGACTTCGAGGTCATCTGCTTAAGTTCCTTCAGAATTTCATGTCTAAAAGAACTTTTCAAGTCCGCTACCATCATATTCTGTCTTTAAAATACAATCAAGAACAGGGGGGGGGGGGTCCCCCAAGGCTCAGTCCTCAGTGCAACCCTCTTCTCTATCAAAATCAACCCTATAACAGAAGTTATTCCAGCAACAGTAGAAACCTATCTATATGCCGACGACCTCACAATATCATGTCACTCACAGAATATGCGGACAATCGAGAGGCAGCTCCAATGTGCTATTAACAAAATAGTCCTGGTCCATCTATAATGGATATCGAATCTCAGTACAAAAGACAGTGGCAATACACTTCTGCAGAAAACGAAAGATGCATCCTGACCCAGAACTAAGAATAAGCAATCAACAAATCCCAATCAAACTTAGTATCCGACTTCTAGGACTAATAATGGATTCCAAATTAAATTTCCTAGAACACATAAAATATTTATGTACCGTGTGCTTAAAGAAATTAAACATTCTACGAGCGATATCAGCCATGACATGGGGTGCTGATCGTTACTCACTTTTGCACATTTATCGTGCAATGATAAGAACCAGATTAGATTATGGTTCTCCCATTTACTCCTCAGCTAGGAAAAGTGTGTTGAATTGCTTAGATCCAATTCATCATAATGCATTACGTATTGTTTCCGGAGCCTTTCGAACATCACCTGTGTATAGTTTTTACACAGAGATCCATGAACTCTCACTCAGTCTTCGTAGACAAGTTCTTCTTCTGAACTATGCTGCGAAAGTTTAAAGCCTTCCTGGACATCCAACATGGCAATATCTGTATAAACCGAAATGGGAAAATTTATATACAAACAAACATAATATACAAACCTGCAGGCATCCGACTAAAAGAAATACTCTCACAATTGAACTTAAGTATGGATAAAATCTACCAAGATACCCCCACAGCCCTTCCACCGTGGGAAATCAATTCAGTTGACTGTGACATGGTCCTCATAAAATGGAAACAGAACAATATCCCAAGTCAACATATAAAACAGCTACATTCCTCTTATGTAATGCAATTCTCTGACTATTCTCATCTGTACACTGATGGATCCAAGACGAATACACATGTTGGTGCTGCAGTTGTATTGCCAAACAGCATAATTTCACAGTCTCTTCCAATAGAGTTCAGTATCTTTAGTGCTGAATTGTTTGCAATAAGTCTCGCCTTAGATCACATTGCCAAAACTTTTCTCATAAAAAGTATCATTTTCACAGACTCATTAAGTGCAATATATGCTTTACAGACAGAAGATCATCCATCAGGCCCCTCCACAGCCAGGTGGGAAGGAGCAGCAGTGCGTAGCACATGCTTCTTGATTAGACCGGGGTTCGAGCCCGTCACCACCAAATACAGAGGATGCGGAAAGGTTAGGGAATGACCACCGCATATCCCGGAGCAATATGGCCTTAGTTGCTAATGCTCCTAAAAACCAAATAACAAACACAACAAACGATCATCCATCTCATCTGTATGTAAGAAAAATTCTTTCCTTCTTATCACATTTTAAGAAAAAAAAACAGAGTCAGATTCACTTGGATTCCTGGACATTCTGGAATACTCGGCAATGAACGTGCAGATGATGCTGCAAAACATCCATCTAACGAAAATTCTCACTTGCATAAAATACTGCTCAATGATTTTAAAAACATCAATCGAAAAGCCTCTGAAAATATATGGACGCAGACCTGGAAATCTCAACCAAACAATAAATTATACCAAATCAAACAGCAGCAGAAATCCTGGAAATCAAGTTTTTGGTCAAACAGACATGAAGAGGTTATCCTCGCCTGGCTTCACATTGGACACACACATTTAACACACTCTTACCTCCTAATGAAAGACGATCCTCCACAATGCCCTCAGTGTCTGACCGTACTAACAGTGAAGCACATCATCATAGAATGTCCATGATACTAAATTGCCTGCCAATCAGCTTTCAAATCGCATTCAAATGAGCCATTAAGCCTTGAACTCATTATGGGAGAAAAATCAAACGTCAGTGAAGTCTTTTTCATACCTCAGTTTAATAAACCTAACCAATCATATCTAATATGTCAAATAAGTAACAACATAACAGGAAATAACAAAACTTGAACAGGCGCAATATAGCCGAAGTTGCTCTTGCACCATTAAACCCCAAACAACAACAACAACATTCTCTTTCACGGTGGGATTCCTTTGTACAGGTGCCTTCCACGGAATGCGGTTCTCTCTCTCTCTCTCTCTCTCTCTCTCTCTCTCTCTCTCTCTCTCTCTCTCTCTCTCTCTCTCTCTCTTCTTAGTTAAACTCTGCATCTCTGCTGATAGCTCTTCCAGTACTGTCTTATCTCAAGAACATTTCTCTGTTAATACTGAAGGAAATTACCACAGCAGTAGTAGAAGCTGGGCCACTACCTGACTGGCTTGATATTAAACTTCCAGATTAACTTCTATCACAGGAACATGCTGGCAGAACCCTTGACTATATAGCTGGACACTCCCAGAACTGAACCCAGAACTACCACTGGAAGTCTGCATCCCCACGAACAACAACCACAAACCCCTCCTTTGGTATGAGCACCTTATTTATTTCCTGCTCATTTACTGAATTGTTTGCAAGTTACAATCGCTCCTTGTACTACTTTTTTATACACAAGCTTATATGCAAACCCCAGAGGGATTTGCACGCATTTATGTAACTCCCCCTATCTAATTTAAACCTGACCCAATCACCGTGTTTTTCTTTAAACTCACTCTTCTTCTTTTAGTGAGAAAAACAGAATATTTTTCCCACACAACAAATTGCTTCCATCTTTTACCTCAAGATCACCTGTTCACAATACCTTTGAACTGCTCCATACCGACACCCATTCCCAACATGCACCAAGTGTCGCATCCTTAAGTAGCGGTGTAATAGAGGGATTAAACTATTGTTCAGAAGCTTTTAATTTTAACCCTTCTGCACTTGCCATACCATTGTTCACCATATTCCTTAATTCCAGGACCAGGCCTACTGCCACTAATGGAAATATTTCTGTAATGATGTTTTCGTTATTAAGTGCTTTACTTCCACTATACTTACTAAGGGAAATATTTGTAACATTTTATGTCTTAGTTTCATGACGTTTTCAGGTTTCAGTTGATTTTGTACTGTGTATAACAATCGTTCATTTGCAAATTCAGCAGTATTAATGATTTATTGTTGTCAATTTTATAGCCTTTATGTGAATAAATCATGGATAATTATTTTTTAAATTAGTACAGAAAAACCGGTATTCAGGATCCCAGAATCCTGGTATAAGCCCTAGCTTTGCCCTAAATTCTGCAATCTATGACTGTTTATGTAAATTGTATAGATAAAATCAATTGAACATATTGTATGATTAAAATTTTTAAAATGTGATTGTATAACTTCTGTTCCAGGTAAATTAATGGAGGCACTGGTTAAAGAAGCACTGCAGGATCATCTAGACAAGAATTCAGTTATAGCTCAGACGCAGCATGGTTTTGTTAAGGGCAGGTCTTGCCTGAACAATTTGATTGGATACTATGATGTAGTCACAAAAGAACTGGATGCAGGGAATAACTTTGATATTATATATTTGGATCTTAGAAAGGCTTTTGATACTGTTGCACATGGAAGACTGCTGCACAAATTGGAGCAGTGTGGCATTGGAGGCAAATTGCTGCTATGGATAAGGGGATGGTTGAGTGGCAGAAGACAGAGAGTGGTAATCAATGGACACTGCTCAACGTGGACTAATGTTATTAGTGGAGTTCCTCAAGGTTCAGTGTTGGGTCCGTTGTTGTTTTCGGTGTTTATGAATGATATTGATGATGGGATATCAAGTTTAATGTCCAAGTTTGCAGATGATACAAAGGTTGGCAGGGTCGTTAAGGACAATACTGACGCTATGCTGCTGCAACAGGATCTGGAAAGGTTGGACAGACGGGCTGAGAGGTGGCAAATGAGGTTTAACATCGACAAATGTAAAGTGCTGCATATGGGAAACAGTAACCCCAGAGCAACGTATCAACTCTGCGGTACTACACTGACAGTGGTGGAGAATGAAAAGGACCTGGGGGTAATTGTACAGGCAGATATGAAGTTCTCTGAGCAGTGCAGACGAGCTGCAAGAGTAGCTCATGGTGTCTTGTCAATGATATACAGGAATTTTTCTAGCAGGGATAAGGAGGTGATTATTCCCTTGTATAAGGCAATGGTAAGGCCACATCTTGAGTACTGTATACAGGTCTGGAGGCCTCATTTCAAGAAGGATGTAGAGCTGCTGGAACGGGTACAGAGAAGGGCAACAAGATTAGTAAATGGAACAAAGGGTTGCTCTTACGAAGAAAGGCTTAAGTTTTGCAAATTACAGAGTCTGGAGACTAGGCACCGGCGAGGTGATCTGATAGAGGTGTATAAGGCTTTGTATGGTTTGAGCATGCTCAATGCCAATGGGATTCTTCATCTTTCTCAGAATAATCACCTCAGAGGGCATAAATTCAAATTGAGGAAGGACGGATGTCGGATAGATGTGTGGAAATTTGACTTTGGCCAGCGGGTGGTTGGTTGGTGGAACCGACTTCCATCACTTGTTGTTGAAGTTGATAGCCTAAACAAATTTAAAGCTCAACTGGACAGGTATTTCGAACGAACGGAGGGGTGAAATGGGAGTGGGTTTTTTTTTTTTTTTGGCTGATGCTGAATAAGCTTGCTTTCTTGCATCATATGCCTCTGCTAATGCTAATGCTATAAACAGAATATGAAATAAAAACTGTTGAATTCTGTACACTTAAAAAGTTGACACATGTAGTAAAACTATAAAACCATATAGTAAAATATACAGTAGCTCAGCAGTCTGCTTAAATATACTGCCTATTCAGAAAAGGGGATCAAAGGGCAAACTGAATAATTACAGAGCTTTTTTTTTTTTTATGTCAACTCCAAACACGAGAGGTATTAGAACCTATAGTACTTAGTACCGTGCTTGGGTTGGAGGTTGAGAAGACGAAAGAAGATATTTGTTGACATTGGACTTGAACTTCTGAAGATTGTAATTTTCAGGAAATATGTATGAAGGAAGGTTGTTCCAGAAAACGGCAGTTGAATGAATAAATGAGGATGATGAAAAGTTGGTTCTGTGGGTTTGAAGTTGGACAGTAAATGGATGTTGACTGGTGGCGGCACATGTTTGGACTGTTTTGAAAGAGAGAGCGGGAATTATAGAAGCCAATTCAGAAGAACAGTGCCCATGGAAGTATCTGTAGAAGAGGCATGCAGCAGAAACAGTGCGTCTATGACTATGAGAAAGCGAGTGGAGAGACTCTGTTAGAGATGAATCATAAATTAACCTAACTGCCCTCTTCTGAATGGAATCAAGAAGCTTGAGAGAGGTTTTGGGGGCACCACCCCAGATGTGAGAACAATATTCCATGGCAGGGCGAATTTGTGATTTATACAGAGTGAGCAGCTGTTTGGAAGAAAAGTAACGCCGAGAGCGAAAGAGAAAACAAAGTTTTTTAGATGAGAGGAAGCAATATTTGTAATGTGCGTGTGCCAAGAGAGATTAGAAGTCAGGGTAATCCCCAAAAGAGATATATCATTTTGCTTAGAAATCGGAGTGTCACTAAACATAAGCATACGAGCAGAAGAATCCTTTTTGCGAAATATAAGACAAGACTGAGTTTTAGAAGGGTTGAAATCAACTAAGTTGTCTTTGCCCCACTGGAGAATTACCTGAAGATCGGCATTTAAGGAATTGGTAGCAGATTTTCGAGAAGTTGAAGCTGATTGAGCAGGACAAGGTTTCTCAAAATGGAAAGTTGAATGCAATGTGCTATCATCGGCAAAACTATGGATAGGATTTCCAGTCAATGGAAGAAGGTCATTGATATACAAGAAGAAAAGAGTGGGGGAAAGAACTGAACCTTGGGGGACATCGGCATTAGTGGAGAAGTTAGAAGACAGAGAGCCATCTACCATCACCCTCAGTGAGCGATCAGAGAGAAAACTGGATAACCAATTACTAAAAACAGTTGGCAAACCATAAGATGGAAGCTTGTTTAGAAGACCTTTATGCCAAACACAATCAAAAGCCTTTTAGATGTCAAGAGCAACTACTTGTGTTTCACAGAACCTTTCCATTGAATTAGTCCATAAATGTGTAACATAAGCCAGAATATCACCAGTGGATCAACACTGAAGGAATCCATACTGGCGATCGTTGATCAGACGGAAGGTTTCTAGGTAGTGTAAGAGATGGCGGTTAATTGATTTCTCCATTACTTTAGAAAGAGTAGAAGTAATTGCAATGGGACGATAATTGGATGCGAGGGATTTGTCACCCTTTTTAGGAACTCGCTGGATATGAGCAAATTTCCAAGCAGAAGGAAAAACACCTTTGGAATAAGAAAGTGAAAAAAGGCGGCAAAGAATAGAAGTAAGTTCGGGAGCACAGGTTTTGAGAACAAGTGGAGAAATACCGTCGGGACCTGGAGCTTTTCTTAGCATCAAGATTCATCAAAATCCTTCTGATATCCTTTTGACGGAAGACCACAGGAGGCATTGAATGGAGCGTGTTGGGAATGGTGGGAGGTGTTTTACCAAGATCATTAATACATGAGCTGGAAGAAAAATGGGATGCTAGCAGGTCAGCTTTATCCTTGGCTGAAGTGACAACAGAACCATCTGGTTTGGACAGAGGTGGGAGCAGAGATGGGCAAAAGTTGCGGCCAATAGCTTTGGCAAGAGATCAGACTGCTTGGCTACCATTAGGGCAATTAGCAAGTTTTGTACTCTTAGCCTGTTCAAACTCTAGTTTGGACTGATTAATAACTGCTTTACAATTGTTGCGAGCTTTGGTTAGGCAGAAAATGAAACTGAAGAATTAGAAACAAGCAAATTACGATATGCAACATTCTTCTCTTGACAGCCTTAGCACATTTATTGGAAAACCAAGGTTTATATAAAAGACGAGATTTTAAAGTGGAGTGTGGGATAAAGGATTCCATTCCTGCAAGAATAATTTCACTGACACGATCTGAGCAAACGTTGACATCAGAAGTATTGAAACAGTAATCCGACCAAGGAAAAGAAGAAAAGAAATCTCGCAAGTCTTCCCATTTTGCATTTTTGTAATGCCAAAGAACACAAGGTTGGGAATAGCCATGAGATAAAGGTTCCATTGGAGAAGAGACAATCACCAAGTTGTGATATGAAGTGCCTAAAGGACCTCTCACTTCGACCGTGTACTTAGAAGGGTTGATTGTGAGAAAAAGATCAAGCGTATTGGCTGTATGATTAGGATTGTCCAGTATTCTTGTAGGTAAATGAACAATCTGTGCTAGGTCATTAGTAATTGCAAAAGCCTCAGCATCTCGACCTGCTGGGTCGGTGTGACTAGAAAACGGAAGCCAGCTGGAGTTGTGAACATTAAAATCACCAAGGAAATTACTTCACTGTTAGGAAAGTTGGACTGAAGAAAGTCAAGTTGCAAAGAGAGGAAGTCAAAGAGCTCCATGTGATTAGTGGAGTTGGGAGAACGGTAGAGACAACAGATGAATTTGACACAATGAGGTAGAGAGATTTTAAGCCAGAGGAGATTCCAAATTGCCAAGTCTCTGACAGGGAATATCAGAACGGACATATGCACAAGTACCACCTTTGAGGCGAAAGGAATCATACAGTGAATAATTTGGGCATTTGAGATGAGCAATAGTTGAATCAACCGATAACTGAGATTCTGTCAGAAAAAGTACATGGGGTTTGGCAGACTGCAAGTGGAAATGGACATCGTTGAGATTAGAATTGAGACCACGCATATTTGTGAAATGAATTAGGAAGTCCTTGGGAGGTTTAGATCTTTTTGCAGATGAGCTTGCTCTATTAGTTTGACAATTCATGGTGTATTCAATAGTAAGAAAAAGTGGGTGGGACATGCTGTTTGAAGTAATGAAATTTTTGCATATGGTGTACACGTGGTAAGAATATACCCAGATCCTTGACATAACGTGGCCTCGACAATGCTCCCCGCATACACACTACTCGGACTCCCTCCAGTCACTATCTGGCAGAGTAGAGGTAGCAAGATTATACACTAGCTGATCCGGAAGCCTCCTAGAGAGTTACCAATAGGTTCAGTGCGGTGTACTAACTAGCGGCCGGCCTGTGAACACCGTTTTAGAGCTTTACCCTCGAAATGTAAGGAATATTGGATCTTGCCACGACGTTCATCATAACCTCAAAAGTCATCAATCATACTGCATGATGGAAGAGATAGGGAAGGGTTGACCGGAACTTAGCTCTAGAGACTAAACATGGGTTCCACCACTTCAAGCCTCCAATAAGCAAAGTGATGGTATTTCACCGGTTGATGGGAGTCATCTACCACCTAGTACTGCTTGGTAACATAGAGGGGCGGCGATCCTCCATGTGGTGTGGGTGCCACACCTCGACCCCTGCTTACGTTGGCTCACACCTGGGTGGTCACCCACCATGTACTTGTGCATGGTGGTTATACCCAGGATTACTAACAGTTCCACCATCGTGAAGGTGCAAGCAGAGGGTTTGGCTGTCAGAGACCGTCCAGACTTCGCCGAAATTGTAAGCTTTACTTCTGTTCCAAAAAAATAATCGAGTCATTGACTAAACAAGTAATGCAGGATCATTCTGAGTGGAATTATATGGCTGTTGCAGCACTCACTTGTTAAGGGGAGATCGTGTCTGATCGATATGATTAACTCCTATGATGTACTAGCAAGGAAACTGGGTTCAAAAGATAATTTGGACATCACATACTTAGATTTCAACAAAGTTTTTAATACTGTAAAAATTGGAACAGTGTGCCATCACTGCAAGTACAGCTATGGATAAAGCTATTAGTGAGTGATAAAAGACACAGGTGGTTATTTATTGCTACTGCCCCTCATAAACTGATATCAGTTCTCAGGATATCCCTCAGTGTTAAGTCATTTACTGTTTTTAGTATTTATTAATATTATTGATGAAGACATATAAAGTTTAATGTGTAAGTTTGTTGATGATACAAATTAGCATTAGTAGAGGCATATAATGCAAGAAAGCAAGCTTATGCAGCATCAGCCAAAAAAAACGCCACTCCCATTTAACCCCCCCCCCTGTTCGTTCGTTCGTTCGTTCGAAATACCTGTCCAGCTGAGCCTTAAATTTATTTAGTCTATCAACTTCCACAACAAAGGATGGAAATCTGTTCCACCAACCAACTACCCACTGGCTAATGGCAAATTTCCGCACATCTATCCTACATCTGTCTTTCCTCAATTTGAATTTATGCCCTCTCGGGTGATTATTCTGAGCAAGTGGAAGAATCCCATTGGCTTGAGCATGCTCAAATCATTCAAGGCTTTATATATCTCTACGAGATCACCTCACCGGTCCCTAGTCTCCAGACACTGTAATTTGCAAAATTTAAGCCTTTCTTCGTAAGAGCAAACCTTTGTTCCATTCACTAATCTTGTTGCCCTTCTTTCTTCTTCTTCAAGCAGCTCTACATCCTTATTGAAATGAGCCATCCAGACCTGTATACAGTAATCAAGGTGTCGCCTGACCATTGCCTTATACAAGGGAATAATTACCTCCTTATCCCTGCTAGAAATATTCCTATATATCATTGATAAGACACCATGAGCTACTCTTGCAGCCAATCTGCACTACTCAGAGAACTTCATATCTGCCTGCACAACCACCCCCAGGTCCCTTTCATTCTCTACAACTGTCAGTGTAGTACCAGAGAGTTGATATTTTGCTCTGGGATTACTATTTCCCGTATGTAGTACTTTACATTTGTCAATGTTAAACTTCATTTGGCACCTCTCAGCCCATTTCCTCAACCTTCCCAGATCCAGTTGCAGCAGCAGCAGCATAGCATAAGTACTGTCCTTAACAATCCTGCCAACCTTTGAATTGTCTGCAAACTTGGATGTTAAGCTTGATATACCATCATCAATATCATTTATAAATACAGAAACAACAATGAACCAAACATTGAACCCTGAGGAACTCCACTAATAACATTAGTCCACAATGAGCAGTGTCCATTGATTACCACGCTCTGTCTTCTCCCCCTCAACCACCCCCTTATCCATAACAGCAATTTGCCTCCGATGCCACACTGCTCCAATTTGTGCAGCAGTCTTCCAGGTGCAACAGTATCAAAAGCCTTTCTAAGATCCAAATATATAATATCAAAGTTATTCCCTACATCCAGTTCTTTTGTGAATGCATCATAGTATCCAATCAAATTGATCAGGCAAGACTTCCCCATAACAAAACCATGCTGTGTCCGAGCTATAACTGAAGTCTTGTCTAGTTGATTCTGCAGTACTTCTTTAACCAGTACCTCCATTAATTTTCATTTTCCTGGAACAGAAGTTAACTCATAGGTCTATATTACTTGTGTCAGCTTTTCATCCTCCGTTTTGAATTGGGATCACATTTGCACACCTCCAGTCTGTGGGTACCTCCCCTGAGTCTAAGGAAGCTCTCATAATTATGGCTCAGAGTTTGTTTACTTCCTTTGCTGCCTCCTTTAAAAGAACTGGATAGATCCCATCCATCCCAGGTGCCTTTCTTGTGTTTATCTTCAACAATTTCACCTCCACTTTCCTCTCAGTTATTACAAGATTATCTAGCTTACTGCCAGAGTTGAATACACCTCTGGCATTCCCCTTGCTGAATAACTCCTTGTGTGAATGTCGGTGCAAAATATTCATTTAGTTTGTTAGCTACCTGAGCAGGATCATCAACAGTTGAACCATCGATATCAAGCATACCAATCTGATTCATCCTCTTCTTTCCAGAGTTTACATAAGTAAAGAACTGTTTACTGTTTTTCTTTGCATCCTTGCCAACGATTTCTCCTAATCTGCCTTCGCCTGCCTAACCTCCTTTGTAACTTGGTTACAGATCAACTTATATCTATCATAATCTTCTGTCACGTGTTAAATTATGTGTCTCATGCATTTTTCTTCTCTGCCATATGTCTCATTAGTTCATCTGACATCCATTTAGGCCTAAACCTTGAACAATATTTCTTAGTTTGCATGTAAAGCCTAGTAGCTTCCAAGATAAGTTCTTTGAATGCTTCCCATTTTGAATTTGCTGTTGGTAACATCATCAGTTGGTTCCACTGTATAGAATTTAAATACTGTCTCGGACCATCGTAGTCGCCTTTACGAAAGCAATAACCCTTCCCTTTACCCCTGATGGTAGTTTCCTCTTTGTGTAAATCCACTTCAGCACACTGTGATCACTGCCACCTAGTGGTTCCTCTATCTGCAGATTCTTAATGAACGAAGAATCAATACTGATAATCAAATCAAGAGTATTACTCCCTCTAGTTGCCTCCCGAACGTGCTGATGTAGAAAACAATCATCCAATAAATCCACAAAAGCCTTACTAGTGTGTGAGTGAGCAACCCACAAATTCCAGTCAGTATCTGGGAAATTAAAATCCCCCATTATAAGACTCTCTGATTTACTGGCCCACTATTTCTCTGTACAGTTTCTTATTACACTCATCAGAATCATTAGGCCTATACATCTACTCTCAATTTTGATCTTCCAATGCTTAAATCACACCAAACTGATTCAACACTGCACTGTCGAGGGATGTCGACTGGCTTCACTTCCTTGGATTTTGTGTTTCTTAACTAATAGGATAACCCCTCCTCCCGTCCTATCCTGTCTAACCTTTCTGTACACATTATACTCCCCAAATTCCAGTTCTGCATTCCTTATATCTGTGTGAGACCACGTCTTTGATATCCCATCAATATCTCCATTTGATGTTTTGAGCAATACCTAAAATTCATCAAATTTATTTACCAAACTCCTAGCATTGGTATAAACGCAAGTATACATGCACTTGTTCCTATTCTTAGCTACCCTAACACAACCCATGTGTTTACTTGTACCGCAACGACTCCCAGCAGTCTCTGAAATATCCTGCATCTTGTTTTCCAGGCTGCTGCTCATTCCAATAGAAGCAGTGCAAGAATCACTTTCACCTTCCCCAGTGGCTACTGTTAATCTATTAGTCCTTGTATCCCCTCAAGCTAGCAGTTTTCCGACCCACCTAACACTGCCTCAATAGCATCAGCAAATATTCTTGCACCCTTTCTACTTAAATGTCTCCCATCCCTGTAGAAGCAGTCTCTCCTGTTAACAAGTACAGACCAGGCTGAAAAAAATTCTACCCCTTGAGCCTTCCACAAACTTTTGCAGGGCCGAATTGATTTACAAGGCTCTCATCATATACTCCCTCCTATCGTATCTGGACAGAATTGCAGACACTCTCAAATTCATCCCTAATTCCCAGCTTTTTTTCAACAGTAACCTGTACTTGTTAAGTAATTCTGCCTCTCTCCTACTCTTAATATCATTAGTGCCAACGTGTACAACTATATCACCTTTTGTGCCCTTAAAAGATGATATCCGCTCTACAACGTCATCAGCCTTTGTCCCTGGTCCTGTTCCACTCGTCCCCATCCGTTGATTAACATCAACGGACGGGGACGAGTCATAGAGCGTATGCTGAATGACAATGACCTTTCCCTTCTAAATACTGGAACAAACACCCTCCACATGCCTACCCATACTTTTTCTGCCTTGATCTCTCTCTAAAGTCTGCTGACGTCTGCTCGTCTGTGACCAGGCTACTAGAGACGGTCGTGTTCAAAGCCCTAAGTGGATTTTTCTCATTTATTGATTTTAAATTATTGTTTTTCTAAAACTTTTGATTTAAATTTAGTAGTATAACATTATTTTGTGATTTTCTGATTAATTCGGTGTATTTATTCTTTACTCGGTCTTGTAATTGCATAAAGGTATCGGTAAAGGTTTCCACGTGTTTCAACTCCGCTACCGTTCGTAATTTTCCTGCCTTTGTGATACGATAGTTATATACCGTACTAGATAGCGTTAGTTGAACTTCGTTAGCAGTTAAATTGTACGTTTAAATAAATACATATAACGACTTAGATTACAAACGTAATATAATTAATTATATTTAACATAATTAATAACATAACATAATTAATTATAATTAATTAATAAATTAATAGAATCATGACTCTATTAATTTATAAATTATTAGAGTCATGAGTCATGCTGCTCTGGGTTCTATTAATAAATTAATAGAACCCAGAGCAGCAAAGCAAAAGGCTCAAGTTAATGGAAGTGCTGTGGCTCAGAGCAGAACTGAGTGGGGCAGTTGTCCTCTGACTCACAGCCTTATAAAATGCACTGTTTGCTTGATGTTTGCAGAGCAATCGGGTACGGGACATGATACTGCCAAGGGGGATGTCTTTGTGTGTGTGCGATGCAAGGAGTGTATCGATATCAAGCAACGATTCGGCGTTCTTGTGGGCCTATATGAGAGCTTGAAGGACAGGGTGGATGCCCTCGAAGAAACTAAATTGAGGGGCCCATCAAGCTCTCAGCTGCCCACATCAATGCCAGAGCTTGCACTTGGGCATCCCGTGACACAAAGACAACCCCCAAGGCAGAATGCGCTGGTCCCGAAGGAACTAGTAGTTGTTGGTGACTCTATTGTCAGGGAAACGGGGAACATGCTTTG
Organism: Mastigoproctus giganteus; assembly: GCF_048544385.1. Lineage (NCBI taxonomy): Eukaryota > Metazoa > Arthropoda > Arachnida > Uropygi > Thelyphonidae > Mastigoproctus > Mastigoproctus giganteus. The sequence continues at coordinate 37,334,755 of NC_143581.1, forward strand.
TAAAAAAGATAGGTGGAACAGGACCAGGGTATGTCTGCCAGGGGCAAAGGTTGATGACGTTGTAGAGCGAATATCATCTTTTAAGGGCACAAAAGGTGATATAGTTGTACATGTTGGCACTAATAATATTAAGAGTAGGAGACCGGCAGAATTACTTAACAAGTACAGGTCACTGTTGAACAAAAGCCGAGAATTAGGGTTGAATTTGAAAGTGTCTGCAATTCTGCCCAGACACGATAGGAGGGAGTATATGATGAGAGCCTTGTCGATCAATTCGGCCCTGGAAAGATTGTGCAGGGCTCAAGGGGTAGAATTTTTTTCAGCCTGGACTGTACTTGTTAACAGGAGAGATTGCTTCTACAGGGATGGGATACACTTAAATAGAAAGGGTGCAAGAATATTTGCTGATGCTATCGAGGCAGTGTTAGGTGGGTCGGAAAACTGGCTAGCTTGTGGGGAGACAAAGACCAATAGATTGACAGTAGCCACTGGCAGAGATGAAAGAGATTCTTGCACTGCTTCTATTAGAATGAGCAGAAGCCTGAAAAACAAGATGCATGGTATTTCAGAGACAGCTGGGAGCGATTGCAGTACAAGTAAACACATGGGTTGTGTTAGGGTAGCTAAGAATAGAAATAGGTGCAGGTATACATGCGTGTACACCAATGCCAGGAGTTTAGTAAATAAATTTGATGAATTTGAGGTATTGCTCAAAACATCAAAGGCAGATCTTGTTGGGATATCAGAGACGTGGTGTCACACAGATATAAGGGATGCAGAACAGCAATTTGATGAGTACAACGTCTACAGAAAGGATAGACAGGATAGGAAGGGGGGAGGGGTTTCTTAGTTAAGAAACACATAAAAACCAAGGAAGTGAAGCCAGTCAATATCGCCGGACAGTGAAGTGTTGAGTCAGTTTGGTGTGACATAAGCATTGGGAGATCAAAATTGAGAGTAGGAGTGTGCTATAGGCCTAATGACTCTGATGAGTATAATAAGGAACTGTACAGGGAAATAGAGTGGGCCAGTAAATCAGAGAGTCTTATAATGGGAGATTTTAATTTCCCAGATATTGACTGGAATTTGGGGGCTGGTTACTCACACGCTAGCAGGGCTTTTTGTGGATTTATTGGATGATTGTTTTCTACATCAGCATGTTCGGGAGCCAACTAGAGGGAGTAATACTCTTGATTTGATTATCAGCAGTGATTCTTCATGCATTAAGAATCTGTAGATAAATGAACCACTAGGTGGCAGTGATCACAGTGTGCTGAAGTGGGATTTACTCAAAGAGGTAACTACCATTAGGGGTAAAGGGAAGGGTTATTGCTTCCTTAAAGGCGACTACGATGGACTGAGACAGTATTTAAATTCTATACAGTGGGACCAACTGATGATGTTACCAACAGCAAATTCAAAATGGGAAGCATTCAAAGAACTTATCTTGGAAGCTACTAGGCTTTACATACCAACTAAGAAATATTGTTCAAGGTTTAGGCCAAAATGGATGTCAGATGAACTAATGAGGCATATGGCAGAGAAGAAAAATGCATGGGATACTTACAAATTAACACATGACACAGAAGCCCATGATAGATACAAGTTGATATGCAACCAAGTTACAAAGGAGGTTAGGCAGGCGAAGGCAGATTACGAGAAATCCTTGGCAAGGGATGCAAAGAAAAACAGCAAAGAGTTCTTTACTTATGTAAACTCTAGAAGGAAGGGGATGAATCAGATTGGTCCACTTGATATTGATGGGTCAACTGTTGATGATCCTGCTCAGGTAGCTAACAAACTAAATGAATATTTTGCATAGACATTCACACGTGAGGAGTTATTCAGCAAGGGGAATGCCAGAGGTGTGTTCAACTCTAGCAGTAAGCTACAGAATCTTGAAATAACTGGGAGTAAAGTGGAGGAGAAACTGTTGAAAATAAACACAAGAAAGGCACCCGGGGTGGATGGGATCTATCCAGTTATATTAAAGGAGGCAGCAAAGGAAGTAAGCAAACCCTTAGCCATAATTATGAGAGCTTGCTTGGACTCAGGGGAGGTACCCATAGACTGGAAATGTGCAAATGTGACTCCAATTCACAAAGGAGGATCAAAGGCTGACACAAGTAATTATAGACCTGTGAGCTTAACTTCTGTTCCAGGAAAATTAATGGAGGCACTGGTTAAAGACGCACTGCAGGATCATTTAGACAAGACATCAGTTTTAGCTCAGACACAGCATGGTTTTGTTAAGGGGAAGTGTTGCCTGACCAACTTGATTGGATATTATGATGCAGTCACAAAAGAACTGGATGCAGGGAATAACTTTGATATTATATACTTGGATCTTAGAAAGGCTTTTGATACTGTTGCACATGGAAGACTGCTACACAAATTGGAGCAGCGTGACATTGGAGGCAAATTGCTGCTATGGATAAAGGGGTGGTTGAGAGGGAGAAGACAGTGAGTGGTAATCAATGGACACTGCTCATCGTGGACTAATGTTATTAGTGGAGTCCCTCAGGGTTCAGTGTTGGGTCCATTATTGTTTTCTGTATTTATAAATGATATTGATGATTTTATATCAAGCTTAATGTCCAAGTTTGCAGATGATACAAAGGTTGGCAGGGTTGTCAAGGACACTACTGACACTATGCTGCTGCAACAGGATCTGGAAAGGTTGAGCAGATGGGCTGAGAGGTGGCAAATGAAGTTTAACATTGACAAATGTAAAGTACTACACATGGGAAACAGCAACCCCAGAGCAACGTATCAACTCTGTGGTACTACACTGTCAGTGGTAGAGTATGAAAGGGACTTGGGGGTGGTTTTGCAGGCAGATATGAAGTTCTCTGAGCAGTGCAGACGGGCTGCAAGAGTAGCTCATGGAGTATTGTCAATGATATACAGGAATTTTTCCAGCAGGGATAAGGAGGTGATTATTCCATTGTATAAGGCAATGGTCAGGCGACACCTAGAGAACCGTATACAGGTCTGGAGGCCTCATTTCAAGAAGGATGTAGAGCTGCTGGAACGAGTACAGAGAAGGGCAACAAGATTAGTGAATGGAACAAAGGGGTGCTCTTACGAAGAAAGGCTTAAGTTTTGCAAATTACAGTGTCTGGAGACTAGGCACCAGCGAGGTGATCTGATAGAGGTGTATAAAGCCTTGAATGGTTTAAGCATGCTCAGTGCTGATGGGATTCTTCCTCTAGCTCAGAAAAATCACCTGAGAGGGCATAAATTCAAATTGAGGAAAGACAGATGTAGGATAGACGTGCGGAAATTTGCCTTTAGCCAGCGGGTGGTTGGTTGGTGGAACAGACTCTCATCCCTTGTGGTGGAGGTTGATAGCCTAAATAAGTTTAAGGCTCAGCTGGACAGGTATTTGGAACGAACAGAGGGGTGAAATGGAAGTGGGTTTTTTTTTTTTTTTCCGGCTGATGCTGCATAAGCTTGCTTTCTTGCATCAAATGCCTCTACTAATGCTAATGCTAATGCTCTATCTGCTCCCCCTTTCTACTGTCTTCACTCACTTGTGAAGTGGAGGAGAACCCATACGGAAGTGATTACTTCCCTGTGATAACCTTGTTACCACGGTGGAAGACTGATCCGGTTGACTGGACTGCCTTCCAACATCAGGCAAATTTTGACCTCAGTACCATCAGTCAGGAGCCTGTCAATGATGCCACAACATACATCACAGAAATTGTCCAAGCAGCTGTGAATGCTGTTCCAAAAACATCTGCCAGGTTTCCACCATTTCCCAAACCTTGGTGGAATTCGCAATGCACAGCTGCAAAAAAGGCTCAATACAAAGTGGGGGGATATTCTGCCGATACCCTACCATGACCAACCTTATAGCCTTTAACGCACACGAGCCAAAGCACGCTACATCCGCCGTCAGGGTCAAAAGGAATTGTGTATCCGTTTTCCTTCATCAATTTCTCAGTCCACTAGTACTAAGTTGGTCTGGGATAAAATCCGGAAAATGAAGAGAAAATATATATCCCACCCTTCTTCAATCTAGATTATAATGGATGCAGTATTGCAGATCGAACTGCAATAGCCAATTCTCTTGGGAAAACATTCTCTAACATCTCTGCAACATCTTCGTATTTCCCAGAGTTCCTGATCCAGAAACATAAAATCGAAAATCAGGCACTTAATTTTAAGTCTAAGAGTGTCTGTCCCTACAACGGGTCATTCACTATACAGGAACTGAAAAGAGCTCTTACTCTTCCCAAAGCAAGTGCTGTTGGACCAGATGGCATCCATTATGAAATGATTAAGCATCTTTCACCAAAATATATGGATTATCTGCCCCTTCTATATAACAGACTCTTTATGGAAGGACAGTTTCCGGATTCCTGGTGCAAGGCAGTCGTTCTTGCCTTTGCTAAGCCAGGAAAGGATCCAAAAGTCACTACTAATTATCGTCGTATTGCTCTGACTAGCTGTTTGTGCAAAATCCTGGAGAGAATGGTTCATTTTCGCTTAATATGGTATTTAGAATCAAAGGACCTTCTCTCCAACATCCAGTACGGCTTCCAAAGGAACTGGTCCACTCTGGACCATCTCATTAGACTGGAAACATCCATCCTGGATGCTTACCTAAAACGTGAACATTTGGTGTCTGTATTCTTTGACATGGAGAAAGCGTATGACACAACTTGGAGATTTGACATCTTAAAAGATTTGCATAGCCTTGGTCTTAGAGGGCATCTGCCCATTTTTATTAAAAACTTTTTAGCCATTCGATCTTTCCAAGTTCATGTGGGATCCGCACTCTCTTGTTCCTTCAGCCAAGAGGAGGGAGTACCTCAAGGATCAGTTTTAAGTGTCATGCTTTTTGCCATCAAAGTAAATTCCATCACAGAACAACTTCCTCCAACCGTAAACAGTGCCCTCTATGTTGATGACTTTAGCATATTTTGTCAGTCATGCAACATGAGGGTTATTGAAAGACAACTGCAAAAAGCCATTGATCGCCTAAAATCCTGGGCACTTGCTAATGGCTTCAGATTCTCGCCGGAGAAGAAGGCTTGCATACACTTTTGTCGTAAGCATAATCTTCATCCTGAACCTGAATTAAGGCTCGGACAAAATGCTATTCCGGTAGCAGTTGACACAAAATTCTTGGGACTCGTATTTGATAAAAAGGTGACCTTTCTGGTGCACATCCGCACAAAGTGCACAAGAGGCCTGAATATTCTGCGCTCTCTCTCCTATACATCTTGGGGTGCGGACCGATGCACCCTACTGGGCATTTACCGTGCGCTTGTGCGATCCAGATTAGATTACTGGTCACTAGTATACAATTCGGCCAGAGACAATATACTTTGATGGCTGGATCCTGTCCATCATCAGGCTCTCCGCGTATCGCTATTGGAGCATATCGAACATCTCCTGTCCAGAGCTTATACGTCGAAGGAAACGAACCACCGTTATCACTTCGACGTAAGCAGTTGTCTCTAAAGTACGCTTTAAAACTGAAATACCTGCTTAGACCATCCTACGTGGCCATTCATTTTTGAGCCACAATGGGAAAATTTTTACAACACCCGTAAGACTGCTAATCGTCCTTTTGGTATTCGTCTCGAAGAGCTACCCATAGAACATACATTCAATCAAGGTAGACAAGGTTGCCCAATCAGCAAAGCAACCTCTTCCACCCTGGCATGCTCATGTTCCAGCATGTGACTTGTTCCTTTGAAATTGGGTAAAGTCGGACACTCCATCATTTGTCTACCTGCAGCTTTATTCAGCACACCGAGCTGAACATTCTGACTTCGCGCCTGTTTACACAGAAGGCTCAAAGTCGGAATCATATGTGGGATCTGCTGCTGTCGTTCTGTACACCACCATATCACCACAGATTCTCCCCAAATGCAGCATTTTTACTGCAGAGCTGCACACTATAGAGTTAGCCTTGGATCACATTTGTAAATGCCAATGTGCCAATACCAACGGTTCATTTTATATTCCGACTCTCTCAGCATGTTACAGGCTTTAATAACTGTTAGATATAATTCTCAAACAGTTCTGTCTAGTATTCAGCAGAAGAGTCACTTTCTCCATGAACGTGAATATGATATCCGCTTCTGCTGGATTCCCAGCCACATTGGGATTAGGGCAGTGGTGGGATTCAGCCGGTTCGCACCAGTTCGGCAGAACCGATACCTAATTTTTTGTTGAGTTCGGCGAACCTGTTGTTAAAATGGTTATTACAAATGGTTGTTATTAATTCAGCAAAAAATTTTTGTTTAGTATCGATAAAATGAATGTTCTGACTGTTTATCAATGGTATAAGCACAGTGTTTTGTTTATAAAAGTTTATGATATGACCACACGTGGACAGAACCAGTAAAAATATTGAAATATATTGGCACATATCCGCTCCTGCTCTATAATATATTAAAATAAAACATTTTTTTAATTTTTTGCAATAGCCCTTAAAAGGATGAAAAGGCAACAGTTTGAAAGATTTTTTTCAATAAGAAACCAAAATCAGAATTTGTTATATCAGAATTGGCCTTGGATGGTACAAAACAGTCACAAGCCCAACCACCCCAACTTGAAGAAAGCAGCATGTCAATTATTGAAATAAAAAACGATAACTCCAAAATTGAAAATAATCTTCCTAAATGCTGGACAGTGCAACAATATAACAATTTTAATACAGTTTACAGCCTGGCAAAAAGATGTAAACTGTTTTCAGACATAGAAGATGAGGTAGAAGTGCAAATTAAAAATGGATTAGATATGGCAATAGGATTACATTCTCGTAAAACTGCTGTGAAAGTAGTTGATTTCATTGCAAAGGAAATTAAAAAAGAAATATTTAATAAAATTATAGAAAATAATCCAAAAATATGTTTGATTATTGAAGAAGCTTCAAAGATATCCTGCAAACCAGTTATTATACTTTTCTTAAAAGTTGAGGATTCAGTTACATCCCCAACAATTTTCGTTTAACTAGTTGAATTGGAAAAATAAGATGCAGAGACAATATGTTCTTCAGTTATGGAAAGTTTAAATAATGTTGGGCTTACTAAGAATTACCTAGAAAAAAATTTAATAGGATTTTGCTTCAATGGTGCCAGCGTTATGCTTGGGAGAAAATCTGGAGTGAGCACTAGGATTGCAAAAGAGTTTCCAAACATAATAATATGGCTCTGGATCATCGCCTCCATCTTGTTTTAGATGATTTGATAAAGGAAATAAAGCAAGTAAATCATTTTAAAATATTTATTCATAAGATATATACTATTTTTCATCAATGCAATTAAAACTAACTTGAACTTTCCAAAATATCCGAACAACTTGGAATTGAAATTATAAAGATTGGAAGAGTTTTGGGACCAAGATGGGCTGTCTGTAGTTAAGGTCAACCCTAGCTGTGTGGTGTGCTTATCCAGCGCTACATCACTTTTTATTCAAATAAAAAGTACTTAGGTATGGCTGCCTATCTTGAAAATATATATTGTATAACTGATTTGGCATTGATGATTGATATTTTAAACGAAATTTCTCTTCTTTCAGATGCACTGCCAGCAAGAAATATAGACATAATAAAGGCTGAAAAACTTGTGATAAGATCTATTAAAACATTTCAAATGCTTGGAAAGGAAAGGGGTATATATGAAAAAAAAGTTGATGAATTAATGACTTTAGAAACCTTCAAAAATATAAAATTTGTAGAAAATCATCGATTTGTCGGGCTTCCTCTGGAAAGACTTTTAGAAAACATCGTATCGAATTTGAAAAAATACTAATGGATTGTGAACATTTAAAAGCAAGTTGTAGCCAGGTTACTGGAATATTGAAGAATTGCTAGTTCCATGGAAAGCAGCTGAAGAACAATTGCTTGTATTTAATGACATTTTTAATTACCAAATTGATGTTAATGATTATTGAGATTTCGTGGAAAACGTTTTAAAAAATTCCCAGAATTATGCAATTCCTGAAAGTGTTCAAAGACCTAAAAATATTGTCAGAACAATTGCTGTATGTTCAGCAGAAGCGGAAAGAGGTTTTTCAAAGATGAACATAATGTTCAGAGAAGAGAAGTCGCCTAACTGTTTCTAATATATCAAACACAATGACTATTAGTCTAATTGGCCTACCTCTAAAGGAATGGGATCTTACTCCTCCAGTGAAAAGATGGTTAAGGATAAATAACTCAGCCGATGATGCTCGGATAAAATCAAAGAAAATTGCTTCACTTTTATCTTCACTTTTATATGGAAATATCTTAAATAACAATTTTATTGTTTTTGTCAGGTATTATTTAATATTTTTCATTAATATTTTAAAACTCTTTCTTATAACATAATCTAGTTTTGTGCTCTTTTATTGTTCGTGGGTCAAGTACCTGCCTGGCAGCCCAAAGGTCATGGGTTCGAATCCTGCCTCGGGCTTGGATCAAAGTACTGCAAAAAAACCTTGGGAGGTGCATTATGGCCACAGAAGCCGATGCACCAACAACTACCAAAAAAAAAAAAACCTATTAACTACATGAAATAATAAACTACTTTTTGGTATATAGTTTTTTTATACTTAGAACAGTTATTATGGCAGCGAACCGGTTGTTAAATTATTTGAATTCCACCACTGGATTAGGGGAAATGATTTGGCTGACACCGCAGCCAAATCAGCAATTCCCAATAATAATCGCTGCCTGTCAGTCCCCTATACAGACTACAGGCAAATAATACACCAAAAGATACACTCCCAATGGCAAGATTCGTGGAATAGACAGACTACGAATAAATTATATCGTATAAAGCCTGTAATTGAACCGTGGTAGTCTAGTGTTTGCAGGAATCGTAAGGAGGAAGTTGTTCTTGCCCGGACCCGCATAGGACATATTCATTTGACTCATTCGTTTTTGCTGAGGGCTGATGGTCCTCCTATGTGCGAGTCCTGTGGCACAGTTTTATCAATCAGACACATTTTAATTGACTTTCCAGATTTTAGCAATATCCGTTCTACCGCTTTTAATCATCTGACTGAGCCGTATATACTCAGTCAAATTTTATCCGACAATGACAATGTGTCTGCTGTTTTTAGCTTTTTTAAATCAATAAAGGTTTTTACTTGTATTTAAAATTTACGTGTTATTGTTATTTCTTTATTGATTTACCTTTTCTACATTTTATACCTTTGTTATTTAATATCTTGACATGGTGATCCAAGTAATTAGGTCAGCGAAATTTAAATTTTTATATATCACCTGGTTTTGGCGCATTATAGCCTTAGTTGCTAATGCGCCAATAGAACCCAACAACCAACCAATCAACCTGAAGAAAATAAGCAGATGATAAATGCAAGGTACTGCATTTGGGTAGCAGAAACCTACAATAATATTATTTTTAGGAACTGCTACACTCAAGGTAGTGGAAAACAAAAAAGTTGTATTTAATAGTACAGTCTGACAAGAAGTTCTCCACGCAGCATAGAGAGGCTGCTAGGAGAGCTCGTGGGGTTCTGTCAGTGCTATATCTGAATCTTGCCAATAGGGCAACAAGATGATATTCTGTAGAGTAGGACAACAGTTACACCCTTTCCTGAGTACGATGTACAGGTCTGGAAGCCTCATTTTAGGAAAGATGTCAGTCTGTTGGAACAGGTGCCGAAAAATGTAACAAGATCAGTCTGGGACACAAAAAAGGTACTTCTATAAAGAAAGACTTCAGTTCAGTAAATAGTAAACTAAATGCTGACAGCATTTAGTTTACCATTTACCTGTACTCTTTCTCAAATGACACATATAAAGGGCATTAATTTAAATTGAAAGAGGATCAATGTGAAAAAATTTGCCTTCAGCAAGAATGTAATTGATCACTGGAGCAAACTTCCATCAGGTTTTGTGTTTAGAAGTGGGTGTGTATAGATCTGCTCAGAGCTGGCATAAACCGTTCTGAGCACATCCAAGATCATTACTTTACCTGCGCTTCAGCCTTACCAGTTGAAGTGCATGTAATTTAGGCATTACAGTACCCATTTGTATTACTGAAGTGGTTGTATATTTCCATCAAGAGATGAATCATAAACGTTTTTCTCCATCCAGCTGGGCCAGTCAAGAATATTTGAATTGGTTTGTGACTGGGAGATAACAGACACCAAATTACATGTATGAGTAGAATCTTTTGCTTGTCATTGGTCATTCTCACGAAGTTGTAGAAGTCATTGTTGGTCATAAAGTTTTCGTGTTTCTTTGAAATTGTGCTGAGTTGGTTGAGCATGGCGAGCTTTAGATCCGCATTCAATCTTGCTGAGGTAGCACAAATTTCATCAGTTGGCAGTGCATCATTTTCAAATTTGAACATCTTTGTGGACAGGTTTCCAGTACTTCTTGGTGTTATTAAAGATAAAGAAATAGATAAATCAATATATGTTTTGCAGCCTCAGTTACAGTGTGAGAACCTACAGAGTGCTATTATGAAAGAAGAAATAATTGGTGTAGAGTAGCCCTTGATTGGGGAACTGACAACTGCACAAGGAAGTTTGAAACATAACAGATTATTAACATAAACATTTGAAACATAAACAGATTATTCCAAGTTAAGCTTGGCATTTTAAAAGTTCTTTATATCACACTTGAGCGTAAGAGAATATTCAGGCAGGTTAGTAAAAAAAAAAAAACCAGTTCAGATCCCTTTCTATAAAATTTTAGGAATGCTCCTCACAACCAAGTCTAGACAGCAAGAACCTTTGTGATGAACAGAACTTTGACTCTACATTTTTGAAGAGGGCAAAGTCTGCAGAAGTGTTTTTCTTGAAGAAATCAAAATCATTTGAAATCTAATAGAATATCCAAACAGAAACACATTAGGTAAACTATTGTTCAAAGCATGCTCTACTGGCAAACAATTTTATGGCTGTTTTTTAACATAAAATTTTTATTTTGCTAGTGAAATTTAATTTCTAGTGCAGTGTGGACTTACAAAAAAAATTCCTGCTTTTTTTTCAAAAAAAAATCTCCTGTTTTTCAGGAGGCATTTTTTTTTTATCCTATTTTCTTCCTGCTTGCAAATATCTGATCTCTTCTCTTCTTTTTGGAAATAAAATGTTGGCAGCTATTCTGAATTATCTGAAATGTGTAAAATAGTTTTAACTTCTTAGCATTTTGGGTTCATTCATATTACTGAAATAAGTAATTAAAATGATTATTTTAAATTATTTATCTGACAAAGAAACTTGATTTGGTAGATATATTTACCATAACCATGTGATAATGTACCAACCTTTTTTGTACAGAAATGCCTGTTATTCCAGTTGTCTGTAAAATCTTCACTTCAATTTTTAGAATGTTGCTTAAACAGTGAAAGACATTCTAAATAATTTATTTTGGTGTGTATGCACAGTTTTCCCGCGTGTATCAACTTACCATTAGTAATAGGAGCAGAACCATCTTAAGAAATTTGGATGCCCTGGATGCACCTTCTTATAGTCAGTGGAATATATTTTTTAGTGACTAATACTAAATATTTATTTTAAAAATAAATATATATTTTATTTTTAATAAATAAAAAAACAACAAAATAGAAAATATAAAACACAATGTGGAAAGCATCCTAAATGGCTGGTAATATATGTCATTTAATCCAGTGGTTAAGGTGGCACTGAGTAAGAGCTACACTGTTGCATATTTCAGCTATATTGAATACACTATCGCTAACACCTGCCACAGTGATGTTCTTATTTCTTATCTGTAATTGAATATTGCCTGTCATCATAACCCACATTGTAAGTCATTATTATTACTATGATATTTAAGAAATATCAGTAGGGGGAAACTCTTGAGTAGTAATCAGAACTTCTGAGATTATTTTTTTTTTATTTTTTATTTTTTTTAGGAAAAAGAAGAAGAACAGAAACAGAGGCAAAAGCAAATTTTATTAGAGATTAAAAGGATTAATACCAGAATTGATTATGTTCAGAAAATGCACACAGAACATAACAATATGTTTGAGGAGCAAAAAAAATTAAAGAAAAAGAATCAGGTAAAAAATATAAATTTTAAAGGCTCTTGCTTTTAATTTTAAACTACATTTTTTTCAATTAAAAACTCAAAATAAAAAAAAAAAAACAAAATCAACTTAAAAAAAGAGGATTTCATATGCAACACTGACATTTGCTTTTTAAATTGCATTTGTTTAATGGTATACATAATTGCTAATAATAGAAATTAACACATGTATGTAATGCTACTGTTACATTTAAATTATGTAATTTTACAAGTTTAATGTATATAGTAGACTGAGTCTGGTCCTTGAGGTTGTCACAGACATTCTCTCAGATATGCCAGACAAGCTGTACTTGCTACCTGGGAGTCTAAAATGCTGATTGAACTGATATTCGGGTGACACTCAAGTCAAGTGGACCTAATTTCGACGAAGTCCGGATGGTCTGTGACAGCTAAATCCTATGCTTGCACCTTCACAATGGTAGGACTGTTAGTAATCCTGGGTATAACCTCCATGCACAAGTACATGGCGGGTGACCACCCAGGTGTGAACCAACGTAATCAGAGGTCGAGGTGTGGCGCCCACACCACATGGAGGAACACCGCCCCTCTGTGTTACCAGGCAGTACTAGGTGGTAGATGACTCTCATCAACCGGTGAAATACCACCACTTTGCTTATTGGAGGCTTGAAGTGGTGGAACCCATGTTTAGTCTCCAGAGCTAAGTTCCAGTCAACCCTTCCCTATCTCTTCCATCATGCAGTATGAATGACGACTTTTGAGGTTATGATGAACGTCATGGCGAGATCCAATATTCCTTACATTTCGAGGGTACAGCTCTAAAACGGTGTTCGCAGGCCGGCCGCTAGTTAGCACACCAGACCGAACCTATTGGTAACTCTCTAGGAGGCTTCCAGATCAGCTAGTGTATAATCTTGCTACCTCTACTCTGCCAGACAGTGACTGGAGGGAGTCCGAGTAGTGTGTATGCGGGGAGCATTGTCGAGGCCACGTTATGTCAAGGATCTGGCTATATTCTTACCACGTGTACGCCATATCCAAAAATTTCATTACTTCATACAGCATGTCCCACTCACTTTTTCTTACTATTGAATACACCATGAATTGTCAAACTAATAGAGCAAGCTTATCTGTGAAAAGATATAAACCTCCCAAGCACTTCCTAATTCATTTCACAAATATACGTGGTCTTAATTCTAATCTCAACAATGTCCATTTCCACTTGCAGTCTGACAAACCCCATGTACTTTTTCTGACAGAATCTCAGTTATCGGTTGATTCAACTACTGCTCATCTCAGATGCCCAAATTATTCGCTGTGTGGTACTTGTGCATATGTCCGTTCTGATATTCCCTGTCAGAGACTTGGCAATTTGGAATCTCCTCTCTTTGATTTTCTCTGGCTTAAAATCTCTCTACCTCATTGTGTCAAATTCATCTGTTGTCTCTACCATTCTCCCAACTCTACTAATCACTTGGAGTTCTTTGACTTCCTTTGCAACTTGACTTTCTCCAGTCTAACTTTCCTAACAGTGAGGTAATTTTCCTTGGTGATTTTAATGTTCACAACTCCAGCTGGCTTCCGTTTTCTAGTCACACCGACCCAGCTGGTCGACATGCTGAGGCTTTTGCAATTACTAATGACCTTGCACAGATTGTTCATTTACTTACAAGTATACCCGACAATCGTAATCATACAGCCAATACGCTTGATCTTTTTCTCACAAACAACCCTTCTAAGTACACGGTCGAAGTGAGAGGTCCTTTAGGCACTTCAGATCACAACTTGGTGATTGTCTCTACTCCAATGGAACCTTTATCTCTTGGCTATTCCCAACCTCGTGTTGTTTGGCATTACAAGAATGCAAAATGGGATGACCTGCGAGACTTCTTTTCATTGGTCGGATTACTGTTTCAAAACTTCTGATGTCAACGTTTGCTCAGATCGTGTCAGTGAAATTATTCTTGCAGGAATGGAATCCTTTATCCCACACTCCACTTTAAAATCTCGTCTTTTATATAAACCTTGGTTTTCCAATAAATGTGCTAAGGCTGTCAAGAGAAGAATGTTGCATATCGTAATTTGCTTGTTTCTAATTCTTCAGTTTCATTTTCTGCCAACAGAAAAGCTCGCAACAATTGTAAAGCAGTTATTAATCAGTTCAAACTAGAGTTTGAACAGGCTAAGAGTAGAAAACTTGCTTCTTGCCCTAATGGTAGCCGAGCATTCTGGTGTCTTGCCAAAGCTATTGGCCGCAACTTTTGCCCATCTCTGCTCCCACCTCTGTCCAAACCAGATGGTTCTGTTGTCACTTCAGCCAAGAATAAAGCTGACCTGCTAGCATCCCATTTTTCTTCCAGTTCATGTATTAATGAACTTGGTAAAACATCTCCCACCATTCCAAACACGCTCCATTCAATGCCTTCTGTGGTCTTCCGTCAAAAGGATATCAGAAGGATTTTGATGAATCTCGATGCTAAGAAAGCTCCAGGTCCTGATGGTATTTCTCCATTTGTTCTCAAAACCTGTGCTCCTGAACTTACTTCTATTCTTTGCTGCTGCCTTTTTTCACTTTCTTATTCCGAAGGTGTTTTTCCTTCTACTTGGAAATTTGCTCATATCCAGCCAGTTCCTAAAAAGGGTGACAAATCTCTCCCATCTAATTATTGTTCCATTGCAGTTACTTCCACTCTTTCTAAAATAATGGAGAAATCAATTAACCGCCAACTCTTAAACTACGTAGAAACTTTCCGTCTGATCAATGATCGCCAGTATGGATTCCGTCAGTGTCGATCCACTGGTGATATTCTGGCTTATGTTACCCATTTATGGACTAATTCAATGGAAAAGTTCAGCGAAACCCAAACAGTTGCGCTTGACATCTCAAAGGCTTTCGATTGTGTTTGGCATAAAGGTTTTCTAAACAAGCTTCCATCTTATGGTTTGCCCACTGTTTTTTGTAATTGGTTATCCAGTTTTCTCTCTGATCGCTCACTGAGGGTGGTGGTAGATGGCTCTCTGTCTTCTGACTTCTCCTATGCTTATCTTTAGTGACACTCTGATTTCTAGGCAAAATGATATATCTGTTTTGGGGATTTTTCTGACTTCTAATCTCTCTTGGCACAAGCACATTACAAATATTGCTTCCTCTGCATCTAAAATAAGTGGTTTTCTCTTTCGCTCTCGCCTCTACTTTTCTTCTAAACAGCTGCTCACTCTGTATAAATCACAAATCAGCCCTGCCATGGAATATTGTTCCCACATCTGGGGTGGTGCCCCGAATACCTCTCTCAGGCTTCTTGATTCCATTCAGAAGAGGGCAGTTAGGTTAATTAATGATTCATCTCTAACAGTCTCTCCACTTGCTGTCTCATAGACGTATTGTTTTTTTCTGCATGCCTCTTCTACAAATATTTCCATGGGTACTGTTCTTCTGAATTTGCTTCTATAATTCCCGCTCTCTCTTTCAAAACAGTCCGAACATGTGCTGCCGCCAGCCAACATCCATTTATTGTCCAACTTCAAACTCAAAGGACCAACTTTTCATCTTCCTCGTTTATTCATTCAACTGCCGTTTTCTGGAACAACCTTCTTCATACATATTTCCTGAAAATTATAATCTACAGAAGTTCAAGTCCAGTGTCAACAAATATCTTCTTTTGTTTTCTCAACCTCCAACCCAAGCACGGTACTAAGTACTATAGGTTCTAATACCTCTTGTGTTTGGGGTTCACATAAAAAAAAAAAAAAGTTTCTGATTTTCTTTGAAACAGCTATTGTACATGGTACCATGTGCACAGACATTTTTGGTGCACTTTATGACATGTATGCATACATGTGCATATACATATGTATAAAATATGACTAAAAATTGCAAGACTAGCTATAAGATGATGGTACTATTGTTAGTACAAAATATATTTGTTTTGTGGGAGCATAATGCAGCCGTCTTATTTATTTTCCACTTATTTCAAAACCACTTAGTCTGTCACTTACAAGTGACACATTACACTGATCAACACCTAAAACATTATGAAAATACTCAATCTTAACTAATTTTATGCTGCCGAACACAAAAATTACATTAAAATTTGTCGATTGGCTTTTGTTTTCAAATTACAGTTGGGGTCTCATTAATGAGTTACTCTATGTTATCGTCTATGGCTCTCGGCAAAACGCCTGGCAACACCGCAGTTTCAGTACCATCATGCACTTACCACGTGAGCAGCAACTGTCGCCTCACTCTGCATCGTGTGATAAGTTGTCGACTCAAATGAATCTTCAACTCTGTTGCAATAATCCTTGAATATGGCCAAGTACTGGGTGATTTGTTGTCAGTTAACAGTTGATCTCTGTGAAATTCCTACTTTTCGTGTAGTATTTGTGTCATGTAAGATTAATATGCCCCGTAATTGTGTGAATAGTCCAGATGACTTATTACATATGTGAAGAAGTCACGATTGCTTCAAGAAAGCATCTCTCAACTCGAGCCATAAAAAAGGTCTACTTCTTGAACTTTTGGTTTAAAGTAGGCGACTAGGACAAGAACTGGGCTCCACACATATTCTGCACTACCTGTTTATCAAAACTAAATGTGTGAGTGAATCTAAAGGGAATGAAAGGCAGATATGAATGGCATATATGTTGTCTTTTGTGTCTTACATATCAGTGCCCATGATATGGAGAGAGTCAGCAAATCACGTCACAGACTGTTACAGAAGTAACAGTCTGTGACAGTCCTATTAGAAAAGGGATGACAATGAAGAAAAAGTGGACAGTGGTACACCCAAATATACAGTCTGCAATTTGTCCCATGCCTCACAGTGAAGTACTACCTATGGAAGCTTTGGAAGTGAATGGTCCTGCATTCACATACTTTCAAGAGAAATTCCCAAGACTTAGTACAGAGAATTTTAAGGCAGGCATTTTCATTAGTCCACAAATAAGGCAACTTTTTGAAGACAAACAGTTTGAATGTGTCCTTACTGATAGTGAGAAATCAGCATGGAAATCCTTATGAAATGTTTCTACTAATGTTTCTAGGAAATGTTAAAAACTATAGACAGCTAATGGAAGATCTCATTACTTCTTACGAAAAACTGGGGTGTAACGTCATTGAAAATGCATTTCTTACACTCAACGTGCCAAACTGTGTTGCTGTCAGCGATGAACATAGTGAGTGCTTCCATCAAGACGTTGCAGCGATGGAACACAGATACAAAAGCAAATAGAGTGCCACCATATTAGCCGATTATTGTTGGTTGGTGAAAAGGGATGCTCCTGAAGCTGAATAGAAGTGAAAGGCGAAAAGGTCCTGTGTTTAATACAAGCATGTTTGTAGTTACATCTTACTGCCATAAAAATAAAAACAGACCTTGTATAAATATAAAAAATCACTTTTTTCAAAAACAAGAGCCAATCTGTCATTTTAAGCACTATTTCAGTGTTCAGTGCTATTAACTAAAATTCGTACATATTATGTTCTGTAATTTTTTTTAGAAAATGGCTAGCTTTAAAGAATATCCTGTGACCATAAATTTCTGTTTCAACTATACAAAATTACTACAAAAGCTGCAGAATCTTTTGGAGAGGAAATAATGAGCAATACTCAAATATGAGTAGTTTTCAGAGTTCAAGAGTGGGGCGAGTTCTATTAACAATGCTGAATGTTCAGGACATCCATTTTGCTTGAGGATAGACATCCTGATCATGGAAATGTCACACAAAGAACTTATCCACAAAAGGGGACTTTTTGCTGCCTCATATTTGACTAATGAAGCAAAATTGGGTTAATTTGTGTCAGGATTCTCAGGAAGCATTTTAAATTTACCCATTGGTGTTTGCTAATGGCATCACTAGATAGTATTTATCCTGAAACTACATACTTCCTAAAATTTTTGAAATGAATGAGGAAATGTTTGGGAGGTTTAGATATTTTTGCAGATAAGTTTTGTTCTGTTAGTTTCTGTACTCATGATGACTTATTCAGTAGATAGAATAAAAGTGGCGGGGGGGGGGGGGACTGCCTAAGGAAAGGTAGATAATTTTTGTCTGATATAAAGGGCATGTGTGCATTTTACACATACATACATATATGTATATAGGGTGTCTATAGAGTCTTTATGCACTTTAAAAGTCCAATAACTTAGATGTTCTGTATGATATAAAAACAATCTGTAAAATGCATTGGAAAGGTAATTTTTTTTAGTTTTTAGGGTATGTAATCATAATATCATTAAGATTCAACATAACTACATCATTACTGAAGCAAAGTGTTGTATGATTTTATAATTACATAAACATATTTCTCCAGTTGTATTCAGTTATGTCATTAATTGCATTTGTGATCCTGTTATGAAGATTGTTTAAAGAGCTAGGTTTTGCAGAAAGTGTGCAGAGTAAGCCACACTTTTAACATGCCCTACAGAAAAAAATCCTATTGGGACAAATTGGGTGAGCTAGCTGGCCAAGCAATTGGCCTACCTCACCTCTGCCAGTCCATCTGTGGTCCGTGGAGGAGTCACAATCTTCGTGGGCAACCATACCCCTTTCTTACAAGTTCAATTGAACACTAACTTAGAAGCAGTAGCCATTCGCTTAGCAATAGGGTGTTTTCTCACAATATGTTCTATATATTTGCCTCCTGAGACACACATTTCCCAGCAGATCTCGACAATCTTACGCAATTGCCCTCCCCTTTTTTACTTCTTGGAGACTTTAACAACATAGTACCCTGTGGGGTAGTGCTGAAATTAACGAACGAGGTCGTATTGTTGAATGTGTGCTCGACAATAACAGCCTTTCGTTACTAAATATGGGAATCAACACCTATTTCCATATGCCTATCCATACTTTCTCTGCCATCGACCTCTCCATCTGCTCACCTTCTCTACTACCTATGCTTTCCTGGGAAGTGGAACAGAATCCTTATGGAAGTGATCACTTCCCTGTAATAGCTACCATAGTGGATGGACAACCTTGTCATCCATTTAGAATTTCATGGTTTATGGAATTTGATCCTGTACAAATTCTACAGGAACCAATTGATGAAGCAGTGAAGTATATCACAGAGTGTATTATCCATGCACCAGAAATTGCATTCCGAAAATATCCTTCAGATTTCCACTTTTTCCAAAGCTATGGTGGAACCAAGAGTGTAAAGAAGCAAGAAAGTTACAAAATCAGGCATGGGGAAAATTTTGACATTAGCCCACCACCGAAAATCTTATAGCCTTTAAACATACCCATGCCAAAGCACGATTTATATGCTGTCGGAGCCAAAAAGGAATGCTGTGTCAATTTCACATCCTCAATAAACCAGATGACTAGTGCCAAAGTCGTCTGGGATAAAATTCGGAAGATGAAGGGTAAATACACATCAGTTCCCTCATCTATGTTACAACATTATGGTTGTACATTATCAGACCCAACTGCTATTGCCAACACTCTAGGAGAAGTATTCTCCAGTATATCTGCTGAAACTTCATACTCTGCAGAGTTCCTAGTTTTAAAGAAGAAAGTTGAGAAAAAAAAAACTCAACTTCTCTTCAAGCAAAGGCGAGTCTTTTTAACTTGCCTATTAGTGAAGTTGAATTAACCATTGCACTTGCTACCTCGAAAGCGAGTGCCACGGGCCAGATGAAATTCAGTATGATATGATAAAACACCTTCCATCTCACTCTCTAGAGCTGTTGTTACATCTCTACAACCGAATTTATTTAGAGGATCAGTTTCCTGATTCTTGGCTTAGGGCAATTGTTCTCGCATTCCCAAAGCCAGGAAAGGACCCCAAAATTCCTAACAACTGTCATCCTATTGCTCTGACCAGTTGCTTATGCAAGGTTTGGAAAAAATGGCGAATGCCTGCCTTGTATACTACCTTGAGGCATATGACCATTTGAACAAAGTTCAATGCGGCTTCCGAAGGAATCTGTCCACTCTAGACCATTTAATCTGATTGGAAACAGCGATTTGCAATGTGTTTATAAAGCGAGAGCACTTGATGTCAGTTTTTTTTTTTTTTTTTTTTTGACATGATAAAGCTTATGACACAACCTGGAGGTATGGTGTTTTAAAAGACCTCTATTCTTTTGGTCTTAGAGGTCACCTTCCTACTTTTGTCAGAATTTTTTTATAAAAACAACTCTTCCAGGTTTGTGTTAAATCCAGCATGTCCCGCTTTTTTTTTTTCAAGAGGAAGGAGTTCCCCAAGGCTCGGTCCTCAGTGTTATGCTGTTTGCAGTCAAAGTTAACTCCATTACAACACAGCTTCCTCCTTCAGTAAATAGTGCCTTGTACGTTGATGATTTTAGTATTTTTTGTTACTCCTGCAGCATGAGAGTCATTGAACGACAATTGCAACAAACAGTCAATCGTCTTAGTTCCTGGGCTTTAACCAATGGATTTAGGTTTTTCTGCCCAAAAGACCATTTGTCTTCATTTCTACTGCAAACAGAATCTACATCTTGACCTGGAACTCAGACTTGGACAGAATCCAATTCCTGTGGTAGCAGAAACAAAATTTTTGGGACTCATCTTTGATCAAAAGCTGACATTCCTACACCATATCCGTCAGGTTGGAGCAAAATGCATGAGGGGTTTGAACATGCTCAGTGCTATCTCCTCCAACTTTGGGGGAGCAGATAGAAGCACATTATTGCATCTATACCGGGCACTCATTCGCTCTAAACTTGACTATGGTTCCCAAGCTTATTCTTCTACTAGAAATTCTGTACTCCGATGGCTTGACCCAATCCATCCAGATTGCCACTGGGACATTTCATACTTTTTCCTGTCCACATTGAAGCCAATGAACCACCATTGATGCTTTGACATCAGCAATTGTTATTACAATATGCCATAAAAATAAAATCCCTGCCTGACCATCCTACATGGACATGTGTTTATATGCTACGGTGGGAAAATCTATATAATACGCGTAAAACTGTCAGTTGACCCTTTGGTATCAAGATTCAAGAGCTGGTTGATGATATTAACTTCGCATTTGGATAATATATCCATGTCAGCCAAGCAAGTCCTTCCTCCTTGTAATATACGATCTCTGTCTTGTGACTTACTCTTAGGAGCTGGCTGAAAGCTAACACATCGTCGTGTATATATCGGAAACTCTCTGCAGTACGCCTTGTCGAATATCCCGACTTCTTGCCTGTTTGTACAGATGGCTCGAAGTCTGAACAGTTCGCGGGATCTGATTGTGTTTTTCCAAGCAAAACAATCTGCAATCGTATTCTGTGTGAATTTAGCATATACACTGCAGAGCTACACAATAGAACTAGCCTTGGATCATATAAAACCCATCAGTACCAAAGGTGCATGCTATTTACGGACTCTCTAAGTGTATTACAGGCCTTATCTAACGTGAGAAGCACTCATCCAGTGTTATGTTGGGTGCAGAAAATATTATACTCCCTTTCAGGGTTAAACTTTGATATTCAATTTTGCTGGATCCCTAGCCATGTTGGTATTAGAGGCAATGACTTGGCTGATGCAGCAGCAAAATCAGCAATGCCACAAAGTTGCATCTGCTTGTCAGTCCCCTATAGACTGCAAGCAACGAATCTACAAAACATTATGCCCACTTGGCAAGAATCTTGGAATAGGTGCCCTACCAACAAGCTAAATGAAATTAAGCCTGTAATAATGCATTGGCATTCTAGTCAGCACAGGGTTCGCCGGGAGGAAGTAATTCTTGCTCAACTATGCATAGCACATTCTCACCTGACGCATTTGTATTTGCTGAGGGCTGATGATTGTCCTACGTGTAGACATTATAAAGCAAACTTAACTATTCGTCATATTTTAGTAGAATGTACTTTTTTTAATAATGAACGCTGTTTATGTTTTAGCCATCTGTCTAAGCCTTATACACTCAGGCAGATTTTATCAGATGATGACAATGTGTTGTCAGATATATTCAGGTTTTTACAACTGATTAATTTATATAGATTTATTTAGATTGCTTTAATATTTAATATATTATAAATGTTTTATGCCATATTTGTTTATAATATATTAACTAGATGTGTTATTTTATATTTTTACATATTTCCTATATTTGCGCAGTGCTTCCTTTGTGTAATTTGCCATAAATTTTCTTCTAACCACTGATACAGATTTAAGTTGTGCTAACCAGAAGACACAGTTCACTTTCTTTTCTATTGAAGCCATCTCTTAAAGGGCAGCTCATTTGAAAAAAATGTAAAAAAAAAAAAAAAACAAAATTAGTGTAAATTAAGAACTTCTGCTTTTCTGCTCAAAAAGAACAAATTACCTTTCTAATGCATTTTATAGATTGTTTTTATCTGATTTAGAACATAAGTTGTTGCAGTTTTAAAGTGCAGAAGGATTATATGAACACCCTGTATACATAGATATAGATAAAATTATGCATCAAGAATTTAGAATTCCTATCAGGGACAAAATGTGAATCAGTTTTTCTCTAATATTTTGTGGCATCTGTAGAACGATGTGTGGCAAAAATGTCCCAAGAAATGGCTAATTGGATGTTGGTTTCATCAAAATAACAACACTCTTGCTCTGTGCTTTGGCTGTGTAAGAATTTCCGGACATAAATCTTATGACTGTTGTCCCAAACTCTATATCATCTTCAGATTTGGCACTGTGTAACTTTTATCATTTTGTATAAAACTGAAGGTGGTGAGATTTGTAAATATCACAGTCCAAGATTGATTTCAGAATACATTTTCAGAGTTCATATCCCAGGCTTCCACAGGTTCTTCCAAATATGGTAAAATTGCTAAATAAAGTTAAAAGGGAAACTACCTCAAAAGGTGAGATCATGGAATAGCCACTAACTGTGGTAAGTACAAAGAACAGCATGGTCTGGGAAGTTTTTGATCACACTTTGCATGTAGTTAGTGGTCTGTTGAAATGCACAATTCCCTCTTATGAAAGTTACAAAAAAATAGTGGTTTATATGCATGCCCTTTTTGGAAGTTGTTTTTGTACTATACATGTCAATATGTGACAGTTTGATCAGCACGCATGAAAAATTATTGAAGTCTTTCTCAAATTATTTCCAATGTTGACATATATTCTTTTAATTTCATCACACTGGAATTTACATTGTGAAAATGGCTTGCCTGATAAATATATGTATATGTATCTCCTAGCCTCCAAAAACTCAACAATCTCAAAGATTTCCTGAGTATATCCCCCATGTGCAAGTCCTGAAACACTGCATGTAACATACTGGAGGTGACCACCCAGGAATGAACCAATATAAGCAGGAGTCAGTTATGGTATCCACACTACACAGAGCAATGCTGTCACCAGGCAGTGGTAGGTAAATCTGATCAACTGGTGCAATGCCATTACTTTGCTTATTGGAAGCTTGAAGTGGTGAAACCCATGTTTAGCAGCAGCAACCTTCATTTCTTTCATCATCAACCATGATAAAGATATCAATCATGCAGTACGATTGATATCTTTAAGGTCATGATGGGCATCATGGCAAGAATCAATCTTCCTTACATTTCGAGAATACAGTCTTAAAACTTTTTTTGCAGATTGATTGCTAGATAGTCCACTGGACTGAACCTTTTGGTAACTCTCAAAGAGGCATCTGGAATGGCTAGTGTATAATCTCAGTGTCCCTACTCAGGCAAATAGCAACCGGAAGGAGTCTGAGTGGTGTGTATGCAGAGCTGGATATATTTTTGCTATGTGTACATAGGTGGTAGATGACTTTAATTAACCGATGAAATACCACCACTTTGCTTATTGGAGGCTTGAAGTGGTGAAACCCATGTTTAGTTCTCTAGAGCAAAGTTTCCGGCATCCCCCCCCCATACTTCTCCTTCAACCCGTGCACGGTACTAAGTACTAGTACTATAGGTTTTGATACCTTTCGTGTTTGGGGTTTTCATTAAAAAAAAAAAAAAAAAAAACCACGTCCAAAAATTTCCTTACTTTATACCTTGTTCCCCCTGCCACTTTTATTTTATCTACTGAATTCGCCATCATGAGTACAGAAACTAATAAAACAACTTATCTGCAAAAATATCTAAACCTCCCAAACCTTCCTCATTCATTTCAGAAATTTTAGGAAGGATGTAGAGCAGATTGGATGCAGAGAAGGGCAGTGAGATTGGTTAGCAGAAAAGAGGCATACTCTTATCAAGGAAGGTTTCAATTTTGCAAATTGCAGCATCTGAAGACTAGGCACCTGTGAGGTGATCTGATTGAGGTACCTTCCATCTAATTGGTGATAGCTAATTTGGATTCTGTCAGTGCCGATCTACTGGTGATGTATTCGCTTAGGTTACCCATCTATGGACAAATTCAGTGGAAAAGTGATTAAACTCGAGCAGTTTGATATTCCTGAGGCTTTTGATCAATCACATTTGTCTTAAATGTCTTCTAAATAAGCTTCTATCTTATGGATTGCCAATTATTTTTTGCAGTTGATATCCAGTTATCTTCCCCCCCAAGGTTCAGTTCTTTCTCCCACTCATTTCTTCTTGTATATCAATGAGCTTCCACTGACTGGTAATCCTATCCATAGTTTTACTGATCATAGCATTTCACCTTCCAGTTTGAGAAATCTTGCCCTGCAGAAACAGCTTCAACTTCTTGAATATCCACTACCATTTCTCTACATTCTAATATCCAGGTAATTTTACAGGGGGACAAAGATAATTTAGCTAATTTTAGTCCTTCTAAAGCTCAGTCCTTGCCTATCTTGAAGGTCTTTGTATTTACCACATTTAATGGTAAGTACAAAGAACAGCATAGTTTGGAAAGTTTTTGATCACGCTTAGTATGTAGTTAGTGGTCTGGAAATGCACATTCCCTCTTATGAAAGTTAAAAAAAAATATATAGTGATTTTATGCATGCTCTTTTTGGAAGTTGTTTTTGTATTACACATGTCAGTGTGTTACAATTTGATCAGCATGCATGAAAGTCTTTCTCAGATAATTCCAACATTGGCATTTATCCTTTTAATTTCATTAGCCCAGAATTTACACCTTGAAAATGGCTTGCTCAATGAAGATGTATCTACATCTTCTAGCCTCCACAAACTCAACAGCTTCAAAGATTTCCTGAGTATATCCCCCAGGTGCAAGTCCTGGAACACTGCATGTAGCATACTGGAGGTGGCCACCCAGGTATGAACTGTAAGCAGGGGTCGAGTTATGGTTTTCATACTATACAGAGCAGTGTTGCCCCTCTCTGTCACCAGGCAGTATTAGTTGGTAGGTAAATCTGATCAACTGGTGTGATGCCAGTTGCTTTGCTAATTAGAGGCTTGAAGTGGTGAAACCCATGTTTAGCACCAGCAACCTTCATCTCTTCCATCATGCAGTATGATTTATATCTGTAAGGTCATAGTGGGCATTATGGCAAGAACCACTCTTTCTTACATTTCAAGAATACAGCATAAAACGGTTTTTGCAAATTGGCCACTAGACAGTCCACTGGACTGAACCTCTCGGTAACTCTCAAGGAGCATCTCAATCAGCTAGTGTAAAATATTGAAAAAAAGTCTACTGCTCCTGTGCTTATCTTCAATGACACATTCCCTGAAAAGATCGCATATATGTGTTAGGAATTACCCTGACTTATTAAACTGATCAACAATAGTAGAGCAGAAAACTATTTTTTTTTTTTTTTTTTTTATGTGAACCCCAAAAACGAGAGGTATTAGAACCTATAGTACTTAGTACCGTGCTTGGTTTGGAGGTTGAGAAGACGAAAGAAGATATTTTTTGACATTGAACTTAAACTTCTGTAGATTGTAATTTTCAGGAAATACATATGAAGGAAGGTTGTTCCAGATAACGGCAGTTGAATGAATAAATGAGGAAGATGAAAAGTTGGTTCCGTGGGTTTGAAGTTGGAAAGTAAATGGATGTTGGCTGGTGGCGGCACGTGTTAGGACTGTTTTGAAAGAGAGAGCAGGAATTATAGAAGCCAATTCAGAAGAACAGTGCCCATGGAAGTATCTGTAGAAGAGGCATGCAGCAGAAACAGTATGTCTGTGAGAAAGCAAGTGGAGAGACTCTGTTAGAGATGTATCATTAATTAACCTAACTGCCCTCTTCTGAATGGAATCAAGAAGCTTGAGAGAGGTTTTGGGGGCACCACCCCCAGATGTGGGAACAATATTCCATGGCAGGGCAGATTTGCAATTTATACAGAGTGAGAAGCTGTTTGGAAGAAAAGTAGCGCCGAGAGCGAAAGAGAAAAACCAAGTATTTTAGATGCAGAGGAAGCAATGTTTGTAATGTGCTTGTGCCAAGAGAGATTAGAAGTCAGGGTAATCCCAAAAAGAGATATATCATTTTGCCTAGAAATCGGAGTGTCACTAAAGATAAGCATAGGAGCAGAAGAATCCTTTTTGCAAGATATAAGACAAGACTGAGTTTTAGAAGGGTTGAAATCAACTAAGTTGTCTTTGCCCCATTGGAGGATTACCTGAGATCGGCATTTAAGGAATTGGTAGCAGATTTTAGAGAAGTTGAAGCTGATTGAGCAGGACAAGGTTTCTCAAAATGGAAAGTGGAATGCAATGTGCTATCATCGGGAAAACTATGGATAGGATTTCCAGTCAATGGAAGAAGGACATTAATATACAAGAGGAAAAGAGTGGGGGAAAGAACTGAACCTTGGGGGACACCGGCATTAGTGGAGAAGTTAGAAGACAGAGAGCCATCTACCATCACCCTCAGTGAGCAATCAGAGAGAAAACTGGATAACCAATTACTAAAAAGAGTTGGCAAACCATAAGATGGAAGCTTGTTTAGAAGACCTTTATGCCAAACACGATCAAAAGCCTTTGAGATGTCAAGAGCAACTACCTGTGTTTCACCGAACCTTTCCATTGAATTAGTCCATAAATGGGTAACATAAGCCAGAATATCACCAGTGGATCGACACTGACGAGCGTTGATCAGACGGAAGGTTTCTAGGTAGTTTAAGAGTTGGTGGTTAATTGATTTCTCCCTTACTTTAGAAAGAGTAGAAGTAATTGCAATGGGACGATAATTGGATGGGAGGGATTTGTCACCCTTTTTAGGAACTGGCTGGATATGAGCAAATTTCCAAGCAAAAGGAAAAACACCTTTGGAATAAGAAAGTGAAAAAATACGGCAAAGAATAGGAGTAAGTTCAGGAGCACAGGTTTTGAGAACAAATGGAGAAATACCATCAGGACCTGGAGCTTTCTTAGCATCGAGATTCATCAAAATCCTTCTGATATCCTTTTGACGGAAGACCACAGAAGGCATTGAATGGAACATGTTGGGAATAGTGGGAGATGTTTTACCAAGTTCATTAATACATGAACTGGAAGAAAAATGGGATGCTAGCAGGTCAGCTTTATCCTTGGCTGAAGTGACAACAGAACCATCTGGTTTGGACAGAGGTGGGAGCAGAGATGGGCAAAAGTTGCGGCCAATAGCTTTGGCAAGACACCAGAATGCTCGGCTACCATTAGGGCAAAAAGCAAGTTTTCTACTCTTAGCCTGTTCAAACTCTACTTTGGACTGATTAATAACTGCTTTGCAATTGTTGCGAGCTTTTGTGTTGGCAGAAAATGAAACTGAAGAATTAGAAACAGGCCAATTACGATATGCAACATTCTTCTCTTGAACAGCCTGAGCACATTTATTGGAAAACCAAGGTTTAGATAAAGGACGAGATTTTAAAGTGGAGTGTGGGATAAAGGATTCCATTCCTGCAAGAATAATTTCACTGACACGATCTGAACAAACATTGACATCAGAAGTTTTAAAACAGTAATCTGACCAAGGAAAAGAAGAAAAGAAGTCTTGCGGGTCATCCCATTTTGCATTCTTGTAATGCCAAACAACATGAGGTTGGGAATAGCCAAGAGATAAAGGTTCCATTGGAGAAGAGACAATCACCAAGTTGTGATCTGAAGTGCCTAAAGGACCTCTCGCTTCGACCGTGTACTTAGAAGGGTTGTTTGTGAGAAAAAGATCAAGTGTATTGGCTGTATGATTAGGATTGTCGGGTATACTTGTAGGTAAATGAACAATCTGTGCAAGGTCATTAGTAATTGCAAAAGCCTCAGCATCTCGACCTGCTGGGTCGGTGTGACTAGAAAACAGAAGCCAGCTGAAGTTGTGAACATTAAAATCACCAAGGAAAATTACCTCACTGTTAGGAAAGTTAGACTGGAGAAAGTCAAGTTGCAAAGAGAGGAAGTCAAAGAGCTCCAAGTGTTTAGTGGAGTTGGGAGAACGGTAGAGACAACAGATGAATTTGACACAATGAGGTAGAGAGATTTTAAGCCAGAGAAGATCAGAGAGGAGATTCCAAATTCCCAAGTCTCTGACAGGAAATATCAGAACGGACATATGCACAAGTACCACCTTTGAGGCGAAAGGAATCATACAGCGAATAATTTGGGCATCTGAGATGAGCAGTAGTTGAATCAACTGATAACTGAGGTTCTGTCAGAAAAAGTACATGGGGTTTGGCAGACTGCAAGTGAAAATGGACATCGTTGAGATTAGAATTGAGACCACGTATATTTGTGAAATGAATTAGGAAGTGCTTGGGAGGTTTAGATCTTTTCACAGATAAGCTTGCTCTATTGTTTTGACAATTCATGGTGTATTCAATAGTAAGAAAAAGTGGGTGGGACATGCTGTATGAAGTAATGAAATTTTTGGATATGGCGTACACGTGGTAAGAATATACCCAGATCCTTGACATAACATGGCCTCGACAATGTTCCCCGCATACACACTACTGAGACTCCCTCTAGTCACTATTGGCAGAGTAGAGGTATAAGATTATACACTAGCTGATCCGGAAGCCACCTAGAGAGTTACCAATAGATTCGGTCCGGTGTACTAACTAGCGGCTGGCCTGTGAACACAGTTTTAGAGCTGTGCCCTCGAAATGTAAGGAATATTGGATCTCGCCACGACGTTCATCATAACCTCAAAAGTCATCAATCATACTGCATGATGGAAGAGATAGGGAAGGGTTGACCGGAACTTAGATCTAGAGACTAAACATAGGTTCCACCACTTCAAGCCTCCAATAAGCAAAGTGGTGGTATTTCACCGGTTGATGAGAGTCATCTACCACCTAGACTATCATCTACCACTAGTCATCTACCACCTAGACTAAACTATAGATGGCAATTTGAACAGTGCATTAACATCTCAGCCCACTTTTACTATATAACATATAGACAGAATAAATTTAATTAAATGAATAGTAAAGAAAAATAAAGAATAAAGGAAAGAAGTTTAAAAGAATAGTAAGAAAGTAAGGTAGACATCAGTGACCGTCAGGCATTATCTAGTACGTTTTGCCAGAATGTAATGCAATTAGAATATTAAATTAAGAATTTGTCAGCAGAATGGCAAGCCAGGTAAGAAGAAAGAAAACTAGTAATGTAACTATAGCAACAAAAAAGAGAAGAGTGTGAGAGGGATTAAGTCAAAATTTAGATTGTGAGAGTAGAGGGGAACAGGCATCCTCTGTGTTATCAGACACTCAGCCTAAAACACTGATGGATCCAATATCTCTCTATTACAGAAGATTTAGGAGAAGTCCGGTTGGCCTGCCTCCCTGAAATTCACTCATGCACACCTTCTCGATGGTAAGCCCAGTTACATCACTTAGATGGCAACGAACGTGTAAAGTGGTTCTCTTCAAATCGCCTGGTCAGCGTGAAGAGGAAAAGTCCAAACCCTCCAGCATATGACAGCACGACAAAACAAATGGCCCTCAGTCCCCAGCAGCTTGCACTCTCCCTCTTACGGCAGCGAGAGGATCAGAGTGGAAGCAGAGGGTGCTAAGAATCTCTGGGTACGACCAGGCTGCCATGCACGGAAACTAAACTTTACCTGTTATAACGTAAGATCACTCATCGGTGAAGACAGGATATTAGAGCTGGAAAAGGAATTAGAAAATGTGAATTGGAATATCATCGGTTTGGCTGAAACAACAAGAAGAAGAAATCAATCACTTATAAGTTTATCAAGTGGAAATCTGCTATAGACCAATGGAAACAGTGAAAGGAGTGAAGGTGGAGTTGGGTTTCTGGTCCATAAAGATTTTAAAAACA
Source organism: Mastigoproctus giganteus (assembly GCF_048544385.1). Classification (NCBI taxonomy): domain Eukaryota; kingdom Metazoa; phylum Arthropoda; class Arachnida; order Uropygi; family Thelyphonidae; genus Mastigoproctus; species Mastigoproctus giganteus. The sequence goes on from NC_143581.1 coordinate 37,364,848, forward strand.
ACATTTTGGAATTCAAAAGTACATCACCAAGGATGTGAAGACTAATACTCAAGATTTCTAAGAGTTATAATCTTTAGCCCCAACGTTGAGCCATGATGGTGAAGAGGTTGAAGAAATGTACACCGAAATTCAGTGTTCTAGATGAGCAGACACTACACTACATTATTATTATGGGGGACTTCATTTCTAAGGTTGGAAAAAGACAAAACAGCGCAGAAAGGGGAACTATAGGAAATTTTGGAATTGGTGAAAGAAATGAAAGAGGTGAAAGACTTGTGGAATTTGCAGAATCTCAAGGACTGTCAGTAATGAACACTTTTTTTCAAGGAAAGGGTGAACAGAAAGTGGACATGGAAGAGTCCAAATGGATTAACTATTAATGAAATCGACTTCATCCTCGCTAACAGAAGATATATTGTGAATGATGTTACGGTCCTGAATAAGGTAAATGTTGGACGTGATCACAGAATGGTAAGATGTACACTGGATATAGATGTAGGAAAGAAAAGGAAAAAACTGACTCGAGTAAATAATACAAAGGTCTTTGAGATAACAGGAGAGGAGAAAAGGCAGTATGTACTGGAACTTAAGAACAAGTTTGAGCTTCTGCAGACTGCTCAGGACCAAGATATCGACGAGGAATATTACAACTTTCTGAAAGTGATAAAGCCCAAGAAACCTATAGGGAAAAAGAAATCCAATGAAGAAAAAATTAGTCAAGAAACACTTGTCGTGATGAACCGAAGACAACAAATAAAAAGCAAGAAAAACACTGACAGGGAGAAAATTGAGTATACTGAGTGTACATCGCTGAGTTATGCAAAGCCATTAGAAACATTAGAAAGAGACTCAGAGAGGACATAAGAAGATTTAACACAAGATAAGTAGAACAAGCATTAAGGAAAACGAAGGATTTAAATCAGCAGCCATGAGCTGCTGATTTAAATACTGAAACTGAAGAATAGCGATGGTGTACTTATAAACAGCAGAGAAGGCATAATTCAAATAGCAGAAGACTACTACAGAGAATTATACAAGGAACAGGGGAATGATGCCAGCAGTGGGGAAGATGGATTGCAAAGTAGCAACACATGGCATACCTGATATTCTTCCTGATGAGGTAGAACATGTATTGAGGAAAATGAAGAATCAGAAAGCCCCAGGGGAAGATGGTTACTGTAGAGTTGTTAAAATTGGGTGCAAGAGACATAACACAAAAACTGGCAAGGCTCTTCACAAAGTGCATTAGAAAAGGTGTGTGACGCCTAAGCAGTGGAATAATGCAATCATAGTTTTGCTGCATAAGAAAAGAGATAAATCAGAAATCGGAAATTATAAACCAGTTAGCTTATCTAACATCTACAAGTTGTTCACAAGGGTCATTACTAACAGATTAGAAAGAATACTTGATGAGAATCAACCGAAAGAGCAAGCTGGCTTTAGGACAGGATTCTCAACTATGGATCACTTTCACGTAATATCACAGCTAATGGAGAAAGCAAATGAATAAAAAACATCATTATGGCTGGCATTTGTGGATTATGAAAAGGCATATGACTCCATACAGCATAAGGCAATGTTTCGGGCACTGGAAAGACAAGGCATAGATACCCCATATATTATGATTTTGAAGAAAATATATGAGAATGCTACCTCCTTTATTAAACTAGACAAAGACAGTAGCAAATTTAAAATTGAGAAAGGAGTTCGACAAGGAGACACAATATCTCCAAAGCTGTTTACTGCTGCCCTGGAGGAAGCTTTCAGAAGATTAGACTGGTCGCAGAAAGGAGTCAATGTCAACGGAGAGTACAAAACCATTTACGATTTGCAGATGACATTGTGGTCATAAGCCACGATCCCAAAGAATTAGAGGAAAATCTTAATCAGTTATGCAGAGTTAGTAAGGATTTTGGACTAAAGATGAATATGGCTAAAACAAAAGTAATGATGAACAAGTATGCCACAGAAAGGGAAATAATGATTGAAGGAGTAGTAATTGAAAAGGTGGAGTCATATACTTATCTTGGACAAGTTTATTAGCTGTAATAATGATAAATGGCTGCAAGTCAAGAAAAGAATAAATTTTGGATGGATAGCATTCAGGAAATATAGTCGCATACTCTGAAGAGCAATATCCCAGTTTGTCTGAAACGTAAAATAATGAACCAATGTATACTCCCCACCATGACTTATGGAAGTGAAACTTGGGCACTCACCAAAAGAATGGAAGAGAAGCTGAGAACTACACAGCGAAGAATGGAACGAATTATATTGGGAATCAGACTGTTAGATAAGAAGAGAAACACATGGATTAGGCAGCAAACTCATGTAAAGGACATTCTTATCAAAACTAAAGAACTAAAATGGTCTTGGGCAGGACACTTAGCTTGAGACATGATGACAGATGGAAGAAAATAACAGAGTGGTACCCAAGAGGAGCTAAAAGAAAACCTGGAAGACAACAGTGGAGATGGTCTGATGAAATTCAAGAGTTGGTGGTTAGTAAATGGATGGCCATTGCTCAAAACAGAAGGAACCGAAAAGTTGCTAGATAGGTCTTCATCCTGCAGTGGATTGAAAATGGCTGATGATGATGATGATGAGAGAAATACATTCATAAATAATTTATAACAAATGCTGATTAATTTTCTGTTTTCTGTACAAAAATAATTTATAACATCCTTCAGTAAGATGCTAAAGACTTTTTTTTTTTTTTTTAAATCTGTCTCTTTTATACAGATTTAGACTGTTAAAATCAGTGTTTTCTTTTTAGAATATCTAGAAAGATATGCTGAAAAGAAAGATTTAAACAGTTTTAACCAATGTGCAATTTTAAGTTAGCAATTAAAAAGTATAACGGAATCATTAGTTAGTAGCACTGACTCAACTTCAAATCCAGTTCATCATCCAAAGGAAATTTTGAAAGAAGAAAAACTGGTCCTTGTCACAGGAATACGATTAATATTCAGCTTGATCCAGTCAAGGATTTAAACAGCTCAGTCAGATCTCCATGCAGTTTGCAGAACTGAAGTCTTTCTAAGTAAGAGCACCTTTTGTTCCCCTCATCAATCTGGTTGTGCTTCTTTGCTTCCCATTCCAAATCTAGATCCTTCTTAAAGTGAGGCCTGTAGACCTGTATACGGCACTCATGATGCAGACTAACCATGTCCTTATACAGGAATAATCACCTTCTTATCCATGCTAGTAAACTTTCTGCATATCATTGACCGAACCCCATGAGCTCTCCTGGCAGCATGTATGCACTGCTCAGATGATTTCATATCTGACTGCACAATTTCCCCCAGGTCTTTTTCATTCTACACTATCCTGAGTGTAGTACCACACAGTTGATAAGTTAACCTGGGGTGACTGCTACTCATGTGCAGACATTTGCATTTTTCAAATGTTAAACTTTAACTTCCATTTCTCAGCTCATCAACCTAATTTTTCTATAGATCTTGTTGCAGTAGCATACAGTCATTACTGTTATTAACCACCCTGCCAACTTTTGTATCATCTGCAAACTTAGGCATTAAACCTAATATACCTTCATCAGTATTATCGATAAATATTGAAAAGAACAATGGCCCCAGCACTAAACCCTGGGGAACTCCAGTAATAACATTAATGCCACATTGCTCCAGTTTGTACAACAATTGTTTATTTGCAACAGTATCAAAAGTCTTCCTGAAATCTAAGTATATGATGGCAAAATTATTTTTTTCATCTAGTTCCTTGGTCACTGCATCATAGTAATGTCACATTGGTTAGACAAGACCACCCCTTGACAAATATATTCTGTGATTGCAGTATAATTGCATGCCTGCCCAGATTGTCCTGCAATACTTCTTTAAACCATAATTCCATTATTTTACTTGGAACAGTCATTAAGCTAACAGGTCCATAATTACTCTTGTCACATTTTGATCCTCCTGTATGAATTGGGGATAAACAGGGTGTCTCAAAAATATTGGTACAAACCTTTAGGGGAGGAGGAAGGTAACATCTAAAGGAATGCGAATCGCATAGGAACCCATAACCGGAAACACCACTGTAAGTCAGTAGACGGGGCGCTGTTCATTAGTTCATGGGATGGAAAATTTCTGGTTTACTAATTCAAGCTGTAGTCGCCACACGAAGAGCATGCATCGATATACGAACTGTGAGCTGGCAGACATGCACATAGTGTATGGATTAGCAGAGGGCAATGGATGAGCCACTCAACAAATTTATGGAGAGCGCCTCCCAGACAGACATGTACCGGACCACCATTTGTTTGCATGTGTGCATCAAAATTAGTGCGATTATGGGTCATTTAGAGGTAACAGGATTAGTGCGGGCAGACCACGTTCAACGCGATCTCCTGCCGGAAGAAAGTGTGTTGAATGCCGTCCAGAATAATCCTACTACCAGCACACGTGCCGTTGCCTCTGCCTTTGGAGTGTCTCGTTGCAGTGTACAGCATGTCTGGTATGATGATTCCTTACACTCCTTTCATCTCCAAAGGGTTCAGTTACTGCTCCCCCAAGATCATCCTGCACGTGTGGCTTTTGCGCAGTGATTTCTCCAAGAAAGTGTTCAAGACTTGAATTTTCCAGCCTATGTTTTGTTCACGGATGAGGCTTATTTCACTCAGGAAGGCTTATTCAATCAGCACAACGATCATGTGTGGGCTCACGACAACCCACACGGTGTGCGCCCCCATGCGGCACAACATCGCTTCGCAATAAATGTGCGGGCAGGTATGGTCGGTGACTGCTTAGTCGGCCCATACCTGTTACCATCTCGCATGAACTCTGCTAAATATCGGATCTTTCTTGAACAAGTTCTACCAGTGTTACTTGACGATGTTCCAGCAAATGTGAGACGCAACATATTGGTTTCAACATGACGGGGCACCTGGTGCCTCCGTAGCCAGGTGGGCAGGAGCAGCAGTGCGTAGCACACGCTTCTTGATCAGACCGGGGTTCGAGCCCGTGACCACCAAATACGGAGGATGTGGAAAGGTCAGGGAATGACCACCGCATATCCCCGGAGCAATATGGCCTTAGTTGCTAATGCTCCTAAAAACCAAATAACAAACAAACAGACGGGGCACCTGCCCATTATGGAAGGTGTTCGTGACCATTTGAACAGACATTTTGGGCGTCAAAGGATTGGCCATGGTGGTCCCATTTCCTGGCCCCCACGCTCACCTGATTTCTTTCTGTAGGGGGGTCCCTCAAATCTATCGTGTATGAATCGCCTGTGGAGACGGAAATGGATCTCCGAGCAAGACTCGTCTGCGTTGCTGCTATTGTCAAAGAAACTCCAAGTGTGTTTGACCATGTCCGCCAATCCATGCTGCGTTGGTGTCATGCATGCATCGTATCTCATGGTGGATCCTTCGAGCATCTGTTGGTGCATCATGAAATGCATCCATCTTGTACTCCATTGTTAATATTATGTCAGATAAATGTTTGTCACTAATTACTGTCTTGTGTCATTTCTGCTTCTTGTGCCTCTGTTACTACTTTCCCGTGACGTTTCCGGTTATGGGTTCCTATGCGATTCACATTCCTTTACTCCCCTAAACGTTTGTACCAATATTTTTGAGAAACCCTGTATTTGCACTTCTTCAGTCCATAAGGACATCCCCTGAATACAAGAATGCTGTCATAATAATAGCATGGGTTTGCTTTTACCCCCTTTTCTGCCTTCCTTAATATTATTTGATAGATTCCATCCACCCCAGGCTCCTTTTTTATGTCCATCCTCTACTTTCCTTTCAGTTATCATAAAGTTATTTAGCTCCTACCCTAAAGAACTCGTGTGCGAATATAGATGCAAAATACCTATTCAATTTGTTTACAACCTGAGCAGGGTCATCAACAGGTAACCCATAAACATCAAGTGGCCCGATGTGATTCAACCATTTCCTTTTACTGTTGATATAAACATAGAAGTGTGATGTTTTCTTTGCATTCTTTGCCAGCGACGCTTAGTAATCTGCCTTAGCTTGCTTATTCTCCTTTGTGACTTGATTACAGATTAATTTTTATCTACCATAGGCATCTCTATTACCTGATAATTTATATGCATCCCATGCACTTTTCTTCTCTGTCATGTGTCGGAATAGTTCATCTGACATCCATTTAGGTTTAAGACTTGAACAATATTTCTTTGTTGGTATGAACAACCCAGCTTATACGATTATTTCCCTTAAAGCTTCCTATTTAGAATTTATTGGTAACATCATCACTTTGTCCCCCTGCAGAAAACCCCTCGACATAGGCACCTGTACGTGGTGAGGGGACCTCCCAGTGATGCTGCTGGGCTTCCAGATTAGCATTACTGGGATCTAACGCCTATACCTTGGTTCCAGGGTTACATCATTGGAATCTGCCTTAATACACCACTTTGGCCCCTGCTTCGACAAGACAGGTGGTCCCGGACCGGCCTGACTGGGATCAATCGGCGGGTAGTTCTTACTGCTAGGGTCAACTGCGTTCCAATAAGTCTCCCTCCCTTTGGTCCTGGGACGGGATCAAGGCTTATTGGAAACGTGGGTATGATGCTCCTGAGCAAACTTGGCATCCCATTCGTTCCTATGCGATTCACATTCCTTTACTCCCCTAAACGTTTGTACCAATATTTTTGAGAAACCCTGTATTTGCACTTCTTCAGTCCATAAGGACATCCCCTGAATACAAGAATGCTGTCATAATAATAGCATGGGTTTGCTTTTACCCCCTTTTCTGCCTTCCTTAATATTATTTGATAGATTCCATCCACCCCAGGCTCCTTTTTTATGTCCATCCTCTACTTTCCTTTCAGTTATCATAAAGTTATTTAGCTCCTACCCTAAAGAACTCGTGTGCGAATATAGATGCAGTACTTGCTTCTTCAGAAGTGGGCGTCCCCTCGTAGGGCTCCATGGTGGGTGAGGTACTTAAGGCATCTGAAATTATCTTACTCATATGAATAATTTAATTCCTATTTCTTCTGGGGGCCCCAATAAGGCCCCTACCTAATCAATCAGATGAGAATGACACTAATTCTGCCAAAAGAGCCAGAACTGAGGATAAAACACCATCTATAACACCGCTTTTCCTCATTCTCCATTCTACCGGAGAGCAGTCAATTGGGAAGATGTCACCCTTCTTCATCCAAAAAGGATTAGAAGGGTTGGCAGGTTCACCAAAATCCGTTAAACGACTGCGTTCTGGCGACCTTTTCGTTGAAGCCTCCAGCACAAAACAAGCTGAAAAAATCTTGAACTCTACATCCATGGGGGAATACCTATCACCGTAACCCCCCACAAAACTCTGAATTCTTCATGAGGTGTTATTTCAGAGTGGGACTTTCTTCATGTTTCTGAAGAAGAGATCTGCTCTGAATTAAAAGACCAAGGAGTGACAGCTGTCAAGAGAATATCGATACGGAAGGATGGGAATGTCGTCCCTACCCGAGTTCTCATCCTCACGTTCAACACCCAACACGTTCAAGTTCCATCAAGGCAGGCTATCTAAACTGCCCAGTGAGGATTTATATCCCAAACCCACTGTGGTGTTTTAAATGCCAAAAATACGGCCACTCACAAATATCTTGTCGTGGTAACCGTGCCTGTGCTCGATGTGGTGTTAAAGACCACGAGAGCAAGGAATGTTCAGCTCCAAAACCGACCTGTGTCAACTGCCAAGGAGAGCATCCTGCCTACTCTAGAGCATGCCGGCAGTGGAAGGAAAAAAAAGAAATCCAAAAATTAAAAACAGAGCTGAATATCTCCTGCCCAGAGGCCAGAAAACGTATCCAACCAATAAACAGCGGGAAACCTTCATATGCTCAGGTTTCTGCTAAGTGCACTATCGGGACACAAACTGAGATTAGCATTAGTAGAGGCATTTGATGTAAGAAAGCAGGCTTATGCAGCATCAGCCAAAAAAAAAAAAAAAAAAAAAAAACCCACTTCCACTTCACCTCTCTGTTCGTTCAAAATACCTGTCCAGCTGAGCCTTAAACTTATTTAGGCTATCAACCTCCATGACAAGGGATGGAAATCTGTTCCACCAACCAACCAACCACCCGCTGGCTAAAGGGAAATTTCCGCACGTCTATCCTACATCTGTCTTTCCTCAATTTGAATTTATGCCCTCTCAGGTGATTATTCTGAGCTAGAGGAAGAATCCCATCAGCATTGAGCATGCTCACACCATTCAAGGCTTTATACACCTCTATCAGATCACCTCGCTGGTGCCTAGTCTCCAGACACTGTAATTTGCAAAACTTAAGCCTTTCTTCGTAAGAGCACCCCTTTGTTCCATTCACTAATCTTGTTGCCCTTCTCTGTACTCGTTCCAGCAGCTCTACATCCTTCTTGAAATGAGGTGTGGCCTGACCATTGCCGTATACAAGGGAATTATCACCTCCTTATCCCTGCTGGAAAAATTCCTGTATATCATTGACAATACTCCATGAGCTACTCTTGCAGCCCGTCTGCACTGCTCAGGGAACTTCATATCTGCCTGCACAACCACGCCCAAGTCCCTTTCATTCTCCACCACTGTCAGTGTAATACCACAGAGTTGATACGTTGCTCTGGGGTTGCTGTTTCCCATGTGTAGTACTTTACATTTGTCAATGTTAAACTTCATTTGCCACCTCTCAGCCCATCTGCTCAACCTTTCCAGATCCTGTTGCAGCAGCATAGTGTCAGTAATGTCCTTGACAACCCTGCCAACCTTTGTATCGTCTGCAAACTTGGACATTAAGCTTGATATACCAACATCAATATCATTTATAAATACAGAAAACAATAACGGACCCAACACTGAGCCCTGAGGGACTCCACTAATAACATTAGTCCACAATGAGCAGTGTCCATTGATTACCGCTCTCTGTCTTCTCCCCCTTAACCACCCCTTTATCCATAGCAGCAATTTGCCTCCAATGTCACACTGCTCCAATTTGTGTAGCAGTCTTCCATGTGCAACAGTATCAAAAGCCTTTCTAAGATCCAAGTATATAATATCAAAGTTATTCCCTGCATCCAGTTCTTTTGTGACTGCATCATAGTATCCAATCAAATTGGTCAGCAAGACTTCCCCTTAATAAAACCATGCTGTGTCCGAGCTATAACTGAAGTCTTGTCTAGATGATCCTGCAGTGCTTCTTTAACCAGTGGCTCCATTAATTTTCCTGCAATAGAAGTTAAGCTCACAGGTCTATAATTACTTGTGTCAGCCTTTGATCCTCCTTTGTGAATTGGAGTCACATTTTCACATCTCCAGTCTATGGGAACCTCCCCTGAGTCCAAGGAAGCTCTCATAATTATGGCTAAGGGGTTTGCTTACTTCCTTTGCTGCCTCCTTTAATATAACTGGATAGATCCCATCCTCCCCAGGTGCCTTTCTTGTGTTTATCTTCAACAATTTCTCCTCCACTTTACTCCCAGTTATTTCAAGATTCTGTAGCTTACTGCTAGAGTTGAACACACCTCTGGCATTCCCCTTGCTGAATAACTCCTCACGTGTGAATGTCGATGCAAAATATTCATTTAGTTTGTTAGCTACCTGAGCAGGATCATCAACAGTTGACCCATCAATATCAAGTGGACCAATCTGATTTGTCCCCTTCCTTCTAGAGTTTACATAAGTAAAGAACACTTTGCTGTTTTTCTTTGTATCCCTTGCCAAGGATTTCTCGTAATCTGACTTCGCCTGCCTAACCTCCTTTGTAACTTGGTTGCATATCAACTTGTATCTATCATAGGCTTCTGTGTCATGTGTTAATTTGTAAGTATCCCATGCATTTTTCTTCTCTGCCATATGCCTCATTAGTTCATCTGACATCCATTTTGGCCTAAACCTTGAACAATATTTCTTAGTTGGTATGTAAAGCCTAGTAGCTTCCAAGATAAGTTCTTTGAATGCTTCCCATTTTGAATTTGCTGTTGGTAACATCATCATCAGTTGGTCCCACTGTATAGAATTTAAATACTGTCTCAGTCCATCTAGTCGCCTTTACGGAAGCAATAACCCTTCCCTTTACCCCTAATGGTAGTTACCTCTTTGAGTAAATTCCACTTCAGCACACTGTGATCACTGCCACCTAGTGGTTCATTTATCTGCAGATTCTTAATGCATGAAGAATCGCTGCTGATAATCAAATCAAGAGTATTACTCCCTCTAGTTGCCTCCCGAATATGCTGATGTAGAAAACAATCATCCAATAAATCCACAAAAGCCCTGCTAGTGTGTGAGTGACCAGCCCCCAAATTCCAGTCAATATCTGGGAAATTAAAATCTCCCATTATAAGACTCTCTGATTTACTAGCCCACTCTATTTCCCTGTACAGTTTCTTATTATACTCAACAGAGTCATTAGGCCTATAGCACACTCCTACTCTCAATTTTGATCTCCCAATGCTTATGTCACACCAAACTGACTCAACACTGCACTGTCCAGCGATTTCAACTGGCTTCACTTCCTTGGTTTTTATGTGTTTCTTAACTAATAGCATAACCCTTCCCCCCTTCCTATCCTGTCTATCCTTTATGTAGACATTGTACTCCCCAAATTCCAGTTATGCATCCCTTATATCTGTGTGACACCACATCTCTGATATCCCAACAATATCTGCCTTTGATGTTTTGAGCAATACCTCAAATTCATCAAATTTGTTTACTAAACTCCTTGCATTGGTGTACACGCAAGTATACCTGCACCTGTTTCTATTCCTAGCTACCTTAACACAACCCATGTGTTTACTTGTACCGCAATGGCTCCCAGCAGTCTCTGAAATATCATGCATCTTGTTTTTCAGGCTTCTGCTCGTTCTAATAGAAGCAGTGCAAGAATCTCTTTCACCTCTTCCAGTGGCTACTATCAATCTATTGGTCTTTGTCTCCCCCCAAGCTAGCAGTTTTCCGACCCACCTAACACTGCCTCGATAGCATCAGCAAATATTCTTGCACCCTTTCTATTTAAGTGTATCCCATCCCTGTAGAAGCAATCTCTCCTGTTAACAAGTACAGTCCAGGCTGAAAAAAATTCTACCCCTTGAGCCTTGCGCAATCTTTCCAGGGCCGAATTGATCGACAAGGCTCTCATCATATACTCCCTCCTATCGTGTCTGGGCAGAATTGCAGAAACTTTCAAATTCAACCCTAATTCTCGGCTTTTGTTCAACAGTGACCTGTACTTGTTAAGTAATTCTGCTGGTCTCCTACTCTTAATATTATTTGTGCCAACGTGTACAACTATATCACCTTTTGTGCCCTTAAAAGATGATATTCGCCCTACAACGTCATCAACCTTTGCCCCTGGCAGACATACCCTGGGCCTGTTCCATCAGAACTGTACCACCAAGAGAGTTATTCACTCTGATTGCACGCTATTTATTGAGTTCGCAAAAGCCCACCAAAAAAACACAATCTGCTGCCCCTCCTATATCCGTACCTCCTAGTGCTCCACCACTACCAAAACTAAGTGGTAAAGAGCCAACAGAAACAATGTATGTAGAGAACAAGGAGGTACCGGATGAATCAGTCTTTGAACTCTTTGCGGGGGAAGAAATGGACACAGGACAGCGTCCATTCTTTCCCCAAAAAAGATAAATCCAAGACTGACAAAAGTAAGCCCTCAGCACCTCGGAAGCTGCCTGATGGACCTACCAAGCCAAAATAATGGCTAAATTCCTACAATGGACTCGTGGATTCTGGCAAAATACAGATGGCATCAAGGCACTCCTGCAAAGGCACGGGCCAATTTGCTTTTGCTTGCAGGAGACTTATCTAAAGGCAAATGATAACCCCACCATGCATAACATAACATTTTTTTCTAAGGATAGAATTGTGGATGGTCCTGCTCATGGAGGAGTGGCTATCCTTGTGGGCAACCAGACCCCAGTTCAGCCCGTGCTAATTACAACTAGCATAGAGGCTGTTGCAATTTGCATTACAGTGGGATTTTTATTAACTGTAGGCTCTATTTATTTGCCACCTGGGACTGACATCTCCCAGGAAGACCTTGATCACCAAATTTAGTAAAACGGCTGCGTTCTGGCAATCTTTTACTTGAAGCTTCAAGCAGAAAGAATCTTAAATGCGACATCCATAGGGAGAATACCGATCCGTGTAACACCCCACAAAACTTTGAACTCTTCACAAGGTGTCATTTCAGAGTGGGATATTCTTCACGTCTCTGAAGAAGAGATCTGTTCTGAACTAAAAGACCAAGGAGTGACAGCTGTCAAGAGAATATCAATGCGGAAGGATGGGAATCTCGTCCCTACCAGAGTTCTCATCCTAACATTTAACACCCCACGGCCTCCAAGTTCCATCAAGGCAGACTATCTGAACTGCCCAGTGAGGCTTTACATCCCAACCAACTGAGGTGTTTAGATGTCAGTAATACGGCCATTCACAAACAGCTTGTTGTGGTAATCCTACCTGTGCTCGATGTGGTACGAAAGACCACGAGAGCGAGGAATGTTCAGCTTCCAAACCAATTTGTATAAATTGGAAAGGAGAGCACCCTGCCTATTCTAGAGCATGCCAGAGGTGGATGTACGAGAAAGAAATTCAAAAAATAAAAACAGAGCTGAACATATCCTATCAGGAGGCCAGAAAATGCATTCAACCAATAAATAGCGGGAAACCTTCATACGGCCAGAAGGTTTCTGTGAAGTGCACTATCAGTATGCAAACTGAGATGACTGTACCACCAAGAGAGTCATTCACTCTGATCGCACGCTATTTATTGAGTTCACAAAAGCCCACCAAAAAAATGCAGTCAGCTGCCACTCCTGTATCTGTACTTCCTAGTGCTCCACCACTACCAAAACCAAGTGGTAAGGAGCCACCAGTAATGGTGGCTCCTTACCAGTGTCGTCGAGCACAAGGAGGTATCAGATGAATCGGTCTTGGAACTCTTTTCGGAGGAGGAAATAGACACGGGACAGTGTCCATTCTTTCCCAAAAAAGATAAATCCAAAACTGACAAAAGTAAGCCTTCAGCACCTCTGAAGCCGCCTAATGGACCCACCAAGCCAAAATAATGGCTAAATTCCAACAATGGAATTGTTGTGGATTCCGGCAAAATACCGATGACATCAAGGCCCTCCTGCAAAAGCACGAGCCAGTTTGCTTGGTTTTTCCTTCAGGAGACTTACCTAAAGGCAAATGATGATCGTACCATGCATAACATCACAATTTTTCCTAAGGATAGAATTGCGGATGGTCCTGCTCATAGAGGAATGGCTATCCTTGTGGGCAACCAGTCCCCAGTTCAGCCCTTACTAGTTACAACCAGCATAGAGGCTGTTGGAATTCGCCTTACAGTGGGATTTTTATTAACCGTGTGCTCTATTTATTTGCCATCTGGGACTGACATCTGCCAGGAAGACCTTGATAATCTTCTAATGCAGTTGCCTCCCCCTTTCTTACTTCTCCAGGATTTTAATGGACATAACACCCTGTGGGGTAGTGCTAACATCAATGGAAGGGGACGAGTCATAGAGCATATGCTAAATGACAATGACCTTTCCCTTCGAAATACTGGAACAAACACCTTCTTCGACATGCCTACACATACTTTTTCTGCCATTGATCTCTCTATCTGGTCCCCTTCTCTACTCCCTTCACTCACTTGGGAAGTGGAGGAAAACCCTTACGGAAGTGATCACTTCCCTGTGATAACCTCGTTACATAGTGGGAGACCATGTCTTCCTTTCAGGTTACCACGGTGGAAGATTGATCATGCTGACTGGACTGCCTTCCAACATCAGTCAAATTTTGATCTCAGTACCGTCAGTCAGTCAGTAGCCTATCAATGATGCAGTAACGTACATCACGAAATTATAGTCCAAAGAGCTGCGAATGCGGTTCCAAAAACATCTGCCCGGTTTCCACCATTTCCCAAACCCTGGTGGAATTCACAATGCACAGCAGCAAAAAAGGCTCAAAACAAAGCATGGGGGATATTCCGCTGATATTTTACCATGACCAACCTTATAGCCTTTAAACGCGCACAAGCCAAAGCATGCTACATCTGCCGTCAGAGTCAAAAGGAATCATGGATCCGTTTTACTTCATCAATTACTCAGTCCACTAGTACTAAGGCGGTCTGGGATAAAATCCGGAAAATGAAGGGAAAATATACATCCCACCCTTCTTCAATCCTAGATTATAATGGATGCACTAATGCAAATCCAACTGCAATAGCCAATTCTCTTGGGGAAACATTCTCTAACATCTCCGCAACATCTTCGTATTCCCCAGAGTTCCTGGTCCTGAAACATAAAATTGAAAAACAGGCGCTTAATTTTAAGTCTAAGAGTGTCTATCCCTACAACGGGTCATTCACTATACAGGAACTGAAAAGAGCTCTTATTCTTTCCAAAGCAAGTGCTATTGGACCAGATGGCATCTATTATGAAATGATTAAGCATCTTTCACCCAAATCTATGGATTATCTGCTCCTTCTATACAACAGAATCTTTATTGTAGGGCAGTTTCCAGATTCTTGGCGCAAGGCAATCGTTCTTGCCTTTTCTAAGCCAGGAAAGGATCCAAAAGTCACTACTAATTATCGTCCTATTGCTCTGACTAGCTGTTTGTGCAAAATCCTGGAGAGAATGGTTAATTTTCATTTAATATGGTCAATTTAGAATGAAATGACCTTCTCTCCAACATCTAGTGTGGCTTTCGAAGGAACCGGTCCACTCTGGACCATCTCATTAGACTGGAAACATCCATCTGGGATGCTTTCCTAAAACGTGAACATTTGGTGTCTGTATTCTTTGACATGGAGGAAGCGTATGACACAACTTGGAGATTTGGTATCTTAAAAGATTTTGATAGCCTTGGTCTTAGAGGGCCACTCCCCATTTTTATTAAAAACTTTTTAGCCAATCGATCTTTCCAAGTTCGTTTCCAATGTACTGCACACTACTCATTCCTGGCTCATATTGCTTCTTTGAGGCCAATAATGGTCTGCAGTAGAATGGCTGTCCCATGGGCATAGGAAACAACAATATTTTGTGAACCCTCCTTCCATGCTCATTGACATAACAATGAATTTGAGGTAAATTACTGTAATTACTCATAGATAAAACAAAAGCAACAAGCATTATTAATAATATGTGGTGCCCATGCTGTATTCCGGACACCAGAAGACTGTAAAGTATAATTGGTACAATTTCCAATTGTCTGTGTGATTGTACACCATTGTACACATGATGTAGTTACAACAAATACAAAGCAGAATTTGTTGAGGTAACTTTCACACTTCAGAGGTATGATAATGAATGTGTTTCAGTAATTCATTGGTTCTGTTTATAATCAAATAATTAAATTATTTGATTAGAAATTGAATTATTTTTATTATAGACAATCTTTTAAGATCATATTGTTTTGGGTTGATTTATGTAATCATTTCCTTCATCCAAGAGGAGGGAGTTCCACAAGGATCAGTATTAAGTGTCACGCTTTTTGCCATAAAAGTAAATTCCATCCCAGAACTACTTCCTCCAGCTGTAAATAGTGCCCTCTATATTGATGATTTAGCATATTTTGTAAGTCATACAACATGAGGGTTATTGAAAGACAACTGCAAAAAGCCCTTGATTGCCTAAACTCCTGGGCACTGTCTAATGGATTCAGGTTCTCGTCGCAGAAGACTGTTTGCGTACACTTTAGTCGTAAGTATAATCTTCATCCTGAACCTGAATTAAGGCGCAGACAAAATGCTATTCCAATAGCAGCGGATACAAAATTCCTAGGACTCGTATTTGATAAAAAGTTGACCTTTCTGGATCACATCTGTCAACTCCTCACAAAGTGCACAAGAGGCCTGAATATTCTGTGCTCTCTCTCTCTCTCTCTCTCTCTCTCCTCTACACCTTGGGGTGCGGATCGATGCACCCTACTACGCATTTACTGTGTGCTTGTACTATCCAGCCTAGATTACGCGTCCTTGGTATACAATTCGTCCAGAGACAGTGTACTTCAATGGCTAGATCCTGTCCATCATCAGGCTCTCCGCGTATCGCTATTGGAGCATATCGAACATCTCCTGTCCAGAGCTTATACGTCGAAGCAAACGAACCACCATTATCACTTCGACGTAAACAGTTGTCTCTAATGTATGCTTTAAAACTGAAATCCCTGCCAGACCATCCTATGTGGCCATTTGTTTTTGAGCCACGATGCGAAAATTTGTACAACACCCATAAGACTGCCAATTGTCCTTTTGGTTCGTCTCCAAGCGCTACTCAAAGAACTTAAAATCAAGGTTGATAAGGTTGCCCAAACACCAAAGCAACACCTTCCATTCTGGCAAGGTCATGTTCCAGCATGTGACTTGTCTCTTAGAAATTTTGTAAAGTCGGACACTCCATTGTTTGTCTACCTGCAGCTTTATTCAGCACACCGAGCTGAACACTCTGACTTCACGCCAGTTTACACAGACGGTTCAAAGTAGGAATGATATGTGGGATCTGCTGCTGTCTTTACGGACACTACTACATCGGAGCAGAATCTCCCCGAATACAGCATATTTACTGCAGAGCTGTACGCTATAGAGTTAGCATTGGATCACATTAGTAAATGCCATTACCAACGGTTCATTTTATATTCCAACTCTCTCAGTGTGTTACAGGCTTTAATAACTGTGAGATATAATTCTCATCCAGTTCTGTCTTGCATTCAGCAGAAGATTCACTTTCTCCATGAACATGAATATGATATCCGCTTCTGCTGGTTTCCCAGCTACATTGGAATTAGGGGAAATGATTTGGCTGACACCTCAGCCAAATCAGCAATTCCCAGTAATAATCGCTGCCTGTCAGTCCCCTATACAGACTACAGGCAAATAATACACTAAAAGATAGACTCCCAATGGCAGGATTCGTGGTATAGACAGACAATGAATAAATTATATCGTATAAAGCCTAATTGAACCGTGGCGGTCTAGTCTGCGCAGGAATCGTAAGGAGGAAGTGTTCTTGCCCGGACCCGCATAGGACATAGTCATCTGACTCATTTGTTTTTGCTGAGGGCTGATGGTCCTCCTATGTGCGAGTCCTGTGGCACAATTTTATCAATCAGACACATTTTAACTGACTTTCCAGATTTTAGCAATATCCGTTTTACTGCTTTTAATCATCTGACTGAGCCGTATACACTCAGTCGGATTTTATCTGACAATGACCGTGTGTCTGCTATTTAAAATCAATCATTTTTACTCGTATTTAAAATTTACATGTCATTTCTTTATTGATTTATCTTTTATACATTTTATACCTTCGTTATTTTATATCTTGACATGGTGACCTAAGTAATTAGGTTAGTGAAATTTAAATTTTTATATATCACCTGGTTTTGATGCATTACAGCCTTAGCTGCTAATGCACCAATAAAACCCAACAACCAACCAACCAACCTGCAGAAAATTTAAAAACTGCTTGAAACTTCTGTAGTAATCCTTGTGAGAGCAATAGCCTTTCCCAATTGTAACCAACGGTTCGTTTTATATTCCAACTCTCTCAATAGCCTTTCCCATATTAATACACTGCACCCATTGGGCCTTTTAGCTACAGATTCTTAATGTATACCAAATTACTGCTGATAACCAGACCAAAAGTTTTGTTGCCTAATATGCTGCTATAGAAAACAGTCATCCAAAATATCCACAAAAGTCTTGCTAATGTGCGATGATTTCTCAATTCCACTCAGTATCTGGGAAGTTAAAATCCACTATTATGAGACATACTGATTTTCTGTCCCACTCTATTTCCCTGTATAGCTGTTTGGTATACTCATCACAGTCATTAAGCTTATAACACACTCCTACTCTCAATTTTGTTTTTCCAATGCCTATATTGCACCAAACTGACTTAACATTGCCCTCGTCACCCAAGTCAGCTGGATGCACTGCTTTAGATTTAATTTTCTTCTTGACTAAGAGCATGACCACTCCACCTCTCCTGGCCTGTTTGTCCTTCCTGTATATATTGTACTCCCGTTATTCAAATTCAGCATCACTTATGTCTAAAATTACACTACAACTCTGCTATATTTACAATGTCTGCATTCAGTGACTTAATCAGCACTTCAAATTCATCAAATTTATTTACAATAAAGGAGCATCATTGAGATTGGAAGTGCGACCATATATATTTGTGAAATGAACAAGTTAATGTGTGGGAGCCTTAGATCTTTTTACAGATAAGTTTCTTCTATTAGTTTGACTATTCACAACATAGTTTGTAGCAAGAAAAAGGGGGGGAGGAGGCATATGTATGAAGTAATTATTTTTGAATATGGCTCTCTCTCTCTCTCTCTCTCTCTCTCCCCCCTTTCTTTTTTCCATTTTCCTTTTCATTGTTTTCCCTTTTTTTAAAAATTATATATAAATTGCTGATGTTTTAATCAGTTTGAATTCATTATTTGTATTAATATTACAATATTAATATATTGCAGTTCGAGAGTCAAATAGTGGAAAATGATATAGAGCAGAACAATAAAGGGGTGGCAGCTCTCAAAAAAGTAATTTCAGAACTTAAGTTGAGGCAAGTAAATCAAATTATATCTATAACATTACTTCATGGAGGCAGTAAGGAAAAACTAGAAACAGAGAAATATCTTTAGGAGTTTATTACTAGCATTGAAATTAAATAAAATTTATTTTTGCAGATTATTTACTATCATCTTTGCACTACATTCTCATTGCAGATATAGGGAAGGAACCTCTTTGGTTGTAATAATGCTCTTTTTCTGATGTGTGTTTGTAGCTATAATGAAAATTCAATATGTATATAAACCTTGTATGAAAAGTATGGCATGACACCGATATGTGGTGCCTCCTTTTATCTAAATGAATTATTTTGAGGTATTCAAGCAGTCTCCATATTATTTCACTCAGGGCAACTTCATCTACTGTGCTCCTTTTAAATTTAAAATTATTTGCAATACATAATATGAAAAATTTGATTTATGTAATCTATATTATTAGATTGTAGGAAATTTTCTTTTAGCCAGTGAGTCGTTGATTGTTGGAACGGCGACTGTCGGCCTCAACTACCTGCCCTCGCAGGTAGTTGAGGTTGACAGTTTGAATAAAATCAAAAGTAGGCTGAATAGTTTTCTGTGTGAAGAGGGAAAGATATAATTTGTATGTTTTCTTATCTACTTGGGTCCCTCCCCCCAGTGTAGTAAAAGTCTGACTTCCTTGCACTATATGGCGAATACTATTTCTATATCATAATTCAAATTCTTATTTATATTCTTAATACCCATAAAAACTTTTACCTACACATTGCCCCAATTAATGTACACAAGTCAAGGTGCTTGAATATCTGTCTTGTGACTCTCCATTTGTATTGTATCTTATCCATGGAATGAAAAATAGCCACTTTAAAATATATATAAATATTTGTATAAGTTGAACTCCAGTATAGCATCCTCTATATAGCATTATCCTCACCTAATGCCTATAAAAGGTTTTAAACCAAAATTTCCAGTTATATTAACAATGTGGAACCCTAGATATTAGTGCCTATGTGCAGTAAGTAGTGTCCAGTATATATCACTTACATTGACATTAGCAGTTTGGGAAAACTGAGAATGAAGGGGGGGGGGATAAACTGAGATAGAGAATACTGTGGTTTTAAATTTTCAGTAATCTTGAGAGATTACTGAAAATTCACTTTCTGCTGGTTACTATAAGCCAGAGCCCGTAGTAACCAAGACAAGAGTCAAAATCTATATTGAGGCAGGCAACAACACAGCTGTTTACATCATCATAATGAGAATAATAAAGTATGGAGAGAAGAGCATTATTGAATATTAGTGAAAAGAAAAAGGTCTGTGCCTATAAAGACTAATTTCATGAATCTTATTTTCATTTTAAGGTGCAAACTCATCAGTTGGCATTGTATTGGTGATTGAGAAGTATTGTACACCAATGTAATGAAGCTTTTCAATTACAGTACTACTGTATCAAATGTTATTCTAATATGTTCTTATTTTGTAGTTAACACCTTTTTTTATCAAGTAAATTTTGTAAGTTTAAAAGACGATTTTCAATCTAGTGCCATATTGAATATTGTCACAAATTGCTGTGAACAAGGAATGGTACTGTATCAGAGTTTGGCAGTATTTTATTCATATGAAATTCGCACAACAAAAATAACATTGATGACCAAAATGCAACTTTTTTCTTTTTTCCAGAAATATAAACATACTTCTCTAAACCAGTTTTGTGTACTGATTTCAAATACGTTCTGTTTTTTTTTTCCCCTCCCCTAACATATATAGCTCTAGCTTTCATAATGCAACTGTTAATAATATAAGTGCACAAATTAATTAAAATGATTTCAGTACAATACACATTAGACTGGTTATAATTACATTATTATCACTTTTAAACCCAATACATTTCACACACACACACACACACACACACACACACACACACACACACACACACACACACACACACACACAAAATAATACAAAACACTGTTGTAAAAAAGATATGTGCAATTTAAAAATATTATTGTGAGGATGAATTTCTTTTGTACACCTAGTTGGGAATGTCGTGGTACGTGGAATCATCCCCCCATCACTCACTCTGCCAAGGTTTTCAGGAAAGAAGTCTAAATCAGAATGCAAGTAAAAAAGTGTCAACAACATACACCATCCCATTCCTTTATATGCATTGAGTAATTTCTGAATACAGTCTTTGTATGTGGGAAAACTGTAGTTACCAAAAAAAAAAAAAAAAAGTTTTCACAGAGCCATTTTAAAGACTGTACTGCTTTTATTTCAAATACATTGAGGCATTTTTCAAAGCTTTCATCTTGCAGAAGCTCTCTAATTTGAGGCCCCACAACGATTTCCACTTTCACAGCAGAGATCTTTGCAAATTTTCCACTTAAGTAATGAAATGCTCTTGAATCACCTTACCTATTGCTTTCACAAAACTCTTTATTAGGCCAAGTTTAACATGAAGAGGTGGAAAGAAAATTTTCATTGGATTTACTAATGGAATGTACTGCACACTACTCATTCCTGGCTCATATTGCTTCTTTGAGGCCAATAATGGTCTGCAGTAGAATGGCTGTCCCATAGGCATAGGAAACAACAATATTTTGTGAATCCTCCATCCATGCCCATTGACATAACAATGAATTTGAGGCAAATTACTGTAATTACACATAGATAAAACAAAAGCAACAAGCAATATTAATAATATGTGGTGCCCATGCTGTATTCTGGACACCAGAAGACTGTAAAGTATAATTGGTACAATTTCCAATTGTCTGTGTGATTGTACACCATTGTACACATGATGTAGTTACAACAAATACAAAGCAGAATTTGTTGAGGTAACTTTCACACTTCAGAGGTATGATAATGAATGTGTTTCAGTAATTCATTTGTTCTGTTTATAATCAAATAATTAAATTATTTGATTAGAAATTGAATTATTTTTATTATAGACAATATTTTAAGATCATATTGTTTTGGGTTGATTTATGTAATCATTTGATGTATTCAAACAATTACATAAGTATAATTATATAAACAATAATAGTAAATAATGATTATACTTGTATAATATTCCTAATTGTATAATACAGGGCTTAGAGGGGAACAGGTATCCTGTGTGTTATCAGACACTCAGCCTAAAACACTGATGGATCCAATATCTCTCTATTACAGAAGATTTAGGAGAAGTCTGGTTGGCCTGCCCCCCTAAAATCCACTCATGCACACCTTCTCGATGGTAAGCCCTGTTACATCACTTAGGTGGCAACAAACGTGTAGAGTGGTTCTCTTCAAGACGCATGGTCAGCGTGAAGAGGAAAAGACCAAACCCTCCAGCATATGACAGCACGACAAAACAAATGGCCTTCAGTCCCCAGCAGCTTTCACTCCCCCCTCTTACGGCAGCGAGAGGATCAGAGTGGAAGCAGAGGGTGCTAAGAATCTCTGGGTATGACCAGGCTGCCATGCACGGAAACTGAACTTGGCCTGTTATAACGTAAGATCACTCATCGGTGAAGAGAGGATATTAGAACTGGAAAAGGAATTAGAAAATGTGAATTGGGATATCACCGGTTTGGCTGAAACTACAAGAAGAAGAAATCAATCACTTATAAGTTTATCAAGTGGAAATCTGCTATAGACCAATGGAAACAGTGAAAGGAGTGAAGGTGGAGTTGGGTTTCTGGTCCATAAAGATTTTAAAAACAACATTTTGGAATTCAAAAGCACATCAACAAGGGTGTCAAGACTAATACTCAAGATTGAAGACCTCTTGTACCTCTTCTAAGAGGTACAAGCTAAAGGTTATAATGATTTATGCACCAACATTGAGCCATGATGATGAAGAGGTTGAAGAAAGGTACACCAAAATTGAGTCTTCTAGATGAGCAGACACTACACTACATTATTATTATGGGGGACTTCAATGCTAAGGTTGGAAAAAGACAAAACAGCGCAGAAAGGGGAACTATAGGAAATTTTGGAATTGGTGAAAGAAATGAAAGAGGTGAAAGACTTGTGGAATTTTCAGAATCTCAAGGACTGTCAATAATGAACACTTTTTTTCAAGAAAAGGGTGAACAGAAAGTGGACATGGAAGAGTCCAAATGGATTAACTATTAATGAAATCGACTTCATCCTCGCTAACAGAAGATATATTGTGAATGATGTTACGGTCCTGAATAAGGTAAATGTTGGACGTGATCACAGAATGGTAAGATGTACACTGGATATAGATGTAGGAAAGAAAAGGAAAAAACTGACTCGAGTAAATAATACAAAGGTCTTTGAGATAACAGGAGAGGAGAAAAGGCAGTATGTACTGGAACTTAAGAACAAGTTTGAGCTTCTGCAGACTGCTCAGGACCAAGATATCGACGAGGAATATTACAACTTTCTGAAAGTGATAAAGCCCAAGAAGCCTATAGGGAAAAAGAAATCCAAAGAAGAAAAAATTAGTCAAGAAACACTTGTCATGATGAACCGAAGACGACAAATGAAGAGCAAGAAAAATGCTGACAAGGAGAAAATTTAGTATACTGAGTTATGCAAAGCCATTAGAAAGAGACTCAGAGTACATAATATTTAACACAAGAAAAGTAGAACAAGCATTAAGGGAAAACAAAGGATTTAAATCAGCAGCCATGAGCAGTAATACAGAAAGAAAAATGATACCGAAACTGAAGAATAGTGATGGTGTACTTATAAACAGCAGAGAAGGCATAATTCAAATAGCAGAATACTACTATAGAGAATTATACAAGGAGCGACGGAATGATGCCATTAGTGGGGAAGATGGATTGCAAAGTAGCAACACATACAACATACCCGATATTCTCCCTGATGAGGTAGAACATGAATTGAAGAAAATGAAAAATCAGAAAGCCCCTGGGGAAGATGAAGTTACTGTAGAGTTGTTAAAATTGGGAGGAAGAGACACAACACAAAAACTGGCAAGGCTCTTCACAAAATGCATTAGAAAAGGTGTGTGACGCCTAAGCAGTGGAATAATGCAATCATAGTTTTGCTGCATAAGAAAAGAGATAAATCAGAAATCGGAAATTATAAACCAGTTAGCTTATCTCACATCTACAAGTTGTTCAGGCGCCTCCGTAGCCAGGTGGGAAGGAGCAGCAGTGCGCAGCACACGCTTCTTGATTAGACCGGGGTTCGAGCCCGTCACCACCAAATAGGGGGGATGCGGGAAGGTCAGGGAATGACCACTGCATATCCCGGAGCAATATGGCCGTAGTTGCTAATGCTCCTAAAATCCAAATAACAACAACAAGTTGTTCACAAGGGTCATTACTAATAGATCAGAAAGAATACTTGATGATAATCAGCCGAAGGAGCAAGCTGGCTTTAGGACTGGATTCTCAACTATGGATCACCTTCACGTAATATCACAGCTAATGGAGAAAGCAAATTAATATAAAACACCATATGCCTGGCATTTGTGGATTATGAAAAGGCATTTGACTCCATACCGCATAAGGCAATTTTTCGGGCACTGGAAAGACAAGGCATAGATACCCCACATATTATGATTTTGAATAAAATATATGAGAGTGCTACCTCCTTTATTAGACTAGACAAAGGCAGTAGGAAATTTAAAATCGAGAAAGGAGTTTGACAAGGAGACACAATATCTCCGAGGCTGTTTGCTGCTGCCCTTGAGGAAGCTTTCAGAAGATTAGACTGGTCGCAGAAAGGAGTCAATGTGAACAGAGAGTACATAAACGATTAAGATTTGCAGATGACATTGTGGTCATAAGCCACGATCCCAAAGAATTAGAGGAAAATCTTAATCAGTTATGCAGAGTTAGTAAGGATTTTGGACTAAAGATGAATATGGCTAAAACAAAAGTAATGATGAACAAGTATGCCACAGAAAGGGAAATAATGATTGATGGAGCAGTAATTGAAAAGGTGGAGTGATATACTTATCTGGGACAAGTTATTAGCTGTAATAATGGTAAATGGTTGGAAGTCAAGAGAAGAATAAATTTTGGATGGATAGCATTCAGGAAATATAGTCACATACTGAAGAGCAATATCCCAGTTTGTCTGAAACGTAAAATAAAGAATCAATGTATACTCCCCACCATGACTTATGGAAGTGAAACTTGGGCACTCACCAAAAGAATGGAAGAGAAGCTGAAAACTACACAGCGAAGAATGGAACGAATTATATTGGGAATCAGACTGTTAGATAAGAAGAGAAACACGTGGATTAGGCAGCAAACTCAAGTAAAGGACATTTTTATCAAAACTAAAGAACTAAAATGGTCGGGTAGGACACATAGCTCGAAGACATGATGACAGATGGACTAAGAAAATAACAGAATGGTACCCAAGAGGAGCTAGAAGAAAACCTGGAAGACAAAGGCGGAGATGGATAGATGAAATTCATGAGTTTTTGGGTAGTAAATGGATGGCCCGTGCTCAAAACAGAAGGAACTGGAAAGTTGCTGGAGAGGCCTTCATCCTGCAGTGGATTGAAAATGGCTGATGATGATACTTGTATAGGTTGGATTAATAGGTATCTGAGTGGAATAGTCAGTCTCATCACTGATTATTAATTGGTCTTATCACAAAGACTTGACATTCCAGAAGAAAACTGAAAACAGATTTGGAATTATAATCCAAATCTATCTAGTTGACTTTTTTTTTTTTTTTTTCCATTATGAAAAATTTTCAACCTGTATAATCATAGATAACACAAATCAATTAAGTATTTAAAATTATACTGCTCTAAAACAAATACCATATTTTCCAGGAATGCACCATGGATTTTGCATACAAAAAATTTAATTTTATTTTTACAAAAAATAATAATAAGAAGAAGAAGAAGAAGAAAAAATAAAAAACACTTAATAGAAATTAATTTTAAAAATATTAATAATTGAATTATAAATGAAAAGCAAAAATAAGATGGATTTGAAGTATAATTTAATCAAATCTGAGAGTCTACTTTGAAAGCTGCAGTGGCTTTAAGAATTTCTTCAGTTACATCTGATATCTCTTATATAGCATTTTAATATGGCTTGTGAAACACAGTTGTTGTGTATGAAACTAGAGCAAATGATCAGCTGACAGACCTCCACCTCACAAATTTTATCGCATAAAACTATTTCAATCATCCACTGCTTCCACTTTTCTCAGAAGCGATTTAAATGATGCAACTTCTTAGTGAAACCTCTAGTTATGACTGACAATTTTGAAAACTAAGAAAGAACACTTCCTCAATTAAGCGAACTTTGCAGGGATCCATCATTAAAAGTGTAGTAGGCTGAAAAATTTAAGTTTTCATGACTTCCCCATTCATTGGTCCTTTTTATCTGCATTTTTAACCTCTTTTCATTGGTCTCAATAATTATTATCCCTTTGGAAAAGGCTTGTTGGGTGTAATGGTTTACCTATTTTGCTTGTTAGGTGTAATGATTTCTCTTCTTTGTTTTGCTTCAGGTATCAGATTTTGTCCAATACCATGTTGAACATATAATATTCCAAAATATACTTATCCCAGGTATGGACTGATTATACTAAGAAACATGTCTGAAAACAACTAAACAAATTAGGTTCTGAAACTATGGCCCCCCTTGAATGAGAATCTCAGAAGAGAGCATTTCTTTATGGAAACCAATATAAACTAATTACTGTTTCTTAGTGTTGGGTTCCCAGCTTTAAAGAATTGGTACAGATATCTTCTGTTCTCTTTTGACTGTACATGTGAACATCTTAATAACTAAAAGAAACATAATATAATTCATCTGGAGTGGAGGAGGATCAAATGATTATATTTCTATCTTCCAAACAAAACAGTACATTACAAATTTGTGGTCTCATTTACCAGAATATTTTTTATGTAGGACTTTTATTCAATCCCTCAAAATCATTATGCTAAATTGGCCACTCTGATTAAAAATTAAATATCTCTTATTACTAAACTTTTGGAACATTTTAAATAACAGCAGTTATTTCAAATGAAATCTCATTTCCCACCAAAAAAAAATGAACTAAGTCACAACTTGCTGTTTTGCCCTGTAGTCCACTTTTGAGTTAGCAACAAACACTTGCAAAAATATTGTTATTAACTTAATGAATGAAATGATTTAGTGTCTGCACACTAAATCATTTCTTTAAACATTGACAATATTGGTTTTCGGATCTAATTAGTGGTCGCCATTTTAAAAATTAGAGGAGTTTCCAACCTTGCCTTTTTAAACTTGACCCTTTAAAACATCCCATAAATACCTATACAATTAACTTTATTGGGGTTTTTCATCATTAGCAGATTTCTTTTGCTTGCTCTGTCTTCTGCTCAATTAAACAATATTTCATTTCTGGCATATAAACTTTAGACTTCAGCTTCAGAATTAACTTTTACCAATAAAACAAACAATTACCATTGTATTTATTTCTCTAAATTAGCCAAATTTTTCAAAGCAGGAACTTTTTTTTATCTTCAAATCCAATTAACTAAAATATCAACTTACTATAATATAAAAATGGAGGTAGTTTTTAAGAGATGAATGGTATTTCAAAAGGTAATCATTGATTAATCTGACTTCTCTCTGTTGGATAATGTCTAGGAGCCTAAGAGATATTTTGGAGGCACCATCCCTGGAGATTGGCATTTAAGGAATTGGAGCTGTTTGTGCAATGTAGGAAAGTGGAATGTAATGTATTATCAGCAAAACTGGAAGCAGAAGAAGATTATTAATATACAGCAGGAAAGGAGTGAGAAAAAGAGCAGAATCTTGGGAAAACACTAACATAAGAAGTTAAAAGATAATGCCATCTACCATCACCTGCAATGAGCAGTTGGAAAGAAATCTAGCCACATGGTTGCAAAATAAAGGGGGGGAGAGGACTAATAGTGGCAGGTGGAGTCTACTGACAAATAGATTTCTGTATATAGTGGTTTGTTACAGTTGGATGCCATTAGCTATAAAAAAGCGGATGCCAATATTTAAATTTTTCAAGATGGTTTTGGATTGAGTGTGCTGTGAAGATGATTGAGAGAAGCACAATGGAAGGTGCAGAAAGGGATATTGAATTGGAGAAAGTGGATCTGGATATACAATAAGACCCCCGTATCTGCAGGGGATATGTTCCTAGATGGCTGAAACCGTGGATATAAGCAAACACCTGCTGACCCCCATATATAACGTGATATTCTTGTACATACATACATACATATAATAAAGTTTAATTGATAAATTAAACATCTACCTGGACCTACGTAATCAACTGTTACTGGATATAAATTTACTCATGCTCAGCCTGGAAAGCAACCTGTTAAAATCAAAAGAAGCGTTTTTAGCTTTTAGCAGATTTGCCTCAGCAATAGTCAAAAGGCATTGGTATCATCTCTCCCCGTCTGATCCCACAACGTAGACATCCACACCAGATGTTCCTGAAACCGCTATGATCTCTCCTCGTACCTGCTCTTCTCTCATCACCAGCCACTATCAGACCTAACTGGACCTTCCACATTGGAATGATAGCACTGAACTGATATAAATCAAACTCAGACACTTCCCAACTTTGCAGACCTTCCTTGTTCTGCAAGCTGTCTTCCTTTCCCTGGCCTTTGGTGGGTTCCCAGACCACGGGTGATTCCTACTTCTCCCTTCTCACCTTTTATTTCCACTGGAGGATGCCTTCTTTCCTCATCCTCCTCCTTTTGCCTACTTTGACTCCACCACTTCTACTATCTTCCCCACTGTCTTTTTTTTTTTTTTGGTTTCCATCCAGAAAGCTCAGGTGACCCTTGGTGGAGATCAGCCAGAGTGTGAAGGCAGCCTGGCTCACCGCACAGTGGTGGTGGCGGGCAATGTAGGGTTCCACTAGCGACCCTGCGGCCAAGAAGCCAGAGACACAACAGAACATAATACTGCATAAACCAGTCACTACATTTTTTTCTGCCTTATGCAGTAGTTGTGCATTCCATCACAGAGTATATATTGCTCAGATGTGGGAAACCACAGGTGGCACCTAACCCTAAATACTATGCCACATTAAACACACAATAAGACATTACCAACATTAAATATGATAATAATAAAGTTCAGCAGACTCAATTTATTTACTGGGATTGGATTAACCAGGATAAATGTTTAGTTTGCTTTAGTGCATCGCGTCAATTGTTGTGTTCTGTCACACCGCAAAAGGACAAATTTTGTTTATTTATGTCAGGGATGTCGGAATTTTTTTTTTTATAGTAACTTTTTTTTTTTTTTGTTTAGAAATTGCAAAAATGAGAGGCAAACACAAGAGTTGTGCTTTCAAATTAAACAAAAACTTCAAATTATTCAAAAGTTTGAAAACGGTGTATCTGTTAAATCTTTAAAGAACCATTATAATGTTGGTGATCAAACCATACGTGACAGTGTAAAAAATAAAGGGAAGCATCGTATTGGAAATGAGTAGTACGTGTTAAGGTTTTTCATTTTTTTTGCCATGGTTAACTGTGGTTAACCACGGGGGAAAAAAAAATGCTGGTTAACTGAATCAGCGGATATGGGTCACAACTGTAGCTGTTAAAAATTATATAAAACATAAACCACAAAATAAATTCTGCAAATTAATGCTGTTATTAGGTTTGTAGATAATCTTTGATCTGGATATTTTCTGAATATTGTAAGATCCATTCTTACAAATATTATGTTAATAAAATTTTATTACCATTTTAATTGAAAAATATGTAATGTTTAAAAACAGACAAGCACTCAGCAGAATTTGCTTGCACTGTGTACATTTCATAGGGACCGGATTAGCGTACCATCAGGAGGGGCGACTGTCCGAACGGTAGTACAATAGGTTGGCCAGTTTTGATGCGGTTCTTGTTTACAGAATGTAGGGCTGTACCGAACTTACAGCAGCAGGGGACAAAAGAACGCCCACACCCTAGAATGGTTTCGGACTCCATCCAAAGGGAAGATCAGAGACCACACCAGTTTCGAGCGATAAACAAAGTACAAACGGCCCGGCTCGGAAGGCACTCCAACAATTTCAGGGGCGGTATCTTGAAAGGAAGCGTGACTGAAGGGTAAGTGAGTAGCGGTCGTCTCAGAGAAAATTCTAGTGATGATGTAGCGCCCGGATGCTCTCATCACAAAGAAGAGAGTTTGACCTACCAGAATCTGGTTAAAAACAAAAGAATAAGAAATGAACAAATGAAAAAGAAAAGAGTGATGGAGGACTACCAAATGATTGGACGAAAAATAAGGGAGTGGAGGGAAACAAAAAGGTGATGCAGGGAGAAGACGAGAGCCCAAGGGTCAGAGTCCCGAAACCTGAAAGGAAAGGATCCGGAGGAGAATCCCGGGGAGAGGCACGTGAGAGTGGCAGAAAGAAATTTTGGGAGTGCGGGAAATGCGTACGGAAAGTCCGATCATGATAGTTTAGTGGGTAAAGATAATAGCGAAAGGCAGTATGATCAGCATAAGGAAAGCCAGTTCGAGCTTTTAACGGAAGGCTGGAGAAAGTCCCGAGCGTGGGAAGATCGACGTGGAAGCAGAAAAGAGCCGTAAACCTAGTGGATCAGCAGAAGAAATTGGAGTGGAGGCACTTGTGAAGGACCGGAAATCTACTACTCTTCCAGGTAGAGTGGGAAGAGACCAAGTAAGTCAGTTTAAAGAATTTTACTAACTAGAACTGTGTTATAAAGAAATCCATGGGGGAGAAGATTAGACAGGACAGTTTGAGAAGTATTGTAACGTGATGACTTCTATATTGTGAGGATAGGAATAGGATATAATAGAAATAGAGAGAGAGAAAGAGTGAGTGAGTGTTGCTCATCAGTTATTAGAGGTATTGGTTAGAAACTTAAAGAAATGTGTTAAAAGTAAAGGAGTTGATATCATGAATTGTCTAATTGCTATTAACGGAGTGAATTGTATTCGGTAGAAATTTCCTCCTTAGAGTATGTAAGAGAGAGTGAAAAATTATTGGAGTTATTCAGTATGTTGGAAAGGATGTATATATGACCGTATAAAAGAGTATAGGATAGAATATTTAAGATTTTGTATTGAAAACCTAGTGGAAGTTTATGAATTGCTTAAGAAGAGTGATTAAGGGAGGACACCATTTCATGTATAATAATACTGTGTTGTAAAAAAATGTTGATATCATGAATAATTTAGAATGTGTAAATAATTGTTGTACAAATGGTAAATAAATCCTTGTTATGTTAATACCCCTTGTTTCGTCTTAATAGACTGACACCTCAGAGCTAGAATTAGTAGTACAAACTATCTAAGCTAGGGAAGCTAGTATAAAGAGAAAAAATAATGAAATAATAAAAAATAATAAAGTCCTCAGTACTTGGATCTTCTGATTAACAAACAAGATAAAATTAATGGAAATAATATATTATGCAGCAGGTAGCATGTGGGCCTTGGAAGGGAAGTGAGGACCCCCCCTGTTTAAAGGAATAAAGAAATAAAAACAACAGCCTTTGTGGTTCCAAGGTAACGGGGGAAAGAAATAGCAAGGGAATAAAAATATATAAAATATAAATAGTTAGGGATATATTATGAAGATAATAAAAATAGTAAAATAGTGCCATTCTCATCAACCCCCCCCACACACACACAATTGTCGAGCCATAGCCGTGATAAGAAAACCTCGTTCCCACAATATAAGTAGAATGAAGCAGAATGAGACCTAGAAAGTTCTGGTTTCATTTTGGTAAAGAGTAATATTTATTTAGAGAAAAGATAAAACTTCACTATGTTGTATGTGGATTTATTTCAACACATGTTGATCCTTCTGTGAAGTTCCTGTGGAGAAACTTCTCAGAAGTTCTTTAGTGTCTTTATGTAATAAAGAATTAAATAAAGTTAAGAAAAAACCATTTCTGTAATTACAAATTAAAAGCATAAAACAGAAAATGGTATGAGGAACAAAATAAACTGTTCTAACTAGAAATTCAGGCAGACCTCTTTGGATTGATATTCTTGGAATCCTCTGGGATGCTAGACTTCTGGGAATTATTCATTGTAAAGGCTGACATACTCTTCTTATATGTTCAATGCTGATTATTATATTCCTCATACTTGTGGACTCTTTGTAATGCAAGTAAAACAAGATGCAACTCCTGTAACTTTGAAAATAAAAATAAAAAACCCAGGGTGCAAAGTCAGTTGGCACTATTCCTTGAGTGTCATGCCCATTGTTATGTTGGTGAAACTGAACAGGCATAAACTTGACAAGATCAGTCCATGTGCACCAGTCAACTGCACAGTTGCTATATGATGCAGTTTGGTTTGGTCTTAAATTGCACAGCTCAGCTAGAAATAGCAAGCAGTTTGGTTGGTTGTTCATGAAAAATTGTGACCATTCTTTATTGAATAGCCGTCGTATGTATGTATGTATGTATATATGTTTGTTTTCATAGCTTTGAAAAGGACACATGCTTTTGTTTACAAAAATTTATGACTAAATATATCACAACTGAAAAATGTGATAGCCCATTCTCATTTCTCCTTTCAGAGGAAAAATGTTTACTTTTGTTAGTTTCCTGTGAGGAGTTACCATTTCACTGTATTTTTTATTTTATTTTTTTTGCATATCTAATTGAGGCAAAATTGACAAAAACTAAACATCTATAGTAATTACTCTTGGATAGATCCTATTGTTTATAAAAATTTAATTGTCTGATTGATACAGTAGCTCAGTGGTCCACATTTGGAAACCACTACAGTAGCTGATTCTTCCTCTGCGAGGTATGGAGTTTGCTTTTGCTAAGTGTCTTTTGTGAAATTTGTGTTTGCCATAAACTGAATTAATTTTTACTTTTTTTTTGGGAACCTGATCACACTGGCATTATGTCCAAAAGTGGTATATAATTAGGCCCAACATGTCGAGGTTTCACCATTTAAAAGGGATGTTATTTGTCTCTGATATTTTCTAAACTGCTGCATTTTTAAAATAAGACCTGCTCTGCTTGAAATCAACAAACAATGGGGGTGGGGGTAACTTCACTTCACTTCATTACACCATTGGTGATAAAAATATTATTTAACCATTATATTAATCAAGGAATAAAAATACATGGATTATTCAATAAATTTTGTTATTTTTGTTTGCTTTCTTTTGATTCTCCTGTTATTTATTTATTTTTTTTTATTACTATTATTATTTTTTTTAATATCTGAATATCCTTTTGGTTATTTGGTCAAAATTCTTTGCCATGACAGTGAAGTATCAGTCATAGGAAAGCTTGGCTGACTTTTTTGCATGTAAAAAAGTTACATTCAAAATTAAAGTCATGTACTGCTTGCAAAGGTTTGAATGACAGTCCAGTGGGATGATACACTTAATATAGGAACAGAAGTGCTTTTTTATGTTGGCAGTAAGAATTTGATACCTTATTTTGCTGTTACTGACAAGTGTACTGGGTTGCCAAAATTTGTTGTGACAGTAGGAATATATGCCATACTAGAAGTCATCGGGGGAAGATCATAGATGTGGTGGAAGAACAAACTCAATGGCAAATAGAATTCACTTCCTTTCAGTAATTTATGCTTCTGTTGAATATAATTTCTCCTTTATAAATAGAAAAAATCATTTATCAAATAAGCATACCATCAATAAAATTTCATGAAAAATGGATTGTCAGTTTGTCAGTCCACTGTGATCTGATAGACGGGTGGCAGAGTAATGCTAGAGTGGCATCACATCAAATTTTAACTAAGAAGTAACTCAAAAAAACTGAAAGATAACATGCAAATTAGTTATCAACTACCCAGTCAACAAGCTGATCCAAAGTGCAAATATGAAACTTAACATCTACTATCTGAAATTTAACATAAAACTGCAAATTAAGTGCAAAATTAATTAATTTATTAACTAATCACATAAACTTAAAAGACAGGGGGAAAAAATGCAAATAAATTAATAAGCTAAACAAGTATAGGGGTAACCATATTGAAGAATACAATCAAAGAGAGGTGGGGGAGGGACAAAGAAAGAAAGAAAGAAAAGGTACCAAATCAGAGTTTATTAAAAGTTAGTATTAGTATTAGTAACGGCCGTATGGTGCAAGAAAGCCTATGGCTTATGCTGCACCAGCCAAAAAAAAAAAAAAAAAAATCCGAACAAAACAATGATAAAAACAAAAATTAAATAAATAAATAAATAATAATAATTAATAAATAAATAAAAATAATAAAATGAAATTAAAAATTAAATAAAAAGGAAATTAATCCTATCATCCTATGCGCTTCCCTTACCCGAAAGTACTATCCAGATGACCTTTGAATTTCCCCAAACTGTCGGCCTCTACCACCCATGAAGGCAACTTATTCCAGTAATTTATAACTCACTGGCTAAAATAAAACTTCCTGCAGTCCAATCTAAACATTTCCCCGCGTAACTTGAATTTATGTCCCCTAGTTCTAGCATCATTTATAATCTTGAAAATTTTGTCCTCATTCATTTTACTGATGCCTCTCAGAGCCTTAAACACCTCAATCAAATCTCCTCTAAGGTGTCTAGTTTCCAAACTCTGCAACCCACATATTCGAAGTCTTTCTTCATAAGGACGCCCTTTTGCCGATCTCACCAGGCGAGTTACCCTTCTTTGCACCCTTTCAAGAAGCTCGATGTCTTTCTTTAGGTGCGGTCTCCATACTTGAACACAGTATTCCAAGTGTGGTCTAACATAGGCCTTATATAATGGGATTATCACGTCCCTATCTCTACTTGCAAAAGTTCGATAGATCATCGATAGGACACCATGGGCCTTCCTTGCAACCTGTTTACAATGCTCAGAGAATTTCATGTCTGACCGTATCGTAACACCCAAGTCCCTTTCCTCCAGTACTGAGTTTAGTTGAACTCCACCAAGTGAATAAGTTATTTTGGGATTACTGTTTCCCAGGTGTAATACCTTACACTTTGTTGGATTAAAGCACAGCTGCCATTTTTCTGACCATTCTTGCAGTCTATCTAGGTCTCTCTGAAGAAGCTCAGCTTGACAGTGATCATTAACTACTCTACCAATTTTAACATCATCTGCAAATTTAGACATCACGCCCTCTATCCCTTCATCAATGTCGTTTATGAAAATTAAAAACAACAGTGGTCCTAATACTGATCCTTGGGGAACCCCACTTCTTACATCAACCCAATCTGAGGAATAGCCATTTATCACAACCCTCTGCCTCCTGCCCTGAAGCCATCCTTCTATCCATCTAAGGATTTTCCCAGTGATTCCAACCTGTTCCAGCTTATAAAGCAACCGCTCATGTGGGACTGAGTCAAAAGCTTTGCTGAAATCTAAATAAACAATGTCGAAATTATTCCCTAAATCCAGCTCGTGAGTGACCTTTTCGAAATAGCAAACCAGATTTGTTAAACATGATTTTCCTTTTACAAAACCATGCTGAGTATCCTTGAGAATTTCAATTCGATCCAAATGATCCTGAATTCCACCCTTGATCAATGCCTCCATGATTTTCCCTACTTGGAGAGGGCGCTGAATCTCTTTAAAAGTTACAGTTATCAGTTACAGGCTCTGCAAAAACGATAAGTGTTTACCTGTTATTTACATGATTGTTATTTTATATTGTACTTAATACGTAGTCATATAGTTATAGTTACGCTGGTTATTTTTTATTTTTAATTTAGATAAAGAGTTTTTGTGGATTTTACTTACGATAGGTAAAACCGTTATTTCGTTCCATTTTCGTAGCCATTGTTTTTGGATATAGTGGTAGGGAATTCAAATTTTTTAATTGAGGTAGCTAGGTAGCTCTAACGCATAATTATATAGTAATACGCTTCACTGTTTCTATTTAATAGTTTCTATTCAAATACTATTGATATTTAATTTATTGATTTTATTAATTTAAACTACCATGCCCCAAACTAGAGCAGCAAAGCAACGGGCACAAAGTGGCAGGAGTGCTGTGACTCGGGGGAGAACTGAGGGGGACAATTCTCCAACGCATCACAGCCTAAAGAAATGTGCAACTTGTGAAATGTTTGCCGAACTCTCTGGAACGGAACATGATATTGCCATGGGGGATGTCTTTGTGTGTGCGCGATGCAAGGAGTGTATCGAAATCAGGCAACAACTCAGCGTTCTTATGGGCCTATATGAGAGCTTGAAGGACAGGGTGGATGCCCTCGAAGGAACTAAATTGAGGGGCCCATCAGGCTCTCAGCTGCCCACATCAACGCCAGAGCTTGCACTTGGTCATCACGCAACACAGCGGCAACCCCTAAGGCAGAATGCGCTGGTCCCACAGGAACTAGTTGTTGTTGGTGACTCTATTGTCAGGGAAACGGGGAACATCCTTTGTAAAAAGGATAGGTGGAACAGGACCAGGGTATGTCTGCCAGGGGCAAAGGTTGATGACGTTGTAGAGCGGATATCATCTTTCAAGGGCACAAAAGGTGATATAGTTGTACATGTTGGCACTAATGATATTAAGAGTAGGAGACCGGCAGAATTACTCAACAAGTACAGGTCACTGTTGAAAAAAAGCCGTGAAATAGGGTTGAATTTGAAAGTGTCTGCAATTCTGCCCAGACACGATAGGAGGGAGTACATGATGAGAGCCTTGTCGATCAATTCAGCCCTGGAAGGATTGTGCAAGGCTCAAGGGGTAGAATTTTTTTCAGCCTGGACTGTACTTGTTAACAGGAGAGATTGCTTCTACAGGGATGGGATACACTTAAATAGAAAGGGTGCAAGAATATTTGCTGATGCTATCGAGGCAGTCTTAGGTGGGTCGGAAAACTGCTAGCTTGGGGGGAGACAAAGACTAATAGTTTAACAGTAACCGCAGGTAGAGGTGAAGGTGATTCTTGCACAACTTCTATTAGAATAAGAAGCGACCTGGAGCGAGGGGTGTTGGGGGTTTCAGGGACGGATGGCAGTCATCATGGAATAGTTGGGTATATGGGATGTGTTAGGGTAACAAGGAATAGGCATAGGAGCATGTATGCTTGCATGTATACCAATGCTAGAAGTATAGTAAATAAATTTGATGAATTTGAAGTGTTGGTCAAGACATCAAAGGCGGATATTGTTGGGATAGCAGAGACGTGGTGTCACAAAGATATAAGGAATGCAGAACTGGAATTTGGGGAGTACAATGTGTACAGAAAGGATAGACAGGACAGAAAGGGAGGGGGTGTTATGCTGTTAATTAAGAAAAACATAAAATCAAAGGAAGTGCACCCAGTTAATATAGATGAACAGTGCTCTGTTGAGTCAGTTTGGTGCGAGATAAGCACTGCGAAAGGAAAAATAAGGGTAGGAGTGTGTTATAGGCCTAATGACTTGAATGAGTACAATGAACAATTGTACAGAGAAATAGAGTGGGCCAGTAAATCTGAATGTCTTATAATGGGGGATTTTAACTTCCCAGATATTGACTGGAACTTGTGGGTTGGTCACTCACACACCAGTCAGACTTTTGTGGATTTATTGGATGATTGTTTTCTGCAGCAGCATGTTCGAGAGGCAACCAGAGAAAGTAATACTCTTGATCTGGTTATCAGCAGTGATCATTCGTGTATTAAGAATTTGCGGATAAAGGAACCACTAGGTGGCAGTGATCACAGTGTGCTGAAGTGGGATTTACTCAAAGAGGTAACTACCGTCAGGGGTAAAGGAAAGGGTTTTTGCTTCCGTAAAGGGGAGTACAGTGGTCTCAGACAGTTTTTAAATTCTGTACAGTGGGATCAACTGACGATGTTACCAACAGTAAATTCTAAGTGGGAAGCATTCAAGGAATTAATCGTGGAAGCTACTAGACTTTATGTACCGATTAAGAAATATCGTTCAAGGTTTAGGCCTAAATGGTTATCAAATGAACTAATGAGACTCGTGACATAGAAGAAAAATGCATGGGATGCATATAAATTATCAGGTGACGCAGAAGCCTGTGGCAGATATAAGCTAGTCTGTAATCAGGTCACAAAGGAGGTTCGGCAGGCGAAGGCGGATTACGAGAAATCTTTGGCAAAGGATGCTAAGAAAAACAGCAAGGATTTCTTTACTTATATAAACTCTAAAAGGAAGGGGATGAATATGATTGGTCCACTTGACATCGATGGTTCGACTGTTGATGATCCTGCTCAGATAGCAAACAAACTGAATGAATATTTTGCATCTACATTCACACGTGAGGAATTATTACAGTTTGAAAATGGAAGAAGGTTATCAAATTGTAGCAGTGTGCTTAATGATTTTGTAATAACTGAGAGCAAAGTGGAGGAGAAATTGTTGAAGTTAAACATAAGAAAGGCACCTGGGGTGGATGGGATCTATCCAGTTATTTTAAAGGAGGCGGCAAAGCAACTAAGCAAACCCTTAGCCATAATTATGAGAGCATCCTTGGACTCAGGGGAGGTTCCCACGGACTGGAGATGTGCAAATGTGTCCCCAGTTCACAAAGGTGGATCGAAGGGTGACACGAGTAATTACAGACCAGTTAGTTTAACTTCTGTTCCGGGTAAAATAATGGAGTCACTGGTTAAAGATGCATTGCAGGATCATCTAGACAAGACTGCAGCAATAATTCAAACACAGCATGGGTTTGTTAAGGAAAAGTCTTGTCTGACAAATTTGATTGGTTATTATGATGTGGTCACAAAGGAACTGGATGCGAAAAATAATTTTGATATCATATACTTGGATTTCAGGAAAGCTTTTGACACTGTTGCGCATGGAAGACTACTGTACAAATTGGAGCAGAATGGTATTAAGGGTAAGTTGCTACAATGGATAAAAGGATGGTTAAGTGGGAGAAGACAGAGGGTGGTAATCAATGGGTGCTGCTCTTCATGGACTAATGTTATTAGTGGAGTCCCACAGGGTTCGGTGTTGGGTCCACTGTTGTTTTTTGTATTTATCAATGATATTGATGAAGGTATATCAGGCTTAATGTCGAAGTTTGCAGATGACACAAAGGTTGGCAGGGTTGTTAATGACAGTAATGGCAGTGTGCTACTGCAACAGGATCTAGATAATTTGGGCAGATGGGCTAAGAAGTGGCAACTGAAGTTCAACCTTGACAAATGCAAAGTACTGCATATGGGTAGAAGTAACCCCAGAGAAACGTACCAACTGTGTGGTACTACACTTAAGGTGGTAGAAAATGAAAAAGACCTGGGAGTAATTGTGCAGTCAGATATGAAGTTTTCTGAGCAATGCAGACAGGCTGCTAGGGCAGGTCATGGGGTTTTGTCAATGATATATAGGAATTTTGCTAGCAGGGAAAAGGAGGTGATTGTCCCTCTGTATAAGGCAATGGTCAGGCCACGCCTTGAGTACTGCGTACAGGTCTGGAGGCCTCATTTTAGGAAGGATGTAGATTTGCTTGAGCGTGTACAGAGAAGAGCAACACAATTGGTGAGGGGAATGAAGGGATTCTCTTACCAAGAGAGGCTTAAGTTCTGCAAATTGCAGTGGCTGGAGACTAGGCACCTGCGCGGTGATCTGATTGAGGTCTATAAGGCCTTGAATGGGTTGAGCACGCTGAATTCTGATGGGATCCTTCCACTTGTTCAGATTACGAACCTACGGGGACATAAGTTCAAATTAAGAAAGGACAGATGTAGAATAGATGTGCGGAAATTTGCCTTTAGCCAGCGGGTGGTTAATTGCTGGAACAAACTTCCATCTGTCGTTGTGGAAGTTGATAGGTTAAATAAATTTAAGGAGGAACTGGACAGGCATTTGGAGGGAATGGTGTGATGATTTTTTTTTTGGCTGATGCTGCATAAGCTCCTACACTTGCTTTCTTGCATCATGTGCCACTACTACTACTGAAGTCAGACTGACAGGTCGATAATTTCCCACTTCACTTTTAGAGCCACCCTTATGTATGGGAGATACATTTGCACTTTTCCAATCCAAGGGAATCTCCCCAGAGTCTAGTGATGCTTGCATAACCAGCCTCAGTGGTTCAATGCACTCGCTTGCCGCCTCTCTCAAGATTATAGGGTATATTCCATCAACTCCAGGAGCCTTACTAGTCTTGTAGGCTTGAAAGTTTTTTCATTAAATAATCTTGCGAAATTTCAATATCATTAATTACATATTTTTTAACTTCGCTCCCACAATTTCCCATTGCCACAAAAGGCTTTTCATTTGTAAATATCGATGCAAAATAACTGTTGAGTTCATCTGCAACGGCAGCTGGTGTATTTATTACTATCCTCTTTCCCTTACGTAAAGGTCCGATCTGGTTTGTCCTGCTCTTCTTGGCATTTATATATGTGAAGAATTCTTTATCCCCCCTCTTTGCTCTGTTTGCTAGTGATTTCTCATAAACTGCCTTTGCCTGTCGAACCTTTTCTGTGGCTCTATTACACATCACCTTGTTGCAAATAAATGTGTTGTAAACAGTGACTTTTATGAAATTAAAGCACTATTATACGATGTTGAAAGACAAGGGTGCAAGAATATTTGCTGATAATATCGAGGCAGTGTTAGGTGGGTCGGAAAACTGCTAGCTTGGGGGGAGACAAAGACCAATAGATTGACAGTAGCCACTGGCAGAGGTGAAAGAGATTCTTGCACTGCTTCTATTAGAATGAGCAGAAGCCTGAAAAACAAGATGCATAGTATTTCAGAGACTGCTGGGAGCCATTGCGGTACAAATAAACACATGGGTTGTGTTAGGGTAGCTAAGAATAGAAACAGGTGCAGGTATACTTGCGTGTACACCAATGCTAGGAGTTTAGTAAATAAATTTGATGAATTTGAGGTATTGCTCAAAACATCAAAGGCAGATATTGTTGGGATATCAGAGACGTGGTGTCACACAGATATAAGGGATGCAGAACTGCAATTTGGGGAGTACAACGTCTACAGAAAGGATAGACAGGATAGGAAGGGGGGAGGGGTTATGCTATTAGTTAAGAAACACATAAAAACCAAGGAAGTGAAGCCAGTCGACATCGCTGGACAGTGCAGTGTTGAGTCAGTTTGGTGTGACATAAGCATTGGGAGATCAAAATTGAGAGTAGGAGTGTGCTATAGGCCTAATGACTCCGATGAGTATAATAAGGAACTGTACAGGGAAATAGAGTGGGCCAGTAAATCAGAGAGTCTTATAATGGGAGATTTTAATTTCCCAGATATTGGCTGGAATTTGGGGGCTGGTTACTCACACACTAGCAGGGCTTTTGTGGATTTATTGGATGATTGTTTTCTACATCAGCATGTTCAGGAGGCAACTAGAGGGAGTAATACTCTTGATTTGATTATCAGCAGTGATTCTTCATGCATTAAGAATCTGCAGATAAATGAACCACTAGGTGGCAGTGATCACAGTGTGCTGAAGTGGGATTTACTAAAAGAGGTAACTACCATTAGGGGTAAAGGGAAGGGTTATTGCTTCCGTAAAGGCGACTACGATGGACTGAGACAGTATTTAAATTCTATACAGTGGGACCAACTGATGATGTTACCAACAGCAAATTCAAAATGGGAAGCATTCAAAGAACATATCTTGGAAGCTACTAGGCTTTACATACCAACTAAGAAATATTGTTCAAGGTTTAGGCCAAAATGGATGTCAGATGAACTAATGAGGCATATGGCAGAGAAGAAAAATGCATGGGATACTTACAAATTAACACATGACACAGAAGCCTATGATAGATACAAGTTGATATGCAACCAAGTTACAAAGGAGGTTAGGCAGG
Organism: Mastigoproctus giganteus; assembly: GCF_048544385.1. NCBI lineage: Eukaryota > Metazoa > Arthropoda > Arachnida > Uropygi > Thelyphonidae > Mastigoproctus > Mastigoproctus giganteus. The sequence goes on from NC_143581.1 coordinate 37,406,073, forward strand.
CGAAGGCAGATTACGAGAAATCCTTGGCAAGGGATGCAAAGAAAAACAGCAAAGAGTTCTTTACTTATGTAAACTCTAGAAGGAAGGGGATGAATCAGATTGGTCCACTTGATATTGATGGGTCAACTGTTGATGATCCTACTCAGGTAGCTAACAAACTAAATGAATATTTTGCATCGACATTCACACATGAGGAGTTATTCAGCAAGGGGAATGCCAGAGGTGTATTCAACTCTAGCAGTAAGCTACAGAATCTTGAAATAACTGGGAGTGAAGTGGAGGAGAAACTGTTGAAGATAAACACAAGAAAGGCACCCGGGGTGGATGGGATCTATCCAGTTATATTAAAGGAGGCAGCAAAGGAAGTAAGCAAACCCTTAGCCATAATTATGAGAGCTTCCTTGGACTCAGGGGAGGTACCCATAGACTGGAAATTGCAAATGACCCCAATTCACAAAGGAGGATCAAAGGCTGACACAAGTAACTATAGACCTGTGAGCTTAACTTCTGTTCCAGGATAATTAATGGAGGCACTGGTTAAAGAAGCACTGCAGGATCATTTAGACAAGACTTCAGTTATAGCTCAGACACAGCATGGTTTTGTTAAGGGGAAGTCTTGCCTGACCAACTTGATTGGATACTATGATGCACTCACAAAAGAACTGGATGCAGGGAATAACTTTGATATTATATACTTGGATCTTAGAAAGGCTTTTGATACTGTTGCACATGGAAGACTGCTACACAAATTGGAGCAGTGTGACATTGGAGGCAAATTGCTGCTATGGATAAAGGGGTGGTTGAGTGGGAGAAGACAGAGAGTGGTAATCAATGGACACTGCTCATCGTGGACTATGTTATTAGTGGAGTCCCTCAGGGCTCAGTGTTGGGTCCATTATTGTTTTCTGTATTTATAAATGATATTGATGATGGTATATCAAGCTTAATGTCCAAGTTTACAGATGATACAAAGGTTGGCAGGGTTGTCAAGGACACTGCTGCAACAGGATCTGGAAAGGTTGAGCAGATGGGCTGAGAGGTGGCAAATGAAGTTTAACATTGACAAATGTAAAGTACTACACATGGGAAACAGCAACCCCAGGGCAACGTATCAACTCTGTGGTACTACACTGACAGTGGTAGAGAATGAAAGGGACTTGGGGGTGATTGTGCAGGCAGATATGAAGTTCTCTGAGCAGTGCAGACGGGCTGCAAGAGTAGCTCATGGAGTATTGTCAATGATATACAGGAATTTTTCCAGCAGGGATAAGGAGGTGATTATTCCCTTGTATAAGGCAATGGTCAGGCCACACCTAGAGTACTATATACAGGTCTGGAGGCCTCATTTCAAGAAGTATGTAGAGCTGCTGGAACGAGTACAGAGAAGGGCAACAAGATTAGTGAATGGAACAAAGGGGTGCTCTTACGAGGAAAGGCTTAAGTTTTGCAAATTACAGTGTCTGGAGACTAGGCACCAGCGAGGTGATCTGATAGAGGTGTATAAAGCCTTGAATGGTTTAAGCATGCTCAATACTGATGGGATTCTTCCTCTAGCTCAGAAAAATCACCTGAGAGGGCATGAATTCAAATTTAGGGAAGACAGATGTAGGATAGACGTGCGGAAATTTGCCTTTAGCCAGCGGGTGGTTGGATGGTGGAACAGACTGCCATCCCTTGTGGTGGAGGTTGATAGCCTAAATAAGTTTAAGGCTCAGCTGGACAGGTATTTTGAACGAACAGAGGGGTGAAGTGGAAGTGGGTTTTTTTTTTTTTTTGGCTGATGCTGCATAAGCTTGCTTTCTTGCATCAAATGCCTCTACTAATGCTAATGCTAATACTTTCTGACAATTGTAACTGCAACTGGTGATGGGCATAATCAAATGATATAATAATTATATTCAAATTAGATGATTATGCCAATTTTCATAATTAATTATGAAATTGGCAGAGTAGTGATCAAATGGAACTATTATCCAGATCTCTCTCACCTCTGTAGCCAGGTTGGGAAGGAGCAGCAGTGCGTAGCACACGCTTCTTGATTAGACCGGGGTTTGAGCCCGTCACCACCAAATACGGAGGATGCGGAAAGGTCAGGGAATGACCACCGCATATTCCCGAAGCAATATGGCCTTAGTTGCTAATGCTCCTGAAAACCAAATAACATAACTCTCTCTCTTTTTGTTTGAACAGAATGGAGTTGTTGTTGTTGGCCTGCTGGCAACAGCACTTTATTTTTAGTATTCCTAATGTCAGATTGAATCTGTCAACTATTTTTTTTTTTTTTGTTGTTGCTTAATTGAATCAGTAATTAATTTTTGCTTGTATACAGGTGACAGTTGGCATTTCATCAGCATTACTGCAACCAGTAATGCTGATGAGTAAAACCATTAAGTAATTTTTTGTTAAACTTAACTTAGATATTGGAGATAATTATAGCATATCACTCTCCTCATGGAAATTTTCTCATCTGCCAAAGCAGGAGCCATGGGAAAGTCATCCAAGCATCACATTCTAAGTTGAAAAATAACAAAAAAAAGTACACTTTGAATAACAGTTCTTGTCAATTGTAATTAAGCTCATCTAATGAGAGACACAACATGGGGTCTGATTGATGATGGGAAACGTGCTGCTTCATGAAACTACACCCAAGCTTCCTTTTACAGCTTCCCAAAGCTGTAACAAAGTTTCCAATGGTCTTGTATTAGGTTTTAGACATCTGTAAGAGTTAAGTCCCAATTGTTTCGGTTTTATATGAGTTGACCATACTTTCATTTGCATTAATTAGATTTTTTTAAAGCTATTATATTTTAATTTTACAACAGTTTTTTGTTAAACTCGTAAGTAATCAAAATTTTTATTTATTATTAGAGGTGAGGACTATAGAGCTAAAGCTGACAACCTCAGAAAACTGCTTAATCAGAAGGGATCTGAAATAAATGATTTAGAACAACAGTCAAAGTCAAAAGAAATGTATTATAGAGATATAAAAGAAACAGTTGCTGATTTATATGAAAAAGAAAACAGGTTGTTGTAAGTTGAACAATTTTTTTTATATATAATTTTTAACTATACACTTCAGTATTGATATTTGCCAGAAAAACAACTACTATGGTAGCAGCTAATTTCAATAATTACTGACTTGTATCAAAAAAGAAACCTTTAATCCAATTTATAGCTTCCTCCTCAATTTTAATTTATGCTTCTTGGTTCTAGTATCTTTTAATCCCCTTTAAAGTAATTTAATTTATTTATAAAAATACCTTCTGACAATCCAAAAAGTTTTGTCAAATCCAGTTTATAACTCCTTTCTCCTCAGTTTTTTTAGATTCTTAGTTCTATCATCATTTAAGGCTCTGAGAGGGGCTGTTATCACTTCTTAAGTTGGCCTTATATTGTGAGGACATTTCATAAGTTCTGTCATCCGTACAAGTCAGTATTAGTTTAGCAGATGCTGATGGGAGTTTACATGCAGAAAGTTTATTTCACAAGCTTATCCAAACAGCTTTTCTGTACAAGTTTACCCATACTACAGTATAATCAAACTATAAAGTTGTTCGTCATGAATACAGCACAAGGTGCTGCCCTCACAAAGAATGAATTCAGAAGTATAAAAAAAGAAAAACAAAAGAAGTTGCTTAAAGTAGACCAAACATGGTTGTTAAAAAGATAACCATTGTGTCCTTCAAATGTATTAAATGAATGTTTTATAACAAGAAATTTAACTTAAAAAAATGTCTTCTTGTGCATCAAGAATATTATTATTAATCTAATTCTTGCTACAATTGACAAACTAAAATATTAATATGTTTTAGTGAATATAAATATTTATATTTATTAAAATATGTGAAAAATAAATAATACATAGTGTTTGAAAAAAAATGTGCACACATTTTAGGAAATGAAATTAATTACAAACCTCAGAAGCTGGTTATTTGGTGTGTACAGATCAGTAGTTTGTAACACATGGTTGACTAGAGCAGACATTCAAATTGCACTATTTGTTTCTAGGTGCTGTTTATTCAGAGCAGCGAACAGCTGAATGAGAAATATCCCCCAATGTAACTGCTGGGATAGCTTCACATGCTGTTTAATTTCATCATTTAATTGTCGAAGTGTGACTGTATACAGCTTTTCTGCTGTACGCAGAAATGGTTCAGGTATTGCAATCAGTGGATCTTCTGGTTAAAATGACTGAACATAGGCATGCAGAAAGACTAACCAAAATTATCTCCCTTCTGCAGAATTCCCACATGCCACCCTAAGGGGATTTACGGCAGAGCAGGATCTCATTGTACAAGAGGAAAAAATTATACAAGATCTAAAAGTTCAAAACAGTAAAAAGTAAAAGAATGGTCATAAAAAAGTATGGAGTGCTTCTACATACTCACACAATCATCCTTACATTCAAAACACTGAATCTGTTGACATCTATAAAAGCAAGGTACCTAAGGTTTCAAGTCTGATCTTGTATTCTTAACCCAGTCTGATGTTTTAAGTACCAAAAATTTTGTTCCTTCACAAACAGCTTGCAGATATGCAGCCCCCTGTGCTTCACATAAATGAAAAGAATACACTCACGTAAATTGTACTTTTTAAATTCAAAGTTGTCCAAACTGACAAAGTAAACAAAGCCTTTTCAAGGGACTGCATCCACTGGTAACAAAAGAGAAAAATTCAAAAATATAAAAATAAACATAAAGCCTTTTATCAAGAAGCAGAGAAACAGTTTCTGTTACACAGTGTCTGATGTTAATCATCAACATATGCATTAGTAGTTCAAAAGCTTCATTCTGTTGAAACTCTGACTGCTCTCCTCACCAAAAGAACAACCTCCCAGGCACCATGTCACACAAGTTGTGAATATACTTCTGGATAAAAATCCTACTCTACAACCAACAGAACAAACCAGAAACATAGAAGTAGGCTAAATGCAGTGACTCTATTTCAGGGACTGGTGGAAATCATCAAGAAACAAATAAATACCTGGGCTGTGTTAGGGTAGCTAACAATAAGAATTGGCACATGTATACTTGCATATACACTGATGTTAGGCGTATAGTAAATAAATTTGATGAATTTGATGTCCTGGTCAACACGTCAAAGGTGGATATCGTTGGAATATCAGAGACATGGTGTCACAGATATAAGGAATGCAGAATTGGAATGTGGGAAGTACAGTGTGTACAGAAATGATAGACAGGACAGGATAGGAAAGGAGGAGGGTTTATGCTGTTAATTTAGAAATATATAAAATCTAAGGAAGTGCATCCAGTTAACATAGATGGGCAGTGCAATGTTGAGTCATTTTGGTGTGACATAAGCATGGGGAAAGCAAAAATGAGAGTAGAAGTGTGTTATAGGCCTAATAATTCTGAGTACGATGAACAGTTGCACAGAGAAATAGAATGGGGCAGTAAATCAGAATGGCTTGTAATGAGGATTTTAATATTACAGATATTGACTGGGACTTGTGGATTGGTCACTCGCACACTAGCAGGACTTTTGTGGATTTATTGGATGATTGTTTTCTGCAGCAGCATGTTCAAGAGGCAACCAGAGGGAGTAATACTCTTGATCTGATTATCAGCAGTATTATTCGTGCATTACGAATTTTTTATATAATATCAGTGCAGATACACCATGATTTAGCCATAAATTTAACTACATACGAACTGCAAAGGTATCGTTTAATTTCATCTCATATTATGGCTGCCTTTGCAATGAGATACCAGGTATTGCACTACTTCGAATAAATAATGCTCCTCTAGTAGAGGAGACTACTGTTATTTATTCTCAGTGGGCACCACTACCCCAGATGTCTGTTTTGAAGCTAGTTGGCTTCAGCATTAGTGGGCAGGCAGTTACCCTGGTAATGCAAACATGCCATCACAGTTGTGAATTCATTCCACAATATGACAGATGCCAAGTGTTGTACAGAATGATACAGTAAATGAAGATTAAATGCGCAAGGCATAATATGATATGGGTTTAAATTAACTATATAATATCGGTGTAGATACACCATAGTTGGCCCATAAATTTAACTACATATGTAGTGTAAGGGCATCATTTAATTTTATCTCATATTGTGGCTGCCTTCACAATCATGTGATGGCATGTTTGCATTACCAGGGTACCTGCCTGCCCACCGATGATGAAGCCAACTAGCTTTGAAACGGCCATCTGAGTGGTGGTGCCCACTGAGAATAAATAACAGTAGTGTCCTCTACTAGAGGAGCTTTATTTATTCGAAGTAGTGCAATACCTGATATCTCATCATTCTGCCTTGGAGATTGCCTCTGTGTTGCCTGATGCACAGGAGTGAACTCTGTCATTGAGCTGGTCATCAGAGAGGTTGATGGGTTCCTCATATTAATTTCTTCAAGGACATTTGCCCTACACCTCAAGCTCTCATAGACACCCATCAGAACGCTGAGTTGGCACCTAATTTCTTGACACTCTAGGCATCTAGCACACATACAAAGACATGCCCTTTGGCTAGATCGTGTGCCCTGTTTTAGAAAGTTCAGCAAACATTTCACATTTCGCACATTTTTTGAGACTGTGATGCTTTGGAGAATCGCCCCTTTGTATCTCCCTCAAGTCACAGCACTATCACTAGTCTGTAATCTTTACTTCACAGCTCTAGTCTGGGTTTTGATTTCCGTTTAAATACAGTTTAATTAACAATGGAATTTAATAAGATTAATAAATATTTTTGATTAATTGATAATACTATACTAAGCTAACAGATTCCTATAGAGTGCTTCGTATAACATTATCTAGTTTTACACTATACCTTACGCTATCAGTTCGAGATATGTACGTTGTGCTATTTCTTATTGATTACAATATTGATTTGGAAGTTACGCCGAGAGTCGTAACTTCCAAAATCACTAGTTAAATTCAAAATAAGAAGCTAACGAATGCTACTAAACCTATTTAATATCTTTGTAAAACATAATGTAGTATGTTAATTAATGAAGAATACAGTAAAACTATCAAAATACTTATCCCTTTACAGTGGCAAAAAATCCACAGACTGTTCTCTTCTGCAACCAGAGGGCATTCTGGTCGCAGAAGAGAACATGGATGGTCATGGATGGGTAGAATCAATTACAGTGCGGCTTATTCATAGCAAAGGTGACAACCGGGTTAAACAGTCTGGTGACCTCTCCAGTGGGACTTTCATCCCCTCTAACCTGCCAAAGGAAGAAGAGTTTATTCCATAGGTTTATTTTTTCCTATTTGATATTTGTATAAGGATTGCAGTATATTCCAAGGAGTGAGGTTGGTAGTCCTTTTTTGTGCTTGTAAATGCATCCTCTATAAGCTCTATATAGGTCCAGGGGAAGGGGCCCTGATAGAACCTGCAGTGCATTAGCTGAGATTGTTCTTGGTACTCGGTGCATCACAAGCAGCATGGTTCTTTGCATGGAAAAGAGTTTGGCCCTGATTTTACTGTTAGTGACCCTATGGAACCAGACCCCAGCAGCTTAGGAGGCAGTTGGCAAGAACACAGTTTTATAGTACAGACAATGGGTTCTTTTGGTGAGCCGTCATCAGGCCTGAATGGGAGATCCTGATGACAGCTGCAGTGAAGGCTTTGGTTTTGTTTGCTTAACTGTTCATATGTGGTTGTAAACTGATCCTGTCGTCCATTATGATGCCAAGGTGTTTAGTTTGTGCAACATATGGAATTTGCTTCCCATGAACAAGCACTTTAGGGAGTCTGCTGTAATCCATCCTGTTTTTTAAGATCATTAGCTTTGTTTTTATGTTTGATATTTTTAATTTATTTGTGAGGGTTCAGCTTACCAGGTCATTCAGGACAATCTTTACTCTGGCCTCAAGGGTTCTCCTGGATCTTCATGCCATGCAAATAACCAAGTTGTCTGCATAGGTGAAATTGACTCAGTTGTCAAAACCTGGTGAGCCACTGAAAGTATGGAGTTCCAAAGGAGTGGGCCTAGCATTGACCCCTGTGGGCAACCTCTGTTTGTTTATAAATTTTGAATATGACAGGTGTTGGGCAGTGACTTGAATTGATCACTGAAGTAGGATCTTTTGACTTTGTAAAGATATTGATTTGTTTTTTACAAGGGCTGCAATGGCATCTTCCGCAGAGGATCCTTTCTTGAAGCCATACTGCGAGTTGGATGAAAGGTTTTGTGAGTTTAGGATAGTTTGGATTCTGGGACCAATCATTCTTTCAAACAACTTTCCCAGGTTGGCTAACAGAGAGATTGGGCAGTACGCTCTTGGATCGCTGTTAGGTTTTCCCAGTTTTTGAATAATTTTAAGCAGTGCCTGCTTCAAGAAATTGGGGAATATGCCTTCCAAGAGGCACATATTCTAAAGATTTAACAAAATATTAGGGTAGAGCTCATGAAATCTGGTGATGACTGCATTTTCTACCAGATCAAGGCCTGGACACTTTTTTAGGATTCAACTTGGCCACACCAAGTTCAACATCATGAAAATATCAACGTCATTCATAAATGGCATTGTCTGCTCGAATCTGAATTTGGTGCATATTGTCAAGATTGGGATTATCTTCAGGAAAGATGCATTCAATGATTTTCTCAACTGTTGAGTGCCAGTCATAGGTTTCGCTGTTTTGATATTGCACTCTGGTATATCTATTTGGGCTGATAATTTTATTCCTACAGATCTTGTATGTGAGCCCCCAGGGGTCAGTGTTCCCTGCTTGGGAAAATAATTGTCTCCAAGATCTTAATTTGTTCTCCATGATGGCTTTATGATAGATTTTTCGCTTCTCTTTGTACTCTTGCTCGAGAGCATTAACTTCAGGATCAGGCCAGTGCCTGTGTCATTGAAAGGTCTCTGTGCCACATGCATTTGTTTTCTGAGATCAGTAAGTTCCTGTGTCCACCAAGGAGTATGAGGAGTGTGCACTTTCTTTTGTTTGGCAGCATATTCAGTGGCTCTGAAGAGGGATGACTGTACATAATTCTGCTGCAGAGAGAGGTTGTTAAGGTTTGGAGCTGTTGCTTTGAAATCAAGGTTCAGAGATGCTCTAAATTTAGCACATCACAGCAAGCAACAAGGTTGTTTTCACTTTTAAAATATGTAGTCAAAGCATTCTGCCTGCTCCTGTACACGGACACCTTGACATTTCATTGCAGAAGATTCCACTGTTCGAGCCTTGATCCCAGAAGCTCTGCTTTATCTTTCGATAGATCTAGGTCTCGAATTACTTCACCTTGAGTGCTTCTGTGTGACTCACTCGGCAACTCAGGTTCTGGCACAAAATCAGGATATTCTGATGCTAAAGGCCCAAGTTGGCCAACATTCCTCACACTGTCCCCATCTTCATAAGACCCCAAAGTGTACTCTTCTGGAGGGTGAGGTACAGAAGACCATCCCCATGTCCCACTGGTTGGATAGCTGATGGGATGTTGGGGTATTCCATAGTCCACTTCCTTTTTTTTTGACATGCCATGATTAAGAGGAGGAACCATGAAGAAATAACAGTCATTTACATGATTCGAAAAGTCCCTCCAAATCATTGGGGTGTCAAATGGCATTGAATGTCCTTTGTTATTCAACCATCCATGGTGATTTACAGCACATGTGTAAGCAAATATGAGGTGCCCAGGGTTTGTCTTCATTCCCTATCTCAGCCAAAATAATGCTAGTAGGCTGTCTTCACAAGTGGAGTCAATTGGCATTTCTGAGTGGAAAATGTCACACCACCACACACACACACACATAAAAAAAATTGTCAACATTGTTAACACATTCACATGGCATTCTGGCTTTTTAGCATTAATATTAGTAGAGGCATTTGATGCAAGAAAGCAAGCTTATGCAGCATCAGCCAAAAAAAAATAATAATAAATAAATAAATAAAAAATAACCACCTCCACTTCACCCCTCTGTTCGTTCGAAATACCTGTCCAGCTGAGCCTTAAACTTATTTAGGCTATTAACTTCCACGACAACGGATGGCAGTCCATTCCACCAACCAACCACCCACTGGCTAAAGGCAAATTTCTTCACGTCTATCCTACATCCGTCTTTTCTCAATTTGAATTTATGCCCTCTCAGGTGATTATTCTGAGCAAGAGGAAGAATCCCATCAGCATTGAGCATGCTCAAACCATTCAAGGCTTTATACACCTCTATCACACCTCGCTGGTGCCTAGTCCCCAGACACTGTAATTTTCAAAACTTAAGCCTTTCTTCGTAAGAGCACCTCTTTGTTCCATTCATTAATCTTGTTGCCCTTCTCTGTACTCGTTCCAGCATCTCTACATCCTTCTTGAAATGAGGCCTCCAGACCTGTATACAGTATGCTAGGTGTGGTCTGACCATTGCCTTATACAAGGGAATAATCACCTCCTTATCCCTGCTAGAAAAATTCCTATATATCATTGACAATACACCATGAGCTACTCTTGAAGCCCATCTGCACTTCTCAGAAAACTTCATATCTGCCTGCACAACCACCCCCAAGTCCCTTTCATTCTCTACCACTGTCAGTGTAGTAAAACAGAGTTGATACGTTGCTCTGGGGTTGCTGTTTCCCATATGTAGTACTTTACATTTGTCAATGTTAAACTTCCTTTGCCACCTCTCAGCCCATCTGCTCAACCTTTCCAGATCCTGTTGCAGTAACATAGTGTCAGTAGTGTCCTTGACAACCCTGCCAACCTCCGTATCGTCTGCAAACTTGGACATTAAGCTTGATATACCTTCATCAATATCATTTATAAATACAGAAAACAATAATATACCCAATACTGAACCCTGAGGGACTCCACTAATAACATTAGTCCATGATGACCAGTGTCCATTGATTACCGCTCTCTGTCTTCTCCCCCTCAACCACCCCTTTATCCATAGCAGCAATTTGTCTCCAATGCCCCACTGCTCCAATTTGTGCAGCAGTCTTCCATGTGCAACAGTATCAAAAGCCTTTCTAAGATCCAAGTATATAATATCAAAGTTATTCCCTGCATCCAGTTCTTTTGTGACTGCATCATAGTATCCAATCAAATTGGTCAGGCAAGACTTCCCCTTAACAAAACCATGCTGTGTCTGAGCTATAACTGAAGTCTTGTCTAAATGATCCTGCAGTGCCTCCATTAATTTTCCAGTAACAGAAGTTAAACTAACAGGTCTATAATTACTTGTGTCACCCTTTGATCCTCCTTTGTGAATTGGGGTCACATTTGCACATCTCCAGACCATGGGTACTTCCCCTGAGTCCCAGGAAGCTCTCGTAATTATGGCTAAGGGTTTGCTTACTTCCTTTGCTGCCTCCTTTAATATAACTGGATAGATCCCATCCACCCCAGGTGCTTTTCTTGTATTTATCTTCAACAATTTTTCCTCCACTTTACTCTCAGTTATTACAAGATTCTCTAGCTTACTGCCAGAGTTGGATACACCTCTGGCATTCCCCTCGCTGAATAACTTCTCATGTGTGAATGTCGATGCAAAATATTAATTCAGTTTGTTAGCTACCTGAGCAGGATCATCAACACTTGACCCATTGATATCAAGTGGACCAATCTGATTCATCCCCTTCCTTCTAGAGTTTACATAAGTAAAGAACTCTTTGCTGTTTTTCTTTGCATCCCTTGCCAAAGATTTCTTGTAATCTGCCTTCGCCTGCCTAACCTCCTTTGTAACTTGGTTACAGATCAACTTGTATCTATCATAGGCTTCTGTGTCACATGTTAATTTGTATGTATCCCATGCATTTTTCTTCTCTGCCATATGCCTCATTAGTTCATCTGACATCCATTTTGGCCTAAACCTTGAACAATATTTCTTAGTTGGTATGTAAAGCCTAGTAGCATTCAAAGATAAGTTCTTTGAATGCTTCCCATTTTGAATTTGCTGTTGATAACATCATCAGTTGGTCCCACTGTATAGAATTTAAATACTGTCTCAGTCCATCGTAGTCGCCTTTACGAAAGCAATAATGGTAGTTACCTCTTTGAGTAAATCCCACTTCAGCACACTGTGATCACTGCCACCTAGTGGTTCATTTACCTGCAGATTCTTAATGCATGAAGAATCACTACTGATAATCAAATCAAGAGTATTACTCCCTCTAGTTGCCTCCCGAACATGCTGATGTAGAAAACAATCATCCAATAAATCCACAAAAGCCTTGCTAATGTGTGAGTGACCAGCCCCCAAATTCCAGTCAATATCTGGGAAATTAAAATCCCCCATTATAAGACTCTCTGATTTACTGGCCCACTCTATTTCCCTGTACAGTTTCTTATTATACTCATCAGAGTCATTAGGCCTATAGCACACTCCTACCTTCAATTTTGATCTCCTAATGCTTATATCACACCAAACTGACTCGACACTGCACTGTCCAGCAATGTCGACTGGCTTCGCTTCCTTGGATTTTATGTATTTCTTAACTAATAGCATAACCCCTCCTCCCTTTCTATCCTGTCTATCCTTTCTGTAGACATTGTACTCCCCAAATTCCAGTTCTGCATTCCTTATATGTGTGACACCACGTCTCTGAAATCCCCACAATATCTGCCTTTGATGTTTTGAGCAATACCTCAAATTCATCAAATTTATTTACTAAACTCCTAGCATTGGTGCACACGCAAGTATACATGCACCTGTTCTTTTTCTTAGCTACCCTAACACAACCTATGTGTTTATTTGTACCCCAATGATTCCCAGCAGTCTCTGAAATATCCTGCATCTTATTTTCCAGGCTGTGGCTCATTCCAATAGAAGCAGTGGAAGAATCACTTTCACCCCTGCCAGTGGCTACTGTTAATCTATTAGTCCTTGTATCCCCCCCCCAAATCTAGCAGTTTTCCAACCCACCTAACACTGCCTTGATAGCATCAGCAAACATTCTTGCACCCTTTCTATTTAAGTGTATCCCATCCCTGTAGAAGCAGTCTCTCCTGTTAACAAGTACAGACCAGGCTGAAAAAAATTCTACCCCTTGAGCCTTGCACAATCTTTCCAGGGCCGAATTGATTGACAGGGCTCTCATCGTATACTCCCTCCTATCGTGTCTGGGCAGAATTTCAGACACTTTCAAATTCAACCCTAATTCACGGCTTTTTTTCAACAGTGACCTATACTTGTTAAGTAATTCCGCCGGTCTCCTACTCTTAATATCATTAGTGCCAACGTGTACAACTATATCACCTTTTGTGCCCTTAAAAGATGATATCCGCTCTACAACGTCATCAACCTTTGCCCCTTTGCCCCTTTGCCCCTGGCAGACATACGTAATTTTTGTCCATAAACCTGAAAATAAAAAAATAAATAATAACTAAATGAACATTACTCACATCACTTGTAAGGTAAATGATACATAGAAATAGAAAAAAAAAAAAAAAAACATACAAAAAAATATGGTGTTTCTGTTTCAGTGTTACCAACCTATCTATTTTCTAGACTCCAAAATTCCCTAGTATTCACCGATATTCCTTTAAATCATAAGAAGGGCTATATCATGGAACTGAGAGCTAACTAAGAGTTTTAAATGTTATATTCGTTTTCTCAAGCTGAAATTAAGAAGAATTAACTATTTTCAAGCCAGAAACATTTTTGGTGTTGATCAGTGCGAAATATCATGCCTTGTAATGGGGAATTATCCTCCTAAAAATAATTACCAAATAGATAAACTGTGTACTTGAAGTCGAGTCTGGTCAGAAACAATGTTCAAGTCTGTTGTTGTTATTCCTTTTGTCTATCTGCTAATACAGGATCCCCAACCTTATTTTTTGGCTAGGTGCCAAAACAGATAAAATGCTGAAGGTTGTGGGCGACATGGGTTGTCACATTAAGCAGGTTACTTAAAGATGTAACTACCATCTGGGGTAAAGGGAAGTTTTTTCTTTCATAAGGCCACTACAGTGGTCTCAGAGATTTTTTAGGTTCTATACAGTGGGACCAACTGATGATGTTACCAACAGCAAATTCTAAATGGGAAGCATTCAAGTAAGTAATTTTGAAAACTACTAGTCTTTTTGTTCCAACTGAGAAATACTGCTCTACGTTTAGGAACAAATGGATGTCCAGTGAACTAATGAGATTCGTGGCAGAGAATAAAAATGCATAGGATGCACATAAATTGTCAGGCGGCGCAGAAGGCTATGGTAGATACAAGCTAGTCTGTAATCAAGTCACAAAGGAGGTTAAGCAAGAGAAGACAGATTATGAAAAATCTTTGGCGAAGGATGCAAAGACTTTTCTTATAAAACTCTAAAAGGAAGGGGATGAATCAGATTGGTCCACTTGACTTGAGAGCAAAGTGGAGAAGAAATTGTTGAAGTTAAACGTAAGAAAGGCACCTGGTGTACATGGGATCTATTCAGTTATATTAGAGGTGCCAAAGGAAGTAAGCAAATCCTTAGCCATAATTATGACAGGATCCTTGGAATCGCAAAGTTCACATGGACTGCAGATGTGCAAATGTATCTCCAATTCACAAAGGGGGAATCAAAGGGTGACATAAGTAATTACAGACCTGTTAATTTAACTTCTGTTCCATGGAAAAATAATGGCATCACTGGTTAAAGAAGCATTGCAGGATCATCTAGACAAGACAGCAGAAATAATTCAGACAGTATGGATTTTTCAAGGGGAAGTCTTGTCCGACCAATTTGATTGGATAATATGATGTGGCCACAAAGGAACTTATACAAAAAATAATATTTTGATATCATATACTTGGATTTCAGGAAAGCTTTTGATACTGTTGCGCATAGAAGACTACTGTACAAATTGGAGCAGTATGGCATTAAGGCCAAGTTGCTACAATGGATAAAAGGATGGTTGAGTGGGAGAAGACAGAGTGGCAATCAGTTGATACTCTTCTACCTGGACTAATATTATTAGTGGAGTCCCCCAGGGTTCAGTGTTGGGCCCACTGTTGTTTTGTATATTTATCAGTGATATTGAAGAAGGTATATCAAGCTTAATGTCAAAGTTTGCAGATAATACAAAGGTTGGCAGGGTGGTTAATAACAGTACTGACAGTTTGCTGCTGCAACAGGATCTGGAAAAGTTGGACAGATGGACTGAGAAGTGGCAACTGCAGTTTAACATTGACAAATACAACGTACTGCATAAGGGGTAGCAGTAACCCCAGAGAAAAAAATATACCAACTGGGTGATGTTACACTCAGGGCAGTGGAGAATGAAAGAGACCTGGGGGTAATTGTGCAGTCAGATATGAAGTTTTCTGAGCACTGCAGCCAGGCTGCCAGAGTAGGTCATGTTTTGCGAGCAGGGATAAAAAGAGGTGATTATCCCTTTATGTAAAGCAATGGTCAGACCACACCTTGAGTACTGCGTACAGGTCTGGAAGCTTCATTTTAGGAAGGATGTAAAGTTACTAGAATGAGTACAGAGAAGAGCAACAAGACTGGTGAAGGGAACAAAGGAGTGCTCTTATGAAGAAAGGCTTAAGTTCTGCAAATTGCAGCTTCTAGAGACTAGGCAGCTGCAAGGCGATTTGATTGAGGTATATAAGGCCTTGAAAGGATTGAGCAGGCTCAATGCTGATGGGATTCTTACTTGTGCTCAGATTACAAACCTGAGGGGACATAGATTCAAACTGAGGAAAGGCAGTTGTAGAATAGATGTGTGGAAGTTTGCCTTTAGCCAGCAGGTAGTTGATGGCTGGAACAAACTTCCATCTGTTGTTGTGGAATGTTTTTTTTTTTTTTTTTTTGTCTAATTCTGTATAAGGTTGCTTTCTTTCATCATGTGCCTCTACTAATGCTAATAACACATGAAGCCTGCCTATATATAGGCCACAGGCTGCACAGTGATGAGTGAGAACAAAGTTGGACATGCCTGCACTACTATCAGGAGGTTGTTTGCATGCATGCTTGTGAGTGTGATGATGACGAAATCACTTCCTACACCATCACACTTTCTACTTCCAGCCTGTACTATTAACACCTGGGATAATGGAACTATTGATTCATGTGGCTGCTAGCATACTCTGGTCATGCTTGTCAGCATAAAAAAACTAGGATCAGGATTCATCAGGCCAGGATAGACTGTGAAGCTCAAATATTTTACAATCCCAACTCCTCATATATCCATTGTCTGTGTTCTTGTGCCCACTGTACCCATATACAACAAGCAGGGAACAGTACCAACTATGTTCTGCTTGGTGTTGACAACAGCAGAACATTACCCCGGGGGCTCACATCTGGTGAGTATGGGCTTGGCACACCCAGGGTCCTGAGCTCTATCATCATTCTTCTCTTTCTTGGTGATTCTCTCTCTCTCTCTCTCTCTCTCTCTCTCTCTCTCTCTCTCTCTCTCTCTCTCTCTCTCTCTCTCTCTCTCTCTCTCTCTCTCTCTCTCTCTCTGGGTAACTCGGGGAATTTTTTTTTTTTTTTTTTTTTTTTTTTTGGCTGGTGCAGCATAAGCCTCAGGCTTCCTTGCACCATGTAGCTAATAATAATAATAGAGAGGTTGTCTTTCTTCTATTCTGTTATGACAGGGTCTAATATATTGTGCATTCTGATATTCCCTTTGCATGTCACTATTGTTCTGCTTGGTTCTTTTCACCCTCCATCCACCTCTTATGTTGATGTGCTGTTCTGGATGGTTGTTTTGGCTGAATGTTTTCTGATTGTTGGACCATTCTCAGTGTATTCTAGACATTGTTTTGAATACCCTAGCATGTAGCACAAATGTGTTATGTGTTCCTGAATTTTATGTTGAAATTGTGATATTAAGTAGATTTATTTGATTTTCATAGTGATTTTCTTGTTCAACGAGTAAATTGTGGTGTGATTCAGTGTATTTTGAACAATATCAGGTAGTATTTAATTACTTATAGACATTAGTTTATTTTTGACAGTTGGAACGTTTGTTCTAATGGTCAGTTGATTGTTTGCCTCTGCTACAGCATAGTGTAAATAATTCAAATTTTTTCCGGCTATAATTTTAAATCATAATGCTTAGAGACTGGGGCACCTTAATTAATGAGCACAACCGTACTGTTCTGTGTGTACAGGTTTGAATCTGAGGAAATATAATTAAACTTTAAAGCTTAAAAGACGTGATTTTTGGAAATTATAGTGACACTGTGTATTATGATTGAATTTTTATTAATAAACATAATTGAAGAAAATGAGTGCTAACAAAGATACTGTCAGGGGAGGATAACAAAACAAACAGGAATAGAAAATCCACTGTTAAAATTCGAGCTCCTCACATTGAGCATTTTGTAAGTAATGATGAGGTAAATACAGTGAATAGGTTTTTTAACGAATCTGTGGAAGACAGTGATGGGTATTCAAATTCTGATATTAAGGGTTCCCTTAAGATATTTAAGAAAGTCTTGAAGCAGGGTAATAAGCTAAAGATTGAAAGGACCAAATTTGACAGTATTAAGCATCATTACCCTCCTTCTGTCGAATAGTGCAGTGTTGATTGGGCTGTGGCTGTTTCTTGCGTGGCCTTCGAATGTGACTTGGATGTTGACAGCTCTGCTTCCTCAAGAAGCAGAACCCCCCGAGAATTATATTATGACTAGAAGTGGTAGACGGGTTTATCACGACAAAGGAGAGAGTTCTGTGGGCATTCCTACTTTGGTTAAGAGTAAATCTCCTGATTTGAGAAGCAGAAGCAATAAACACAAGAAACATCTGACTAATGTATTAATTGAAGTAGAGGTTTTTAAGGATAATGATGAAGAAATTGAAGCAGGATCACATCAACATCTGGAACACGGTTGGTTGGCGTTTGCCAGGCAGACATCTCCGTAGTACTCCCTCCCTGTGCTCAAGGCTCCAGCGGTTACAGAATTTCAAGAGTCACTTCCCTAATGTGACGCTGGACACTCTCAACTCGCTCAACATCGACATCGACCTGTGGATTATAGACAAGGCATATCGCGATGGCATATTGGCCCATCTTGCTGTTTGTAAAGGACATTTATGTAAGTGCCGATCTTAGCTAGCCGATGTCATTTCATGTTTTGCTCAACTTGTAGTCCGTTTTTGCTGTAATTACTACTTTTTACATTCTGATTATCATCTTTGCTTTGGTCTATTAATTATTATTTAGTTATTATTATTATTATTATATAAAACAAAATCACTTGTATAAACAACAAATTGTAAGATTCCTCTGGATTTCTGTGTACGGAATCATTATTGTATAAAATTTATGTTAATAAAGAATCTTATTATTATTAAATGAGACGAGTCAACAGGAATCTAGAAATGGACTTAAACATTGACGGTAAATATACAAATCCAGTTGAGGATATTGACAATTTTCATAATTCTGTCAACATTGGTGCCAACAAACATCAGTATGCCTCACACGCTTCTGGATATCAGTTGCAGGATTTAGTGAAAAATTAACTGGATTATGAACAGATTTAATAGATTCACAGATGTTTGATAGAGATGGACTGAATAACCAACAAGCACTTAAACAATTTCCATAATGAACCAATCAATGTCGTCATAACATGTATGAGAAGAAAGTTATAGGAATTTTTATTTGTGAAAGAACATGGAATCGATAATGATGCTATCTCTCAAATGTTGGCTAGATGGGGGTTATCTGGAAAGTTTGGCCTCGAAATTGGGAATAGATAATCAATGCTTGAAAAAGAGAAATAGATGTTTAGAGGGGGTCACTAACTGAATACATAGCAATAATTACAGGTTTGAGATGTACTGGCAAGCTATACAGAGAGGTCATTAAAAATGGAGTTAAAAATGAAAATTGGAAGGATGGTATAATTAATTATGACAGCCATGCAAATCAGAATAATGGGCTTAGAAATAATGTTAGTTCTAATAATGTACTTCTGATGAGGCCTGAGCAAGATTCTAAACTTAGTCTAGCATGGATGTAAAAAATGCAATCTCTAAGACCATGGGACATTAGCTTAAAAAGATAAGAATTAGGAGAATGTGAAGACTACCCCAAAAAGATATTGCAATTGAGACTGAGTCTAACAAAGAGCTGGAGGATATTAGGACAAATGACCTCATACAGAAATTGACATTGAACATCACTAAACCTAAGAAACCTGGTTTAAAAATAATATTGTACAATGTAATCAAGGCCATAAATAAAGAAGATATAGTTAATGAGTTATATAGTATGAATCAGAGCTGTAATACTCAATACAGAAGTATTCTACATACTATATTGAGGTAAACTCCTCTTATTATTTTACAAATATTAATGAGTTATATGAAAGAAACCTAAGCCATGCGGGTCTATGCAGAGATGACGTTCAGTGATGAGGTGAAAATACATTTCTCTAATGACAACAAAAACGGAATTAACTGGATCTTGGAAATATCCTGTAGAGTTAAAGTTCCTTGATAAACAAACACGAATCTTTATTGGATTGATGTCCTACAGGTTTAAGGAATTTCATTTGGTTACTATGTGTTATAATTAACAGTGGTATGGGCACACTTATAAGACATGTAAAAGTGATAGGTGGGTTTGCAGTCATTGTGGTGTGATAGGTCAATATGTTAATTTCTGTAAAAATAAAAACAAACCTCAGTGTTGTTCCAATTGTAGTGTGAAAAATAGGTCTGCTGCTCATTTGGTTAGAGATAAGAAGTGTCCTGAATACATATTTGCACTGAAAGTTACCAAGGAAAGAATGTATTCTGTGCTTTACAGTAATGAGCAATAGCACTCTTACCCATAGAAATAATATGTAAGGGAAACTCAAGGTGCTCCAAGTTAATGCACAGTGTGTGCAAGATCCGTAGCAGATGAACTAAGATTAGTTTGTGAATGTGAAAGGATTGACATTGTGTTTTGGGAACCCTACGTTTATAGAGCCCAACTCTATTAGAATTGTCTCAAAGAAGTGTGATTTTAGCTGACCGGGCTAGCCAGGTGGATAAAGTGCCTGCCTAGCAACCCAAAGGTTGCGGATTCGAATCCCGCCTCGGGCTTGGATCAGAGTAAATGCAAAAACTTTGGGAGGTGCATTATGACCACAGAAGCCGATGTGCCAACAACTAACAAAAAAAAAAAAAAAGAAAAGAAAGAAGTGTGATAAACTAAGGGCTGCTATACTAGTTTTCAGCTCTGATCTGGTTGTGACTAGAATTGATTCCTTATGTACATCGCATGCAGTCTGCATTGGTATTGGGGACAATTTTTCATTGTTTCTATATACTGTCAGCCCGATGCAGACCTGCATTGCTCTCTTAGTTATTTGGAACAGGCGTTATTCAGATTGAAAGGCAGAAAAGTCATTATATGTCTGAATTCAAATGCTAAAAATCTTTTATGGCATTCTAGATTTATGGATGCCAGAGGTAGGTTATTGGAGGAGCTGATATCCTCATCTAAACTTGAGATCATTAATAACCCTGATAATGAACCTACGTTTTGGACTATTAATGGTGAGTCTAACAGATTTAATGTTAGCCACTAGTACTGCTGTCAATTTCATATCTAATTGGCAAGTTAAACCAGATTGGATTAACAGTGATCACAGACCGATTACTTTCAACTTAGGCTGTGCTAGAAGTAGATTTATTGAGCCTCATTCGGTCCAACTTCGAAGATTTGCGATTAAGCATACGATTAAGTTGAAAATAAATGTGTTGTAAACAGTGACTTTTATGAAATTAAAGCACTATTATACGATGTTGAAAGGCAATTGTAACTGCAACTGGTGATGGGCATAATCAAATGATATAATAATTATATTCAAATTAGATGATTATGCCAATTTTCATAATTAATTATGAAATTGGCAGAGTAGTGATCAAATGGAACTATTATCCAGATCTCTCTCACCTCTGTAGCCAGGTTGGGAAGGAGCAGCAGTGCATAGCACACGCTTCTTGATTAGACCGGGGTTTGAGCCCATCACCACCAAATACGGAGGATGCAGAAAGGTCAGGGAATGACCACCGCATATTCCCGAAGCAATATGGCCTTAGTTGCTAATGCTCCTAAAAAAAACCAAAATAACAGCAACATTTGCCACTACTAGTAATAATACTGTGAGTCATGAGATGGCATTCCCATGGTGTATAAGGAACCTATGGATGATATTTAATGACTGCTACTTTTGTTCTGTAAGTGTAACAGACAACAACATGAAGAATAAACAAATCTTTGTGTACCCAAAACATGTACAATTATACAGAGAAATAGTGGGCCAATAAATCAGAATGTATAATTGTGGGGGATTTAACTTCCCAGATATTGATCGGAACTTGTGGGTTGGGCCCACTGTGTTTTATATATTTATCAATGATATTGATGAAGGTATATCAGGCTTAATATCCAAGTTTTCAGATGTTACTAAGGTTAGCAGGGTTGTTAATGACAGTGTGCTACTGCAACAGGATCTAAAAAAGTTGGGCAGATGGGCTGATAAGTGGCAACTGAAATTTAACATTGACAAATGCAAAGCACTGCATACGGATAGAAGTAATCTCAGAGAAACATACCAACTGTGCAGTACTACACTCGGGGTGGTATAAAATGAAAAAGACCTGGGAGTAATTGTGCAATCAGATATTAAGTTTTCTGACAATGTAGACAGGCTGCCAGAGGAGGTCATGTGGTGTTGTCAATGATATACAGGAATTTTGCTAGTAGGGATAAGGAGGTGGTTATCCCTTTGTATAAGGCAGTGGTCAGGCCACACCTTGAGTACTGCATACAGGTCTGAAGGCCTCATTTTAGGAAAGATGTAGAGTTGCTTGAGTGAGTATAGCGAAGGGCTACAAGATTAGTGAATGGAACAAAGAGTTGCTCTTACGAAGAAAGGCTTAAGTTTTGCAAATTGCAGTGTCTGGAGACTAAGCACCTGCGAAGTGATCTGATAGAGGTGTATAAAGGCTTGAATGGTTTGGGCTTGCTCAATGCTGATGGGATGCTGCCTCTTGCTCAGAATAATCACCTGAAAGGGCATAAATTCAGATTGAGGAAAGACAGATGCAGGATAGATGTGCAGAAGTTTGCCTTTAGCCAGCGGGCAGTTGGTTGGTGGAACAGACTTCCATCACTTGTTGTGGAAGTTGATTGCCTAAATAAATTTAAGGCTGAACTGGACAGGTATTTGGAACGAATGGAGGGGTGAAATAGGAGCAATTTTTTTTTTTTTTTGGCTGATGCTGCATAAGCTTGCTTTCTTGCATCATATTCCTCTACTAATGCTAATGCTAAAAAGCAGGATGGAATTTGTCTTTACTGGTGAGATTTCCAGGTGGTTGTGCCAGGCCCAGTCCTGTAAAGTGCCGAGTGCTCTATTTGCTGCAGCTTCCAGTTGGGATCTAGTATCAGCCGCATGGTTAAGTACTAATTCGTCTCCATATGGTTTAGATTGGACCCACACGCACTCACATAAGTTAAACATCGCCAAACACAATCAGCAGCTCACCTTGAATGATGCAACTAACGTCGTAATTGAGTACTGTTAAGTCAATAATTTCGTCACAATAGTTTATATCATTCTCTACATCACAAATATCAGATATATGTTCAAAAATCAATGCATTTGAACCTAGTTTTACAAATAAAGTAATGTTATTGGAGTAATAGTAATAGAGGCATGTGATACAAGAAAGCAAGCTTATATAGCATCAGCCAAAAAAAAACATTTCACACATCCATTCCCTTTAAAAGTTTGTCCCGTTCCACCTTGCATTCGAGGCCTTATACATCTCAATCAGATCGCCTTACAGGTGCCTAATCTCCATATGCTGCAAAGGCTTAAATTCTGCAATTTGCAGAATTTAAGCCTTTCTTGTTAAGAGGACCCTCTTTGTTCCCCTCACCAATCTTGTAGTCCTTCGCTATACCCACTTAAGCAACTCTATCATTTCCTAAAATGAGACCTTCAGACCTCTATGCAGTACTCGAGGTGTGGCCTGACCACTGCCTTATACAAAGGGATAACCATCTCCTTATCCCTACTAGCAAAATTCCTATATATCATTGACAACACCCCATGTCCTGCTCTGGCAGCCTGTCTACATTGCTCAGAAAACTTCATATCTGATTGCACAATTACTCCCAGGTCTTTTTCATTTTATACCACCCTCGTTCCAACAGCTCTACATCCTTCTTAAAATGAGGCCTCCAGATCTGTATACAGTACTCAAGGTGTGGCCTGACCATTGCCTTATACAAGGGGATAATCACCTCCTTATCCCTGCTAAAAAAATTCCTATATATCATTCACAAGACACCATAAGCTACTCTTGCAGACTATCTGCATTGCTCAGAAAACTTCATATCTGCCTGCACAGTTACCCCCCAGATCCTTTTCATTCTCTGCCACTGTCAGTGTAGTACCACAGAGTTGATACATTGCTCTGGAGTTACTGCTTCCCATATGTAGTACTTTACATTTGTCAATGTTAAACTTCATTTGCCACCTCTCAGCCCATCTGCTCAACTGTTCTATATCCTTTAGCAGCAGCGTACTGTCATTAGTGTCCTTAACAACCCTGCCAACCTTCGTATTGTCTGCAAACTTCGACATTAAGGTTGATATACCATCATCATTATATGTACAGAAAACAACAATGAACCCAGCACTGAACCCTGAGGGACTCCACTAATAACATTAGTCCGCGATGAGCAGTGTCCATTGATTACCACTCTGTCTTCTCCCACTCAATCATCCCTTTATCCATAGCAACAATTTGCCTCCAATGCCACACTGCTCCAATTTGTTCAGCAGTCTTCCATGTGCAACAGTATCAAAAGCCTTTCTAAGATCCAAATATATGATATCAAAGTTATTCCCTGCATCCAGTTCCTTTGTGACCACATCATAGTATCCAATCAAATTGGTCAGACTAGACTTTCCCTTAAATGGTTTCTGACCAAGCCTGAAATTCATGGATTTGCTATCCCAAGGAACAGTCTTTTCATGCTTTAGTCATTGTGATAAAGAATTGATCCTCCATTTTCCGTACAAGGCTTACTGATATATTACAACAACATACTTGCAGTTATGAACAACTTTTTTTTGGAAATTTTCTGCCAGCCATCAGAATGGAGACCATTTATTGACTCATTAATGCAAAGCCTCAAAGAAGTTCTTCATTATGGAAAAAAAGTACACATCCATTCTTAATATCTCATTCAGCTTAAAAGAAAACTATGAAAATGTTAATCTTCTTTTGGGAAAAAAATCAGTGTGCAAAGATCATTGTTGGATGGTGTGTGAATATTTTAAAGAAAGCAAGGCATTTTTGGTTACACAAAAATGCCTTGCTTTCTGTGTGAGTGAATTAGTTGAGTAAGACGTTAAAAACAGAAATGAAAGTGTGGCTACCAAGACAATCTCTGATACTAAGTTGAAAGAGCATTAATGATGAGTCACTAGTGGATAGAAACAAAATACTGTTACCTCCTCTTCACGTGAAGAAGCTACATTTGATGAAATAGTTTGTCCAAGCTCCGTGTAAAGAAGGAAATTGTTTCGAGTATGTTTTTTCACTGAAAATTCTTGTCACTAAAGTATAAAAAAATCAAATCAGGAATTTTTGTTGGAAAATCCACAAATGCACAAACTGCTGCTATTCTTTGTATTTGAAGATTTCATGTGCTAAACTGAAAGATGCTTGGACTGGCTTAAAAAAATATATGCAGGTTTTTTAAGGTAGTCATGAGTGACATGCTGAATCAGTTCAGAAAAGTAAGCTGCAGTTTGAGTGTTAAGTACACTTCTGGCACATTCTCATATATTTTTTGGAAATTTTAAGTAGTTTAAATGAAGGGGGGAGTGTCCATCAAGATATAAAAGAAATGGGGGGAAAAAGTACCAAGAGGATGGAATGTAAATATGATGGCCGACTACTGCTGGATGCAAAAAAAGAGAAACAGCCACTGAAACTAGCTGCCTAAGGAAGTTAAAAAATAGCATATGTTTAACCCAGTACAGTGTATAAGAAATCTAACTATATATGCTTTACAGGAGAACATAGTTTGCAGCAATGCATGCTTGACATGAGGACATAGCTTTTAGTATTTCTGTTTTATGCATTTTATTGATATTATATAAAATTAACCGATTTGTAAAATCTGTAAAAATACTTAATAAACCAGAACCACCACCAGTATTTTCATTTTTGTATTTGAAAAAAATTCTGACATGATAGAGCAGATTTCAAATAATTTTCAAATTTTTCCTTTAAAAATGTAGTTCTGATTACTTTTCAGCAGTAAAACAATGGAAAGCTATTTCTTAAAATAGTGTTATTAGACAGTATCATGACAGCAGCAGATGCTGTGCTCCAGTATTTACATATTTTCCAGTTACTGAAATTTTTTATGCTTGGAAATGCACCTCGTGGAACTGTGAGTCATAACAGCTATTATTGGGCAAATTGTGTACTCCATAACAAGTGCAGTATTTGATGGAGAATTCTGAGCTATGTGAACAATGATGCGATGCAAGCAACAGAACTTTTCTGCTTATATCATGTGATGTGCCAGCCTTGGTGGATTTCCCACAAGTAACATATGCTTATCATGTACAAGTATCTTGCATTGCTGTTAACTGATAATATTGTATAAAATGTCTTCTGTCTGTAACAGCCTCTGCAGAGCAATGCCCATGCTTGCAGTTTATTGGTTGTAGTTGTACTATTGATGGCACTATGGCTATTGCCATGTTCATTCATGCATAATGGATCACTACCATGTTTGATTCAACAGTAGTAATAGTAGTAGTAATGTAGGCATGTAATGCAAGAAAGCAAGTGTATGAGCTACTGTAGCATCATCCAAAAAAAAAAAAAAAAAAAAACAAATTTCACACATCCATTCCCTCTAAAGGTTTGTTACAGCAATTACTACCCACTGGTTAAAGGCAAATTTACACACGTCTTTTCTACAACTATCTTATCTCAATTTGAATTTATATCTCCTCAGGTTCATAATCTGAGAAAGTGGAAGAATCCCATCAGAATTCAGCATGCTCAACCCATTCAAGGCCTTATACACCTCAATCAGATCACCTCACAGGTGCCTAGTCTCCACCCGCTGCAATTTGCAGAACTTAAAAGCCTTGCTTGGTAAGAGGGGCCCCCTCCATTCCCCTCACCAATCTTGTTGCCCTTCTCTGTATACACTCAAGCAACTCTACACCCTTCCTAAAATGAGGCCTCCATACCTGTACATATTACTCAATGCGTGGCCTGACCATTGCTTATACAAAGGGATAATTGTTGTTGTTATTTGGTTTTTAGGAGCTAGCTAATGCTCCAAATAACTTATTAGCTACAAATAACAACTTATTTGGTTTTTAGGAGCATTAACTCCTAAAAACCAAATAACACCTGGTTACGGAGGCAACGCCTCCGTAGCCAGGTGGGAAGGAGCAGCAGTGCGTAGCACATGCTTCTTGATTAGACCGGGGTTTGAGCCCATGACCACCGAATGCGGAGGATGTGGAAAGGTCAGGGAATGACTACCGCATATTCCCTGAGCAATATGGCCTTAGTTGCTAATGCTCCTGAAAACCAAATAACAGCTACGGAGGCGCCCAAGGGATAATTGGAATGAGCAGAAGCCTGGAAAACAAGATGCAGGATATTTCAGAGACTGCTGGGAGTCATTGCGGTACAAGTAAACACATGGGTTGTGTTAGGGTAGCTAAGAAAAAGAACAGGTGCATGTATACTTGCGTGTACACCAAGGCTAGGAGTTTGGTAAATAAATTTGATGAATTTGAGGTATTGCTCAAAGCATCAAAGGTGGATATTGTTGGGATATCAGAGACGTGGTGTCACACAGATATAAGGAATGCAGAACTGAAATTTGGAGAGTATGACATCTACAGAAAGGATAGGAAAGGAGGAGGGGTTATGCTATTAGTTAAGAAACACATAAATCCAAGGCAGTGAAGCCAGTCGACATCGCTGGACAGTGCAGTGTCGAGTCAGTTTGGTGTGACATAAGCACTGGGAGATCAAAATCGAGAGTAGAAGTGTGCTATAGGCCTAATGACTCTGATGGGTATAAGGAACTGTATAGGGAAACACAGTGGGCCAGTAAATCAGAGAGTCTTATAATGGGGGATTTTAATTTCCCAGATATTGACTGGAATTTGTGGATTGGTCACTCACACACTAGCAAGGCTTTTGTGGATTTATTGGATGATTGTTTTCTACATCAGCAAGTTTGGGAGGCAATTAGAGGGAGTAATACTCTTGATTTGATTATCAGTAGTGATTCTTCATACATTTAGAATCTGCAGATAGAGGAACCACTATGTGGCAGTGATTACAGTGTGCTGAAGTCGGATTTACTCAAAGAGGTAACTACCATCAGGGGTAAAGGGAAAGGTTATTGCTTTCATAAAGGTGACTATGATGGACTGAGACAGTATTTAAATTCTATACAGTGGGACCAACTGATGATGTTACTAGCAGCAAATTCAAAATTTGATGCATTCAAAGAACTTATCTTGGAAGCTACATACCAACCAACTAAGAAATATTGTTCGTTTAGGCCTAAATGGAGGTCAAAAGAACTAATGAGACATATGGCAGAGAAGAAAAATGCATGGGATACATATAAATTAACACGTGACACAGAAGCCTATAATAGATATAAGTTGATCTGTAATCAAGTTACAAAGGAGGTTAGGGAGGCAAAGGCAGATTACGAGAAATCTTTGGCAAGGGATGCAAAGATGTTGTTATTTGGTTTTTAGGAGCATTAGCAACTAAGGCCATATTGCTCCGGGATATGCGGTGGTCATTCCCTGAATGACCTTTCCGCATCCTCCGTATTTGGTGGTGACGGGCTCGAACCCCGGTCTAATCAAGAAGCGTGTGCTACGCACTGCTGCTCCTTCCCACCTGGCTACGGAGGCGCCTGGGATGCAAAGAAAAACAGCAAAGAGCTCTTTACTTAAGTAAACTCTAAAAGGAAGGGGATGAATCAGATTAGTCCACTTGATATCGATGGTTCAACTGTTGATGATACTGCTCAGGTAGCTAACAAACTAAATGAATATTTTGCAATGACATTCACACATGAGGAGTTATTCAGCGAGGGGAATGCCAGAGGTGTATTCAACTCTGGCAGTAAGCTAGATAATCTTGTAATAACTGAAAGTAAAGTGGAGGAGAAATTGTTGAAGATAAACACGAGAAAGGCACCTGGGGTGGATGGGATCTATCCAGTTAAAGGATCTATCATATTAAACGAGGCAGCAAAGGAAGCAAGCAAACCCTTAGCCATAATTATGAGAGCTTCCTTGGACTCAGGGGAGGTACCCATAGACTGGAGATGTGCAAATGTGACCCCAATTCACAAAGGAGGATCAAAGGCTGACACAAGTAATTATAGACCTGTGAGTTTAACTTCTGTTCCAGGAAATTTAATGGAGGCACTGGTTAAAGAAGCACTGCAGGATCATCTAGACAAGCCTTCAGTTATAGCTCGGACACAGCATAGTTTTGTTAAGGGGAAGTCTTTCCTGACCAATTTGATTGTATGCTATGATGCAGTCACAAAAGGATGCAGAGAATAACTTTGATATTATATACTTGGATCTTAGAAAGGCTTTTGATACTGTTGCACATGAAGACGGCTGCACAAATTGGAGCAGTGTAGCATTGGGGGCAAATTGCTGCTAGGGGTAAAGGGGTGGTTGAGGGGGAGAAGACAGAGAGTGGTAATCAACGGATACTGCTCATCTTGGACTAATGGTATTAGTGGAGTCCCTCAGGGTTGGTGTTGGGTCCATTATTGCTTTTTTTTTTGTATTTATAAGTGATATTGATGATGGTATATCAAGCTTAATGTCCAAGTTTGCAGACGATACAACAGTTGGCAGGGTTGTTAAGGACACTACTGACGCTATGCTCCTGCAACAGGATCTGGAAAGGTTGAGCAGATGGGCTGAGAGGTGTCAAATGAAGTTTAACATTGACAAATGTAAAGTACTACGTATGGGAAGCAGCAACCCCAGAGCAATGTATCAACTCTGTAGTACTACACTGACAGTGGTAGAGAATGAAAAGGACCTGGGGGTAATTGAGCAGGCAGATATGTAGTTCTCTGAGCAGTGCAGACGGGCTGAAAGAGTAGCTCATGGTGTCATATCAATGATATACAGGAATTTTTCCAGCAGGGATAAGGAGGTGATTATTCACTTGTATAAGGCAATGGTCAGGCCATACATTGTATACAGGTCTCGAGGCCTCATTTCAAGAAGAATGTAGAACCTGTTGGAATGAGTACAGAGAAGGGCAAGAAGATTAGTGAATGGAACAAAGGGTTGCTCTTATGAAGAAAGGCTTAAGTTTTGCAAATTACAGCGTCTGGAGACTAGGCACCGGCGTGGTGACCTGATAGAGGTGTATAAAGGCTTGAATGGTTTGAGCATGCTCAGTGCTGATGGGATTCTTCCTCTTGCTCAGAATAATCAACTGAGATGGCATAAATTCAAATTGAGGAAAGACAGATGTAGGATAGATGTATGGAAATTTGCCTTTAGCCAGCGGGTAGTTGGTAGGTGGAACAGACTTCCATCCCTTGTTGTGGAAGTTGATAGCCTGAATAAATTGAAGCTGAGCTGGACTGGTATTTCGAACGAACGGAGGGGTGAAGTGAAAGTTTTTTTTTTGTTTTTTTTTAGCTGATGCTGCATAAGCTTGCTTTCTTGTATCATATGCTAATGCTAATAATCACCTCCTTTTCCCTACGAGCAAAATTCCTGTATATCATTGACAATATCCCATGACCTTCTTGCAGCCTGTCTGCATTGTCTGCAGTATACTATTGTGCCTATCATCTGCTTTGTGTGGGTTATTATCATGCTTTGATCATTACATGTGCCTATGACTGTAGAAATCTCTGTAATGGTGGATATCATGTAGTCTCTGTAATGGTGGATACCTTAACCCTTTCAGAATTCTACCTGTGGGCCCAGTAGTGGTCTTTTAGACACACACACACACACACACACACCAGAACAATGCATATTGATTTGGACTTTCTGTAATACTAGACATCGTTATTACAGAAACAAACAGTATATTTGTTTATATGTGTTAATGAGACAATGTTCATTTTATAATATATACCTACAATGATTTATTAGTTCATTACATATGATTTCACTTTTCCAGTTTAATTGTTTTGCCAGTTTTTGTTCCTTCACATTGTTATTGTTGACAGATGCAAGTTTTTATTTGGTTATCATTAATATATATGGTAATCTATGTTATTTTTTTGTGTGCATAAGTTTATCATTCAAAAAATAGTTTCACATTAATCTTAGGGAAGATGAGAAGACAATGATTGAAAATAATCGTTCGTTGAAACAGGCTTTGTCTACTTTGAAGGGAGCTCATTCAGATTCATTACTTCAGTTTGGATCATACATGCCAGATATAGTAGCTGCAATTGAAAAGGCACACCAACAAAAGAAGTTTTATTTGAAACCGCTAGGACCAATAGGTGCGTCTATTTAAAGCATTTAGTCATTCTAAACACAGTCTTTGAAAACCCTTCTAAATAGATTTGGAAGTTCGATAAAACATTCATATTATACTATACAGTCAGTCTCTGATTTATGTCATTTTGATATAATTACATTGCTTTTAATTACAAATTTTAAATCTTAAATTTAAAAACCTCACTTCTTTCCTTTGTCAAGAAGTATTTTAAAGAATTAAATCACAACCTTGCTTGTATTTGATAATGTCTTTGCTATCTTGTTTACATATTAAAGACTTTAAATGACAGCATAGGAGTTTTAATGTAAAAATGTTACGTATTGTGATGCTTTGTTGCAATTGATAAATGGAATAATAGAAATAATGGGCTTTGGCTGTTGCTGTCAACCAAGGGTTGGTAGCAATATTCAAGGCTTGTTATTCCTGTTACAACCGTGCAACAACTAATCACCAATATGATTAGTTGTTGCACGGTAAGGGTCAGCCATTATGTCACTAATTCTAAAGAGGATATAATATTAAGATGGCCACAGACTGTTGCAGTCTTCTGGGAGGAAACTATTCAATCCAAAGTGAATGACATGTAACCAAATATATGGTCAGAGTGCCTTCCGTGTATTGAGGAACTTGCCGTGTTCCCAAAATTTTGTTACATATTGTGATGGAAAATGAGAGTGACTTTGTTGAAATGAAGAGACTGTAATCACCATTTCCTAAGTTGACTAATGAGGATCTGATTGAGTTGGAAAAGCAGAGTAGGAAGAATAGGAAATGCAGCCAGCACTACAAATAAAAATATAAATAGAATGTGGCTAAGTATATGGTCAGATTGCATTCACTGTGTTCAGGAACTTGCCAATGTCCCAAAATTCTGTTACTTATTGTGGAATTGCAAATGAAAATGGCTTTCTTCAAGTGGAGATACAAAAAGGGTATTGGAAGCCTTGACTTTGTTCAAGGTGGGGATGACTATTATTGAAGATGATCTTAAACCTGACACAGATCAACAAGGTCAGATGAGCATTTAGTGATCTTTTGCACTTCTGTAATGGTCTGTATCAAGAGGAGATGGTGATGCAAAATTCTGTTCTGACTTCAATCATTAGCTTCTTAAAATGGAATAATATAGTTTAACATTGCAATACGTAAATAAAAAATGCTTATACTATGATGCATGTGTTTGTGTTTTTATTGCTTTCCTGTTTTACTATTGATATGTTAATTTTTATTTTTAGTGAGTGGTTGAGTAAAACCTGAATTAACTTGACAGATCCAAACATATGGAAACCTATAAATGTACATATGTAAAACAAGTCCAATTTATGTTGCTTTGATATATATCACCATTCATAGGAACAAATCCCTGGCTTAAAGTGGTGACAACCTGTAGTTGTATTACAACTAATAAAACAGATCAAATACAATATTTTCTAGTTGTCCAGATGACTGTGTACATTAAAGCTTTATATAAGACTGGATAAAATAAAATCACTCGAAAACATAAACCAATATTAGCATTAGTAGAGGCATATGATGCAAGAAAGCAAGCTTATGCAGCATCAGCCAAAAAAAACCTCCTCCCATTTCACCCCTCCATTCATTGCAAACACCTGTCCAGATCAGCCTTAAATTTATTTCTGCTATCAACTTCCACAACAAAAGATGGAAGTCTGTTCCACCAATCAACTACCCACTGGCTAAAGGCAAATTTCTGCACATCTCTTCTACAACTGTCTTTCCTCAATTTGAATCTCTGCCCCCTCAAGTTCTTAATCTGAGTGAGAGGAAGAATCCCATCAGCAATCACCTTACTCATCCCATTTAAGCCTTTCTTGGTAAGAGAACCCCATTGTTCCTCTCACTAATCTTTTGTACTTGTTCTAGCAACTCTACATCCTTCCTAAAATGAGGCCTCCAGACCTGTATACAGCATTCTAGGTGTGACCTGACCATTGCCTTGTATAACGGTAATCACCTCCTTGTCCTGGCAGCCTGTCTGAACTGTCAGTGAACTTCATATTTGACTGCACAATTATCCCCCAGGTCTTTTTCACTTTCCACTTCCCTGAGTGTAGTACCACACAGTTGGTACTACACTCAGTAGCAATAACCCAAGAGAAATGGTACTACATTTCTCTTGGGTTATTGCTACCCATATGCAGTACTTTGCATTTGTCAATGTTAAACTTCAGTTGTCACTTCTCAGCCTGTTTGCCCAACTTTTCTAGATCATGTTGCAGCAGCGTACACTCATCATGTCCTTCACAACCCTGCCAATCTCGTATCATCCGCAAACTTGGACATTAAGCCTGATATACCATCATCAATATCATTTATAAATACAGAAAACAACAGTGGACCCAACACCGAACCCTGAGGGATTCCACTAATAACTTTAGTCCAAAAGGGCAGTGTCCATTGATTACCACTCAACGATCCCTTTATCCATAGCAGCAATTTTCCTCCAATGCCACAGTGCTCCAATTTGTGCAGCAGTCTTCCATGTGCAACAGCATAAAAAGCCTTTCTAAGATCCAAATATATGATATCAAAGTTATTCCATGCATCCAGTTCCTTTGTGACCACATCATAGTATCCAATCATATTAGTCAGACATGACTTCCCCTTAACAAAACCATGCTGTGTCCGAGCTGTAACTGAAGTCTTGTCTAGACGATCCTACAGTGCTGCTTTAATCAGTGCCTCCATTAATTTCCCCTGAACAGAAGTTAAACTAACAGGTCTGTGAATTCGGGTCACATTTGCACAACTCCAGTGCATGGATACTTCCCCTGAGTCCTGAATCACAGAACACACATACTTCCAAGAAGCTCTCATAATTATGGATAAAGATTTGCTTACTTCCTTTGCTGCCTCCTTTAATATGACTGGATAGATCCCATACACCCCAGGTGTCTTCCTTATGTTTATCTTCAACAATTTCTTCTCCACTTTGCTCTCAGTTATTACAAAATCATCTAGTTCATTGCTAGAGTTTAATTCACCTCTCGCGCATTCCCCTTCCTGAATAACTCCTCATGTGTGAATATAGATGCAAAATACTCATTTAGTTTGTTATCTACCTGAGCAGGATCATCAACAGTTCAACCATCGAACTGAAGTGGACCAATCTTATTTATCCCCTCCTTTTTGAGTTTACATAAGTAAAGAACTCTTTGCTGGTTTTTTTTTGCATCCTTCGCCCCAAAGATTTCTCATCATCTGCCCTTGCCTGCCTGACTTCCTTTGTGACTTAGTTTCAGACCAGCTTATATCTATCATAGGCTTCCGTGTGACCTGTTGATTTGTATCTATCCCATGCATTTTTCTTCTCTAGCACATGTCTCATTAGTTCATCTTATATCCATTTATCCCTAAACCTTGAACAGTATTTCTTAGTTGGTATGAAAAGCCTAGTAGCTTCCAAGATTAATTCTCTGAATGCTTCCCATTTTGAATTTGCTGTTGGTCACATCATCAGTTGGTCCCACCATATAGAATTTAAATACTGTCTCAGACCACTGTAGTCACTTTTATGAAAGCAAAAGCCCTTCCCTTTACCGCTGATAGTAGTTACCTCTTTGAGTAAATCCCACTTCAGCACACTGTGATCTGAAGATAAAGGAACCACTGCTACCTAGTGGTTCCTTTATCTTCAGATTTTTAATGCATGAAGAATCACTACTGATAGTATTGAAAAATATATAATAGACTTTGTAATGATAATTTAAACAATCTAAAATAAGTGATTATTTAAAATCATAATCATATATTAAGTGTTATGTTTAATTAATATGTATATTAATTAATAAGCTTTGTACGTAAGTACAATTTATTTTTATTTTTCTGTTTTATTCTTCCGATTGTCACGCATCATTTAATTGGTAATAAAGTGTAAACTTGTGCTTTGTATCTTTATTTTTATAGCCTATGGATAATATTCTTTGTTTTTTGCTTATTAGAATCAAAATTCAGTTTGCAAACTTGATCACTATAACCAGTTTTTACTGTATATTATAAAATACATGCACACACGCATGCTCATGAGTAACAAAGTTGATATTATTGCTATTAATGCCTAAAAGAAGTTTCATATTGAAAGAAGGAAAAAACATGCCAGGTTTCAAAGCGGTGAAGGTTCGGGTGACTTTATTGTTGGGTGGTAACGCTGCGGGGAATTTAAAATTAATACCCCTTTTAGTTCATTTAGAAGAGGGCCAAAGTTCAACCCAAAATCGACACATTTTTCATGATTAAATTCATCAATTAAATTAAATCATTTAAAATTAATTTAGATAAATTAAATTCATGATTTTAATTGGAATTTTAAGTTTAATTTTGATACGCAAGTAGTTACCACATAATTATATACGTATGTAATGCACAATATTTTATATGTACAAATATTTGAACATTAAATATTTTGACCGACATTTGTGCATCTTTTCACTACCGTTTATTATTGATTAGGAAATATCCTATGGCACCGACCGCAACTTACAAATACATATGTTACTTTATGGGAATGTGGAGCTCGGTTAGCGCTGATTCACTTAGCGCTCTGTTTTTCCAGAACGAATTATCAGCGTTAAGCGGAGGTCACCTGTATTTATGTTTTAAGATATAGATTTTCACAGTAAATTTATATTTTTATTTTCATCGGTATTTTTCTCATCATAGTGTGATTGGCATGAAATTAGAACTGTGATGCATTTATTCTTCCTTATAATACTTTCTATGCTGACGTGTATCATCATCTGGATTGGTTAGCATCTGGATGTTGAAAAGATCAAAAGTGTGGTTCTCTCCAGTGCTGTATTCTGAAATTCTTGATGTGGCCAGTAGCTCATGTGTGCAACATTATGAAAAATTGTTTTGCACAAAGCAGAAACTAAGGTTATAAGACATCAGTAAAGTTGCCACCTTGTTTATAGTTATTTTGGTGAAATAATAATTAATACCCCAAATCAAGTTGCATACTCAATTTTTCCTGAGATTTACAAATAAATGCATGTATTTAAAAATTTGTGCAATGATTTGAAAAAATTAATGAGAAAAACCAGATGTAAAAAAGAATCAGTATAATAGGCTGGAGTCAAATAAACAATGGTAAAATATTGTGTTGCAAGTAAGAAAGGTTGTGCAATGCTGGTTTGGCATTGTGCTACATGATACAGGTATTCAATGGTTTATAAGTTATGCATTCTAAAAAAAAAACCATGATAATATACAGTAATATATTATTATGTTTTAGCTCATATTAGCTTCAAATTTGAATGGAAATTTTATTTATTTTTTCGACAAAACCTAGAACTCAAACATTTCATATTTAAATCCTAAACAAGTAGTGGCTCTAGCCTTCAGTGTATTATGCTTGTAAATTGCATCTCTTATAAGATTTGTTTGCCTGGTATGTATGCTGGATAAAAAGTCTGTGGGAGAACTGTGCAACCTTCTAGGCCAATGTGTGAAATCACAACCATAAGTTAATTCTAGTAGTCAGTAATTTACAAGGAGAAGGTATTTACTGCAGAGATATAACAGCACAGATGTAATCACAAATAGTAATAGAGCAAAAATTCCAGCTTAAAGTTTTGCAGAAACAGTATAACAGATGATAGTATATAAAATATAATACATTAATATCCTTAACCTCCATTTTTAATGTACAAATAGTAATCTGTCACACAGGAATGTTGGGGGAGGGTGTTTTTTTTTTTTTTTTTTTTATGAAAACCACAAGCATAAAAAGGAGCAGAAACTGTAGTACTTAGTACTTTGCAAGTTTTAAAAGTTGAAAGAAGAAACTTGTTGACATTAGACTCAAATTTCTGTACATTGTAAATTTTCAGAAAATGGAAAGTTTTTTTCACAAATCAGAAGTTGAAATAATAAATGAGGAAGAAGAAAAGTTGCTTTTTGAGTTTGCAGTTGGACAGCAAAAGAATGCTGAATAGTTACAGCACCTGATGGACTGGTTGGAAGAGAGAAGGAGAAATTATAGAAGACAATTCAGAACAGTGTCCATGGAAGTATGTATAGAAAAGATATGCAAGAGAAACAGAACATTTATGAGATAGAGTGGAGAGACTTTGTTAGAGTTGGGTCATCAATTAACCCGACTGACTGCTCTCTTTTGAATGGGGTCTAGAAGCCTGAGAGAGGTTATGGGGACACCACCTCACATGTGGAAGCCATATTCCATTGTAAGGGAGAATTAGCGATTTCCCTTCCATTTACCCCTGATGGTAGTTTCCTCTTTGAGTAAATCCCACAGCACACTGTGATCACTGCCACCTAGTGGTTCCTTTATCTGCAGTTTCTTAATTCATGAAGAATCACTACTTATAATCAGTTCAAGAGTATTACTCCCTCTAGTAGACTTCCAAACATGTTACTGTAGAAAATAATCATCCACAAAAGCCTTGCTAGTGTGTGTGTGTGTGTGTGTGTGTGTGTGTGTGTGTGTGTGTGTGTGTGTGTGTGTGTGTGTGTGTGACCAACCCACAAATTCCAGTCAGTATCTGGGAAATTAAAATTCCCCATTATAAGACATCACATTTATTTACTAAACTCCTAACATTGGTGTATATGCAAGTATACATGACCTGTTCGTATTCTTAGCTACCCCAACACAGCCCATGTATTTACTTGTTCTGCAGTGACTCCCACAGTCTCTGAAATCCCCTGCACCTTGTTTTCCTGGCTGCTGCTCATTCCAATAGAAGCAGTGCAAGAATCACTTTCACTTCTTCCAGCGGTTACTGTTAATCTATAAGTCCGGGTATTTCCTCCCCCCTACCAAGCTAGCAGTGTTCTGACCCACCTAGCACTGCTTCGATAGCATCAGAAAATATTCTTTTATTGTTTC
Organism: Mastigoproctus giganteus; assembly: GCF_048544385.1. NCBI lineage: Eukaryota > Metazoa > Arthropoda > Arachnida > Uropygi > Thelyphonidae > Mastigoproctus > Mastigoproctus giganteus. The sequence continues at coordinate 37,443,399 of NC_143581.1, forward strand.
TATTTAAGTGTATCCCATCCCTGTAGGAGCAGTCTCTCCTGTTAACAAGCACAGACCAGGCCGGGAAAAATTCTGCACAATCTCTCCAGGGTTGATTTCTCATCATATACTCCCTCATATCTGCCCTATCTGGGCAGAATTGCAGACACTTTCAAATTCAACCGTAACTCATGGCTTTTTTTCAACATTGACCTGGACGTTAAGTAATTCTGCCAGTCTCCTACTCTTAATATCATTAGTGCCAACGTGTACAACAATATCACCTTTTGTGCACTTAAAAGGTGTTATCTGCTCTATAATGTCATTGACCTTTTCCCCCTGGCAGACTTGCCAGGGGCAATGACTGCCTTTCTCAGAATGATTCCACTGATTCTACCATGTGGCCTTCAATTCACCATTGATCTGCCTCTGCTTTATTGTAATGTGTGTTGTGCTGGTGAATGGCTTGGCTTCATTCACCAGCCCAACTGGGCATGACTGGACACTGAACACCAGTCTGGGAACTCCTCTCAAGCAGTATCTTAGATGGGGCTGAGTTATCTGCAGATCAGCTGGCAATTTTCTGGCTAATACATATAAGGCACCAGTAGCCACTGTTCTGCAGGCCCTGGTTATACTCAGAAGAGCAGGCCTCTGAGAGAAGGATCCAGTGGACACAAGAGTTCTTGACTCTCCCTCCCCAAGCTCCAGCTGTGCATGCCAGTATTTGGATAAAGATGTTATCATAAAGGAGGCGGAAGGTGCTTCCCTCAATGCCCCAATCCACACGGATGACATGCTGAAGCTTGGCATATATCCACTTCACCTTTTCCCATAAGTAGTTGACATGTGACAAAAACGACAGCCACTCCTCCTGGCAAACTTCCAGATACATGACCTTACAGCCTACTCGTCATTATAGCCTTAGTTGCTAATGTGCCAATAAAATCCAAACTCCAAACAGCCTACTCGAAGGGCAGTATCCCCAGAGCGACAAACAGAATGCCTGTAGCAGTTGAGTTCATAAGTGTTGCACAAAGTTTTTTTTTAGTCAATTGTCAGTGACGATCGTTTTGAAGCAGATATCATGTCGGACATACAGATTAGACAGCAATGTGTGATTTGTTATTGAGTCAGACAGGTCTAAAATGCATCAGAAACAATTAAAGAGATGAATGAAGCATATGGTAATGAGTGTCTTGGTAGTACAGCCATATTCCTGTGTCATTTGACATTTAAAGGAGCCTTTATCCTAGATGTTACTTTGGTTTTTGCCCATATGCATCTAGTTCTCAGTATTTATCTTGCACAGTATTTATCTTGCACTTATCCTGCTATTTTGTTAGTAAATGTTATACATCTTACAACATTAGTTAATAATAACAGATAGAACAAAATCCTCCAAATATCAAAGACTTTTGATAGAACAACCATTTGGCCTTGCGACTGGGATGGCATCTCCACACCCTCCATGAGTTACTGTCCCCACAATAAAGAGGCAGGTTGCCCTATCTAGCAAATGTTTCGTCACCCAAAGGCAGCTTTAACAAAATCGACAAATCTCTTGAAAAAAGTGACTATAATTAAGTAACTCCACCAAGGTGAACTGGGAAAGGGTTTGCATTCCTCCATCTAGCTTCTTTTTTTTTTTTTTTTAATGAAAATCCCAAACGTGAGAAGTTGTTGTTATTTGGATTTTAGGAGAATTAGCAACTAAGGCCATATTGCTCTAGGGAAATGCGGTGGTCATTCCCTGACTTTGGTGGTCACAGGCTTGAACCTCAGTTTAATCAAAAAGCGTGTGCTACGCACTACTGCTCCTGCCCATCTGGCTACAGAGGTGTCCCCCCCCACACACACACACATGAGAAGTATTAGAATCTATGGTGCCTAGTACTGTGCATGTGTGGGCGCCTCCGTAGCCAGGTGGGAAGGAGCAGCAGTGCGTAGCGCACGCTTCTTGATTAGACCGGGGTTCGAGCCTGTCACCACCAAATACGGAGGATGTGGAAAGGTCAAGGGAATGACCACCGCATATCCCGGAGCAATATGGCCTTAGTTGCTAATGCTCCTAAAAACCAAATAACAAACAAACAAACAAACAACTGTGCATGTGTTGGGGTTGAGAAGATGAAAGAAGATATTTGTTGACATTAGATTTGAACTTCTGTAAACTATAATTTTCAGGAAATATGTATGAAGGAAGGTTGTTCCAGAAAATATCAGTTTAATGAATGAACGAGGAAGATGTAAAGTTGGTTCTGTGAGTTTGAAGATGGACAGTAAATGGATGGTGGCTGGTGGCGGACTGTGTTCAGACTGTTTTGAAAGAGAGAGAGAGAATGGGAATTATAAAAGCCAATTCAGGAGAATAGTGCCCCTTTGGAAGTATCTGTAGAAAAGGCATGCAGCAGTGAAGGTATTTCTATGAGACAGTGAATTGAGAGAGACTGTTAGGGATGAGTCATTAATTAACTTAACTGCCCTCTTCTGAATGGAATCTAGAAGCTTGAGAGAGGTTTTGGGGGCACCGCCTCAGATGTGGGAACAATATTCCATTGTAGGGCGACTTTGCAATTTATACAGAGTGTTATACACAACTGTTTGGAAGAAAAGTAACACCGAAAGGGAAAGAGAAAACCAAGTTTTTTAGATGCAGAGGAAGCAATATTTGTAATGTGCTTGTGCCAAGACAGCTTAGAAGTCAGGGTAATCCCAAAAGAGATATATCATTTTGCTTAGAAATCAGAGTGTCACCAAAGATAAGAACATGAGCAGAAGAATCCTTTTTGCGAGATATCAGACAGAACTGAGTTTTAGAAGGATTTAAATCAACTAAGTTGTCTTTACCCCACTGGAGAATTACCTGGAGAATGGCATTTAAGGAATTGGTAGCGGATATTTGAGAAGTTGACGCTAATTGAGCTGGGCAAGGTGTTTCTCAAACTGGAAAGTGGAATGCAATGTTTTATCGTCAGCAAAATTATGGTTAGAATTTCTTATCAATGGAAGAAGGTCATTAATATAGAAGAGGAAAAGATTGGGGAAAAGAACTGAACCTTGGGGGGGACACCGGCATTAGTGGAGAAGTTAGAAGACAAAGAGCCATCTACCATCACCCTCAGTAAGCGATCAGAAAGAAAACTGGATAACCAATTACAAAAAACAGTTGGCAATCCATAAGATGGAAGCTTGTTTAAAAGCCCTTTATGCAAAACATGATTGAAAGCCTTTGAGATGTCAGGAGCAACTCCTTGTGTTTCACCAAACTTTTCCATTCAGTTTGTCCATAAATGGGTAATATAAGCCAGAATATCACCAGTGGATCGACACTGATGGAATCCATACTGGTGATCGTTGATCAGATGGAAGGTTTCTAGATAGCTTACATGAGTTGGAAGAAAAATGAGATGCTAGCAGGTCAGCTTTATCCTTGGCTGATGTGACAATAAAACCATCTGGTTTTGACAAAGGTGGGAGCAGAGATGGGCAAAAGTTGTGGCCAATAACTTTGGCAAGAGAGCAGAATGCTTGGCTACCATTAGGGCAAGAAGCAAGTTTTCTACTCTTAGCCTGTTCTTGTCAAACTCTAGTTTGGACTAATTAATAACTACATTACAATTGTTGTGAGCTTTGGTTTGGCAGAAAATGAAACTGAAGAATTGGAAACAAGCCAATTTCGATATGCAACATTCTTTTCTTGAACAACCTTAGCACATTTATAGGAAAACCAAGGTTTAGATAAAGGATGAGATTTTAAGGTAGTGTGTGGAATAAAGAATTCGTTGAAAAGATCTGCGCAAAAGTTGATGTCTGGAATTTTGAAACAATAATCTGACCAAGGAAAAGAAGAAAAGAAATCTCGCAGGTTATCCTTTTGCATTATTTTAATGCCTAACAACACGAGGTTGGGAATAGCCATGAGATAAAGGCTCTATTGGAGAAAAGGCAATCACCAAGTTGTGATCTGAGGTGCCTAATGGACCACTCACTTCCACCATATACTTAGAAGGGTTGTTTATGAGAAAAAGAACAAGTGTGCTTGCTGTATGGTTAGGATTAGCCAGTATTCTGGTAGGTAAATGAACAATCTGTGCAAGATCATTAGTAATTGCAAAAGCCTCGGCATCTCGACCAGCTGGAGTTGTGAACATTAAAATCACCAAGGAAAATTACCTCACTGTTAGGAAAGTTGGACTGGAGAAAGTCAATTTGCAAAGAGAGGAAGTCAAAGAGTTCCAAGTGATCGTTGGGAGAATGGTAGAGACAACAGATGAATTTGACAGAATGAGGTAGAGAGATTTTAAGCCAGAGAAGAACGAAAAGAGGAGTTTCCTAATTATGAAGTCTCTGGCACGGAATATCGGAATGGACATATGCACAAGTACCACCTTTGAGGCAAAAGGAATCATAAAGCAAATAATTTGGGCAACTGAGATGAGGTTGTTGAATCAACTGATATCTGAGATTCTGTCAGAAAAAGTATGCAGAGTTTGGCAGACTAAGTGGAAATGGACATCACTATTAGAACTGAGACCACCTATATTTGTGAAATAAACTAAGAAGTGTTTGGGAGGTTTAGATCTTTTTGCAGATACGTTTGCTCTGTTAGTTTGATAATTCAGGAGGTATTCAGTTGTAAGAAAAAGTGAAATAATGAAATTTTTTGATATGGAGAACAAATGGTAAGAATATACCCGGATCCTTAACATAATGTGGCCTTGACAATGCCCCCACATACACACCACTCAGACTCTCTGTGGACCAATCTGTTTCATCCCCTTCCTTCTAGAGTTTACATAAGTAAAGAACTCTTTGCTGTTTTTCTTTGCATCCCTTGCCAAGGATTTCTCGTAATCTTCCTTCGCCTGCCTAACCTCCTTTGTAACTTGGTTGCATATCAACTTGTATCTATCATAGGCTTCTGTGTCATGTGTTAATTTGTAAGTATCCCATGCATTTTTCTTCTCTGCCATATGCCTCATTAGTTCATCTGACATCCATTTTGGCCTAAACCTTGAACAATATTTCTTAGTTGGTATGTAAAGCCTAGTAGCTTCCAAGATAAGTTCTTTGAATGCTTCCCATTTTGAATTTGCTGTTGGTAACATCATCAGTTGGTCCCACTGTATAGAATTTAAATACTGTTTCAGTCCATCGTAGTTGCCTTTACGGAAGCAATAACCCTTCCCTTTACCCCTAATGGTAGTTACCTCTTTGAGTAAATCCCACTTCAGCACACTGTGATCACTGTCACCTAGTGGTTCATTTATCTGCAGATTCTTAATGCATGAAGAATCACTGCTGATAATCAAATCAAGAGTATTACTCCCTCTAGTTGCCTCCCGAACATGCTGATGTAGAAAACAATCATCCAATAAATCCACAAAAGCCCTGCTAGTGTGTGAGTAACCAGCCCCCAAATTCCAGTCAATATCTGGGAAATTAAAATCTCCCATTATAAGACTCTCTGATTTACTGGCCCACTCTATTTCCCTGTACAGTTCCTTATTATACTCATCAGAGTCAGGCCTATAGCACACTCCTACTCTCAATTTTGATCTCCCAATGCTTATGTCACACTAAACTGACTCAACACTGCACTGTCCAGCGATGTCGACTGGCTTCACTTCCTTGGTTTTTATGTTTCTTAACTAATAGAATAACCCCTCCCCCTTCCTATCCTGTCTATCCTTTCTGTAGACGTTGTACTCCCCAAATTGCAGTTCTGCATCCCTTATATCTGTGTGACACCACGTCTCTGATATCCCAACAATATCTGCCTTTGATGTTTTGAGCAATACCTCAAATTCATCAAATTTATTTACTAAACTCCTAGCATTGGTGTACACGCAAGTATTCCTGCACCTGTTTCTATTCTTAGCTACCCTAACACAACCCATGTGTTTACTTGTACCGCAATGGCTCCCAGCAGTCTCTGAAATACCATGCATCTTGTTTTTCAGGCTTCTGCTCATTCTAATAGAAGCAGTGCAAGAATCTCTTTCACCTCTGCCAGTGGCTACTGTCAATCTATTGGTCTTTGTCTCCCCCCCAAGCTAGCAGTTTTCCGACCCACCTAACACTGCCTCGATAGCATCAGCAAATATTCTTGCACCCTTTCTATTTAAGTGTATCCCATCCCTGTAGAAGCAATCTCTCCTGTTAACAAGTACAGTCCAGGCTGAAAAAAATTCTACCCCTTGAGCCTTGTACAATCTTTCCAGGGCCGAATTGATCGACAAGGCTCTCATCATATACTCCCTCCTATTGTGTCTGGGCAGAATTGCAGACACTTTCAAATTCAACCCTAATTCTCGGCTTTTGTTGAACAGTGACCTGTACTTGTTAAGTAATTCTGCCGGTCTCCTACTCTTAATATTATTAGTGCCAACATGTACAACTATATCACCTTTTGTGCCCTTAAAAGATGATATTCTCTCTACAACGTCATCAACCTTTGCCCCTGGCAGACATACCCTGGTCCTGTTCCACCTATCTTTTTTACAAAGCATGTTCCCCGTTTCCCTGACAATAAGAGTCACCAACAACTACTAGTTCCTTCGGGAGCAGCGCATTCTGCCTTGGGGGTTGCCTCTGTGTCACGCGATGCCCAAGTGCAAGCTCTGGCGTTGATGGGGGCAGCTGAGAGCTTGATGGGCCCCTCAATTTAGTTTCTTCGAGGGCATCCACCCTGTCCTTCAAGCTCTCATATAGGCCCACAAGAACGCTGAGTTGTTGCCTGATATCGATACACTCCTTGCATCGCGCGCACACAAAGACATCCCCCTTGGCAGTATCATGTCCCGTACCCGATTGCTCTGCAAACATCAAGCAAACAGTGCATTTTATAAGGCTGTGAGTCAGAGGACAACTGCCCCCATATTGATGATGGTATATCAAGCTTAATTTATAAATTATATTGATTATGGTATATCAAGCTTAATGTCCAAGTTTGCAGATGATACAAAGGTTGGCAGGGTTGTTAAGGGCACTACTGATGCTATGCTGCTGCAACAGGATCTGGAAAGGTTCAGCATATTGGCTGAGAGGTGGAAAATGAAGTTTAACATTGACAAATGTAAAGTACTACATATGGGAAACAGCAAACCCAGAGCAATGTATAAACTCTGTAGTACTACACGCAGATATGAAGTTCTCTGACCAGTGCAAACGCGCTGCAAGAGTAGCTCAAGGGGTCTTGTCAGTGATATACAGGAATTTTTAATGCAGGGATAAGGAGGTGATTATTCCCTTATATAAGACAATGGTTAGGCCACACCTTTAGTACTGTATACAGGTCTGTAGGCCTCATTAAGAAGGATATAGAGCTGTTGGAACGAGTACGGAGAAGGGCAACAAGATTATGAATGGAACAAAGGGTTACTCTTATGAAGAAAGGCTTAAGTTTTTCAAATTACGGTGTCTGGAGAATAGGCACCGGCAAGTTGATCTGATTGAGGTGTATAAAGCCTTGAATGGTTTGAGCATGGTCAATGCTGATGGGATTCTTCCTCTTGCTCAGAATAATCACCTGAGATGGCATAAATTCAAATTGAGGAAAGGCAGATGTAGGATAGATGTGTGGAAGTTTGCCTTTAGCCAGCGGGTAGTTGGCTGGTGGAACAGACTTCCATCCTTTGTTGTGGAAGTTGATAGTCTAAATAAATTTAAGGGTGAACTGGACAGGTATTTGGAATGAATGGAGGGGTGAAATTGGAGCGGTGCTAATTCTAGTGCTAATTGCTGAAATTCTAGTGCTGAAATAGTGCTAATTCTAAAGTGACTGAGTCAGCAGCTGTCATCATGTAATGTGACCCCCAAGGGCATACCATGCATGTTCAATCAGATTTAAGTCTATGATCATACTGGTCATGGCAGTAATTGGATATCTTCAGTTTCAAGATATTCCTCCACCATTTGAGCTCAATGTGCAGTGGCATTGTTCTTCATGAAAAGAAAATCTCGGCCAACTTTACCCTTAAAAAGTTACACAAAAGGTTTAAGCATCTGTGCATAACTATAACTGCCATAATGGTGCCATAACTCTGCAGTTGTGCTACACCTGTCAAAAACATGGAGGGGCATGTACATTTCTCTGTTGTTGGAAGGATGGTACTTCATTCCTTGTTGTCTGCAGATGAAATAACATCTAGAATATGTTTGTAGTCTAAAACAGGACTCATCAGAGAACAGAACTGTACCCCATTTGTCAGGGCTCCAAGTTATGGCCAGTTTCGACGAGCTCTGTTGTGGTTTGGTTGATGTAGCCCTCGTATGATCTTGGCCAGCTCTTTTTGTAATGGTTCCCGAAACTGCTTCCATAGTGCCAAGACAACACTGCATAACGCATTAAGGCAACGTGCCCCATGTGACTGCCTGGCTTCAAGTCATCCAGCGGCCCACCATCTCAACTAATCATCTAAACAATGATGACTTGCCATCCTAAGTACTGGACCTGTGGCTATCCCACTGAGCAAGCAAAAAAAAAGGGGAATTAAGTGATTGTTTGCAACCAGTCTTTTTAAAGGCATGAATAATTTGCATAGTGTGCATTTCTGTGAGTTGGTAGATCGATTTTTATTGGATACTCAGGATTTGCATGCCAGAATGCCTATTATATTAAATATTTGCCTTTGGCAAAAATATTCATGAAAAACATTGTTCTGTTAATTTTTTTGAGCAGTGTAGTACCCAATGAAATTGGTCAGACAAGGTCTCCCCTTAACAAACCCATACTGTAACTGAAATATAACTTCAATCCTGCCTAGCATTACTTCTTTAACTGCATCACTTCTTTAGCCAGTGATTCCATTATTTTCCCTGCATTACTACTCTAACCAGTGATTCCATTATTTTCCCTGGAGCAGAAGTTAAGCTCACAGGTCTGTAATTACTCATGTCACCCTTTGATCCCCCGATTTCCAATTGAGGATACATTTGCATATTTCATTCCACAGGGACTTCCCACGAATCCAAAGATGCTCTCGTAATTATGGCTAAGTGTTTTTGCTTACCTCTTTTGCTGCCTCCATTAATATAATTGAGATAGAATCTCATTAAGATAGATGGAGTTAAAATGATCACAAAATCATTTAACTTCCTCTTAGAGTTTGATAAACTTCTGGCATCCTGCCTCTAAAGAATTCTTCATGTGTTGCAAATGTAGATTCAGAGTACCTATTCAGCCTGTCTAGCATTAGCATTAGCATTAGTAGAGGCATTTGATGCAAGAAAGCAAGCTTATGCAGCATCAGCCAAAAAAAAAAAAAAAAGTAACATAAATAAATAAAAATAACCACTTCCACTTCACCCCTCTGTTCGTTCGAAATACCTGTCCAGCTGAGCCTTAAACTTATTTAGGCTATCAACTTCCACGACAAGGGATGGAAGTCTGTTCCACCCACCAACCACCCGCTGGCTAAAGGCAAATTTCCGCACATCTATCCTACATCTGTCTTTCCTCAATTTGAATTTATGCCCTCTCAGGTGATTTTTCTGAGCTAGAGGAAGAATCCCATCAGCATTGAGCATGCTCAAACCATTCAAGGCTTTGTACACCTCTATCAGATCACCCCGCTGGTGCCTAGTTTCCAGACACTGTAATTTGCAAAACTTAAGCCTTTCTTCGTAAGAGAACCCCTTTGTCCCATTCACCAATCTAGTTGCCCTTCTCTGTACTCGTTCCAGCAGCTCTACATCCTTCCTGAAATGAGGCCTCCAGGCCTGTATACAGTACTCTAGGTGTGGCCTGACCATTGCCTTATACAAGGGAATAATCACCTCCTTATCCCTGCTAGAAAAATTTCTATATATCATTGACAATACACCATGAGCTACTCTTGCAGCTCGTCTGCACTGCTCAGAGAACTTCATATCTGCCTGCACCACCACCCCCAGGTCCCTTTCATTCTCTACCACTGTCAGTGTAGTACCACAGAGTTGATACGTTGCTCTGGGGTTGCTGTTTCCCATATGTAGTACTTTACATTTGTCAATGTTAAACTTCATTTGCCACCTCGAAGCCCATCTGCTCAACCTTTCCAAATCCTGTTGCAGCAGCATAGTGTCAGTAGTGTCCTTGACAACCCTGCCAACCTTTGTATCGTCTGCAAACTTGGACATTAAGCCTGATATACCATCATCAATATCATTTATAAATACAGAAAACAATAAAGGCCCCAATACTGAACCCTGAGGGACTCCACTAATAACATTAGTCCACGATGAGCAGTGTCCATTGATTACCACTCTCTGTCTTCTCCCCCTCAACCACCCCTTTATCCATAGCAGCAACTTGCCTCCAATGCCACACTGCTCCAATTTGTGCAGCAGTCTTCCATGTGCAACAGTATCAAAAGCCTTTCTAAGATCCAAGTATATAATATCAAAGTTATTCCCTGCATCCAGTTCTTTTGTGACTGCATCATAGTATCCAATCAAATTGGTCAGGCAAGACTTCCCCTTAACAAAACCATGCTGTGTCCTAGCTATAACTGAAGTCTTGTCTAGATGATCCTGCAGTGCTTCTTTCACCAGTGCCTCCATTAATTTTCCGGGAACAGAAGTTAAACTCACAGGTCTATAATTACTTGTGTCAGCCTTTGATCCCCCTTTGTGAATTGGGGTCACATTTGCACATCTCCAGTCAATGGGTACCTCCCCTGAGTCCAAGGAAGCTCTCATAATTATGGCTAAGGGTTTGCTTACCTCCTTTGCTGCCTCCTTTAATATAACTGGATAGATCCCATCCACCCCAGGTGCCTTTCTTGTGTTTATCTTCAACAATTTCTCCTCCACTTTGCTCTCAGTTATTACAAGATTCTCTAGCTTACTGCTAGAGTTGAATACACCTCTGGCATTCCCCTCGCTGAATAACTCCTCATGTGTGAATGTCGATGCAAAATATTCATTTAGTTTGTTAGCTACCCGAGCAGGGTCATCAACAGTTGACCCATCGATCTCAAGTGGACCAATCTGATTCATCCCCTTCCTTCTAGAGTTTACATAAGTAAAGAACTCTTTGCTGTTTTTCTTCGCATCCCTTGCCAAGGATCTCTCGTAATCTGCCTTCGCCTGCCTAACCTCCTTTGTAACTTGGTTACAGATCAACTTGTATCTATCATAGGCATCCGTGTCACGTGTTAATTTGTATGTATCCCATGCATTTTTCTTCTCTGCCATATGCCTCATTAGTTCATCTGACAACCATTTAGGCCTAAACCTTGAACAATATTTCTTAGTTGGTATGTAAAGCCTAGTAGCTTCCACGATAAGTTCTTTGAATGCTTCCCATTTTGAATTTGCTGTTGGCAATATCATCAGTTGATCCCACTGTATAGAATTTAAATACTGTCTCAGTCCATTGTAGTCGCCTTTACGAAAGCAATACCCCTTCCCTTTACCCCTAATGGTAGTTACCTCTTTGAGTAACTCCCACTTCAGCACACTGTGATCACTGCCACCAAGTGGTTCATTTATCTGCAGATTCTGAATGCATGAAGAATCACTACTGATAATCAAATCAAGAGTATTACTCCCTCTAGTTGCCTCCCGAACATGCTGATGTAGAAAACAATCATCCAATAAATCCACAAAAGCCTTGCTACTGTGTGAGTGACCAGCCCCCAAATTCCAGTCAATATCTGGGAAATTAAAATCCCCCATTATAAGACTCTCTGATTTACTGGCCCACTCTATTTCTCCGAACAGTTTCTTATTATACTCATCAGAGTCATTAGGCCTATAGCACACTCCTACTCTCAATTTTGATCTCCCAATGCTTATGTCACACCAAACTGACTCGACACTGCACTGTCCAGCGATGTCGACTGGCTTCACTTCCTTGGATTTTATGTGTTTCTTAATTAATAGCATAACCCCTCCTCCCTTCCTATCCTGTCTATCCTTTCTGTACACATTGTACTCCCCAAATTCCAGTTCTGCATTTCTTATATCTGTGTGACACCACGTCTCTGAAATCCCCACAATATCTGCCTTTGATGTTTTGAGCAATACCTCAAATTCATCAAATTTATTTACTAAACTCCTAGCATTGGTGTACACACAAGTATACATGCACCTGTTCTTTTTCTTAGCTACCCTAACACAACCCATGTGTTTACTTGTACCCCAATGATTCCCAGCAGTCTCTGAAATATCCTGCATCTTATTTTCCAGGCTGCGGCTCATTCCAATAGAAGCAGTGCAAGAATCACTTTCACCTCTGCCAGTGGCTACTGTTAATCTATTAGTCCTTGTATCCCCCCAATCTAGCAGTTTTCCGACCCACCTAACATTGCCTCGATAGCATCAGCAAACATTCTTGCACCCTTTCTATTTAAGTGTATCCCATCCCTGTAGAAGCAGTCTCTCCTGTTAACAAGTACAGACCAGGCTGAAAAAAATTCTACCCCTTGAGCCCTGCACAATCTTTCCAGGGCCGAATTGATTGACAGGGCTCTCATCATATACTCCCTCCTATCGTGTCTGGGCAGAATTGCAGACACTTTCAATTTCAACCCTAATTCACGGCTTTTTTTCATCAGTGACCTGTACTTGTCAAGTAATTCCGCCGGTCTCCTACTCTTAATGTCATTAGTAAACAACCAGAGAAGTATCATCAGCAGTTAAACCATAGACATCAAGTTGACCAGTGTGATTCAGGTTTTTCTTCTGCTGCTGATATTCGAAAAATGCCAAGTAAAGGAGCAAAGAACCATTTCTTGGCATTTTTTGGCCAGAGACTTCTCATAATCTGCCTTTTTGCCTAACCTTGCTTGGATTGCAGACTAGTTTATACTTACCCCAGATATAAATTATCACCTGATAATTTATATGCATCTCATGCATTTTTCTTCTTTGCCACATGTCCCAATAGTTCATCTGACATCCATTTAGGTCTTACATGAAAGTATGAAAATTCTACTGGCTTCTATGGTTATTTCCTGTTGGTAACAGTAATAGTTGGTCCCACAGTATAGAATTTAAAAACTGTCTGTGACCACTGTTGTCTCCTTTACAAAAGCAAAAACGCTTATCTTTGATGGTAGATACATCTTTAAGTAAATCCCACATCAGTATACTGTGATTACTGCCACCTAGTGGTTCTTTTATCTGCAGATTCTTCGTGCATTAAGTGTCACTAGCATTAAGTCAGGGTCAGGATTATCAGCACCGCTGATAATCAGTTCAGAAGTATTGCTCTCTTGTTGCCTCTCTAACCTGCTGTTAAAAAAAATAATCAGTGTGTGTGTGTGTGACCAACCCACAAGTTCCAGTCAATATCTAGTGTTAAAATTTCCCATTATAAGACATTCTGATATACTGGCCCACTTTATTTCTCTGTTCACTTATCTGTTGTACTCATCATAATCATAACAGTCATACAGCCTATAAACACTCCTACTCTTTTTGTTTTCCCAGTGTTTATGTCACACTAAACTGATTCAAAATTGCACTTGCCACCCTTGTTAACTGAATGCCCTTCCTTGATTTTATGTGAGCCTTAGATTCTTAACGAAAAGCATAACCCCCCCCCCTCCTGTCCTTTCTGTATACATTGTATTCCCCATGTTCAAATTCTACATCCTTTATGGCTGAGCGAAACCATGTCTGATATCCCGACAATGTCTGCATTTGATGGCTTGACCATCACTTCAAATTCATCAAATTTATGTACTATTCTCTTAGCATTGATGTACATGCAAGTATACATGCACCTGTTCTTGCTTTTAGTTACCTTAACACAGGCCATGTATTTCCTTGTTCCATGATAACCCACAGCAGGTATAAATCCCCAATACGTTGTTTTCTGGGCTTCTCAGTGCCGGATTAAGGCACGGACTAGCAGGGCCCTTGCCCGGGGCCCATTCTGTAAAGGGTGCCAAATTTTACAAATCATGAAAAAAATTTATATACAGGGTGATTCACTACCAGTGCAACAAACTTGCAGGAGGTGTAGGGGGCACAAAGACGAATCTGAATCGCACAGCATTGCAGGGTCTGAAATGCCTTCGTCATGCGGTAGAGGACGTTGAACAGGAGGTCGCGTGAACAGCGATCCCGCTGGAAGTCAGCATTTGAGAACCGGTTCCCAAGGCAGTAGGATGGACGAGTATTCAAACGTTGAACTGGCCAACATGCACCTCACGTATGGAGCTGTGGACTGTAATGGGCGAGCCATTCTACGCTTGTACCAGGAACGTTTCCCGCACAGGCGTTCTCCTCATCATACAATTTTCGCACGTGTGCACAGAAGGTTACGTGAGACTGGTTGTGTCACGAGAAGTACCATGAATCGAGAGCAAACGACGAGGACGCCAGACAATGAGGAGAATGTCCTACGTCTTGCAGAAGGCAATCCGAGTATGAGTATTCGAGCGATAGGCCAACGATTGGGAATTTCCCAATCCACTGTATGGAGGATACTGTCAACAAACCAAATGAGTTCATACCATCTGCAACACGTCCAATCATTGGAACCTGCGGATTATGCACTCCGGAGGACATTTGCTACTTGGTTTCTTCAACAGGAACGGTTTGCAAATGCTGACTTCCAGCGGGATCGCTGTTTACGCGACCTCCCATTCAACGTCCTCTACCACATGATGAAGGCATTTCGGACCCTGCAATGCTATGTGATTCCGATTCATCTTTGTGCCCCTACACCTCCTGCAAGTTTGTCGCACTGGTAGTGAATCACCCTGTATATCCTTTGTAAATGGGGTGCCGAAATACCTTGGTCCAGCACTGGGGCTGCTGCATATTCCATTTGAAGCAGTGCATGAACCACTTTCACCTCTGCCTGCTATTAATCTATTACTCTGTGCATCTCCTCAAGCTATCAGTTTTCTGACCCACCAAACACCACTTTGATAGCATCAGCAAATATTCTTGCATCCTTTTTTATTTAAGTATATCCCATCCCTGCAGAAGCAGTCTCTCCTGCTAACAAGCACAGACCACACTGAGAAATTTTCTATCCCATGAGCTTAGCACAGTCCCTTCAGTGCCAAATTGACAAGTTTCTCATCATGTTAAGAAACACTCCCAAGGTGCTAGGGCTATTTTGCAATTCATAAAATCATGTCATAGCTGTAACTTGGACGAAGAGAAAAAGGAGAGGATGTCCTCTTGTTGATGTCTGTTGGATCAACAGAAATAATTTGACTAGTCTTTTTTATAAATCCTCCTCACATTTAAAGTGTTTATCTGTAATGAAGGGCAAGTTCTTTTCATTATGATATTAGTTGGCATATTATATTAGGAGATGCTATCAAAACTTGGCTTTACCTCTTTATTCGTGTTCAAGAGAATTAATTCAGTTACTGATGACTGTGTTTCGTTCAACCATAATTATTTGATAATCAAAACAATTATGATCACCACTTCTTGTGAAGTCAATGTCATTTGCCCAATGACATGGATATTAGTTTCACAAAATCTCAGTTTGATTTCATTTTCCATTTACTGTCTGTAAATTGAAAATAAAATTGATTTTGGGGATTTGTTTTTCAAGTGGAGTTGAATTAATCAATTTTAGAGAGAGGTTGCTGGGTTTTTCACTGACTTTTTATAACTGTAGACAGGCAAATGAAATTGAGAACTTAACATTATATAAGTTGCAATATTTGTGACGTGCCATTTAACCCATGTAGATCTTGAACTATATGGCTGTCTTGAAATATGCAATAAAATAAATTAATTAAAAATTAAATACTCATGCCTTGCCATCTCATACTTTTTGATTGCTATCCAGACTGCAATGGGTTCAGCTTATAGCACTGTATGTTGTTTGTCTTAATGAATTTTTTAGATTTTTTTTTTTTTTTGTTTTGTTTTTTCAAAAACATTGTTAATGGTATTGACTAAAAGCATTGTTTTCCATCTCTTGTATATGCTAGTGATATGGATAGTTGTTTATATGGCTGTTAGTAGGATAACTAATCAAAGTGAGCAATGAGTATCAAAATGCTTTGTTTTTAGTAATAATCGAGTTGCCAGAAAACTACACCTATTAAAAGAAATATTTTGTGATCTGAAACAATGTAGGTTCTGATTATTTTGGATATAAGAGGTTTGACTGTACTAAGTTTATCAAATAATAAAGGAATACTAAATGATAAAAGTATTTATTTTCTGAATGACAAGAAAAATGGGACACTTTTCAGATGCTACTTTTTATATATCTTTAATTTATTTTAAAGTATGCATTATTAATCTTAGAAATTTTCCTGATGTAACCAATAGGATTTTTTTTTTAATATGCACAGGGACCTACATCCAACTGAAAGATTCTAAATGGGCTCTTGCTATTGAAAATTGTATTAACTTTCTCTTACCTGCATTTTGTTGTGATAATCATCGAGATGAAATTGTGCTTCGTAACATTATGAGCTCCATCATTAAATCTGGGTCACAACCAAATATAATAGTGGGAAAATTTAATCCTAAGGTGAGTAATTTTAGTTATTATAACTAAATGTAGGCATTTCTAATAATCAGCACTTGTGTAAAGTACAGTTAACAGTGTTAATGATGGCTCTAAAATTTTGTTTATGGATGTGCTGAATTAACTGAACACATTGAAAATTAGTCTTAGGGTTTTTAGTAATCTGAATGTAACCATGAAAGGGATGTAAATAATTCCATTGTAAAATTATTAATATAAGGGCATTTTTATGAATATAACTAGATCAGTAAATGAGAAAATATTTCAGTGTGTGAATATTTCAAATATTACCAGATTTTGGATAAATGTATCAAAAGGAATTTGATTTTTTTTATTTTTTTTTTATTTAAAATGTTTATGAATTATAATCATGAATTTATTCATGGAAGAAGTTGGAAACTCATTAAAATATTACCTGTTTGAAATGTTTCCTTTTACTCTTTCATATTAATAATATCAAAATATCCCCTTAAAAATGCTTTTGTTGAGAAATATTTTGTTTTCAGTAAGGCATTAAGGCACTTAACACACAATGATCCCTTCTTGGGAATTTTTAATGCGTCAGCTATTTTGGCTGTAATGTGCAAACAGGGTAATCCATGTTGAACTTAACATATTTAAGTACATGAAACCTTCCTTAATAGACACCTTGTTGTGGACACTCCTTGCCACAAATATTAGAAATTACATGTTAGGTGACTTCTCTAAAACAGATGTTTTGTAAAAACACTTTAATAGGTGTCCTTTTAATATTTTCTACCTCGCTAGATGGGACACTTTCAAGGATAATTGACACATGCATTTTCATTGGTAAACAGCATTTGAAATGAAGGCAATTTGAAGGTCATTGTCATTACAATAATACCAGTTAGACCTTTGATGGTCATGGATTATTCATGGAGAAGATGGCACAATATATAGTTAATACACTCACCATTGCTGATAAGGAATGTTTACAAACTTATTTTGAAATGCAATTGCCAAACTGAGAGGTGCTGTTCCCAGAATTTAAAAAAAAAAAAAAAAAAACTACCAATGCATACTTCACAGATAATTTTGAATATCCTTTACAAATTAAAACATTATTATTATAGTAGTAGTAGTAGTGGCATTTGATGCAAGAAAGCAAGTGTATGAGCTTATGCAGCATCAACCAAAAAAATAAATAAATAATAACACACCATTCCCTCCAAATGCTTGTCCAGTTCTTCCTTAAATTTATTTAACCTATCAACTTCCACAACGACAGATGGAAGTTTGTTCCAGCAATTAACCATCCGCTGGCTAAAGGCAAATTTCTGCATATCTATTCTACATCTGTCTTTTCTTAATTTGAATTTGTGCCCCCTTAGGTTCGTAATCGGAACAAGTGGAAGGATCCCATCAGAATTCAGTGTGCTCAACCCATTCAAGGCCTTGTATACCTCAATCAGATCACCGCGCAGGTGCCTAGTCTCCAGCCACTGCAATTTGCAGAACTTAAGCCTCTCTTGGTAAGAGGATCCCTTCATTACCCTCACCAATCTTGTTGCCATTTTCTGTACACGCTCAAGCAAATCTACATCCTTCCTAAAATGAGGCCTCCAGACAAGGAGTGGCCTGATCATTGCCTTATACAGAGGGACAATCACCTCCTTTTCCCTGCTAGCAAAATTGCTATATATCATTGACAAAACCCCATGACCTGCCCTGGCAGCCTGTCTCCATTGCTCAGAAAACTTCATATCTGACTGAACAATTACTCCCAGGTCTTTTTCATTTTCTACCACCTTAAGTGTAGTACCACACAGTTGGTATGTTTCTCTGGATTTACTTCTACCCATATGCAGTACTTTGCATTTATCAAGGTTAAACTTCAGTTGCCACTTGAAGAAAGGCTTAAGTTTTGCAAATTACAGTGTCTGGAGACTAGGCACCAGCGAGGTGATCTGATAGAGATGTATAAAGCCTTGAATGGTTTGAGCATGCTCAATGCTGATGGGGTTCTTCCTCTAGCTCAGAATAATCACCTGAGAGGGCATAAATTCAAATTGAGGAAAGACAGATGTAGGATAGATGTGCGGAAATTTGCCTTTAGCCAGCGGGTGGTTGGTTGGTGGAACAGACTTCCATCCCTTGTCGTGGAGGTTGATAGCCTAAATAAGTTTAAGGCTCGGCTGGACAAGTATTTTGAACGAACAGAGGGGTGAAGTGGAAGTGGTTTTTTTTTTTTTTTTTGGCTTATGCTGCATAAGCTTGCATTTCTTGCATCAAATGCCTGTACTCTAATGCTAATGCTAATCCAAATTTGCATATAAAATATCCCTTGAATTTGCTGCATGCTGATCCTGTTTAACCACCTCAGCGTCCAGTTCTCTAAACCCAGAAAAACTTTGATGGTATTGTTCGGGGCAGAAGACAAAATCTGAGATGTGTATAGAGGGATTGGGATGATACATCTTAAGTTGTATTGATTAGTAGGGTCTAGGTTCCTAATATCCACCAGCTCCTGTCTGGAGGTTCATAGTGGTAGATAAGTCATCTGCATAAATGACAA
Organism: Mastigoproctus giganteus; assembly: GCF_048544385.1. Lineage (NCBI taxonomy): Eukaryota > Metazoa > Arthropoda > Arachnida > Uropygi > Thelyphonidae > Mastigoproctus > Mastigoproctus giganteus. The sequence continues at coordinate 37,462,367 of NC_143581.1, forward strand.
ATTGTTTTTGATTGTGGTGCAGCTTATATTTATATTAGTACGGCTTATGTTTTATACAACATATTATATAATATATGATATGTTGTATTCATTACATAAAATATATAACAAATAAAAAAATTTACTAAATATATTAATAAAATAATCATTTATAAAATAGTTTGTTATTATTTACATGTTTAATATAATGTTTTTGTAATACATATACTTGCGCACCTCTTAATTAAAACCAAAAAAAGCAGGTAGATTAACATTAGGCAATTGGCACCTTTTGTGTATGTGTGAAAAAAAATTCCTTGTTATGCCACTCTATGATTTTATGAATATTCATGCAAAGGTCCTTTGACACCAGATTTCGAAGTTTATAAACTCCGCTATCAATAGAAATGTTTTCTGGAAATTTCATTAGAAGAAAAAATATACATCCAGAAAACTTGCTGCAATTGTTCCCTAAAAACAATTCAAATAAAGCAAACTTTTCTTTTATTAAATGCACATTGCAGTTTTATTGGTTTTACCGTTTCTACCAGTTTTTACCGTTTCTACACCGGTGTTCAAAGAAATTGCATCACCTAGGAATTTCACACATTTAATAACCCTTTTTTGTGATGGTATGTTACATTAATGACTAGCGTCACAAATAGAAATATAAAAAAAAGATATTTATTAATAATTAAGGCAAAGCTAAGTAATATTTGACAGGTGTTCTTAAAATATTCCAAAATGAGCATTTGCAACCTTTATACAACAGTTTTGGTAAACATGACAATTATGGCTGAAATGTTATCAGAAGCCTGCAATTTGCTTCAGTTTATCATTTTAAATGGAAAATAAAATGAAAAGTTACCAGGTGCAAACTAATATTTAGTTGAACCGCCTCTGGCCTGATGACAGCAGCACACTGTCGAGGCATGGACAAGATCAATTTCTAAAGATAATCAACTGATAGTTTGTGGTTCCAAACACAAATTATGGCTTCCTGAAGTTCACAAAGGGTCTTTGGTTTCTTTCTGGCAACTGCAGATTCCACACGATTCCAACAGCTTTCTATAGGATTCAGGTCCGGGCTGTTAGCTGGCCAGCTAACAGTCATAATGGACTGTTCTTCCATCCATTTTTTTCACCTGTAACAATGTAAACACATTACTGTCAAACCTCTTTATGCAGAAATGAAGCTAAAGTAACTACAGAAGTGCCTCCTTACGCTTTTCACCCAATTACAAGGAGCAGATTCATCCTGAAAGATGCAGTTACTTGGCAGGTTGAAATAGTCTTTAATGGTTGGCAGCAATTTGCCTTCCAGTATAGCCAGGAATCCATTGGCATTTATGGAACCATTTATAAACTGCAGATGATACTAAATGCACCCCCATATCATTTGGCTGGTAGAGAATTTCACTGTAGACACCATACAGTCTGGATGGTATTCTTCACCACGTCTATTGTGAATCATTTGTCTCCCGTTAGAGCCATGCAGGTTGAATTTCTTTTCATCCGAGAAAATAACTGACTTACATTGCTCGGGGTGTCTATTTGGCATGCTCCTTACACCAAATTAATTGGGCCTTTTTCATTTTTTGTGTAAGGGGGCTTCTTCTTAGGACGATGGGCATCGTCCCTTTTTGAAGAGGTGTCTTCTGACTGTTACTGTACTTGCTACCACTCCTCTATGTTCTTCCCATTCTCTTTTCAGCTCAGACAAAGAAGCTTTATGGTTTTTAAGGCATAAGCACTTCAAAATGCAGTCCTGTTTTGGCATAGAGACTGACTCATTTGCGTCCAATTCCATTTTTGCTATCAGCAGAACCAGTATTCTTGAGTTTGGAAAGAAATCTACTCACTGTCAACTGATTACAAGACACTCTATAAGCAATATGATGGGAAGAACATCCTCACATAAAACAACAATAGCACTCTTTCTTTGTGGCATCAACTGCACATAACTCGCCATCCTAACACAGGCAAGGAATGACTGCAACTCTTGCAGAGCGTGCTTATATAGCTGAAAGTAACAGCTGATGCAATGTTACATCATCACCTATGCGTGCCAATCTTATTTGATGCAATCTGTGTGAGATATTGCCAACTACTTATGTTATTCGGACGACAATTACAATGTTAAGGGGTAATGCACTTTCTTTTGAATACCAGTGTATTGTGGCTTCCAATAGATGAATTTCCTTGATTTTCCGTTAGTAGATACAATACACATTGAAGAAAAGAAGTATGATCTTTTTCGTTTTTCAGAAACAGTTTGTTGCAATTCTTTCGGTTATGCTTTTTATGCCAAGAAACAGTTGCTTGCATTTTTTTTTTTTTTTTTTTTTTTTTCCCCTCTGTATCATGCTCTTGAATGATGGGGCCTTCACATTACTCACTGCTCCATATCTGTGCAACTTATAATTCCCTAGTGGCGGAGCACACATGCAGGAAATTCAAACAAATTCAGTGATGCGATCTACAATCAAAGTCGACACCTGATTGCTTTTTTTCGGGAATAATTAGAAAATGCATACTTGAATGTACATTTTTGCTGATTGAGCGTTAATTAATAGATTTTTCTGAATTTTAAAGTTGGGATATCAAAGAAAACGCTTCTGTTTATGTATATTGAGAGTTTAAATTTTGTGGATAGGATAGAAATAATTAGTTAATTTCAGTATGGTTATTTTCACTCAAGTAGATTAATAATGCTTGAAAACTGGATGGGACTAAAGCAGGATGTTTGTCAGAAATAATATTCCTGCAAAATTTCTAGCTGAGATAATCCCTATACTTGATTCCATTCAAAGAGGTCAGTTAGGTTAATTAATGACTCATCTCTAACAGAGTCTCTGCACTCGCTGTCTCATAGATGTACTGTTTCTACTGCATGCATCTTTAACAGATACTTCCATGGGCACTGTTCTTCTGAATTAGCTTCTATAATTCCTGCTCTCTCTTCAAAACAGTCCGAACACGTGCCGCCACCAGCCAACATCCATTTACTGTCCAACTTCAAACTCACAGAACCAATTTTTCATCTTCCTCGTTTATTCATTCAACTGCCGTTTTCTAGAACAACCTTCCTTCATATTTCCTGAAAATTACAATCTACAGAAGTTCAAGTCCAATGTCAACAAATATCTTCTTTTGTCTTCTCAACCTCCAACCCAAGCATGGTACTAAGTACTATAGGTTCTAACACCTCGTGTTTGGGGTTTACATAAAAAAAAAAAAAGAGAGAGAGAGAGAGCAGGAATTATAGAAGCCAATTTAGAAGAACAGTGCCCATGAAAGTATTTATAGAAAAGCCGTGCAGCAGAAACAATGACCACAAGACAGAGAGTAGAAAAGAGAGACTGTTAAAGATGCATAATTAATTAACTCTGTCCTCTTTTGAAGGAATATAGAAGACTGAGAGAGGTTTTGGGGGCATTGCCCCAGGCAGGGAACAGTATTCCATGATAGGATGTATTTGCACGATATCAACGTAGGATGCTGAGAGTGAGATAAAACTCAGTTTTTTAGATGCAGAGGGAGCATTATTTGTGATGTGCTTATGCTAAAATAGATTATAAGTCAGTTGTAATCCTCAATAGAAAGATGTGATCTGGTCTAGGAATCTCAGTGTCATTGAAGATAAACATAGGACCAGAACAATCCTTTTTTGCAAGATATAAGACAGGACTGAGTTTTAAAAGTATTGAAATTGACTAAATTATCATTGTCCCACTGGAAAATTATATGGATATTAGCATTTAGGTTAAGTCGTAATGGATATTTGAGAAATAAAAGCTATTTGTTGTAGGGCAAGATTTCTCAAATTGGAAAGTGGAATGTAATTTGCTGTCATCAGCAAAACTGTGGATAGGCTTTCCAGTCAATGGGAGAAGGTCATTAGTATACAAGAGGAAAAGAGTGGGAGAAAAAAAACTGAATCTTAAGAAACACCTGCATTTGTGGAAAAGTTAAAAGTCAGAGAGAAAACTGGATACCCAGTTACAAAAAATAATTGACAAACCATATGATGGAAGTTTATTTAGGAGACCTTTATACCAAACAGCTTTGAAATGTCAAGAGCAACTACTTGAGTTTTGCCAAACTTTTCCATTGAATTTGACCATAGATGGGTACATTGGCCAGTATATTACTAGTGTGTGTGATCTGGTCTAGAAGTCTGAGCGTCATTGAAGATAAACATAGGGCCAGTATATCGACACACTGATGGAATCCATACTGGTGACCATTGATCAGATGGAAGGCTTCTAAATAGTTTAGGAGTTGGCATTTAATAGATTTCTCCTTTACTTTGGAAAGAGTAGAGGTAAGTGCAATGGAATGACAATTGGATGGGAAGTATTTATCACCTGTTTTAGGAACTGGCTGGATATCAGCAAATTTTCAAGCAGAAGAGAAAATGCTTGTGGAATAAGAAAGTCTGAAAAGGCGACATAGAACAGGAGTAAGCGGAGGAACATTGGTTTTAATAAAAAGTGGGGAAATACCATCAGGATCTGGTGATTCTTGATATTTCAAAATTCTTCTGACATCCTTTTGATGGAAGAGCACATCAGGCATTGAATGGAGTGTTACCGGGAATAGTAGGAGGTTGTTTGTTAAGATCATCAGTACATGGTTAGAACAAAAGTAGGCTGCTAGCAGGTTAGCTCTATCTTTAGAGATGGGCGAAAGTTGCCACCATTAGCTTTGGCAAGAGGCCAGAATTCCCAACTACTATTTGGACATGAAGCAAGTTTTCTGTTCTTAGCCTGTTCAAAATATAGTTTGGGCTGATTAATAACTTCTTTACAATTGTTGCAAGCTTTCATGAAGGCAGAAAATGAATCTGGAGATTTGGATGCAGGGCAATTCCGATATGCAACATTCTTATCTTGAAAAGTCTTAACACATTTATTGGAAAACCAAGGTTTAGATAAAGGACAAGATTTTAAGGAGTGGAATAAAGGATTTCATCCCTACAAGAATAATTTTACTGATGCGATCTGAGCAAAAATTGACAACAGATACTATATTTCCATATATTGTTAGGTTCCTTCAATGCTTATGTATTGAGGGAGCTTGGCCATTCCTTATCCCATATTATAAAATACAGATGCAAGTTCTGGTATTTATAGTAGATAAAATGAAATGCATAACAATTAAAAGTAGCATTAAGGTGCCATAGAATGGTAGGAATCGCAGACCCTGTGCCACTTCCTGTTATCACTTAGAGCGTTGTATGCAGAATTTATCTGATCTACTATAAATAAACCTTTGTCATATTCTATAAATTTTTTATTGTTATATATTATTATAAGGAAAGCTGAATAGATGTTATTATCATCCATCCACTTGCTTCTGCATTCAAAGGGTCAACCAAATCCTTTTTGTGCATTATGTAAAGGATGAAGATTTGAACATTTGATTAGAGCCAGGCCAAGAGAAAGACAGCTGAGCTGCTTTCTTCTGCATTGTTATGGCTGTAATCCATTGTTTGCTCATATATAATCATTTTAGGACCTAACTTGTTTAGAGTACTTCTTTCTTTATGATTTTAAATGCTACTTTTGATTGTCAATAAGTGTTTCTGAATGTAATATAAGATAAATATGAACTTTTATGTTTTTCTTTAGGTATATAACACTAGGAGGTATGAAGCAAAGTCAAAATATCCAACTATTTTTCAGATGGTTGAAAGCAATGAACCAGTTATAATTAACTGTCTAATAGATCAGGTAAAATAAATAAATGATATTAGTTAGAACTAAAAGTCATATTATAAACTTGAAATCTAACTTGTCATTTCTATACCCCTTAGTTTTTATGTTGTGTATATTCAGTGCATTATTCATTATGAATTTGTGTTGCATGGTCAAACTGAACCAGGAATACTACAAAGTAGTTCTATATCAGTTGCATGATGAGGTTCAGAGAAAATGGCCAAAATGTGAGCTTCGGGAAATTATGACGACACCCCTGCACATTCAGAACTTTCCATTCAAAAATTTCTTGCTAAGCATTCTTTCACTGTGTTCCCATCTTCCATATTCACCAGATTTTGCTCCCTTTCGGGATATTTTTTTTTTTACAGGCATACCTCGAATAACGAATAGGATGCGTTCCACGAAATTACACTTCGTTAAGCGAAACTTCGTTTTCAGAGGTAAAAGTACTATGGCCGGAATAGGGATACATTCGTACGTAAAGAAAATGAAAAGCTTTTTTTTTTCGAACAAAGAAAAGTTTTATTAAATAAACAGTCAACTTACATACAAAGTGAAATCACATTTTAAAATATGAGTCTAAAGTTGATTGCTTATGCTTTTTTTCTCTTTCATTTAACAGTTGCCTATATGGAGTTATTGCATTTAACACTGATCGCTTAACAATAAAACTTCTTCCTAAATCAGGATCATTTTCACTAAAAAAATTTAAAACGTTTTCAATGTCATTTAAGCACCTTTTTAAATCTTTGGTTAACACTTTTTCGGCAGGAACTTCTTTAACTTCGTCTTCATTATCTTTGTCTTCGTTGCTAACAAGGTTTTCTAAATCTTCCACTGAAAAACCATCATCTTCTGCATTCAATAAATTTCTAACAACCATTTCATCGACATTTTCGAAACCTATTGATTGAGCCATCTGGATAACTTCATTTCTAATTTCTTGGATGTTATTTTCTTCTTCTAGTACAACTTCTGGCCATATTTTGTGCCAAACTCCATTTAAGCATTTCTTAGTGACTTCTTTCCAAGAACTATCAATGTTTTCAATTGCGTTTTTAATGGTGTAGTTTTTCCAAAAAGTTTTAACTGTCATTTCCTCTTTATCCTCTAGTTCAGTTAAATTGCTTAATGTTCGACGCAGATAATAAGCTTTAAATGATGCTATTATTCCCTGATATAATGGTTGAATCAGGGAAGTTGTGTTTGCTGGAAGAAACATAACTTTGACAGGAATGCATGTGTCCAATGTGTTAAGATCAGTAGGATGTCCCAGAGCATTGTCTAACAACAAAAGAACTTTTTCTTCAAAGTTGTTTTTTTGACAATACCATTTTACTTCAGGACAAAAGTGGTTAACAAACCAATCAGTAAATAACTCCTTGGTAACCCATGCTTTTCTATTTGATTTCCATATTCCAGGTAAATTCATTTTTATGTTACCTTTTAACGCCCTCGGATTTTCTGAATGGTAAACTAATAATAATTTTAATTTATAATCGCCAGAGGCATTTGATCCAAAGAGTAACGATAAACGGTCTTTGGCTGCTTTGAACCCAGCAGCTGACTTTTCTTCAATAGAAATGAAGCTTTTTTGTTGGTAGCCGTTTCCAGAACAAACCGCTTTTGTCAACACTGAACACCAAATTTGGTGGAAATTTTTCACGTTCAATTATTTCCTTTAGTTTTTCTGGAAACTTATTTGCAGCTTCTGTTAATTTTACACTATGAATCCTGGCCCGTTTTTTAAATTTCTCGAACCAACCACGAGAAGCCCCAAAGGTTTCCGTAATTTCTTCAGTTTGTTTAGATTTCAGGTGATTAAACTGGAATATTTTTTTTTATGTTAAATGGGGCTTGAAATTGCAGACTTCGTTATATCAAAGCTTCGTTATCAGAGGTAATGTTAACCGAGGTATGCCTGTATTTCCAAAATATATCCCCATCATTTACAAAATATTAATTCAGTATTTGAACTTTTTGGTCACACTTTGTATTATGTTTTCTACTATTGGGATATATCTTGCTTCCTTATATAATTTTATTTATTCTAATATTAAAAGAATAGGAGCATTTTAATTCCGACATAATACAAAGCCGAACATAATGCAAGTATTATGCTCAACCCTACACAGAATCAAATATCACTGTATTATCAAAATCGATAATTTTGCTAACTTTACAGTCCCCACCTTGCACGTGGGCTTATCAGAAGTTGATTACATTCTTGAAAAGACTGCTGATATTCTACAAGGTTGATATCTCATTATAGAGATCGTCAGCTGACAGCAAGGGCCTTTTACTTTAAGCTTAGCTAAAGTAAGTTGACTATGAACAAATGCAAATACAGAGTAGTAACGATTAAAATCCATCACTTTGGGGATGTGTAGACACAGAATTGATAGACACAGTACTGACTTATTAAAAGAATGACATGAAAAAAATAAAGTTAGCTTAAAGAGTCTCCAGGATAAAAATATGATTGTGCACTGCCAATAGGAAATAAAATTATAGCAGCAAATTAATAAATGGGACATTTCATTTATTCCAATGCATGTCACTTTGTCAGTCAACTTTACCATCCAAACCTGTTATAGCAGTATGTAAACAAGTTCACTGTGATAGTAAAGGTCAATCCTACTTGTCAAACTTCAATTCAATTTTCTCCTCAATAGTCTTATTTCCTGTTAAATCTTTTACCCCACCCAGTGTTAAGATGACGCTTGCTTGACACCATGGAGCTGTCTTCCTCTTGAGAGGCATATCATTGTTTTGGTCTTATCTCTAAACTTGTTATCTTTATATTAACTATTGTCAGAAAGCAGCTTTGTGTTTGAAAAATAAGGCATTGATGAGTTGAAAATAACATTTTCTATTAAAACACTTCAAATGCATCAATTAAGATTGTTAATAAGTTCTAGTTGAAGGGACAATGAAAAAAAAAATCAAAACAAAGGAATAATATACTTTGGTAGACATTTAGAAATCAATCATTTTATTTTGCTTCTCCCCCCCCCCCTCATTTGCCAGTACAGCCACTCCCCGACTTATGTAAGGGTTGCATTCTGCAGAACTCTACATAAGTCGGAATTTCCCTAAATGCTTATCCAGAACTCGCAACTGTGCATACTGAATTGGATTAAAGCAAAAAAGAAATGTTTGATGAAGATGTAAATAGAATTATGTATTCAATTTTTTTAATCTCATGCATGGGAAAAAATTTCAAAAGTTTACAAAAGTGCAATTACAAAAATTTTACTTTAACATTGTGGAAACCATCGTGATGCTTGAACCTATTAAACCACCAGTTGTTTGCCACAAACTTGGCTTGGGGTTTGCCATAGTTATCCTTAATATCTTCATAAATACTTCTTTTACTTGAATGGCCATTAGACTCAGGGGCACTTGCTTTTGAATCTGATTTTCCCTCCATATTATTAATAACTTATCCATCTTCGAAATATCACCTGAATGCTGTTTTGTGATTGTTGATCTTAAATGCTTTGATCCTTTAACGTGTTTTTTTTTTACATGCACTGTATACTTTAAAATAGTATTCATTGTTGAAGCAGCGAGACCTAATTCCCATGCATAGATGACAATCTTTGTCCTGCTTCTTACTTCTTAATCATTTTCATCTTTATTTCTAATAAATTTTGTTTCATTTCGTAATTTTGTTAGCACTGCTACCAATTGCACTTTCTGTTGGTCACTTTCCCTTCGTAGTTGTAATGAGTAAATAGGAATGAAGAGAAGATTCTGAAAATTTTTTTGTTTTTTTTTTTATATGATTGAAGATTGTATGGAAGGGGAAACGTTTCACCATGATAATGTAAAAATCCACACAATTCCAGTTATCGGTATTATCGCAAATGCAATAAAATCAAGTTTACTACCCATTTAGAATAGTTTTCACTAAACAGAAAAGCCCAATAAACCGGAAAGTGTAAATTGTTTTTATTGTTTTATGGTCGTGACCTCCAGAACTTGCTTAAGAAAAATATCACAAAGGTGTTCAAAATTGATTCTTATAACCGAACGTAATTTATGATAACGATAGAGTGTAATGCATTCTCCAACCGCACCTCATAGCCCTTCCTCTCAGAGCCAATAGTAACTTTTGTAAACGTGTTGGCCACGTGTTTTGTTTTTGCATTCTTTGGTTAAAAGTGATTTTTGTGTTGTGCTTATTTGACATAAATTAGTATAAAACTAATAAAATTTCTATTAAAAAAAATGACCTTTTAGAGATTTATACAGTGAAATTTCCAACTACTTGAGGTCTTGGAACGAATTACCAAAAAAATAAAATAAATAAAAAAAATAACAATGTGTTATTGGGTTCACATTACAATATTTTCACACCTCCATTTATTCCTACAGGATGCAACATACGTTTCCATATTTTTTTTCAGTTGGCACCAGCCGGCAAAAACATACATAAAGTCAAATGAAAGAATAGCAGAATACTAATGAAACAGCTTGCGAACAAACCTATACCATAGATGATAGACATTTACATTTTTTCCTATATTACTTTCTACAGTATACCTTTGAAGCTGCATGTATAAAATGTATAATCTCGTAGCTGTACAGTTTGAAAACTACTTAAACAGTAAATGAAAGAAAACCCAGGTTTGCTTTACTAATGGTACAAGTTTCCCTGGTTACCATATTTCAAAAAAAAATCTCAGTACATCAGAAAAACTGCTGGATTCAGATACTTGCAACAAAGACCAATTTATATGATGAAATAACACGTGAAGAAAACTTCAGATATCCAACAATAACCATGTGCATAAAAAATATATAAGATGACCAACCAGAGATATTCTGCCATTAATAAAAAGATATAGTAGGAAAAAAAAAGTTAATCTAAAAAAAACAATTAATGTAAAATTATTTTTATTGTAAAATTATTGTTCATGCCTTCTTTTATTGTAAAATTTTAATTTTACAATAAAAGAAGGCATGAACAGTAACAGAATATAATATATTAGATTTCATATGCACCATTATGAGGGTTGTTTGGTAAAGATCCATATTCTTCTAGAAATAGAATTTCTCCCCACCCCACCCCGAAAACCCCAGCCCCGTGTGTGTATGCATGCACGTGTGTTTATTATCAAAAAGCTCATCTATATAGTAATTATGTAAGTTTTGGTTTCTGCAATTATTTGTGCTTTTTAAAAAATAAAAGGTTTGGCAATCAAAACAAAGAAAGGATATGGTTTGGTAGACATTAACATAACTGCGAAATTAAAAGGATTTATAATGAACACTCCATATTTTTGATCCCTTCTCCTCATTGTACTGACATGATTTTCCCCCATCTATTTTGAAAAAAAATGGCAAAACTGCAGCTGTGCTTTTGAACTTAGAACTAAAAAATATGTCAAATTGGTTTTTAATTTCATCTCTATTTAATGAATTTGCTATCAGATGTGCTACTGTTCAGTACATAAAATATATGGAATGCATGAAATCCTAAGTAAAATATCTCACAATATAAGTTTTACTCTGTGTTAGATATGCCATAATGTTAAACTGCTTTCTTTTTGCAGGTGTATTCAAAGCTAAATTCTATTGAATAGCGTACTCCAGTAAGAGGATGGAGAAATACAATATAGTGTTTAAGAAGTCATATATACAAGAATTTAACATTAGCATTAGAGAGGCATATGATGCAAGAAAGCAAGCTTATACAGCATCAGCCAAAAAACAAAAAAACAAATCCCATTTCACACATCTATTTGCTCTAAAAGTTGGTTGAGTTCTTCCTTGAATTTATTTAAGCTATCAATTTCCACAATGACAGATGGAAGTTTGTTGCAGCAATCAACTATCCACTGGCTAAAAGCAAATTTTCACACATCTATTCTACAATTGTTTTTCCTAAGTTTGAATTTATACCCCCTCAGGTTTGTAATCTGAATAAGAGGAAGAATGTCATCAGAATTGAGCCTACTCAACCCATTCAAGACCTTATACACCTCAATCAGATCACCTTGCAGGTGACTAGTGTCTAGACACTGCAATTTGCAGAACTTAAGCCTTTCTTGGTAAGAAGACCCCTTCATTTCCCTCACCAATCTTTTTGCCCTTCTCTGTACTCATTCCAACAGCTCTACATCCTTCTTAAAATGAGACCTCCAGACCTGTATGCAGGCAAGGTGTAGCCTGACTATTGCCTTATACAAAGGGATAATCACCTCCTGATTCCTACTACCAAAATTCCTGTATATCATTGACAAGACTCCATGGCCTGCTCTGGCAGCCTGCCTACACTGCTCAGAAAACTTCATATCTGACTGCACAATTACTCTTGGGATGGTAGAGAATGAAAAAGACCTTTCACTTCTTTTTTGTTCTCTGCCACTCTGAGTTTAGTACTGCACAGTTGGTACATTTCTCTTCGGTTATTGCTACACATATGCAGTACTTTGCATTTGTCAAAGTTAAACTTTAGTTGCTACTTCTCAGCCCATCTGCCCAGCTTTTCCTAGATCCTCTTACAGTAGTATAATGTCAGTAACAACCTTGCCAATCTTTGTATCATCTGCAAACTTGGACATTAAGCCAATTATACCTTTATCAATATCATTGATAAATATACAAAACAACAATGGACCCAACAACGAATTCTAGGGGACTCCACTAACAACATTAGACCATGAAGAGCAGTGTCCATTGATTACCACTCTGTCTTCTCCCACTCAACCACCCTTGCATTCATTTTACCAACTTGCCCTTAATGTCATACTGCTCCAGTTTGTACAGTAGTAGTAGTGGCATGTGATGCAAGAAAGCAAGTGTATGAGCTTATGCAGCATCAGCCAAAAAAAAAAAAAAAAAAAAAAAAATCAAACCATTCCCTCCAAATGCCTGTCCATTTCCTCCTTAAATTTATTCAACCTATCAACTTTCACAATGACAGATGGAAGTTTGTTCCAGCAATTAACCACTCGCTGGCTAAAGGCAAATTTCCGCACATCTATTCTACCTCTGTCCTTTCTTAATTTGAATTTATGACCTCTTAGGTTCATAATCTGAACAAGTGGAAGGATCCCATCAGAATTCAGCGTGCTCAACCCATTCAAGGCCTTATACACCTCAATCAGATCACCATGCAGGTGCCTAGTCTCCAGCCACTGCAATTTCCAGAACTTCAGCCTCTCTTGGTAAGAGGATCCCTTCATCCCCCTCACCAATCTTGTTGCCCTTCTGTGTACACACTCAAACAAATCTACATCCTTCCTGAGGCCTCCAGACCTGTACGCAGTACTCAAGGTGTGGCAGAACCATTGCCTTATACGGAGAGACAATCACCTCCTTTTCCCTGATAGCAAAATTGCTATATATCATTGACAAAACCCCATGATCTGCCCTGGCAGCCTGTCTGCATTGCTCAGAAAACTTCATATCTGACTGAACAATTACCCCCAGGTCTTTTTCATTTTCTACCACCTTAAGTGTAGTACCACACAGTTGGTATGATTCTCTGGGGTTACTTCTACATATATGCAGTATATATATATATATATATACATATATGTACTTTGCATTTGTCAAGGTTAAACTTCAGTTGCCCTTCTTAGCCCGTCTAGATCCTGTTGCAGTAACACACTGCCATTACTGTCATTAACAACCCTGCCAACCTTTGTATCATTTTCAAACTTCGACATTAAGCCTGATATACCTTCATCAATATCATTGATAAATATACAAAACAACAGTGGACCCAACGCCGAACCCTGTGGGACTCCACTAATAACATTAGTCCACGAAGAGCAGCACCCATTGATTACCACCCTCTGTCTTCTCCCACTCAACCATCCTTTTATCCATTGTAGCAAATTTCCCTTAATACCATTCTGCTCCAATTTGTACAATAGTCTTCCATGCACAACAGTGTCAAAAGCTTTCCTAAAATCCAAATATATGATATCAAAATTATTTTTTGCCTCCAGTTCTTTTGTGACCACATCATAATATCCTATCAAATTTGTCAGACAAGCCTTTCCCTTAACAAACCCATGCTGTGTCTGAATTATTGCTGCAGTCTTGTCTATATGATCCTGCAATGCAGCTTTAACCAGTGACTCCATTATTTTACCCGGAACAAAAGTTAAACTAACAGGTCTGTAATTACTCGTGTCACCCTTCGATCCCCCTTTGTGAATTGGGGACAGATTTGCACATCTCCATTCTGTGGAGACCTCCCATGAGTCCAAGGATGCTATCATAATTATGACTAAGAGTTTGCTTACTTCCTTTGCTGCCTCCTTTAATATAACTGGATAGATCCCATCCACCCCAGGTGCCTTTCTTATGTTTAACTTCAACGATTTCTCCTCCACTTTGCTCTCAGTTATTACAAAATCATTAAGTATCCTGCTACAATTTGATAACCTTCTGCAATTTTCAAACCTTAATAATTTCTCATGTGTGAATGTAGATGCAAAATACTCATTCGTTTGTTTGCTATCTGAGCAGGATCATCAACAGTCGAACCATCGATGTCAAGTGGACCAATCAGATTCATCCCCTTCCGTTTAGAGTTTATATAAGTAAAGAAATCCTTGCTGTTTTTCTTAGCATCTTTTGCCAAAGATTTCTCATAATCTGCCTTCGCCTGCCTAACCTTCTTTGTGACCTGATTACAGACTAGCTTGTATCTGCCATAGGCTTCTAAGTCACTTTATAATTTATATGCATCCCATGCATTTTTCTTCTCTGTCACGAGTCTCATTAGTTCATTTGATAACCATTTAAGCCTTAACCTTGAACATTTCTTAATAGATATGAAACTTTTAGTAGATCCACGATTAATTCCTTGAATGCTTCCCACTTAGAATTTAGTGTTGGTAATGTCGTCAGTTAATCCCAATGTAGAGAATTTAAAAACTGTCGGAGACCACTGTACTCACCCTTACGGAAGCAAAAACCCTTTCCTTTACCCCTGATGGTAATTAAATCTTTAAGTAAATCCCACATCAGTACACTGTGATCACTGCCACCTAGTGGTTCCTTTATCTGCAAATTCTTAATACACGAATGATCACTGCTGATAACCAGATCAAGAGTATTACTCTCTCTCTCTCTCTCTCTCTCTCTCTCTCTCTCTCTCTGGTTGCCTCTCTCTCTCAAGGCCTTATACACCTCACTCAGATCACCATGCAGGTGTCTAGTCTCCAGCCACTACAATTTCCAGAACTTAAGCCGCTCTTGGTAAGAGGATCCCTTCATTCGGGGAACATCCTTTGTAAAATGGATAGGTGGAACAGGACCAGGGTATGTCTGCCAGGGGCAAAGGTTGATGACGTTGTAGAGCGGATATCACCTTTCAAGGGCACAAAAGGTGATATAGTTGTACACGTTGGCACTAATGATATTAAGAGTAGGAGACCGGCGGAATTACTCAACAAGTACAGGTCACTGTTGAAAAAAAGCCGTGAAATAGGGTTGATTTTGAAAGTGTCTGCAATTCTGCCCAGACACGATAGGAGGGAGTACATGATGAGAGCCTTGTCGATCAATTCGGCCCTGGAAAGATTGTGCAAGGCTCAAGGGGTAGAATTTTTTTCAGCCTGGACTGTACTTGTTAACAGGAGAGATTGCTTCTACAGGGATGGGATACACTTAAATAGAAAGGGTGCAACAATATTTGCTGATGTTAGGTGGGTCGGAAAACTGCTAGTTTGGGGAGATACAATGACTAATAGTTTAACAGTAACTGCAGGCAGAGGTGAAGGTGATTCTTGCACAACTTCTATTAGAATAAGAAGCGACCTGGAGCGAGGGGTGTTGGGGGTTTCAGGGACGGATGGCAGTCATCATGGATTAGTTGGGTATATGGGATGTGTTAGGGTAACAAGGAATAGGCATAGGAGCATGTATGCTTGCATGTATACCAATGCTAGAAGTATAGTAAATAAATTTGATGAATTTGAAGTGTTGGTCAAGACATCAAAGGCGGATATTGTTGGGATAGCAGAGACGTGGTGTCACAAAGATATAAGGAATGCAGAACTGGAATTTGGGGAGTACAATGTGTACAGAAAGGATAGACAGGACAGAAAGGGAGGGGGTGTTATGCTGTTAATTAAGAAAAACATAAAATTTGCAGATAAAGGAACCACTAGGTGGCAGTGATCACAGTGTGCTGAAGTGGGATTTACTCAAAGAGGTAACTACCGTCAGGGGTAAAGGAAAGGGTTTTTGCTTCCGTAAAGGGGAGTACAGTGGTCTCAGACAGTTTTTAAATTCTGTACAGTGGGAAGCATTCAAAGAATTAATCGTGGAAGCTACTAGACTTTATATACCGATTAAGAAATATCGTTCAAGTTTTAGGCCTAAATGGTTATCAAATGAACTAATGAGACTCGTGACAGAGAAGAAAAATGCATGGGATGCATATAAATTATCAGGTGACGCAGAAGCCTGTGGCAGATATAAGGTAGTCTGTAATCAGGTCACAAAGGAGGTTCGGCAGGCGAAGGCGGATTACTAGAAATCTTTGGCAAAAGATGCTAAGAAAAACAGCAAGGATTTCTTTACTTATATAAACTCTAAAAGGAAGGGGATGAATATGATTGGTCCACTTGACATCGATGGTCCGACTGTTGATAATCCTGCTCAGATAGCAAACAAACTGAATGAGTATTTTGCATCTACATTCACACGTGAGGAATTATTACAATTTGAAAATGGAAGAAGGTTATCAAATTGTAGCAGTGTGCTTAATGATTTTGTAATAACTGAGAGCAAAGTGGAGGAGAAATTGTTGAAGTTAAACATAAGAAAGGCACCTGGGGTGGATGGGATCTATCCAGTTATTTTAAAGGAGGCGGCAAAGCAACTAAGCAAACCCTTAGCCATAATTATGAGAGCATCCTTGGACTCAGGGGAGGTTCCCACGGACTGGAGATGTGCAAATGTGTCCCCAATTCACAAAGGTGGATCGAAGGGTGACACGAGTAATTACAGACCAGTTAGTTTAACTTCTGTTCCGGGTAAAATAATGGAGTCGCTGGTTAAAGATGCATTGCAGGATCATCTAGACAAGACTGCAGCAATAATTCAAACACAGCATGGGTTTGTTAAGGGAAAGTCTTGTCTGACAAATTTGATTGGTTATTATGATGTGGTCACAAAGGAACTGGATGCAAAAAATAATTTTGTTATCATATACTTGGATTTCAGGAAAGCTTTTGACACTGTTGCATATGGAAGACTACTGTACAAATTGGAGCAGAATGGTATTAAGGGTAAGTTGCTACAATGGATAAAAGGATGGTTAAGTGGGAGAAGACAGAGGGTGGTAATCAATGGGTGCTGCTCTTCGTGGACTAATGTTATTAGTGGAGTCCCACAGGGTTCGGTGTTGTGTCCACTGTTGTTTTGTGTATTTATCAATGATATTGATGAAGGTATATCAGGCTTAATGTCGAAGTTTGCAGATGACACAAAGGTTGGCAAGGTTGTTAATGACAGTAATGGCAGTGTGCTACTGCAACAGGATCTAGATAATTTGGGCAGATGGGCTAAGAAGTGGCAACTGAAGTTCAACCTTGACAAATGCAAAGTACTGCATATGGGTAGAAGTAACCCCAGAGGAACGTACCAACTGTGTGGTACTACACTTAAGGTGGTAGAAAATGAAAAAGACCTGGGAGTAATTGTGCAGTCAGATATGAAGTTTTCTGAGCAGTGCAGACAGGCTGCTAGGGCGGGTCATGGGGTTTTGTCAATGATATATAGGAATTTTGCTAGCAGGGAAAAGGAGGTGATTGTCCCTCTGTATAAGGCAATGGTCAGGCCAAGCCTTGAGTACTGCGTACAGGTCTGGAGGCCTCATTTTAGGAAGGATGTAGATTTGCTTGAGCGTGTACAGAGAAGAGCAACACGATTGGTGAGGGGAATGAAGGCATTCTCTTACCAAGAGAGGCTTAAGTTCTGCAAATGCAGTGGCTGGAGACTAGGCACCTACGTGGTGATCTGATTGAGGTCTTTAAGGCCTTGAATGGGTTGAGCACGCTGAATTCTGATGGGATCCTTCCACTTGTTCAGATTACCAACCTACGGGGACATAAGTTCAAATTAAGAAAGGACAGATGTAGAATAGATGTGCGGAAATTTGCCTTTAGCCAGCGGGTGGTTAATTGCTGGAACAAACTACCATCTGTCGTTGTGGAAGTTGATAGGTTAAATAAATTTAAGGAGGAACTGGACAGGCATTTGGAGGGAATGGTGTGATTTTTTTTTTTTTTTTTTGGCCGATGCTGCATAAGCTCCTACACTTGCTTTCTTGCATCATGTGCCACTACTACTACAACTACTATTCCCCTCACCAATCTTGTTGCCCTTCTCTGTACACGCGCCAGTAAATCTACATCCTTCCTAAAACAAGACCTCCAGACCTGTACGCAGTACTCAAGGCGTGGCCTGACCATTGCCTTATACAGAGGGACAATCACCTCCTCCCTGCTAGCAAAATTCCTATATATCATTGACAAAACCCCATCACTGCTGATAACCAGATCAAGAGTATTACTTTCTCTGGTTGCCTCTCGAACATGCTGCTGCAGAAAACAATCATCCAATAAATCCACAAAAGTCTGACTAGTGTGTGAGTGACCAACCAACCCACAAGTTCCAGTCAATATCTGGGAGGTTAAAATCCCCCATTATAAGATATTCTGATTTACTGGCCCACCCTATTTCTCTGTACAATTGTTCATTGTACTCATTCAAGTCATTACGCCTATAACACACTCCTACTCTTATTTTTGCTTTTGCAGTGCTTATGTCACACCAAACTGACTCAACAGTGCACTGTTCATCTATATCAACTGGGTGCACTTCTTTTGATTTTATGTTTTTCTTAATTAACAGCATAACACCTCCTCCCTTTCTATCCTGTCTGTCCTTTCTGTACACATTGTATTTCCCAAATTCCAGTTCAGCATTCCTTATATTTGTGTGACTCCACATCTCTGCTATCCCAACAGTATCCGCCTTTGATATCTTGACCAACACTTCAAATTCATCAAATTTATTTACTATTCTTCTAGAATTGGTATACATGCTCCTATTCCTAGTTACCCTAACACATCCCGTATATCCACCTATTTCAGGATGACTGCCATCCGTCCCTGAAACCTCCAACACCCCTCGCTCCAGGTCACTACTTATTCTAATAGAAGTTGTGCAAGAATCACCTTCACCTCTGCCTACGGCTACTGTTAATCTATTAGTCCTTGTATTCCCCAAAGCTATCAGTTTTCTGACCGACCTAACACTGCCTCGATTGCATCAGCAAATATTCTTGCACGCTTTCCATTTAAGTGTATCCCATCCCTGTAGAAGCAGTCTCTCCTGTTAACAAGTACAGTCCAGGCTGAAAAAAATTCTATCCCTTGAACCTTGCACAAGTTGCCTTTACAACAGCAAAATTGCTTCCATTTACCCCTGTTGGTTCATTATATCTTTAAGTAAATCACACATCAGTACACTGTGATCACTGCCACATAGTGGTTCCTTTATCTGCAAATTCTTAATGCACGAATAAAGCATTAAGAATTTCTGGAAATGGTCATTTGTTTTCTTTGTGTACTGTATGCAGATATGATTATTCAGTTTCAATTGGTGGAAATGAATAAATATTTGCAAGCAAAAAAATGTGCAGCACATGAAGAGAAATGTGAAAATGGATGTAAAATATCAAAGAAATGAAAATGATGTCCCAGTTGTTTTGTAAACAAAAAAAAAAAATCTCCCTTTATCTTGTAATTCAAACCAGTATGTGTTGTACTCCCGATGTACCTATTTGACTGTTAATAGTACATAAAGCTATGCTAACTGGGGGAAAAAAGTTGAATAGAATATCTTTGTCACAGCTACATTTTAATTTTCTACAAATGGAGTTATGTAATAAACAAAAGTGATCACTTGTAATCTGAAAAACCTATTTTATTAATATTCCTTAAATGGAATCTGAATATAACTCTTTCAGTCAGACTTTTGTCAATGTTAAATTATTGGTAAAATTTCTGTAGAAATATTTGGAACTAACACAGTTAAATATATATATATATATTCCAAATAGTGATTATTTCTAGCCAAATGGATTTTTCCACAGGAAAATAGATAAATCAAATACCTCTATTAGGAAAGTTAATAATTTCAATAAAGAATACATTGTTTGAATGAATATACAGCAATACCCCGCAGAGCACTGATAATTGGTACCAAAACTGTTCTGTGTTATGTGAAACCGTGCTGATTGAGATATAATTATAATGGGTTTTAATTGAATGCATACCAGAGAAACAGTCTATAAACAAATTATAATAAATCTATAAACAATTTGTGCTTGATAGCCTATTAAAAGGATTCGAAATAAAAGAATATTGGAAAAATTTTATTAATAAAAAGGCAACATCATGAGATGAGAAAAAGCTTTATTGTTTATTTAGGTATTTCAATAATGAAGTCTGGTTAAGTCGTCTCTTCTTTTTCTTGGCATACAGGTCTTTGTAGCATCAAATCCCATTTTGTAAAATTTGCCGTATCTTGATGCTACGTTCAACATTTGGATCTCCATTCATAACCGCCTCGCAGTCCATGTCAACTCCCCAAAAAACTTTCTCCAATTCTTCTATTAAATCTTTTGATGCCACTTCAGTGTTATCCACTTCAGAATTGTTTTCCTCTTCTTCATAGGCAGTTTGCATCAATTTCAGTGAGAGTTGCATCATCTAAGTCATTTTCATGTGAGTCAATGCAGTCATGTACATTGGCAGTGTCCAAAGTTTCAGATTCCAAATCTTTTCTGATCTTCACAATGTCCTCAGCTGAACCTGCAATTCAAAACCAGCGAAATCATTTCCCAAATGAGGCAAAACATGCTGCCAAGCAGAACACATGTTGTTAGCAGTGATTTCTTGCCAAGATGCAGATATATTTTCAATCGCATTCCTGATATTATAATTTTTCCAAAATGTTTGTAAAGATAATGATCCCACTCCTATTGAAGCTTGAATTGCTTGGGAAAAAGTTCACCTCAGATAATATGCCTTGAATATAGCAATTACACCTTGATCCATGGGTTGTAAGAGAGATGTTGTGTTAGGTGGAAGAAAGCATATTTTTTATATTTTCATTGAGATCAGAAATTTCAGGTGGACAGCCTGGTGCATTGTCTCAAAGCAACAACATCTTTGCATTAACATTCAACCGTCGGAAAAGAATAATTTGTGAACCGTTCTGTAAACAATTCTCTTGTAATCCATGCTTTCATATGAATCCCCAAATTATGGGCAATGTGCTTTTTATGCAACCCTTTAGAGCTCTTGGGTTTCTGCTCTGAATACTGAGTAGAGGCTTCAATTTAAAATCCCTAGATGAGTTTCCACCCAACAAAAATGTTAAATGATCTTTTGATTCTTTATATCCAGATTGGACCTTTTTGTTTTCAGCTAAAAAAGTTCGTGAGGGCATTTTTTTCCAGAACAGTCCAGTTTGCTGACATTGAAAATTTGTTCGTCCTTGTAGCCACCTTCCTCAATGATGTCTTTCAATTCACTGGAAATCTTGCAGCAGCATCTTTGTTTGCACTTGCGCTTTCACCTGAGATATGAACATTGTGAAGCGCAACACAGTTTTTAAATTGGAAAAACCAACAACTGGCTGTAAATATTTCTTTAGTCTCCTCCTCTTCATTTTCTTCTTTTTCCTTCAGCGTGTTATAAAGACACTTGGCTTTCACTTGAATGATATTTTGATTCAAAGGAATTTTCTTTTGATTACAATCTTTTATCCATATCAATTAGGCGCCTCCGTAGCCAGGTGGGAAGGAGCAGCAGTGCGTAGCACACGCTTCTTGATTAGACCGGGGTTCGAGCCCGTCACCACCAAATACGGAGGATGCGGAAAGGTCAAGGGAATGACCACCGCATATCCCGGAGCAATATGGCCTTAGTTGCTAATGCTCCTAAAAACCAAAATAACAAACAACAAACAACAAACCATATCAATTAAAAAACGTTCCATATTAATCAATAGTAAACTTCTTTGCTTAGTTATCACTTTTGTCATGTAAAATGCTGTAGAAATTCCTTGCTCTTTATACTGATCCTTCTTTTGAATAATCATTCGAAATGATGCTTCATTCATTCCATTTTAATGCGCAATTTTAGCATACAATGCACCATCTTCATGGCACTTGATAATATCAAGTTTTTTCCCTAATGCAAGCCATTTACATTTAGTAGTTCCACTGGTTTCATTACTTTTCCTTTTTTGACTCATTGTTTCCTGTTTAAAGGGGTAAAAAATAAAAATTGTGAAATAAAAAGTTTGAAAAGCTATTACCTTGTCTCTTCAGGATGGAACACTGAACACTGTTGCCACTGTGCCTGAGGAGAGCTATTGATGCATGTGAGACAATAGAGTTGGCACCGTAGCATATATGTATGCATACGTGTCTAGGTTATTACTGTAAATTTTCGACTTAAACTTAGTCATAAAGTTTATTGCTTCTTCTGAAAACTAATAAATTTATTATAAGTTAAGATACAAAAATATAAACAAACAGGAGCTTTCAGGGCAATGGAACATTATAGCCATAAAACAAACTTTATGACTATGATACCAACTGCCTTGTCGGAGACTTAAACTTAATTGAAAACCGTGTTATAGTGAAACCTGTGCTGTTTTAAGCCGTGCTAAGCAAGGCAATTCTGTATTGCTGAAATCACTTTGATATTAATTAATTGCTGAATTAATTGCTTTGGTAAAACCAAGTAAACAATTATATTTATTGTTTATTTGGATTTCAGCAAAGCAGTTGACTTAATACAGCATGAGAGGTTACTCTGTAAGCTGGAATTTGTTCAAATCAGTTAAAACACTTGGATTGTAGGGTAGGAGGCAGACAGTTGTTATTAATTGTTACTCTTCAGATTATATCAATGTAAGAATTGGGATTCCCACGAATCAAAACTAGGCCATTGTTTTCTTAAACTTGATGAAGAGATACAGGGTGTTATGTCGAGATTGGTAGAGTAGTTAATAATCATCATTAAGCAGTACATAGAGGAATGTTGCCCTCTGTGTTACCATGCTACCACGTGGTAGATGACTCT
Organism: Mastigoproctus giganteus; assembly: GCF_048544385.1. NCBI lineage: Eukaryota > Metazoa > Arthropoda > Arachnida > Uropygi > Thelyphonidae > Mastigoproctus > Mastigoproctus giganteus. The sequence goes on from NC_143581.1 coordinate 37,485,222, forward strand.
CATCAGCCAATACGATATTGACCCATTTGGATGCTTGAAGTGGTGAAACCAATGTTTGGTCTCCAGAAAAAAGCTCCAGCAACTTCACCATCTCTTCCATCATGCAGTATGATAGATTATGATGAGCATCATGGTGAGTTCCAAACTTCCTTACATTTCAAGATTACAGCTCTACATCTGTGTTTACAAGCCGGCCAATAGATAATTCACCAGATCGAACCTGTTGGTAACTCTCTTGAAGGCATCCAGATCAACTAGTGTATAATTTTGCTGCCTCCATTCTGCCAAATAATGATTCGAAGGATTCCAAGCAATGTGTATATGGGGTTAATGTGTGTGTGTGTGTGCATTGTCAAGGAGCTGGGTATATTCTCTGGAAAAAGATCAAAACCTCCCAGACACTTGCTCATGCATTTCACAAATCTATGTAGTCTCTGTTCCTATTTTAATAATATCCATTTCGAATTACAATCTGCTGAGTCTTCTTCACCATCTCTTCCATCATGCTGTATGATAAGTTATGATGAGCATCATGGTGAGTTCCAAACAAGTGCATCCAGTTGATATAGATGAACAGTGCACTGTTGAGTCAGATTGTTGTGACATAAGCACTGCAAAAGCAAAAATAAGAATAGGAGTGTGTTATAGGCCTAATGACTCGAATGAGTGTAATGAACAATTGTACAGAGAAATAGCATGGGCTAATAAACCAGAATGTCTTATAATGGGGATTTTAACTTCCCAGATATTGATTGGAATTTGTGGATTGGTCACTCGCACACTAGTAAGACTTTTGTGGATTTATTGGATGATTGTTTTCTGCAGCAGCATGTTCGAGAGGCAACCGGGGAGGGTAACCCTCTTGATCTGGTAATCAGCAGTGATCATTCGTGTATTAAGAATTTACAGGTAAAGGAACCACTAGGTGGCAGTGATCACAGTGTACTGATGCGGGATTTACTTAAAGATATAATTACCATCACGAGTAAAAGAAAGTGTTTTTGCTTCCATAAAAAGGCGCCTCTGTAGCCAGGTGGGCAGGAGTAGCAGTGCGTAGCACACGCTTCTTGATTAGACCGGGGTTCGAGTCCATGACCACCAAATACGGAGGATGCGGAAAGGTCACGGAATGACCACCGCATATCCCCGGAGCAATATGGCCTTAGTTGCTAATGCTCTTAAAAACCAAATAACTAACAAACAAACAAACGTCCATAAAAGTGACTATAGTGGTCTCAGACGTTTTTAAATTCTGTACAGTGGGATCAACTGATGTTACCAACAGCAAATTCTAAGTTGGAATTCAAGGAATTAATCATGGAAGCTACTAACAGTTTCATATCTATTAAAAAATATTGTTCAAGGTTTAGGCCTAAATGGTTGTCAAATAAACTAATGAGCCTCGTGGCAGAGAAGAAAAATGCATGGGATGAATATAAATTATCAGGTGACACAGAAGCCTATGGCAGATATAAGTTATTCTGTAATCAAGTCATTAAGGAGTTATTAAAGTTTGAAAATGCCAGAAGGGTTTCAAATTGTAGCAAGGTGCTTAATGATTTTGTAATAACTGAGAACAAAGTGGAAGAGAAATTGTTGAAGTTAAACATAAGAAAGGCACCTGGGGTGGGTGGGATCTATCCAGTTCTATTAATGGAGGCTGCAAAGGAAGTAAGCAAACCCTTCGCCATAATTATGAGAGGACCCTTGATTCAGGGGAGGTCCCCACGGACTGGAGATGTGCAAATGTATCCCCAATTCACAAATGGGGAATTGAAGGGTGACACAAGTAATTACAGACCAGTTAGTTTCACTTCTGTTCCAGATAAAATAATGGAGGCACTGGTTAAAGATGCATTGCAGGATCATCTAGACAAGACGGCAGCAGTAATTCAGACACAGCATGGGTTTGGTAAGGGAAAGTCTTGTCTGACAAATTTTGATTGGTTATTATGATGGGGTTACAACGGATCTGGATGCAAAAAATTATTTTGATATCATGCTTGGATTTCAGGAAAGCTTTTGACACTGTTGCGCCTGGAAAACTACTGTACAAATTGGAGCAGAATGGAATTAAGGGTAAGTTGCAACAATGGATAATAGGATGGTTGAGTGAAGACAGAGGGTGATAATCAATGGGTGCTGCTCTTCATGGACTAATGTTATTAGTGGAGTCCCACAGGGTTCGGTGTTGGGTCCACTGTTGTTTTGTGTATTTATCAATGATATTGATGAAGGTATACCAAGCTTAGTGTCGAAGTTTGCAGATGATACAAAGGTTGGCAGGGTTGTTATTGACAGTAATGGCAGTGTGCTACTGCCACAGGATCTAGAAAATTTTAGTAGATGGGCTGAGAAGTGCCAACTGAAGTTTAACATTGACAAATGCAAAGTACTGCATATGGGTAGAAGTAACCCCGTAGAAATGTACCAACTGTGTGGTAGTACACTTAAGGTGGTAGGAAATGAAAAAGACCTGGGAGTAATTGTTCAGTCAGATATTAAGTTTTATGAGCAATGTAGACAGGCTGCCACGGCAGGACATGGGGTTTTGTCAATGATATACAGGAATTTTGCTAGCAAGGAAAAGGAGGTGATTGTTCCGTTGTATAAGGCAATGGTCAGGCCATGCCTTGAGTACTGCGTACAGGTCTGGAGACCTCATTTTAGGAAGGATGTAGATTTGCTTGAGCGTGTATAGAGAAGGACAAGATTGCTGAGTGGAATGATCCTGCTTAAGTTCTGTAAATTGCAGTGGCTGGAGACTAGGCACCTGCGAGGTGATCTGATTGAGGTGTACAGTCAGTCCTCGTATAGCAGAATAGTTGTGTTCCTAGAAACCCTTGGGCAATATAAATAACAGGCCCAAAGGGAAAAATAAAGTTAGGTGCCAACCACCCAAGATTGAATATACATTTGTAACCAAATGTGTGTCACAAAGGAGGTTAGGCAGGCGAAGGCAGATTATGAGAAATCTTTGGCAAAGGATGCTAAGAAAAACAGCAAGGATTTCTTTACTTATATAAACTCTAAAAGGAAGGTTGATGAATATCCCCTTCCTTTTAGAGTTTATATACCAAACACAATAAATAATTGTAATAATATACATAAGTATTTTATTACGTAATAAAATATTGCTAATGCTTTTACTTTTATAATAAGCAAACTTGTTCTTTGTTTGATTTTTCTATCCAAACAGATGGCAGCCATTCCATCCCTTCGAATTCTGTGTCTTGATCTGATAGATTTTAGATCAAGACTTGTTCCTGCTAATAAGGTTGTTATTTTCTCTGCATTCTCTGCTGCCCACATCAACGCCAGAGCTTGCACTTGGTCATCGCGCAACACAGTGGCAACCCCCAAGGCAGAATGCGCTGGTACCAAAGGAACTAGTAGTTGTTGGTGACTCTATTGTCAGGGAAACCAGGAACATGCTTTGTAAAAAGGATAGGTGGAACAGGACCAGGGTATGTCTGCAGGGTCAAAGGTTGATGACTTTGTGCAGATATCATCTTTTAAGGCACTAATGATATCAAGTGCACTAATGATATCAAGAGTAGGAGACCGGCAGAATTGCTTAACAAGTACAGGTCACTGTTGAAAAAAAAGCAGTGAAATAGAGTTGAATTTGAAAGTGTCTGCAATTCTGTCCAGACACGATAGGAGGGAGTATATGATGAGAGCCGTATCGATCAATTCGGCCCTGGAAAGATTGTGCAAGTCTCAAGGAGTAGAATTTTTTTCAGCCTGGACTGTACTTGTTAACAGGAGAGATTACTTCAGGGATGGGATACACTTAAATAGAAAGGGTGCAAGAATATTTGCTGATGCTATCGAGGCAGTGTTAGGTGGGTCGGAAAACTGCTAGCTTATGGGGAGACAAAGACGAATAGATTAACAGTAGCCACTGGCAGAGGTGAAAGAGATTCTTGCACTGCTTCTATTGGAATGAGCAGAAGCCTGAAAAACAAGATGCAGGATATTTCAGAGACTGCTGGGAGTCATTGCAGTACAAGTAAACACATGGATTGTGTTAGGGTAGCTAAGAATAGAAATAGGTGCATGTATACTTACGTGTACACCAATGCTAGGAGTTTAGTAAATAAATTTGATGAATTTGAGGTATTGCTCAAAACATCAAAGGCAGATATTGTTGGGATATCAGAGACGTGGTGTCACACAGTTATAAGGAATGCAGAACTGGAATTTGGGGAGTACAACATCTACAGAAAGGATAGACTGGATAGGAAGGGAGGAGGGGTTATGCTATTAGTTAAGAAATACATAAAATCAAAGGAAGTGAAGCCAGTGGACATCGCTGGACAGTGCACTGTCGAGTCAGTTTGGTGTGACATAAGCATTGGGAGATCAAAATTGAGAGTAGGAGTGTGCTATAGGCCTAATAACTCTGATGAGTATAATAAGAAACTGTACAGGGAAATAGAGTGGGCCAGTAAATCAGAGAGTCTTATAATGGGAGATTTTAATTTCCCAGATATTGACTGGAATTTGGGGGCTGGTCACTTACACACTACCACGGCTTTTGTGGATTTATTGGATGATTGTTTTCTACATCAGCATGTTCGGGAGGCAACTAGAGGGAGTAATACTCTTGATTTGATTATCAGCAGTGATTCTTCATGAATTAAGAATCTGAAGATAAATGAACCACTTGGTGGCAGTGATCACAGTGTGCTGAAGTGGGATTTACTCAAAGAGGTAACTACCATTAGGGGTAAAGGGAAGGATTATTGCTTTCGTAAAGGCGACTACGATGGACTGAGACAGTATTTAAATTCTATACAGTGGGACCAACTGATGATGTTACCAACAGCAAATGCAAAATGGGAAACATTCAAAGAACTTATCTTGGAAGCTACTAGGCTTTACATACCAACTAAGAAATATTGTTCAAGGTTTAGGCCTAAATGGATGTCAGATGAACTAATGAGGCATAGGGCAGAGAAGAAACATGCATGGGATACATACAAATTAACATATGAAACAGAAGCCTATAATAGATACAAGTTGATCTGTAACCACGTTACAAAGGAGGTTGGGCAGGCGAAGGCAGATTACGAGAAATCTTTGTCAAGGGATGCAAAGAAAAACAGCAAAGAGTTCTTTATTTATGTAAACTCTAGAAGTAAGGGGATGAATCAGATTGGTTCACTTGATATCGATGAGTCAACTGTTGATGATCCTGCTCAGGTAGCTAACAAACTAAATGAATATTTTGCATCGACATTCACACATGAGGAGTTATTTAGCGAGGGGAATGCCAGAGGTGTATTCAACTCTAGCAGTAAGCTAGAGAATCTTGTAATAACTGAGAGTAAAGTGGAGGAGAAATTGTTGAAGATAAACACAAGAAAGGCACCCGGGGTGGATGGGATCTATCCAATTATATTAAAGGGGGCAGCAGAGGAAGTAACCAAACCCTTAGCCATAATTATGAGAGCTTCCTTGGACTCAGGGGAGGTACCCACAGACTGGAGATGTGCAAATGTGACCCCAATTCACAAAGGAGGATCAAAGGCTGACACAAGTAATTATAGACCTGTGAGTTTAACTTCTGTTCCAGGAAAATTAATGGAGGCACTAGTTAAAGATGCACTGCAGGATCATTTAGACAAGACTTCAGTTATAGCTCGGACACAGCATGGTTTTGTTAAGGGTAAGTCTTCTCTGACCAATTTGATTGGATACTATGATGCAGTCACAAAGGAAGTGGATGCAGGGAATAACTTTGATATTATATACTTGGATCTTAGAAAGGCTTTTGATACTGTTGCACATGGAAGACTGCTGCACAAATTGGAGCAGTCTGACATTGGAGGCAAATTGCTGCTGTGGATAAAGAGGTGGCTGAGGGGGAGAAGACAGAGTGGTAATCAATGAACACTGCTCATCGTGGACTAATGTTATTAGTGGAGTCCCTCAGGGCTCAGTGTTGGGTCCATTATTGTTTTCTGTATTTATAAATGATATTGATGATGGTATATCAAGCTTAATGTCGAAGTTTGCAGACTATATGAAGGTTGGCAGGGTTGTCAAGGACACTACTGACTCTATGCTACTGCAACAGGATCTGGAAAGGTTGAGCAGATGGGCTGAGAGGTGGCAAATGAAGTTTAACATTGACAAATGTAAAGTACTACAAATGGGAAACAGCAACCCCAGAGCAATGTATCAACTCTATGGTACTACATTGACAGTGGTAGAGAATGAAAGGGACCTGGGGGTGGTTGTGCAGGCAGATATGAAGTTCTCTGATCAGTGCAGATGGGCTGCAAGAGTAACTCATGGTGTATTGTCAGTGATATATAGGAATTTTTCTAGCAGGGATAAGGAAGTGATTATTCCCTTGTATAAGGCAATGGTCATGCCACACCTAGAGTACTGTATACAAGTCTGGAGGCCTGATTTCAAGAAGGATGTAGAGCTGCTGGAACAAGTACAGAGAAGGGCAACAAGATTAGTGAATGGAACAAAGGGGTGCTCTTACGAAGAAAGACTTAAGTTTTGCAAATTACAGTGTCTGGAGACTAGGCACCAGCGAGGTGATCTGTTAGAGGTGTATAAAGCCTTGAATGGTTTGAGTATGCTCAATGCTGATGGGATTCTTCCTCTCGCTCAGAATAATCACCTGAGAGGGCATAAATTCAAATTGAGGAAAGACAGATGTAGGATAGACGTGCGGAAATTTGCCTTTAGCCAGATTGGGTGGTTGGTTGGTGGAACAGACTTCCATCCCTTGTCGTGGAAGTTGATAGTCTAAATAAGTTTAAAGCTCGGCTGGACAGGTATTTTGAACGAACAGAGGGGTGAAGTGGAAGTGGTTTTTTTTTTTTTTTTTTTTTTTGGCTGATGCTGCATAAGCTTGCTTTCTTGCGTCAAATGCCTCTACTAATGCTAATGCCAACAGAAATGGCAGTATGAATCAGGGTCCTTTCAGGCTTACATAGCCTGCAGCATGTACACAGTGTAGCAGCTGGAAATGAAACTGATGTTATAAGACAAGCTAGTGCTACAATTTTAAGAAGTAGACATGGAATGAAACAGTGATTGGTCCTCAACACTGCAATCAATGTCAACGGAAATTACCACGAGCAAACTGCATGTCTCTCTGCATCTGTATTGTGGAGGGGCAGTGAAATGAAGGCAAACATTAAGTTTTCTGTTCGAATGGGCACAAGTATCACTGAAATGTTTCATACGATGAAATAAGTGCATGGAGAGAATTGTCTGTCCTATGCATGTGTATTCAAGTGGCATAAACATTTCACCCATGGAAAAAATCATTTGGAAGATGATGAATATCTAGGCCTGTCGGAAATGATTTTGATGTCAGAGTTTATTAAAAAAAGGTGCAGGAAATCATTACCAATGACTGACATACAGTGCTCTGAATGACTTCAGGAGATTTGTGCATTAATACGGAAACTAGCCTACGATTTGACGAAAATAAACCTACACACAGTTTGTTCCACATTTATAAATACACAAACTAGAGTTGAACACTAAAGAGAACTCACTGATGCTGCTGAAAGCACCCAACTTCTTGAATTCATTCATAATGGGTGACAAGATGTGGTGTTTTCAGTACAAACCCAAATGAAGCAAATGAGTGCTCAAGTGGAAGTTGACAAACTTTCCCAAAGCCAAAAAAGTTTATCGAGAAAGGTCAAAAATCAAAACCATGCTCATATTTTCTACAACAGAAAGGAAATTGTGCACAAGGAGTTCGTGCCCAATGGCCAAAGTGTTCCTGCTGCCTGCTATCTGAACGTTTCTGAAACATTTGCTGTAGAGATTCTATAATGCGGCCTCAGTAGGGAGAAGACAGCAGTTGACAGATGGCTCTTGCAAGACAGCGTGCCAAGCCAAAGGGTCTCATTGTTCGGGATTTTTGGCTAGCAAAAAATGTCTGCACACTGTCACACCAACAGTATTCACCAGACACACCCGGTATGACTTTTTTTTTTCGCAAAGCTGAATAGATATTGATGACTTCAGCATCATTCAAAGAGTTGTCGTTGTTGTTGTCGTTTGGTTTTTAGGAGCATTAGCAACTAAGGCCATATTGCTCCGGGGATATGCAGTGGTCATTCCTTGACCTTGCCGCCTCCTCCATATTTGGTGACTCACGAGCTCGAACCCCGGTCTAATCAAGAAGCATGTGCTATGCACTGCTGCTACTGCCCACCTGGCTACGGAGGCGCCCTCAATGAGGTGTGATGAGAACGTTGAACAGTATACCAGTCGATCTTCGCATTCCACCATTCCAGTCACTTCATACAGTATGTGGACGCAGGAGGAATTAACTTTGAATAAACTAAAGTTAGTTTAATCATACATGGGCTCATTATTTTTTTCTAGTATCAATCTCATTTTCCAATTGCCACACTATATATTCAAGGATCAGTCTAGTTGAAAATTATAGCTCAACTGCTGATTCTTTTCTTTGATCCTGAAATAACAAGCATACTGATCAAAAATTAAAACATGGTGCATTACTAAAAGAATTTGATTAACTTAAAGAGAGGGAGCTAGGGTCATGGAGGTAAAAAGATGGTGGATTTCGGCTGCTGGAAACGATAAGTAGTTTTGTTAATTTTGCCATATTCTTCCTTAATTAACATATTGCATTGTTTCTACAGAGATATTAAACAGGATTATGAGCATTCATTAGCTTATTTTTTAAATTTAACTAGTGATATCTGTAAGTTACGACTCACCGCTTGTAACAGTATTGCTGCCAATATTGTGAAACTTGCCACCATTGTTGTATACGAAATAGCCTAATGTATATTTCGAACTGATAGTGTAAAGCATAAAGTCAAACTAGATAGCATAATACGTAGCATTGTATTAGGAATCAGTTAGCTTAGTATAGTATTATAAATTAATCAATAAAATTTATTAATCTTATTAAATTTCATTGTTAATTAAATTGTATTTAAATGGAAATCATGACCCAGACTACAGGTGCGAAGAAACATGCAGATTAGCCTGAGTGCTGTGGATCAGGGGAGAAACGAAGGGGGTGATTCTCCAACACATCACAGTCTCAAAAAAATGTACGAAATGTCCAGTGTTTGTGGACATTTCTCGAACAGGACATGATCTAGCCAAGGAGGATGTCTTTGTGAGTGTGCTAGATGCCTAGAGTGTCAAGAAAGTAAGCACCAACTCAGGGTTCTAATGGGCATCTATGAGAGTTTGAGGTGTAGGGCAGATTCCCTCGAAGAAATTAATATGAGGAACCCATCGAGCTCTCAGCTGAATGACAGAGCTCACTCCTCTGCATCAGGCATCACAGCAGCAATCTCCAAAGTAGAATGCACTGGTCCCACAGGGGTTGGTTATTGTAGGTGACTCTATTGTCAGGGAGACAGGGAATATATCATACAAAAAAATGATAGGTGGAACAGGACTAGGATATGTCTGCCAGGGGATAAAGTTGATGATGTTGTGGAGCCGCTATTATCTTTTAAGGGCACAAAAGGTGATATTGTTGTAGACGTTGGCAATAATGACCTTAAGAGTAAGAGATCTACAGCTTTACTTAACAAGTACAGGTCAATGTTGAAAAAAGTCGCGAATTAGGATTGAATTTCAAAGCGTCTGCAATTCTGCACAGACTGGATAGGAGGGTGTATACGATAAAAGTCATGTCAATCAATTCAGTCCTTGATAGACTGTGCAAGGCTCATGGGGTAGTATTTTTTTTTCCAGCTTTATCTATGATTGCTAACAGGGGAGACTGCTTTTACAGTGAGGAGATACACTTAAATAGGAAGGGAGCAAGGACATTTGCTTATGCTATAGAGGCAGTGTTAGGTGGGTCGGAAAACTGCTAGCTTGGTGGGGGATTCACAGACTAAAAGATTAACAGTGAGGCACAGGCAAAAGTAATTCAGTGTGACATAAGCACTGGGAAAATGAAGTTGAGCATAGGGGTGTGTAATAAGCCTAATGACTCCGATGAGTACAATGACCAACTATACAGAGAAATAGACTGTTCCATAAACCAGATAGTCTTATAATGGTGGATTTTAACTTCCCAGATACAGCTGAAACTTGTGGGTTGGTCAGTCACACATCAGCAGACTTTTGTGGATTTATTGGATGAATTTTTTCTACAGCCTCAGCATGTTTGACATACAACCAAAGGGAGTAATACTCTTGATCTGATTATCAGGAGTGATTCTTCATCCATTAACAATCTGCGGATAAAGGAACCACTAGATGGCAGTGAACAGAGTGTACTGATGTGAGATTTACTTAAAAATGTAACTACCATCATGGTTAAGGAGAAGGGTTTTTGCTTTCGTAAAGGTGTCTACAGTGTCCAAGAGAGTTTTTAAAATCAATATAGTGGGACCAACTGATGATGTTACCAACAGCAAATTCTAAATTGGAAGCGTTCAAGGAATTAATCTTGAAATCTACAGGGCTTTTCATGCCAACTAAGAGGCTCACATCTGGTGAGTATGGGCTTGCCAAACCCAGGGTCCTGAGCTGCATATATCATCATTCTTCTCTTCCATGCTTTCTTGGTGATTCCATTCTACTTCTGACTCTGTCTCTCTCTCTCTCTCTCTCTCTCTCTCTCTCTCTCTCTCTCTCTCTCTCCCTCCCTCCCTCCCTCCCTCTCTCTCTCTCTCTCCCTCCCTCCCTCCCTCCCTCTCTCTCTCTCTCTCTTAAGGTAATGCACAGATTTTTTTTTTGGCTGGTGCAGCATAAGCCTCAGGCTTCCTTGCATCATAGAGCTAATAACAATAACAATAATAACACCACTAGCTCACATTTTACTAAAGCACATTTCTGAAGATTGCTACCATAAAACAATAAAAACAATTTCCAGTTGCGTTTCTGCTAGTGGAATCTGTCATAAACTGGTAGTAAACTCGATCTAATTGCATTTGCGATAATACCGATAGCTGGAATTGTGTGGGTTTTTACATTATTATGGTGAACTGTTTCCCCCTTCACCGATATAAAAAACAAAATACTTTTTCAGAATCTTCTCTTCATTGCCATTGTGTTGCTTTCAGTTGGGGTGATTCCGCTTTTGACTGCCATTTCTTGTAAACATAAAGGCAAATCGTGCATAAGCGAATTTGGTTCGTGTTATACACTATATCTTTCCCCTATCTATAAATCGTGTATGATCGAATTCGTGTAGTATAAACGTGTTATTCAAGGACTGACTGTATAAAGCCTTAAATGGGTTGAGAATGCTAAATTGTGATGGGATTCTTCCACTTATTCAGATTACGAACCTGAGGGGACATAAATTGAAATTGTGGAAAGACAGATGTAGAATAGATGTGCGGAAATTTCCCTTTAGCCAGCGGGTGGTTAATTGCTGGAACAAACTTTCAATTATATCCATGTTTGCTGCTTGTTCCACTTTTTCGGCATTTTTGCACGCAACACGCTCAGCAGAGGGTCCAAGAATAGCATCGCATGCCATTTTATTGTCGGTGATTCAGTTTGTTTACAGCATTTGTGTGCTCTACATCTCTTTGTATTCTGGTAATTTTCCAAACTTTCAAACTTTTTAATGTTATATTTTGTTATATATAATATTTTTGTGTTCCAGTGGCATCTAAGTATAGTACTAGTGATTAAAAAAAGGGGTCGTAAGCCTCTTAATTTAAATGCCAAGTTAGAAATGATTAAACTAAGTGAGCAAGGTATGTCTGTGGCTGAGATTGGCCGTAAGTCTATCTCAGCCATTGGTTTGGCTCGCCAAACAGTCATTAAATTTGTGAAGGCTAAGGAGAAAGTGTTGAAGGAAATTAGAAGTGCTACAACAGTGAACACTAAAGTTATAAGAAAACGTGATAGCCTTATTGCTGACATGGAAAAACCTTTACTGATATGAATTGAACATCAAACCAGTCACAATGTGCCTTTAAGCCAAGCCATCATCCAAGACAAGGCCCTAAATCACTTCAATGCTATGAAGGCTGAGAGAGAGAGATGAAGAAGCTGCTGAAGATAAATTTGAAGCTGCCAGAGGCTGGTTTAAGGAAAGAACCCATCTCCACAACATCCAAGTGCAAGGTGAAGCAGCTAGTGCTGATACAGTAGCTGCAGAAAGTTATCCATGTGAGCTTTCTAAGATCATCGAAGATGGTGGATATACTAAGCAGCATATTTTCAATGTGGGCGAAACAGCCCTATATTGGAAGAAGATGCTGTCTAGGACTTTTATTGCTAAAGAGGAGAAGTCAATGCCCATCTTCAAAGCTGCAAAAGACAAGCAAACTCTCTGTTGTTAGGGGGCTGGTGATTGCAAGTTGTTCCTATGATGATTTATTACTCAGAAAATCCTAGGGTACTAAAGAACTATGCAAAATCTAGCCTCCCTGTTTATTATAAATCTAATTCAAAAGCTTGGAGATCTTTTCTCAAATTGGTTCACCGACTATTTTAAGCCTACAGTTGAGACTTATTGCAAGGAAAAGAAAATTCCTTTTAAGATTTTACTTCTTGAACAATGTCCCTGGCCATCCTAGAGCTCTAATTGGTTTGTACAAGGAGATAAATGTTATTTTTCTACCTGCATATACAACTTCATTGCTGGAGCCTATAGACCAAGGTGCCATTGCAGCATTTAAATCATATTACTTAAGAAGTTTTGCTACGGCTATAAATGCCTTAGTAGTAGTAGTTGTTGTAGTAGTAGTGGCATGTGATGCAAGAAAGCAAGTGTATGAGCTTATATAGCATCAGCCAAAAAAAAAAAAAAAAAAAAATCACACTATTCCCTCCAAATGCCTGTCCAATTCCTCCTTAAATTTATTTAACCTATCAACTTCCACAACAAATGGAAGTTTGTTCCAGCAATTAACCACCTGCTGGCTTAAAGGCAAACTGGAGCCTAGGCCTTTAGCCACCCACTGGCTAAAGGCCTAATCTCCAGCCACTGCAATTTGCAGAACTTAAAAAAAAAAAAAAAATTTGGGTGCTAGTAACTTGTGAACTAGTATTTGTTTTCTCTCTCTTTTTTCTACATTTTTTGTTTCTTCTAAAATAGTTTTCTAACTTCAATTTGCTCACATTTTCCAAAAGTTTGCAATGTCCAAATGATTGCAATGTCTTTTTTTAGCATACATTAAGAATGAATTAGTGATACTGAGTATTTATGAAATATTGCTTTTATTGCAAATTTATTTGTTCATTTTGTATGTAGAGTAGGTTATTTTGTTTAGTTATATCACTAGGTATTTAGTTACAGTCGCAGAGTATATATAAAATGTTACAAAATGCATAATCATAATGATTTATAAAGAATTAAAATAATGAACCTAAAATTAAGGGAAAGTACCAAGCAAATTTAGGGCAAAAGTGTATTATTAATTACAATTTTAGGTAATTTCATTATGTTAATGATTTATATGCGGTTAAATAAATCAAGCCTATGTGCATTTAAGACTTCTTTCTTGATTAAGGGCATAATTACTTTTATACACCTTCGATTTGGATTTACGCCTAAAATATTTTTTAAGATGTGGTATTTTGGACATTTAGATCATTTGTTATCATAACTTTTTAGGAATTTAATTTTTTTCTTTGTTTTTATTTAATCTTTGGGATAAATTTGTTTCTACAAATTGTTGCATTCCTGTTTGGAAGGTAACTATTTGTAGAAACTCTTAATTAGATACTTTGTATGTGTTGTATGCTACTTTTGATGTTTTAATATTAGATTGTACATCTTAATGCAGGAATATTAATTTATGGTATTGTTCGGCAAATTTTATTACAAAGGGTACTAGGAAAGTTTTGCAATATGACGCAACAATGAATCACAGGAAGCTGCTTGTTGCTGCATGTTGAGACATGTTCATACGTGCATAGTAGCCGCCGCGCCAAGTCGATGGGCTCAGTTATTCATTAGTAGTGAGAGTGTAAAGTGCTTGCGATGGCATCGTGGTCACGAAATGAGATAAGGACAGTTTTGCGGTATAATTTCGTGCGTGGTTTAACTATAGACCAGTGCTTAGAAGAAATGACTCTTGCACTAGATGATGATTGTCCACATCGTACAACGATATTCAGGTGGTATAGAGAATTCCAAAGGGGAAATTTCACTCTGGAGCATTCTGAGAGGCCGGGAAGGCCACGAACATCAGTTACGGAGGAAAACATTACTGCTGTGAGGAAAATGCTTGACGAAAACAGGCGAGTGACCTACCAACAGATAGAGGATACTTTTGGCCTAAATGCACCAGCAATTCGTTCGATTCTGCAAGATCATTTGCACGTGAAGAAACTTTGTTCTCTCTGGGTGCCGCATCAACTGACTGAAGAGCAGATGACACGACGTGTAACTTGGTGCCGGGAGATGTTAAAAAAGTTTGATAAGGGACAATCTCGGTATGTGAACAACATCGTGACAGGTGACGAGACTTGGCTGTACTATTACGATCTGCCGACCAAGGCTCAAAACAAAGTTTGGGTCTTTGATGATGACGACACACCCGTAATTGTCAGAAAATCCCGATCTGTAAAGAAGAAAATGATAGCTGTATTTTTCAAATCGAGTGGAATTGTGGAACGTGTCGTTTTGGACACGCAGAAGACAGTCACAGCTAAGTGGTATACTGAACAATACCTGCCTAAAGTCATTGGATCTATGAAGAACCTGCGGCCAAAGTCAAGAATGGACACCTGGTACCTCCATCACGAAAATGCTCCAGCTCACCGCACCAAAGCCTGCACCGAATATTTGACCACGACAGGACTGAAACTTCTCGAGCACCCTCCCTACAGTCCAGACCTTGCTCCCTGCGACTTTGCACTGTTCCCGCATGTGAAAATGAAGCTAAAAGGGAGGCAGTTTTCCAGTGATGAGGACCTTCTATGGGCTTGGGACAACAAGTGTGCTTTACTCCCTAGTGAAACTTGGCAGAACTGGTTTAAAGATTGGTTTCGGAGGATGGAGAGGTGTATTGAATTTCGAGGAAATTACTTTGAAAAAATTAAATAAACAAAGCTGTATTGCAAAACTTTCCTAGTACCCTTTGTATGATATCAGAATTATTTTTTATCTCCAGTTCCTTGGTTACTGCATCATAGTAACCTATCAGATTGGTTAGACAAAACCACCTCTTAACAAGTGCAGCAGAGACGGTCAGGAACAATTATACTTGTGTTACTTCTTTTAGTAGTGACTCCATTATTTTCCCTCGAACAGATGTTAAGCTAACAGGTCTGTAATTATTCATATTACCTTTTGATCCTCCATTGTGAATTGGGGATATATTTGTACATCTCCAGTCTGTAGGGACCTCTCCTGAAACCAAGGATGCTCTCATAATTATGACTAAGAATTGGTTACCTCCTCTGCTTCATCCTTTAATAGGATTGGATAGATCTCTTCCATTCCAGTTGCCATTTTTATGTTCAACTTCAACAGTTTCTCTTCCACTTCCCATTCAGTTATCACAAAGTCATTTAGCTTCCTGTTAGAGTTTGATGAACTTATGGCATCCCCCTCATGTAAAGAATTCCTCGTGTACGAATTCATTCAATACCTATTCAATTTGTCTGCAACCTGAGCAGGGTCATC
Organism: Mastigoproctus giganteus; assembly: GCF_048544385.1. Classification (NCBI taxonomy): domain Eukaryota; kingdom Metazoa; phylum Arthropoda; class Arachnida; order Uropygi; family Thelyphonidae; genus Mastigoproctus; species Mastigoproctus giganteus. Next base: position 37,500,817 of record NC_143581.1, read on the forward strand.
AACAGTAAACCCATAGATATCAAGTGTTCCAATGTGATTCAACCCCTTACTCCTACTGTTAATATAATCATAGAAGTTTTAGCTGCTTTTCTTTGCCAGCAACCTCTCATCTGCCTTACCTTTCCTAACCTCCTTTATGACTCTATTACAGACTAATTTATATATATCATAGGCTTCTGTATCACCTGATAATTTATATGCATCCCATTCACTTTTCTTCTCTGCAATGTGTGTAAATAGTTCATATGACATCCATTTATGTCTGAGCCTTGAATAGTATTTTGACAGTAGTTGTGTCTTTAATTAAATTCCATGTTAGTACACTGATCATTGTCAGTGGGCATTTTACTTGCAGACTCTTAATGCATGTAGAATCACTGCTGATTCTGAACTAATAAATACATGGGCTGTGTTAGAGGTAACTAAGATTAAGAACATGTGCAGATATACTTCATGAATGCTAATGCTGGGTGCATTGTAAATAAATTTGATGAAGTACTGATTAAGTCATCAAATGCAGACTTTATAGGAATAGTGGAAACGCAGTGTCATTCAGACATAAGTGATGCCGAATTTGAATATGCGGTTATTCTCTTAGTTAAGAAGCATATTAAATCTGAGGCAGTGCATCTGGTTGACATGGGTAATGAGTGCAATGTTGAGTCAGTTTTATGATATAAGCACTAGGAAAACAAAACTTGGAATAAGTGTGTGTTATAGGCCTTATGACTGTGATGAGTATACCAAACAGCTACATGGAGAAATAGAATGTCTCATAACAGGGTATTTTAAATTTCCAGTGTTGACTGGAATTTGGTCACTCACAGACTAGCAAGACTTGTGTATTTCTTGGATGGTTGTTTTCTACAGCAATGTGTTAGAGAGACAACAAGAGGAAGCAATACTCTTCTGGATGTCAGCAGTGATTCTTCATGCATTAACAATTGGATGTATTGTACATAAATTTTTGAAACTTGTATGATCTGTATATATGCTTTTTCACTGTATCCAAATTTTTTTTTAATAGAATTTGATATGAGCAAGATATGTTCTTATCTTGTATTTCCACCTTGATATGGACACTTCTGATACTTTCCTTATAGCGTTCTATTGAATCAGTCATTCTGATTGAAGAAAATGAAGAAGCAAGACGTGTCATGCTCACACATCCTCCTGATAATTGCAAAGAGTGCTATACGAAGAAGGGAGACCAGGTGTTTGCCAGCCCTTCATTTAGGTATTACTCTTGTAAGACAGAAAGAGTAAAATTTCTTAACACAGAAAGCAAGGAATCAAAAATCAGGTGATTATTATAAGGCACATGTTAAGTTTAAAGGTTTAAAATTGATTGACAGTGGAAAATATAAAATATTAGTGAAATAAAATATTTTTCAAGTGAAATAATTCTTATTTAGTGAATGCACTAGTTTTTCATTCTTAGTAACTGACTTTTAAATGATAATGTGTTTTTCAAAAATTAGAAAATTTTTCAGTTGATTTTGTACACTCTCACTTCCTGAAAAATATAATATTAGTATCAACTCAAGTACAAATAGCATATCGTGCCACTTTATTTTTAATTACTTTAAAACAAAATTATCTTACCTAGCAAAAAAACTTTACATGATATATGTAAAGTTCTTGTAGATTTCCAATTGGGAAAAGACAGATTTTCATCTACACTGCGGAAGACAATGAAAACTAGGGCAAAATCAATGAAGCAGGTACTGCAAAGGTGGATAAATTAAAATTAAATTAATTGGTTTTGTTTAGTAGAAATTCTTTGATTGCATAAGTGGACTTTTCGGAATAAATAGGCATAGAGTGATTGAGATGAGACTAGATTTTCTTCTTTTGAGAGGTATTCTCCGGAGTAGAATAGAAAAATGTAGGTTCTAGGACAACCTATACTTTTAAAAATGCAAAAAAATTACCCCTCCCTAAAAACATCCCCTCTTCGCTTAAAATTATTTATGTTTAATAAGATAATTCATTTAAACTGCCATAACTCCTTTACTAATTATCCAATTTTAATGCAACTTTCGATAAATAACATGTCAGAAGAAATACTAGTTTTTAAAAATATTTTCTATATTCAAAATCAAATATATGTTCAGTATTATTTTGTAACCCACAGTAAATTAATTTTAAATCATCTTTTAAATTTTTTAATATCAATATTAGATAAGGTTTGGTTAAACTTCTCAGGCATTTAAATTCTTTCCTCATCATAAAATTATCGGTTATTTTTTTAGTAGGAAAGATTTGTAGCTTTGTATTAAAACTATCTGCCATTAAATAGTCATTTTTCCCCCCCAAGCTATTTTATTTCATACATCATTTTGCTAACATATACGCTTGTGTTCACAGAAAGTGCATCACCCCTTAAAATCGTAATTGTTGTCCAATATATGGCAATATTTCTTACATATTGCATCAGATGAGAGTGACACGTGTAGGTGATGATATAATGTTGTATCAGCTGTTACTTTCAGCTATATAAGCACGCTCTGCAAGAGTTAGTCATTCCTTGCTTGTGTCAGGATGGAGAGTTATGTGCAGTAGACACCACGAAGAAAGAGTGTTATTGTTACTTTACGTGAGGAAGGATGTTCTTCCCGTCATATTGCTTATAGAGTGTCTTGTAATCAGTCGGCAGTGAGTGGATTTTTTTCCAAACTCAAGAATACTGGTTCTGCTGATAAAAAAGAAACCGGATGCAAACGAATCTCTATGCCAAAACAGGACCATGTTTTGAGGCGATTGTGCCTTAAAACCGTAAAGCTTTTTCAACTCAGCTGAAAAGAGAATGGGAAGAACATAGAGGAGTGGTGGCAAGTGCAGTAACAGTCAGAAGATGCCTCTTCAAAAATGGACTTGTAGCCTGTTGTCCTAAGAAGCCCCTCCTCACACAAAAAAATGAAAAAGGCCCAATTAATTTAGTGTAAGGAGCATGCCAAATGGTTATTTTCTTGGATGAGAAGAAATTCAACCTACTTGGCTCTGATGGGAGACAAATGATTCACCATAGACTTGGTGAAGAATACCATCCAGACTGTATGGTGACTACAGTGAAATTCCCTACCAGCCAAATGGGAATGCATTTCGTATCACGGAGTAGGTCATCTGCAGTTTATAAAAGGTTCCTTAAATGCCAATGAATATCTGGCTATATTGGAAGGCAAATTCCTGCAAACCATTAGAGACCATTTCAACCTGCCAAGTAACTGCATCTTTCAGGGCGACTCTGCTCCTTGTCATCGGGCGGAAAGTGTAAGTAGGCACTTCTGTAGTTACATTAGCTTCATTTCTGCATTAAAGGTTCAACAATAATGTGTTTACATTTGTTACAGATGAAAAAATGGTTGGAAGAATGGTCCATTACAACTGTTAGCTGGCCAGGAAACAGCCAGGACCTGAATCCTGTAGAGAGCTGTTGACATCGTGTGGAATCTGCAGTTGCCAGAAAGAAACCAAAGACCCTTTGTGAACTTCAGGAAGTCATAATTTGTGTTTGGAACCACAAACTATTAGTTGATTATCTTCAGAAATTGATCTTGTCAAAGCCTCAATGATGTGCTGCTGTCATCAGGCTCAGAGGTGGTCCAACTAAATATTAGCTTGCACCTGGTGAAACTTCTCATTTTGTTTTCCATTTAAAATGATAAACTGAAGCAAATTGAGGGCTTCTGATAATATTTCAGCTATTTTTTTTTTTTTTTTTTTTTTTTTTTTTGTAGTTGTTGGCCCATTGGCTTCTGTGGCCATAATGCACCTCCCAAGGTTTTTGCAGTACTTTGATCCAAGCCCGAGGCGGGATTTGAACCCGCGACCTTTGGGTTGCCAGGCAGGCACTTTACCCACCTGGCTAGCCCGGTCGGCATTTCAGCTATAACTGTCGTGTATACCAAAACTGGCTTGTATAAAGGTTGCAAATGCAACCATTATACAAGCCTTTATATATTCCAAAAATTGGAATATTTTGTGACCACCTGTCAAATATTACTTAGCTTTGCCTTAACTTAATAAATATATTTTGTTTATATTTTTATTTATGATGCTAGTCATTAAGGTAACATATCATTGTGAAAAAGGGTTTGAAATGTGAAATTTCTAGGCAATACACTTTCTTTGAACACCAGTGTATGTAACTAACCTTTTATAATTTTTGCTTATGAATTCATTGTTTAATGATTTAAAACATCACCACACCAGTTTATTTTCATTTTATGTGTATTTATGAGTTCTTTACTTATTGATTTGTACTTTGCTGTTTCCACTCTGATTTGCCTAGTAGTTCGATGAACATCTTCTGATAACTGTTGATATTTATTAATAATTTGTATATTTAGTACATCAGCAAAATAAAGGGAAAAGTACTGCCAAGTGTTTGAAACTGAGTTACTTTTATCATGTTTAATTTGTCTTTGAATTCCCAAATAAATTCCCAGTTTACCTTATATGCATGTTCTTTAATAAACTTTCAGAGATAGGTTGATGTTTAGATATTATATTCCAGTCAATCTTTTCATGAAATTCTTTTATAAAGCTTTCTGAGAGTTTTTGTTCTTTAGAAATAATATTCCAATTGAGATAATCCTTAAATTGTCTAGCGAACTGTCCAGAGAGAGTAGGATCTCTAGATACTTCATCCCGTTTTACAGTATTAGGTTTAAAAAGGTCTTCAGGAATTTTAATTTAATTAATATCTATTTTTTTCAATTAAATAACAACTATATTTTTATCCAATAATTGTAATTTTCCTTCCTCTTCAGATTACATTAAGCAGTACATTCGATAATTTTTATTGTTTTTTAATTTCCACTGAAATAAAACTTCAATTGATTCAATATTTACATAAATCCAAGTGTTTCTTGACTGAACTAATTTTATTGACATCATAATGTATTATTGGATATATGTTTTTGAACTAAAATAATCAACAATTACACACCTTCATCACAGCACATATTTTTTATTCCTGCAGCCAAAGAACTTACATACTAATTTTGTTCATATTTTATCCTAAATTTTATCCTAAATTTATGAACAAAATTACGGACATCTTTTTCCTGGCACCTCAACATAACATGATTCTAAATTCAAATTATCAAAAATCATGTTATGTTTTTTATTTTCAAAAATGTCCCATTTCCGAAACATGAAAATGTGAGAGGGTAATTTCTCTGTATTAGAAACTAACCAATTATAAACTAACCATTGCATTAAATAAATACACATTGCCACAATCCCATAACAAGTTAACAGTTTCTCTTGATATAATATAGAGATACGGTTGAATGAAGTATGGTACTGCAACAGGATCTAGAAAAGTTGAGCAGATGGGCGGGCTGTAAGGTGACAATTCAAGTTTAACATTGACAAATCCAAAGTACTACATATAGGTAGTAGTAATCCCAGAGTAACATATCAACTGTGCGAAACTACACTCAGGAAAGTGGAGAATGAAAAAGACCTGGGGGTAATCTTGTGGTCAGATATGAATCTTTCTGAGTAGTGCAGACAGGCTGCAAGAGTAGCTCATGGGTCTTGTCAGTGATATACAGGAATTTTTCTACCATGGATAAGGAGGCGATTATCCCCATGTATAAGGCAATGGGCATACTACACTTGAGTACTGCATACAGGTCTGGAGGCCTCATATTATGAAGGGTGTAGAGCTGCTGGAACAAGTACAAAGTAGCAGTAGTAGTGGCATGTGATGCAAGAAAGCAAGTGTATGAGCTTGTGCAGCATCAGCCAAAAAAAAAAGACAAAACAATTCCCTCTAAATATTTGTCGAGTTCCTCCTTAAATTTATTTAACCTATCAAAACTTCCACGACAGATGGAAGTTTGTTCCAGCTATTAACCACCATCTGGCTAAAGGCAAATTTCTGCATATCTATTCTACATCTATCCTTCCTCAATTTCAATTTATGCCCCCTTAGGTTTGTAATCTGAACAAGTGGAAGAATCCCATCAGGATTCAACGTGCTCAACCCATTCAAGGCCTTATACACCTCAATCAGATCACCTCGCAGGTGCCTTGTCTCCAGCTGCTGCAATTTGCAAACTTAAGCCTCTCTTGGTAAGAGGATCCCTTCATTCCCCTCCCCAATCTTGTTGCCCTTCTCTGTACACGCTCAAGCAAATCTACATCCTTCCTAAAATGAGACCTCCAGACCTGTATGTATAAAGTAATGGGCAAGTGTGGCTTGCCCATTACCTTATACAGAGGGACAATCACCTCCTTCTCCCTGCTAGAAAAATTCCTGTATAACATTGACAACACCCCATGACCTGCCCTGGCAGCCTGTCTGCATTACTCAGAAAACTTCATATCTGACTGCACAATTACGCCCAGGTCTCTTTCATTTTCTACCACCTTAAGTGTAGTTCTACACGGTTGGTATGTTTCTTTGGGGTTACTTCTGTCTATATGCAGTACTTTGAATTTTTCAATGTTAAACTTCAGTTGCCACTTCTCAGCCCATCTGCCAAAATTTTCTAGATCCTGTTGCAGTAACACACTGCCATTACTGTCATTAAAACCCTGCCAACCTTTGTATCATCTGCAAACTTCGATACTAAGCCTGATATACCTTCATCAATATCATTGATAAATATACAAAAACAACAATGAACCCAACACCAAACCCTGTGGGACTCCACTAATAACATTAGTCCACGAAGAGCAGCACCCATTGATTACCACCTTCTGTCTTCTCCTTTTATCCATTGTACCAGCTTCTCCTTAATACCATTCTGCTCCAATTTGTACAGTAGTCTTCCATGCACAACAATGTCAAAAGCTTTCCTGAAATCCAAGTATATGATATCAAAATTATTTTTGCATCCAGTTCCTTTGTAACCACATCATAATAACCAATCAAATTTGTCAGACAAGACTTTCTCTTAAGAAACCCATGCTGTATCTGAATTATTGCCCGCAGTCTTGTCTAGATGATCCTGCAATGCATCTTTAACCAATGACTCCATTATTTTACCAGGAACAGAAGTTAAACTAACTGGTCTGTAATTACTCGTGTCACCGTTCGATCCCCCCTTTGTTTTATGATAGTAACCCCTAGAAAAGTGCTTTAGTAAAATGTGAGGTATTAATAGTGTATCTCTGCCTTTATGGTGTTGTTTGTTCAGTTGCTACACGCGCGCAGCTTTCTTTATGTGTATCAGGTGTGACTCCTCAATTTTGTAATTGTGCTTTATTCCCTAAAAATCAGTAAAATACTTAAAAGGTGTGAAAAGGAAGTGTCCCAGAGAAGACACTGCAGATTCAGAGGCGGACTGGGTCAAAAATTTTCTTACCTGGGAAAATTTGTAGTGGTCTATGGTTTATGGCCAAAATCACACCGGCCTCCTGCCCACCGGGGTTTCCCCGGTAAGGCTTATGGCTAGTCTGTCTATGTCAATAGAGAAAAAATATGAAATTGTGAAACGCTTTGAGTGAATTTGAATGACCATGTGATATTGTACGTGCTACAGACCTAAATGTGGCAATGCCAAGAATTAGGAGAGGGTGCTGACTCTCTTTAGAAAATACAGCTGCGAGTTACAGGCTCCGAAAAAAACGATAAGTTTTTGCTTATTATTTACATAATTGTTATTTTATATTGTACTTAATACGTTGTCTTATAGTTCTAATTACGCTGGTTATTTTTATTTTTATTTGTATAAACAGTTTTTGTAGATTTATGTAATACTTTATAAAACCGTTATTTCATTCGAATATTGCAGGCATTGTTTTGTATATAGTGATCTGGAATTCAAATTTTTAATTGAGGTAGTTAGGTAGCTCTAACGTATAATTATAGAAACAGTAATACGCTTCACTGTTTCTATTAGATAGCGTACTGTTGACATTTAATTTAATTTAATCTATTGATCTAATTAATTTAAAATATCATGCCCCAAACTAGAGAAGCAAAGCAACGGGCACAAAGTGGCAGGAGTGCTGTGACTCGGGGGAGAACTGAGGGGGCGATTCTCCAACGCATCACAGACTTAAAAAATGTGCAACTTGTGAAATGTTTGCCGAACTATCTGGAATGGAACATGATATTGCCATGGGGGATGTCTTTGTGTGTGCGCGATGTAAGGAGTGTAAGGAAATCAGGTGACAACTCAGCATTGTTATGGGCCTATATGAGAGTTTGAAGGACAGGGAGGATGCCCTCGAAAGATCTAAATTGCGGGGCCCATCAGGCTCTCAGCTGCCCACATCAACGCCAGAGCTTGCACTTGGTCATCACGCAACACAGCAGCAACCTAAAAGGCAGAATGCGCTGGTGCCTCAGGAACTAGTAGTTGTTGGTGACTCTATTGTCAGGGAAACATCCTTTGTAGAAAGGATAGATGGAACAGGACCAGGGTATGTCTGCCAGGGGCAAAGGTTGATGACGTTGTAGAGCAGATATCATCTTTTAAGGGCACAAAAGGTGATATAGTTGTACACGTTGGCACTAATGATATTAAGAGTAGGAGACCGGCAGAATTACTTAACACGTACAGGTCACTAATGAAAAAAAGCCGTGAATTAGGGTTGAATTTGAAAGTGTCTGCAATTCTGCCCAAACACGATAGGAGGGAGTATATGATGAGAGCCTTGTAGATCAATTCGGCCCTGGAAAGATTGAGCAAGGCTCAAGGGGTAGAATTTTTTTCAGCCTGGACTGTACTTGTTAACAGGAGAGATTGCTTCTACAGGGATGGGATACACTTAAATAGAAAGGGTGCAAGAATATTTGCTGATGCTATCGAGGCAGTGTTAGGTGGGTAGGAAAACTGATAGCTTGGGGGGATACAAGGACTAATAGTTTAACAGTAGCCGTAGGCAGAGGTGAAGGTGATTCTTGCACAACTTCTATTAGAATAAGTAGCGACCTGGAGCGAGGGATGTTGGGGGTTTCAGGGACGGATGTCAGTCATCGTGAAACAGGTGGGTATATGGGATGTGTTAGAGTGGCTGGGAATAGGAATAGTTGCATGTATACTTGCATGTATACCAATGCTAGAAGTATAGTAATTGAATTTGATGAATTTGAAGTGTTGGTCAAGACATCAAAGGCGGATATTGTTGGGATATCAGAGATGTGGTGTCACACAGATATAAGGAATGCCGAACTGGAATTTGGGGAGTACAATGTGTACAGAAAGGATAGACAGGATAGGAAGGGAGGAGGTGTTATGCTGTTAATAAAGAAAAACATAAAATCAAAAGAAGTGCATCCAGTTGATATAGATGAACAGTGCACTGTTGAGTCAGTTTGGTGTGACATAAGCACTGCGAAAGCAAAAATTAGAGTAGGAGTGTGTTATAGGCCTAATGACTCGAATGAGTACAATGAACAATTGTACAGAGAAATAGAGTGGGCTAGTAAATCGGAATGTCTTATAATGGGGGATTTTAACTTCCCAGATATTGACTGGAACTTGTGGGTTGGGCACTCACACACTAGTCAGACTTTTGTGGATTTATTGGATGATTGTTTTCTGCAGCAGCATGTTCGAGAGGCAACCAGAGAAAGTAATACTCTTGGTCTGGTTATCAGCAGTGATCATTCATGTATTAGGAATTTGCAGATAAAAGAACCACTAGGTGGCAGTGATCACAGTGTACTGACGTGGGATTTACTTAAAAATTTAATTACCATCAGGGGTAAAGGAAAGGGTTTTTGCTTCCGTAAAGGCGAGTACAGTGGTTCCGACAGTTTTTAAATTCTGTACAGTGGGATCAACTGACGATGTTACCAACAGTAAATTCTAAGTGGGAAGCATTCAAGGAATTAATCGTGGAGGCTACTAAAAGTTTCATACCTATTAAGAAATATTGTTCAAGGTTTAGGCCTAAATGGTTGTCAAATGAACTAATGAGACTCGTAACAGAGAAGAAAAATGCATGGGATGCATATAAATTATCAAGCGACTCAGAAGCCTATGGCAGATATAAGTTAATCTGTAATCAGGTCACAAAAGAGGTTCGGAGGGCGAAGGCAGATTACGAGAAATCCTTGGCAAAAGATGCTAAGAAAAACAGCAAGGATTTCTTTACTTATATAAACTCTAAAAGGAAGGGGATGAATCTGATTGGTCCACTTGACATCGATGATTCGACTGTTGATGATCCTGATCAGATAGCAAACAAACTGAATGAGTATTTTGCATCTACATTCACACATGAGGAGTTATTAAGGTTTGAAAATGGCAGAAGGTTATCAAATTGTAGCAGGGTGCTTAATGATCTTGTAATAACTGAGAGCAAAGTGGAAGAGAAATTGTTGAAGTTAAACGTAAGAAAAGCACCTGGAGTGGATGGGATCTATCCAGTTATATTAAAGGAGGCGGCAAAGCAACTAAGCAAACCCTTAGCCATAATTATGAGAGCTTCCTTGGACTCAGGGGAGGTTCCCACTGACTGGAGATGTGCAAATGTATCCCCAATTCACAAAGGGGGATCGAAGGGTGACACGAGTAATTACAGACCAGTTAGTTTAACTTCTGTTCCGGGTAAAATAATGGAGTAGCTGGTTAAAGATGCATTGCAGGATCATCTAGACAAGACTGCAGCAATAATTCAGACACAGCATGGGTTTGTTAAGGGAAAGGCTTGTCTGACAAATTTGATAGGATATTATGATGTGATTACAAAGGAACTGGATGCAAAAAATAATTTTGATATCATATATTTGGATTTCAGGAAAGCTTGTGACACTGTTGCGCATGGAAGACTATTGTACAAATTGGAGCAGAATGGTATTAAGGGTAAGTTGCTACAATGGATAAAAGGATGGTTAAGTGGGAGAAGACAGAGGGTGGTAATCAATGGGTGCTGCTCTTCTTGGACTAATGTTATTAGTGGAGTCCCACAGGGTTTGGTGTTAGGTCTGCTGTTGTTTTGTATATTTATCAATGATATTGATGAAGGTATATCAGGCTTAATGTTGAAGTTTGCAGATGATACAAAGGTTGGCAGGGTTGTTAATGACAGTAATGGCAGTGTGCTACTGCAACAGGATCTAGATAATTTGGGCAGATGGGCCAAGAACTGGAAACTAAAGTTTAACCTTGACAAATGCAAAGTACTGCATATGGGTAGAAGTAACCCCAGAGAAACGTACCAACTGTGTGGTACTACACTTAAGGTGGTAGAAAATGAAAAAGACCTGGGAATAATTGTGCAGTCAGATATGAAGTTTTCTGAGCAATGTAGACAGGCTGCCAGGGCAGGTCATGGGGTTTTGTCAATGATATATAGGAATTTTGCTAGCAGGGAAAAGGAGGTGATTATCTCTCTGTATAAGGCAATAGTCAGGCCACGCCTTGAGTACTGCGTACAGGTCTGGACGCCTCATTTTAGGAATGATGTAGATTTACTTGAGCGTGTACAGAGAAGGGCAACAAGATTGGTGAGGAGAATGAAGGGATCCTCTTACCAAGAGAGGCTTAAGTTCTGCAAATTGCAGTGGCTGGAGACTAGGCACCTGCGCGGTGATCTGATTGAGGTATACAAGGCCTTGAATGGGTTGAGCACACCGAATTCTGATGGGATCCTTCCACTTGTTCAGATTACGAACCTAAAGGGGCATAAATTCAAATTAAGAAAAGACAGATGTAGAATAGATGTGTGGAAATTTGCCTTTAGCCAGCGGGTGGTTAATTGCTGGAACAAACTTCCATCTGTCGTTGTGGAAGTTGATAGGTTAAATAGATTTAAGGAGGAACTGGACAGGCATTTGGAGGCAATGGTGTGATTTTTTTTTTTTTTTTTTTTGGCTGATGCTGCATAAGCTCATACATTTGCTTTCTTGCATCACATGCCACTACTACTACAAAGAATGCAGAGAAAATAAAAACAACTTTCATAGCAGGAACAACTCAAAGTGTAATTAAAATCCATTAGACGGGAATACGGTTAAGACACAAAGAATTGGAAGAGGTGGAATGGCTGTCATCTGTTTGGATAGAAAATCAAACAAAAAACAAGTTTGCTTACGATAGAAGCAAAAGCAGTAGCAATATTTTATTAGCATTAGTAGAGGCATTTGATGCAAGAAAGCAAGCTTATGCAGCATCAGCCAAAAAAAAAAAAAAAAAACCACTTCCACTTCACCCCTCTGTTCGTTCAAAATACCTGTCCAGCTGAGCCTTAAACTTATTTAGGCTATCAACCTCCACCACAAGGGATGGAAGTCTGTTCCACTAACCAACCACCCGCTGGCTAAAGGCAAATTTCCGCACGTCTATCCTACATCTGTCTTTCCTCAATTTGAATTTATGCCATCTCAGGTGATTTTTCTGAGCTAGAGGAAGAATCCCATCAGCATTGAGCATGCTTAAACCATTCAAGGCTTTATACACCTCTATCAGATCACCTCGCTGGTGCCTAGTCTCCAGACACTGTAATTTGCAAAACTTAAGCCTTTCTTCGTGAGAGCACCCCTTTGTTCCATTCACTAATCTTGTTGCCCTTCTCTGTACTCGTTCCAGCATCTCTACATCCTTCTTGAAATGAGGCCTCCAGACCTGTATACAGTACTCTAGGTGTGGCCTGACCATTGCCTTATACAAGGGAATAATCACCTCCTTATCCCTGCTGGAAAAATTCCTGTATATCATTGACAATACTCCATGAGCTACTCTTGCAGCCCGTCTGCACTGCTCAGAGAACTTCATATCTGCCTGCACAACCACCCCCAAGTCCCTTTCATTCTCTACCACTGTCAGTGTAGTACCACCGAGTTGATACGTTGCTCTGGGGTTGCTGTTTCCCATGTGTAGTACTTTACATTTGTCAATGTTAAACTTCATTTGCCACCTCTCAGCCCATCTGCTCAAACTTTCCAGATCCTGTTGCAGCAGCATAGTGTCAGTAGTGTCCTTGATAACCCTGCCAACTTTGTATCGTCTGCAAACTTGGACATTAAGCTTGATATACCATCATCAATATCATTTATAAATACAGAAAGCAATAATGGACCCAACACTGAGCCCTGAGGGACTCCACTAATAACATTAGTCCACGATGAGCAGTGTCCATTGATTACCACTCTGTCTTCTCCCCCTCAACCACCCCTTTATCCATAGCAGCAATTTGCCTCCAATGTCACACTGCTCCAATTTGTGTAGCAGTCTTCCATGTGCAACAGTATCAAAAGCCTTTCTAAGATCCAAGTATATAATATCAAAGTTATTCCCTGCATCCAGTTCTTTTGTGACTGCATCATAGTATCCAATCAAGTTGGTCAGTCAAGACTTCCCCTTAACAAAACCATGCTCTGTCTGAGCTATAACTGAAGTCTTGTCTAAGTGATCCTGCAGTGCTTCTTTAACCAGTGCCTCCATTAATTTTCCTGGAACAGAAGTTAAGCTCACAGATCTATAATTACTTGTGTCAGCCTTTGATCCTCCTTTGTGAATTGGGGTCACATTTGCACATTTCCAGTCTATGGGTACCTCCCCTGAGTCCAAGGATTCTCTCATAATTATGGCTAAGGGTTTGCTTACTTCCTTTGCTGCCTCCTTTAATATAACTGGATAGATCCCATCCACCCCGGGTGCCTTTCTTGTGTTTATCTTCAACAGTTTCTCCTCCACTTTACTCCCAGTTATTTCAAGATTCTGTAGCTTACTGCTAGAGTTGAATACACCTCTGGCATTCCCCTTACTGAATAACTCCTCATGTGTGAATGTCGATGCAAAATATTCATTTAGTTTGTTAGCTACCTGAGCAGGATCATCAACAGTCGACCCATCAATATCAAGTGGACCAATCTGACTCATCCCCTTCCTTCTACAGTTTACATAAGTAAAGAAATCCTTGCTGTTTTTCTTTGCATCCCTTGCCAAGGATTTCTCGTAATCTGCCTTCGCCTGCCTAACCTCCTTTGTAACTTGGTTGCATATCAACTTGTATCTGTTATAGGCTTCTGTGTCATGTGTTAATTTGTAAGTATCCCATGCATTTTTCTTCACTGCCATATGCCTCATTAGTTCATCTGACATCCATTTTGGCCTAAAACTTGAACAATATTTCTTAGTTGGTATGTAAAGCCTAGTAGCTTCCAAGATAGGTTCTTTGAATGCTTCTCATTTTGAATTTGCTGTTGGTAACATCATCAGTTGGTCCCACTGTATAGAATTTAAATACTGTCTCAGTCCATCGTAGTCGCCTTTACGGAAGCAATAACCCTTCCCTTTACCCCTAATGGTAGTTACCTCTTTGAGTAAATCCCACTTCAGCACACTGTGATCACTGCCACTTAGTGGTTTATTTATCTGCAGATTCTTAATGCAATAAGAATCACTGCTGATAATCAAATCAAGAGTATTACTCCCTCTAGTTGCCTCCCGAACATGCTGATGTAGAAAACAATCATCCAATAAATCCACAAAAGCCCTGCTAGTGTGTGAGTAACCAGCCCCCCAAATTCCAGTCAATATCCCCCACTCTCTAATTTACTGGCACACTCTATTTCCCTGTACAGTTTCTTATTATACTCATCAGAGTCATTAGGCCTATAGCACACTCCTACTCTCAATTTTGATCTCCCAATGCTTATGTCACACCAAACTGACTCAACACTGCACTGTCCAGCGAAGTCGACTGGCTTCACTTCCTTGGTTTTTATGTGTTTCTTAACTAATAGCATAACCCCGCCCCCTTCCTATCCTGTCTATCCTTTCTGTAGACGTTATACTCCCCAAATTGCAGTTCTGCATCCATTTTTTTTAATAATACCTTACTTTTTTTTTAAAATAATACCTTACTTTTGTTTTTTAAAATAATTACTTTACGTTTGCTTTTAAATGGTCACTTTAAAAAATTTACAACCTGATAAAGATCACTGCTTTTCGATATTAAGGTGAATAAATAAATATGATGCACCTAAAATTGAAAATATTCGAAAATTTTAAGTACAATACACAAAATTTATTGGACAAAACTTAACATTTAATGAGATGATTGAAGGTGGATATTTTTAGATAACTGTTCAAAATTTGGTTCAAAATTTGTGATGCCAATTCTGAATGCTGAATGAAAATGCTCATCTGTTATTCTTTCTTCTTAAATATTTATTTGATTTCATGCCTGAAAAAAATTTCTTGCAAACATGCATTGATCCAAACAAAGTATCCATTTTCATGGCAGTTTCTTTTATTAGCAGAAAATATTCAGATGGGAGAGCCTTCTAGAATTAAAATAGTTTATTTTCACAGTCTATATACTTATTTTTCAACCATGAGATGTGAGGGTTTAGCTTGAAGATCAATAATTTCAAGTTGGAAGCTGGGATTGTAGTTTCTAGCGTAGAACTAAATTCACAAACAAGCGTATGCCTTTTTCATGGGATCTTATATCAATAAATTGACTTTCAAACTCATCAAAAAAGTAATTGTAATAACAAGAGGCAATGATTCTTTGGAAATATGTTTCCCTTTCATTTGGATATAACAGACATTCTCTCAGATATGCCATACAAGCTGTAGTTGTTACCTGGGAGTCTAAAACACTGATGAAACTGATATATAGGTGACACTCAAGTCAAGTGGACTCGATTTCAGCAAGTCCGGACGGTCTGTGACAGCCAAATCCTCTGCTTCCACCTTCACGATGCTGGGACTTGGTAATCCTGGTATAACCTCTATGCACAAGCACACAGTGGATGACCACCCAGGTGTGAACCAATGCAAGCAGGGGTCAAGGTGTGGTTCCCACACCACATGAAGGAATGCTGCCCCTCTGTGTTACCAGGCAGTACTAGGTGGTAGATGACTCTCATCAACCGGTGCAATACCACCACTTTGCTTATTGGAGGCTTCAAGTGGTGGAATTTATGTTTTGTCTCCAGACCTAAGTTCCGGTCAACTCTTCCCAATCTCTCCATCATGCAGTATGATTGATGACTTTTGAGGTTATGATGAACATCGTGGCGAGATCCAATCTTTCATACATTTCGAGGGTACAACTCTAAAACAGTGTTCACAGCCCAGCCACTACTCAGTACACTCAGTACACAGGCTTCCAGATCAGCTAGTGTATAATCTTGCTACCTCTACTCTGCCAGATAGTGACTGGAGTGAGTCCGAGTAGTGTGTATGCAGGGGGGCCGTTGTCGAGGCCACATTATGTCAAGGATCTAGGTATATTCTTACCATGTGTACACCGTATCCAAAAATTTCATTACTTCATACAGCATGTCCCACCCACTCTGTATTACTATTGAATAAACACTATGAATTGCCAAACTAATAGAGTTGGCTTATCTGCGAAAAGATCTAAACCTCCCAAACACTTCCTAATTCATTTCACAAATATACATGGTCTCAATTCTAATCTCAACTATATCCATT
The DNA here is from genome assembly GCF_048544385.1 of Mastigoproctus giganteus. Taxonomy (NCBI): domain Eukaryota; kingdom Metazoa; phylum Arthropoda; class Arachnida; order Uropygi; family Thelyphonidae; genus Mastigoproctus; species Mastigoproctus giganteus. The sequence goes on from NC_143581.1 coordinate 37,517,187, forward strand.
TCCACTTGCAATCTGCCAAACCCCATGTACTTTTCCTGACAGAATCTCAGTTATCAGTTGGTTCAACTACTGCTCATCTCAGTTGCTCAAATTATTCGCTGTATGATTCCTTTCGCATCGAAGGTGGTACTTGTGCATATGTCTGTTCCGATATTCCCTGTCAGAGACTTTGTAATTTGGAATCTCCTCTTTTCGATCTCTTCTCTGGCTTAAAATCTCTCTACCTCATTGTGTCAAATTCATCTGTTGTCTCTACCATTCTCCCAACTCCACTAATCACTTGGAGCTCTTTGACTTCCTCTCTTTGCAACTTGAATTTCTCTAGTCCAACTTTCCTAACAGTGAGGTACTTTTCCTTGGTGATTTTAATGCTCAACTCCAGCTGGCTTCCGTTTTCTAGTCACACCAACCCAACTGGTAGAGATGCTGAGGCTTTTGCAATTACTAATGACCTTGCACAGATTGTTCATTTACCTACAAGAATACCGTACAATCCTAACCATACAGTCAGCAAACTTGATATTTTTCTCACAAACAACCCTTCTAAGTACACAATCGAAGTGAGAGGTCCTTTAGGCACCTCAGATCACAACTTGGTGATTGTCTCTTCTCCAGTGCAGCCTTTATCTCATGGCTGTTCCCAACTTCATATTGTTTGGCATTACAAGAATGCAAAATGGGTTGACTTGCGAGATTTCTTTTCCTTGGTTGGATTACTGTTTCAAAACTTCTGATGTCAACGTTTGCTCAGATTCTGTCAATGAAATTATTCTTGCAGGAATGGAATCCTTTATCCCACACTCCACTTTAAAATCTCGTCCTTTATCTAAACCTTTGTTTTCGAATAAATGTGCTAAGGCTGTTCAAGAGAAGAACGTTGCATATCATAATTGGCTTGTTTCTAATTCTTCAGTTTCATTTTCTGCCAACACAAAAGCTCGCAACAATTGCAAAGCAGTTATTGTTCAGTCCAAACTAGAGTTTGAACAGGCTAAGAGTAGAAAACTTGCTTCTTGCCCTAATGGTAGCCGAGCATTCTGGTCTCTTGCCAAAGCTATTGGCCGCAACTTTTGCCCACTCTGCCCCAACCTCTGTCCAATACAAGATGGTTCTGTTGTCACTTCAGCCAAAGATAAAGTTGACATGCTATAACCCATTTTTATTCCAACTCATGTATTAATGACCTTGGTAAAACACCTCCCACCATTCATAAGACGCTCCATTCAATGCCTCCTGTGGTCTTCCGTCAAAAGGATATCAGAAGGATTTTGATGAATCTTGATGCTAAGAAAGTTCCAGTCCCAATGGTATTTCTCCACTTGTTCTCAAAACCTGTGCTCCTGAACTTACTCCTATTCTTTGCTGCCTTTTTTCACTTTCTTATTCCAAAGGTGTTTTTGCTTCTGCTTGGAAATTTGTTCATATCCTGCCAGTTACTAAAAAGGGTGACAAATCCCTCCCATCCAATTATCGTTCCATTGCAATTACTTCTACTCTTTCTAAAATAATGGAGAAATCAATTAACTGCCAACTCTTAAACTACCTAGAAACCTTCCGTCTGATCAAAGATCGCCAATATGGATTCTGTCAGTGTCGATCCACTGGTGAAATTCTGACTTATGTTACCCATTTATGGACTAATTCAATGGAAAAGTTCGGTGAAACACAAGTAGTTGCTCTTGACATCTCAGAGGTTTTCGATCGTGTTTAGCATAAAGGTCTTCTAAACAAGCTTCCATCTTATGGTTTGCCAACTGTTTTTTTGTAATTGGTTATCCAGTTTTCTCTCTGATCACTCACTGAGGGTGATGGTAGACAGCTCTTCTAATTTCTCCACTAATGCCAGTGTCCCTCAAGGTTCAGTTCTTTCCCCCACTCTTTTTCTCTTGTATATTAATGACCTTCTTCCATTGACTGGAAATCCTATCCATAGTTTTTTCTGATGATAGCACATTGCATTCCACTTTCGATTTTGAGAAACCTTGCACTGCTCAGTCAGCTTCAACTTCTCGAATATCTCCTACCAATTCCTTAAATGCCGATCTTCAGGTAATTCTCCAGTGGGGCAAAGAAAACTTTGTTGATTTCAATCCTTCTAAAACTCAGTCTTGTCTTTTATCACTCAAAAAGGATTCTTCTGCTCCTATGCTTATCATTGATGACTCTCCGATTTCTAGGCAAAATGATATATCTCTTTTGGGGATTACCCTCACTTCTAATCTCTCTTGTTACAAGCACATTACAAATATTGATTTCACTGCATCTAAAAAACTTGGTTTTCTCTTTCACTCTCGGCGTTACTTTTCTTCCAAACAGCTGTTTGCTCTGTACAAATCGCAAATTTGCCCTACATGGAATATTGTTCCCACATCTGGGGTGGTGCCCCTGAAACCTTTCTCAGGCTTCTTGATTCAGTTCAGAATAGACCAGTTAGGGTAATTAATGATTTGTCTCTAACAGACTCTGTCCACTCGCCGTCTCACAGACGTACTGTTTCTGCTGCATGCCTCTTCTACGGATATTTCCATGGGCACTGTTCTTCTGAATTGACTTCTATAATTCCCGCTCACTCTTTCAAAACAGTCCAAACACGTGCCTCCGTCGGCCTCCATCCATTTACTGTCCAACTTCAAACTCACAAAACGAACTTTTCATCTTCCTCATTTATTCATTCAACAGCCGTTTTCTGGAACAACATTCCTTCATGCGTATTTCCTGAAAATTACAGTCTGCAGAAGTTCAAGTCCAATGTCAACAAATATCTTCTTTTGTCTTCTCAACCTCCAACACAAGCACGGTACTGCTTACTATAGGTTCTAATACCTCTCGTGTTTGGGTTTTACATAAAAAAAAAAAAAAAAACATTCAAAGTGAACTAAATTGTCTTACTCAGTTTGGGATTTAAATAATTACTTATTCTGAAATTATTTGATGTCAGCATACAAATCAGAGACCAATTTTCCTTTCCCTTGTAATTTTAAATTAAGAGCATTTCATTGACTAGAAAAATATATGTAAGAATTGCAAGATTAACAGAAGCCACTGGCAGAGGTGAAAGTGATTCTTGCTCTGCTTCTATTGGAATGAGCAGCAGCTTGGAAAATAAGATGCAGGATATTTCAGAGACTGCTGGGAGTCATTCGTGTACAAGTAAACACATGGGTTGTGTTAGAGTAGCTAAGAAAAAGAACAGGTGCATGTATACTTGCATGTACAGCGAAATTACTTAACAAGTACAAGTCATTGTTGAAAAAAAGCCGTGAAGTAGGGTTGAATTTGAAAGTGTCTGCAATTCTGCCCAGACACGATAGAAGGGAGTATATGATGAGAGCCTTGTCGATCAATTCAGCCCTGAAAAGATTGTGCAAGGCTCAAGGGGTAGAATATTTTTCAGCCTGGACTGTACTTGTTAACAGGTGAGATTGCTTCTACAGGGATGGGATACACTTAAATAGAAGGGGGTGCAAGAATATTTGCTGATGCTATCGAGGCAGTGTTAGGCGGGTCGGAAAACTGCTAGCTTGGGGGGAGACAAAGACTAATAGATTAACAGTAGTCACTGGCAGAGGTGAAAGAGATTCTTGCATTCCTTCGATTGGAATGAGCAGAAGCCTGAAAAACAAGATGCAGGATATTTCAGACACTGCTGGAAGTCATTGCGGTACAAGTAAACACATGGGTTGTGTTAGGGTAGCTAAGAATAGAAATAGGTGCATGTATACTTGCTTGTACACCAGTGCTAGGAGTTTAGTAAGTAAATTTGATGAATTTGAGGTATTGCTCAAAACATCAAAGGCAGATATTGTTGGAATATCAGAGACGTGGTGTCACACAGATATAAGGAATGTAGAACTGGAATTTGGGGAGTACAACGTCTAAAGAAGGGATAGACAGGATAGGAAGGGAGGAGGGGTTATGCTATTAGTTAAAAAAACACATAAAATCCAAGGGAGTGAAACCAGTCAACATCGATGGACAGGGCAGTGTCGAGTCAGTTGGTGTGACGTAAGCATAGGTAAATCAAAATTGAGAGTAGGAGTGTGCTATAGGCCTAATGACTCTGATGAGTATAATAAGATACTGTACAGGGAAATAGAATGGGCCAGTAAATCAGAGAGTCTTATAATGGGGGATTTTAATTTCCCAGATATTGACTGGAATTTGTGGGTTGTTCACTCGCACACTAGCAAGGCTTTTATGGATTTATTGGATGATTTTCTACACCAGCATGTTCGGGAGGCAACTAGAGGGAGTAATACTCTTGATCTGATTATCAGTAGTGATTCTTCATGCATTAAGACTCTGCAGATAAAGGAACCACTAGGTGGCAGTGATCATAGTGTGCTGAAGTGTGATTTACTCAAGGAGGTAACTACCATCAGAGGTAAAGGGAAGGATTTTTCTTTCGTAAAGGCGACTATGATGGTCTGAAACAGTATTTAAATTCTATACAGTGGGACCAACTGATGATGTTACCAACAGCAAATTCAAAATGTGAAGCATTCAAGGAACTAAGCTTGGAAGCTACCAGGCTTTACATACCAACCAAGGAATATTGTTCAAGCTTCAGGCCTAAATGGTTGTCAGATGAACTAATGAGACATATGGCAGAGAAGAAAAATACATGGGATGCATACAAATTAATGGGTGACATGGAAGCCTATGATAGATATAAGTTGATCTGTAACCAAGTCACAAAGGAAATTAGGCAGGCAAAGGCAGATTATGAGAAATCCTTGGCAAAGGATGCAAAGAAAAACAGAAAAGACTTTTTTACCTATTTAAACTCAAGAAGGAAAAGGATGAATCAGATTGGTCCACTGGATGTTGATGGTTCAACAGTTGAGGATCCTGCTCAGGTGGCTAACAAACTAAACGTGTATTTTGCATCTACCTTCACACATGAGGAGTTATTCAGGAAGGGGAATGTCGTAGGTGAAGTAAACATTGGCAGTGAGCTAGATGATTTTCTAATAACTGAGAGGAAAGTGGAGGAGAAATTGTTGAGGATAAACATAAAAAAGGCACCTGGGGTGGATGGGATCTATCCAGTTATATTAAAGGAGGCAGCAGAGGAAGTAAGCAAACCCCTAGCCATAATTATGAGAGCTTCTTTGGACTCAGGGGAGGTACTCAGGTGAAGGGAATGAAGGGATCCTCTTACCAAGAGAGGCTTAATTATGCAAATTGCAGTGGCTGGAGACTAGGCACCTGCACGGTGATCTGATTGAGGTATACAAGGCCTTGAATGGGTTGAGCACACCGAATTCTGATGGGATCCTTCCACTTGTTCAGATTACGAACCTAAGGGGGCATAAATTCAAATTAAGAAAAGACAGATGTAGAATAGATGTGCGGAAATTTGCCTTTAGCCAGCGGGTGGTTAATTGCTGCAACAAACTTCCATCTGTCGTTGTGGAAGTTGATAGGTTGAATAAATTTAAGGAGGAACTGGACAGACATTTGGAGGGAATGGTGTGATTTTTTTTTTGGCTGATGCTGCATAAACTCATACATTTGCTTTCTTGCATCACATGCCACCACCACCACTACTACTACTACTACTACTACTACTACCCATAGACTGGAGATGTGCAAATGTAACCCCAATTCACAAAGGAGGATCAAAGGCTGACACAAGTAATTATAGACCTGTTAGTTTAACTTCGGTTCCAGGAAAATTAATGGAGGCACTGGTTAAAGAAGCACTGCAGGATCATCTAGACAATAATTCAGTTATAGCTCAGACAGCATGGTTTTGTTAAGGGCAGGTCTTGTCTGACCAATTTGATTGGATACTATGCTGTAGTCACAAAAGAACTGGATGCAGGAAATAACTTTGATATTATATATTTGGATCTTAGCAAGGCTTTTGATACTGTTGCGCATGGAAGACTGCACAAATTGGAGCACTGTGGCATTGGAGGCAAATTGCTGCTGTGGATCAAACAGCCACTCTATATTTGATAGTTGTTTTGTTGGTTTTCCTTTTTCTGTCTTATAAATATCAATTTCATGATGTAGTTTTAAAAAAATGATATCACACTTTGCCACGACTAATCCATCTCATTGCACTATGTAAAATTACATCTTCATATTCAGTTTCAATTTCTGAAAGAAACTGTTGAAACGTGTTGATTAATCCCATGCGATTTTATAAAAGTTACAGTTGAAATTACCGCATTCGTGGGTGCCTCCGTCATCTGGTGGGCAGGAGCATCAGCAGTGCATAGCACAAGCTTCTTGATTATACTGGGGTTTGAGCCCGTGACCACCGCATATCCCTTGAGCAATATGGCCTTAGTTGCTAATGCTCTTGAAAACCAAATAGCAGCAACAACAACCACATTCATAATGTGTTGTAGGCGCCTCCATAGCCATGTGGGCAGGAGCAGCAGGGCGTAGCACACGCTTCTTGAATTAGATCTAGGTTCGAGCCCGTGAGCCATCACGTGGAAAGGTCAGGGAATGACCACCGCATATACCTGGAGCAATATGACCTTAGTTGCTAATACTCCTAAAAACCAAATAATAATAATAATAATGTGTTGGAGATCCAATATTACCCCCATAGAGAATTTCTTGATGCACACAGTGAATTCCAATCGGAGGTGCAGCTCCAACATCTATAATTTTCTTGAATGTTCTCTCCACAAGCCCAGTGTTTTTTACCAATCATTTTTTGCACCGTCAGTTGTGACTCTTAGTAGGTTTTTAATATTTAATTCCAACTTTTTGATAGATTGGCAAAATATTTCAAAAAGATTTTCATCTGTAGTTGTTCTGTGTCATTTACATCAGTGCTATCATCCAGTGCCACACTAAGATATTTCATTTGTTTTATGTTTTCCAAAATTTGTTGGAACAAATTCTTTCCAATATCTTCTACTCTTCGCATAATTGTTTGTCGAGACAAACTAATGTCTTGTATCATTGTTCACTTTTCCAGATAAATTTCTTCCACAAATTTTAACAAACAACATTTATCAAATTCACCATCACTGAATGGTTTACTTTCAAAAGTGATCAAATGTACAGTTTGATAACTGGCACTTACAGCAGATAAATTTCTTGACTGATACATTTTCAGTGTGTTTTGTTTTTTGTTAATTCGGTTTTTAACTCTGAACACTTTTCTTTTTGCAACACTCTTTTATGTTGATCATAAGATTTATGCTTGTATTCGGTGTCATTTTAAATTATATTCTTTAAAAACTCACTGTGTCTCCTTACATACCAAACTCACTGCTTTTTCATCGTACTCAATTGAGAAATCGGCTTCAATCCACCTTTGATCAAAACCACAAGAGTCCAAATTGACTTTTCTCATTTGAAACATTTTTATGGATGATTTTTTAATTCAATACAATGAACAAACTTTATCAAAAGAGTAGAATTTCATAATATGAAAAGATTCATATGCACATAACTGTATTTAGCATACATGTGACTTCACCGAACTGTGTGTACGTGTGTACAAGCATGACGCTTGCATACCTGCACAAGCAGTAGCACAACTCTCTAAAATGCTGGGTTTTTTTGTTTATTTTCCACGCAGGCTGTATAAAAATTATTCACGGGCTGCAGGTTGGACACCACTGACTCAGCCCATCTGCCCAACTTTTCTTGATTCTGTTCCAGCAGCATACCGTCATTACTGTCATTAATAATCTTTGTATCATCTGCAAACTTGGACGTTGAACCTGTTATGCCTTCATCAGTATCATTGATAAATATAAAAAACAATGATGGTCGCAACATGAGCCCTGGGGATTTCACTAATAACATTAGTCCACAAAGAGCATTGTCCTTTGATTACCAGTCTGTCTTCTCCCCTTCAACTATCCCTTTATCTATAGAAGCAATCTTAATGCTATACTGCTCCAATTTGTACAGAAGTCTTCTGTGTGCAACAGTATCAAAAGCTTTCCTGAAATCCAAGTATATGATATCAAAATTATTTTTTGTATCCGGTTCCTTTGTGACCACATCGTAATATCCATTTAAATTGGTCAGGCAAGATTTTCCCTTGATAAACCCATGCTGTGTCTGAACTATAATTGCAGTCTTGTCTAAATGCTTCTTTATTCAGTGACTCCATTATTTTCCCTGAAACAGAAGTTATATTAATAGATCTGTAATTACTCGTGTCACCCTTTGATCCCCCTTTCTGAATTGGGGATGCATTTGCACATCTCATGTCTGTGGGAACCTCCTCTGAATCCAGGGATGCTCTTATAATTATGGCTAAGAGTTTGCCTACCTCCTTTTCTGCCTCCCTTAATATAACTGGATAGATCCCATCCACCCTAGGTGCCTTTCTTATGTTTAACTTCAACAATTTCTCCTCCACTTTGCTCTCTCAGTTATTACAAAATCATTTAGCTCCCTGCCAGAGTCTGATAAACTTCTGGCATTCTCCTCCCTGAATAACTCCTCATGTGTGAATGTTGATTCAAAATACTCATTCTGTTTGTCAGCTACCTGAGCGGGATCATCAAAAGTCGAATCATCGATATCAAGTGGACCAATGTGATTCGTCCCCTTCCTTCAAGAGTTTACATAAGTAAAGAACTCTTTGCAGGCGTGCCCTGGCCCTATTCCACTTATTCTTTTTGCACAATATATTTCCCGTTTCCCTGACAATAGAATCATTGACAATAACTAGCTCCTGTGTTACCAGTGCATTCTGCCTTGGGAATGCCATTGTGTTGCCTGATGATCAAGTGCAAGCTGTGGTATTTATGTGGGCAGCTGAGAGCGTGATGGATCCCCCAGCTTAAATCCTTTAAGGATATCTACCCTTTTCCTCAATCTCACATAACGGTCCATAACTATGCTGAGTTGGCACCTAACATCCTCTTTACATCTCACACACACAAAGATATCCCCCCCTTGACAATATCATTTCCTGTTCATTATAGTTCTACAAGCATCACAAAAGCAGTGCACTTCATAAGGCTGTGATGCAGAGGACAACCACCCCCACTCAGTTCTTCCCCGCCGACCGTGCTAGCCGGGTGGGTAAAGTGCCTGCCTAGCAACCCAAAGGTCGCAGGTTCGAATCCCGCCTCGGACTTGGATCAAAGTACTGCAAAAACCTTAGGAGGTTCATTATGGCCACAGAAGCCGATGTGCCAACTACCCAAAAAAAAAAAAAAAAGTTCTTCCCCGAGCCATTGTACTCCCACTAACTTGAGCCTTTTGCTTTGGTGTGAAGAATGATTTCAGTTCAAATTCAGTATGATTAAAAAACTACACTAAACTTATATCTTAATGCATTAATAACTTTATCCACCAGTTATGCTATGAAGTTTAAGTTATATGTATTACCCTATAATGTTATGTTTGTAAGTTCTAATTAGTTATAATACATAATAAATTTAACCAAACATTGTCAACCTATGTGATTCAAACTCTCAAGCAACCTATTTGCTATGCTGTATCTATGCCAAATTATTGATACTAAAAGCCCTACGAATTTTAATTTCATACACTACGAACTACATAATAAAGTTAAGTTATTAAAACACATATGTATGCTATAAATTATAGTTTATAAGCCTCTTCTGATACTGATTACACTGCTAAAAAAGGTACAGAAACCTTCAGTATCTGCTACTTGAGACCTGATTGACTTTTTTTTTTTTTTTTTTTTTTTTTTTTTTTTTAAGAGCAAATCTGTAAAATTGAAAATATGTATTTGTATTCTTTTAAATATATGGCAGAGTTATTATTAGTAATGACAAATGATACAAGAAAGCAAGCTCATAGAGTATCAGCAAAAAAAACTACCTCCCCTCGTCATTCCCTTCGAGGATTTTTCTAGTTCTTCCTTGAATTTATGCAAACTACCCACTTCCACAACAACAGATAGAAGTTTGTTTTAACAATCAATCACATTGGCTGAAGGCAAACTTCCCCACCTCTATTCTGCAACCATTGTTCCTCAACTTGAATTTATCCTTCCTCTCACAAGTCTCAGCAAGAGTAAGAATGCCATCAACATTGAGCTTAATCCATTCAAGGCCTTAAACACTTCAATCAGATCTCCTCACAGTTGCATAGCCTCCAGACACTGATTTGTAGAACTGGAGCTTTCTTGGTAAGAGCACTCTTTTGTTCTTTTCATAAGTCTCGTTGCCTGAGAATGTTTAGCCGGGACTGCCTAGTACAATAACTTCAAAAAGTCCTCTGAGTTTGGGAGAATAGTTCATATCACAAATTTAAATAAATACACCAACCGTTTTTATTACAATGCAGTGGATTCCGGTTATTTGGGCCACCGGTTAATCGGGGCAGCCGTTTATTTGGGGCAAATCTTAAAAAACAGAAACCAATCGAGAAAATAGCCAGGGTTTACTTCGCTTAATTGGGACAGCATGCCGTTTAATCGGGGCAGGAGACCGCAGCACTGGAGATTACCCTACGATTGGCTCCGACGGTACGACGTCGGAGAAATTCTGGAGGTCACAACCATAAAACAATAAAAACAATTAGCAGTCACCTGTGTATTGGGCTTTTCTGTTAGTGAAATCTATCATAAACGGACAGTAAACTTGATCTTATTGAATTTGTGATAATACCAACAGCTGGAATTCTGTGGGTTATTATGGTGAAATGTGTTTACACTTCCATGAAATCTTCAATCAAATAAAAAAATTAATTTTCAGATCTTCTCTTCATTCCTATTTTTAAAACTTTGTAACTCGTTACTCCGTTCTCACTTGCGCGTATCGTGTTATTTGCAATTTGTGTGTATGCCGTGTTCTTTGATATGGATTGCTTATCTTTTTACTGTTTTAAATTTTAAACCCCACCCACAAATATCAGTAAACAGAAATGTCAACTAGTTTGTATGTACATATTACAGTACGTATTAATTATACCGATTATCACGTATATTCTTCCAATTTTCACGTATTTTTTAATTGGTAAGGTAATAAAGGGTAAATTTGTGCTTAATATATCTTTGCTTTTATAGCCTGTGGATAATATTCCTACTATTTTCGCTAATTAGAATCGCTGTGTAATAGAATTAAAATTCAATTCACAAACGTGATCAGAATGACCGGCGCTTACTGAACATCGTATAGTGAATGGTACTTTACTGTGGTGAGTTCATCGTAACGTGATTTGATTGCACAGTGAACTAATTGTTAAGGGGGGGGGGGTAAGTTGTATTTTTAACTATTTACGTGAAACTTCGGATAATTGGGGCAGCCGCTTAATAGGGCCAAAATGCACTAATCCCGATGTGTCCCAAATAACCGGAATGGACTGTAGTTTAATACTGTAGAAATATAAAAAATAAATATAATAAAATGTACCAAGCAATACAGTGGATACTGTAAAATAATATTTACAAAACTTATTTACTATAAAATAAAATAAAATTTATTACGAAAATGTTAAAATACAATAAAATATGAAAATTAAAAGCGATAAAACAATGATTGTAGCTTTCGGGGGCATCCGCCTCCTTTCTCAACAACAATGCTACTTGGGCAACACATACTTTAGTATCAGGTTCACGGCACCCGTGGCTGACCAGGCGCATGTTCAATATTACTTTCGCATGCGCCAAAACCGGCAGTGGCTTGAGAATGTGGAAATGCGAAGTGCTCATCTCTTGCAAGGACTACAGCCTTCCAAGATGGGGTGGAGCCAAACACCCCTGTCCCTATTCATGCTACTGTTTTCGGACGAGCCAATCCACAAACACTCCAACCATTTACAGTCCCAGAACCTGTGCGACAGGTCAAGGATGACAGCATTCTCGGGGGAGAATTGGTGCTGTTTTTCCCAATAATGCTCAGCAATCGCAGACTTATTGAACTCTGCGGTCTGTATGGCTCTCATGTGTTCCCCCAGACGGTTTTTTAGTCGCCTTCCTGTCTCCCCCACAATCCGTGCATCTGATCTCATATATAACCCCACTACTAGCGACCCTAGCAATGTGGTCTTTGACCTGTGACACTACCGTGTGAAACCTCCGGCCCGGAAGTTGCACACAGCGTGCCTGAAAGTCACGAAGCATCCTTGCAATACGATCTGATAAGCCCAGATGGTAGGGAATATAAACTGTGGTGACTGGAATGGACGGTGTTGTTTCATGATTAGATTGCACGTCTCTACTACATTTATCAATGACCTTTTCCGGGTAACCGCATTTTATAAGGTCCGTCCTGACTTGCTCACTTTCTTTCTCTCTCTCTCTCCTCAGAGGTAGCATTGTTGTTGAGAGGTACTACAATGTGTCCTAACCCTACCCAAAAGTGCCATTGGCAACGATATTTTTATGCTGCACAGTCTGCGCTGACCTGTAATGGGTGTACTGGCTCCTACACATTGGTTTCCTAAAGATTGTAGTTCTAAGCCTGGAGCCTTCTCTGTACACCATTACATCCAGGAATGGGAGGGTACCATTCACTTCTACCTCTGAGGTAAACCGTATGAAAGGAGAGACACCATTGAGAAAACTAACATCATCCTCCTCTCTCCCCTTCTGTACCATAGTGAACGTGTCATCCACGTATCTTTTCCACCTACGCATAGGGAACTCTGAGTTTGCAAAAATCCTATTCTCTAATTCTTCCATTGCTAGGTTTGCGACAGTCACGCTAATCGGAGAACCCATAGCTGTGCCGTGAACTTGCGTGTACATTACTACGCCACAACATATATCCTCCAAATTTAAATGAGATCTGGCACTTAAGGTATCATCTTTTTGCAGGGCTAACTTTACACATTCCACCCCATGTACTATGGGGATACAAGTAAATAATGATATTACATCTAACGACATCATTACCTCATTCTCTTCTACATTTTGGTTCTTTACAATGCTCACAAATTCCACACTATCTTTGATAATGCTGTCATCCTTGACCGGGCGCACAGGTTCTGGGACCATAAGTGGTTGGAGAGTTTGTGGATTGGCTTGTCCGAAAACAGTAGCATGAATAGGGACGGGGGTGTTCGGCTCCACCCCATCTTGGAAGCTGTAGTCCTTGCAAGAGATGAGCGCTTTGCATTTCCACATTCTCGAGCCACTTCCGGTTCTGGCGCACGCGAAAGTAATACTGAACATGCGCCCGGTCAGTCACGGGTACCGTGAACCTGATACTAAAGGATGTGTTGCCCAAGTAGCATTGTTGTTGAGAAAGGAGGCGGATGCCCCCGAAAGCTACAATCATTGTTTTATCGCTTTTAATTTTCATATTTTATTGTATTTTAACATTTTTGTAATAAATTTTATTTTATTTTATAGTAAATCAGTTTTGTAAATATTATTTTACAGTATCCACTGTATCGCTTGGTACATTTTATTATATTTATATTTTTATATTTTTACAGTATTAAACTATTTTAATCAAAACAGTTAGTGTATTTATTTAAATTTGTGATATGAACTAGTACAATAAATTAATAAATAAAAAAAAAAAAAAGCAGCAGTGTGTGTGTTTACCCTGAATACACGAAAGATGTTTTATTTTACGTGAAAACATCTATGGCGGCACTAGAGTAAAACTGTTTAAATTTTTGAACAGTTTGATCGAAACTTATTTACTTACTCTACTTAGAAGGTTGACGATCAAAATCTTGAGAAGCAGATTTTATTAAAGTCTGCGTTTTATTCTTGGATAATATTACTACCCACTGTTTACTCTACGTAATCAATGTTAGTGACCGAGTTGGCATCATTTAGGAAGTGACGTCATTTCCATATCTTGGTATGAACTTACTCTACTAAATCAACTATTCGCTCTACCGAATCAATGTTAGTGACTGAGTTAGCATTGGTAGTACCAATTTAGGTTTGTTTGTTTTTGTTGTTTGTTATTTGGTTTTTAGGAGCATTAGAAACTAAGGCTATATTACTCCAGAGATATGTGGTGGTCATTCCCTGGCCTTTCCGCATCCTCCGTATTTGGTGGTCATGGGCTCGAACCCCGGTCTAATCAAAAAGCCTGTGCTACATACTGCTGCTCCTGCCCACCTGGCTACAGAGGCGCCAATTTAGGTAGTGACATCATTTGTGTCATTTAAAATCTAACAGTAACCTAATAGGAAATGATGTCAATTGCGTCATTTCCCTAAAAAAATTTCTTTAATAGTCAATTGCATCATTTCCCTAAAAAAATTTCTTTAATAGTCAATTGCGTCATTTCCATTATTGTAAGAAAATTTTGTTACCAATTGATTTTACTCTAGCGCCACCATAGATGTTTTCACATCAAAAATACATATATATATATATATATATATATATATATAAAAAAAAATACATACATATATATATATATATATATATATGTATGTATTTATATTATATATAAATATATCACATTATATATCACATATCATATATATCACATTATATATATATATATATATAATGTGAATATGGTGGTCAAAGCAGTTCAACACAGTGCTCATCAATGGAATATCTACAGTTACTCAAAATCATTGTTTTCCCTCTATGCAACCATTAAATCAGGTGTTACTGGCATCAAAGAAGCACATATGAGCCAGGAATGAGTAGTGTGCAATATATTCTATTAGTAGATCCAGTGAAGATCTTCCTTCCACCTCTCAACATTAAAACTTGGAGTAATAAAAAGTTTGCAAATGCAATAGATAAAATGAATTCAAGTGGATTTTATTACTTAAATTGGAAATTTTCATAAATCAGTGATATGAAAGATAGATTCTTTATGGAATCTCAAAGAGAACTTCTGCAGGTGAAAACTTTGAAAAATGCTGCCTGTCTATTAAAACTGAAAACATTACAGGCAGCTTTCAAATAGCTTTGTTTAAACATTTTGGGGTAACCACAGTCTTGGCATGAAAGATGGAGTTCAGAAACTGCCTGATACATATAAAGAAATTGAATGTCATATGTCACTGAAACTTCATTACTTGCATTTGCATTTAGACTTCTTTTCTCAAAACCTTGGCACAATGAGTGATGAGCAGTGAAAATAGTTCAATCATGATAGTTGGGGATCAATAGAAAATTGTTACCAAGGTTTGTGAAACAAATATATGTTGACAGACTACTGCTGAATGTTGTTCCATGACATTCTGGACAAAGTGTGCCAAAGGAAATCATCCATACAACTTTCCCAAATTGTACATATCTCTTTTACAAGTGTGTACTGTATTATTTTAACTAGGTGTATAAAAGGTATTGGATTTAAACTACAAAATTGATAAAAATGTAATTGTAACCAGTAAACAAAATTGATAAAAATGTAATTGTAACCAGTCTGATGCATTTTATAATGAAATTGTTTTAATTAACTTCTACTGATATTATCAACAGTCTTACGAAGTATGATGGCGCCTCCGTAGCCAGGTGGGAAGGAGCAGCAGTGCATAGCACAGGCTTCTTGATTCCGGGGTTTGAGCCCGTCACCACCAAATACGGAGGATGCAGAAAGGTCAGGGAATGACCCCGCATATTCCCGGAGCAATATGGCCTTAGTTGCTAATGCTCCTAAAACCAAATAACAACAACAACAAAGTATGACAGTTCACTAGTTCATATATTTTACCAACCGAGCTAGCCAGGTGGGTAAAGTGCCTGCCTGGCAACCCAAAGGTCATGAGTTGGAATCCCGCCTCGGGCTTGGATCAGAGTGATACTTTAGTAATTAACGGGCTTAAACCATTAAAATGATACTTTAGTAATTAAATTATAATGATGAGTTTTACTAAGTGATAAATGTATGATTAGATTGCTTATAGATTAAATACTGTTTTGCCCAATTTGTGCAACATCCCTGTATAGTTTAAGCTTATTATATTATGCATATTATATATTTGTCAGTCATATCCATTTTTTCTGCATATTATCTCATATCTGATCTGCTTCAGCTACATATTTCTGTCTACCTGTGAGTTGGTCATTCTAGACAAAGCCAAATCTAGCTAGGTGCCCTAAGAATCCTTTTTATAAAAGGCCCAAGGCCTGACACTCCACATTCATTTAGGATCCACACAAACTCTAAATTCAGCCAATTCACTGTGATGCTTTTCATCAATTTACCACTACTGTCATTGCAACATACTTCATTTTACACAGCAGAGATAAATGCTTACACTTATTTTTGCTGTGTCACATGAAGTTCTTGGATATCTTACAGATATTTTAGTGTGTAACACAAGTTCTTGCATATCTTACAGATATTTTAGTGTGTAACACAAGTTCTTGCATATCTTACTTATGTAACTTATATTCATTATATAATTTATATTTGTAATAGGTCCATTGAGGCAAAAATAAAGGAAACTGAAAATTCCATTCGTAAAAATAAACAGGAACGGGAAAAATTCAAAAATTCCATAAACGAATACCGTAGCGAATTGAATGCCTGTGAACAAGAACGGAAGACGATAATCAATAAAATTAGAGTTTTAAAGAAAGATATAATGGATCTACAAAATAGAGAAGAGCTTGAAGTTAGAGATGTAGACGTCTTGGTATGTTCAGTTCAGGTTTTATTTCTTAAAGGAAAGTTTGAATTAGAAAAATAATTGTCATTTGATGACTATTCTGTAAAAAGAATAGTCATCAGTTATGACATCATGCTTAATGCTCCAAACATTTATTGAATATTAATTACATATTTATTCTTCACATCGGAGTATAGTTTTTAAACACTGGGAATCTGTATAGCTTATGGTATTTGAGCATCTAGAGCAGCAGGTTCCAAGCTATGAATGTGTACTGCTATTAGTATGCATAACTTTTTAAGAGGTATGTGAAAAGTACAAAACACTCAGATACAAATGTAGTTATTTGATTTCCAGTTATTCTATTTTGAATAAGCTGGCCATCAAAGAAAAGGGAATATTAATCGACTTAGCTTGGGCTGGAGAACCAATTCAAGTTCAAGAAATCAGGATTCTGTTATTTTGCTTGAAGAAAAGTATCCACTAAATCTCTCAGACAAAGTTGTAATTTCTGGTTCATTTCTGCACCACTTATTTATTCAAGGCTAGGTTTACAGCATATTGGGAATTTATTTGTTTAACAGAATAAATTCTTCAAAACTTTAAACATATTAGTTGGATGGAATAACCCAAGCTGTTTAAACAAACAAATTAATTTTTCTGTTCAAATTCCAAGTTCATCATATTGATTTACATTTTTGCTTTGAATTTGTATAAGTTTCTTTTTACTCCTTGCTTTACATTTTATTTGTTCATTATTAATATTGTATTGAATTTCACACCATGTTGAAAAGGTATTCGATAAATTTATAGCATATT
Organism: Mastigoproctus giganteus; assembly: GCF_048544385.1. Lineage (NCBI taxonomy): Eukaryota > Metazoa > Arthropoda > Arachnida > Uropygi > Thelyphonidae > Mastigoproctus > Mastigoproctus giganteus. Next base: position 37,534,470 of record NC_143581.1, read on the forward strand.
TTAGGTACAAAGCATTGTGTTATAAGGTTTTCTAAGTAGTATATAAAAGGAAAGGTTTGGAAACTCCTGATCTTGAGCATATTCAGTTCTTGGATGCAGCAAGTTTTCATTACTAAAGACACAAAGGTATATGTTCCAATCTCATTCATAAACCATGTAATCTCTAGCTAAGACAGTCTTTTAAATATTTAAAATGGCTTAGCTCATGAAGATTTGGCATATCACTTTCCAATAGTTTTTCAAATAGGTGTTGAATTACACTATATTTAAATCCCAAGGCTAAATCAATATTTTAAAATTCAAATGGAGGAAAATACAGGCAACTCACTACCCCAGATAAATCATAGGTGCCCATTGGGTCATCTAATGGAACTGCCAGTTAGATAATTATTCAAATTTTTGCAGTTTAACTGAATCCTCATTTTCCATAAAGATTACTGAAACTTAGCTGCATCCAAAACCACCATGCAATAATGAATGTAATTGAGAAAAACAAGAAAAATAGAGCACGAAGGGTCAGCAATCCACCACAGCTAATCTTGTGCAGCTTAAAATGCCTAAATAAATGGTATTTGTATCCTACAAGTAGTATTCGTATCTTGGCATTTTCAACTGTTCAACTGTGTTCTCAAATTTGAAAATTTATGTGAACAAGTTTCCACTACTTCTCAGTAACATTGAGGGTAAAGAAATAGATGTTTTGTGCTATGTTATGTTAATTTCAGTGTGAGAATATACCAGACACTGATATGAAAGAAGAAAGAACTGATGTACACTGGTCCTTGGCTGGGGAACCAACAAATGTAGAAGGGAACAAACTTTAAATGTATGAAATTATCTAATGTCATGCTTGACATTTTAATTCCTCACAGCAGTGCTGAGTATGAGAAGATATTTAGATGTGTTAAAAAAAAAAAAAAACTGTTTGAATCTTCTCATGAAACTTTCGAAATGCCCTTTTGACAGCAAGCTGTTGTTTTAAGCAAACTTTGACTCAGCATTTCTGAAGAGGTGCCCAAGTCTCTATCAGTATCTGCCTTGAAGCACTCATAATTACATTATGGTATCTAACAGAAATACAGAGAAGGAAAATCTAAAATACACTAATGTTTAACTTTTTACAGTAGTACTATGCTAGCAAACATTCCTATGGTTGTTTCTTAATATAGAATGCATACATTTTCAGGAAATTTAGTATAATAAGAGCTATTATCTGCTCAATATCTCCGTTTTTTTTTTTTTTTTTTTTTTTTTTTTTTTGAAGAAAATGCTTCAGAGTTGGCATTCCATGCTGTGAATGAGGTATACATTCCTTTCTTTTTAATGAAGCCAAAATAATTAATATTCAGCACAATTATAGTAAATTACTTATTGCTGTAGCGCTTGAAATGAAACTCCATAAAAACTTGATTAATACTCGTAGACCTTTTTTAATATCAGATGATTGGTCCTATAAATGCATGCATGATGAGGACTAAATTTCTTTTAAATACTTAAATGAAACTAAAAAATGCACATCGACGCATTTTTCAGTTTCATTCCGTCCTGTAAGCACGAAGTATCAAAACTTTTATCTAACTTAAGGAGGAATAAATTTGTCTTCATATATTTCTTATTTAGTTGTTCTTTCTACCATGAGTAAATTTGACATAATGTTTTCCTGTACTGATGGTTGCATCACCATTGATAATTTTGGAGTTGGATTGGGGCCTTGACGATGATTTTGAGTTATTAAGTCGGTGTCGTAGCTATCGTTATGGAACATGTTAAAATGTAGTTCATTAAATTCATTGTATTTTAACTAATTCATATGATGGACTAGGAGAGTTAGATAAGAATCCTTCCTATAAAGAGATCAAGGTAATCTGGGAGTCTGCTGACGAGGCTAGTAGGGGCCAGATGTGTTCAAAGCCGCTAAGTGGATTTTTCATATTTATTGATTTGAAATTATTGTTTTTCTAAAACTTTTGATTTAAATTTAGTAGTATAGCATTATTTTGTGATTTTCTGATTAATTTGGTGTATTTATTCTTTACTCGGCCTTGCAATTGCATAAAGTATCGGTAAGCGTATCCACGTGTTACAAGTCGCAACTCTGCTGAAAGAGAAGTTTTTTTTTTTAGCCATATTTAGCCGCTTATTGAATATTTTTTACATCAAATTATTTTTTGTAAGTAGCTTATAGACCTAGTAACGATCGTTAGTTTATTCTGAATTGAGACAGCGAGATTTGAAAGTTAATTAATACTTAAGTGTCCATAGATTACCGTTCGTAACTTCCCGCCTTTTTTATACGATCATTATATATCGAACCTAGATAGCGTTAGTATAGTATAAGTTATAATATTTTCAGTGATCGGTAAAATCTATTAAACTTGTTGAACTTTGTTGGCTTTTAAATTGTACTTTTAACTAAATACATATACCGACTTAGATTACAAACGTAACATAATTAATTAATACATAACTGATACGGAAGTTATATAAAGGGAACTCGGAGATAATTAATGCTTGACACTAAAAATTATATATCCCGTTATAACTGTGTTGGGAGATAAGTTAGGGTTATAAACTGAAATTGAAATTTTATTTAAATTAAAAGAAATCGTGACTCAGACCAGAGCAGAAAAACAAAAGGCTCAAGCTAATGGAAGTGCTGTGGCTCAGAGGAGAACTGAGGGGGGGCAGTTGCCTTCTAAAATGCACAGCTTGCATGATGTTTGTGAAGCATTCAGGTACGGGACATGATATTGCCATGGGGGATGTCTTTGTGTGTGTGTGCGATGCAAGGAGTGTATCGAAATCAGGCAACAACTCAGCGTTCTTATGGGCCTATATGAGAGCTTGAAGGACAGGGTGGATGCCCTCGAAGGAACTAAATTGAGGGGCCCATCGAGCTGTCAGCTGCCCACATCAACGCCAGAGCTTGCACTTGGTCATCGCGCAACACAGCGGCAACCCCCAAGGCAGAATGCGCTCGTCCCAAAGGAACTAGTAGTTGTTGGTGACTCTATTGTCAGGGAAATGGGGAACATGCTTTGTAAAAAGGATAGGTGTAACAGGACCAGGGTATGTCTGCCAGGATCAAAGGTTGATGACGTTGTGCAGATATCATCTTTTAAGGGCACAAAAGGTGATATAGTTGTACACGTTGGCACTAATGATATCAAGAGTAGGAGACCGGCAGAATCAGATTAAGAACCTTAGGGGGGCATAGATTCAAATTCAGGAAAGAGTTGTAGAATAGATGTGTGGAAGTTTGCCTGTAGCCAGCAGGCAGTTGATTGCTGGAACAGACTTCCGTCTGTTGTTGTGGAGGTTGATAGCTTAAATAAATTTAAGGCTGAACTAGACAAACAAGGCAAGTTGCAGTATCTGGAGACTAGGCACCTGTGAGGTGATCTGATTGAGGTGAATAAGGCCTTGAATGGTTTGAGCAGGCTCAGTATTGATGGGATACTTCTGCTTGCTCAGATTAAGAACCTTAGGGGGGCATAGATTCAAATTCAGGAAAGAGTTGTAGAATAGATGTGTGGAAGTTTGCCTGTAGCCAGCAGGTAGTTGATTGCTGGAACAGACTTCCGTCTGTTGTTGTGGAGGTTGATAGCTTAAATAAATTTAAGGCTGAACTAGACAAACATTTGGAGTGACTGGATGGGCGAAGTTGGAAGTTTTTTTTTTTTTTTTGGATGATGCTGTATAAGCTTGCTTTCTTGCATCATATGCCTCAACTAATTCTTGATTAGACCGGGGTTCAATCCCGTCACCACCAAATACGGAGGATGCGGAAAGGTCAGGGAATGACTACCACATATTCCCAGAGCAATATGGCCTTAGTTGCTAATGCTCCTAAAACCCAAATAACAAACAATAACAGCCTCAAAAAGTACCTTTACTTTTACAGCACTCGTTTATTGACTGCTTAAGAATGACTACATATAGTTGTTACAAACATCACGGATATATTAACATGAGTAACCAGTTAATTAATTTCTTTGATGCACAAAGCTTTAAAAAGTTTTTTGCAGGCTGGCCACTGTACTTGCTTTCTAGGAGGTCAGATTGGCAAGTGTATAATCACGTGCTACCTCTGTGGTAATCAATTGCTATTAGCTAGAGACTGGAAAGAGTCCAAGTATTGTTTGAGTGTGCAGAAAGCAATATCGAGGACAATTTATGTCAACAGCTGGGTAAATTCTTGATGTGTATATGCCATATCCAAAAATTCATTAATTCATACGTCCCCCATCCCTCTAATATTGCCTTATCTACTGAAGGCATCAGGAATAGTTGGATTAATAGGACAAACTTATCTGTAAAAATACCTAAACCTTCCAGAAACTTCCACATTTATTTTACAAATATAAATGGTCATAGTTCCAGAGCAAATAATTTCTGGCATTCCTCCACCCCATCTCCTTGAACTTGTGCACAGTGCTATAGTGCTATTTTTGGTATCTTTGAACATTATAGAATATTTAAAATTTTAACCTCTTAGGTTGGCATCTAGAATACCAAGAATATATATTTAAAAGCAATCAAAATTAAATGCAGTTTTTGAGCCGAGTGGCTGTGCACTACAGTTAGAGGAAATGATAGAAGTCAGCAAAGACTTGCAATCTGTAGGCTTTTTTTGTTACAGAGCTTTTCTAGTTCAATTCTTAGTTTATTGAAGAGTTCTATTGTGTTGGCTGGAAAAAAGTGACTTAAATTGTCCAGTTTTTTAGTTGCTTTGAAGAGGATGTCTTGTTTCAGCAATTCTGGTGGCTTCTCGACAAGAGTGAAACAAGCCGTCAATACTGGGAGCGTCTAATCTTCCTGTTAGCAGATGGGCTAATGTGAAAATGTGTCTTGTGTTGATTGTCTGTTTACAGGGAGGAATGCTGAGATTGGAAAGTAGGATGGCTCTACAGATAGTAAATGGGTGATTCGAGATCCTGTTCAGCCATCTCAGGAGCCAATATTCAATACTAAGGAAAGCTTTCTGGTTGCTCGGTGGGGCAGAGGACCAAATCTGTGAAGCATACAGTGGGATGGGAAGTATACATTTCGAGATATACTTTTAACAAGATCTGGGTTTCTAATGCCAATTAACTCCTGTTTGGCAGCCCAGAGCGCTGCATATGTTTTAGCTTTGATGTAATCAAAGTGCTCGGAGAATGTTAGTCCCTCATCCCACTTTAGACCAAGGTCTACATGCAATTTAACCTTTGGAACTTTGCGTCTGCTTACTAGCATAGGGATATTGTTCCTGCTCTTTTTCTTTGTAATTGTCATCTGAGCAGATTTACTTGAGTTTAAACGTAGTCCAATACAATTGAGATAATGCTCCAGTTCATTTATTGTGTTATTGGCTTTTTGATTTGTTTGCTTAACTTGTTGTAGATCTTTATATTTGATGAAGAATTTCAGGTCATCAGCATATGTAATAAAGTTGTCTTTATGGAATGCAAAAAATGGTTCCAGAGCTGCGGCAAATAACACTGAGAGAACGCCTCCCTGTGGCACTCCTGCAAAATGGAGTAATGAGCAATAAAATCGTCATTACAGATTATGAGACGTATTTCCTTCAGAATGCTACATAAAATCTTCAGGAGATTGCCTTGTATTTTGAAGTAGAAAGATAAAATTTGTTCCAGAGCCATTATCGAGATATTGTCAAAAGCTGCGGATATGTCTAATATCCGTTATTGTTGAGAGCTTTTTGCATCCGGAAAAGGGTCGCAAGGAGATTTGTGACGGTTGATCTTCCAGATAAGATGGAGTGTAGGTGCAGAGGCGATGCCCAAAGTAGTGTTGGGCGAGAGCTGAGAGAAGGGTCTTCTCAAAAATTTTCAAGATGGTGCAACTTATGGCTATGGGTCTTTGGCATTTTTTGGATTCTTTATTTTGGGAAATTGCATATTGGCAGCAAAGGTACAGTATGTCGGTGATGGTTGTCAGGGCCATATCTTGTTGAATCTGGTAGGAAGATCAAATGCCCATCCTGTTCTGGGGATGGAATATGTTAGCTCGAAGTGGGGAACCCACCAGGCGGGGGAGAGACACACATTTACTTCATTTGTAATCTGCATTCTCACTCTAATTGCATTCTATTTTTATACTTTTTTTCTTATAGTTTATATTTATTATTTTTTTTTTTCTCTCACTCATTCATCTCTTTCTCACACACCAGGATGGAATGCAGTGGTGTGTAATGTGAATAGGTGAGGTAAGCGTTGCTTACAGGCGGAAGTTCAGGAGGGTGCCAAAATTTTTTTTGACATATACAAGTCGGACCTCTGTTTAACAAACTTCTTCAAAACAAAATTTCCTATTTAAAGATATTTTTTTAATTCCCCTTGGTAATTACATTTAAAATAGTTTCCGTAGAAAATAATTTCCATTTAACAAACGGATTACGAGAGGTTTAACTGGAAACGATTAACAGTTCGCACCTCTGGCCTTCAGGCAATTGAGACAATTAGTGCTGCTACTAAGCACAAATTAAGAGTTAAAGGAATTACAATTCTGTAACTCAGTGGTGCTCGTAAAGCCTATCCAATCCCCTGTTTCACATACCCAGAAGTTGCGCTGGTCATCTGATTGGTTAACGTTTACCAGTATTCACCACGACAGGCAAATAATTCATTTGAAATAAATTCAGTGCATGAAATTGCAGACTTATGTTAATTTTCTTATTATCTGGATTTGTGTTCAGTGCCGGATTAAGGTACAGGCTAGTAAGAATCTTGCCCAGAGGTGCCAAAAACAAAAGAACAATGAGGCAAAAATATATACAGTACTATATATCCCGAGTAAAGGGCTCCAAAAAATCTTTCTGCCCCAGGCACAGAAATATCTTCATCCGGCGCTGTCTGTTTCGTATTTATATTTTGCAGGGTTATTCTCCAGAATATGGCTACAACCCCATACTTCGGCGAGATAGAGTGGAAGAAAGCAGAGGTAGGACGTGAAGGCAACTCCCACTCACTGCTATCCTCCTTGCCCGCATGTTACTGGGGGGTCACGTGACATAACAATATGTCGGAGCTGAAATGAAGAAAAAGAAACAACAAAACGCCATTTTTTTTTTTTTTTTTTTAAACAACTAACAAAAATTACCAGCACATACAACCACTACCACTGATTCTTCTCCTCCTCACATTACTAGACGATTTCACGTGTATTAACAACGAGAATTGCTCATGCATGTCAACAGAAATGTTTCTTTCTTTTTTTTTTTTTTTTTGTTCTGGGGGCTGCTGCCCCCCACACCCTTGCTAATATAAACAGAACCTTATTAGGTTCTATTAATAAAACTCATATATATATATATACAATTACTGCGAAAAATATCAAATCATCAAGAAACAACTTGAAAGCAAAAAAAAAAAAAAAAACCCCAACCTTATCATTCCTCGTATGTCAGTACACTTCATCAAACATCCACACTGAAAACATCTATTCCGAAGATATCAAATTCACACTCATACAACATTCAGTTACAGTCTTACATCCATCCTTTTGCAAACGGAATAGCAACAACATACAATAACTGAGGGCAGCAGAGCAGCACAATGACGACTAAACAACAGCATGCTTTTTCGCATTTCCTGCTAAAATCAGAAGCAAATTTGCATCCAATCAGTGATGCAATATTGAGGTAAATTTCGCATTTTCCCAATAATCAGCCAATCACAGAACTTGACCGGACAATCACTCCGTTCTTCTTCCATGCCTGCAACGGAGATACCCATGTTCTGGAGTTCAGCCAGAATAATAAATACGATAGTATTTTTAGCGAGGCAATGTATAGCGTTCAGAGGATCTTCAAAAGTGTTACATGAAAATGACAATGGTAACTTTTTAAAACTTTGTGAAACAATTTCTAAATTTGATTCAGTTATGGCAGAACATATTCTCCATATTCAGGAATCTGAATTGAAAAATATTGGCATTATTTGGGTGATCAAATACTGAAATTATTGAAATAATTTCACAAAATATTATAGATAAAATATTAGAAATGACTATAGAAGCTAGTCATTTCTAGTATTTTGTTATGAATTTGTTATGTGTAATCACTGAGGATGAAAATAAAAATATGGATACAAGGAATCACGCTAAATCAATAGCCTTAAACATAACATCTTATAAGTTATAAGTTTCTTTGTTCAATTATAATTTGGCATCATATTTTAAATAAAATTAATCTGATAAGTAAAATGCTCCAAAAAAAAAACAAGGATTCTGATATATACAAAACTCTTGAATGTCTACAGAATATCACTGATTATTTTAAAGAAAATAGAACAGAGGAAGCAGTCGAAAAAATTCTCAATTTGGCTAATAATATGGCTGCTATCATTGGCATTGAAGCTTCGTTTCCAGAAGTAAGCACTGTAAGGAAAAGATTGAAAAAATGTCATTTCGAGTCTGAAGGTAGAGATGAAGCTATTCGGGATCCACAACAAAATTTCATAATTATTTTTCTTTCAAATTAGTCAAAATTGTACACAACAATTTTCTCATTAACTTGAAAGGTTCACAAATATGAAAGAACTTGTAGAAATATTTAAAATGTTCTATAACATTTCTGAATTTAAAAATGATTAGATGATGATTTATTAAATCATTGCAAAGATTAACATTTTTAAGCATTATCAGTGATGATTTGTAATGACTCCAAAGACTCCAAACTAACTTGAAAAATTTAATAGAAGAGGGAGGATATATGGCAGAACAGATTTTTAACTGTGGTAAAACTGGATCTACTGGGATAAAATGCCTGACATGACATTTATCAAAAGAAGGACAAAAGTGTCATAATGGTTTAGCATTATGAAGAACTTAAACTACTTCAAATTTATATTAAAGGCAATATTGTTCCATTTGAAGTTTACAATATATTTTTAAAAATGATTTTACAGATACTTTTCTAAATATAGCAGTTGCATTAAGAATTTTTCTAACTTTATCAGTTTCAGTTTCCTCGTGCGAACAGAGTTTTCAAACTTAATCCAAAATCATTTACAATCGAAAATGTAAATGAACAGCGACTCTCTAATTTGGCAATAATTTCAATAGAAAATGATCTTTTGGATTAATAAACATAAAAGAAATAATTAATAAATTCGCATCTCTTAAAGCAAGGAAACAAATTTGTATAATTTTCCTTTTATTTTATTATTGTGGGTACGATTACTGTGATTTGGAATTTAAAGTTTATTTCCAGAATTTTGTTTGATTTTGTTATATTTGTTTGTTGTTTCATTACATGGGAGATATGTAATTATTTACATATGTAAGTATTTACTTGTAATTGTATAATTATTTATGCCTTATTTTATTTTTTAATCCAAATATTTTGGCATGGCAAATTTGATTTCGCTTACTGGTGGCACATAGGGTCACAGCGGCCCTGGAAGACAGCAAGGTTTGCAAGATAATAGGTACATTATCTCAATGACGACTTGCAAAACATCTATTTATACTTATTCTATTTATTACTTGAATTTTAGGATTTCTCGTTAATTTTTTTCTTCTTTTTAATTTGGAGTCTTGAACTGTCCCGGTTAATCCGATCCCTGTAAATCAAGAGTCTGCTGTATTCACAATAAAGTTGTTGGTGAGATTGCTTCTGCCAACGTGGAGGCAGTGGAAAATTTTTTAACAGAATTGAAAAATTTAATAGAAGAGGGAGGATATATGGCAGAACAGATTTTTAACTGTGGTAAAACTGGATCTACTGGAGAAAAATGCCTGCCATGACATTTATCCAAAGAAGGACATATTTATTCAAGTTGCACCTTGATTCAAAGTATCAAAGGACAGAATCACTCTCCTATTTTGTAGTAATGCTTCTGGTGATTATAAATGCAAGCCTTCATTAATGTATCGTTCAGAAAACCCAAGAGCTTTGAAAGGCAAAAATAAATCCTCTCTTCCCATTTACTGCCGATCGAATAGAAAAGCATGGAAGACTGGCTCACTGTTTAGTAACTGGTTAGAGCATTGTTTTGTATCTGAAGCTGAAGGATATCTGAAAAATAAGAATTTATCATTCAAGGCACTCCTTATCTTAGACAATGCTCCAAGACACCCAGTGTCACTTCTCAATTGCAATCCAAATGTAAAACTTGTTTCTTCCTCTGAACGCAACATCAATTTTACAGCCCCAGGGCCAAGGATTTATTTTGAGTTTTAAATCTTATTATCTAAGGAGAAGCTTGGAATCTTGTTGAAAAAACTGAATGATTTCCAGGTAAAAATGTGCTCCAATGTTAGGCTGAATTCACAATAATAACAGGTATTGAAATAATCAAACAGTCATGGACTGAAATGAAGTCAACTGGGAAGGCCTGTTGAAAGAAGCTACTCCCTGAAACAGGAAGTGACTCACAAGACCTCAATATTATTCAGACAGAAGTTGAGAAAATTATTAAACTTTCAAACAATATTGGAGGTGAGGAATTTAGTGATACAGGCAGGAAGAAATTTTAGAACATATAATTATTCCCATCAGGAGGAATTAAAAAATGAGCAGTTAGAAAAACTACTGGACTCCAATAAAGATGGTTGTGAAGATGAAGAAAATGAAGAGCAAAAGAAACCTGAACTAACAAACAAGGGTATACCAGAGATTCTAAAGTACCTGAGTTCCTGAAGGAGAATGGAAGATCCTGAATTTCATAGGAGTATGAAAATTAAGTGAAGCATTGATGATATTACAGTTTCTTATGTTGACATGAGAAAGATCATGACAAAATAGCAACAGACAAAAATTACAGATTTTGTAAGTCAACTTCAAAAGCATGTTCACCTTCTGCTAGCAGTTTCATCAATTGAACATTTCTTCATGTGTTGGTAAGTCATGGTCAATTAAAAGTTTTATTTCATTGTTTTACTTTTTTTCAGCATGCAGTTTCATTTTAAATTTAAGTAGGAATTCCTTTCGATTCCATAATGGAAGTGCATACCTGATTAAGTTTCTGTTGTTTCCATAATTTAATTTTGATTTTTTTGAGGTTTAGTTTTCTTTTAACATAGGGGCCCTTACATTTACGTTAGGGGCATGACTTCGCTGTCACTCAGTTGGGTTAATGGAATGAGAGATGAGAAATTGTGGAGGAAATCGGTCTCGCCATTCATTTTTGAAACACCCCCATTCCAGCAAATATTAGTATAGAAAAATATTACTTCCATATATTTTATGATATTTTTAGTTGGAATACATTTTAAATTATAAAGTGAAATTTTTAATTTCCTCTATAAAAAGTTTCAGAACCTAACCCCCATTTTTTCATAACAACAATACTCCGCTGAACGTGGAATTGCCATAATCCTGTTCACCTGTATTATGAATCACCTTGTCCAGATTTGACGGCAAGATTGGAATATCTCAGCTAAGGGAAGAACCACATACAGGTTTATTCCCACTGTATCTACCCCTGCTCTCTTCCATGGTACTCACCTGGACTCCACCTAACATACTTTCTAACTGGACATGGGTCCTTCAATGCTAAGCCCACCAAACTATGTATATCTGACAAACCTCTCTGCCACTGTGGAGTCGAAGAAAATTATAAACGTGTTCTCTACAGCTGTCACCTTTATCATCCACCCAGAAGCCGCATGCTTACACAACTACTGTCCCTCCCACGCAGTGAAGAATTCCTCTTTCTCACTGAAGAGGAACACTACAAACAACTGACTGTATTTTCCCAGGGTGCATTTAACATCAGAAAGAACTACCAACCACAGTTTCACCCACCATAAATAGCTCAATGGATGAAATTACCAACTGAACCTCAATCAACATTATGTTGTCACATACCAATTTACGACCCTACTTTGCTGACACCTTAGCTCAGCAATACTTTCATCTTTTTACTTCCCCCAGCCCTGGGTGGGCTCCCAGAGTTAGTTTTCCAGTCTCTCCTGCCTCATGCCTCGTTCATCTGAAGGATGCCTTACTTACCCATCCTTCTAGCTTCTTCCCAACTTTAACTCCCACTCCTCTCACTTTTTTTTTTTTTTTTATCTCCGTCCAGGACGCTCAGAGGCAACCCTGGTGAAGACCAGCCAGAAAATAATGACAAGCCTAGCTACCGCCTAGTGGTGTGTACAAGCAACATGGGGGAGGGGGCCAAAAGCCAGAACATAACAACAGAACCCAATACAGTACTATACAAAACACTTTTCTAGCTTTTACAGTGATACTGTATTAATTCACAAGAGTACTTATGGTGCAGATGTGGGAAACCATGGGTGGCCTGACCCAAAGACTGTACTATGCACACTATGCCAAATAAATTAGGATAAAATATTTTTGTGTTATTTAATTTATTAAATATTATATTAATAATTAATTTAAATATTTATAGGAAAAAGAATTGGAAACACTTTGTAATGAAATAAAAAATTTGAAACAAAATAAAACAGACTTGTCAAGAGCAGTGGAAGAAAACAGTCAGAAAATTTTGGAAATTGAAATGCAGCGTGAACAAACAGACAGGGAACTTAAAGAGTTATTCGCTAAAGTAGATAAACTTCAAGTAGGTTTATTTTTCTGGTATTAAAAAATATAATCATTGTAAAAATTTCTTAACATTTCAGTAAATGCTTTGGGGGTTTAAAAAAAAAAATACCCCACCATTAATCTTAATCATTTTTAATACTTTCATAGCACCATGGAAAGTTCTATTTCCAATCCACCAAAACTTTGTTTCAGCTAAGATGTGAAATTTTTGTCAATGGTAGTAACATGTTAGGGCTGTGATGGTATACGACGCTGGGAGTGAAAGGTTTTAATGGTGCTTATATAGCTTAGAATCTTAACTTTAACAAGAGACCAACCATGCAGGAACTCTCAGAAACCTTTCAAAAATAGGTATTATCTCATTCATTATATTAATTTTTAAAACCAATTAATTGTGTCATATGACTGCTTCATTTTCCATCCTTCCATGCCCTGTGGAGAAAAAATTTACATTTGAGTTCAACCTAGACAAGCGAAACTTTTATTGACTTTCTCAATGCTGCAACAGATGAGGGTGAAAAATATTGGGTGAGGATTAAATGATTCTCCCTCTGGATTGAAAATTTGGTATTTCAGAAAAAACAATTACCAACCATAGAATATATGGAATTTATTCATAAAACAGCTACTGTTTGCCTACCAAACAGTTATTGTTTGCCTTTTAAATGATTATTATTGTAAAATAATACAATTATATAATCTAGTTTAAATGATTATTATTGTAAATTATCTTGTGTTTTGTGTAGGAACATGAAGTCCTTTGATGATCACAAATCATGTCTGGTTGAAGATTGTTAGTATTTCTGAATTGTTGATCTTGTTATAGAATGCAAATTTAGCAGTAGTCACTTTACATTATAAGTAAGGGGGAGAGTGGGAAATTTACATACTTTTAGACTGCCGGTGTTTCATTGAATGCAAAGTTTACTAAATAAATTATATATATCCCAGCACAGGTTTATACTTCCAAACAAGCTTAAATATCTGGCACCACTGTTACATAAGTTATGCATGTGCCAATGAAATTCAGAAATATAGACAACCACTTCAGTCGAGCAGCTGCTCATAGGCACTTGTTTGCTTTACCTATTGGTAGATCCACTCCTGTATACATGTTTTGCCCATATGTATGTTGTCAGATGAGGTGGTAGTGGTGGGGGGATTCCATTAGAAATATCTGTTTATTGCCACATTATTTGCTACTCAAAACAGGCATGCATGATGTTACTAAAAAAAAATTTAAATAAATAGCAATTATTATCACTTCAATATATTTTTTATAATGCTTGTAATATTATTGACCAATAAGAAAAAAATTAGAGAAATATTTGTATGTAGCAGTGCTATAAGCTTGTTGTTTGTTTTATGGTGCACCAGCATCTTAGGCCATAAGAGGCCTGAAGTGCAAAGTGATTTCCTCTGTGAAATGTGGAATGCTTTTCCTAAGCAATTATTGTGTTATTTCTTTTCTAGTGCCATTTTCTCTTTTGTCTGCTTCAAGTGACTGTATTTACAAGGTTTAAAAAAAGACCCAGAAAGCAAATCCATCTTTCTTTTCTTATTATATATACATGCAGTTCTCTCTTTACAAGTTCCCGGGTTTAAGAGGTTTTTTTTTTTTTTTTTCCCAAGTATCAAGTATCAACAAAATCGAAAATATGAACATTAATTGCAAAAAATGAATGTTAAACATTCATAAATACCCATTTCAAACCACACACATAGCTATACAATACAGTATACCCCACTTTACATTGTTAATCCAACCCCGCTTTACGTTGCTAATCCATTACCATCGTATCGCAAAAATATTGTACTGTTAACCCACTAACATTGTTTTTTGGTAATTCATTCCACGACCTCGGAAGTTCAAATTTTCGCTATATAACTCCGTAAAAGGTCATTTTTTTTTAGTGTAAATTGTATTAGTTACCAATTCAAATCATTAAATGCACTACACTTTCATTGTTATCATATGTTATAAGAACCAATTTCAAATGGCTTTGTGATATTTTTCTAAAGCACATTTCTGGAGGTCACGACCATAAAACAATAAAAACAATTTGCGCTTTCCAGTTTATTGGGCTTTTGTTACCATAAGCAATTTTAAACGGGTAGTAAACTCTATGTTATTGCATTTGTGAAAATACCATTAAAGATTAAACATTCTTTAACATTTGTAAGTCGTAAATAATTTTTCTATTATTATAATTTGCTTGATTTTACAGGTTACATTTTCATTTCTTTGCATAAATCAATCATTGTTTAAACATAAACTAGTTAGCTAACTAATTTCATTGTTGATAACGTAACCCCTATTTTAACATTGTGTTTATGGGAAATAAATTCCCGCTTTACGAGCTCGTGCTAGGAACAAATTAACTCGTAAAGTCAAGAACTACCTGTATCTTTTAATTTTACCTAACCAATTCTACTAACTTCAGCAACTGCTTGGTCACTGACAATACCCTCCTACCTCCACGTGGCTGGCCAAGAAACTGGGAGAAGAAAATCACTCTCACAGGACTAAAAGGAGCAATGATGGACAACAATAGACATGTCACTCATGGATATTTTCGTTCAGCTCCATTAAACAGAGATAAAATAAATGAGTATAATGCAAAAAGACAAAAAAAAGAAGCTGAAAACACTGCTCTTCATTCTTCTAATACTGCACACTCTCCCCATTTTTAATTTAAAAATGTCTTGAAAATGTTATAGTATTTTCCATATAGTACAAGGAAGTCACAGGCTTTTGCTGCACTGGCAAAAAGAAGAAAGAAGTAGATAAAATACAAATTATGTGTTTCCCCTCCTCACATAGGTAACTATCCAATTGATCTTTGAATTTGTTCAAACTGTCAGCCTCAACAACTACCTGCAAAGGCAACTTGTTCCAGCAATCAATGACTTCTGTTTAAAAGAAAAACCTCCTCCCCAGTAATCAGAATTTATGGCCTCCCAGTTTTGTAATTCTTTATATTCTGACTTCTTTCATTTCGAGAGCTCTCAGAACCTTTGGCTGCTCTCACCATGTGAGTTGCCCATCTTTGTAGCCTTTCAAGAAGCTCAATGTCTTTTTTCAGATGTGTTCTCCATAATTGGACACAGTATTCCAAATGCAGTCCTTCAGTTGCCTTATAAGTAGGCTTTTCACCTTCCTATTTCTGCAAGATAATCTTTGATAAATCATTAATGGAATGCCATGGGCTTTCCTGGCCACAGGAAAGACCAGTTGGGCCCATTCGGGCCCCGTGCTTGGCAGAAAAATTAAACAAAAAAAGTATAAAAGAATAGATGGGGGGGAAAAAAAGAGAAGGAAAAAGATGTTCTCTGAAATTATTATTCAGTAACGTCAGAAGAAATTTTTAAAAACATCAATTCATATTTCCAAACAAAAAACATTTCTTGGAATAGTTATTACTATTATTAGCTGTATGGTGCAAGAAGCCTGAGGCTTATGCTACACCAGCCAAAAAAAAAAAAAATTCCCGAGTTACCCCTAAGAGAGAGAAAGAGAGAATAGAATAGAAGGGAATCACCAAGAAAGAGAAGAATGATGATATCCAGCTCAGGACCCTGTTATATAGGGATTTGTACTGATGGGGCTGTGGCAATGACAGGCAAGCATAGGGGTTTAGTATCGCGCATAAAGAAAATTGCTCATCCAGATTTAATATAACATCTCACTGTTTTCTTCATTGGGAACAGTTAGCTACAAAAGATATGAGTGAAGATTTACTTGACATTTTAAATCAGTGTGTACAAATAGTAACCAAATTTGAAAGAGCACAGTAAACAGCCGTATCTTTAATATAATGTGTTAAGAAATGGGTTCATCCCATAAACAGGTATTGTTACATTCTCATATAAGATGACTTTCAAGAGGAAAAGTTCTGAAATGATTATTTGAACTTCAAATAGAAGTTGAAATATTTTTAAATGACCAGAAGTCAACATTAAGTGAATATGTTAAAAGTGATTTGTGGCTTGCTACAGTTGCCTATCTAGCTGACATATTTTCGTTAATGAACGATTTAAATTTGTCAATGCAAGGAAATCAGACCAATCTTTTTATTTGTTATAATAAAATAGAAGCTTTTGTTAAAAAAACTTGACCTCTGATCAAACAAAGTTAAAAAAGAATTGTTTTGATATGTTTCCATCATTTTTACAAATGGTTGAGGACAACATGATAACTCAGAAGGAAATTTTGGATATACTTCACGTTATACAAAACCATTCATTAAAATTAAAAGAAGAGTTCATTCAATATTTCCCACCTACAGGAGATATTTGTTTGGGCAATATGTGGGTAATCAATCCTTTTCAACACTGTCAATCAAATAATTTATCTCTATCAAAAGAAGAAAATTTAATTGAATTATCAATGGACAAGAGTTTGGAAATAAAGTTTAAAGAAAACCAGAATAATTTACTTAAATTTTGGTTACAAATTGAAGAAGAATATCGGACTCTGAGTGAAAAGGCAATAAAACTGTTACTTCCATTTGCAACAGCTTATTTGGCTGAAAGTGGATTTTCAACAAAGATTATGAAAAATAAGTTCAGAAACTGAACTTATTTTTCTACGTAAGTTCACCAATGAGAACAGCATTAATTAATTCTCTTGAAATAAGAATTAATAAATTAATTGAGAATAAAAAACAACAACAAAGTCATTAATTATCTTGTATTATTTTGTTCATTATTTATGTAATAGTTTTTAATAAATATAATTCAAACTATTTTAGTGATTTTTATAATTTTGAAACAGCCTGTTTTATTTAAAATTGTTAGTCTTACATTTTTTCATAGTTGAATTTAAATAATAAAAAAATTAAATTGAAGTATTCATTATAAATCAAACTTCGTCTGAACCACTCTCAGTAGAAATGTACTGAATGTTACTTTTCACATGTAGAAGTTATTGTCAAATATGCATAATTTTATTTATTTATGTAATATACAGTGATTTCAGTCTAAAAAAAATTTTATATTATAAACATTTGGGTTGCGGTACAATTACAAACAAATATGTTGTGTCACGCGGCAAAAAGGTTGAGAAACGCTGCTATATAGCACCTTAAGTTGTCCAATTCCCCTCTTCTGAAATTAAAACCTGTGCCTTTAACTACTGCAACATGTTCCAAATGATGACTGCGTGATCACCACCTGACAATGGTTCCTATATTTTATGCCTTCAGACGTCTTCTGATTTGTGAGTAATGAGGTCAAGAATATTCTCACCTAGTATTTTTTCTAACATGCTGGTACAAATAATAATAATGTTATTTAAAAAAAATTTCTCCATGGTGCATTTTCCTCCCACTTATTCCAGTAAATCTGGGGCAGATTGAAGTCATCCATAATAAGATATTTGCACTTTCTTGCCCATTCCATCTGCATGTAGAGACTCTTGTCATAACCTTCACAATCTTTTGGCTTGTAGATCACTCCCACTCTGATTATACCTTTGCTTCCATCTAACTCTCACCACACAAATTCTATGCTGATAGATATAACTTCAGACTACTCAGCAAAAACTTTTTTTGCATTTAGGCTGCTTTTGATGAGAAGCATGGCCCCACCACCCCTTCTATATTTCCTAAATACATTATACATACCATAGTGAAACTTGTCATCCCTATTTCCAGGTGACACCACGTTTCTGTGAGCCTATTATATCAGCATTGGTTGTCATAACTGTGAGTTTGAATTCAGCCATTTTATTGACTGCATTCTTGACTTTACTATAGTCATTAAGACTAGGTATTCTTCTATAGTTTACTACCCTGTCCCCCTCTGAAGTTATTTAGGCTTAACCTAGCTGTTACCCTATCCTTATCATCCCACTCATTTGAAACATTGCTACCTTCAGAACAAACACCAACATTTGCTTTTTTGGCAACTAATAGAAATTCTTGTGGCGAATGCAAGTATTACCCATATCATCAGATAAACACAGATCTATATATTACCCTTCTCTCCCCTACCCTAGCACTTTCCCTGAACCCTTAATTTTTGCCAGTATCCTCAGTGATACTGGCAAAAATCCTTGTACCACCTTTGTTCAAATGAATGCCATCTCTGCAAAATAGATTTCTTCTACCTACAAGTGAGGGCTGATTTAAATAAAAAAAAAAAAGAAAAGAAAAAAAAATTTTCCCCCCTAGAGCCTTGTAGGTTCCCTCGAGTTAATGCACAAGGCTTTCAGCATATAATCCCTCCTGTTGTGCTGGCAGAATTGCAGACATTTACACATTCTGACCTAACTCGTGGCATTTTTTCACCATGGTCCTATATTTATCCAAAAAATGGTTTGGTTGTGTTCGTTTAATATTGTCAGTCCCCACATGAATAATAATATTCTCTTTGCTCCCCTTAAAATCTGATGATCTGTTGGTAACATCATTTATTGTTTCTCTTGGCAAACATACTATAGTTCTGGTCCACCTGTCTTTATTACAAAAAATATTGCCCTTTTCCTTGACAATGGAGTCTCGCAATAAAACTAATTCACCTTCAACCTGAGTAGTATGCACTTACCTATTCTTTTTCTGGAACTTGAATGTGAGGCACTTCACTTGGCAGGTCACAAGATATTTGAGTCCTTGATAAGCTCCTAGTTACATTTGTTTCTAGGGCAAGCGCTTCTTTCTTCAGTGAGTCAAATTCTTGTAATGCACCAAGTTCTAATTTTAGATTGGTACACTCCTTACATCAGATGCAAAGAAAAGAATCGTCAGTTGACCTAGGTTTGTCTACTAGACCAACCTTAGAATACATGTCACAGGCTATATACAAACAGCAAATTCATGACTCACACTGGAAATGCTCACAGTCATTTCTGTTTGATTCCCAGTGTCCTTGGATTTTGTATTGTAAGTGGATCTTGTAACAATCATTATTTCAGGAAAATTTGAACTTCAGAAAAATACAATATTTAAATTTACAATAATTTATAGAATTTAAATTAAAGTATTAAAGAAATTAAACTGTAAACAAAACTTTAACCACTAGTGAAGACTAAAATAAAATTTAGGGCTAAAGCCTAAAACCATGGAGTTTATTAGACACACAAGTTCAATGCATCAGTTCTGTATGTAGTAAATCACCAAAATTGGTAAAATGGCATCATTTTCATTACACCTTGTATTGTATATACCCCCAGAATGAGTTGCTTCTTGTTGTACTACTTCAAATAAATAACATAAGTAACTTTCAGGGACAAATAGCTCTGAAACAGCCATCTGCATTGTGATATCCACTGAGAACAAGTAATAATAGTCTTCTGTAATGGGGAAACATTACCGTATTCGAAGTAGTACGACAGGCAACTAGTTGTGACATTATTCACAATGTGAGATATAATGAAAATGATTCCATTTCCTAATTTTGGTAATTTACAGAACTGATACATTGCACTAACTTGTATACCACTAGTGAAATTGAATGTAAGCTACCGAACGAAGTTCCTGCCAAAATATTGATAATAAAGACTATCTGAATATTAAATGGTACTTTCCAAAAATAAAAATAAACTAACCTATGTAACTATAGGAATTGAAACTATATATTAACTACAATTTATTACATTAAAAAACTATTTCAAAAACTATCCTGCTGTGAAGAGATTCTGAAATGCACAGCCACAGAATATAGCTGCAATCCTAGAAGCCTAAAGACAGCTTCAAGGCACAATTAACAGGCTTGTTCATTATAATAATAATAGTTAACAAAAAACAACAGCTGTCCAATTTTGCTGTAAACATAATTTACATCCTGATCCAGACTTTCAACTCGATTCTCTTCCCTTAATTTTCAGCATAGTATTAGATTTCTTGGTCTAATACTGGATAAAAAATTAAATTTTCTGGAGAATATTAAACATTTCTATACAACTTCTCAAAAGAAACTAAATCTACTTAAGATTGTTTCTGCTTTGTCATGGGATGTAGATCATTCATGCTGCTACACCTATATCATTCATTGATTAGATATTGACCAGACTATAAGTCTCCTTTATATGCCCCAGCCAGACAAACCTTATTTAAAATGGCATGACACTTTACATCACAATGTTCTAAGAATTGCATTAGGAACTCTTTGCATATCACCAGTTCAGAGTCTTTATATGGAAGCATGTGAACCACTAAATGTTCATACTATGCAGCTAAAATCAGAAGTTTCCCATATCATTCCATATGGCAGTAACTGTTAACATCAAAATGTGATAGTCTATATCCAGATAAATCATGTGGCATTAGGTTAAAAAGCTTAAATGCACGTTGGTACACATTGATAACCATTTCCAACAATAGGGAAAGCACACACTTCCATCCAAAATTTTTAAATGCTAAGCAAATCCATGCAGCTTACTCTTTTCGATTTTTCAGTTTCATCCAAATATACATTGAAGATTCCAACACAGACAGTAAAGTTGGTGTGACTATAGTTATACCAAATGTTACAATGTCTGAGAAGTCCCTGAGTGCAACTGTATGTTGCACTCAGGGACTTCTCAGACATGCAGAACTGTATGTTGTCCTGATGTGTTTAGAGAATCTAAAATAGTCTTTGTCATCAAACCATTATCTGCCCTGATTCCTTAAGTGCTGTATCCTCTCTTCAGTGTAAGCTTTCTTCCAGTCATTCCTTACAACAACAGTTCAAATAAGCTTAGTATAGCTTCATACAAACAGGCAAAAAATAATCTTCTCTTGGGTACCTTTGTATGCTGGAAATCACAGGAAACAAATAAGCAGGCTTTGCTGCCAGGAATTTCCCTCCAGGGGCTCACATCTGGTGAGTATGGGCTTGGCACACCCAGAGTCCTGAGCTGGATATCATTGATCTCTCTCTCTCTCTCTCTCTCTCTCTCAGGGTAACTTGGGAATTTTTTTTTTTTTTGGCCTGGTGCAGCATAAGCCTCAGGCTTCCTTGCACCATATGGCTAATAATAATAATAAATAATACCATCAGACATAAAAATGCATTACACTGATTAAAAACACATCATACAATGTACCAGTAGAAAAAATAGCTATCCATTTGGCAGAAGCACAAAAGCAATAAATTGTTCCAGATTAAGAATGATCACAAGTAGCAGCTATCAAGCCTGAGAGGGGAATAGGAAGGAAGAAGTCATACTTGTTAGATTACAGATGGGACATACATACTTAACCCGTAGCTACCTACTCATACGGGATCAACTTCCACTATGCAGCAACTATCAAACCCAACTCACGGTAAAACATCTTATCGCTGAATGCCCATTATACCTAAGAGAATGATAAATAGCTTTCACTTCTCCTTGTTCTTTTAACCAACTAGCGTCACAGCAGATTCTGGGAGACCAACAAGACATTAATGACCTTTTCACTTTCCTAAAACTGATAAACAAATAACATCTCATCTGAATCCATCTGTTTAATGGACCAAACCCATACCATTAAGGTAGAATAGGGGTATTCAACCTCTAAAGAAGTTGAACACCCCCACTCTACCTTAAATGGGCTAACTGCAGTCTGATTGAAGAGAACTTTAGGAATTCCTCTGATCTTTGATCATATTAAATTCCACACCCTCCAAAAAAAAAAAAAAGTAATACATGGCGATAGCATAATGTGATCATAGAGGACTATAAGCTTGTAAAAGCCACGTTTAGAAATGTTCCTTATGCTCACTATGAGAGTTAAATTTTACACTGGCTTTGTATTAGCAACACCTACTTAATACCTCTTTGGGGCCACCTTTTTTTCATACTATAGCCCGTACACATCTTGGCATTGACTCCACAAGGTATTGCAGGGTGTCCTGTGGTGGTGCTACCCATCCATTGCACAATGTGTCAGGCGCCTCCGTAGCCAGGTGGGAAGGAGCAGCAGTGCGTAGCACACGCTTCTTGATTAGACCGGGGTTCAAGCCCGTCACCACCAAATACGGAGGATGCGGAAAGGTCAGGGAATGACCACCGCATATCCCGGAGCAATATGGCCTTAGTTGCTAATGCTCCTAAAAACTAAATAACATAACATAACATAGCACAATGTGTCCAGTTATCATATGAAATGTCCTTTTCAGTAGGTCTGAAACATGCTCAGTTGTTTTGAGATCGAGTGAGTTGGGCAGCCATGGGAGGACAAAGAATTCGTTGTTGTGTTCCTGATACCAGTCAGCAACCTTTCGGACCTTGTGGCATTGTAGGAGTTTTCTGGATGTCACCATGAAAATGTACATGATTGGCACTGTTGGAAAAGTAGGTGTTCCCATTGAGGTGTTGATTGATAGTGGTCAGAAGACCCACGGCATGCCACATAAACAGTCCCAAAACCAACCTCGTGGTACTTTCTCCAAATCTGAATATGTCCATTAACACGATAGAGTTGGAAACAAGATTCATTAGACCAGGCAACAGATTTCCACACATCTCAGCAGTCTGGCACTGGTGGTGATGTACCCATGCAAGGTGCAGTTTCTTGTGCCCTCAATTAACAGCCGTCATGCTTATGATGGTTGTTAACTTCCATAACTTATACAAGCTAATGTCTGGCTCATAGTCCATGTGGATATTAGTCTTGCTATTCCTACTTTGTATTGGGTGGTTAGGTGGGCCAATGTGCTGCGTTGCTGCTGTGCTATAAGATGCACAATGCTCACCATGGTCTTCGACCACACGACTGTCCCACATAACCTTTGACTTGTTTTTTGACTTCTGTTGAAGCCCATCCTCATAGACTTGACACCACAAAAGAGGAGTACTTAACCGTGTTGGCTCTTGTTGAGATACTGGCACTTGCAAATCTTTCCCCACAATCAGTCCATGTTCGAAGTCAGTAAGATCTCAGTGCTAGTCCACTCTTCCATAGACACTCACTCAAAAAGTGATTGCCATGTGTACAAGCTTCAATTTTGTATCAGCCATTCCTGGCTTTGAGCCTTCACAAGCATCACAGACCAGTCCATCCCTACACAGGTGGTGGTGGGGGGGGTGGATGTTTCTAATGCGAATTTACCCCAGGGGTTCACATCTGATGATATCCTGAGCTGGATATAATCATTCTTCTCTTTCTTGGTAATTCCCTTCTACTTTTTACTCTTGTTCCTCTCTCACGCAGCATTTTTTTTTAAAAGCCTCAGGCTCTCTTGCACCATATGGTTAAATATAATAATAAATCAAACTCGGTGTATTTTATTTTCCAAAGTGTAGCTATCTTAACTGAGGGAAAAAAAATTAAGATAGTCCTATTCCTCATCTGCACTTACATATATAAGTGTAAAGTATTCGTTGTGTAATGTCACCAGAGGTTCCCCCCAGCTCTGCAGTAGATTTTTTTTTTTGGTACTCTGGCAAGCTCCGAAGAGTTCAGTGGAAAGGGCCAAAAAAATAAAATATCATCAGTTAAGCGCCAGAAATTAAGGCTGAAATTAAGTTATAGTTAGGTTAAATTTGGACGTTAAGTTAAATTTGAATTAAGGCGTATGTGATGGTTGAGAGTTAGAGTGGGGGGAACAGGTTGAAATATGGGAATGATGGGGAACCCGACCCCAGGGATATCAGTGGGGTGTCCCTACCAGAGGAAATGGGGGAGAGGGAGGAGACAGAACCCCTATCCCTCGCTGGGGGTGAGGGGTTACAAGTACCGTGCAAGGGAGCGTGATACAGCTCGTCAGATGGTGCTGGCAGCAGAGCTGCAAGTTGCCAAGGTCGGTGCAGAATCTAAATCAGGTAAGTGTCATATCCGATGAAGATATCGTTCCTGGCACACAGGTTGCATTCAGGTTGACTATCAGTTTTGTTGCCAGGCTTGGTTTAGTCATTGCTAGATATATATCTCAGTTGCAGACCATCATTTCTGAGAGATAACTACATTTCTGTTAGATTTGCATTTATGGGCTTTATCAGTTTGGGTTGCATACTCAGGTGGAAGAGTGTTAGTCTAGATATCGATGTCCAGTCCAGGTGCTGGGTTAGGTGAGTCGAGTTCAGGAGCATTTTGTTTTTGGTGGTGTTTGTGAAGAGACATTCGATGTCACTACTATGTCTTAGTTGAGTGGGAAGGTTTTTTATCTTTCGAAGAGATCATGGGCTAATAAATTGAAGGCATTGTAGTCCCTTTCATCACTCAGTATGTGATGTGGTGTGATGTTTCTGATCTAGCGACAGGTAATATATATATAGGTGCCTCCGTAGCCAGGTGGGAAGGAGCAGCAGTGCGTAGCACACGCTTCTTGATTAGACCGGGGTTCGAGCCCATCACCACCTAATACGGAGGATGCGGAAAGGTCAGCGAATGACCACCGCATATCCCGGAGCAATATGGCCTTAGTTGCTAATGCTCCTAAAACCAAATAACAAACAAACAAACAAGCAGGTAATATATTTTTATTTTCACCAAATGGCAACAATTCATATTTAGAAGGTTTTATACCTTCATTGTCCTCGTCATCGATGTTGTCATTAGTTCTAAAACTTGAATTTTTTTTTTCTTTTCTTTCTTTTTTTTGAAACTGTCCAAAATGTCAATGTCATTCAGATATTCAGGTACTGTGACCATGTAAACAGAGATGGGGAAAATTTACAGAAAAAAGTCGATAACGCACTTCCGCGAAAGAACAGATGATTATTTTTTTGGGTAAAAGAAAATCGTGCTTTCCTAATTCTCAAACTGGGCACTTCAAGTTGATTCACAGCAGTGTCCAACCTATGGCCCGCCCAGAAAGTCAACTAAAACAGCATAAAGAAATCTAAGCAACTAAGGCCATATTGCTCCCAGGATATGCGGTGATCATTCCCTGACCTTTCTGCATCCTCCATATTTGGTGGTCATGGGCTCGAACCCTGGTCTAATCAAGAAGCATGTGCTATGCACTGTTGCTCCTGCCCATGCACCAGTAGAAAGTGGACCAGAGCCCATTGGGAATATCCCTTGATCTGCTCACTGTTGACCAGCATGACTTCTCCATATGTGGGACAGGTGCTCATATAGGTTTTACCAGGTACCACTAAGTTGTAGAATGGTAATCCCTTTAGCACTCTTAATTCACACAGCGGCACTAATTGCCTGAAGGCCAGAAATGTTAACAGTGCGTACCGAGTTAATTCTCCGTTCACTATATGTAGGCGCCTCCGTAGCCAGGTGGGAAGGAGCGAGCAGCAGTGCGTAGCACACGCTTCTTGATTAGACCGGGGTTTGAGCCCGTCACCACCAAATACAGAGGATGCGGAAAGGTCAGGGAATGACCACCGCATATTCCCGGAGCAATATGGCCTTAGTTGCTAATGCTCCTAAAAACCAAATAACAACAACACTATATGAAAATTTTCTTTGCTCAACGGAAAGTATTTTAAATGTAACCTCCAAAGGGAATTCAAAATAATTTGCTATAAAAGTACATCATTAAACAGAGTTCCGACTGAATAATTTAGAATTATAAAAATGGTTATACAGTTTTATGTAGAAAATATCTTAACAATAGACAGTGAAAATGCTAATTTAGTTAAATAATTTTAAGTTTATTTGAATAGTAAGTAAACATGTGAAAAAAATTTACGGAATGTTACAAATTTCGAAGTGCACTGCATCCAAATGTCACACGTCACTGTTAATAAACGTGCCGGTACGCCATACTGTTGCATAGCGCCCCAAAAAAAGCACTGCCTAACTCTATGGAATAAGTGATTCAGCATTCTTGGATCTACAGGCACGCTCTCTCTCTCACTCAACATGAGCATTCACTGCTCGTTCCATTTCTAACGCATTTTTATGTTATATTTATATATTCGTGTATGTATGTACCTTTACAGCCGATAAAGAGATTCGCTATCTCAAAAGCTACTGTCATTAAATATACTTAGCTACTGCTTTTACTGGATAAACTGAATTTATTTCTTAGTTATGGAACCCAGTGCCATAGGCCTCTTCAGTGGTTTTTTTTTTAATTGTTAGTTTTTGAAGAAAAAGACCGGAGTGAGAAACATCTTTACTGCACAAATGGACTTTTAAACTTTGAATACGGAGAAATCTTCAAACAAACAAACACACAACATCCTCTCTAAAGGCCATTTTTAACATTTAGTAGGTTTCTGTTGAACTTTTCCCTAATTTGAAATAATATTTGATGCAAATTCACTGGTCATTTTAAAATGCAATAAACACATAAAACACCTATTCAGTGTGCAGTAATTCAGACTGACTGTAGATATGTCTAGATGAGTCACAAACATGTTGTGACATTGCAATGTAATGTGATGCTGCAGTTTTAAGACACAAAGTCAGTCTATGAACTGTTGTTGTTTGGTTTTTAGGAGCATTAGCAACTAAGGCCATATTGCTCCGGCGATATGTGGTGGTCATTCCCTGACCTTTCCGTATCCTCCATATTTGGTGGTCATGGCCTCGAACCCCAGTCTGATCAAGAAGCATGTGCTACACACTGCTGCTCCTGCCCACCTGGCTACGGAGGCACCCCAGTCTATGAACTCTTTCATCACACCTCTTATGACACATGCCCAATGAGCTACTATAAGGTAGTCACAAAAGAACTGGATTCAAAAAATAATTTTGACATTGTATGCTTAGCTTTCAGTAAAGCTTTTGATGCGCAATCAGAATATTCTTTGTTAATTCCAACCAGCAGTATAAAATAAAATGAAATAAAAATGTATATTGTAATCGTCCCCCTCCCCCAATTTAGCATTAGCATTAGTAGAGGCATGTGATGCGAGAAAGCAAGCTTATATAGCATCACTCAAAAAAAAAAAAAAAAAACCCTTATTTCAGCCATTCGGTCACTCTAAATGTTTCCCCAGCTCAGCCTTAAATCTATTTAAGCTATCAACTTCCACAACAATAACAACAGATGGAAGTCTGCTGGCTAAAGGCAAACTTCTACACATCTATTCTACAACTGTGTTTCCTCAATTTGAATCTATGCCCCCCCCCACAGGCAACTAATCTGGGCAAGAGGAAGAATCCCATCAGCATTGAGCTTACTCAAACCATTCAAGTCCTCATACACCTGATTCAGATAACCTCGCAGGTACCTAGTCTCTAGACACTGCAGTCGCAAAAATTTGCGACTGCAGTGTTGCAATGTTTGCAAATATAGAATTTGTATATCTAAGACCCATAATTCAATGGAAAAAGCAGTGTTATGAACATTGCTCAGAGAAAAAAAACAATAAAATTAAATACAAATTTTAAAAAAAAATAATTAAAAATCATCAAACAATAAATAAATTTTTCAATAAATAATTAAAAAAGAAAAAGCAAAAAATCAAAACATTTTGACATTAAAACACTAAATTGCTTAAAATATTATTGGGAAGAAGGTTTAGTCTGAAAAAAAAAGTCCATGACGTTGGTTTACCTTTTTGAAGTTTTGTAATTCATTTTGTATCTCCATATAAGGGCTATGTGCATGTGCAAACTCAGTCTTTCTTTTTTATTTGAGGCTCATCTCCATTACAACATCATATTCCATCAGTTTGTCTATCAATGTTCTCTACAATTTCATTATTTTTTCCAGAGTTTAACCTGAGAGTAGATTTTGAACTGACTTCTACTTCATCTTCATCCTCAATTTTATCCTGATTGTTAGCATTAGAAGAGGCACATGATGCAAGAAAGCAAGCTTATACAGCATCAGCCAAAAAAAACCTTTCCATTTCACTGATCCATTCATTCCAAATGCTTATCTAGTTCTGCCTTGAGTTTAGTTTATTTAAGCTATCAACTTCCGCAACAACAGATGGAAGTTTGTTTCAGCAATCAACTACCCGCTGGCTAAATGCAAACTTCCGCACATCTATTCTACAACTCTCTTTCCTCAGCTTGAATCTGTGTCCCCCTCACATTTATAATCTAAGCAAGAGGAAGAATCCCAGCAGCATTGAGACTGCTCAATCCATTCACGGCCTTATACACCTCAATCAGATTGGCTCGTATGTTCCTAGTCTCCAAAAGCTGCAATTTGCTGAACATAAATCTTTCTTCATTACAGCATCCCTTTGTTCCTGTCACCAGTCTTGTCGTCCTTCTCTGTACTCATTCTAGCAACTCTACATCATTCTTAAAATGAGGTGTGGCCTGACCATTGCCTTATACAAAGGGATAATCACCTCCTTATCCTTGCTCGAAAAATTTCTGTATATCATTAGTAGGCCCATGGCTGCTGTGCTCAGAAAACTTCATATCTGACTGCCCAATTACCCTCAGGTCTCTTTCATTCTCCACTACCCTGAGTGTAACACCACATAGTTGGTACATTTCTCTGGGTTTACTGCTACCCATATGCACTACTTTGCATTTGTCAATGTTAAACTTCAGTTGCCACTTCTCAGCCCATCTACCGAACTTTTCCAGATCCTGTTGCAACAGCATACTGTTATTAACAACCCTGCCAACCTTTGTATCAACTGCAAACTCTGACATTAAGCTTGATATGCGTATCTTCATCAATATCATTGATAAATATACAAAACAGCAATGGGCCCAACACCAAACCCTGAGGGACACCACTAATAACATTAGTCCATGTAGAGAAGTACTCATTGATTACCATTCTGTCTTCTCCCACTCAACCATTTGTTTATCCGTTATAGCAACTTGCCCTTAACCATACTGCTCCAATTTGTACAGTAGTCTTCCATGCGCAACAGTATCAAAAGCTTTCCTGAAATCCAAGTATGTGATATCAAAATTATTTTTTGCATCCAGTTCCTTTGTGACCACATCATAGTAGCCAATCAAAATGGTCAGACAAGACTTCCCCTTGACAAACCCATGCTGTGTCTGAGCTATAACTGAAGTTTTGTCTAGATGATCGTGCAATGCTTCTTTAACCAGTGACTCCATTATTTTCCCTGGAACAAAGTCAAACTAACAGGTCTGTAATTACTCGTATCTGCCCAGTGCTCCAAATGGAGATGTGCATTGGAGATATGCACATCTCCAGTCCGTGGAGACTTCCCTGGAGTCCAAGGATGCTCTCATATTTATGGCTAAGGTTTGCTCACTTCCTTTAATATAACTGGATAGATCCCATCTACCCCAGGTGCCTTTCTTATGTTTAACATCAGTTTTTCTTATGTTTAACTGTCTCATTGATGAGTTCAACAAGATCATCTTAAGTTAGTTCCTTACTGTGAGATATAAGCAACACCTTAACTTCTTGTGGCTGCATGTCTGCAAAACCTTCTCTTCCAACTTGATGTGCCAATTGGACAATTTTGAATTTCATCATCAGTGGAAGAAATTGCAGCTACTTCGCTGACAACCACTAGCCAAACTTCTTCTAGCAAGCATTAATAGTGGATTACTGTATCTTGTTCAGAAACTCAGTGGTACAGTCAGCAATTCTTTTCCAGCATGTCATAACATCAAGCGGTATGTCTTCTTCTATTGCATTCAAAATGCATTTAAAACTGCACCTTGAATTGTAAAGGTAACCCTTATTCCAAGGGTTGGAGAAGCAAGGTTGTATTCTGTTTTTGAAATTTGCAAATTTAATGTCATTTGAGTGCCCAGTAACTTTATCAACGATGCATAGAGTTTAAATTCTAGGTTTTTAGATACCATGAATTTTTTGACTAAAGAATGAAGCAATCATAGAACCACTAATGATGCTACAGTAAACCATGCTTTTTTTGTTTGCTCACCAAAACATGGACATTTGAGTTTTATTCTTGCCTCTTGGAAGTGGTTCATGGAGCAATATAAAACCAAAAGCTTTGCTACACAGTCCCCTAAAGCATTAGCACACAGATCCTAAAACATGATCCTAAAATCAGCCCTAAAGCCATCCTAAAACCAAGAGTAGTGTGTTCATTTTTTGAAATAAAAGTTCTATATGCCATTTTTTTCTCAGAAGAGTGACATCTCATCAACATTGAAGATCTATTGTGGCAGATATCCTATCTTCTCAATAGCATTAGCATTAGTAGAGGCATTTGATGCAAGAAAGCAAGCTTATGCAGCATCAGCCAAAAAAAAAAAAAAAAAACCCACTTTCACTTCACCACTCTGTTCGTTCAAAATACTTGTCCAGCTGAGCCTTAAACTTATTTAGGCTATCAACCTCCACCACAAGGGATGGCAGTCTGTTCCACCAACCAACCACCCGCTGGCTAAAGGCAAATTTCCGTACGTCTATCCTACATCTATCTTTCCTCAATTTGAATTTATGCCCTCTCAGGTGATTTTTCTGAGCTAGAGGAAGAATCCCATCAGCATTGAGCATGCTTAAACCATTCAAGGCTTTATACACCTCTATCAGATCACCTCGCTGGTGCCTAGTCTCCAGACACTGTAATTTGCAAAACTTAAGCCTTTCTTCGTAAGAGCACCCCTTTGTTCCATTCACTAATCTTGTTGCCCTTCTCTGTACTCGTTCCAGCAGCTCTACATCCTTCTTGAAATGAGGCCTCCAGACCTGTATACAGTACTCTAGGTGTGGCCTGACCATTGCCTTATACAATGGAATAATCACCTCCTTATCCCTGCTGGAAAAATTCCTGTATATCATTGACAATACTCCATGAGCTACTCTTGCAGCCCGTCTGCACTGCTCAGAGAACTTCATATCTGCCTGCACAACCACCCCCAAGTCCCTTTCATTCTCTACCACTGTCAGTGTAGTACCACAGAGTTGATAAGTTGCTCTGGGGTTGCTGTTTCCCATGTGTAGTACTTTACATTTGTCAATGTTAAACTTCATTTGCCACCTCTCAGCCCATCTGCTCAACCTTTCCAGATCCTGTTGCAGCAGCATAGTGTCAGTAGTGTCCTTGACAACCCTGCCAACCTTTGTATCATCTGCAAACTTGGACATTAAGCTTGATATACCCTCATCAATATCATTTATAAATACAGAAAACAATAATGGACCCAACACTGAGCCCTGAGGGACTCCACTAATAACGTTAGTCCACGATGAGCAGTGTCCATTGATTACCACTCTCTGTCTTCTCCCCCTCAACCACCCCTTTATCCATAGCAGCAATTTGCCTCCAATGTCACACTGCTCCAATTTGTGCAGCAGTCTTCCATGTGCAACAGTATCAAAAGCCTTTCTAAGATCCAAGTATATAATATCAAAGTTATTCCCTGCATCCAGTTCTTTTGTGACTGCATCATAGTATCCAATCAAGTTGGTCAGGCAAGACTTCCCCTTAAGCATTAGCATTAGCATTAGTAGAGGCATACGATGCAAGAAAGCAAGCTTATTCAGCATCAGCCAAAAAAAAAAAAAACCCACTCCCATTTCACCCCTCCGTTCGTTCGAAATACCTGTCCAGTTGAGCTTTAAATTTGTTTAGGCTATCAACTTCAACAACAAGTGATGGAAGTCGGTTCCACCAACCAACCACCCGCTGGCCAAAGGCAAATTTCCGCACATCTATCCGACATCCGTCCTTCCTCAATTTGAATTTATGCCCTCTGAGGTGATTATTCTGAGAAAGATGAAGAATCCCATTGGCATTGAGCATGCTCAAACCATTCAAGGCCTTATACACCTCTATCAGATCACCTCGCCGGTGCCTAGTCTCCAGACTCTGTAATTTGCAAAACTTAAGCCTTTCTTCGTAAGAGCAACCCTTTGTTCCATTTACTAATCTTGTTGCCCTTCTCTGTACCCGTTCCAGCAGCTCTACATCCTTCTTGAAATGAGGCCTCCAGACCTGTATACAGTACTCAAGATGTGGCCTAACCATTGCCTTATACAAGGGAATAATCACCTCCTTATCCCTGCTAGAAAAATTCCTGTATATCATTGACAAGACACCATGAGCTACTCTTGCAGCTCGTCTGCACTGCTCAGAGAACTTCATATCTCCCTGCACAATTACCCCCAGGTCCTTTTCATTCTCCACCACTGTCAGTGCAGTACCGCAGAGTTGATACGTTGCTCTGGGGTTACTGTTTCCCATATGTAGTACTTTACATTTGTCAATGTTAAACTTCATTTGCCACCTCTCAGCCCATCTGTTCAACCTTTCCAGATCCTGTTGCAGCAGCATAGCGTCAGTAGTGTCCTTAACGACCCTGCCAACCTTTGTATCATCTGCAAACTTGGACATTAAACTTGATATCCCATCATTAACAAAACCATGCTGTGTCTGAGCTATAACTGAAGTCTTGTCTAAATGATCCTGCAGTGCTTCTTTAACCAGTGCCTCCATTAATTTTCCTGGAACAGAAGTTAAGCTCACAGGTCTATAATTACTTGTGTCAGCCTTTGATCCTCCTTTGTGAATTGGGGTCACATTTGCACATTTCCAGTCTATGGGTACCTCCCCTGAGTCCAAGGAAGCTCTCATAATTATGGCTAAGGGTTTGCTTACTTCCTTTGCTGCCTCCTTTAATATAACTGGATAGATCCCATCCACCCCGGGTGCCTTTCTTGTGTTTATCTTCAACAGTTTCTCCTCCACTTTACTCCCAGTTATTTCAAGATTCTGTAGCTTACTGCTAGAGTTGAATACACCTCTGGCATTCCCCTCGCTGAATAACTCCTCATGTGTGAATGTCGATGCAAAATATTCATTTAGTTTGTTAGCTACCCGAGCAGGGTCATCAACAGTTGACCCATCAATATCAAGTGGACCAATCTGATTCATCCCCTTCCTTCTAGAGTTTACATAAGTAAAGAACTCTTTGCTGTTTTTCTTTGCATCCCTTGCCAAGGATTTCTCGTAATCTGCCTTCGCCTGCCTAACCTCCTTTGTAACTTGGTTGCATATCAACTTGTATCTATCATAGGCTTCTGTGTCATGTGTTAATTTATATGTATCCCATGCATTTTTCTTCTCTGCCATATGCCTCATTAGTTCATCTGACATCCATTTTGGCCTAAACCTTGAACAATATTTCTTAGTTGGTATGTAAAGCCTAGTAGCTTCCAAGATAAGTTCTTTGAATGCTTCCCATTTTGAATTTGCTGTTGGTAACGTTATCAGTTGGTCCCACTGTATAGAATTTAAATACTGTCTCAGTCCATCGTAGTCACCTTTACGGAAGCAATAACCCTTCCCTTTACCCCTAATGGTAGTTACCTCTTTCAGTAAATCCCACTTCAGCACACTGTGATCACTGCCACCTAGTGGTTCATTTATCTGCAGATTCTTAATGCATGAAGAATCACTGCTGATAATCAAATCAAGAGTATTACTCCCTCTAGTTGCCTCCCGAACATGCTGATGTAGAAAACAATCATCCAATAAATCCACAAAAGCCCTGCTAGTGTGTGAGTAACCAGCCCCCAAATTCCAGTCAATATCTGGGAAATTAAAATCTCCCATTATAAGACTCTCTGATTTACTGGCCCACTCTATTTCCCTGTACAGTTCCTTATTATACTCATCAGAGTCATTAGGCCTATAGCACACTCCTACTCTCAATTTTGATCTCCCAATGCTTATGTCACACCAAACTGACTCAACACTGCACTGTCCAGCGATGTCGACTGGCTTCACTTCCTTGGTTTTTATGTGTTTCTTAACTAATAGCATAACCCCTCCCCCCTTCCTATCCTGTCTATCCTTTCTGTAGACGTTGTACTCCCCAAATTGCAGTTCTGCATCCCTTATATCTGTGTGACACCACGTCTCTGATATCCCAACAATATCTGCCTTCGATGTTTTGAGCAATACCTCAAATTCATCAAATTTATTTACTAAACTCCTAGCATTGGTGTACACGCAAGTATACCTGCACCTGTTTCTATTCTTAGCTACCCTAACACAACCCATGTGTTTACTTGTACCGCAATGTCTCCCAGCAGTCTCTGAAATACCATGCATCTTGTTTTTCAGGCTTCTGCTCATTCTAATAGAAGCAGTGCAAGAATCTCTTTCACCTCTGCCAGTGGCTACTGTCAATCTATTGGTCTTTGTCTCCCCCCAAGCTAGCAGTTTTCCGACCCACCTAACACTGCCTCGATAGCATCAGCAAATATTCTTGCACCCTTTCTATTTAAGTGTATCCCATCCCTAATAGGCTAATGCAAATCACCAACAAGCTTTATATTATGCATACTGTGCCTATTTTTAAATCTACTGAACCATCTTTTATTTGCTTGAAAATCAGAAGAAGGCCCTAATTCCTCACTCTTCAAATAACTGCTTTTACTTTCTCACAAATAATGGAACTACTCAGAGGAAGTTTTTTCTGCGCTTCATCTTCTAACCACAAATTAAGAGCTTTTTCCATTTGGTCAATTGATTTTTCTTACACCTTGCCACCAATTTTTCACTTATTGGGGCACTACTAATGATATTATCTCTTATATTTCATTGTTGTTTTTTTTTTTTTTTTTTTTTTTTTATAGATCTTACCTTTTGATTTTTTTTTTTTTTTTTTTTTTTGTTTTGTATGGATCTTATCGTTGACTAATTCCAAAATATTTTCTAACTGCAGATGAACTTTCTTCTATTGAGTACTTGTATTTTTTCATTTAAGTGCATTTCATTTTTCCACCTCTTTATGCTAGGTTTTTTTGTTTCTTTTAGCATTTTTAAGGGTAATGTGTTACACATAACATCACACTTAGATGGCACCTGCCGCTACTAGGCGAGTGGGAAAGTGGGTACGTTTGCACCAGTGAAGCAGCTCATGTATATACTGGGTTGGACTGAGCGTCAGGCAGTGGCCAGAAACTGATAATAGTTTTTGTTTTATGATTTTTTTTTTTTTTTTTTTTTCCAAAACAATTTGCAAATGTGGGGGATTACTGTATTTTCATACAAAACTGGTAAAAATTGAGTTAAACACACAAATAAAACATATAGCTTTTTACATCCCAGGATGTTTTTATCAACCATTAAATTATAAAGCAATGTTACAACAAATAAATAGGTATATTAAGCAGTACTAAAGCAGGATGATAGTGCATTATTTTTTTTATAGCTGATAAAGATAGTTTTTTTTTTATAATTGATTCGACATCATCATCTTCATCATACTGCCTATCCCTATTCCTTTTCAGTTCTGATGTCCCACTCTGTGGATCCATTTTAACAACCCTTTAGAGTAAAATATCTTAGGAAAACACTTTTTACACAAAATTTTATCAGTAAATAGACACACTAAAAATGATGTTTTGTCTTTTGCTAACTAAAGAATTAAAATTCAACAAGCATAATCTTCAAAAATTTTACCTTTTCTTGTGAAAAATACTAAACTACATGAAACTTTATTCAGTATAATATGGACATGTGTTGTGTCTTACACAAGGTAGCCCCTAAATGTTAGTTCATCTCCTTTTCTAGCTGCTATTCAACATAAGTAAAGAATATATGAAACTGTGAACCAAGTATACAGCTTTTATTACACTCTCTAAACAGTGCAATTGATGCTGGGAAAAATCCCCATAATGCAAATAGCCTGTGGTTTCATCAATGTGCCGATATCAATCAGTTGTTCATTTCATGTGCCTTTCCTTTTTCGCCACTTATTTATTGACTGCAGTTGAATGGACTTATGTCTCTGTTAAGGCATGACACTTGCAGTTTCTTTTGATGCAAGTTTGTTTTCTGGCAATGAATTTTTTTAAAATTATGTTTGTTTTTAAAGCTTCTTTCCAGAGGATGTGACTTCATGAATTTGTTTTCATGTATTTTTTGTTGGTTATTCGTCTTCTGGAAATTCCAAGAAAATGAATTAGCCCTTTTCTTTCTCTGCCAATTGTTGTTATTGTTATTTTTGGTTTTTAGGAGCATTATCAACTAAGGCCATATTGCTCTGGGAATATGGTGGTCATTCCCTGACCTTTCCGCATCCTCCGTATTTGGTGGTGACGTGCTCGAACCCCAGTCTAATCAAGAAGAGTGCACCATGCACTGCTGCTCCTTCCCACCTGGCTATGGAAGTGCCCTTCTCTGTCAAACAAAACAAGAATTGAATGAATTAGATCACTTTTTTGATCACTCTGTTTTGTCATTAGTTATTGGTTTCTCTTACTGATGGATAGACTTTTAATGATTCATCTCATTCTTCTCAGGTAAACATTGCGTTATAAATTTAAAAACTACAATGTACATAACACCTTCTAACTGGAATTTTTTGTCCTTTTAAATATCTCTTGATACAACTGTCAGTGAAAAATATTCTTTCAATGCATTTTATGTACCCTGAATTATATTTGCAAATAAAATAATATATTATTTTTTTACTGTGGTATTAGCATTACAGTGCTGTGTATAAATTTAAAACCATCAGTTTGTGGTAGCCAGAACGTAGCAAAAATTGCAGTCACTTAACAGATGCCCAAATTTCTTGTTAATTTCTGAAAATAGTAGTAGTAGTGGCATGTGATGCAAGAAAGCAAATGTATGAGCTTATGCAGCATCAGCCAAAAAAAAAAAAAAAATCACACCATTCCCTCCAAATATGCCTGTCCAGTTCCTCCTTAAATTTATTCAACCTATCAACTTCCACAACTGCGACGTTGATGGAAGTTTGTTCCAGCAATTAACCACCCGCTGGCTAAAGGCAAATTTCTGCACATCTATTCTACATCTGTCCTTTCTTAATTTGAATTTATGCCCCTTTAGGTTCGTAATCTGAACCCTGATGGAAGGATCCCATCAGAATTCAGCGTGCTGAACCCATTCAAGGCCTTATACACCTCAATCAGATCACCGTGCAGGTGCCTAGGCTCCAGCCACTGCAATTTGCAGAACTTAAGCCTCTCTTGATAAGAGGATCCCTTCATTCCCCTCACCAATCTTGTTGCCCTTCTCTGTACACGCTCAAGTAAATCTACATCCTTCCTAAAATGAGGCCTCCAGACCTGTACGCAGTACTCAAGGTGTGGCCTGACCATTGCCTTATACAGAGGGATAATCACCTCCTTTTCTCTGCTAGCAAAATTCCTATATATCATTGACAAACCCCATGACCTGCCCTGGCAGCCTGTCTGCATTGCCCAGAAAACTTCATATCTGCCTGCACAATTACTCCCAGGTCTTTTTCATTTTCTACCACCTTAAGTGTAGTACCACACAGTTGGTACGTTTCTCTGGGGTTACTTCTACCCATATGCAGTACTTTGCATTTGTCAAGGTTAAACTTCAGTTGCCACTTCTTAGCCCATCTGCCCAAATTATCTAGATCCTGTTGCAGTAGCACACTGTCATTAACCACCCTGCCAACCTTTGTATCATCTGGAAACTTCGACACTAAGAGTGATATACCTTCATCAATATCATTGATAAATATACAAAACAACAGTGGACCCAACACCGAACCCTGTGGGACTCCACTAATAACATTAGTCCAAGAAGAGCAGCACCCATTGATTACCACCCTCTGTCTTCTCGCACTTAACCATCCTTTTATCCATTGTAGCAACTTACCCTTAATACCATTCTGCTCCAATTTGTACAATAGTCTTCCATGCGCAACAGTGTCACAAGCTTTCCTGAAATCCAAATATATGATATCAAAATTATTTTTTGCATCCAGTTCCTTTGTAACCACATCATTATATCCTATCAAATTTGTCAGACAAGACTTTCCCTTAACAAACCCATGCTGTGTCTGAATTATTCCTGCAGTCTTGTCTAGATAAATATACAAAACAACAGTGGACCCAACACCGAACCCTGTGGGACTCCACTAATAACATTAGTCCAAGAAGAGCAGCACCCATTGATTAAAGATCCTGCAATGCATCTTTAACCAGCGACTCCATTATTTTACCCGGAACAGAAGTTAAACTAACTGGTCTGTAATTACTCGTGTCACCCTTCGATCCCCCTTTGTGAATTGGGGATACATTTGCACATCTCCAGTCAGTGGGAACCTCCCCTGAGTCCAAGGATGCTCTCATAATTATGGCTAAGGGTTTGCTTAGTTGCTTTGCCGCCTCCTTTAATATAACTGGATAGATCCCATCCACTCCAGGTGCTTTTCTTACGTTTAACTTCAACAATTTTTCTTCCACTTTGCTCTCAGTTATTACAAGATCATTAAGCACCCTGCTACAATTTGATAACCTTCTGCCATTTTCAAACCTTAATAATTCCTCACGTGTGAATGTAGATGCAAGATACTCATTCAGTTTGTTTGCTATCTGATCAGGATCATCAACAGTCGAACCATCGATGTCAAGTGGACCAATCAGATTCGTCCCCTTCCTTTTAGAGTTTATATAAGTAAAGAAATGCTTGCTGTTCTTTTGCCAAGGATTTCTCATAATCTGCCTTCGCCTGCCGAACCTCCTTTGCGACCTGATTACAGATTAACTTATATCTGCCATAGGCTTCTGAGTCGCTTGATAATTTATATGC
This sequence comes from Mastigoproctus giganteus, assembly GCF_048544385.1. Taxonomy (NCBI): domain Eukaryota; kingdom Metazoa; phylum Arthropoda; class Arachnida; order Uropygi; family Thelyphonidae; genus Mastigoproctus; species Mastigoproctus giganteus. Next base: position 37,573,292 of record NC_143581.1, read on the forward strand.
ATCCCATGCATTTTTCTTCTCTGTTACGAGTCTCATTAGTTCATTAGATAACCATTTAGGCCTAAACCTTGAACAATATTTCTTAATAGGTATGAAACTTTTAGTAGCTTCCACGATTAATTCCTTGAATGCTTCCCACTTAGAATTTACTGTTGGTAACATCGTCAGTTGATCCCACTGTACAGAATTTAAAAACTGTCGGAGACCACTGTATTCGCCTTTACGGAAGCAAAAACCCTTTCCTTTAGCATTAGCATTAGAAGAGGCATATGATGCAAGAAAGCAAGCTTATTCAGCATCAGCCAAAAAAAAAAAAAACACACCACTCCCATTTCACCCCTCCGTTCGTTCGAAATACCTGTCCAGTTGAGCCTTAAATTTGTTTAGGCTATCAACTTCAACAACAAGTGACGGACGTCGGTTCCACCAACCAACCACCCTCTGGCCAAAGGCAAATTTCTGCACATCTATCTGACATCCGTCCTTCCTCAATTTGAATTTATGCCCTCTGAGGTGATTATTTTGAGCAAGATGAAGAATCCCATTGGCATTGAGCATGCTCAAACCATTCAAAGCCTTATACACCTCTATCAGATCACCTCGCCGGTGCCTAGTCTCCAGACTCTGTAATTTACAAAACTTAAGCCTTTCTTCGTAAGAGCAACCCTTTGTTCCATTCACTAATCTTGTTGCCCTTCTCTGTACCCGTTCCAGCAGCTCTACATCCTTCTTGAAATGAGGCCAACAGACCTGTATACAGTACTCAAGATGTGGCCTAACCATTGCCTTATACAAGGGAATAATCACGTCCTTATCCTGCTAGAAAAATTCCTGTATATCATTGACAAGACACCATGAGCTACTCTTGCAGCTCGTCTGCACTGCTCAGAGAACTTCATATCTGCCTGCACAATTACCCCCAGGTCCTTTTCATTCTCCACCACTGTCAGTGTAGTACCGCAGAGTTGATATCTTGCTCTGGGGTTACTGTTTCCCATATGTAGTACTTTACATTTGTCAATGATAAACTTCATTTGCCACCTCTCAGTCCATCTGTTCATCCTTTCCAGATCCTGTTGCAGCAGAATAGCGTCAGTAGTGTCCTTAACAACCCTGCCAACCTTTGTATCATCTGCAAACTTGGACATTAAACTTGATATCCCATCATCAATATCATTCATAAACACCGAAAACAACAATAAACCCAACACTGAACCCTGAGGAACTCCACTAATAACATTAGTCCACGTTGAGCAGTGTCCATTGATTACCACTCTCTGTCTTCTGCCACTCAGCCATCCCCTTATCCATAGCAGCAATTTGCCTCCAATGCCACACTGCTCCAATTTGTGCAGCAGTCTTCCATGTGCAACAGTATCAAAAGCCTTTCTAAGATCCAAATATATAATATCAAAGTTATTCCCTGCATCCAATTCTTTTGTGACTACATCATAATATCCAATCAAATTGGTCAAACAAGACCTGCCCATAACAAAACCATGCTGCGTCTGAGCTATAACTGAATTCTTGTCTAGATGATCCTGCAGTGCTTCTTTAACCAGTGCCTCCATTAATTTACCTGGAACAGAAGTTAAACTAACAGGTCTATAATTACTTCTGTCAGCCTTTGATTCTCCTTTGTGAATTGGGGTTACATTTGCACATCTCCAGTCTATGGGTACCTCCCCTGAGTCCAAAGAAGCTCTCATAATTATGGCTAGGGGTTTGTTTACTTCCTTTGCTGCCTCCTTTAATATAACTGGATAGATCCCATCCACCCCAGGTGCCTTTTTTATGTTTATCCTCAACAATCTCTCCTCCACTTTCCTCTCAGTTATTACAAAATCATCCAGCTCACTGCCAATGTTTACTTTACCTACATCATTCTCCTTCCTGAATAACTCCTCATGCGTGAATGTACATGCAAAATACTTGTTTAGATTGTTAGCCACCTGAGCAGGATCCTCAACTGTTGAACCATCAATATCCAGTGGACCAATCTGATTCATCCCTTTCCTTCTTGAGTTTAAATAGGTAAAGAACTCTTTTCTGTTTTTCTTTGCATCCTTTGCCAAGGATTTTTCGTAGTCTGCCTTTGCCTGCCTAATCTACTTTGTGACTTGGTTACAGACCAACTTATATCTATCATAGGCTTCCATGTCACCCATTAATTTGTATGTATCCCATGCATCTTTCTTCTCTGCCACATGTCTCATTAGTTCATCTGACAACCATTTAGGCCTAAACCTTGAACAATATTTCTTAGTTGGTATGTAAAGCCTGGTAGCCTCCAAGATTAGTTCCTTGAATGCTTCCCATTTTGAGTTTGCTGTTGGTAACATCATCAGTTGGTCCCACTGTATAGAATTTAAATACTGTCTCAGACCATCATAGTCGCCTTTACGAAAACAAAAATCCTTCCTTTTACCTCTGATGGTAGTTACCTCCTTGAGTAAATCCCATTTCAACACACTGTGATCACTGCCACCTAGTGGTTCATTTATCTGCAGATTCTTAATGCATGAAGAATCACTACTGATAATCACATCAAGAGTATTGCTTCCTCTTTTTGCCTCACGAACATGCTGATGTAGAAAACAATCATCCAATAAATCCCCAAAAGCCTTGCTAGTGTGCGAGTAACCAATCCAAAAATTCCAGTCAATATCTGGGAAATTAAAATCCCCCATTATAAGACTCTCTGATTTACTGGCCCACTCTATTTCCCTGTACAATATCTTATTATACTCATCAGAGTCATTAGGCCTATAGCACACTCCTACTCTCAATTTTGATTTCCCTATGCTTATGTCGCACCAAACTGACTCGACACTGCCCTGTCCATCAATGTCGACTGGCTTCACTTCTTTGGACTTTGTGTTTCTTAACTAATAGCATAACCCCTCCTCCCCTCCTGTCCTGTCTATCCTTTCTATACACATTGTATTCCCCAAATTCCAGTTCCGCATTCCTTATATCTGTGTGACACCACGTCTCTGATATCCCAACAATATCTGCCTTTGATGTTTTGAGCAATACCTCAAATTCATCAAATTTATTTACCAAACTCCTAGCATTGGTGTACACGCAGGTATACATGCACCTGTTTCTATTCTTAGCTACCCTAACACAGCCCATGTGTTTACTTGTACTGCAATGACTCCCAGCAGTCTCTGAAATATCCTGCATCTTGTTTTTCAGGCTTCTGCTCATTTCAATAGAAGCAGTGCAAGAATCACTTCCACCTCTGCCAGTGGCTACTGTTAATCTATTAGTCCTTGTATCCCCCCCCCAACTAGCAGTTTTCCGACCCACATAACACTGCCTCGACAGCATCAGCAAAAATTTTACCCCTGATGGTAATTAAATCTTTAAGTAAATCCGACGTCAGTACACTGTGATCACTGCCACCTAGTGGTTCTTTTATCTGCAAATTCCTAATACATGAATGATCACTGCTGATAACCAGATCAAGAGTATTACTTTCTCTGGTTGCCTCTCGAACATGCTGCTGCAGAAAACAATCATCCAATAAATCCACAAAAGTCTGACTAGTGTGTGAGTGCCCAACCCACAAGTTCCAGTCAATATCTGGGAAGTTAAAATCCCCCATTATAAGACATTCCGATTTACTAGCCCACTCTATTTCTCTGTACAATTGTTCATTGTACTCATTCGAGTCATTAGGCCTATAACACACTCCTCCTCTTATTTTTGCTTTCGCAGTGCTTATGTCACACCAAACTGGCTCAACAGTGCACTGTTCATCTATATCGACTGGATGCACTTCCTTTGATTTTATGTTTTTCTTAATTAACAGCATAACACCTCCTCCCTTCCTATCCTGTTTTTTTTTTTTTTTTTTTTTTTTTTGATTTGGTAGTTGTTGGCGCATCGGCTTCTGTGGCCATATTGCACCTCCCAAGGTTTTTGCAGTACTTTGATCCAAGCCCGAGGCGGGAATCGAACCCGCGACCTTTGGGTTGCCGGGCAGGTACTTTACCCACTCGGCTAGCCCGGTCGGCTTCCTATCCTGTCTATCCTTTCTGTACACATTGTACTCCCCAAATTCCAGTTCAGCATTCCTTATCTCAGTGTGACACCATGTCTCTGATATCCCAACAATATACGCCTTTGATGTCTTGACCAACACTTCAAATTCATCAAATTTATTTACTATACTTCTAGCATTGGTATACATGCAAGTATACATGCACCTATTTTTATTCTTAGTTACTCTAACACATCCCATATATCCATCTGTTTCACGATGACTGCCACCCGTCCCTGAAACCCCCCCAACGCCCCTCGCTCCAGGTCGCTACTTATTCTAATAGAAGTTCTGCAAGAATCACCTTCACCTCTGCCTACGGCTACTGTTAAACTATTAGTCCTTGTATCCCCCCGAGCTATCAGTTTTCCTACCCTCCTAACACTGCCTCGATAGCATCAGCAAATATTCTTGCACCCTTTCTATTTAAGTGTATCCCATCCCTGTAGAAGCAGTCTCTCCTGTTAACAAGTACAGTCCAGGCTGAAAAAAATTCTATCCCATGAGCCTTGCACAATCTTTCCAGGGCCGAATTGAGCAACAAGTCTCTCATCATATAGTCCCTCCTATCGTGTCTGGGCAGAATTGCAGACACTTTCAAATTCAACCCTAATTCACGGCTTTTTTTCATCAGTGACCTGTACTTGTTAAGTAATTCTGTCGGTCTCCTACTCCTGATATCATTAGTGCCAACGTGTACAACTATATCACCTGTTTTGCCCTTAAAAGATGATATCTGCTCTACGTCATCAACCTTTGCCCCTGGCAGACATACCCTGGTCCTGTTTCACCTATCCTTTTTACAAAGGATGTTTCCCGTTTCCCTGACAATAGAGTCACCAACAACTGCTAGTTCCTGAGGGACCAGCGCATTCTGCCTTTTAGGTTGCCGCTGTGTTGCGTGATGACCAAGTGCAACCTCTGGCGTTGATGTGGGCAGCTGAGAGCCTGATGGGCCCCTCAATTTAGATCTTTCGAGGGCATCCACCCCGTCCTTCAAACTCTCATATAAGCCCATAACAACGCTGAGTTGTCGCCTGATTTCCTTACACTCCTTACATCGTGCACACACAAAGACATCCCCCATGGCAATATCATGTTCCGTTCCAGATAGTTCGGCAAACATTTCACAAGTTGCACATTTTTTAAGGCTGTGATGCGTTGGAGAATCGCCCCCCTTCAGTTCTCCCCCGAGACACAGCACTCCTGCCACTTTGTGCCTGTTGCTTTGCTGCTCTAGTTTGGGGCATGATACTTTAAATTAATAAAATCAATAAATTAAATTAATTAAATGTCAATACTCCGCTATCTAATAGAAACAGTGAAGCGTATTACTGTTTCTATAATTATACATTAGAGCTACCTAGCCACCTCAATTAAAAATTTGAATTCCCTATCACTATATACAAAAACAATGCCTGCAATATTCGAACGAAATAACGGTTTTATAAAGTATTATGTATATCTACAAAAACTGTTTATATAAATTAAAATAAAAATAACCAGCGTAATTAAAACTAAGACTACGTATTAAGTACAATATAAAATAACAATTATGTAAATAAAAAGCAAACACATTGTTTTTTTCGGAGCCTGTAACTTGCAGCTGTATTTTCTAAAGATTCAAAAAATGTTTTGAATTTTTTTAATTTTGCTCTAACTGTCAATATTTTATCTTTTTACCTGTCATAACTGTTGTGATCATTACTTAGCAAACCATTAGCAAGCTTACCGTTACTTATCAAAATATGTATATCTTGTGCATTGCGATATTTTGATATCCACTATAATCATAACACAAGAACATAATACACATCTGTTTTATGTTTATTTTCAAACTTGTGAATAGCCGTGTATTTTTATAATGGTGGTACTCACGTTTCTAGAATGGCTTCTTAAATTTAAGTATCAAAAATATAAAATGGTTTTCTGTTTTACAGGAACCTCTTCCTCACATAGATTCAGAAATATCAAAGCTACAATTTTCTATTAAACGTTATGAAGTACTTGTAAGTGAGGCTATGAAACATGTTGCTGCTGTGGAAGATAGTTTCAGCAAGCTCCAATATGATTTGAAGGTAGACTTTTTTTTTTAAATTTTTTTCCTTCTTATTTTTTTGTTTCATTTATTGTATTGCTTGAAACAGTTATAGAAATGAGGTACAATAGGACCTCAGTATTCACAGGACTTACATTTCCCAAGATGCCCACAAACTACCCAGTTAAAGGTATATGAGAAAAGAGGAGTTTGGTTCTTGGCCAGCAAGATATGTTTATACATAGCAGTGCTCTCCCCAGAAAATTTTACCAGCCAGGTGGCATTATGAAGTAGCTGGGTGAGGAAGTGTTAATAATTCGAAATATTATAAAATTTTCTGTTATTTCTAAATGTAACTTAAGCGATTCAGAACAAAAATTAATTGCATAATTTAACATTCTATTGATTTAATGATAATTTATGCAACAAACATTGAAAAAATTTAATATTGGCTAGTGTTATATTTTTTAACTTAAAAATGAAAATTCCTGTACATAAACACACTAAATTTAACAAATAAGGTACTTTTTATTTAAAAAGTAGAATGTTTTAATAACAAATTTAAAAAAACAATTTTATTAGAATTCAATAGAAAAAAATAATGAAAAATGTTTAAATCCTTATAGTGATTTTAACTCTAGGTTAACATTTTATATATTAATTCTTCTCTTCTTCTTAGAGGCCCAGTTGACTGCACTTTTTTATAATCAGTCTGTTGGATCTGGACCTTGTAGTGAAATCAACATCAGATTATTTAGTGTACTCTGCTTCATGCGATTCCTTAAACAGGTTTTAATTCTTTTTAGAGCGGAAAATCCTCTTTCAAATTCAGCTGTGCTTACAGGTATAGCCAGTACAATTGCAGCTAGTTTTGCTAAAAGGTTCTTTAAGCTCAGGTGTTGTTGAAAATTTAAGCACTATTTGTTTTGTCTCTAGGTTTTTGTATGACTGTTGTTTTAAACAATTTTGATAAAACTGCCCATTCTAGTTAACTGTTTTCATAGTTTAAAATTGCAGGACTTCCGTTTTTATAATAATGCTCAAATATAATCTCAGAAGCCTCATTTTGATCATGGCTTTCTGATTGAAAACTCTTGAAAAACAGGAAATTATCATTAGTTGAGGCATACGATAAAAGGACGCAAGCTTATGCAGCATCAGCCATGGGGGGAAAAAACTCCAATTTCACCCATCCAATCGCTCCAAATGCCTGTCTAGCTCAGCCTTAAATTTATTTAAGCTATCAACTTCCACAACAGAAGTTGATAGCTTAAATTGTTGATTGCTCGAACAGACAGAAGTCTGTTCCAGCAATCAACTACCCACTGGCTAAAGGCAAACTTCCACATATCTATTCTATAACTGTCTTTCTCACTGTGAATCTATACCCCCTCAGGTTCTTAATCTGAGCAAGTAGAAGTATTCCATCAGCATTGAGCCTGCTCAAACCATTCAAGGCCTTATACACCTCAGTTAGATAACCTTGCAGGTGCCTAGTCTACAGATGCTGCAACTTGCAGAACTTAAGCCTTTTATAAGAGCACCCCTTTGTTCCTCTAACCAATTTTGTTACCCTTCTCTGTACTTGTCTAGCATCTCTACATCCTTCCAAAAATGAGGCCTCCAGACCTGTATGCAGTATTCAAGGTGTGGCCTAACCACTGCATTCTACAAAGGTATAATCACCTCCTTATCTCTGCTAGCAAAATTCCTATATATAATTTACAAAAATCTGCGAATGCTCAGCGATAGGCATGCCATATCCACAGCAGCTTATAGGCCCTTAAACCCCCATAACACACACACACATTGCTCAGCGAACTTCATACCTGACTGCACAATTACCCCCAGGTGTTTGTTACATTTCTCATGGGTTACTGCTACCTTAATGCAATACTTTACATTTTTCAATGTTAAACTTCAGTTGCCAATTCTAAGCCCATTTGCCCAACTTATTTAGATCCTGTTGGAGTAGCATACTGTCTTTACTGTCGCTAACAACCATGCCAACTTTTGTATCATCTGCAAACTTGGACATTAAGCCTTCATCGATATCATTGATGAATACACAAAACAACAATTAGCCCAGCACTGAACCCTGGGAAACTATACTAAGAACAGGGTCCATTGATTACCACTCTCTGTCATCTTCCACTCAACCATCCCTTTGTGCATTGTAGAAACTTGCCCTTAATGCCTCAGCATTCTTCTATGTGCAGCAATATCAAAAGCTTTACTGAAATCCAAATATACGATATCAAAATTATTTTTTGCATCCAGTTCCTTTGTGACCACATCATAATATCCAATCAAATTTGTCAGACAAGACCTCTAAAGGGAGGCCTTTAACAAACCCATGCTTTGTCTTAACTATTGCTGCAGTCTTGTCTAGATTAACCTGCAATGCTTCTTTAACTAGTGACTTCATTATTTTCCCCAGAAGACAAGTTGAACTAACAGGTCTATAGTTACTTGTGTAACCTTTTGAACTACCTTTGTGAAGTCCAAGGAAGCACTCATAATTATGGCTAAGGGTTTGCTTACCTCTTTAATATAACTGGATAGCTCCCATCCATCCTATGTTCTTTCCTTATGTTTAATTTCAAAATTTTCTCATCTGCTTTGCTCTCAGTTATTACAAAATCACTTAGCTTCCTGTTAGAGTTTGATAAACTTCTGACATTCCCTCCTTGAATAACTCATGTGTGAATTTAGATGCAGAATACTCATTCAGTTTATCAGCTACCTGAGCAGGATCCTCAATAATCGAACCATCTATGTTAAGTCGACCAATCTGATTCGTCCCTGGCCTTCTAGAGTTTACATAAGTAAAGAACTCTTTGCTGTTTTTCTTTGCAACCTTTGCCCAAGATTTCTCGTAATCTGCCTAACCTGCTTTGTGACTTGATTACAGACTAGCTTATATCTACTATGGGCTTCTGTGTCACCTGATAATTTATATGCATCAAATGCATTTGGGGGATTTCAATTTCCCAGATATTGACTGGAATTTGTGGGTTGGTCACTCACACACTAGCAAGGCTTTTGTGGATTTATTGGATGATTGTTTTCTACATCAGCATGTTCGGGAGGAAACTAGAGGGAGTAATACTCTTGATCTGATTATCAGTAGTGATTCTTCATGCATTAAGAATCTGCAGATAAAGGACCCACTAGGCGGCAGTGATCACAGTGTGCTGAAGTGGGATTTACTCAAAGAAGTAACTACCATCAGGGGTAAAGGGAAGGGTTTTTGCTTTGGTAGAGGCAACTACAATGATCTGAGATGTATTTAAATTCTATACAGTGGGACCAACTGCTGACGTTACCAACAGCAAATTTAAAATGGGAAGCATTCAAAGAACTTATCTTGGAAGCTACTAGGCTTTACATACCAACTAAGAAATATTTTTCAAGGTTTAGGACTAAATGGATGTCAGATGAACTAATGAGACATATGGCAGAGAAGAAAAATGCATGGGATACATATAAATTAATGGGTGACATGGAAGCCTATGATAGATATAAGCTGTAACTAAGTCACAAAGGAGATTAGGCAGGCAAAGGCAGATTATGAGAAATCCTTGGCAAAGGATGCAAAGAAAAACAGAAAAGAGTTCTTTACCTATGTAAACTCTAGAAGGAAAGGGATGAATGAGATTGGTCTACTGGATATTGATGGTCCAACAGGTGAGGATTCTGCTCAGGTGGCTAACAAACTAAACGAGTATTTTGCATCTACATTCACACATGAGGAGTTATTGAGGAAAGGGAATGCCAGAGGTGAAGTAAACTCTGGCAGTGAGCTAGATGATTTTGTAATAACTAAGAGGAAAGTGGAGGAGAAATTGTTGAGGATAAACGTAAAAAAGGCACCCAGGGTGGATGGGATTTATCCAGTTATATTAAAGGAGGCAGCAAAGGAAGTAAGCAAACCCTTCGTCATAATTATGAGAGCTTCTTTGGACTTAGGGGAGGTACTCATAGACTGAAGATGTGCAAATGTAATCCCAATTCACAAAGGAGGATCAAAGGCTGACACAAGTAATTATAGACCTGTGAGTTTAACTTCTGTTCCAGGAAAATTAATGGAGGCACTGGTTAAAGAAGCACTGCAGGATCATCTAGACAAGACTTCAGTTATAGCTCGGACACAGCATGGTTTTGTTAAGGGAAAGTCTTGCCTGACCAATTTGATTGGATATAATGATGCAGTCACAAAAGAACTGGATGCAGGTAATAAATTTGATATTATATATTTGGCTCTTAGAAAGACTTTTGATACTGTTTCACATGAAAGACTGCTGCACAAATTGGAGCAGTGTGGCATTAGAGGCAAATTGCTGCTGTGGTTGAGGGGGAGAAGACAGAGAGTGGTAATCAATGGACACTGCTCATCGTGGACTAATGTTATTAGTGGAGTCCCTAACGGTTCAGTGTTGAGTCCATTGTTGTTTTCTGTATTTATAAATGATATTGATGATGGTATATCATGCTTAATGTCCAAGTTTGCAGATGATACAAAGGTTGGCAGGGTTGTTAAGGACACTACTGACGCTATGCTGCTGAAACAGGATCTGGAAAGTTTGAGCAGATGGGCTGAGAGGTGGCAAATGAAGTTTAATATTGACAAATGTAAAGTACTACACATGGGAAACAGCAACCCCAGAGCAACATATCAACTCTGTGGTACTACACTGACAGTGGTAGAGATTGAATAGGACCTGGGGGTAATTGTGCAGGCAGATATAAAGTTCTCTGAGCAGTGCAGATGGGCTGCAAGAGTAGTTCAAGGGGTCTTGTCAATGATATACAGGAATTTTTCTAGCCTGGATAATGAGGTGATTATTCCGTTGTATAAGGCAATGTTCAGGCCACACCTTGACTACTGTATACAGGTCTGGAGTCCTCATTTCAAGAAGGATGTAGAGCTTCTGGAACGAGTACAGAGAAGGGCAACAAGATTAGTGAATGGAACAAAGGGTTGCTCTTACAAAGAAAGGCTTAAGTTTTGCAAATTACAGTGTCTGGAGACTAGGCACCAGCGAGGTGATCTGATAGAGGTGTATAAAGCCTTGAATGGTTTGAGCATGCTCACTGCTGATGGGATTCTTCTTCTAGCTCAGAATAATCACCTGAGTGGGCATAAATTCAAATTGAGGAAAGGCAGATGTAGGATGGACGTGCGGAAATTTGCCTTTAGCCAGCGGGTGGTTGGTTGGTGGAGCAGACTTCCATCCCTTGTAGTGGAAGTTGATAGCCTAAATAAGTTTAAGGCTCAGCTGGACAGGTATTTTGAACGAACAGAGGGGTGAAGTGGAAGTGGATTTTTTTTTTTTTTTTTTTTTTTTGGCTGATGCTGCATAAGCTTGCTTTCTTGCATCAAATGCCGCTACTAATGCTAATGCTAACTCAGTTGTTCCATTTGAATGTTTCTGTCCAGTTAGATTGAGTTGTTTCATTCAGTTACTGGCTTTAGTTGTGATGAATAGCAATAAGTGTCCTCTGCCTAGAAAACACATCTTGCACAAACTTGGTGAAGGCCAGGAACTCCTCCTTCAAGTCTAGAAGGTGATGCTCTGATCCTCCTAGTAAATATGTGTGGTCCGTCATAAGTTGACAGCAGAGGTCTTCATAATGGTCACAGCTGTACATAATGTGGGACCATGTTTCTGTGTGCGTATGTCTCTCCACATGTGAAAATGGGGTCTTCTGTTATTTGAAAATAGGTTAACTTGGTGTTGAAGGCATCATGTCCCGTGAGGAGAAACGTAAATAGACCTGGGTGGAATCAGGAACCGGCTCTAGGACACATGCATTCGACTGTAGATTTCCATTCGACTTCCTGGTAATTTCCCCTTTTGTTGAAGCAGATCACCTTTCCTACCATGCCTGCTGTAGATGATTCTCAAGTCTGCTCCTTTTTTCTCTTCTATTCCCTGCTAGGTTGATGGTGTATTCCCCCAGAGTGTAAGGTAATCCTTTTGTCAGGAAGTGCATAATTCCACAGCATGTAACTTCTTGGTCTAGGGGCAGGACCCCCGCCAGGACTTGTAGGGCATGCATACTAAGAGTACAGCAGGCACGGGTGATGACAGGTGGAGTGTAGAGTGTGTTTAGTGTCAAACGGCACCAGGGGTGTTCCTCCCATCTCTGCATAGTATACATTGTAGGTGTGAAACAATACTGCCAATGCCAGAGGTTTAAAGGTGTATGGATTTTGTATATGTGTAGTGTCGTGTACCACTGTTCCCCTGGTCATTTAGCCACTGGGCCCCTAATGAGATCCCAATGTTGCCCCACTCCACCTCGTGGAGGCAGACCAGGTACACCAGTATTAGAGTTATTTACTCTGGCAGGTCCTGCCACCTAATTCCTTCAGATTTCAGTGGCAAGGACCTAAAAAAAAAAAACATACTATAGATAAGGGTCAGCCAAAAGGAGTATTAGTTATGCAGTTTAGTGTTAAGTTTTTTGGTGTAGGGCTCAAGCAATTTAGAGATGATTTGGACACTAGTTGTAAGTTAGAGAAGGGAAGAAAGACTGAAGACTGTGGAGGAAAAGCAGAGATATGGGGGTCCATAGAAAAGATGACTCCCAAGTCAGTGGAGCAGGCCCATGCCCCACCAGAGAGAAAAGAGGAGCAGCAAATGGAGGAGGAGACCAGTGGTCACCTTCCACTCCTGGGGAGTGAAGGCAAAGGACCACACAAGGGAGCTTGGCTAGGAAGGCCTAATGGCAGCAGTTGAGCTGTGCTGGTGGTTCTGTCACTCCTGGGATGAACAAGGAAAGAGTTATTTTGTTTTTTTTTATGAGAAATGTGTCGTATCCATGAAGTTTCTTATTTTGATCTTCAATGGGTGGTGTTTGAGTGTCTAACCCATCCAGCAGTGAAGACAGACTGTGAAAACTCAGTAAAGGTGGTGTAGTGCTGCTCGTCTATTATGATCAGGTCCTCACAATGCCAGGGATTATCTTGAATTTTAGTGTGTATACCTTACCCGGAATGTATCATATTCCTGGCAGTCATACATTACGTGATCGCACGTTTCTTCATCTTCGCAGTGACAGTAGATCTATGCCTAGGGATGTTAGCTTCCCTTTAAAGGGTCTGTCACCTGTCAATAGAAATGTACTATGGAGGCCTGGTGAGTACCAGGGAGGAGGCTTTGGGCTGATGTGGTTCACAGTGGGAATGAATTTTTTTTGGTTATTAGTACTTTATTGGTGGTGTCCCATGTCTTTTGCCAGGTATAATTTCAGTAATTCTCTTCCTTTCCTGTTTGGAATTGTTATCAAAGTTAAGAGTGATGCCTGCTGTTTCAGTGGGAATACTCTTCTTCAACTGTTGATACAATCTTCTTAATATTAACTCTAAGTGTAGAGGTGTACATCCAGTTAGCAACTATAGAGCTGGGGTGCTAACTGTAACTGTACGGCATGCCCTAGTTACAGCAAGGAGCATAGAACGCTATATGGAGTCCAGTTTATGGCGATTTCGGTCAAGGGAGGTCTTAGTATACCATACTGAGGCCCCATAGCAAACTATTAGGACAAATATGGCATTATAAATGAGGGCCAGAACCCGCCGCTTAAGGCCCCAATCTGCACCGCTTATACGGATGATCATGGCTAAGTATTTTTTTTTATTTTCTCTGACATATTTCAAGTGAGGATGGAAATTAAGCTTCATATCTTAAACGATTTCTAAATACTTGATATCTGGGTATAATCTTATGGAGCTGTTGTCAATTTTGATAACCGGTGGTCTTTGTAGTTGAATTGTTCCCTTGAGCAATATAGATTTTGTTTTCTCCCCTGAGATCTTTAGTCGATGAATGGCCACCCAGTCCCTGAGTTTAGTTACTTCTCAATTTGCATGCTCCTCCAGATCAGCTCTTGTGTCATCATGCACCACCAAAACCAAATCATCAGCAAACACAAGGGGTTGAGTCACTCCCTAGTCCATCCCAAGGAACTCGTCCAGGACAATGGACCAAAAGAAAGGTCCCAGGACTGAGCCCTGGGGGCAGCCTTGAGAGACCTGGCTAGTGACAGATATGTACCTGGTACTAACATGGGTGGTGCGGTGTCTCAAGTACTCCTTGACACAGCTATAAAGGCTGAAGTGATGCTTTGGCTTGATGGAGTCTTCTGAGAACACCTAGCCACCACAGCAAAGTCAACTGTGATGGCTATTGCATACTTCGCTTGAGTGTTTGAAGCAGTAGATAGTAATTTATGAAGAGCATCTTCAGTGCTGCAACCAACTTTGAAACCATACTGAAGTGGAGAAACGAGGTTTTCTTTAGAATAGCATTTTGACAATACCTGCTGATTAGAAGCCTTTCCAGAAGTTCGCCTAGGACTGGCAAGAGAGCAATTGGTCTGTAAAATGTTGGCTCTTCGGGTGGTTTGTCTGGGTTCTTCAAGATGTGTTTGCAGCATGCCTCCTTCCAGATAGCAGAAAAGTGGCCTTCCATTAGGCATCTGTTGAAAGTGGCGAGCAGGGTGTTAGGGAAGTAGGTTGTAAATTTCTTGATAACATCCACCTCAAGGAGGTCATTGCCAGGAGTTTTATTTTATTTAGTTTTGTCTAGTGCAGCTTTAGATCATCATTTGTAAAAGGTTCTTCAATATTTTCTATTGTGTAAGAATCATTAGTTGTAACAATCTGTAGTTGTTCTTCAGTTAGCTGTGCATCATCTGTTGGAAAGAGGGCATTTAGCACGTTGTGGATATTCCTCCCAAATGAAAGTGGAAGGACCATCAGGCATTACAGTTGTACTGAGGTCTTCACCTCACCCTATGATATATAGGAACTTTGCTAGCAGAGACAAGGAGGTTATTATCCCTTTGTATAAGGCAATGGTCAGGCCACACCTTGCGTACTGTATACAGGTCTGGAGGCCTAATTTTAGGAAGGATATAAAGTTGCTAGAACGAGTAAAGAGAAGGGCAACAAGATTGGTGAGAGGAACAAAGGAGTGCACTTACAAAGAAAGGCTCACGTTCTGCAAGTTGTAGCATTATTATTATTGTTGTTGCTCTTATATTATTTCTCCCTGATTGGGGGATTCCACTCTGTGACGAGTACTGCTACCAAGTACACAGGGTGGTTGTAATGTCTGGTGTTACTGTCGGTCAAGGAAATCTCTGACTATCCTACAGGTGTTCGGGATTGTGACTTTCTGGAGTTCCTTGTAGGTGTTCTCTGTGAGACCTATTGCTGCTAGGCTGCTGTGTAGTAGAGTCTTTGGTACCATACCGGTGGTTGATACGATGATTGGGATGGTTGATACTTCTTCCATATGCCACATCTCCTTGATCTCGTGTCTCGGGTTCTTGTACTTTATTATTATTATTAGTTATATGGTGCAAGGAAGCCTGAGGCTTATGCTGCACCAGCCAAAAAAAAATTCCAGAATTACCCTGAGATAGAGAGAGAGAGAGAGAGTCAAACTTAGTCTGTTCCTTGTTTCTTTATTGAATCCTGAACTCAAGGACTCATAACCTAGTTCTGTAAGCAATTGAGTGATAGTCCTTTTAAAAGAAAGGAACATTCCTGTTGTTAATGATTATTGAATAAATGTAAGGGTGGTTCAGGAGTAGTAAAAGGAAGGTAATAATATAAAGGAATTAGCAAAGAAATTATATTTGTAAGAGTAGTACTGTAAGGATAGGTTAGCCTATGTCATTAAAATAGGCCAAATGACAAACAAGGTAACATATCAGATGAGATATAAAGAGAAGTAAATTTTATTAATAGAAAAACCTCATGAGTAAAGAGGGATGACTAAGATGATAACTAGGGTTGACTAAGATGTTAATTAAGGTAGAATGGGTGACCTATAGGGATAAGAGTTATTGAGATAAGAGGGTACCAGATGTAATACGCTTCATGTGTTAAAGGCTAGAAACAAATATTCTAAAGGGCTAAAATAATAAGTGCTAAAGTAAATATTATTGATGTAAGAGAAAGAAAGAAAAAAATTGGTAATCGAGTAATCATTGTGGAGTCAATATTATGTAAAATACAACTGATACAAACTGGTGTTAATAATTCGCATATTGAGAATAATTGAGGAGAGAGAGAGAGAGAGAGAGAGATGGTGTAGTGTATTATAGCACGGTTTACATATGTATATGAAATTGGGGTGCTTGTATGTAATTATTTGTTTCTTTTATGTAAATGCTGTATTTATGTAAATGTTGTAGGCTCATTAAAGGTTTGTAAAATTTTGTAAATAAATGTGTGGTTTTAATGTTCAAGACGTCAGTAGGGTGTTCAGCGAATTGCAAATTTTTAGTTAAGTTAATAAGAGAATTGCAGATAAAATAATAAACATTCCTCCCTCCCCAACAATTGGCATCTGGAGACTAACCTCTGATCTGATCGAGGTGTATAAATGCCTTGAATGATTTGAGCAGGCTCAATGCTGAAGCAATACTTCCACTTGCTCAGATTAAGAACCTGAGGGGGCATTGATTCAAATTGAGAAAAGACAGTTGTAGAATAGATATGCGGCAGTTTGCCTTTAGCCAGTGGGTGGTTGATTGCCGGAACAGACTTCCATCTGTTGTTGTGGGGGTTGATAACTTAAACAGATTTAAGGCTGAGCTGAACAAACATTTGGAGTGACCAGATGGGTAAAGTTGGAAGGGGCAGTTTTTTTTTTTTGGCTGTGTATAAGCTTGCTTTCTTGAGTCTTATGCCTCTGCTAATGCTAAATCAGCAAATTAAGTCCTCAATATTTTTTTGTTCCTCCTCGAGTTGCAATTACAGCCTTACAATGATCTGGCATAGAGTTAATCAACTTCTGAGTATATGGTTGCTCAATTTCATTGTATAAATGTAAGGGTGGCTTCTTCTGAGCAATTTTAGATGACATTATCTATCAGCAATTTTCATTAGGATTCAAATCTGGACTGTAATGCCAGCATTTCTGAGGTATTACTTAAGGGGAAAAAATGGGGAGGAAACATTTGTGCAAGTATGTTTTCAGATTTGTGAGACAAGAAGACAAACTCATCATTAAATTTAAATAGCATGAAACTTACCAATTTTGCTGTGTGGCAACATGCTAATTCCTGTTGAAAAATGCAGTTGAAAAGTGATTCCTAAGCAGTGTAGATTTCTGCATTCACTGTTCCATTAATAAACTTAATTTTCTTTAGATGTGCGGAAGTTTGCCTTTAGCCAGTGGGTGGTTGATTGCCGTTATGCATCTAAACTTAAAGTTCTAAAGTCCCCTTTGCTTTTTATGCATCTAAACTTAAAGTTCACCGCCACCAACTTTACAGTCGGTGTTATGTAGTCAGGATGGTATGCCTCCGATTTTCTTCTTTTGACATATCGCTTCCCATCCGAACCATGCAGGTTGAATTTCGATTCGTCAGAAAAGATGACAGTGTCCGATTGCTCTTTTGTCCAATAAACGTGTTTTATCCCAAGCAAGCCACTTCTTCCTCATTTGTTGGGTCAACAAAGGCTTGGGCCGATAGGCATGCAGACCACATTCCAAAAGCAGGCTTTGGATAGTTCGTGCACTTGTTTCAACGCCAGAGGCCATCTCCAAGTCCAGTTTTAGATCAGGAGCACTAGCATCTCAATTACGAAGTAATAGCCGTTTCAAATATCGATCTTGGGAAGGCATAGTCACTCCTTATGGCCTGATCCTGGTCTTCTCTTCACATCACCAGTTTCACGCTTTAATTTCAGCACCCGGGATACTGTTGACTGGTGGCAGCCTATTTTATCAGTGATAGCAGCATAGAAAGCCCTTCCTGGGACAGAGCAACAGCTACGCTTTTTTTCCTTGGTTTCAACTAAACATATGGAGCCATGCTCAACCTCTGCAAAACAGGATGCTAATGAGCATGTATACCCTTCCAATGCCGTATTTAAAGAAATAGTTGATGCAATTCCTTGTAATTGTTTTCTGATGCAATACCTTTACTTTATAACAAACAAAATGACTATAATCAAACAATATCTTATATGTTTCACTACAAATGTTACTTTTTTTAAGGTGATGCGGGCTTTTTTGTCCGCTACTGTTATAGTAAATTTATTTTTGCATAAATAATACATAACTTTTTGATGAAAAATAGGACAGTTACTGGTTACATTCTGATAAACCGATAATCTGAGGTGGGCCAAACCTCTTTTTTTTTTTTTTTTTTTTTGAGAATCCAGTAATACATTTAAAAATGTCCCATTAGTTGAACATGTTTTATGTATTTGAACACAAAAACAAAATATTATCTTTTTGATGGAAGAAGCCCTAGGATTTTGCTGCAAAAAACATTCCTGTTTTTGCCACCGTCATGTAGGTATCTATCCAGCTGTGCTTTGAATTACCCCTAGCTGCTAGCCTCAGTTACTCGTGGAAGCATTTTATTCTAAAAATTTACATCTCACTGACTAAAATTAAACTTCATGTAAATGAATCCAAATCTCTTCCCCCTTAATTTTAATTTATGCTTTAGAGAAATGTTTTCTAAATTTAAAAATGTTTTTTAAATTTATGCTCCATTTATAACAGAGAAAATTTTACTTTCACCATTCCATGCTTTATACGTCTCAAGTGTCTAGTTTCAAGTTTTAACATTTAAACATTTCAAAACAGTACTGCTATCAGTTTTAATTTTAAAAATAATAGAGGAAAAAGTACATTATACAAAAAATTATGTAAAATAATTTTACATAATTTTTTGAAAATAAATTTCTAAGTTACAGATATAAATTTCTGCTGCTAACCATATTATGTAATTTTTTAACTCTTCAGATCTACTCATCCATAATTTTTTGATTATTACAGTGGCTATTAATAAAACAATTAAAATTAATAATGAGCTGCTATTAAATGAGACTCAACCAGCAATCTTCTCTATTATGAGGGAAAGGGGAGGATAGAGACAGTTAAATATATGGTATCCCATTTTGGACTTCAGTAAATCTGATCACTTCAGACATGCTTAGTATGTAAAAATAAATAATTGCACATTGTGTAATTTTATTACCTCAGTTATTTACACTCTGTATTGTTAAAAGTAATATAATATTTCAGCTATTCTCTTCAATTTTCTTCTATAAAGAATTAGTTGCTTGTGAGGTATGAAAATAGTTTTAGATAATTAACTATTTTTTAACTTTATTTTTATCTTTTAACAGGAAAGTACGAGGAAGGCTTTGAGCATCAGTGAACGCATTCATACCACTAAAAGTCCAGAAAGAATTAAAAATGAAATTGAACACATGGAAAATGTTCTTAAAAAACATGAAGAAAAGTAAATTTTTCATTAATCAGATTTCTTGTTTTATTAGTGATGCAATAAAGAAGCAAATTTATACACATCAGCAACCCCCCCCAAAACCCCCCCTTCATACATCACCTGGTTGTCATCATCCATTTTCAATCCACTGCAGGATGAAGGCCTCGCTAGCAACTTTCCAGTTCCTTCTGTTTTGTGCAATGGCCATCCACTTACCACCCACAAACTCATGAATTTCATCTGTCCTCCATCGTTGTCTTCCAGGTTTTCTTCTAACTCCTCTTGGGAGTTCTTAGTCCATGTGTCCTGCCCAAGACCATTTTAGTTCTTTAGTTTTGATAAGAATGTCCTTTACTTGAATTTGCTGCCTAATCCATGTGTTTCTCTTCTTATCTAACAGTCTGATTCCCAATATAATTCGTTCCATTCTTTGCTGCATAGTTCTCAACTTCTCTTCCATTCTTTTTTGAGTGTCCAAGTTTCACTTCCATAAGTCATTGTGGGGAGTATACATTGGTTTATTATTTTACATTTCAGACAAATTAGGCGTAGCCCACACTTCTTGATTAGACTGGGGTTCGAACCCATCACCACCAAATACAGATGATGTGGAAAGGTCAGGGAATGACTACCGCATATCCTGGAGCAATATGGCCTTAGTTGCTAATGCTCCTAAAAACCAAATAACAAACAAACAAACATTTCAGACAAATTGATGTATTGCTCCTTGAGACATCACCTGGTAATCAGCCTCTAAGAATTTGTCTAATTCATACTTAAAATTATTTAAACTACCCACTTGCACAGCACTAGATGGAAGTTTGCTCCAACAATATACTATTCTTTGTCTGAAAGCAAATTCTACACATGTCAGTCCTGCAACCATTTTTTCTACATTTAAATTTATGCCTCTGATGTGTGTGTTATCAGATCCACATTCTAACAAATCCACATTCTCCCTGTTTAAAGTACTCGAGAAGTAGCCTAACCATTGCCTCACCCAGCATCAGCCAAATTTATTACCTCCTTATCCTTGCTGACAAAATTTCTCTATATTATTGAATGACATGCCCTGACTGCCTATCTTTACTGCTCAGATTACTTCATGTGTGATGGTGGCACAGGTACCACCAGGTCCTTTTCCTTCTCCACTGCCCTATGTGTGGTGCTGCTGCTCGGTTGGTATGTTTTTTTTTTTTTTTTTTTTTCTTTTATGTAAACCCCAAACGCGAGAGGTATTAGAACCTATAGTACTTAGTACCATGCTTGGGTTGGAGGTTGAGAAGACAAAAGAAGATATTTGTTGACATTGAACTTGAACTTTTGTAGACTGTAATTTTCAGGAAATACATATGAAGGAAGGTTGTTCCAGAAAACAGCAATTGAATGAATAAACGAGGAAGATGAAAAGTTGGTTCTGTGAGTTTGAAGTTGGACAGTAAATGGATGTTGGCGGCACGTGTTCGGACTGTTTTGAAAGAGAGAACGGAAATTATAGAAGCCAATTCAGAAGAACAGTGCCCATGGAAGTATCTGTAGAAGAGGCAGGCAGTAGAAACAGTATGTCTATGAGACAGCAAATGGAGAGACTCTGTTAGAGATGAATCATTAATTAACCTAACTGCCCTCTTCTGAATGGAATCAAGAAGCTTCAGAGAGGTTTTGGGGGCAGCGCTCCAGATGTCGGAACAATATTCCATGGTACAGCAGATTTCCGATTTGTACAGAGTGAACAGCTGTTTGGGAGAAAAGTAATGTCAAGAGCGAAAGAGAAAACGAAGTTTTTTAGATGCAGAGGAAGCAGTATTTGTAATGTGCTTGTGCCAAGAGAGATTAGAAGTCAGGGTAATCCCCAAAAGAGATATATCATTTTGCCTAGAAATCGGAGTGACACTAAAGATGAGCATAGGAGCACAAGAATCCTTTTGGCGAGATATAAGACAAGACTGAGTTTTAGAAGGGTTGAAATCAACTAAGTTGTCTTTGCCCCACTGGAGAATTACCTGAAGATCAGCATTTAAGGAATTGGTAGCAGATTTTCGAGAAGTTGAAGCTGATTGAGTAGGACAAGGTTTCTCAAAATGGAAAGTTAGGGGAATGAAGGGTTTAATGCAGTTTGCTATCATCGGCAAAACTATGGATAGGATTTCCAGTAAATGGAAGAAGGTAATTAATGTACAAGAGGAAAAGGGTGGGGGAAAGAACTGAACCTCGGGGGACACCGACATTAGTGGAAAAGTTAGAAGACAGAGAGCCATCTACCATCACCCTCAGTGAGCGATCAGAGAGAAAACTAGATAACCAATTACTAAAAACAGTTGGCAAACCATAAGATGGGCGCTTCTTTATGCCAAACACGATCGAAAGCCTTTGAGATGTCAAGAGCAACTAATTGTGTTTCACCGAACCTTTCCATTGAATTAGTCCATAAAAGTGTAACATAAGCCAGAATATCACCAGTGGATCGACACTGACGGAATCCATACTGGCGATCGTTGATCAGACGGAAGGTTTCTAGGTAGTTTAAGAGTTGGCAGTTAATTGATTTCTCCATTACTCTAGAAAGAGTAGAAGTAATTGCAATGGGACGATAATTGGATGGAAGGGATTTGTCACTCTTTTTAGGAACTGGCTGGATATGAACAAATTTCCAAGCAGAAGGAAAAACACCTTTGGAATAAGAAAGTGAAAAGGGCGGCAAAGAATAGGGCTAAGTTCAGCAGCACAGGTTTTGAGAACAAGTCGAGAAATACCATCGGGACCTGGAGCTTTCTTAGCATCAAGATTTGTCAAAATCCTTCTTACGTCCTTTTGACGGAAGACCACAGGAGGCATTGAATAGAGCATGTTGGGAATGGTGGGTGGTGTTTTACCAAGATCATTAATACATGATTTGGAAGAAAAAGGGATGCTAGCAGGTCAGCTTTATCCTTGGCTGAAGTGGCAACAGAACCATCTGGTTTGGGCAGAGGTCCAAACCAGATATTGATGTTGGATTTACTTAAAGATGTAACTACTGTCAAAGGCAGAAGGATGGGTTTTGCTTTTGAAAAGGTGACTACAGTTGTCTCAGACAGTTTTTAAATTCTATTTAGTGAGACCAACTCAATTTTTGCAACAACAAATTTGAATGGGAAGCATTCATAGAAGTAAAATCATAGCTGCTACTAGGCTTTTTATACCAATTAAAAGATATTGTTCACGGCTTAGACCTATTGGATGTCAAATGAACTGCAAAATTCATGACAGGAAAGAAAAATACATGGAATGCATATAAAGTATAAGTCATAGAGAGACCTACAATAGATATAAACTAGTGTGCAATCAAGTCATAAATGAGGCTAGGCAAGCTAAGGCAGATTATGAGAAGTCTGTGGGTGGCAAAGAATGTGAAAAAAGCAGGAAAGGCTTCTTTACTTGTGTAAACAGTAGGAGGAAGGTGGTGAATCGCATTTGTCTGCTAGGTAATAGTGGTTTAACTGTTGATGATCCTGCTCAGGTTTCACACAAACTGAACAGATATTTTTTATCTGCGTTCATACATGAGGAGTTTTTTAGGGATGGGAGTTTGAGATGTGTATCAAATTCTGATGGCGAGCTAAATGATTTGGTGATAACCAAGAGGAATGTGGAAGAGAAATTGTTTAAGCTAAATGTAAAAAAGGCATCTAGGGTGTGTGGGATCTATCAAATTATATTAAGAGATGCTGCAAAGGAAGTAAGCAAACCCCTAGCAATAATTATGAAAGCATCTCTGATTTCAGGGGAGGTCTCTGTGGACTGAGATGTGCAAATGTATCCCCAATAAACAAGGTGGGAGGGGAGATCAAAGGATGACAAGGAGTAGTAGTAGTAATAGTGGCATGTGATGCAAGAAAGAAAGTGTATGAGCTTATACAGCATCAGCCAAAAAAAAATAAAAATCACACCATTCCCTCCAAATGCTTGTCCAGTTCCCCCTTAAATTTATTTAACCTATCAACTTCCGCAACGACAGATGGAAGTTTGTTCCAGCAATTAACCACCCGCTGGCTAAAGGCAAATTTCCGCACATCTATTCTACATCTGTCTTTTCTTAATTTGAATTTATACCCCCTTAGGTTCGTAATCTGAACAAGTGGAAGGATCCCATCAGAATTCAGCATTCTCAACCTATTCAAGGCCTTATACACCTCAATCAGATCACATCGCAGGTGCCTAGTCTCCAGCCACTGCAATTTGCAGAACTTAAGCCTCTCTTGGTAAGAGGATCCCTTCATTCCCCTAACCAATCTTGTTGCCCTTCTCTGTACATGCTCAAGCAAATCTACATCCTTCCTAAAATGAGGCCTCCAGACCTGTACGCAGTACTCAAGGTGTGGCCTTACCATTGCCTTATACAGAGGGACAATCACCTCCTTTTCCCTGCTAGCAAAATTCCTATATATCATTGACAGAATCCCATGACCTGCCCTGGCAGCCTGTCTGCATTGCTCAGAAAACTTCATATCTGACTGCACAATTACTCCCAGGTCTTTTTCATTTTCTACCACCTTAAGTGTAGTACCACACAGTTGGTATGATTCTCTGGGGTTACTTCTACCCATATGCAGTACTTTGCATTTGTCAAGGTTAAACTTCAGTTGCCACTTCTGAGCTCATCTGGCCAAATTATCTAGATCGTGTTGCAGTAGCACACTGCCATTACTGTCATTAACAAACCTGCCAACCTTTGTATTATATGCAAACTTCGACATTAAGCCTGATATACCTTCATCAATATCATTGATAAATATATAAAACAACAGTGGACCCAAAACCGAACGAACCCTGTGGGACTCCACTAATAACATTAGTCCACGAAGAGCAGCACCCATTAATTACCACCCTCTGTCTTCTTCCACTCAACCATCCTTTTATCCATTGTAGCAACTTGCCCTTAATACCATTCTGCTCCAATTTGTACAATAGGCTTCCATGTGCAACAGTGTCAAAAGCTTTCCTGAAATCCAAATATATGATATCAAAATTATTTTTTGCATCCAGTTTCTTTGTAACCACATCATAATATCCTATCAAATTTGTCAGACAAGACTTTCCCTTAACAAACCCACGCTGTGTCTGAATTATTGCTGCAGTCTTGTCTAGATGATCCTGCAATGCATCTTTAACCAGTGACTCCATTATTTTACCCGTAACTAACTGGTCTGTAATTACTCGTGTCACCCTTCGATCCTCCTTTGTGAATTGGGGATACATTTGTACATCTCCAGTCTGTGGGGACCTCCTCTGAGTCCAAGTATGCTCTCATAATTATGGCTAAGGGTTTGCTTAGTTGCTTTGCCACCTCCTTTAATATAACTGGATAGATCCCATCCACCCCAGGTGCCCTTCTTATGTTTAACTTCAACAATTTCTCCTCCACGCTGCAGGCGCCTCCGTAGCCAGGTGGGAAGGAGCAGCAGTGCGTAGCACACGCTTTTTGATTAGACCGGGGTTCGAGCCCGTCACCACCAAATACAGAGAATGCGGAAAGGTCAGGGAATGACCACCGCATATCCCGGAGCAATATGGCCTTAGTTGCTAATGCTCCTAAAAACCAAACAACAAAACAAAACCTCCACTCTGCTCTCAGTTATTAAAAAATCATTAAGCACCCTGCTACAATTTGAAGTAGTTAGAAAAAAAGTAAATGCAGGATCATCCAGACAGGAATGCAGTCTAGGGTAACATGCTGCAGCTGCAGCATGGATTTGTGAAGTGGTGATCTTTTCTGGCCAATCTGATTGGATACCCTGATAAAGTAAGAAAGGAATTGGTTGCAAAAAATAATTTTGACATCATATGGTTAGATTTCAGAAATGCCTTTAACACTGTTCCATGTGAAAGACTGCTGTACAAATTGGAGCAGTGTGGCATTGGGGGCAAGTTACTGCTGTAAATAAAGGGATGGAGAAGGCAAAGTATGGTTACCAATGTTGGCACTTCTCTTCTTGGACTACTATTAGTGGTGTTCTCTTGGGGTCATTGCTGGACCTGTGTTATTTTCTACATTTATTAATATTGATGAAGGCACATAGGTTTAATGTCTAAATTTGCAATGATATTAATGTTGGAAGGGTGATTAATGATAGTAATCAGGGTAAGCTACTCCAACAAGATCTATAAAAATTAGACAGAGAAACGGCAACTGAAATTTACCATTGACAAAAGCAAGGTATTGCATATATGGGTAGTAGTAATTCCAGAATAACATCACAACTGTGTGGTAGCATACTGCCTGAGTCTCTGCCTCTGGAACCCTCACTCCCTGAAGGGCCAGTCCCAGACCAGATAGCCCTATGAGTCCAGTTGGAGAATAAGCTAAAGGAATCCTCGAGTAGGATAACCACTGCTCTCAGAGGGGAAATAGTGACCATATGGAGCAAGCTGGAAACAATCCCACACAACTTTCACTTGGAAGCAGAAGCAAACAAGGCCAAACTGGAGGCCTACAAAGAGAGTGGGGAAAGACAAATGCAACAGTGCGCCCCCTCATATGCTGATGCACTGAGGACCAAGCAAACAAGGGAACAAAACCTGCCAGAGTAGGAAGCCACCCCTGCTAAAAACTAAATCTGGTTGTCCTGAGACCTGCTGCAGGAGAAGAAAATCTACAAGCGAGGAAATCAAAACAAAAGTCATAGCGAACATGAAGGAAAACTTAAAAACCACCAGAATAAAAGGAATACTTAAAACGTGCAGTGTCGGAATTGTCATAGAGATGGAGACCAACAAAGCAGCACAACAAATTATAAGAAATCCCAAAATTTCAACACTGGGCCTCACCGCCAAGTCCCCAAGGAGAAAAGGACCACCAGTCATGATTTTTGACCTTAGCCCCAACCTCACTCCAAAACAACTGGGATGAGATATATAGACAAAACCTGCAAGATACCTTACCGGACCATAACCAAGACCAACTAATAAATACTAGATATTCCAACCAAAGCAGGAACAGTGTAAACACAAACTGGATCATGGAACTGGCCCGCGAGGCTTGGCAGGTGATCAAGGGACAAAATCGAATCTTTGTTGAATGGGAAAGTCACACATTCCGGGAGCATGTGGTTGTACCAAAGTGCTACAGGTGCTGCAAATTCAGCCACACTTACCACACATGTGCCCAAATGGAGCCAACTTGTGGGAACTGCTCGGAGAAAGGGCATCACTACACTAACTGCCCAAAACAAGACCAAGGAACCCGTATGTGCCAACTGCACGGCTGCAAAAATAGACCATGCACATTCTCTCAGGGATTTCAAATGTCTTATATACTTAATAGCATGAAGCACATACCAACTAAAAACTGATTATTGCAATATGCCCTAAAGGTTACAACCATTGAGTGCTAAGTGCTAAGCATACACCAAATAAATGCACAATGAGCCCAGGAAGTGGCCGCGCATGCGAGGACCAAAGCGAATGAAGAAAATGCAGATGTAATTATAATACAAGAGCCTTATACACACACATGGGGAAGGTCAGCTACCCACTGGCCTACAAAGTTATAAAGATGGATGAAGACACTCCATGAGTGGCAGTCATGGTTCGCATCTCGGAGATAACGGTCACTAAGATCCCACAACTTATCACAGCTTGGGTGGCATGTGCCCACATCATCAGTTCACTGGGAGAAATCTTTGTTATTTCACTCTATAGTCGACCAAGAGAAGACATAAATCTGGCCATAACGTACCTACAGGCAGCCCAAAATATCCTCCAGGGCTGTAGAGCCATTATTGGAGCTGATGGTTGCCAGTGTGGCACAGCAGAATGCAGGACCGGCAGGGTACCAACAATGGACTCCAACCAGAAGGATTCCTCTCAACCTCATCCTTCACTGTTCTGAACCAACCCTTCCAACTACCTACCTACTGCAACACTCTATGGAAAGCAACCATAGATATCGCCATAGCCACAAGAAATGTTGCAGCATACATCACTGATTGGTGGGTGCAAGACACCTGGACAACTTCCGAGCACTGGACAATAACCTACTGGATAACAAGAACGATGGCAAGAAACCCCATAAGCAGACTGACGCTGAAAGATACAAAGTAACAGATTCAAACAAAAAACTGGGAACTGTATAGGGAACACTTGTAGTCAAGTGCGAACCAACTGAAGAACAGGATGACCATACAAACCAGAACAAATCACGCTGCCAGCATACCTGATCCAGATGTCTAACACAACTCATAACATCCTCATCGGAGATAGCGATGAGAAGAAAAAAAACTGGCCACCGGGGAGAAGCCCTTTGTCATTGACAGGACAAAGTTCCCATGAGTGACTGCAAGACTGATCCCTCATTAAGAAAGAATTCCAAAGGGCAAGAAGGATGTGGCTGCCAGAGGAAGTGGAAATCTTGCGATAATGCTACCAAGAAAAGAGAAATGCTTACACTGAAAAGATCAAGAAAAATAAGAGGCAAGCTGGGAGAATCTCATCTCCACAACAGGCAATACTGATCCCGGGGGAGTGGTGTACAAAATCACTACAAACAAGTTCCCCGGAGGGGGGGGGGGTGAACAATGCCACAAGGCACAATAACAAAGACGTGGAGGGAGTCCACCACCAATATCCTAAATGCAATATTCCAGGAAACACCTTCACTAATGCTGCACCTATTTCCTGTTGCATAAGCAACAGGAAATAGGTGATGCAAATCAAAATTACACAACACAATGGCAGGAGCATCCTTTCACTATGGATGAGCTATGGGCCGCAGCACTGAAAATTAGGAACAAAAGATGCCCTGACCAGGACTTGATAGAACCAAAGATACTTAAAAAGACTGGAATATGAGCCTGAACATCTCCTCTATCTCTTTAATACCTGCCTAAAAGCAGGGAAATATCCAATACACTGGAAGACAGCCGACCTGAAGCTGATCTTAAAAAAACCTGACCAACCGGACTCATACAATCCTATAGCCCTTTTCTCAACCCTAAGTAAATTGTATGAAAGACTACTTCACAGCAGATTACTAGTCCACTACACTGCAGCAAACCTCACAAACCCTAATCAATTTGGGTTCAGGCTTGGTTTGTCAACCATTGAAGCCATCCAGAAACTTCAGCCTGAAACACAACAGTGTACCAAGAAATACTTCCTTGCCATCCTAGTCAGCTTCGCTGGGGTGTTCGACTCACTTTGGTGGCCAAGCATCCTCACCAGACACCGGGTGGGGAGATCCCACTTAATCTCTACCAGGGCATAATGACTTGAGGATAGAGGTAGTCACACCATTCCAGGGTGCCTCCTTAGCCAGGTGGGAAGGAGCAGCAGGGCGTAGCACATCCTTCTTGATTAGACCCGGGTTCGGTCTAATCAAGAAGCAAATGTGGAGGATGCGGAAAGGTCAGGGAATGACCACCGCATATTCCCGGAGCAATATGGCCTTAGTTGCTAATGCTCCTAAAAACCAAATAACAACAACAACGCCATTCCAGAAAGTGACCAAGAGCATCCACAGGGGCTGCCTTTCAGGACCACTCCTGTAGAACATAATCTTTGATGAATTTCTTGCAGTGGACTTGGGGGGAGGGGTTGGATCCCAGGCCTTTGCTGATGGCCTGGTCCTGACCATGGCGGTGGACTCAAGGGCAGGACTAGAGGCCCTGGCCAACCACATGCTGGCGATCTTGCAGGAATGGATGACAACTCACTGCCTAAAGATATCATTAACGAAGACTTGCTCAATCCTACTGAAGGGCACGCTTGATATCAGAAAACTACCCCAAATTAAGCTCCAAGGGAACACAATAAAGCTGATGAAGCAAATGAAATATCTAGGACTTATCACAGATAACAATCTCTCCTTTAAACTGCATGTCCTATACTTAAAAGGAAAAATAAGGAAATACACAGCAGTTATTGCCAGGGTGTCAAGGCAAGACTGGCTCTGTACTACAAGGCAGTTTTCATCTCGGTGATCACCTATGTACGGAGCACCCATCTGGTACAAAAAAGTGATCACCGTGGTTAATAGAAAACTTCTCGACACTATACAGTGAACCATACTCCTTACCATAACAACAGCCTGCAGGACAATGAGCACGCATGCTGTGCAGGTCTGGCTGGAGCCCTGCCACTGGACCTGGAGGTCGTGCACTGTGGTATGTTTATACCACCTCCCCAAAGGAAAAACAACAAACCTGATTGGACATACCTGGCAAATGCCTGCAATACAGAAAATAAGCACACCTCCATAGCCAGGTGGGAAGGAGCAGCAGTGTGTATAGCACACGCTTCTTGATTAGACCGGGGTTCGAGCCCGTCACCACCAAATACGGAGGATGCGGAAAGGTCAGGGAATGACCACCGCATATCCCAGAGCAATATGGCCTTAGTTGCTAATGCTCCTAAAAACCAAACAGCAAACAAACAAACAAACAAACAGAAAAGAAGCAGCTGCTGATGCATTTACAGCACATGTGGCAGAACCATTGGACCGCATCCATAAAAGGAGAAGTTATGAAAAAATCATACCATACATAGACAGAGCATATCCCAATTCCTCCCCTGGTTTTCCCCAGGGCTAAATGCAACCTTCTTGCTGATGGGGCACAGACCGATAAAGGCCAAACTTACAGCGCTTGGGATTATTGAAGATGGGGCATGCACCTGCGGCGAAGAAGAATCGTGGAAATGATGTATGACTGCACGTTATACAAAGACCTAAGATGTATACTCATTATGCAAATCGTGTACTTGCCTAAAAACTGGGAACACCAACTCCTTGCATTTGAGGATGAATATAAAGCCTTCAGCAAATATACACAAAAACTATTTGCAAGAAGAAAACAGTGAGCAGTTCCCATAAAACAACACATGGAACATGCTACCAGCACGCAGATGGACAAAATTCAAGTAAAGGAGACAGAAGCTGCTACCTGGTGATGCAGGGAACCACAAAGCGGAACTACAAACCCAAGGATTAAAGTGCACCCACCTCATTGACAATACACCAATGAACTGAAAAGACAAAGTTCCCACGAGTGACTGCAAGACTGACTCCTCACTAAACTTTGTATTTCACTGAGCTGTATCAGAGCTCTGACCTCCACCCACTCTCAAGTGACAACTGGATGAGGGTGCACCAGCATGAGGACAAAGAATCTCCCAGGCCTCACCTACCACGATACGTCCACACAGATGAAATTGATCCCACCTACAAATGGAAAATGGATGAGACTTCACCTCAAGTGCACCAAAGCCTATACTGCCCTCACAACACTGGATGGGAATCTAGCCACGAATGACTCCAAAATTCTGGTGACCTGGATAGGAAGAACATAATGGCAAAAGAGAGTAGCACTCATTGCTGTATGGCCAAATTGGCTTTCCTGTCTGCACTCCCTTATGTGGTTCTTTCTTTCACCACCTCCTGGCCTGGGGTAGGAGACAGTTTCTGCAGTCTCCTCCCTCTCCCATTCTTCGCCTGGTGAGGCATCAGCCTGCCTCACTGGCAATCTGGGGACACCTCTATCATCCCTATACTTCTGCGTTTCGCCCCCTCCCCCAGTCTTCAGCCTCCCACCCACTCTATCTATATGCCAGTGCACTTCCCACACTCTAAAACTCTGTCTAACAAAATCTAGTGTCTACCCATACGATGTGTGTTTTTTTTTTTTTTTTTTTAAGGTCCTAGCCACTGAAATCTCAGGAAACCAGGTGGAAGGGCCTGCCAGAGTAAAATTTAAAACTACTGGGTACCTGGTCTGCCTCCACGAGGCCAAGTGTGGGCAATGTTGGGCCCCAGCTGGGGTCTAGTGGCTAAATGATCAGAAGAACAACGATACATACACTAAACTTACAAAATCCATACATTTTAAGCTCTGGCCTTTACAGTGAACTGTAACATCCACAATGAAAGCAACACAAAGATAGGGAAAACCCTTGGTGCTGTCAGACACGAATACACTTTACACACTGACAGTAGTAGTAGTAGAGAATAAAAAGAACCTGGAGTTAATTGTGCACTCAGACATGAAGTTCTCTGACCAGTGCAGTCAGGCTTTTTAGGATAGGTCATAGGGTTTTCTGAATGCTATATAGCAATTTTTTCAGCAGGGATAAAGAAGTGGTTATCCCATTGTATATGGCAATGAATAGACCACATTTTTAGTACTCCATAAAAGTCTGGTGGCCTCGTTTTAGGAAGCATATGGAGCTGTTGGAATAGTAACATAAATTCAAATTGAGAAAGAGTAGTTGCAGAATAGATATGCAGAAATTTGCCTTCAGCCAACAGATAGTTGAATGTTGGAATAAACTTTCATCTGGAAGTGGGTAGTGTGAATAAATTCAAAGAACTAGAGATAGATACTATTAGGTGGGATGTACAGCAGGCTTTCATGTGGAACAATATAAAATGCTTCTCTGAAATCTCAGTATATGATGTCAAAGTTTTTTTCATCCGGTTCCTTTGTTACCACATTGTAGTATCCGGTCAGATTGGTCAAGCAAGATTGCCCCTTCACAAATCGATGCTGTGATTGCTGCATAACTGCATTCCTGTCTAGATGGTCCTTCATTACTTCTTTAACCAGTGACTCCATTATATTTCCTTGGAATAGAAGTCAAGCTTATAGATCTGTAATTACTCATTTCATCCTTTGATCCCCTTTGTGAAATGGAACAACATTTGGAATTTATAGAGGTCTTCCCTGAATCCAAGGATACTCTTATAATTATGACTGTGGGTTTGCTTACCTCCTTTACTGCTACTCTTAATATAATTGGATAGATCCCATTCCCCTAGGTGTTATTTTATCTTCAAATAAAATTTGATGTACATCTGGCATCCCCATCCCTAAAAAAAATTTTATATGTAAATGCAAATGCAAAATATCTATTCAGTTTTTCAGCAACCTCATCATCAACACTCATACCATTCATATCTATTGGAGATTCATCCCATTCTTTCTTGTGTTAAATATTATTGCCAGCACCAACATGACAGGAAATCTAGTTGAAATATTTTTTAAAATAATAAAACAAATTTTGCAGGTTTATGGTTTCCAGGAATGAAAACTAGAGTGAGTGAAAATAAATTTTTCAAAAGTGAAAACTCCAGATTACCAGTGAGACAATGTTTCCTTGACTGACAAAAGCTGACACAAACTGAAATAAAATTTGAGAGTATAAGTCGAATAAAGAAGTAATTAAGTAAAGAAATCTTTGCCACTTTTGCAATTTTTTCCACTGGCTTCTCATAAAGTGCCTTAGCTTGCTTCACCCCTTTAATAACTTGATTGCAGATTCATTTGTATTTATTGTAGGTTTCTGTTTCTCCTAGTAATTTATAATCATCCCATGTGTTCTTCTTTAGGACAGTTTCATAGTTTCTCCTATACTAAAAGGTATAGAAGAAACTATACCTTTTAGTATATAAAATATATATATAAAATATATATTTTATTATACTAATAAAATATATATTTTATTAGTATAATAAAAAGGTATAGAAGAAACTATACCTTTTAGTCATTATAAAAAGTTTAGTTTCTACACATTACTTTCCTACATGTTTCCCATTTAGAATTTACAGTCAGTAACATCAACAGTAAGTCCCACTGAATAGAATTTAAAATCTGTCTCAGACCATTGTAATCACTTTATAAAATCAGAATCCTTCCCCTTTACCTTTCAAGGTAGTTATAAGTTTAAGTAAATCCCACATCAGTAAATCCTACACCACTCCAGGTAAACTAACCATAAAATGGTTCGTTTATGGAGATTCCTAATGCATTCCTAAAACAAAATCCAGAAAAGTCTTTCTACTTTGAGTGACCCACTCACAAGTTCCAGTCAATGTATGTAAAGTTAAAATTGTATTTAGTATTAGTGTATCGTGTGGTTCAAGAAAGCCCTGGGCTTTTGCTGCACTGAATAAAAAGAAAATAATAATCATAAAAAACCACCAATTTGACTCCCTCCTCACGTAGATATCCAGCTGAGCTTTGAACTTCCCCAGGCTATCGGCTTCAACCACCCATGGAGATTGAGGCTGACAGTTAATTCCAATAATTATTATCAACTGATTGGCTAAAACAAAACTCCAACTCAATCTAAACCTCTCTCTCTCTCTCTCTCTCTCTCCCTATAGTATGAATTAATTTATGACCCCTAATTTGGAATCATAACAGTGAAAATTTCACCTTCATTCATTTTACTTTCACCCCTAGAAGTCTTATACACCTCAATGAGTCTTTCAGTGATCACTCCCAGCTAATGATTCTGGTACTGTCAAACCTTTATCATCTTGTTCATGGGATATGATCAGGTTTAGAATATTTTTTCTCACGTAATCTCCCTAACATGCTGTTACAAATAACAGTCATCTGGTTGATTTAAAAATTTTTGTTCCCTATAGTGAGTTTCCCTCCAACTTGCTCCAGTCAATTAGGGGCAAATTAATATCTCCCATAATAAGATATTAATATTTGCTCATCTGTTCCATTTTCATGTAGAATCTCATTATACCTTTTCTTCCAGCTAACTAACAAGAAGTATGACCCCACTGTATCTTCATCTTCCCTGTTCTTCCTAAATATATTGTACATACCATAGTGAAACATGTCATCCCCTATTTCTGGGTGGCACCATTTTTCTGTACGTTCTATTTTATGTCAGCATTAGATAATCTAACGAGAAATTCAAATTCATTCATTTTATTGACAACACTCCTGACATTACCCTATACACAATTAAGACTGTGCTCTTGTATAGTTTACTACTCTGACATACCCCCTTGAAGTTATATATGCCTGTTTTCCTCTAGAATGAGCTTCCTGCACCTTTGAAACATCACTCATCACTACCCTCCAAACATCTTGCTAATATCAGCTGTTTTGCAACAAGGCTTCTTGAGATCTGTGCGTCTTACTTTGACCTGTATCATCAGCTAAACACACATCTACATTATCATGTCTTCCACTCCAGCTAGCAGGCGCCTCCATAGCCAGGTGGGAAGGAGCAGCAGTGCATAGCACACGCTTCTTGATTAGACCAGGGTTCGAGCCCGTCACCACCTAATACGGAGGATGCGGAAAGGTCAGCGAATGACCACCGCATATTCCCGGAGCAATATGGCCTTAGTTGCTAATGCTCCTAAAAACCAAATAACAACACTCCAGCTAGCAGTTTACCCTGAACCATTAAGGTAAAGTCCTGCATTGGGTCGAATACCCATGGGTTACCCACAGTGCTGGTCAGCTTGTGTAATTTTGTGGTTCGTGGGTTGGGTGCAGTTCCAGTTTTTATAAATAATTCATTGCCAGACAACACTGTAAAACAAAAATTAAAAAGTTCAACAAAACTAAAAGGAGGAAGCCAGATTATTTATTTGATGTGAAGCTTCAAACAGTGAAAATGTTGAACCTCCACCTGACAAAATCCAAAATTATATCACAATAAAATTTCCAAAACCAATTTTTATGAAAATTTTCAGTTGTTGAAGTGATTGAAAAAAAAGATATATTATTTTTTAATCTTGCAGCTAATGCTCATTTCATTTTTGCCATCCCTGCCAGCAAGAGAGATTTTTTTTTTGTAGCTGAATTTCTAATCCAAGAAAGAACCCAGAAAGTGTTGGTGATAGTCCTCTTTCTGCACAGTAAAAATGTTCAAAATTAATTGTTATGAATATATTTTTTAATTTTTTTTTAATATTTTTAATCAGATACAATAAAAATGTCAATGTTGTTGATTGATTTTTGCATTGTTGATGCATGAAAAATTTAAGACCGATTTTCTCAATATCGGGGTATTTTTTTTTTTTTTTTTTTTAGGTACAAACAGTATAGGTCAGGTTCAGATACAGTTCTAGTTACTGTAGGTGCAAATAAGGCCAAGGTTCTAATACAATTGACCTGGGCAGGACTCTGCCTTAGGTATCCTCAGTGATACTGGCAAAAACCCTTGAACCTACAAGTACAGACCATGCTGATAAAGTTCTCCCCCCCCCAATAACCTTGCAGAATCTCTCATGTCTTGAATTAATCTACAAGGCTTTCAGCATATGCTTTTCTTCAATTCTGCCCAACACAATAGACTGTCCTGTTATGCTTGGGCAGAATTACAGAGACATACATATTCTCACCTAACTCAGCATTTTTTCAGCATCATCCTGTATTTTTCCAACAAATCATCAATTCATGATTTGATATCATCAATTTAATATCATTAATTCCCACATGAATAATAATGCTCTCTTTACCCCCTTTATTCCTCAGGCAAGGCAATAGATGAAGTCGTGACACTTGGGAATCTCTTGTGGCCATTTCTGCCCATCATGTTAGTTTTTGACAAGGTACTCAATGTTAATCTTGTAACAACTAACATTAAATTTACAATATACAGTGGATTCCAGTTATTTGGGCCACCAGTTAATCAGGGCAGCCGTTTATTTGGGGAAAATCTTAAAAAAACAGAACCCAATCGAGTAAATAGACATGGTTTACTTTTCTGAATTGGGACAACATGCTGTTTAATTGGGGCAGGAGACCGCAGCAGCGGTCTCAGCAGGAGACTAGAGATTACCCGACGATTGTCTCTGATGGTACCAAGTGGTTCGGTCAGATTTCTGGAGGTCACAACCATAAAACAATAAAAACAATTAGCAGTCACCTGTTTATTGGGCTTTTCTGTTAGTGCAATCTATCATAAACGGATAGAAAACTCGATCTTATTGAATTTGCGATAATACCGAAAGCTGGAATTCTGTGGGTTATTATGGTGAAATGTGTTTATACTTCCATGAAATCTTTGATCATATAAAAAAATTAATTTTCAGAATCTTCTCTTCATTCCTATTTTTAAAGCTTCGTAACTTGTTACTCCGTTCTCACTTGCACGTATTGTGTTACTTGAAATTTGTGTGTGCTGTGTTCTTTGTTATTGATTACTTATCTTTTTACTATTTTAAATTTTAACCCCCACCCACAAATGTCAGTGAACAGAAATGTCAACTAGTTCATATGTACATATTACAGTACGTATTAATTAGCCAGGTGAGCAGGAGCAGCAGTGTGTAGCACACGCTTCTTGATTAGACCGGGGTTTGAGCCCTTGACCACTAAATACGGAGGATGCAGAAAGGTCAGGGAATGACCACTGCATATCCCCGGAGCAATATGGCCTTAGTTGCTAATGCTCCTAAAAACCAAATAACAAACAAACAACAAACGTATTAATTATTCCGATTTTCACATATATTCTTCCAATTTTCACGTATCATTTAATTTTTTAATTGGTAAGGTAATAAAGGGTAAATTTGTGCTTAATATATCTTTACTTTTATAGCCTGATAATATTCCTCCTATTTTTGCTAATTAGAATTGCTGTTTAATAGAATTAAATTCAATTCGCAAACGTGATCACAATGACTGTCGCTTACTACATATCATATAGTGAACAGTACTTTACTATGGTGACTCCATCATAATGTGATTTGATTATACAGTGAACCAAATGTAAAGCTGGGGTCCATTGTATTTTTAACTTTTTTTTATGTGAAACTTCGGATAATTGGGACAGCCACTTAATCAGGCCAAAATGTACTCCCGATGTGTCCCAAATAACCGGAATTGATTGTATTAAAGAAATTAAGTAAAAGAAAAAATTACTCTAAATCCAAAATTAATCGAAATCACTAATCCTTTATCCTGTAATTCACCTGTATACAGGACCTAAATAGAAACAAGTGCTCTCTGTTATTGCCAATTCAAGGATATCTCCCATTATGAGACATTCTGATTTACTGGCTCACTCTGTATGTATATTTGTTCATTAAGGTGGAAACACACTATTATCACATCACGGGACTCTCATCGTGTCCCTGTAAACTTTTAGTGTAAACTGGGTATTCAGTCAGAGAAGAAGCGTCACTGTAATAACGTAGGGTGGCCAGATTAAAAATTTGATCTCGAGGTACCCGTGCTTATGTTTGGGGTATTCATTCCTCGTTTAGGGGTACTTGCATTATATCTTAAGAAAACCGAACAATTTTAATAACAAATATTTTATTTCTATATTTTTTTTTTGATTTTTACAAATTCATGGAATGCAAAATGTCAGATTTTAATAAAATTAACCAATTATAGCCTATGCTTTAATTCACTTAATTCGGAAAATTTTATTGCAAGAGTTATAAACAATAAAGGAAACTTTTTATAAATATTAACATCAAATGTTTTACATAATTGTTTACAATACATATTCAGTAAACCTGATTTATTTTATCAAAAAGAAAGTATTTACCTAGCAATACTTTTCATTTGAGAGAATTTTCTTTATAACAGTTTTTCATTTTTTAGTGCATTTGCATAAAATTCTTTGCATGACGTCAACAGTTCTCCTTCAACATATTCTTCATACAGCAAATTAGTATTGATATTGGGAATTTTTAATAAAAAAGAGTTTGTTGCCTGAGCCTTAAAACATTACAATGAAATAAAAAAAGAAGTCAAGTAGAATGTAAAAGGTTACAAAGTAAGCATAAATATTCTATATCCCCTTTGTAAATAGGATAGAATGTTGTTTTTTGAGTCTTTAAGGGCCCATTTCAACAACAACTTTATCGTCAGTTAATTCTTTCTTCCTAAATAATCATCTAAACAAGGTGTTTTATGATTTCTGCGTTTTTCAAATTCCCCATTTCAAATGTTAAAAAAGGGGTATCTTTGAAATTTTATTATAATTTGAAAAGGGGTACGTCTGGCAACCTGTAACGTTGTATATGTGTCATTCTCTTTGAGGAAAGCTGAAGCTAAATGAATTGCCACAGTTTATCCATCCTCCTCTTCAGATTTTGAAGAAGTTTAGAAAATGCATGTGCTTTTCTTGTAGCTGAGAAAAGAAAAGAGTACGCAATGTACACACGACATAAACTGGAAGAGAACAGAAAAGGACGAATTCCATCATTTACTGCAGGACTTAGAAGATGAAAATCGTTTCAAGGTGTACTTACAGATGAATAAAGAAGAATTTAATTTCCTATATAATCTAATTAAGGATGACATTCAAGGGCAAAATACGCAATTTTGAAATTCAGTCAGCACTAAGAAAAAATTAGTTGTATGTATAAGGAAAGTTGAAATACTGCAAGTTTAATTTTGAATAAGGATTTATTCTGTCAAAATATGAAACAAAAATTTTTAATGAAATTTAATAATAACAAAAAACTACTTCTCAACCCTAAAAATTAAAGTTGTAAGAAATTGTTATGAGTTGTGTAATTTGAAATGATTGACTTGTTCGTCCTCTCAATTTGTTAATTGTAATTCTGTTGGTCTATTTTCCTCCTTTGACCATTTTCGAGCGTCCCTGTGGCTGGACATTTGCTGTGAGTATGCCGAGTAGTTGGTCAAAGTGGAGGGTGCTTTGGAATAGGCACAGGAGCAATGTCCTTGATGTTGTTGTTATTTGTTTTTGGATATTCTTACTTGGGCACTGGGTGCCTCCGTAGCCAGGTGGGAAGACGCAGCAGTGCATAGCACACGCTTCTTGATTAGACCGGTGTTCGAGCCCATCACCACCAAATACAGAGGATACGGAAAGGTCAGGGAATGTCCACTGCATATCACGGAGCAATATGTCCTTAGTTGCTAATGCCCCTAAAAACCAAACGACAACTTTTGCGCTCAAAACAGATTATTTACTTCTGATTTAATTTTCTATTAGCATTTTCCTCTTGTCATGCCTAACGAAATTTTTCTGTTCGAACAGAAAAATCTGAGCTCCTGACAGCGTCATTCGGACTTGAAGCCCGACGTGTTATCTTATGAATACAGCCAATGACAACAGTGCGTCTCCGAGCAATAAACTAATTGGTAAATCTAGCGCCACACATTTGACGTTAGACATGTATACGAGTGAAGTCTCGTGAAGTGATAGTAGTGTGTTTCCGCCCTTACACTCATCACAGTCATCTAGCCCATAACAAACACACTCCTACTCTAATTTTTGTTTTCCCAGTACAGTAAACCCCCGCTATTCACGGGGTTACGTTCCTGAGAAATGCTGCGAATACCGAAAACATGAATACTGAGTTATACCTCCCATAGTAATAAAGGGGTTCCGTTCCAAAGTATGAAATATATAAGAAAAACTAGTAAAATTTTGTCTATGTAACTACTATATGTACCTTCATAATATGACCATTAGAAATGCAAGCATATGGCATCGAAATGAAAATAAGAAACAATTTAATATTAAATGTAATATTTATTAGAAATTTCAAACAAATCTTTCAAACCAGCGCCCTTGCTAGCTAAAAAAACTTATCCTGCCAGTGCTATCACCTATTTCGCTAAAGTGTTGATAAAGGAGTTTTGCTTTTTCACGAATGATGAGTGAACTTAAGGGAATTTTATTTTGAGTTTGGTCTTCTATCCACAGATTTAAAGCTTTTTCCATTTTTTCTAATTTAACATCACGCAATTACAGATCAAATTTTTGAAGCATTTAGCGCATTTTCACGGACACTACGGCAGATTATTTCTTCCGATTTTTTGATTGATCGGACCGTTGACTCTGATTTTATAATGTTTTGCCGCAGAGGAGACACTTTCACCATTAGAAATTTTGTCTAATAACTCAATTTTATTCGCTAATGTCATCACCTTCTTTGATCTTTTCACAATTCCCTTATTATTCGTAGCCATATTTTTGTACGGGTTAGAAAGAACTTGTCCAAATAAAAGTCACTTTCTTCCATTAACACACTCGAAAAAGTCTGTTTTGCACTGCAAAATGGTAGATTTATCACTTTTGTAAGCATATCAATTTATAAATTTATTCAATTTATAAACATATAAATTAAAAGCAAACGACGAAACCTTCCATGACAAGCGCACAACACATACTGAACAAGGATTAGCGAGAAACATCCACGCTCATGATTTTGTCAAGCCTCTACCCCCACACACTGAGCACTGTTTTGACCGGGAAAGATAATTTTAGCCACACCCGTGTTTTTTTATGGCGGAAAATGTTCATGGCGCTTTAAAATTCACATTTTTTTATTAGGTTTCGTTTTATATTAAATCAGTGATCGCGAATACAGATACCGCGAATAGCGGGGGTTTACTGTACTTATGTCGCACCAAACTGACTCAATTTGCCACTGACATCATTTTATTTAAGAGCATGATTAGCTTTTAGAAGAAATGGAATACCTTCTTTCATCCATTTACAATATTATGATTTTTAAGGAAAGGTATCCACTATAAAGAATAATAGAAAACCAACTACAGTACTCTGGACCCCTTATCCTGCAAGCTTTGGTTGAGAGGCTTTCTGGATTCTCATTCCTTATCAAGAAAAATTGGAACATTATGAAATAAATACTTAAATATTATATTAAAATCTGATATAATTTGATATATCTAAAAAGTATTAGTAAAATTTTAATACTTGCTACAATCAAATCTTGTCTAAACAGCAGAATATAAAAATCAAAATACAGTTGAACTCAATAAAATCTGGCACATTTTACCAAAAAAAAAAAAAAAAAAAAAATTATAATCAAATATTAAGATAGCAATCCAGCACTAGTACCAACAATCACATTTGTCTTTAAGAATTCATGCAAAAAAGGAAGGAGTGACATTTCTCACTTTATAAGATACTTGCCAGACTGGCTTGTCATTTCATTCTGTTTTTGAAGCCAGTGGGATTTAAACTGCATGGACAATGCAATGGTCTTATATTTTGACAACAGAACAAACTTGCCTTTCCTTATGTCCTGGTATAAGAATAATGTAAACCACGTCTTTTACTGAATGCTGCCCAATCAAAACATTAGAAGTGTTATCGTAGCAACCAAAAGATATCAAATATAAGGTGGGCCCATTAGGAAAATGTGCATTTCGAAAGGGCCTTCCAAGAACAATAGTTACCATTAGCAAAGGCACATGATGCAAGAAAGCAAGTTTATATAGCCTCAGCCAAAAAAAAAAAAAAAAAAAACCACCCTTATTTCACACATCAACTTGCTCCAACTGTTTGTCAAGTTCTGCCTTGAATCTATTTAAGCTATCAACTTCTACAATGAGAGATGGAAGTTTGTTCCAGCAAACAAACACCCACTGGCTAAAGGCAAACTTTTGCACATCTATCCGACAACCATCTTTCCTCAATTTGAATTTATGCCCTTTCAGGCGATTATTCTGAGCAAGAGGAAGAATCCCATCAGCATTGAGCACGCTCAAACCATTCCGGACTTCATACACCTCAATCAGATCACCTTGCAGGTGCCTTCTCTCCAGACACTGTAATTTGCAAAATTTAAGCCTTTCTTCATAAGAGCAACCCTTTGTTCCATTCACTAATCTTGTTGCCCTTCTCTGTACTCATTCCAACAGAACTCATTCCAAGTTCTGTCATTAATGTCATTAACAACCCTGCCAACCTTCGTATCGTCTGCAAACTTGGATATTAAGCCTCATATACCATCGTCAATATCATTTATAAATACAGAAAACAACAATGGACCCAAAACTGAACCCTAAGGGACTCCATTAAAAACATAAGTCCACGAAGAGCAGTGTCCATTGATTACCACGCTCTGTCTTCTCCCCCTCAACTGCCCTTTATCCGTAGGAGCAATTTGCCTCCAGTGCCGCACTGCTCCAATTTGTGCAGCAGTCTTCCACGTGCAACAGTATCAAAAGCCTTTCTAAGATCCAAGTATATAATATCAAAGTTATTCCTTGCATCCAGTTCTTTTGTGACTGCATCATAGTATCCAATCAAATTCGTCAGGCAAGACTTCCCCTTCACAAAACCATGCTGTGTCTGAGATATAACTGAAGTCATGTCTAGATGATCCTGCAGTGCTTCTTTAACCAGTGCCTCCATTAATTTTCCTGGAGCAGAAGTTAAACTCACAGGTCTATAATTACTTGTGTCAGCCTTTGATCCTCCTTTGTAAATTGGGGTCACGTTTGCACATCTCCAGTCTGTGGGTATCTCCCCTGAGTCCAAGGAAGCTCTCATAATTATGGCTAAGGGTTTGCTTACTTCCTTTGCTGCCTCCTTTAATATAACTGGATAGATCCCATCCACCCCAGGTGCCTTTCTTGTGTTTATCTTCAACAATTTCTCCTCCACTTTACTCTCAGTTATTACAAGATTATCTAGCTTACTACAACGAAAGATGGAAGTTTGTTCCTGCAATCAAATACCTGCTGGCTAAAGGCAAACTTTTGCACATCTATCCTACAACCAGAGTTGAATACACCTCTGGCATACCCCTCGCTGAATAACTCCTCATGTGTGAATGTCGATGCAAAATATTCAATTAGATTGTTAGCTACCTGAGCAGGGGATCATCAACAGTTGAACCATCAATATGAAGTGGACCCATCTGATTCATCCCCTTCCTTCTAGAGTTTACATAAGTAAAGAACTCTTTGTTGCTTTTCTTTGCATCCCTTGCCAAAGATTTCTCGTAATCTGCCTTCACCTGCTCCTCCTTTGTAACTTGGTTACAGATCAACTTATATCTATCATAGGCTTCTGTGTCATGTGTTAATTTATATGTATCCGATGCATTTTTCTTCTCTGCCATATGCCCCATTAGTTCATCTGACATCCATTTAGGCCTAAACCTTGAACAATATTTCTTAGTTGGTATGTAAAGCCTAGTAGCTTCCAAGATAGGTTCTTTGAATGCTTCCCATTTTGAATTTGCTGTTGGTAACATCATTAGTTGGTCCCACTGTATAGAATTTAAATACTGTCTCAAACTATCGTAGTCTCCTTTACGAAAGCAATAACCGTTCCATTTACCCCTGATGGTAGTTACCTCTTTGAGTAAATCCCACTTCAGCACACTGTGATCACTGCCACCTAGTGGTTCCTCTATCTACAGATTCTTAATGCATGAAAAAATCACTACTGATAATCAAATCAAGAGTATTACTCCCTCTAGTTGCCTTCTGAACATGCTGATGTAGAAAACAATCATCCAATAAATCCACAAAAGCCTTGCTAGTGTGTGAGTGACCAGCCCCCAAATTCCAGTCAATATCTGGGAACTTAAAATCCCCCATTATAAGACTCTCTGATTTACTGGCCCACTCTATTTCCCTGTACAGTTTCTTATTATACTCATCAGAGTCATTAGGCCTATAGCACACTCCTACTCTCAATTTTGATCTCCCAATGCTTAGGTCACACCAAACTGACTCGACACTGCACTGTCCAGCAATGTCAACTGGCCTCACTTCCTTGGATTTTATGTGTTTCTTAACTAATAGCATAACCTCTCCTCCCTTCCTATCCTGTCTATCCTTTCTGAGGACGTTGTACTCCCCAAATTCCAGTTCTGCATTCTTATATCTGTGTGACACCACGTCTGTGATATCCCAACAATATCTGCCTCTGATGCTTTTAGCTATACCTCAAATTCATCAGATTTATTTACCAAACTCCTAGCATTGGTGTACATGCAAGTATACGTGTACCTGTTCTTTTTCTTAGCTACCCTAACACAACCCATGTGTTTACTCGTACCGCAATGACTCCCAGCAGTCTCTGAAATATCCTGCAACTTGTTTTCCAGGCTTCTGTTCATACCAATAGAAGCGGTGCAAGAATCACTTTCACCTCTGCCAGTTGCTACTGTTAATTTATTAGTCCTTGTATCCCCCCCCCAAGCTAGCAGTTTTCCGACTCACCTAACACTGCCTCGATAGCATCAGGAAATATTCTTGCACCCTTTCTATTTAAGTGTATCCCATCCCTATAGAAGCAGTCCCTTCTGTTAACAAGAACAGACCAGGCTGAAAACAATTCTACCCCTTGAGCCTTGCATAATCTCTCAGGCCGAATTGATCGATAAGGCTCTCCTCATATACTCCCTCCTTTCGTGTCTGGGCAGAATTGCAGACCTATATATGTTATTCAAGTTGTGGCATGACCATTGCGTTATACAAGGGAATAATCACTTCCTTATCCCTGCTAAAAAGATTCCTGTATATCATTGACAAGACACCATGAGCTACTCTTGCAGATCATTTGCACTGCTCAGAAAACTTCGTATTTGCCTGCACAATTACCCCCAGGTCCTTTTCATTCTCTACCACTGTCAGTATGGTACCACACAGTTG
Organism: Mastigoproctus giganteus; assembly: GCF_048544385.1. Lineage (NCBI taxonomy): Eukaryota > Metazoa > Arthropoda > Arachnida > Uropygi > Thelyphonidae > Mastigoproctus > Mastigoproctus giganteus. Next base: position 37,617,807 of record NC_143581.1, read on the forward strand.
ATACGTTACTCTGGGATTACTGCTTCCCATATGTAATACTTTACATTTGTCAATGTTAAACTTCATTTGTCACCTCTCAGTGCTTCTGCTCAACTTTTCTAGATCCTGTTGCAGTAGTGTTCTGTCATTAATGTCATTAACAACCCTGCCAACCTTCGCATCATCTGCAAACTTGGACATTAAACCCGATATACCATCATCAGTATCATTTATAAATACTGAAAACAACAATGGACCCAACACTGAACCCTAAGGGACGCCATTAAAAACATAAGTCCACGAAGAGCAGTGTCCATTGATTACCACTCTCTGTCTTCTCCCACTCAACCATCCCTTTATCCATAGCAGCAAATTGCCTCCAATGCTACACTGCTCCAATTTGTGCAGCAGTCTTCCATGTCCCTGTCGAAAGCTTTTCTAAGATCCAAATATATGATATCAAAGTTATTCTTTGCATCCAGTTCCTTTGTGACTACATCATAGTATCGAATCAAATTAGTCAGACAAGACTTCCCTTTAACAAACCCATGCTGTGTCCAAGCTATAACTGAAGTCCTGTCTAGATGATGAAGTCTGTAACTGAAGTCTTGTCTAGATATCTGGAATTTGTGGGATGGTCACTCACACACTAGCAAGGCTTTTGTGGATTTATTGGATGATTGTTTTCTACATCAACATGTTTGGGAGGCAAGTAGAGGGAGTAATACTCTTAATCTGATTATCAGTAGTGTTTCTTCATGCATTAAGAATCTGCAGATAAAAGAGCCACCAGGTGGCAGTGATCACAGTGTGCTGAAGTTGGATTCACGCAAAGAGGTAACTACCATCAGGGGTTAAGGGAAGGGTTTTTGCTTTCGTAAAGGCGACTACGATGGTCTGAGACAGTATTTAAATTCTATACAGTGGGACCAACTAATGATGTTACTAACAGCAAATTCAAAATGGGAAGCATTCAAAGAACTTATCTTGGAAGCTACTAGGCTTTACATACCAACTAAGAAATATTGTTCAAGGTTTATGACTAAATGGATGTCAGATGAATTAATGAGACATATGACAGAGAAGAAAAATGCATGGGATACATATAAATTAACTCAACAGGGATTACCTTTATTTTAGATATAGAAAGCTTCTTTTCCAACTCTCCTTTTCCAACTTTTCAAAACTTCCTATGTCGAAAATAAAGGTAATCCCTGTTGATTTATAATATAATAGAATATAGGAATTATTGAGCATTTAATAGCTCTCAATTATCAAAAAATATATAAATTAACATGTGAATATTTTATATCGACATTCACATGTGAGGAGTTATTCAGCGAGGGGAATGCCAGAGTGTATTCAACTCTGGCAGTAAGTTAGATAATCTTGTATTAACTGAGAATAAAGTAAAGGAGAAATTGTTGAAGATAAACACAAGAAAGGCACCTGGGGTGGATGGGATCTATCCAGTTATATTAAATTATGCAGCAAAAGATAGTAAGCAAACCCTTAGCAATAAATATGAAGGCTTCCTTGGACTCAGGGGCGGTACCCATAGACTGGAGATGTGCAAATGTAACCCCAATTCACAAAGGAGGATCAAAGGCTGACACAAGTAATTATAGACCTGTGAGTTTAACTTCTGTTCCAGGAAAATTAATGGAGGCACTGGTTAATGAAGCACTGCAGGATCATCTAGACAAGACTTCAGTTATAGCTCAGACACAGCATGGTTTTGTTAAAGGAAAGTCTTGCCTGACCAATTGGATTGGATACTACGATGCAGTCACAAAAGAACTGGATGTAGGGAATAACTTTAATATTATATATTTGGATCTTAGAACTGCTTTTGATACTGTTGCACAGGGAAGACTGCTGCACAAATTGGAGCAGTGTAGCATTGGAGGCAAATTGCTGCTATGGATAAAGGGATGGTTGAGGGGGAGAAGACAGAGAGTGGTAATCAATGGACACTGCTCATCGTGGACTAATGTTATTAGTGGAGTCCCTCAGATTTCAGTGTTGGGTCCTTTATGTTTTTTTTCTATATTTATAAATGATATTGATGATGGTATATCAAGCTTAATGTCCAAGTTTGCAGACAATACAAAGGTTGGCAGGCTTGTTAAGGGCACTACTGACGCTATACTGCTGCAACAGGATCTGGAAAGGTTGAGCAGATTGGATGAGAGGTGGCAAACGAAGTTTAACATTGACAAATGTAAAGTACTACATATGGGAAACAGCAACCCCAGAGCAACAAATCAATTCTGTGGTACTACACTTACAGTGGTAGAGAATGAAAAGGACCTGGGGGTAATTGTGCAGGCAGATATGAAGTTCTCTGAGCAGTACAGACTGGCTGCAAGAGTAGCTGATTGTGTCTTGTCAATGATATACAGGAATTTTTCTAGCATGGATAAGGAGGTGATTGTTCCCTTGTATAAGGAATGGTCGGGCCACACCTTGAGTACTGTATACAGGTATGGAGGCCTCATTTCGAGAAGGATGTAGAGCTGCTGGAACGAGTACAGAGAAGGTCAACAAGATAGTGAATGGAACAGAGGGTTGCTCTTATGAAGAAATTCTTAATTTTTTGCAAATCACAGTGTCTAGAGACTAGGCACCGGCGAGGTGATCTGATAGAGGTGTACAAAGCCTTGAATGGTTTGAGCATGCTTAATACCGATGGTATTCTTCCTCTTGCTCCGAATAATCACCTGAGGCCGACCGGGCTAGCCAGGTGGGTAAAGTGCCTGCTTGGCATCCCAATGGTCGCGGGTTCAAATCCCGCCTTAGACTTGGATATCACCATGGTGCCGCACCTCAGTTACAGTTGGATTTCACTGCCACAATACACGAAAGAAGCAGAAAAAACTGGTTCCTTCGTGTATTGCTCACGTCATTCGAAATAAATAAATTAAATAAAATCACCTGAGATGGCATAAATTCAGATCGAGGAAAGACAGATGTAGGATAGTTGTGCGGAAATTTGTCTTTATCAGCCAGCCGGTAGTTGGTTGGTGGAACAGACTTTCATCCCTTTTTGTGAAAGTTGATAGCCTAAATAGATTTAAGGCTCAGCTGGACAAGTATTTCGAACGAACGGTGTCGTGAAATGGAAGGGTTTTTTTTTTTTTTTTTTTTTGGCTGATGCTGCATAAGCTTGCTTTTTTTGCCTCATATGCCTCTACTAATGCTAATGATCCTGCAACCTGCAATGCTTCTCTAACCAGTACCTCCATTAATTTCCCTGGAACAGAAGTTACATGACAGGTCTTAATTACCTGTCTCCCCCTTTGATCCTCCTTTGTGGATTGGGGTCACATTTGGACATCTCTAGTCCATGGGCATCTCCCCGGACTTTAGGGAAGCTCTAATAATTATGGCTATAGGTTTGCTTACTTCCTTTGCCACTTCCTTTAATATAACTGGATAGATTCCATCTACCCCAGGTGCCTTTCTTGTGTTTGTCTTCAACAATTTCTCCTCCACTTTACTCTGAGTTATTACAAGATTATCTAGCTTACTGCCAGAGTTGAATACACCTCTGGCATTCCTCTCCCTAAATAACTCTTTATGTGTGAATGTCAATGCAAAATATTCATTTAGTTTGTTAGCTATCTGAACAGGATCATCAACAGTTGAACCATCGATAACAAGTGGACCAATCTGATTCATCCCCTTCCTTCTGGAGTTTTCATAAGTAAAGAACTCGTTGCTGTTTTTCTTTGCATCCTTTGCCAAGGATTTCTTGTAATCTGCCTTCACCTGCCAAACCTCCTTTGTAACTTTACAGACCAGCTTATATCTGTCATAGGCTTCTGTGTCACATGTTAATTTATATGTATCCCCTGCATTTTCTTCTCTTCCTTTCTCTGTCACATGTCTAATTAGTTCACCTGACATCCATATAGGCCTAAATCTTGAACGGTATTTCTTTGTTGGTATGAAAAGCCTAGTAGCTTCCAAGATTAATTCCTTGAATGCTTCCCATTTTGAATTTGCTGTTGGTAACATCATCAGTTGGTTCCACCGTATGGAATTTAAATACTGTCTCAGACCACCGTGGTCACTTTTACGAAATCAAAACCCTTCCCTTTACCCTCAATGGTAGTTACCTCTTTGAGTAAATCCCACTTCAGCACACTGTGATCATTGCCACCTAGTGGTTCCTTTATCTGCTGATTCTTGATGGATGAAGAATCATTACTGATAATCAGATCAAGAGTATTACTCCCTCTAGTTGCCTTGCAAACATGCTGCTGTAGAAAACAATCATCCAATAAATCCACAAAAGCCTTGCTAGTATTTGAGTGAACAATCCCACAAATTCCAGTTAATATCCGGGAAATTAAAATTCCCCATTATAAGACACTAATTTACTGGCCCACTCTATTTCTCTGCACATTTGCTCATTTAACTCCTCAGATTTATTAGGCCTATGACACACACCTTCTCTTATTTTTTCTTTCCCAGTGCTTATGTCAGACCAAACAGACTCAACATTGCATTGTCCACCAACATCAATTGGATGCACTTCCTTAGGTTTTGTGTTTCATAACCAACAGCATAACCCCTCTTCCAGTGGTGGGATTGAAATAATTTAACAACCGGTTCGCTGCCCTAATGACCATTCTAAGTATAAAAAAAGGCGACCACCTTAGAGAGAACCCTGATCACAAGTGCCATTTTAACAACCGGTTCACCGAACTCAACAAAAAATTAGGTATCGGTTCTGCCGAACCGGTGTGAACCGGCTGAATCCCACCACTGCCCTCTTCCCTTCCTGTCCTGTCTATCTTTTCGGTACATTTTATACGCCTCAAATTCCAGTTCTGCGCTGCTTATGTCTGTGTGACATAAGCAGTGCAGAACTTATTTACTTGTTCCCCTATGACTCATAGCAGTCCTGGAAATTCCTATTGCCCCAGGCTGCTGCTTAATTGCATTTCAATAGAAGTAGTGCAAGAATCACTTTTACCTCTGCGAGCGGCTACTGTTAATCTCTTAGGCCTTGTATCCTTCCCAAGCTAGCAGTTTTCCAACCCAACTAACTCTGCCTCGATAGCATCAGCAAATATTCTTGCATCCTTTCTATTTAAGTGTATCCCTTTCCTATAGAAGCAGTCTCTCCTGTTAACAAGCACAGACCAGGTTGAGAAAAATTCTACCCCTTGAGCCTTGCATAATCTCTCGGGCCGAATTGATTGACAAGGCTCTCATCATATACTCCCTTCTATCATGTCTGGGCAGAATTGCAAACACTTTCAAATTCAACCCTAACTCACGGCTTTTCTTCAGCATTGTCTTGTACTTGGTAAGTATTTCTAGCGGTCTCCTAATCTTAATATCATTAGTGCCAACATGTACAACAATATCACCCTTAAAGGATGATATCTGCCCTACGTCATCAACCTTTGCCCTTGGCAGACATACCCTGGTCCTGTTCCACAGTATGTTCCCTGTTTTCTTGCCAATAGAGTCACCTACAACAGCTAGTTCCTTTGGGACCATCGCATTCTGCCTTGGGGGTTGTCGCTATGTTGCATGATGTTCAAGTGCAAGCTCTGGCATTGATGTCGGCAGCTGAGAGCTTGATGGGCCCCTCAATTTAAATCCTTCAGTGGCATCCAAGCTCTCATATAGGCCCATAACAATGCCGAGTTGGCACCTGATTTCCTCGCACTCCTTGCATTGTGCGTACACAAAGACATTCCCTTTGGCAATATCATGTCCCGTTCCTGATTGCTCCACAAACATCAAACAAGCAGTTCATTTCAATAGACTGTGATTCAGAGGACAACCGTCCTCCTCAGTTCTCCCCTGAGTCGCAGCACTTCCACTAGTTTGAGCCTTTTTCTTTGCTGCTCTGGTCTGAGTCATGATTTCTATTCAAGTCCAATAAAATTCCAATACAAAATATAACCCTAAACCTATATTCCAATACAGTTATAACACTATACAGTGGATTCTGGTTATTTGGGCCACCGGTTAATCGAGGCAGCTGTTTATTTGGGGCAAATCTTAAAAAACAGAAACGAATCAAGAAAATAGTCAGGGTTTACTTTGCTTAATTGGGACAGCATGCTGTTTAATCGGGGCAGGAGACCGCAGCACTGGAGATTACCCCACGATTGTCTCCGACGGTACCACGTAGTTCGGTCGAAATTCTGGAGGTTACAACCATAAAACAATAAAAACAATTAGCAGTCACCTGTTTATTGGGCTTTTCTGTTAGTGAAATCTATCATAAACGGACAGTAAACTTGATCTTGTTGAATTTGCGATAATACCGACAGCTGGAATTCTATGGGTTATTATTGTGAAATGTGTTTACACTTCCATGAAATCTTTGATCATATAAAAAAATTAATTTTCAGATCTTCTCTTCATTCGTATTTTTAAAGCTTTATAACTCGTTACTCCTTTCTCACTTGCACGTATTGTGTTACTTGCAATTTATGTGTGCCGTGTTCTTTGTTATTGATTGCTTATCTTTTTACTGTTTTAAATTTTAACCCTCACCCACAAATGTCAGTGAACAGAAATGTCAACTAGTTCATATGTACATATTACAGTACATATTAATTGTTCCGATTATCACGTATATTCTTCCGATTTTCACATATTATTTAATTGGTAAGGTAATAAAGGGTAAATTTCTGCTTAATATATCTTTACTTTTATAGCCTGTTGATAATATTCCTCCTATTTTCGCTATTAGAATCGCTGTTTAATAGAATTAAAATCCAATTTACAAAGGTGAGCACAATGACTGGCGCTTACTGCACATCGTATAGTGAACGGTACTTTACTATGTTGAGTTCGTCGTAACGTGATTTAATTGTACAGTGAACCAATTGTAAAAGGGGAGGTACATTGTATTTTTAACTATTTACATGAAACTTCGGATAATTGGGGCAGCCGCTTAATCGGGCCAAAATGCACTAGTCCCAATGTGTCCCAAATAACTGGAATGGACTATATATATGTGTTTCAGTATCGAATATTATCTCCGAGTTACATTCTATGACTTTCTTATCCCCTGTCAACTTGTATGTATTAATTTGTGATGTTATGTTTGTAATAACTAGGTCACTATATTTATTTATTTAAAAAAGTACAATTCAATTGACAGTGAAATTTAATAAGATTAATAAATTTTACTGATTAATTGATATTACTATACTTGCTATCTAGTTTCCATTAAACCTTATATGCAACATTCTTCTCCTGAACAGCCTTAGCACATTTATTGGAAAACCAAGGTTTAGATAAAGGTCAAGATTTTAAAGTGGAGTGTTTGATAAAAGATTCCATTCCTATAAGAATAATTTCACTGACACGATCTGAGCAAACGTCGACATCAGCAATTTTGAAACGGTAATCTGACCAAGAAAAAGAAGAAAAGAAATCTCGCAGGTCATCCCATTTTGCATTCTTGTAATGCCAAACAACACAAAGTTGGGAATAGCCATGAGTTAAAGGCTCCATTACAGTAGAAACAATTACCAAGTTGTGATCTGAAGGGCCTGAAGGACCACTCACTTTGACCATATAGTTAAAAGGGTTTTTGGTGAGAAAAAGATCAAGCGTGTTGGCTGTATGATTAGGATTGTCTGGTATTCTTGTAGGTAAAAGAATAATCTGTTCAAGGTCATTAGTAATTACAAAAGCCTCAGCATCTCGACCAGCTGGGTCAGTGTGACTAGAAAACGGAAGCCAGCTAGAGTTGTGAACATTAAAATCACCAAGGAAAATTACCTCACTGTTAGGAAAGTTGGACTGGAAAAAGTCGAATTGCAGAGACAGGAAGTCGAAGAGCTCCAAGTGATTAGTGGAGTTGTGAGAACAGTAGAGACAACAGACGAATTTGACAGAATGAGGTAGGTTCGAGCCTGTGACCACCAAATACGGAGGATGCGGGAAGGTTAGTTTATGACCACCACATATCCCCGGAGCAATATGGCCTTAGTTGCTAATGTTCCTAAAAAAAAAAAAAAAAAAAAAACAGAATGTGGTAGAGAGATTTAAGCCAGAGAAGACCGAAAAGAGGAGATTCCAAATTGCCAAGTCACTGAAAGGGAATATTGGAACAGACATATGCACAAGTACCACCTTTGAGGCGAAAGGGCAACTGAGATGACCATGAGATTCTGTTAGAAAAAGTAGTAGTAGTAGTAGTGGCATGTGATGCAAGAAAGCAAATGTATGAGCTTATGCAGCATCAGCCAAAAAAAAATCACCCTATATTCTACATCTGTCTTTCCTTAATTTGAATTTATGCCCCCTTAGGTTCGTAATCTGAACAAGTGGAAGGATCCCATCAGAATTCAGTGTGCTCAACCCATTCAAGGCCTTATACACCTCAATCAGATCACCGCGCAGGTGCGTAGTCTCCAGCCACTGCAATTTGCAAAACTTAAGCCTTTCTTGGTAAGAGGATCCCTTCATTCCCCGCACCAATCTTGTTGCCCATCTCTGTACACGCTCAAGTAAATCTACATCCTTCCTAAAATGAGGCCTCCAGACCTGTACGCAGTACTCAAGGCGTGGCCTGACCATTGCCTTATACAGAGGGATAATCACCTCCTTTTCCCTGCTAGCAAAATTCCTATATATCATTGACAAAACCCCATGACCTGCCCTGGCAGCCTGTCTACACTGCTCAGAGAACTTCATATCTGACTGCACAATTACTCCCAGGTCTTTTTCATTTTCTACCACCTTAAGTGTAGTACCACACAGTTGGTACGTTTCTCTGGGGTTACTTCTACCCATATGCAGTACTTTGCATTTGTCAAGGTTAAACTTCAGTTGCCACTTCTTAGCCCATCTGCCCAAATTATCTAGATCCTGTTGCAGTAGCACACTGCCATTACTGTCATTAACAACCCTGCCAACCTTTGTATCATCTGCAAACTTCGACATTAAGCCTGATATACCTTCATCAATATCATTGATAAATATACAAAACAACAGTGGACCTAACACCGAACCCTGTGGGACTCCACTAATAACATTAGTCTAAGAAGAGCAGCACCCATTGATTACCACCCTCTGTCTTCTCCCACTTAACCATCCTTTTATCCATTGTAGCAACTTACCCTTAATACCATTCTGCTCCAATTTGTACAATAGTCTTCCATGCGCAACAGTGTCACAAGCTTTCCTGAAATCCAAATATATGATATCAAAATTATTTTTTGCATCCAGTTCCTTTGTAACCACATCATAATATCCTATCAAATTGTTCAGACAAGACTTTCCCTTAACAAACCCATGCTGTGTCTGAATTATTGCTGCAGTCTTGTCTAGATGATCCTGCAATGCATCTTTAACCAGCGACTCCATTATTTTACCCGGAACGGAAGTTAAACTAACTGGTCTGTAATTACTCATGTCACCCTTCGATCCCCCTTTGTGAATTGGGGATACATTTGCACATCTCCAGTCAGTGGGAACTTCCCCTGAGTCCAAGGATGCTCTCATAATTATGGCTAAGGGTTTTCTTAGTTGCTTTGCCGCCTCCTTTAATATAACTGGATGGATCCCAGCCACTCCAGGTGCTTTTCTTACGTTTAACTTCAATTTCTCTTCCACTTTGCTCTCAGTTATTACAAGATCATTAAGCACCCTGCTACAATTTGATAACCGTCAGCCATTTTCAAACCTTAATAACTCCTCATGTGTGAATGTAGATGCAAAATACTCATTCAGTTTGTTTTCTATCTGAGCAGGATCATCAACAGTCGAACCATCGATGTCAAGTGGACCAATCAGATTCATCCCCTTCTTTTTAGAGTTTATATAAGTAAAGAAATCCTTGCTGTTTTCCTTAGCATCTTTTGCCAAGGATTTCTCGTAATCTGCCTTCGCCCTCCGAACCTCTTTTGTGACCTGATTACAGATTAACTTATATCTGCCATAGGCTTCTGAGTCGCTTGATAATTTATATGCATCCCATGCATTTTTCTTCTCTGTTACGAGTCTCATTAGTTCATTTGACAACCATTTAGGCCTAAACCTTGAACAATATTTCTTAATAGGTATGAAACTTTTAGTAGCCTCCACAATTAATTCCTTGAATTCTTCCCACTTAGAATTTACTCTTGGTAACATCATCAGTTGATCCTACTGTACAGAATTTAAAAACTGTCGGAGACCACTGTACTCGCCTTTACGGAAGCAAAAACCCTCTCCTTTACCCCTGATGGTAATTAAATCTTTAAGTAAATCCCACATCAGTACACTGTGATCACTGCCACCTAGTGGTTCTTTTATCTGCAAATTCCTAATACATGAATGATCACTGCTGATAACCAGATCAAGAGTATTACTTTATCTGGTTGCCTCTCGAACATGCTGCTGCAGAAAGCAATCATCCATTAAATCCACAAAAGTCTGACTAGTGTGTGAGTGCCCAACCCACAAGTTCCAGTCAATATCTGGGAAGTTAAAATCCCCCATTATAAGACATTCCGATTTACTAGCCCACTCTATTTCTCTGTACAATTGTTCATTGTACTCATTCGAGTCATTAGGCCTATAACACACTCCTACTCTAATTTTTGCTTTCGCAGTGCTTATGTCACACCAAACTGACTCAATAGTGCACTGTTCATCTATATCAACTGGATGCACTTCTTTTGATTTTATGTTTTTCTTTATTAACAGCATAACACCTCCTCCCTTCCAATTCTGTCTATCCTTTCTGTACACATTGTACTCCCCAAATTCCAGTTCGGCATTCCTTATATCTGTGTGACACCATTTCTCTGATATCCCTACAATATCCGCCTTTGATGTCTTGACCAACACTTCAAATTCATCAAATTTATTTACTATACTTCTAGCATTGGTATACATGCAAGTATACATGCACCTATTCCTATTCCCAGCCACTCTAACCCACCTGTTTCACGATGACTGACATCCGTCCCTGAAACCCCCAACATCCCTCGCTCCAGGTCGCTACTTATTCTAATAGAAGTTGTGCAAGAATCACCTTCACCTCTGCCTATGGCTACTGTTAAACTATTAGTCCTTGTATCCCCCCAAGCTATCAGTTTTCCGACCCACCTAACACTGCCTCGATAGCATCAGCAAATATTCTTGCACCCTTTCTCTTTAAGTGTATCCCATCCCTGTAGAAGCAATCTCTCCTGTTAACAAGTACTGTCCAGGCTGAAAAAAATTCTACCCCTTGAACCTTGCACAATCTTTCCAGGGCCGAATTGATCGACAAGGCTCTCATCATATACTCCCTCCTATCGTGTCTGGGCAGGATTGCAGACACTTTCAAATTCAACCCTAATTCACGGCTTTTTTTCATCAGTGACCTGTACTTGTTAAGTAATTCTGCCGGTCTCCTACTCTTAATATCATTAGTGCCAATGTACAACTATATCACCTTTTGTGCCCTTAAAAGATGATATCTGCTCTACAACGTCATCAACCTTTGCCCCTGGCAGATATATCCTGGTCCTGTTCCATCTATCCTTTCTACAAAGGATGTTCCCCGTTTCCCTGACAATAGAGTCACCAACAACTACTAGTTCCTTTGGGACCAGCGCAATCTGCCTTGGGGGTTGCTGCTGTGTTGCGTGATGACCAAGTGCAAGCTCTGGCGTTGATGTGGGCAGCTGAGAGCCTGATGGGCCCCTCAATTTAGATCTTTCGAGAGCATCCACCCTGTCCTTCAAACTCTCATATAGGCCCATAACAACGCTGAGTTGTCGCCTGATTTCCTTACACTCCTTACATCGCGCACACACAAAGACATCCCCCATGGCAATATCATGTTCCATTCCAGATAGTTCGGCAAACATTTCACAAGTTGCACATTTTTTAAGGCTGTGATGCGTTGGAGAATCGCCCCTCTCATTTCTCCCCCGAGTCACAGCACTCCTGCCACTTTGTGCCCGTTGCTTTGCTACTCTAGTTTGGGGCATGATATTTTAAATTAATTAGATCAATAAATTAAATTAAATGTCAATTCTACACTATCTAATAGAAACAGTGAAGTGTATTACTGTTTCTATAATTATACGTTAGAGCTACCTAACTACCTCAATTAAAAAATTTGAATTCCCGATCACTATATACAAAACAATGCCTGCAATATTCGAATGAAATAACGATTTTATAAAGTATTACGTATATCTGCAAAAACTGTTTATACAAATAAAAATAAAAATAACCATCGTAATTAGAACTATAAGACAACGTATTAAGTACAATATAAAATAACAATTATGTAAATAATAAGCAAAAACATATCGTTTTTTTCGGAGCCTGTAAGTCGCAGCTGTATTTTCTAAAGAGAGGCAGCGCCCTCTTTTTGGGGTTTGGGGGAATGCAGGTGAAAATATACATCACTGAGATTAGAATTTAGACCACATATATTTGTAATATGTACTAGGAAGTGTTTGGGAGGTTTAGATCTTTTTGCAGATAAGCTTACTCTTTAGTTTGACGATTCATGGTTTATTCAATAGTAGTAAAAAGTTGGGGGGGGGACATCTGTATGAAGTAATGAAATTTTTTGATATGGTGTTCACATTGTAAGAATATACCCAGATCCCTGACGTAACATGACTTTGACAATGCCCTGCCGCATATACACTACTCATACTTCCTCCAGTCACTATCTGGTAGCAAGATTATACACTAGCTGGTCCGGAAGCCTCCTAAAGAGTTACCAATAGTTTCGGTCCAGTATACTAACTAGCAGCCGGCCTGCAAACACCATTTTAGAGCTGTACCTTGAAAATGTAAGGAAGATTGGATCTCACCATGATGACCATCATAACCTCAAAAGTCATCAGTTATACTTCACGATGGAAGAGATGGCGAAGGGTTGGCTGGAAATTAGCTCTGGACACTAAACATGGGTTCCACGACTTCAAGCCTCCAAAGTGGTGGTATTGCACCGGTTCAAGAAAGTCATCTACCACCTAGTATTGCCTGGTAACACAGAGGGAGGCGGCATTCCTCCATGTGGTATTGGTGCCCCACCTCGACCTCTGCTTACGTTGGTTCACACCTGGGTGGTCACCCACAGTGTGCTTGTGCATGGCAGTTATAGCTAGGATTACTAACAGTCCCACCATCATGAAGGTGCAAGCAGAGGATTTGGCTGTCACAGACCGTCCAGACTTCACCGAAATTGTTCCACTTGACTTGAGTGTCACCCAAATATCAGTTCCATCAGCGGTTTAGACTCCCAGGTAGCAAGTACAGCTTGTCTGGCATATCTGAGAGAATGTCTGTGACAACCTCAAAGGCCAAACTCAGTCCATGTATTCCCCACTGTTTTAAATGGTATGGGCAGTCTTCCCCACCTGTCACAAAAGCAGACGGGAAACGAACTTGGATAATTCGTATGTCGGGGAACCACAACAGATGATAGGTTGCAAGGGTATACCCTCCTTGCTGACCTTTGGGAGCCCGTAGAACAGTGGAATTTGGCACCTGGAGGCTAACTTACAGACTCGGTGATCTTCCTCAATCAGAACTAACTATAGACAAGGCTGTTCACTTTGGACTCCTATCATTCTTGAATCCTAGCTGTGGGAGGCAAGCATGGCTTCATAGACAGAGGTATCTTCTAGAAGTGATAGGGCTTTTGTATTGTAGTCGGAATGGTTCAAAACGACCGTTCAACGGCTCTTGTCTGATGGCAAAATGACAATCGAATCATCTCTTTTCAATGAGTTTAAGGCAGGGATTTAACGCTGACTGAGATTAGAGATGACAGGACAGGCACGTTGCAGTACCGCAGGTTTTCAGGCAAATCGTATTTGCAGCTTCCTCGGGGATATGTGCTAATTGACGCTTCAACATCCAAGGCAATCTTAGTGGTGGGAGGTCTGCGGGGGAAAACGACAAACTTCATCCCCAAGGTGAGTAAATCCGGTTGCTCGGCAGACAAGTATTTGCCACTTAAATTCAGTACAAACTGTGAGCAGTCCTTTTCAAAGTCTCCTTACTGGTGACGGGAGTTATATTGCCTCACAGAACTAATCTGTCAAACTTACATTGCTGTCAAGTGCAATAGCACTCACATTCCCGTACTGCTCGGGAACACAAAGTCTGGATCACGCAAATAAATGGAGGGGAGAACCTGAGTTCGAGCATGAGGACTGCTTTACTGGTGAAAGCTACTTGCAGGTCATAGTGGAGTCAGCTAATCCAGATGTTTAGTCTTGAAACTGAAGTTCTGTCAGCCATTTCCTAATGAATGCTGCATATGTTCATTAGGAAACAGCTCTATAGAGGAACCTTTCACCAATGGGCAAACCTGAGATGTTGATTACCTTGGGCTATAAAGATGAAGTTATTCTGTAGTTTTACAACTGTGATGTAGGTGTGATGGCCAAAAACAGTTTGAATATGTGAAAAAGGCCTACATACGCAGGACTCATGCTTAAAGTAACAATGTTGGGCCACCGGGAAAAAACAGATTAACCAAACAGGTTGTAGTTAAAATTACATTTAATACACTAGGTTAGGAACAAAAAACAAAACTAATAAACACAAAAGCTTTCAGACGGGGACACTCTTCTTCGGTTGACCGTTATTGTAAAAATACAGAATATCATGTGCATGCTATGGTGGTCATGCATGGTGAAAATCATGTGCTAGAGGTGCTTTGCAATAATTAGCTGGTTGAAGTGGAGGCTTACAGTTGTAGCTGCAATACTTGGGAATGCTCTCAATGCTAATGTTTGTTAGCTAGGAGGATGTGACATTCTCTGTTCCAGCTTTAATGTTCTGATCCCTTTTTTCTTTTTATTTTAATTTTTAATCCTTCGTTCATTGCAATCTTTAGAATTTAATTGAGCTTTTCAGTTAAAACAAATGAATGGACTAATGAATTTTAAGATAATTAATTTTAAAAGTTATACAAAGTTTTGTTATATTATTAATAAACTTCTAAAATTAAAAATGTCCAAATGATGTTCACATTCACACCACACATTTTCTAGATAAATATACAAAGTTTTGTTATATTATTAATAAACTTCTAAAATTAAAAATGTCCTTAAAATGTCCAAATGATGTTCACATTCACACCACACATTTTATGACATTTATGGGGTAACTAGTAATTGCACTCACAATACATTCATGTAAATTATTGATATCGGGAACAACTATTTGGAAAACCAAATCTTTCATGTAACCACACAGGAAAAATCCAGCAGAGTAATGTATGATAATCTAGGGAGGCAATGGAATTGGTCCATCCCTGCCAGTCCATTGATTTGGAAATGTTCCTTCGAGAATTTCTTGAACATCAGTTGTCCAATGTGGGGGTGCCTCATCTTGTTGGAAGATGACATTTGGTTGCCTGTTCTGTAGTTGAGAGATAACATAATTGGTGAGCATATCCAGTAAACATTTCCAGAAACAGCATTCTCAACAAGGAAAATGACCAATTATCCTCTCATGCATCAGCCCACACCAGCCTTTAATCTTTAGACTGGCCTAAATATGTTCCCTTTAGAACATGTGAATTTTTGGATCCCCAAATACAGAGATTGTCTGTTGTGCCACTAAACATGGACCACAGCATTGTCTTTAAAAGCAGGTACATTGCAAATGTCAGGAGCAATTTTTTAACATTTTTGGACAGTCGTAGTGCTTCAGTTCTTGAATAATTTGTACTTAGGCATTTAACTTCAAACAGTTTTTTTTTTTTTTTTTTTATGAGAACCCCAAACACGAGAGGTATTAGAACCTATAGTACTTAGTACCGTGCTTGGGTTGGAGGTTGAGAAGACGAAAGAAGATATTTGTTGATATTGGACTTGAACTTCTGTAGGTTGTAAATCTCAGGAAATACGTATGAAGGAAGGTTGTTCCAGAAAACGGCAGTTGAATGAATAAATGAGGAAGATGAAAAGTTGGACAGTAAATGGATGTTGGCTGGTGGCAGCACGTGTTCGGACTGTTTTGAAAGAGAGAGCAGCAATTATAGAAGCCAATTCAGAAGAACAGTGCCCATGGAAGTATCTGTAGAAGAGGCATGCAGCAGAAACAGTGCATCTATGAGAAAGCGAGTGGAGATTCATCTCTGTTAGAGATGAATCATTAATTAACCTAACTGCCCTCTTCTGAATGGAATCAAGAAGCCTGAGAGAGGTTTTGGGGGCACCACCCCAGATGTGGGAACAATATTCCATGGCAGGGCGGATTTGCGATTTATACAGAGTGAGCAGCTGTTTGGAAGAAAAGTAACGCCGAGAGCGAAAGAGAAAACCAAGTTTTTTAGATGCAGAGGAAGCAATATTTGTAATGTGCTTGTGCCAAGAGAGATTAGAAGTCAGGGTAATCCCCAAAAGAGATATATCATTTTGCCTAGAAATCGGAGTGTCACTAAAGATAAGCATAGGAGCAGAAGAATCCTTTTTGCGAGATATAAGACAAGATTGAGTTTTAGAAGGGTCGAAATCAACTAAGTTGTCTTTGCCCCACTGGAGAATTACCTGAAGATGGGCATTTAAGGAATTGGCAGCAGATTTTCGAGAACTTGAAGCTGATTGAGCTGGACAAGTTTTCTCAAAATGGAAAGTTGAATGCAATGTGCTATCATCGGCAAAACTATGGATAGGATTTCCAGTCAATGGAAGGTCATTGATATACAAGAGGAAAAGAGTGGGGGAAAGAACTGAACCTTGGGGGACACCGGCATTAGTGGAGAAGTTAGAAGACAGAGAGCCATCTACCATCACCCTCAGTGAGCGATCAGAGAGAAAACTGGATAACCAATTAAAAAACAGTTGGCAAACCATAAGATGGAAGCTTGTTTAGAAGACCTTTATGCCAAACACGATCAAAAGCCTTTGAGATGTCAAGAGCAACTACTTGTGTTTCACCAAACCTTTCCATTGAATTAGTCCATAAATGGGTAACATAAGCCAGAATATCACCAGTGGATTGATACTGACGGAATCCATACTGGCGATCGTTGATCAGATGGAAGGTTTCTAGGTAGTTTAAGAGTTGGCGGTTAATTGATTTCTCCATTACTTTAGAAAGAGTAGAAGTAATTGCAATGGGACGATAATTGGATGGGAGGGATTTGTCACCCTTTTTAGGAACTGGCTGGATATGAGCAAATTTCCAAGCAGAAGGAAAAACACCTTTGGAATAAGAAAGTGAAAAAAGGCGGCAAAGAATAGGAGTAAGTTCAGGAGCACAGGTTTTGAGAACAAGTGGAGAAATACCATCAGGACCTGGAGCTTTCTTAGCATCAAGATTCATCAAAATCCTTCTGATATCCTTTTGACGGAAGACCACAGGAGGCATTGAATGGAGCGTGTTCGGAATGGTGGGAGGTGTTTTACCAAGATCATTAATACATGAGCTGGAAGAAAAATGGAATGCTAGCAGGTCAGCTTTATCCTTGGCTGAAGTGACAACAGAACCATCTGGTTTGTCCAGAGGTGGGAGCAGAGATGGGCAAAAGTTGCGGCCAATAGCTTTGGCAAGAGACCAGAATGCTCGGCTACCATTAGGGCAAGAAGCAAGTTTTCTACTCTTAGCCTGTTCAAACTCTAGTTTGGACTGATTAATAACTGCTTTACAATTGTTGCGAGCTTTGGTGTAGGCAGAAAATGAAACTGAAGAATTAGCAAGAAGCCAATTACGATATGCAACATTCTTCTCTTGGACAGCCTTAGCACATTTATTGGAAAACCAAGGTTTAGATAAAGGACAAGATTTTAAAGTGGAGTGTGGGATAAAGGATTCCATTCCTGCAAGAATAATTTCACTGACACGATCTGAGCAAACGATGACATCAGAAGTTTTGAAACAGTAATCAGACCAAGGAAAAGAAGAAAAGAAGTCTCGCAGGTCATCCCATTTTGCATTCTTGTAGTGCCAAACAATACGAGGTTGGGAATAGCCATGAGATAAAGGTTCCATTGGAGAAGAGACAATCACCAAGTTGTGATCTGAAGTGCCTAAAGGACCTCTCACTTCGACTGTGTACTTAGAAGGGTTGTTTGTGAGAAAAAGATCAAGCATATTGGCTGTATGATTAGGATTGTCCGGTATTCTTGTAGGTAAATGAACAATCTGTGCTAGGTCATTAGTAATTGCAAAAGCCTCAGCATCTCGACCTGCTGGGTCGGTGTGACTAGAAAACGGAAGCCAGCTGGAGTTGTGAACGTTAAAATCACCAAGGAAAATTACCTCACTGTTAGGAGAGTTGGACTGGAGAAAGTCAAGTTGCAAAGAGAGGAAGTCAAAGATCTCCAAGTGATTAGTGGAGTTGGGAGAACGGTAGAGACAACAGATGAATTTTACACAATGAGGTAGAGAGATTTTAAGCCAGAGAAGATCAAAGAGAGAAGATTCCAAATTGCTAAGTCTCTGACAGGGAATATCAGAACAGACATATGCACAAGTACCACCTTTGAGGCGAAAGGAATCATACAGCAAATAATTTGGACATCTGAGATGAGCAGTAGTTGAATCAACGGATAACTGAGATTCAGTCAGAAAAAGTACATGGGGCTTGGCAGACTGCAAGTGAAAATGGACATCGTTGAGATTGGAATTGAGACCACGTATATTTGTGAAATGAATTAGGAAGTCCTTGGGAGGTTTAGATCTTTTCGCAGATAAGCTTGCTCTATTATTTTGACAATTCATGGTGTATTCAATAGTAAGAAAAAGTGGGTGGGACATGCTGTATGAAGTAATGAAATTTTTGGATATGGCGTACATGTGGTAAGAATATACCCAGATCCTTGACATAACGTGGCCTCAACAATGCTCCCCGCATACACACTACTCGGACTCCCTCCAGTCACTATCTGGCAGAGTAGAGGTAGCAAGATTATACACTAGCTGATCCGGAAGCCTCCTAGAGAGTTACCAATAGGTTTGGTCCGGTGTACTATCTAGCGGCCAGCCTGCGAACACCGTTTTAGAGCTGTACCCTCGAAATGTAAGGAATATTGGATCTCGCCACGACATTCATCATAACCTCAAAAATCATCAATCATACTGCATGATGGAAGAGATAGGGAAGGGTTGGCCGGAACTTAGCTCTAGAGACTAAACATGGGTTCCACCACTTCAAGCCTCCAATAAGCAAAGTGGTGGTATTTCACCGGTTGATGAGAGTCATCTACCACCTAGTTGTGTGATCCATTGACTTCAGTATCTGTAGTTAGTATGAAACTTGTCTCACTGATTTCATTGAGGACCACGTGAAAGCAGTTAAAGCATTGGGCATAATTTTTTTTTTATTTCCAAATTTTTGGACATTGATGGTTTGTCTGCTTCTTTCCTTTTCCATTGTACCTCTTTTCTCCAAGAACTTTGTCATCTATGGCTTAATTAACTTATTCATCTAGTGCAGGAGTGGACAACCGTTATAAATAGTGGGCCAAATAGAATGTCTGTGAGGTACACATGGGCCGAATTTTTTTTAGCTTTCCACCATTTTTAGGATTATTAAAATAATGGATAATGAAAAAATTGTCAAACATTTTTTTACGTTGTTTATTGTAATATTTTTACATAAATGTGCATATAATTAATTTTGTTAATAAGAAAAACGAAATGAAAATTCAAGATAAAAATACAATTATAGCAACAAAATACAAATACATAGTGGACATAGTGTTTTTTGTTATGCGGTTCCCGTGGTTTCCCACAAATCCGCGTTAAATACTCTGTTAACATAGCAAAGCCAGTCAGTGTGGGTTATGTGTGAGTAGTGTGTTGTTTGACTGGCCTCTTCGTTACTGGGAGGCGCGATCACCAGGAAGGAGCCTCCCAGCATCCGTCCACTGGCACGAGGAGCCGGACCAGGGAGTAAAAGACATCTGACGGGCCGTCCACACTCTTGCAGGAGCGAGAGTGGGGAAGGCCAAGGAAAGAGCAGAGAAGAGACAGGAAAGTGGAAGACAGACAAGATAGCGAGGATGACAGAGCGTAGGCATCCTTCCAGGCGAAACGGAGCAGGAAGAGTGCTAGATGCAGTTGTGGGAGTCCTGGAGAAAGACTGTGGGTAGGAAGAAGAGAATAGGTAAAGTTCAAATTAAAGAGTCCAGGATCGTCACAATGGAGAATCACCGAGCGGCGTCGACAGGGCTGTCCGCCATTTGCAGTTTCAAGTCTGGAAGTTTCCGGTGCTGGGTATCAGTTGCTGTCTAGAGGAGGTTATCCAGGAGTAGTGTTTGGGAGTTGCAGGTGATGCCAGCGACGACGAAAGACCTCATTGGCATAACTGGTCAGTGCATGGAAGGCATCATTAGATTCCAATAACTTGGTTTCTGGCCGAAGTGATGTAGTGTGGAGGTCTAGGAGTAGTTGGTTTCTTAGATCTAAGTATACGTTGCATGAGTGCATCACGTGATCCCAGTCTTCAGGTTCTCCGCAGGTACAGAGGGCATCCTCGACTAGGCCGAACTCTAGAAGGCGTCTCTTGAAGGACCCGTGGCCAGTTAATAGGAAGGAAGCATAGACGTTAGGGAAGAACCAAGTGGAACGTTGCTTGTTGATGTAGGTTACCACAGGAAGGAAAAGTTTAGTAGTTGCACCAGTTGTGGAGTTATTCCAGCGGGTTTGCCATAAGTTTATGAATTGTAGCCACACACGTTTATGTTCCTGTTTGATGTCGGTATCGGTACGGGTTTGAATAGTGAGGAATTCAGCTTCCTTATTCTTCTTGATGGCATGAGAAAGTCCGATAAAAGCGACGTGGAGGTCCAAAGGGAGGCGGCCTGTTAGTAGCTGTAGGGCGGCAGTTGATGTCGTTCTACATGCGCGGGTCATTTGTAGTAGCATAAGTCGTTGAATTTGCTGAATTTTACGTTGAGCATGCACTAAAGTCATTCGGTGGTACCATACTGCAGCTCCATATGTGACAATTGGTATAAATACTGCTGAATATAAAAGGCGTTGAGTTGGTCCTTTAAGACCCCAGTCCTTGCAGGTAAAGCGTGCTAACATAGTGATGTAATTTTTTATCTTTTCTTTGATAGCTTGGATATGAGGAATGAAAGTTCTCCTGTTGTCCAAAATTACTCTTAGGTACTTCACCGATCGGTAGTTTTTCAGTGGGCGGCCATTAAAACGTATGGTAGGAGGTCTGGAGAAGTCCAGTTTACCTTTTAATAGGAGGGTTTTGCTCTTCTCAGTGGAGACTGAGAGTTTATTTTCCATGGCCCATACGGACAGAGCAGCGAGAACAACCGTAGCCTGGGTTTCTATGGTGGCGCGGGTGGGGCCCTCAATGATAATAACCATGTCGTCGGCATAAGAAAGCTGAGTAGTGTGTGGGTAGTCCCTCAGGAGCCAGTCGTCGAGTATCATATTCCAGACAGCTGGCCCCAGGATGGAGCCCTGGGGACAGCCTCGGGTTAGATGTCGGGTGATGCAGTGATATTTTGTTTTGATGCTGACTTTGCGGTTAGAGAAGTAGCTTTTGAGGCAGTGGTAGAAATTCCAAGTGCAGTTAGAGACTCTGGCCCTCTGAAGAACGCCCGGCCACCACACTGTGTCAAAAGCTCCTTTGAAGTCAATGAAGATTGCCAGTACATAAGTTGCATCCGACTGTTCTGCAACTTTGAGGGTTTTGGATAGAGCATCAATTGTGGAGCACCCTTGTTTGAATCCAAATTGAAGCGAGGATGCCAAACCACTGGCTTCATATCGGGGTTGGAAGCGGGAGAGCAGCAGTCTCTCAAAAACCTTGCCGAGAATGGGAAGCAGCGCAATTGGGCGATATGCCTTGGAGGTACCTGTGGGATCCTTAGGTAAGAGTCTCAGATTAGCATGCTTCCAACGTGATGGAAAGTTACCCTCATTCAGACAGGTGTTGAAGAGCTGAAGAAGTATCATTGGAGCTATGGCCCAGAGACGTTGCACAGTCTCGCCTTCAATAAAATCCAAACCAGGAGCTTTACCTTTTTTGATTTTTTTAATTGCTGCATCGACTTCTTCCTCTGTGAATGGTTCCTCCATAATATCTGGCTGGAAGCTGGAATTTTGTACTGCTATCTTCCTGTGGATGTCAGTATCAGAGTTGGTGTTGTCCTGATATATTAGTTCATCCAGAATCCGGTTGATTGTATCTTCCCAGTGTGTAGTCTCAGACGAGTCATCAGAGCGGACAGAGTGTATGACATCCGTGGATCCCAGCTTATTCCTCACGAGTTTGTGGACTAAACCCAACGGATTCCGGTTCCCCTCAGTCTCGACAAGGGAACGCCAGGAGCTTTGCTTGGCATGGTAAATTTTGTTAGTATATTCACGGCGGACTGCTTTGAATCGGTCTCTATACTGTTCTGCAATGTGAGCAGGTTCAGTCCTTCTCTTGCGTTGGTATTCTTTCCGAGCGCGCTTCAGAGAATTGCGCAGGTTAGTGAGTTCCTGCGACCACCATGGAACAGATCTTGGTTTCCTGGAACATTTTTTCATGGAAGCCTCTGAAGCTTTGAGGAGCAGGCTCTGCACAAAGTCTGTTTTCTGTGCACTGTTCATTGATTGGTAGAAGTTGCTAGCTGGGTCATGAAGAGCATCTTGAATTACATTGTCAAACTGGTCCCAGTTCGCTGTTTTAGTAGAGAATCTTACAATATCCTGGATAGTCACTTGACGAGGGAGGGCAGAATCGGTGACAAGTGATGAGGCGATGGTCGCTAGTAGTGGCTGTGTCATGCACCTGCCAATGGAGGAGTCTATTGCGAAGAGAAGAAGTAGTTAGTGTGATGTCCAGGTTAAACTCTCCAGTTCTTCCCGAAGAGTAGGTGGCTGGTTGTCCTGGTCTGTTGATGATTTCAAGGCTGCGTGAGGCAATGAATTCGTCTAACATATCTCCTCTTGCATCGGTAGAGGTGTTGAACCATTGTGTTGACCGGGCATTCGAATCTGCGGCTATGATGACATAAGTGTTCTCCAGGAGGTCAAGAGCTTGTTCTAGTCGAGCTATGTGCGGGAGGATATCTGTACCAAATTGGAAGTATGCTGTTAGGACCACAATACGGCCGAAGCTGCCTTCTATTGTAGCCCCCGCTAGGTGGGGAGTGCAGAGTGATTCTATCTGTGTTACTACTAAGTCTGGATTGCGGACGATGATAGCAGCGAGGCACAATTGGTTTGTCGTCTGGATTTTCCTGAAAGCCAGGGGGTAACCAGAGACCCTTCCACGGACGCAGTATGGTTCCTGAAGGAGAAGAATGTCTAGATTCAACTCGTCCATTAGGGGATGAAGCTGTGTTGCCACTGAGATGGATTTTTGGCCATTGATTTGAGCTATACAAAGTCTGGGAGAGGGGGGGTTGAGCATCCTATTTTCCATAGTTAGTCTTATTGCGTACTATATCTGCTGCTCTTCTATATACAAGGCACGCTCCATCCCGCACAGAGTGATCGTAGGGTTTGTTAATTGCTTTGCAATTTGAGCATTTAGGAGGTGAGGCTTTGTTGGGACAGTCCTTGTAGAGATGCCCTGCCTCAGCACAATGCCCACATATTGGTTGTTTTTTAAGACACTTAGCAGAGGTGTGCCCATAACCAAGACATTTGTAGCATTTCAGGACTGGTACAAAATCTCTGAATCTGTGGGATGACCAGCCCAGAAAAATTCTATCCTGGCTGTGTAGGAATCTCCTTATCCTGGGGGACACTTCTATAACCCAATTAAGTCGACCGCGAGTCCGTGCATTGGTGGAAAATTGAATTTTCATCTCCTTAATGGCTTCTTCTTCGCTCATGGATTCAAAGAGATTTCTATTATATACTTCCTCCAGTAGGTCAACTTTCTGGATTGAGCCATCTACATCAAACACAATTAAACTTGGTCCCCTGAGTTTAGGGGTTTCAAAGGTAAGAGTTAGATCTTCAGCTGTGCCGCAAGACTTGATCTGTTCTAGATCTGACTTAGTGGCTGCTTCCAATATTATCCCTTTGTCGCGAATTTTGCGAATGTTTTTGATTTGGAGATTGTCTAATTTTGGTTTTATCTTCTTTAGGACGGTGTCCTTCACTCCATCGCTATCTGGGATGTCGCACCCTTCTCTAGCTTTTATAATCAGCATATGCTTGTTCTGTGTGGTGGGGATCTGAGGTAGTTTGAGCATGGCAGCATAAGACAACTGATGCCGAGTATCTTCATCAGAAGCTTGGTTGGAAGGTAGCCCGGTATTCAGAGCTGATATAGTTGGATTTTGAGTTACTTTAGACAGAGTTTTATTAGTTTGTTGGAGTTGGGCATTGGTGGCCTTCAGCTGTTCATTTTCTATAATGACCTCATATAACTTCTTCTCTAAAGAGCCCCAGCAGCGCGAAATTTGTAATGATACGGCCCTGGTGACGTTGCTGTTTTTGCTACTGAGACAGTATTCCATTTTGCGCCTCAGTTTGTGTATAATTTTCAGGTTGGCAAAATCTTTGCTGAATAAATTCGGCATTTCATTCCATTCCTCTTCATCCTCCCATTGTTTAGGGGGGAGTGAACCTGATGCGTCTGGTCTTTTGAGAACCTTTTTCTTGAGGGTAGGAAGTCTCTTCGTGGATGCTGCGGGATCACAATCGCTGTTCACCCCATTACAATCAGCATCGTCGCTGCCGGGAGAGTTGCCCGCGGCAGGTATGCCGTGTTCATTTGCCGCGGAAGCCTGTTGTTTCGCGGTCCGAATTTTGTTTTTAGTCATCGCGATCGAGGAGGGAACCCCCTCCGAGTTTTCTTCCCCCGAGGACTGGTGCGCTTGCCTGCAGGAACGCAGTGAAGCTCTACGATGTGCATTTACTTTTCCAGCCATTATGCAGAGCTATAAGCAGCAGATGACAAATCAAGCATTAATTGGGGAAGGGTAGTCAGTTTACTGTTCTGCAGTAGAGTTGTAGGAAGAACAATAACTTTTAAGTCAATTGGGTTAACTACAGGTGGTCGCGGGCGGGCAACCACTGCCGAAGGCAATATAGCGACCAAAAAGCTACCTTCACACCAGTGACCTTCAGCCGGTCAAGACAATGGCAGTAGTTTGCTTCGGCTTTAACAAAATTGTTCAAACACAAATTAAAATTAAAAGTTACTTATCTGCTATAAGTCCAGTGCCTCCATGACCCGTATGATTGGAAAGCATTTGGCGTCCACTATAAGATGATATATATTGGGTAATAATCTAGATTTTTTACTAAATTTAAGTTACTTTAGAGAGCACAATTTACCATCAACTTGTACTACCGGTAAACCCGCACTATTCGCGGTATCTGTATTCGCGATCGCTGATTTAATATAAAATGAAACCTAAAAAAATGTGAATTTTAAAGCGCCGTAAATATTTTCCTCCATAAAAAAACGGGCTTGGCTAAAATTATCTTTCCCAGTCAAAACAGAGCGCTCAGTGGGTGGGGGGAGAGGGGTGACAAAATCGCAAGCGTGGATGTTTCTCGCTAATCCTTGTTTAGTATGCGTTATGCACTTGTCGTGGAAGGTTTGGTCGTTTGCTTTTAATTTATATGCTTATAAATTGAATAAATTTATCAATTTATAAATTGATATGCTTAACCTACCATTTTGCAGTGTAAAACAGACTTTTTCGAGTGTGTTAACGGAAGAAAGTGACTTTATTGTGGACAAGTTCTTTCTAACCCGTACAAAAATATGGCTCCAAATAACAAGGGAAATGTGAAAACATCAAAGAAGGTGATGACATTAGCGAATAAAATTGAGTTATTAGACAAAATTTCTAATGGTGAAGGTGTCTCCTCAGTGGCAAGACATTATAAAATCAGTGAGTCAACGGTATGATCAATCAAAAAAATCGGAAGAAAAAATCCACCGTAGTGTCCATGAAAACGCGCTAATTGCTTCAAAAATCTGCTCTGTAACTTGTGGTATTAAATAAGAAAAAATGGAAAAGTCTTTAAATCTGTGGATAGAAGACCGAACTCAAAATAAAATTCCCTTAAGTTCACTCATTCGTGAAAAAGCAAAACTCCTTTATCAACACTTTAGCGAAACAGATGATAGCACTGGCGGGATAAGTTTTTTAGCTAGCAAAGGCGCTGGTTTGAAAGATTTGTTTGAAATTTCTAATAAATATTACATTTAATATTAAATTGTTTCTTATTTTCATTTCGATGCCATATGCTTGCATTTCTAATGGTCAATATTATGAACGTACATATAGTAGATATGTACGTTCATTTACTAGTAGATATGTACTAGTAAAATTTTACTAGTAAAAAACTAGTAAAATTTTACTAGTTTTTCTTATATATTTCATAATTTGGAATGGAACCCCTTTATTACTATGGAGCCATAACTCAGTATTGGCGTTTTCAGTATTCGCGACATTTCTCAGGAACGTAACCCCCGCGAATAGCGGGGGTTTACTGTACAATAAATTTTAAGTCAGAAATTCCATTAATTCAAATGTACACTGGTGTGCAAAGAAAGTACATCACCTAGGAATTTCACATTTATAACCCTTTTTCGCGATGGTATGTTACTTTAATGACTGGCATCACAAATAGAAATATGAACAAAAATTATTTATTAATAGTTAGGGCAAAGCTAAGTAATATTTGACAGGTGCTCTCAAAATATTCCAAAATGAGCATTTGCAACCTTTATACAACAGTTTTGGTAAACACAACAATTATGGCCGAAATGTTATTAGAAGCCCTCAGTTTGCTTCAGTTTATTTTATTATTCAGTTTATCAGTTTATTTCCATTTTAAATGGAAAACAAAATGAAAAGTTCACCAGGTGCAAACTAATATTTAGTTGAACTGCCTCTGGCCCTGATGACAGCAGCACACTGTCGAGGCTTTGACAAGATCAATTTCTGAAGAAAATCAACTGATAGTTCGTGGTTCCAAACATGAATTATGGCTTCCTGAAGTTCACAAAGGTTTTTGGTTTCTTTCTGGCAACTGCAGATTCCGCACAATGCCAACAGTTCTCTATAGGATTCAGGTCCGGGCTGATTCCTGTCCAGCTAACAGTTGTAATGAACCATTCTTCCAACCATTTTTTCACCTGTAACAAATGTAAACACATTACTGTTGAACCTCTAATGCAGAAATGAAGCTAAAGTAACTACAGAAGTGCCTACTTACACTTTTCGCCCGATGACAAGGAGCAGTCTTCCTGAAAGATGCAGTTACTTGGCAGGTTGAAATGGTCTCTAATGGTTGGCAGCAATTTGCCTTCCAATGTAGCCAGTATCCATTGGCATTTAAGGAACCTTTTATAAACTGCAGGTGACCTACTCCGTGATATGAAATGCATCCCCATATCATTTGGCTGGTAGGGAATTTCACTGTAGACACCATACAGTCTGGATGGTATTCTTCACCACGTCTACGGCAAATCATTTGTCTCCCATCAGAGCCATGCAGGTTGAATTTCTTCTCATCCAAGAAAATAACTGACTTCCATTGCTCGGAAGTCCATTTGACATGCTCCTTACACCAAATTAATCGGGCCTTTTTCATTTTTTTTTGTGTAAGGAAGGGCTTCTTCTTAGGACGATGGACATCAAGTCCATTTTTGAAGAGGTGCCTTCTGACTGTTACTGCACTTGCTGCCACTCCTGTATGTTCTTCCCATTCTCTTTTCAGCTCAAACGAAGAAGCTTTACAGTTTTTAAGGCATAAATGCTTCAAATCGCTGTTCTGTTTTGGTGTAGAGACTCATTTGCGTCTGGTTCTTTTTTCCTATCAGCAGAGCCAGTATCCTTGAATTTGGAAAGAAATCTACTCACTGTCAACTGATTACAAGACACTCTATAAGCAATATGATGGGAAGAACATCCTTCCTCTCGTAAAGCAGCAATAGCACTCTTTCTTCATGGCGTCAACTGCATGTAACTCGCCATCCTGACACAATCAAGGAATGACAGCAACTCTTGCAGAGATTGCTTATATAGCTGAAAGTAACAGCTGATGCAATATTACATCATCACCTACGTATGTCAATCTTATCTGATGCAATCTGTATTACCATATACTTATGTTATTCAGATGACAATTGCAGTTTTAAGGGGTAATGCACTTTCTTGGAATACCAATGTATATACAGGGTGATTCACTACCAGTGTGACAAACTTGCAGGAGGTGTAGGGGGCACAAAGACGAATCAGCATCACATAGCATTCCAGGGTCCGAAATGCCTTCATCATGCGGTAGAGGACGTTGAACACGAGGTCGCGTGAACAGCGATCCCGCTGGAAGTCAGCATTTGCGAACTGTTCCTGTTGAAGAAACCAAGTAGCAAAAGTCCTCCGGAGTGGATAATCCGCAGGCTCCAATGATTGGACGTGTTGCAGATGGTATGAACTCATTTGGTTTGTTGACAGTATCCTCCATACAGTGGATTGGGAAATACCCAATCGTTGGCCTATCGCTCGAGTACTTGTACTCGGATTGCCTTCTGCAAGGCATAGGACATTCTCCTCATTGTCTGGCATTCTTGTCGTTCGCTCTCGATTCATGGTACCTCTCGTGAAACAACCAGTCTCACGTAACCTTCTGTGCACACATGCGAGAAACGTATGATGAGGAGCACGCCTGTGCGGGAAACGTTCCTGGTATAAGCACAGAGCGGCGCGCCCATTACAGTCCGCAACTCCATACACGATGTGCATGTCGGCCAGTTTAACGTTTGAATACTCGTCCATCCTACTGCCTCGGGAACCAGTTCGCAAATGCTGACTTCCAGCGGGATCGCTGTTCACACGCCCTCCCGTTCAACGTCCTTTACCGCATGACGAATGCATTTCGGACCCTGCAATGCTATGTGATTCCGATTCGTCTTTGTGCCCCTACACCTCCTGCAAGTTTGTCGCACTGGTAGTGAATCACCCTGTATAATAACAGGCAGGCTGTTTTTTTATTTATATTTTGAAAATGACAGCTGGCTGGATTAAGGATATTCACAGGCTGGAGGTTGCCCATCCCTGATCTAGTGGATTCTTTCCACACGTCATTCTGACAATTGCTGAACACTCACAAGAAGTTTTTTTCTGCAAACCAAACAACACATTGTGCTTTCTCTATCATGGTTACCATCTTCACTGAACAGCTGCTACCAAACTTCTAGTGGCAGATACAATAAACAAAACACGCCAGCACAGAAACTGTGCATATTCTTGCTTGCTGCAAAAAGAAAATGGATGTTAGATTCTCCATTAAAAAATTATAGTACACTGTAGTCGGGTAATCATTTATGGACACCCTGTACATCCTTCCACAAAAAATATAAAAAATAATAATAATAACCTTCCCCATATCACCTAGCCATCCCCTCTGATAGTATGTCTAGTTTTTCTTGAATTTATTTAAACTACCCACTTCTACAACACCAGATGAAAGTCTCTTCCAACACAACCACCTGATGGTTGTGAGCAAATTTCAACACATCAATCTTCCAACATCCTTTTCTCAATTTGAATTTATCCTCCCTCATGTGCACCTCCGTAGCCAGGTGGGAAGGAGCAGCAGTGCGTAGCAGACGCTTCTTGATTAGACCGGGGTTCGAGCCCGTCACCACCAAATATGGAGGATGCGGAAAGGTCAGGGAATGACCACCGCATAACCCCGGAGCAATATGGCCTTAGTTGCTGATGCTCCTAAAAACCAAATAACAACAACAACTCCCTCATGTATTCTGAGCAAGAGAAAGGGTTTCATCAGCATTAAGCTTAAACACTTCATTCATATCTCCCCTACGGGTGCCTAGTTTCCAGACACTGCCGTTTTCAGAACTGAAGCCTTTCCTTCTAAGAGCACCCTTTTATTCCCCCCTCACTGATCCTGTTGCTCTTCTCTGCACCCATGCCAGGGTGCAGATTGGAGCAACTAGATTAGTGAGCTTCTATACCTGTGTGCAGTATTCAATATTTGGCTTTACCTTAGCCTTATAATTGTGGAAGGAAGCACCTGTTCCCTTTCCCAATTGAAGTTTATTAAACTGTTGTTTATGGAACTTCTGTTTAGACTTTAGAAACTTCTTTCCTGAATAGGGAGTTGCTTAAGCTGTGCAGCAGTACTAGTCAGCAGTGCTGTTTTCAGTTAATTTTGGTTTCCAGTCATTTCTGGGTTGCCTATTGTTTATGCACACTTTGTGTCCACATGATTGTACTTGTACTCTTTAGTTACAAGTTTCAGCTCCTCTTTTTTATTAAATTGGCTCAAAGAGATAAATGAGTCAGCTAATGGTAATAGCATGATGAAGGTGTTAAACTATCAGAAAAACTCTTGTGTGTTTCCATAATTTAAAGTAAGTTTTCTTGCATTTTCCTGAACATATACTGTATTTATGTTATTGCATAATTTTTGTATTTAAAGATTTAAATGTTTCTGCTACATTTAATATTGTTATCTAACGAAACAGTGCCTGAAAATCAGCTAGAATCAATGGTTACACTAACTAGTTACAATTATTTCCTATGGATAAATTTACATTATTTCCTCTTGCTTAATGCAGATTCATTTAGTGCTCTATTTCTATGAACCCAGTTAAGAGTGCTAAATGCAGAATTCCAATATTGAAATATTTATTAATATATATACAGTGCATCCCTTGATATGACTGTCAGGGATAGCTTTAACATCTGTGTTATTGCTATGCTATGTGCCCCCCTACACCTCCTGCAAGTTTGTCGCACTGGTAGTGAATCACCTTGTTTAATAAATAACTGGCAGGCTGTTTTTTTATTTATACTTTGAAAATGACAGATGGCTGGATTAAGGATATTCACAGGCTGGAGGTTGCCCATCCCTGATCCCTGAAGAGACTTTCGCATGGTCATGAAAATAAAATTTACCCTGTTGTTTTTTTCTTTCCACAATTTTTAATGAATTATGCAGTGATTAAAATACATGAAATATTAAATAAGCGTTTTTATTATAAGCAAATTTTGTTTTGGTGTGTGTGTGTGTGTTATTTTGTCACTAGTGGACAAAGTAGGTGAAACGTTTTCATATTTCAAGAGGCCCCCCCCCAACTCACTCTGTAGGATTAACAAGTGGGAGTGAAAAAATTGCCAGAAAATGTGTATAAACAATCTGCATTAGCTATGGAAAGAATTCATTTATATCTAACTCTTATTTTCATAAAACAAAAGTAATAAATTTTATTATTATTTTTATTTATGACATGGGACAGCTTTTGTTGTCGTGCCTATACCCTCATATCATAGTTTTTTAACAGTAAAACAGTTAAAAGGGAGCCATTTAAAATAAAATATCTGTTTGCATGTGTTGGCATAGTTGTTCCAGGTTCTCTCTCCCTCTCTCTCTGTGAGGGTAGGGGGATAAAGTAATTGCTTTATGATACTAGCTGTTGATGGCAATTGTTTATTCTTCTATGGTAGGAGCACTTATTCCCTGATTCACATCATTATGTTCATTGGGGAAAGAACATGAAATATTAAACCAAAGAACATCAAATATTAAAAAATGTTTTTATTGTACGCAACTTAGCATATGTTACAGAGCAACTGGAGAAGGTTTAATTAAAGAATTCATTAATTAAAAATAAATTAAACAAATTTTCATTAAACAAATGAAAAATAAATTTATTTTCACAAAATAAAAGTATATAAATTTATTTATATGTTTATTTTTTCCCATGGTTCATCTTTTGTTGACCATTGAATGTTTACATTCCCCCACATCACTGCTAATAAACTAGAGGAGGGAGACAATACCCCAGTAAAACAGTTTGAAAGGAACAACTGGAATGGTAATAATATCTGTTTGTACGTGTAACATCCATTCTACAAAGTTGCTCGTCATCGGTGTATGTGGGAGTGGGGAGAATACAATTAATGCATGAAATAAAAGTGGTTTTTGGTCCAATGAGCCTCATAAAGTATGGTAACTTCATTACACTTATCTCCCTTTCCAATCTCCATTTGATACTGCAAAGTAATAAAGCTTAATTAGAATAAAATGTTTTAACAATCAGTACTCTAGTTCTTTTTTAGAAAGACAATTTTTATGTGCTTCTTTCACCAAACAAATCATATGGCATATTAATGCTAAGCAGAGTTGGTGCCTTCTGAAATCTGTTTCAAAAATCATTTCCTTAGTTTTGAAAGGGATTTAGACTAGCAGTTGTAATGTAATTATTAGTCTATGATTTAAACAAACATTTTTTTTTATTTTTTTATGAAAATCCTAATTGTGAGCGATATTATAACTTATAGTACTTAGTCCATGCATGGATTGAAGGCTGGGAGGATGAAAGAAGACACTTATTGGCATTAGATTTGGATGTCTTTAGATTGTAATTTTTTAGGAAATACACATGAAGG
Organism: Mastigoproctus giganteus; assembly: GCF_048544385.1. Classification (NCBI taxonomy): domain Eukaryota; kingdom Metazoa; phylum Arthropoda; class Arachnida; order Uropygi; family Thelyphonidae; genus Mastigoproctus; species Mastigoproctus giganteus. The sequence goes on from NC_143581.1 coordinate 37,650,101, forward strand.
AAAGTAGTTCCAGAAACTGGGTGTTGAAGAAATAAATATGGAAGAAGAAAAGTTGGTTCCCTGAGTTTGAAGCACAGTAAAAGGATGCCAACTGGTTGCAGCACGTTTCACACTGGTTTGGAAGAGAGAGCAGGAATTATAGAACCCAATTCAGAAGAACAGTGCCCATGGAAGTATTTGTAGAAATGGCATTCAGCAGAAACAGAACATCTATGAGACAGAGAGTAAAGAGACTTTATAAGAGATGGGTCATTAAATTAACCTAACTGTCCATTTTTTCAATGGTATCTAGAAGCCTGAGAGAGGTTTTGGGGGCAGCACCCCAGATGTGGAAACAATATTCCATAATAGGACAGATTTGTACAAATTGAACAACTGTCTGGGAAAAAAAATAATGCCAAGAGCAAAAGTGAAAACCCAGTGTTGCGGACAGCTGAATTAGGTACTTTGAATCTACCTTTGCAACGCATGAGGAATTCATTAGTAGAGGAATTGTATTAATGGAGACAGCAAGGGGATAAGCAAACTCTTAGTCATAATTATGAGATCATCTTTTGATTCAGGGAAGGTTTTTGTGAACAGGGCTGGCGGAACACAGTAAGCCTGGTAAGCAGGGCATAGGGATGCCAATGTCGGGGGGTGCCAAAGTTCAATAATTTCATTATAATAATATTTAATAAAAGTATCTCAAGGGTGCCAAATAAATTTCTGCCTAGGAGCACCAAAAACCCTAGCACAGCACCTGCATGTGGACCGGAGGTGTGCAAATGTATCCCCAATTTACAATGGGGGACAAAGAGGTTAGGCTCAAATGAGTAGTTATAGACCTGTTAGCTGAACATCTGTTCCAGAGAAAATAATGGAGTCACTGGTTAAAGTAGTAATGCAGGATCATCTAGACAGGAGTGCAGTTATACTTCAGTCATAGCATGGGTTTGTTTAGGGGAGGCCTTGTCTAATTTATTTTATTGATACTATGATACAGTGACAAAGGAACTAGATTCAAAAAATAATTTGGATATCATATACTTGGATTTCATTAAAGCTATTGATACTGTTGCACAAAAGACTGCTGTACAAATTAGAGCAGTGTGGCCCTAAGGGAAGGTTACTGCTATGGATAAAAGGATTGGTGAGTGGGAGAAGGTAGAGAGTGGTTATCAATCAACACTGTTCCATGTTATTAGTGTCACCAATGATGAAGGTATATCAAGTTTAATGTCTAAGTAATGGTAGACATTAAGAAGAGAGATCTGGGCTGAGAAATGGTAATTGAAGTTTAACATTGACAAATGCAAGGTATTGCATACAGGTAGCAGTAATTCCGAAGTAACATATCTATTCTGTGGTACTCAAATGTAAAACACATGCTGTAATTGTTTAGTCCGATATGAAATTCTCTGATCAGTGCACACAGGCTGTCAGGACAACTTGTGGGGTTTTGTCAATGATATATATGAATTTTGCTAGCAGGGGATAAGGAGGTGATTATCCCATTGTATAAGGCATAGGTCAGGCCACACCTTGAGTACTGCATACGTCTGGAGGCCTCATTTTAGGAAGGATTTAGGGTTGCTGGAATGGGTGCAGAGAAGAGCAGTGAGATTGGTGAGGAAAACAGGGATACTCTTACAAAGAAAAGCTTATATTCTGCAAATTGCAGCTTCTGGAGCTAGACACCTGCAAGTTGATCCAGTTATGGTGTTTAAGGCTCTGGTTTAAGCCTGAAGATTCTTAATACATGATAAAATCACTGCTAATAACCAAATCATTTGAGAAATGCTTTGCTACTGTGAGAGTAGCCAACCCATGAGTTCTAATTGATATATGAAAAGTTAAAATCCTCCACTTCTGATTTTCTGGTCTAAATCAGAAGTTAAAATCCCCCGCTTCTGATTTGTTGGTCTTTGTTTGTATAGTTGTTTGTTATACTCATCACAATCATTTGGTCTATAACAGACTACAGCCCTCATTTTTGTCTGCCTGGTGACGTAAGCACCAGGCAGACCAAAACGAGGGCTGGATTACACTGACAACAGTATAATCCAGCATTCCACTTTACACTGGCAATCTACTGGTTGTACTGATTTTAGAGTTTACTGTTTTAAATTGTTAGAGAGTTTATATGCATCTTAATCAAAAGCATCACTATCCCCTCTTGTATTGTCTGTTCTTACCACACACATTATAACAACCATATTCAAATTCTGCATCTTCAGTATCAGAGTGACACCATGTTTTTGTTATACCTATAATGTCAGAATTTGATGAATTAATACTTCAAAATGATTAAATCTAATCCTAGAATTAAGGTATAAACAAGTAACTGTGCACCTAGTTGTGTTTTTAGTAACTCTTCCAAAGCACTTGTTATTGGTAGTCCCATGCAGAAGGTAGAGAGTGGTTATCAGTCAACACTGCTCTTCATGTTATTAGTGTCATCCAGTTTTGTTTCCTGTATTTATTAATGATATTGATGAAGGTATATCAAGTTTAAAGTCTAAGTAACGGTAGACCCTCATATGGCCTTGCAATAAATACTTCCTCCCCTTCCAGTTATTTGTGCTGCTGCATGCCTCAAGAGAATCAGTTCTACTTCTGTTTGTGCTTTCATTAAGTTATTATTCTGTGTATCTCCCATACTAACACTTTTCTGACTTTCTTAATATTACCCTAATAACATCAGCAAATATTCTTGTGCATCTTCTATTCAAGTATATCCCATCTCTATAAAATCCTACCCCTTGAGCCTTGCACCATCTCACCAGGGCTGAATTAATTGACAAGGCTTTCCTGTCAACTTTCTCCTGTACCCTGGCAAAATTCCAGACACTCAATTCCAGCCATAACTTGTAGCTTTTTCTCAATGTTGCTCTGTTCTTCTTAAGTAAAGAAAGCATAAAGATGTTATGAGCATTTATTTTACTCAATTCATTTAAAACCTTAAATACTCCAATCAAATTACTAACTGAAGCCATAAACACTTCAATTTAAAGTACTTAGGCAACTCAGGTTGAAGGTGCATTCATAATATGAGATTGATGCACTTAGTAGCAAAGTTAGTTTTCTCAATGCTACGTACAGGCTGACGCTGTCTTTCTTGCAGGGCTAGATCAAAAAATACAAGTTAAAATGTTTGCTACCATCTAAATGTGAGGAGAACTCATTCAAAGTGCCATAATTTTGGAATGTCGAAAACAAAATCAACATTCTGACATCCCCAGAATTCTGAAAATTGGTACATAATGATTAAAAATTTTAAATGTTTGAAATTCTTTGCTAAAATTGAACACTACTTTTTGTATTGAGTTTTGTGTTATTCATATATGTAAACTAACATCAACAAGCAAAAAACAAATAAGCTAAATCTATAAACAAATGCCAAGCATTACTGAAAAGTGTTCAATCATTGTGGCAGTACAGAGCAGTTGTTAATTTCATGTGCTTTTACATTTATGGTACTCATTGCTTGACTACTCATGCATTGCAGTACCTCACTCCTAGTGCCGTTTTACACATAATGTGTTGAGGCAGCAAAAGTGTTAAACAACTTCTGAATCATACATTTCTGATTCAAGTAACCAAATATAATCCAAGAAAGCTGTTAACTCTAGGTGGGTTATCCACAAATGCAGAAAATTGTATTGTGTTCTTTTTCTAATACCTTTTTTTTTTTTTTTTCCCTCACTTAAATAAAGTATTTGGCTTGCTCTCTTTAAGTCTTACAGTAACATATGAAAATCCAAACAATTCTTCAAGCGAGCATGCCTTCCCCCTCCCCCTCCTTTTTTTCTGAAACCCTCAAACTTGAATTTCTGTAGATTGAGGAAATTAGCATTAGTAGAGGCAAATGATGCAAGAAAGCAAGCTTATACAGCATCAGCCAAAAAAAACCTTCCCATTTCACTGACCATTCATTCCAAATGTTTGTCTAGTTCTGCCTTGAATTTGTTTAAGCTATCAACTTCCATAACAACAGATGGAAGTTTGTTCCAACATTCAACTACCCACTGGCTAAAAGCAAACTTCCACACATCTATTCTACAACTGTCTTTCCTCAGTTTGAATCTATGCTCCCTCAGGTTTGTAATCTGAGCAAAATTCTGTGAGGAAGAGGGAAAGAATTCACTGACTGATTGCAGCACTTGTTCACACTGGTCCAAAAGAGAGTGGGTGGGTTACAGATGCCAATTTGGAAGAATAGTACCCATTGAAGTATCTATGGTAAAGGCAGGCATGCATGCATGCATGCGGCAGAAACTGAATATCTGTGAGACAGAGCAAAGAAACTTTGTAAGAGACAGTTCATTAATTAACTTGACTGCCCTCTTTTGTGGCAGTCAAGATAGAGGTTTTGGGGGCATCACACCAAATGTGGAAATGTTATTCTATGGTAGGGTGGATTTAAGATTTATACAGAATCAGCAGTTGTTTAGAAGAACACCTAATAAAGATATGTCATCTTGTCTAGAAATTTGAGTGTTGTTGAGGATTAGTAGATGAAATAGGAGCAATAGCCTCTTTTTTTGTAAGAAATAATAAGGACTGAGTTTTGAAAGGATTGAAGCGAGTTGAGTTTTCTTTTCCCCATTGGCAAGTTCCCAAGATTGGCATTTAAGGAATTGGTGGTGGATATAAGGAAAGTCATGCTTTTTGTGCAGGGCTAGATTTCTCAGACTGGAATGTGTGAATTTAGTGTGCTGTCATCAGCAAAACTATGGACAGGATTTCCATTCAATGGAAGAAAGTTGCTAATATACAAGAAGAAAAGAGTGAGAGAAAGAACTGAACCATGAGCAGCACCAGCATTAGTGGAGAAGTTAGAAGGTAGAGAGCAGCTACCATTACCTGCACTTCAGCATTCAGAAATAAAACTTGATACCAGATTGCAAAAAAAAATAAAACACAATTGGTAATACATGAGATAAGAGCTTGTTTAGATAACTTTTATACCAAGCGTGATCAATAGCCTTAGAAATGTCAAGATGTGCCAGTTGTGATTAGCTCTTGCAATTTGCACATTGGTTATAATCACCATCCTCCTACACTGTAAAAGGCTTGAGTTAAATCCTGTCAATTACAAAAGGAATTCTTATTCCATTTTTTCACCTGGCTGTATTGGTCGTCTCAGACAATAATAGCATGGTTTTTAACTCCTGGAAACTCAAGCTTTTTTCTGCAGCATCCAAAATATTACATGTATTCTCATGAACACTTATAATTTATAGACATATTACTGTGGAGGGATCCACAATCTGAAAAATACCAGTAGTTGTGATTAATGCAAGCAATGAGAAATATCACAGCATTTATGCATTGGAAAGCTGCAACCAAGTTTTTTCAAAGATTGTAAAACTTTGGCAAGATATGCCAAAGTTTTACAATTGTGACCATGACAGTGTTCATTTGTTTTATTTTTTTTCCATTAAACTTTATAAGTCTTTGATGGTGATGCTGGGAAAAGTTTCCTGAAGTGAGTGATATTTCATATTTGCAGTAGTGGCAAGGTTGCTCTGAAGCTTCATTGGAATATTTAATAATCTACCAAAGATGAATATCTGTACAATATTAGTTCCAAAAAAAAAAATCCAGCAAGACCTCAGTCCCATTGTCAGATTTATTAAGGTTTTATTGTATATTCATGGTGTTTAATAGTTTCTGTATATTAGAAAACAAAACTCTTTTTTATCTTTTTATTTGTAATGATTATTTATCAATGTTATCCTGCTAAATACACTTTAATAATGTTTGTGTGTGCTTGCATACATTGCCTGCATGGATAATTACAGTTGTCTGTAGAGAGAAGAATATGTTTTCATTTTTAGTGGATCATGTTTTTAGAAATGGTGGAAAAACACAATAGAAGTGTATATTTTTAACATTTCCCACTCAGTGTCATACTTAGTGATATTCTGTGCATGAAATAATCGAGCATTTTTAAGAGACAGGTTCTGTATATGATGTTCCCAGAGAGGCCTCCTGCTCTTACCATGAAAAAATTATTGGATATCTGTGATCACATGATAAGAAATTCTGTAAAATCAGTATGTAAGTTACAGCAACAAATCAGCTTTCTGTTGGAGTAAAAATTACACCCATACAAAGTAATAGCTGTGCAAGAATTGAAACAAATTGATCACACTAAACACGTAGCATATGTTCTGTTTACACACACACACTGGATGTTAGGACAGTAGATTATAGTCAACAGAAAATCCCCATGCTCTTCGTGAATCACCACTTCACAAACAAACTCTTCATAAAACACTTAGTAAACCACCTCCTAATTCACGGTACACTAGGCGTCTCCTTTGCCAGGTAGGAAGGAGCAGCAGTGCATAACACACGCTTCTTGATTAGATTGGGGTTCGAGCCCGTCACCACCAAATACGGAGGATGCGGAAAGGTCAAGGGAATGACCACCGCATATTCCCGGAGCAATATGGCCTTGGTTGCTAATGCTCCTAAAAACCAAACAACAACATCACGGTACACTCCATTTGATGCCTCCTATAGTCTTCTGTCAAAAGGATGTCAGATGAAATCTGAACATTCTCGATGCCACTACTCTACCTATTCTTTGACTAGCTCATGAAAGATGAATTTGACTATGATTATTTGAAATAAGATGGTGCAAGTGTGCATACACAAACATCACATGAAACCACAGATATATTCTTAAACTTTTGCAGGACAGAGTCATTTCAAAATCCCCCCCCCCCCCCCAAGATTAGATTTCATTTTCCATAATTTTTACTTATGGAGAAAGTTGGAAGGTATCTTTTATGGAGAAAAAAATCCCAAAAACTGGATATGAATTGAAAACAGCAGTAATTTCCAATACTTTTGATAAGCTTTTTACTTAATTAAATTACATATAAATGTGATTATTTTCATAATTTCTAATTTTAGATATAATTTTTATTCTGTAGCAATGGGACTAAAGAAGAAGTAACTGAAAAATATTTAGAAACAACAAGAATATATAGAAGAATTAACAATGACATACAAAGTTTACAAAAGATTGTCCAGGTAAACAGTACTATACTGCTTTAATATTACTATATCGATTTTATAATTTTTCAGTTTAGCATTATAGCAAATGCAACTGTACATCATATGTACAACTATAAAATAATATTTATGCTTTATTTTGGCCTTTGTTGTTATATTTAACCTATCAGTATACTGCTGCACTGGTCAAATCAAAACAATTCTGCTTAAAAACTTATTGTCCATTCCTGCTGCAACTTTGACTGCCTTTCAGTGACAGTACTTTTGTAATGATACTTTTATGGATACAACTGATTTTATCTTTCAGAGGAATCATTTCTTTTAATTTGAACCGTGAAGTAAAAACCTGGCAGTAGCATTTTGCCGAAAGATATTCACTCGTTCGTATTCTAAAGGCCTACCTTAGGGAAGGGTTATCATGAGAGAATGACAAATTTATTTGTGCCATTTTGTATGATCTGATTGCCTTTGTTGGTTCCTGCTAATCCTTGCTGATTGAAAAAAGTTTATTTCCTTCTTATTTTTTTGTTTTGAAAGAAAATTATTTTTAGTTTTGAAGTGTCTTTCACAATTGCGCATGACATTTACAGAATACAAGTCCTCACTGCTATAGAATACAAAGTCCTCATTCACGAAGTCTAAAGGCCTATCTTATAGGAAAGGTTATTTATGAGAGATAATGTTTGTAATGTTATCTTAGAGGCCCACCCACTGTTTAGACAAGAAGCCAGAAAATGGTCAATCACAAAGTATATTTTGGTTGATTGTGGACAGAGAAATGCAAGTAAATATAATTTTTGGGGAACTCCGATGTCAGAAATGCAATACTGAAGAATTTTTTTTTATTTTTCACAAAAGCTCCCCCCCCCCCTAAGGTGCATGTACTTTTTTCTTTGCATGCAAACAAAAAAATCTTTTCTTGTAAGGCAGTGTTTCTCAACCTGTGTGCCACAGACATTGCAAATAAAAAAAATTAATAAATCCAAGTTTTATAATAAAAATTAATTAAAATAAAAAAATTTATTTATTTGCGCTGCACTGATCCCAGCCCCTTCCAGAAATCAATATGATGTTGCATTTTGATTCCTAGTACTAGATCTGTTCACCTTTATTCAGCCATTCTTATCACTTGAGGGTCTCTCCCAGACACACAGAGCATATGTGCAACTAAGCAGCATAATAAGAAATTTCCTTTGTGTTTTAAAGGTACTTTTTTGTGCTTTTATCTCTCTAAAACGTCATATTCAATTAATTCGTATAGAATAGGTACGTTCAATTAACTGTAATAGCACATTCTAGAAGTAGCTTTAATTTTCTTTAGAAATTATTAGCGATGGAATAAATTTTTAGTGAAAGGAAATCATAAGGGACAAATTGATAATGTCGTTGTTTGGTTTTTAGGAGCATTAGCAACTAAAGCCATATTGCTCCGGGGATATGCGGTGGTCATTCCCTGACCTTTCCACATCCTCCGTATTTGGATGGCACGGGCTCGAACCACGGTCTAATCAAGAAGTGTGTGCTACGCACTGCTGCTCCTGCCCACCTGGCTACGAAGGCGCCACAAATTGATAACAATGAGCTTGGAGGAAATGACAAAAACAAAAACGAGCATCCATCAACATCAAAAAAATAAGAAAACATATTATCGTAAATGTGGTGGTGATGATTATTTGGGGATGGGATTTTCGTATGCTGGTACCCAAGATGTCCTCAACCTTGTGTGGCATGTGGTTTAAAATTTTCAAATGAATCAATGGTGCCAAGTAAATTGCAGCATCATTATTCTGTGAAACACAAGAATTTATCATCCAAAACTGTGGAGAATTTTAAAAGACTGCTGGCCCCTACTAGAAAACAAGATAAAGAATTTTATAATATAGCTAAAATATCTGATAAAGCGCAAGAAGCCAGCTATTTAGTAGCCGAACTGATGGCAAAAAAAAAGAAAGAAATCTCACCTGATTGCAGAAAGTCTGATTTTACCAGCATGTCAGGTAATTGTGAAAAGTATTTTGGGAGTGGAAGCTGAAAAAAGAATGACTACCATTTTCAAACAGCACAATTAACAGGTGTATAAAAGAAATGTCCAATGATATTGAAGAACAAGTTGTTCAACATATTAATAATTTTGGGCAACTGTTTGCATTGCAAGTAGATGATTCCACAGATATTAGCGGGATAGCCCAATTAATATTACCCCGGGGGCTCACATCTGGTGAGTATGGGCTTGGCAAACCCAGGGTCCTGAGCTGGATATCATCATTCTTCTCTTTCTTGGTGATGCCTTTCTACTTCTCTCTCTCTCTCTCACACACACACACAGGGGTAACTCGGGAATTTTTTTTTTTTTTTTTGGCTGGTGCAGCATAAGCCTCAGGCTTCCTTGTACCATATGGCTAATAATAATAATAATAATAATAGTATTTGTCAGGTTTATGGAAAGTGACACAATTATTATTGTTATGTTGTTGTTGTGATGCACTCAATGAAAGTACAACGAGCCAAGATATTTTCAAAGTAATGAATAATTATTTACAAATGTGTAGTATATTATGGAAGTCGTGTGTTGGCATTTGTACCGACGGTACTTCCGCAATGATAGGAGCACTAAAAGGATTTGTAAACTTAGTAAAATGACACAATTCAAATATTATTACAACACTGTTTTATATACAGAGAAGTTCTAGTAGCAGAGACAGTTGTACCCGATTTAAAACTTGTACTTGATCAAGCAGTTAAAATGGTCAATTATATCAGAACTAGACCCCAAAAAATAAGAATTTTTGGAAAATTATACAAGGAACTGGAGTCTGCATCACTTTTCTTTAATGATGTGTACTGAGGTTCGATGGCTATCAAAAGGAAATGTACTTATGCGTATAGACAAGTTGCATGAGGAAATGCTCATATTTTTTCCACTGGAGCAATCAGAATTTTGTTTATTTAAGTGATGAAGTTTGGTGCCGTAAATTAGCTTTTCTAGCAGATTTATTCACACAGCTTAATGAATTAAATATCAGTATGCAAAGCCCATAGGAAAATTTACTCACTTCTACTGACAAATTGTTCGCCTTTAAAGAAAAGCTGAGTATATGTAAAAAATATTGTAAATGAAAAAAATATATAAATGTGTCCCTTGCCTGCCAAAACAAATTATCCTAAAATAATTAATGTAATAAGCGAAACATTAGAGCTGTTAAAGACAAAAATTGAGCATTACTTCCCATCCCTTGATACCAAAAAATATTTGTGGGTAAGAGACCCATTTGCAACAAGAAACCGTCCAATGTCAGAACTTAATCTGCAAGAGGAAGAAGAATTGCTTGAAGAGCTGAGAGTAACCCTATCTACAATAAATCCTCATATTAAAAAGCTGTGTACTTCCATCAAACCCAACTATCTCACTGATTAAAATGTTATAATTGTATATTTGTTTGTTTTTATATGTTGATCACTTCAACTTTTAATTTTCATGTATGTTCTTTTAAACACAGTAATTTCTTTTCTTTTCAATTTCATGCAATTCATGTATGTTCAGAAAAGAACATTTAAAGCATTTAAAACAAATAATAAGTGTATAATTAAATATACCCAACAGAAATAACTTAGTTTGTGAATACAGTAGGCCCTCGATTTAATGGACCCCAATTTAAAGGACTTCGGATTTAACAGACAAAAAATTTCTGTCCTAAAGACAGCACATCTGTCTGATGTGCGACGCTATCAGACAGATGTGCTGAAATTCCTTCTAATGAAATAAAGGCTGTTTTACTGCTAAATAATGTTTTTCTGCCTCCTAACACTACTTCACTGATACAGCCGATGGATCAAGGTGTAATCATTGCTTGTAAGAGGTGATGGTTGTTTTGGAAGAAACAGAAGATGCAGAAGAAGAAGATACAAGAGGCACCGGGACACTGGAAAATTTACATGCATACATCATCAGATCTGCTATCTTCAACCTAGCAGCTGCATGGAAAGATACGGAGATTACTACCTTGGCCAGTGCTTGGAAGAAGTTGTTATATAACATAGAACCTGAAATGGACTTTGAGGGAGTTGAAGCATCTAATTTTCGGGACACTCTTCTGAGGGCTAACAACAAAAAATGCAACTGAGATTGATGCGGAATACTGGCTTGAAAATGATGAAGGTGATCCGGGCTATCAAATTTTTTCTGAGGGAGAGATTGCAGAAAATTTTCTTCATGGAGAACAAGAGGATGATGATGATGACAAAGATGAAGAATCAGTTGCACCTCATTCTAAATTGTCTGTTATAAGACTGCATATGGATGACATCATACATTATATTGAATCATCATCAGACCCTGATGTGCTTTCTTATTATGAACATTTTAGAGAAGTTCGATCTACAGTAATAAGGAAGCAGCATCAAGGTTTACGGCAACTGAAGCTTCATGATTTCTTCAAGACCACTTCATCAACTGGACCTGTTTCACAAGAACCCTCTACCAGCAAGGAATTAACACCTCTCCCTCCATATGACAGTTGTTTCTGACTCTGAAAATTGTGATTCTTTCAATTAAATTAATATTAATATTGAATATTATGTCTTTTTTAAACTTTTTTTTGTGTTTTTTATTCAATGGAAGAATTTTAAAGTATTTTTCCCTTCCAAAATGGATTTAAATAAAAAAACTAATGTTCACATTGAAAACAACTTTGTGTGAGCTTTAAGGGCGAAAAAAATAAAAAGTGGTGGAAACACTCCATTAGTTACATTGTATAGAGGCCCCGGGTGCCAAGTGAATTCGAAGTCAAGCATTCCTATTGCGACTTAAATAGCGATCTTTCTCAGAGATAAAAGTTCCTCTTAAGTTATATCGTTTTCTATCAACAGTTTTATTTATAAATCAGTTCTACACTTGGAAGATCTCAAGTAAGAACAGAGAAAGGAAACTCACCTTCCTTTTTTGTTATTTATATTACACACTTTACTAATGAACTAACCAACTAACCCTTCGAACCACTTGGCCTCCTTGTGGCACTGCTCCTGACTTCCCGTGGCAGGGCTGGCAGAAAACCTTGACAGAAAAGTCCTCTTGCCAGGGGCGAAAAGGAGCAAACATGGCATGTACAAAACATGTTGACATGAAAAATGACAACACAAAGAGACAGAAGATGGATTGGATGGAGCAACCCTGCCCATCTTTCTTAATAACCAGCCTGTGAGTAAATTGTCTCCCTTTGTTATACAGAAACATCTGGAGGGTATTGCAGAATCTCCCAAGATGGTGAAGAGACTGCAATCAGAAGACTTACTTATAGAAACCTTGAATCAAAGACATTCTGAAAAGCTTTTACAATTAACAAGCTTTGCTGGCATTCCTGTAAAAATATCTTCGCATGCAACCCTAAATTCATCTAAGGGTGTCATATCTAGTTGGAATTTATTAAATGTCACCGAGAAGGAAATAACCCAAAAACTGCAGGGACAGAATGTAATTGAAGAAAAAAGAATAATGATTAAAAAAGATAATCAACTGGCACCTACCAGAAATATTATTCTTACATTCAATATGCCCAACTTACCCTCTTGCTGTAAAATACCATATAAATGCCAGAAGTATAGCCATTCTAAAACTGTATATAGAGGAATTCCTGTCTGCCCAAGGCTCCTCAGACCACATACAAAATTATTGCACAGTTACAAAAATGACCTGTCCAAATTGCAAAGGTGACCATCCTGCATATTCCAAGATATGTGAAAAGTGGAAAACTGAGAAAAAAATTGTAAAATACAAGATTGAGAGCAAAGTCAGTTACCAAGAAGCAAGAAAAGTAGTTGCACCAACTATAAACCAAAAGATTACCTATGCAAATGCTGTAAAAAAAATATCAAGCAGTTTCTGTTCAAACTGATGTCACAGTTCCTACTAAGAAACCAATTTCTGATTGGGCTAGAAATGTCCTCTCTGAGCTCCAACCAACTGTACGCAAGTAACAATCAAAGACCACAGACCAAGCAAATAATACTCCTCTGACAATACCAGCGACACCTCCTCCAGTGATTGCTGCCACATCTCGTATTACAAACTCAAATACTGTGAAAAATATTCAGGACACAACCATGGACACAATGGCACATCTATACAGGAAGATCCAATTTTAGAAATCCACGCCGAAAAAACAGAAATGGACACTTGTCGCCCAGTTTTCCTAAAAAAAGGCAAACAAAAATTGGAATGTCATAAACCAGTCACCTTCAAAAAGCAGTTAGAATCAGCTCCATCAACTAAACACAAATAATGCCTTGTATTTTACAATGAAACTGCAGAGGCTTAGCATTAGTAGAGGTATATTGATGCAAGAAAGCGAGCTTATGCAGCATCAGCCAAAAAAAAAAAAAAAACTTCCACTTCACCCCTATGTTCGTTCGAAATACCTGTCCAGCTGAACCTTAAATTTATTTAGGCTATCAACTTCCACAACAAGGGATGGAAGTCTGTTCCACCAACCAACTACCCGCTGGCTAAAGGTAAATTTCCGCACATCTATCCTACATCTGTCTTTCCTCAATTTGAATTTATGCCCTCTCAGGTGATTATTCTGAGCAAGAGGCAGAATCCCATCAGCATTGAGCATGCTCAAGCCATTCAAGGCTTTATATACCTCTATCAGATCACCTCACCAGTGCCTAGTCTCCAGACACTGTAATTTTTGCAAAACTTAAGCCTATCTTCATAAGGTTGGTTTGGTTTGGTTTTGATTTTATTGGCGCATTAGCTACTAAGGCTATAATGCACCATCTTCATAAGAGCAACCCTTGTTCCAGTCACTAATCTTGTTGCCCTTCTCTGTACTCGTTCCAGCAGCTCTACATCCTTCTTGAAATGAGGCCTCCAGACCTGTATACAGTACTCAAGTTGTGGCCTGACCATTGCCTTATACAAGGGAATAATCACCTCCTTATCCCTTCTAGAAAAATTCCTGTATATCATTAATAAGACACCATGAGCTACTCTTGCAGCCCGTCTGCACTGCTCAGAGAACTTCATATCTGCCTGCACAATTACCCCCAGGTCCTTTTCATTCTCTACCACTGTCAGTGTAGTACCACAGAGTTGATACGTTGTTTTGGGGTTGCTGTTTCCCAAATGTAGTACTTATACTCCATTAGTTCATTTGACAACCATTTAGGCCTAAACCTTGAACAATATTACTTAATAGGTATGAAACTTTTAGTAGCATCCACAATTAATTCCTTGAATGCTTCCCACTTGCTGTTGGTAACATTATCAGTTGATCCCACTATACAGAATTTAAAAACTGTCTGAGACCACTGTAATCACCTTTACAGAAGCAAAAACCCTTTCCTTTACGTAAAAGACACATCTGTCGAAATGCACTGATTTAAATCTAATCTGATCAAGAAATGACCTATGTAATTATTTACCTGTGCATTTGTAGTGTGAGGCACTCTCAAGAATGAATAAATATCACAGTAAAAATTCCAGAACGGTGTACATCCTCCAAAGCATGGCGGCAAACAAAACAGTGGGAAAGCAGTGATTGGCAGATGCCACTGCTTTCCCTGCCCGCTGTCCTCCTAGGTTGATATGCCTAAGGTGTTTTTCCCCACATTTTCTGCTGTTTTTAAATCAGGAACTTGTTTTCCCATTTTAAAACAGGAAGGATAAACACCCTACCTAAGCTAAGCCCCCCCCCCCACTTCAATGACACAAATCAATCAGAAACAAGAGGTGCTTTCACCTGTCAATTATCTGTGGCTGACAAAGATGAAAATCTCTAAGACTTTTGGGGAAGTAGCTCAATTGTGGCTGCTTGCCCCATTTATGTAGTGGGTGTGTGTTGGGTATGATCTCAGGTTCTGTATCCATCACAGTGTACCAAGGCGGAGATAAACTGACATTCAGGTGCAGTCCTACACAAAATAATATACATGTATATCCAATATATAAATATAACCTAACAGCAGAATAAGAGGGTACATTAGTTAGCTTAAAGAAACTTATTATGGCAGTTTTTTACTGCTCAAGAGTAAAATGAGTAGTGATGGTGACCTCCTCATCTTATAGTACAGGACAATTTAAAAAGAAACCTTCGCTACTCTTTTGGGTATGATCTCGGGGCTGCTTGCCTCACTGAATAAGTTGAGTTATAAAATAGCTGTCGTGGCAGTGGTCTCATGGTGGCCATCCACTGCTCTAATTTTATTATGAATTAGCATAGAAGAAATTGATGTTTTCATTTGCCAATAAGTTCTTGTGGTGGCCTCCCACTGTGTTCTCAAATTAATATGATTTGTGAGGTAGATTCCTTAGTCTTTTGGGAAAGTAGTTTCATGGTTGCTGCTTGCCTCATGTATCCTTTGATGTATATAGTTAATGATATAAAGTTTAAGAATATAGTTAATGATATATACTGCTATTAATAGTGTTAAAATTAAAAGTTAATCTTTGTACATTATTTAAATTTAAATATTCTCAGAGGTTCTGAGCTCCAAGTTTCAAAGGTTTTGGAACTCTTGTATATATTTGTATATTATGTTTAAATTCTCAGTTGAACTGAATTTATGGGTGATATTACTACTAATAATTTTTTTTTTTTTTTTCCTTGCCCCTGGGTCTGGGCAACCTTTTGGGCAGGATTGCTGGCACCCACTGGTATAGCACTTCCTCCAGTGGGTGCGGAATTTGTGCAATAAAGCACACACAGGGAATAGTAAGCCCACAAGCTAATCGAGGTCTGCCACAGTACATGCACAGTTGTGCATGTACTGTGGCTTAGACAGATATTGGGCAGGCTTCCCAGGGTGATCACCTTCCTGGTGACAAAGAGACCAGAAACAACTAAACAATATAACAACACACACACGGCACAAACATTTCTGGCCTTTTACAGAGTTCTGTATCCATCACAGTGTACCAAGGCGGAGATAAACTGACATTCAGGTGCAGTCCTACACAAGATAATATACATGTAAATTATCGGCGTCTTCCTCGCTTTCATTGAAGTACGTGCCGGTTTATACTATACTGGACTTCAGCCAATATCACTATGTAATTATTTACTTGAAATACCTGTTGAAATACATGTTTACTTAGGTCACTTAGGAAAAGGCCTTTTGCTTTGGGTTCCATAATACACGAGGCATATTGTTGCGACCGAAACAACAGGACTAAAATATTTAACTTTACAAATATACAATATTCATTAATATACAAAAAAATTACAATGGAACATCAAATGTTAGACAGTGAATCACGTGCACGAGGTTGGTGAATGTTATGGAGACAGTTGTCAATAATTAATTGCATTTGTAGTGACATGATTGCCTCGCCCTCTTCTCCCATTGACTCGAATAAATATCAGTATGACGAAAACTTTTTTAATGTATGGATAGGTAGTATTATAAATATACACTGAGTAATCACTGAATTATGACCACCTACCTAATACTTCATAGGTCCTCCTTTTGCCCTCAGTACAGCAGCTATCTGACGTGGCACTGATTCAACAAGATGTCAGAAGCAGGAGGTATGACCAACCAAGCTGTGTGTAATGCAGTCAGCAATGCAGATATGGAGATGATTGGTGTATCCAGATGCCTGATATGCCTTTCCATAGTGTCCCCCAAGTGCTCTATGGGATTGATATCAGTGGAGTTCCGAGGCCAATCAGTATGCTGGAAGCCAGAAATATGTTCCTCAAACTATCCTGCACAGCGAGTGCCCAATGGCTCAGCACATTGTCATCTTGGAAGACACCATCGCCATTCAGGAAAAGGTGTAACATAGTGGGATGTTCACAATCAGCAAGCAGTTGACAATAGCGGAGACCACAGATACATTGTTCCACATACACCCAGGGTCCAAGTTCCTGCCAGTGAAACATGCCCCACACCATACAACTGCCTCCACTGGCCTGCACTTTTGATACCATGCATGATGGATCAAGAGCCTCGTGTTGTTGACGCCAAATCCATACACGACCATCTACGGTGTGCAGTAAATAATGTGACTCATCCGACCAGCACACCTACTTCCAGTTTTCTGTCCAACTTGCATGCTCTTTGCACCAGGTGAGTCTTTTACACTGATGAACCTTTGTTACGAGAGGATGCCGCAGGAGTTGTCTGCTAGTATAGCCCATACGTGTGAGCGTGCGATGCATGGGCATGCCAGAGGTGGAATAGATTTCCATGCCACAAGGCATGGAAATCTATTCCACCAACCAACCACCCGCTGGCTAAAGGCAAATTTCCTCACGTCTATCCTACATCTGTCTTTCCTCAATTTGAATTTATGCCTTCTCAGGTGATTATTCTGAGCAAGAGGAAGAATCCCATCAGCATTGAGCATGCTCAAACCATTCAAGGCTTTATACACCTCTATCAGATCACCTCGCTGGTGCCTAGTCCCCAGACACTGTAATTTGCAAAACTTAAGCCTTTCTTCATAAGAGCACCCCTTTGTTCCATTCACTAATCTTGTTGCCCTTCTCTGTACTCGTTCCAGCATCTCTATATCCTTCTTGAAATGAGGCCTCCAGACCTGTATACAGTACTCTAGGTGTGGCCTGACCATTGCCTTATACAAGGGAATAATCACCTGCTTATCCCTGCAGGGTTGTCAAGTAGTGTCCTTGACAACCCTGCCAACCTTCATATCGTCTGCAAACTAGGACATTAAGCTTGATATACCATCATCAATATCATTTATAAATACAGAAAACAATAATGGACCCAATTCTGAACCCTAAGGGTCTCCACTAATAACATTAGTCCACGATGAGCAGTGTCCATTGATTACCACTCTCTGTCTTCTCCCCCTCAACCACCCCTTTATCCATAGCAGCAATTTGCCTCCAATGCCACACTGCTCCAATTTGTGGAGCAGTCTTCCATGTGCAACAGTATCAAAAACCTTTCTAAGATCCAAGTATATAATATCAAAGTTATTCCCTGCATCCAGTTCTTTTGTGACTGCATCATAGTATCCAATCAAATTGGTCAGGCAAGACTTCCCCTTAACAAAACCATGCTGTGTCTGAGCTATAACTGAAGTCTTGTCTAGATGACACATTAACAAATTGAATACATTATCGGGGGTATCAAGACAGGTTCATATGAGTTCAAACACACAATCACAAACTTTTAACCAAGTGCATACAAATTCTTTGCCGACTCCCCAACATATGTACATCGTGATCACACAATTGGAATGCTTCAGCTAGTGGTCAAACAACCCCTTGGCCAACCTGCAATGCACCTACATAACAGGTTAAAAATCTTTCCTCATATACACTGTTGCAAGACCAAATTTCACTTTTATCCTAAGGATTAAATTATAATTTACCATCTTGCAAGCTACCTAAAAAAACAGTTTGTAAAAGTTAAATTCTAAACAGTTTTTAGATTTTAACCTTTTACTTAATAAAGAGAATTTGTTTAAAAAAAAAAAAAATATATATATATATATATATATATACAAAGGGTACTAGGAAAGTTTTGCAATACAGCTTTGTTTATTTCATTTTTTCAAAGTAATTTCCTCTACATTCAATACACCTCTCCATCCTCCGAAACCAATCTTTAAACCAGTTCTGCCAAGTTTCGCTAGGGAGTAAAGCACACTCGTTGTCCCAAGCCCGTAGAGGGTCCTCATCACTGGAAAACCGCCTCCCTTTTAGCTTCATTTTCACATGCGGGAACAGTGCAAAGTCGCTGGGAGCAAGGTCTGGACTTTAGGGAGGGTGCTCGAGAAGTTTCAGTCCTGTCGTGGTCAAATATTCGGTGCAGGCTTTGGTGCGGTGAGCTGGAGCATTTTCGTGATGGAGGTACCAGGTGTCCATTCTTGACTTTGGCCGCAGGTTCTTCATAGATCCAATGACTTTAGGCAGGCATTGTTCAGTATACCACTTAGCTGTGACTGTCTTCTGCGTGTCCAAAACGACACGTTCCACAATTCCACTCGATTTGAAAAATACAGCTATCATTTTCTTCTTTACAGATCAGGATTTTCTGACAATTACGGGTGTGTCGTCATCATCAAAGACCCAAACTTTGTTTTGAGCCTTGGTCGGCAGATCGTAATAGTACAGCCAAGTCTCGTCACCTGTCACGATGTTGTTCACATACCGAGATTGTCCCTTATCAAACTTTTTTAACATCTCCCGGCACCAAGTCACACGTCGTGTCATCTGCTCTTCAGTCAGTTGATGCGGCACCCAGAGAGAACAAAGTTTCTTCACGTGCAAATGATCTTGCAGAATCGAACAAATTGCTGGTGCATTTAGGCCCAAAGTATCCTCTATCTGTTGGTAGGTCACTCGCCTGTTTTCGTCAAGCATTTTCCTCACAGCAGTAACGTTTTCCTCCGTAACTGACGTTCGTGGCCTTCCCGGCCTCTCAGAATCCTCCAGAGTGAAATTTCCCCTTTGGAATTCTCTATACCACCTGAATATCGTTGTACAATGTGGACAATCATCATCTAGTGCAAGAGTCATTTCTTCTAAGCACTGGTCTATGGTTAAACCACGCACGAAATTATTCCGCAAAACTGTCCTTATCTCATTTCGTGACCACGATGCCATCGCAAGCACTTTACACTATCACTACTAATGAATAACTGAGCCCATCGACTTGGCGCAGCAGCTACTATGCACGTATGAACATGTCTTGACATGCAGCAACAAGCAGCTTCCTGTGATTCATTGTTGCGTCATATTGCAAAACTTTCCTAGTACCCTTTGTATATATATATATATATATATATATATATATATACAAAAAATGATTTTTCACAATTTCAATTAGAATAATTTTTGTTAAAGTATATTGTGTTTATAAGACAACTGGATGCTGCAAGCTGTCAACATCAAAAGCTAAGGCGTGTGAGAAAATGAAACTCAGTAATTAAGAATTTAGAATTTTTATAGTTGTATGAAGTTTGCAACAGTAATATATTCCTCTCAGATTTGGCATGTTGAAAGTATTTGTAGTTGTTGCCAATCTGCCAAATAACAGTCTCAGTTTTATTGCTAGTAATCTGCCAGCACCACCAAACAGCCTGAACTTGCTCCTAATCAGGGTCAGATGAACTAGGAAGATAGTGAGAAGAATTTTGGAGAGCCTCAGCCTCCTCTGGTGCCTCACTAAGGTCATTGATATATTTACAGGATCCAAACAAAAATTACTTTTATTTTCTCTGAAGATGCTGTCATAAATATGTTTACTAACAGATCCAAATAAAAAACACTTATCTTCTCAGGGGACCTTTTCTTTCAGCTTTTGACCCTGCTATTAATCTGCAGACTGCCGCCACCTCAGTTGCATAATACAACATTACAATCAGCCGTGCAATACCAGTATACAATAACATGTCATCATTATTAATACAATACATTTAACAGTGAAAGCGTTAGAAAAAAAATTATATTTTTTTTACCTTGACTTGCAGATTCCAAAAAGCTTGATAAATTTGTTTTATAAAGGTATTTGAAATTCTTTTTTTAAAACTTTTAATTTTGACAATAAATTATATAAGGTCACTAAAAAATTCCAGTTTTTCCACATGATTTCATGTGACACTTCAGAAAAGCTTGCCATGATACGGATAATGTGTTTGTAACGAAATTATTTGATGAAATTATTCTGAAACCTCTTGTTAATAATATTTGTCCTTACTGTTTTTCTCTTCCATAGCAGTTGGATGCTGCTATGACTCAGAGGATAAAAACCTTCAAGGAAATCCGAAGACAGCTGAGCTTAAGAATTAAATATTTTTTCATAAAAAACTTAGCCATTCGCCTTTACACAGGGAAAATAATTTTTGATCACAAAAATTGTTTGTTGGATACTGTGGTAAGTTTTATTTTAATAATTAATGCAAGCTAAATATTTTGGTTTATAAACAAACTTAATAGTACAGTAATACTACTAAAGTGAATTTTTTTTAAGATATTTTTTTTTTTTTTTGTGGACATAAATATGCCACACGAAAATGGTGAACACCTAAAATGTGCCTCAACCAATTATATTTTCAGATGTTCATAAATTTACAGTATTACTCCAACAAATATGAGGCAAAATGTTAATGAAAGAAATGTTAATTATATGAGGCAAAAGGTTAATTGAGTGATAAGTTATATGACAGTTGTATCTAAGTGTGCAAAGCAGCAGCAAAGAATAAAAAAGTACATATATGTGGTAGAAGCAATAAAACTATTAAAAAACAGGTAGATAGAGGTGTAAATTACATAAAATACCAGAACTTGTAGAAGGATAGAAGAAAAAGGAAGTATTGAAGGTGGAAGATAGAATGTGATATGAATATGATTTGATTCATATGCTGCATGATATGATGAATTAAATCAAATCATAGGTGGAATTGGTAAGCCAATTAGAGGGGAGGAAACTGCAAAGCAAATGTAATTCACCCCAGGGACTCGTCTGGTGAGGGTGCCTCCATAGCCAGGTGGGAAGGAGCAGCAGTGCGTAGCACACGCTTCTTGATTAGACCGAGGTTCGAGCTCGTCACCACCAAATATGGAGGATGCGGAAAGGTCAGGGAATGACCACTGTATATTCCCGGAGCAATATGGCCTTAGTTGCTAATGCTCCTAAAAACCAAATAATAACAACAATAACATCTGGTGAGTATGGGCTTGAATGATGATTCCTTTCTACTTACCCTCCCTCCCTCTTTGGCTGGTGCAGCATAAGCCTAAGGCTTCCTTGCACCATATGGCTAATAATAATTAGTTAAATGTGTAAAGGAATAGCAAGATTCAGAGAAAGCAAGTAGAGTAATAATTTAGTTAGAAGGTCTAAAGGTGGGGGAAAATAAAATTACATAATTTAAAATTTGATGCAAGCTAAAAATATATATTGATACATAATACAGATATTTCATCAGGGGACTAGCATTAGCATTAGTAGAGGCATTTGAAGCAAGAAAGCAAGGTTATGCAGCATCAGCCAAAAAAAATAAATAAATAATAATAAATAAATAAATAAATAAAAAATAACCACTTCCACTTCACCCCTCTGTTCATTCGAAATACCTGTCCAGCTGAGCCTTAAACTTATTTAGACTACCCACTTCCATGACAAGGGATGGAAGTCTATTCCACCAACCAACCACCCGCTGGCTAAAGGCAAATTTCCTCACGTCTATCCTACATCTGTCTTTTCTCAATTTGAATTTATGCCCTCTCAGGTGATTATTCTGAGCAAGAGGAAGAATCCCATCAGCACTGAGCATGCTCAAACCATTCAAGGCTTTATACACCTCTATCAGATCACCTCGCTGGTGCCTAGTCCCCAGACACTGTAATTTGCAAAACTTAAGCCTTTCTTCGTAAGAGCACCCCTTTGTTCCATTCACTAATCTTGTTGCCCTTCTCTGTACTCGTTCTAGCATCTCTACATCCTTCTTGAAATGAGGCCTCCAGACCTGTATACAGTACTCCAGGTGTGGCCTGACCATTGCCTTATACAAAGGAATAATCACTTCCTTATCCCTGCTAGAAAAATTCCTATATATCATCGACAATACACCATGAGCTACTTTTGCAGCCCGTCTGCACTGCTCAGAAAACTTCATATCTGCCTGCACAACCACCCCCAGGTCCCTTTCATTCTCTACCTCTGTCAGTGTAGTACCACAGAGTTGATACATTGCTCTGGGGTTGCTGTTTCCCATATGTAGTACTTTACATTTGTAGGTGGGAAGGAGCAGCAGTGCGTAGCACACGCTTCTTGATTAGACCGGGGTTTGAGCCCGTCACCACCAAATACGGAGGATGCGGAAAGGTCAAGGAATGACGACCGCATATCCCGGAGCAATATGACCTTAGTTGCTAATGCTCCTAAAAACCAAATAACAACTTTACATTTGTCAATGTTAAACTTCATTTGCCACCTCTCAGCCCATCTGCTCAACCTTTCCAGATCCTGTTGCAGTAGCATAGTGTCAGTAGTGTCCTTGACAACCCTGCCAACCTTCGTATCGTCTGCAGACTTCGACATCTCTCATCATATACTCCCTCCTATAGTGTCTGGGCAGAATTGCAGACACTTTCAAATTCAACCCTAATTTACGGCTTTTTTTTCAACAGTGACCTGTACTTGTTAAGTAATTCCGCCGGTCTCCTACTCTTAATATCATTAGTGCCAACGTGTACAACTATATCACCTTTTGTGCCCTTAAAAGATGATATCCGCTCTACAACGTCATCAACCTTTGCCCCTGGCAGACATACCCTGGTCCTGTTCCACCTATCCTTTTTACAAAGCAAGTTTCCCGTTTCCCTGACAATAGAGTCACCAACAACTACTAGTTCCTTTGGGACCAGCGCATTCTGCCTTGGGGGCTGCCACTGTGTTGCGCGATGACCAAGTGCAAGCTCTGGTATTGGTGTGGGCAGCTGAGAGCTTGATGGGCCCCTTACGTTTAATCCTTCGAGGGCATCCACCCTGTCCTTCACGCTCTCATATAGGCCCATAACAATGCTGAGTTGTCACCTGACTTCCTTACACTCCTTGCATTGCGCGCACACAAAGACATCCCCCATGGCAGTGTCATGTCCCGTGCCTGACTGCTCCACAAACATCAAGCAAGTAGTGCATTTTAATAGGCTGTGATTCAGAGGGCAACTGTCCCCCTCAGTTCTCCCCTGAGCCACAGCACTCCCATTAGCTTGAGCCTTTTGCTTTGCTGCTCTGGTCTGAGTCATGATTTCGATTTAATTTCACTAAAATTTCAATTTCAGTACAAAATTATAACGCTATATTTATGTTTCAGTATCGAGTATTATCTACGAAATCCCTTTATATAACTTCCATATCAAGTTAAGTATTAATTATTTATGTTACATAACCCAAGTCGTTATATGTATAGTTAAAGGTACAATTTAATTGACAATGAAGTTCAACAAGATTAATTATCTGATTAATTGACAATATTATGTACTATACTATATTAAGCTTATGCTATCTATTTCGAGATATTATGTATCGCGTAACAATGGCGGCTATTTACGAACGGTAAACACGTGGATTTGATACCCATACCCTTTACGATACTAAGTAATACCTACAAAATCTCTATCTAAGTTACTTTAATCTAAGTATCGTAAATAGGAATATAAAGCTACTCTAGAAAATAAGTTAATATGCCAATTTAAGCTAATAAAACGGAAAATAAATCAGAAAAAACTTCTCTGTTCCAAGAGCGGCAAAAATGTACGTCCGCACAGGCTACGCTCGTTCTCGTACCTCGTCCATCTGATTATGTATCAATGCTGCGTTTCTGTGGTTATTTGAATTTGAGGAACAAAAGAGAATTCAAAAATGAGCATGGGGGAAAAAAACTAAAAGGAGAGCAAAGCAGGACTTCCACATAGGGACTATGTAGCCGAGTGGTCAGGAGTGGGAGTGCAGTAGCATGCACTCTTTGAGTGGACCAGGGTTCAAGCCTGTGACTGCTAAATATGACTAACACTTGTATTGATTGATTTATTGTAAACTCCACTGACCTGGTGGTCGTGCTGCAGTATAAACAAGAAATAAAGACTACCTTCACTTCCACATAGGGGACTTTAAATATTTTTTCATAAAAAACTTAGCCATTCGCCTTTACACAGGGAAAATAATCTTACCTATATTTGTGGAAATTCTGCTTCTTTGCCCTCTCTTTTTTTTTCTCCCCACACTCGTTTTTAAATTCCCCTTTTTTTTTTTCTTTTTTTTTTTTTTTCACACTCATATTTGAATTCCCTTTTCTGCCACAAATACTGGTCAGCATATAAATGCAGCATTGATACATAATCAAGTGTAGTCCCCTGATGAAATACCTGTATTATGTATCAATATATGTTTTTAGCTTGCATCAGATTTTAAATTATGTAATTTTATTATAAATAAATAATCTTTATTGTGAAGTAGAATTACAGCACAATATCCCATCACGGCGACGAGCGCCAGGGGTTCACATATAGATAACATAAGTACAAATTCAAATGGCTGCAAAATATAGCGAACACATACAAAAGGCTACAAAATACAGATTACAAATGCAAAAAGAAATACAAATACATCATAAAAACAAGGAGCTGAACACAAATCAAGAAAAACAAATACAACTTGCCAGTGATTCAGGTTTCAAGAGCTTTGATAAAGTTGTGTCTGTCCTTCTTTTTACTTATTATGGTGCCGATGTCGGCGTCCACACGGTTGAGGGCAGCAAGCATCTGCTTGGGCAGAAATCTTTCGGTGAGTACAAGCCTGTTGTGGTGAGCCACAAGTGCTGGTACCAACCTTAGGCTTGGCTGTGGAATCCTCCAAGAGCAAGCATTCCAAATATTTGGAGATGATATTTGGCCTGAGATGAGTTTGGCTGTGAAGACCAGCCTCTTTTCAACGATCAGGAACTTCAACCTCGGGATGTCGAGTGCTTGTGCCATCATGGTAGTTGTGGTAGCAGGAGGTAGCCGAAGCTTGTTATTCGCCCATTTCAGTAACCAGTATTCAGCGGTGTACACCCGCTTAAGGTTTGTATGTGCAGCAGAGGCCCATATTTCTGCACCATAGAGAATCGCAGGGTAGACGGTGGAGGTGATGAACCTTTTAACAGTGGCAGGATGTCGGACGTGTAGCAGCTGCTGCTTTGAGATCCACCGTAGACGAGAAAATCTGGTACTGAGTTTGTCGATCTGGTTGACAAAGGACATCTTTTGGTCGAACAGAATGCCAAGGTCTGTGTGCGAGGTTACGTTTGGTATTCGTACCCCTGCGAGTGAAACGTTGAGTACTGTCGGCATGGATTTAAGGGAGAATATAACCTGAGCAGACTTCAGAGGGTTGATTTTTAGATTGAAGTTTGCCAGGTACAATTCTAGATCCTTAAGTTGGGAATTGATCCTGTTGCTGAGCTGGGCGGGGTTGTCGCCAGGGTTAATTGGAGTCAGCAGTTTGAAGTCATCAGCATAGCATAGGAGACCATTCGTTGAGGCAATAATGGGCATGATGATGGCTGTGAACAGGACACCAGACAGGACACTCCCTGCGGTACTCCAGCAGTAATGTCGCAGGATAGGGTATGTTGCTGCCGATGGAGAATAAGTATTCTGTGACTGAGAAGTGATTCCAAAAAGCACAGCATATCACATCGAATGTGAAAATTCTCCTTAAGTAGGAGGAGTAAGGCCGGAATTGACACGGCATCAAAGGCTGCGCTTATGTCGAGGTATGTGGTTGCTAGCTCAGCTCTTTGTTCGAATGCTGAGAGAATGCGTTCTGTGGTGGCTGCCAAGTTAGTGATTGATGATTTTCCTGCGATAGCATAGTGGATTTCAGGTCGTTTCGTCTGGAGGATTTGTTGAGTGATTGTGGGTAGCAAAGCCTTTTCAAGAGTTTTTAACAGACAAGAGGCAACTGATATGGGTCTGGACTGGCTGACGTTTGTGGCAAATTGGTTTTTGGGGATGGGGTACACTCTGTATTTATTCCACTGGGGTGGGAAATAATGCTCAGCGAGGCATCTGTTGTAGATCGAGAGAAGAGGGCCTATGTTGAATGTGCTTAAGCATTTGATCATAAATTGTGGAATTCCATCCTCCCCAACAGTGGCTGTTGTGGGAAGGGAATTGATGGCACGTATGAGCTCCTGTTCTGTGATCTGGATAGTCCCTAGGACATCCGAAGGGTTTTCATAGTCAGGCTGGACAACTGTAGATGGGACTGTGGTTGTATTTGAAAATCTGGCAATGTATTTGAGCCATTCTTGAGGATCAAGCATGTGATTGAATCCACCATGTGGGGCAGCATAGAATGGCTTTCCTTTCCTCAGAGTGCGGTTAAGGTTCACTTGGATTGCGTCAGCTTTCTTTCGATTAAAGTGGGCCCTGGCACGGGAAAAGGCGATTCTGTCTTTACTGTCATTCGTATGCTTCCATTTCTTATGTAGGACTTGTTTCATTTTGAAGCTGTTGTTAAGATCAGCAGTCCACCACGATCTGGAACGGGGAGTTACTGTTACTCGTTTGGTGGCAGCATAGTCGGTGACGGATTTAATCCAGTCAGACAGGAGTGTCACTGCAAGGCTGAGGTCGCAGTCAATGAGGACATCCCAAGGAATGCAAGATGCTGCTTCTACACAGAGTTGAGGATTAAGGTATTTAGGTGCTGAAACGTATTTGACTATTTTGTTGTCAGGGATGTTGAAGTTTGGCACCTGCAATGACCATGTAAAAACTATGGGCTGGTGATCAGACAGGAAGAATGCGATGGGATCATCCTCAGCTGTGCATGGTGTTGAAGCAAAAGCGAGATCCAGTAGGTTCAATCCCCTGGTGGGGTTCTCATTGACCCGTATCATGTTGATGGATTCGAAGAACTTGCAGAGCCTGATAAAGAGGTGATGTCGGTTTGGAGGCAGGTTAAAATCACCACAAACAAGGCGTTGTGCAGACGGACGAAGATGGTTTAAGAGCCAATTCCCTAAATCTTCAGTAATTTCAATTGTAGGCCCTGGGGGAATATACACAGATGCGATATCAATGTGGCTGGAGTGGAAGTGTAGCGAGACTATAATCGCTTTGAAATCTTCAGTTGTAGTTGAGGTCGAATTCTCATATGAGAATAGGGAGGTGTTGTACAGTATGGCTACTCCACCGCCTCTAGATTGCTCCCTGGATGCAGACAGCATGTTGTAACCAGCAATAGCTGAGCAGAAGAGTGTATCTTGATTAGGTTGAAGCCACGTTTCTGCGAGGCAGACCACATCAGCGACCTGGGAGAGGAAGATGTTCTGCTGAGTCTAGTTTGTTCCTAATGGACCTGATATTTTGGAAGTACACCCTGATGACAGGTGTTCGACGAACTTCTGCCCTGATTGGAGGTGTTCTGAGTTGGCAGGTTCGAAAGCGAACGGCTCGACGTCCTGACGAAATATGGACTGGTATTTTATGGGGTCCATCACCTAGGGGGCTCAGGATACTCTTATCATGGCGGAGTGGTGCCTTAACTGTGGGGTTTGGCAGAACAGTGGTACGAAAGGAGGACTGTTGAGATTTTTGGAAGTTGTCCGGGAACAAGTCCAGTCAGCTGTGGGTAGTGATGTTGCAGACTTCGTTTTGGTGCAGAAGTGGAGGTTGGGGAAGGTGACTGGTTCTCCTATTATAGAAGGGTCGAATAATGGTGCCAATAGGCCAGATAGATTTGGTTCCAATTAAATTGAACAGGTCCTGTGCGCATTCAACCCTGAACGATGCGCAGCGGGGGTTCCTGGTGTGAAGTTGCTGCAAAGTAGTCGGTGTGAAGTAGTCGAAGGTTTAGTTGATCACGTAGAACCTCAGCAACATGGTTTGCTGTGGTATTTGGGGCTAAGCGAGATACGAAAAGTCCACTAGAGGATCTGGACTTCTGCCGTCTGGGAGGTGTGTGGGAAGGCTGCAGTTTGGAGTTGGTCGATGTGCCAATTCGAAACCATTCACGTGAAGCCGTACTTGTTCGTTGGCTCACTCTGAGGTTCATACTTGTACTTTCCTCTGGTTGCATAGGATAGGATGGATATGCAGTGGGGTGAACTGGGAGTGGAAATTGTAATGTGGAGGAATCCGCTGGTTCGAATATTGAATTCGCTCCGACACTTAATCCCAGGCCTTGTGAATATGAGAATTGCGAATGAGGTATGACAGGACAGGCATTGCCAAGAGTTGGGTGTGAAGGTGGAAATGATGACTTTTGCCTCATTGGCATAGAGGTAGAGAATTCGTTATTGCAAGTAAGAGAGTTTATACATGCGGTGCCATTGACCGTTGGTGGAGCCTGCTTCTGTAATTGTGGAAACCTCTCTTTTGTTGAGTGGTGATTAACATCAGTTGCCCTTTTCAGGTTCTTCTTGAACGCACGTGAAAGATGCGCTTTTGTGGATGGTTGTTGTCCTTTCCCATTTGTTTTTAGAAGCTGGCTGGAGTGAGAAGATGGCGCTCGACGAAATCCTGTGTTTAGCCATTTTTCAGATTCGTTCCTACCTGGAGCTTCTGATGGAGGACTGGGGATTGATTTTTTTCTACATTCGGGGTAGACTGGTACTGTAATGGCCTTTGGGTAATTTTTATATAATCTACGAAGTTCGTCTGAGTTCAGAAGGTTAGTGAGTTTGCTCGGATCTGCTAGCTTACTCAGTTCGATCTTATTATAGATATCAAGGAGTATAAATTTCATCTCCTTGTTTTCTTTGTGTAGCACTGTGATGTCGTCTTGTAGCTCTGCCAGTTGTGCTTTTGAGATTTCATTTCCATGATCTATTTTCGCTATTGCTTCTGATGAGGGTGTCCTGAAGTTTAATAATTTATTTTCAAGCTGATTAAATCTGGAGATCAGCCGCTCGGTAATCTCAACAACTGCATCCTTGATTCCAGAATATGACACACCGGGTTCAGGTATCCTCAGTTCTAGAAGTTCGTCAGGTTTCACACCTGTGACGTCGGTTCTCTGTTGCCCTGAGTCCTTTAACTGTGTAAACTCAGCAGAAAGTTGAGAGATTGCGGTCTGCATTTCGTTTACAGAATCACGTAGCTGAATAAAATCCCGACGGGATACACACTCCGGATCGGTTTGTAAGTTAGGTGAAGTGTCATCGATATTCCTCGAGTCATTTTCTGCTTGTTTGCAAAGTTGACATTTCCAAGAATTTTTAATTTTCTTTGCGAGTCTTTTCAGATTAGCGTATGGGCTACATGGCCCACAGAGGCGAACGGCTTTGCACGAAGTGCACACGAGGACATAGTCAACTTGATAACCACACCCTGTGCAAGTAGTAGGTTCGCTCATGGCTGCAGAAACCATAGGTAATTACGATTTAAAGGATTAGCAGCGTCCTTGAAGACAGCGAAAAATTATTCCCCCCTCTTTAGACCTATTAACTAAATTATTCCACCTTTGTCTGATGCTTGCTATTCCCTTACATGTAATTAACTAATTACATTTGCTTTGCAGTTCCCTCTCTCCTAATTGGCTTACCAATTCAGCCTATAATTTGATTTAATTGATCATATCATATAGGATATTTATATCTACTGGCTTTTCAATAGTTTTATTATTTCTACCACACACACACACACGTGTACACATATATATATATATATATATATATATACACAGGGTGTCTCAAAAATATTGGTACAAACGTTTAGGGGAGGTAGGTAACATCTAAAGGAATGTGAATCGCATAGGAACCCATAACCAGAAACGTCACGGGAAAGTATTAGCAGAGGCACAAGAAGCAGAAATAACACAAGACAGTAATTAGTGGCAAACATTTATTTGACATAATATTAACAATGGAGTACGAGATGGATGCATTTCATGATGTTACAACAGATGCTCGAAGGTTCCACCATGAGACGCGATGCATGCGTGACACCGACCAGCATGGATTGGTGGACACTGTCGAACACACTTGGAGTTTCGTTGACTGTAGCAGCAGTGCACACGAGTCTCGCCACGAGATCCATTTCAGTCTCCACAGGTGATTCATACACGATAGATTGAGGGCCCCCTCACATAAAGAAATCCAGGCTCAATAAATCAGGTGAGCGTGGGGGCCAGGCAACGGGTCCATCAACGCCCAAAATGCCTGTTCAAATGGTCACGAACACACCTTCCATAATCACCCCAGGGACTTGCATCTGGTTAATATGGGCTTAGCACACCCAGGGTCATGAGCTGGATATCATTATTCTTCTCTTTCTTGGTGATTCCTTTCTACTTCTCTCTCTCTCTCTCATGGTAACTTGGAATTTTTTTTTGGCTTGTGCACCATAAGCCTCAGGCTTCCTTGCGCTATATGGCTAAATAATAATGGGCAGACGCCCCGTCATGTTGAAACCAAATGTTCTCACATTTGCTGGAACATCGTCAAGTAACCCTGGTAGAACTTATTCAAGAAAGATCTGATATTTAGCGGAGTTCGTGCGGGATGGTAACAGGTGTGGGCTGACTAAGCAGTCACCAACCATACCTGCCCACACATTTATTGCGAAGTGATGTTGTGCCACATGGAGGTGCACACCGTGTGGGCCCTATGCTAATCCATACACTAGGTGCATGTCTGCTAGCTCACAGTTCGTATATCGATGCATGCTCCTCGTGCGGCGACTACTGCTTGAATGAGTAAACTAGAAATTTTCCGTCTCGTGAACAGCACTGTGTACCGACTTACGGTGATGTTTCCGGTTATGGGTTCCTATGCAATTCACATTCGTTTAGATGTTACCTACCTCCCCTAAACGTTTGTACCAATATTTTTGAGACACCCTGTATAACAAAAGGCATTAAGTTTTGTGACTACTAAACTCGTCTCTTATCTGCTTCCTTTATTTCAAGAATATGCAAAGTTTTAAAACTGAAAACTAAGAACTTACCTTCTCCTCAGTGAAGGTGCACTTTTACATGTTGGATTGTCTTTCCACTAAAACTTACTGTTGAAGGAAGAAAAAAGTTAGGGGCTCAAAAAAAGAGCACTTTGCAATTTCTGTTCTAATGCATGCTGCTCTGAATAATGTATAGAGAGAATTTTAATTACAGAAAGAGTATTGGGAAATCACCTCCAGCATCATTACCTGACTCTGTGACTGAATGAAAGGCATTTAAAATTCACTTTAGCATTAGTAAAGGCATACGATGCAAGAAAGCAAGCTTATGCAGCATAAGCCAAAAAAAAAAAAAACCGCTCCCATTTCACCCCTCCATTTGTTCCAAATACCTGAACGAGCCTTAAATTTATTTAGGCTATCAACTTCCACAATGAAAGATGGAAGTCTGTTCCACCAATCAACTACCTTCTGGCTAAAGGCAAACATCCGCACAATCTAACCTACAACTGTCTTTCCTCAATTTGAATTTATACTCTCAGGTGATTATTCTGAGAAAGAGGAAGAATCCCATCAGCATTGGCCATGCTAAAACCATTGAAGGCTTTATACACTTCAATCAGATCACCTTGCAAGTGCCTAGTCTCCAGACACTGTAATCTGCAAAACATAAGCCTTTCTTCGCAAGAGCAACCCTTCGTTCCATTCACTAATTTTATTTCCCTTCTCTATACTCGTTCCAATAGATCTACATCCTTCTTAAAATGAGGCCTCCAGACCTCTATACAGTACTCAAGGTGTGGCCTGATCATTGCTTTATACAAGGGGATAATCACTTCCTTATTCCTGCTAGAAAAATTCCTCTATGTCATTGATAAGATACCATGAGCTACTCTTGCAGACCCTCTGCACTGCTCAGAAAGCTTCATATCTGCCTACACAATTACCCCAAGGTCCTTTTCATTCTCTACCACTGTCAGTGTAGTACCACACAGTTGATACATTATTCTTGGGTTACTGCTTCCCATATGTAGTACTTTACATTTGTTAATGTTAAACTTAATTTACCACCTCTCAGACCATCTGCTCAACTTCATTAGTGTCCTTAACAACTCTGCCAAACTTACTATCGTCTGCAAACTTGGACATTAAGCCTGATGTACCATGAACAATATCATTTATAAATGCAGAAAACAACAATGTACCCAGCACTGAACCCTGAAGGACTCCACTAATAACTTAGTTCACGAAGAGCAGTGTCCACTGATTACCACTCTGTCTTTTCCCACTCAACCATCCTTTTATCCATAACAGCAATTTGCCTCCAATGCCACACAGCTCCAATTTGTGCAGCAGTCTTCCATGTGCAACAGTATCAAAAGCCTTTCTAAGATCCAAATGTATGATATCAAAGTGATTCCCTGCATCCAGTTTCTTAGGCGCCTCCGTAGCCAGGTGAGAAGGAGCAACAGTGCGTAGCACACGCTTCTTGATTAGACCAGGGTTCGAGCCTGTCACCACCAAGTACGGAGTAAGCGGTAAGGTCAGGGAATGACCAACGCATATTCCCGGATCAATATGGCCTTAGTTGCTAATGCTCCTAAAAACCAAAACAACAACAACAGCATCCAGTTCCTTTGTGACCACATCATAGTATCCAATCAAATCGGTCAGACAAGACTTCCCCTTAACAAAACTATGCTGTGTCCGACCAATAACTGAAGTCTTTTCTAAATGATCCTGCAATGCTTCTTTAACCAGTGCCTCCATTAATTTCCCTGGAACAGAAGTTAAACTAACAGGTCTATAATTACTTGTGTCACCCTTTAATCCTCCTTTGTGAATTGGGGTCACATTTGCACATCTCCAATCCATGGATACCTCTCCTGAGTCCAAGGAAGCTCTCATAATTATGGCTAAGGGTTTGCTTTCTTCCTTTGCTGCCTCTTTTAATATAACTGGGTAGATCCCATCCACCACGTATGCCTTTTTTTATGTTTATATTCAACAATTTCTCCTCCACTTTCCTCTCAGTTATTACAGAATCATCTAGCTCACTGCCAGAGTTTAATTCACCTGCGCCATTACCCTCCCTGAATAACTCCTCATGTGTGAATGTAGATGCAAAATACTCATTTAGTTTGTTAGCCACCTGAGCAGGATCATCAACAGTTTATCCATCAATATCCATTGGACCAGTCTGATCCATTCCTTTCCTTCTAGACTTTACATATGTAAAGAACTCCATGCTGTTTTTCTTTGCATCCTTTGCCAAAGTTTTCTCATAATCTGGCTTTGTTTCCCTAATCTCCTTAGTGACTTGGTTACAGACTAGCTTATATCAATCATAGGCTTCTATGTCACCCATTAATTTATATGTATCCCATGCATTTTTCTACTCTGCCATATGTCTTATTAGTTCATCTAACATCCATTTAGGCCTGAATCTTGAACAATATTTCTTAGTTGGCATGTAATGCCTAGTAGCTTCCAAGATAGATTAATTCTTTGAATGCCTCCCATTTTGAATTTGCTGTGTTAACATCATCAGTTGGTCCCACCTTATAGAATTTAAATTCTGTCTCAGACCACCGTAGTCGCCTTTATGAAAGCAGAAACCCTTTCCTTTACCCTGATGGTAGTTACCTCTTTGAGTAAATCCAACTTCAGCACACTGTGATCACTGCCACCTTGTGATTCCTTTCTCTGCAGATTCTTAACGCATGAAGAATCACTACTGATAATCATATCAAGGGTATTACTCCCTCTAGTTTCCTCGCAAACATGCTGATGTAGAAAACAATCATCCAATAAATCCATAAAAGCATTGTTAGTGTGTGAGTGACCAACCCAGAAATTCCAGTCAATATCTGGGAAATTAAAATCCCCCATTCTTATAATGACTCTCTAATTTATAGAAATAAGACTCTCTAATTTATTGGCCCACTCTGTATTTCCCTGTACTTTTTTTATTATACTCATCAGAGTCAATTAGGCCTATAACACACTCCTGCTCTCAATTTTGATCTCCCAGTGTTTTTTCACCCTAAACTGACTCAGCACTGCACTGTCCAGCGATGTCAACTGGCTGCACTTCCTTGAATTTTGTGTTTCTTAACTAATAGCTTAACCCTTCCTATCCTGTCTATCCTTCCTGTACACATTGTACTCCCCAAATTCCAGTTCCGCATTCCTTATATCTGTGTGACACACATCTCTGATATTACAACAGTATCTACTTTCATCAAATTTATTTACCAAACTGCTAGTATTGGTGTATACGCAAGTATACATGCATCTGTTCCTATTCTTAGCTACTCTAACACAACCCATGTGTTTTCTTGTACCACAATGACTCCCATCAGTCTCTCAAATATCCTGCATCTTTTTTGCCCAGTCTGCTGCTCATTCCAATAGAAGCAGTGCAAGAATCACTTTCACCATTGCCAGTGACTACTGTTAGTCTATTAGTCCTTGTATCCCCTCCCCAAGCTAGCGGTTTTCCAGCCCACCTAACACTGCCTCGATAGCATCAGCAAATATTCTTACAGTAAACTCAGTTTGTAATCACGTTTAAAAGATTCATTTGGAGATATTTCTGCCGAATCAGTAAATAACCACCAATTAAAAAATCATGAATTTTTAATCAGAATTTATAATTATTATCAATAGCATTAGTGAGGCATCATAAGGCATATGATACAAGAAAGCAAGCTTATACAGCATCAGCCAAAAAAAAAGTCCTCCTCCTTTCACCCATCCACTCGCTACAAATTTTTGTCTAGTTCTACCTTGAATCTTTTTAAGCTATCAACATCTACAACAACTGATGGAAGTTTGTTTCAGCAATTAACAACTTTCCGGCTAAAGGAAAACTACCACATATCTATCCTACAACTGTCTTTTCTCAATTTGAATTTATGCCCTCTCAGGCAATTCTTCTGAGCAAGAGATGAATCCCATCAGCATTGAGCATTCTCAAACCATTCAAAGTTTTAAACACCTCAATCAGATTGCCTCGCAGGTGCCTAGTCTCCAGACACTGTAATTTGCAAAACTTAAGCTCTTTTTTCATAAGAGCAAACCTTTGTTCCATTCACTAATCTTGTTGCCCTTCTCTGTACTTCTTCCAACAGTTTCAAAACATTCTTAAAATGAGGCCTCTGGGCCCGTATACAGTACTCAAGGTTTGGCCTGACCATTGCCTTATAGAAGGGGATAATCACCTCCTTATCCTTGTTAGAAAAATTCCTGTAAATCATTGACAAGACAACATGCGCTATTCTTGTAGACCGTCTGCGCCACTCAGAAACCTTCATATCTGACTGAACAATTACCCCCAGATCCTTTTCATTCTCTATCACCGTCAGTGTAGTACCACACAGTTGATACATTACTCTGGGGTTACTGCTTCCCATATGCAGTACTTTACATATGTCAATGTTAAACTTCAGTTGCCACTTCTCAGCACATCTGCTCAATTTTTCTAGATCCTGTTGCAGTTGTGTTCTGTCATTAACAACCCTGTCAACCTTCGTATCGTCTGCAAACTTGGAAATTAAGCCTGATATACCATGATCAATATCATTTATAAATACAGCAAACAATGGACCCAACATTGAACCCCGGGAAACTCCACTAATAACATTAGTCCACAAAGAGCAGTGTCCATTGATTACCACTCTCTGTCTTCTCCCACCCAACCATCCCTTTATCCATTGCTGCAGTTTACCTCCAGTGCTACACATCTCCAATTTGTGCAGTAGTCTTCAATGCAAAAAAAAAAAAAAAAGAGTATCAAAAGCCTTTCTAAGATCCAAATATATGAAATCAAAATTATTCTTTGCATCCAGTTCCTTTGTGATCACATCAAAATATCCAATCAAATTGGTCAGACAAGACCTCACCTTGACAAACCCATGCTGTGTCTGAGCTATAACTGAAGTCTTGTCTAGATGATCCGGCAGTGCTTCTTTAACCAGTGCCTCCATTAATTTCCCTGGAACAGAAGTTAAACTAACAAGTCTATAATTACTTGTGTCGCCCTTTGATCCTCCTTGGTGATATTTTTTTTTTTTTTTTTTTTTTAAGTACACCCCAAACAAGAGAGGGTTAGAACCTATAGTACTTAGTACAGTGCTTGGGGTGGAAGTTGAGAAGATAAAAGAAGATATTTGTTGACATTGGACTTGAAGTTCTGTAGACTGTAATTTTCAGGAAATACGTATGAAAGGAGGTTGTTCCAGAAAACAGCAGTTGAATGTTGTTGTTTGTTTGTTATTTGGTTTTTAGAAGCATTAGCAACTAAGGCCATATTGCTCAGGGAAGATGCGGTGGTCATTCCCTGACCTTTCCGCATCCTCCGTATTTGGTCGTGACGGGCTCGAACCCCGGTCTAATCAAGAAGCATGCGCTACGCACTACTGCTCATTCCCACCAGGCTACGAAGGCGCCTGCAGTTGAATGAATAAACGAGGAAGGTGAAAAGTTGGTTCTGTGAGTTTGAAGTTGAACAGTAAAAGGACGTTGGCTAGTGGCGGCATGTGTTCGGACTGTTTTGATAGAGAGAGAGTAGGAATACTTTTCTTCCAAATGCGACACAAGTAATTATAGACCTGTTAGTTTAACTTCTGTTCCAGGGAGAGTACTTAGTACCGTGCTTGGGGTGGAGGTTGAGAAGATGAAAGAAGATATTTGTTGACATTGGACTTGAACTTTTGTAGACTGTAATTTTCAGGAAATACGTATGAAGGAAGGTTGTTCCAGAAAACAGCAGTTGAATGAATAAACGAGGAAGGTGAAAAGTTAGTTCTGTTAGTTTGAAGTTGGACGGTAAATGGATGTTCGCTAGTGGCATCATGTGTTCGGACCATTTTGAAAGAGAGAGCAGGAATTATAGAGGTTAATTCAGAAGAACAGTGCCCATGGAAGTATCTTTAGAAGAGGCATGCAGCAGAAACATTACATCTATGAGATAGCGTGGGGAGAGACTCTGTTAGAAATGAGACATTAATTAACCTAACTGCCCTCTTCTAAATGGAACCAAGAAGCCTGAGAGAGGTTTTGGCACCAACCCAGATGTGGGAACAATATTCCATGGCAGGACAGATTTGCGATTTAAACAGAGTGAGCAGATGTTTGGAAGAAAAATAACACCAAGGGCGAAAAAGGAAACCAGGTTTTTCAGATGCAGAAGAAGCAATATTTGAAATGTGCTTGTGCCAAGAGAGATGAGAAGTCCGGGTAATCCCCAAAAGAGATATATCGTTTTGCCTAGAAATCGGAGTGTCGCTAAAGATAAGCATAGGAGCAGAAGAATCCTTTTTGCGAGATATAAGACAAGACTGAGTTTTAGAAGGGTTGAAATCAACTATGTTGTCTTTGCCCCACTGGAGAATTACCTGAAGATCGGCATTTAAGGAATTGGTACCAGATTTTAGAGAAGTTGAAGCTGATTGAGCAGGACAAGGTTTCTCAAAATGGAAAGTAGAATGCAATGTGCTATCATCGGCAAAACTATGGATAGGATTTCCAGTCAATGGAAGAAGGTCATTAATATACAAGAGGAAAAGAGTGAGGGAAAGAACTGAACCTTGTGGAACACCGGCATTAGTGGAGAAGTTAGAAGACAGAGAACCATCTACCATCACCCTCAGTGAGCGATCAGAGAGAAAACTGGATAACCAATTACTAAAAACAGTTGGCAAACCATAAGATGGAAGCTTGTTTAGATCTTTATACCAAACACGATCGAAAGCCTTTGAGATGTCAAGAGAAACTACTTGTGTTTCACCAAACCTTTCCATTGAATTAGTCCATAAATGGGTAACATAACCCAGAACATCACCAGTGGATCGACATTGACGGAATCCATACTGGCAATCGTTGATCAGACAGAAGATTTCTAGGTAGCTTAAGAGTTGGCGGTTAATTGATTTCTCCATTACTTTAGAAAGAGCAGAAGTAATTGCAATGGGATGATAATTGGATGGGAGGGATTTGTCACTCTTTTTAGGAACTGGCTGGATATGAACAAATTTCCAAGCAGAAGGAAAAACACCTTTGGAATAAGAAAGTGAAAAAAGGCAGCAAAGAATAGGAGTAAGTTCAGGAGCACAGGTTTTGAGAACAAGTGGAGAAATACCATCGGGACCTGGAGCTTTCTTAGCATCAAGATTCGTCAAAATCCTTCTGACGTCCTTTTGACGGAAGACCACAGGAGGCATTGAATGGAGCGTTTTGGAATTGGTGGGAGGTATTTTACCAAAACCATTAATACATGAGTTGGAAGTAAAATGGGATGCTAGCAGGTCAGCTTTATCCTTGTCTGAAGTGACAACAGACCATCTGGTTTGGACAGAGGTGGGAGCAGAGATGGGCAAAAGTTGCGGAGAATAGCTTTGGCAAGGGACCAAAATGCTCGGCTACCATTAGGGCAAGAAGCAAGTTTTCTACTCTTAGCCTGTTCAAACTCTAGTTTGGACTGAATAATAACTGCTTTACAATTGTTGCGAGCTTTGGTGTAGGCAGAAAATTAAGCTGAAGAATTAGAAACAAGCCAATTACGATATGTAACATTCTTCTCTTGAACTGCTTTAGCACTTTTATTGGAAAACCAAGTTTTAGATAAAGGATAAGATTTTAAAGTGGAGTGTGGGATAAAGGGTTCGATTCCTTCAAGAATAATTTCACTGACATGATCTGAGCAAACGTTGACATCAGAAGTTTTGAAACGGTAATCCAACCAAGGAAAAGAAGTATCGCAGGTCATCCCATTTTGCATTCTTGTAATGCCAAATAACATGTGGTTGAGAATAGCCATGAGATAAAGGTTCCATTGGAGAAGAGACAATCACCAAGTTGTGATCTGAAGTGCCTAAAGGACCTCTCACTTCGACCGTGTACTTAGAAGGGTTGTTTGTGAGAAAACGATCAATCGTATTGGCTGTATGATTAGGATTGTCGGGTATTCTTGTAAGTAAATGAACAATCTGTGCAAGGTCATTAGTAATTGCAAAAGGCTCAGCATCTCGACCAGCTAGGTCAGTGTGACTAGAAAACGGAAGCTAGCTGGAGTTGTGAACATTAAAATCACTAAGGAAAATTACCTCGCTGTTAGGAAAGTTGGACTGGAGAAAATCAACTTGTAAAGAGAGGAAGTCAAAGAGCTCCAAGTGATTAGTGGAGTTGGGAGAACGGTAGAGACAACAGATGAATTTTATACAATGAGGTAGAGAGATTTTAAGCCAGAGAAGATCAAAGAAAGGAGATTCCAAATTGCTAAGTCTCCGACAGGGAATATCAAAAATGGATATATGCATAAGCACCATCTTTGAGGCGAAAGGAATCGTACAGCGAATAATTTGGGCATCTGAGATCAGCAGTAGTTGAATCAACCGATAACTGAGATTCTCTCAGAAACAGTACATGGGGCTTGGCAGACTGCAAGTGGAAATGGACATCGTTGAGATTAGAATTGAGACCATGTAAATTTGTGAAATGAATTAGGAAGTGCTTGGGAGGTTTAGATCTTTTTGCAGATAAGCTTGCTCTATTAGTTTGACAATTCATGGTGTATTCAATAGTAAGAAAAAGTGGGTGGGACATGCTGTATAAAGTAATGAAATTTTTGTATATGGCATACACATGGTAAGAATATACTCAGATCCCTGACGTAACATGGCCTCAACAGTGCCCCTCGCATGCACACTACTCGGACTTCCTCCAGTCACTATCTGGCAGAGTAGAGGTAGCAAGATTATACGATAGCTGATCCGGAAGCCTCCTAGAGAATTACCAATAGGTTCGGTCCGGTGTACTAACTAGCTGCCGGCCGGCGAACACCACTTTAGAGCGGTACCCTCGAAATGTAAGGAATATTGGATCTCGCCATGATATTCATCATAACCTGAAAACATCATAACATCACTCATACTGCATGATGGAAGAGAGGGGGAAGGGTTGACCAGAACTTAGCTCTAGAGACTAGACATGGATTCCACCACTTCAACCCTCCAATAAGCAAAGTGGTGGTATTTCACCGGTTGATGAGAGTCATCTACCACCTAGTACTGCCTGGTAACATAGAGAGGCGACATTGCTCCATGTGGTGTGGGTACCACACCTCGACCCCTGCTTACGTTAGTTCACACCTGGGTGGTCACCCACCATATACTTGTGCATGGAGGTTATACCCAGGATTACTCACATTCCCACCATTGTGAAGGTGCAAGAATAGGATTTGGCTGTCACAGACTATCCGGACTTCGCCAATATTGGGTCCACTTGACTTGAGTGTCACCCGAATATCAGTGACATCAGTGTTTTAGACTCCCAGGTAGCAACTACAGCTTGTATGACATATCTGAGAGAATATTTGTGACAACCTCAAGGACCAGTGTTATATTGCACAATTACCCCCATGTCCTTTTCATTCTCTACCACTGTCAGTGTAGTACCACAGATTTGATACATTACTCTGGAGTTACTATTTTCCATATATAGTACTTTACATTTGTCAATGTTAAACTTAATTTGCCACCACTCAGCCCATCTGCTCAACCTTTCCAGATCCTGTTGCAATAGCATACGGTCAGTAGTGTCCTCAGCAACCCTGCCAACCTTTGTATCATCTGAAAAACTTGGACATTTGGACATTAAGCTTGATATACCATCATCAGTATCATTTATAAATACAGAAAACTGCAATGGACCCAACACTGTACCCTGAGGGACTCCACTAATAACGATAGTCCACGAAGAATAGACAGGATAGGAAGGGAGGAGGGGTTATGCTATTAGTTAAGAAACACATAAAATCCAAGGAAGTGAAGCGAGTCGACATTTCTGGACAGTGCAGTGTCGAGTCAGTTTGGTGTGACATAAGCATTGGGAGATCAAAATTGAGAGTAGGAGTGAGCTATAGGCCTAATGATGAGTATAATAAGAAACTGTACAGGGAAATAGAGTCGGCCAGTAAATCAGAGAGACTTATAATGGGGGATTTTAATTTTCCAGATATTGACTGGAATTTGGGGGCTGGTCACTCACACATTAGCAAGGATTTTGTGGATTTATTGGATGATTGTTTTCTGTATGAGCATGTTCGGGAGGCAACTAGAGGGAGTAATACTCTTGATTTAATTATCAGTAGTGATTCTTCATGCATTAAGAATATGCAGGTAAATGAACCACTAGGTGGCAGTGATCACAGTGTGCTGAAGTGGGATTTACTCAAAGAGGTAACTACCATTAGGGGTAAAGGGAAGGGTTATTGCTTTCGTGAAGGCGACTATGATGGACTGAGACAGTATTTAAATTCTATACAGTGGGACCAACTGATGATGTTACCAACAGCAAATGCAAAATGGGAAGCATTCAAAGAACCTATCTTGGAAGCTACTAGACGTTACATACCAACTAAGAAATACTGTTCAAGGTTTAGGCCTAAGTGGATGTCAGATGAACTAATGAGACATATGGCAGAGAAGAAAAATGCATGGAATACATACAAATTAACACATGACACAGAAGCCTATGATAGATACAAGTTGATCTGTAACCAAGTTACAAAGGAGGTTAGGCAGGCGAAGGCAGATTACGAGAAATCTTTAGCAAGGGATGCAAAGAAAAACAGCAAAGAGTTCTTTACTTATGTAAACTCTAGAAGGAAGGGGATGAATCAGATTGGTCCACTTGATATCGATGGGTCAACTGTTGATGATCCTGCTCAGGTAGCTAACAAACTAAATGAATATTTTGCATCGACACATGAGGAGTTATTCAGCAAGGGGAATGCCAGAGGTGTATTCAACTCTGGCAGTAAGCTAGAGAATCTTGTAATAACTGAGGGTAAAGTGGAGGAGAAATTGTTGAAGATAAATACAAGAAAGGCACCTGGGATGGATGGGATCTATCCAGTTATATTAAAGGAGGCAGCAAAGGAAGTAAGCAAACCCTTAGCCATAATTATGAGAGCTTCCTTGGACTGAGGGGAAGTACCCATTCACTGGAGATATGCAAATGTGACCCCAATTCACAAAGCAGGATCAAAGGGCGACACAAGTAATTATAGATCTGTTAGTTTAACTTCTGTTCCCAGAAAATTAATGGAGGCACTGGTTAAAGAAGCACTGCAGGATCATCTAGACCAGACTTTTGTTATAGCCCAGACACAGCATGGTTTTGTTAAGGGGGAGTCTTGCCTGACCAATTTGATTAGATACTATGATGAAGTCACAAAAGAACTGGATGCAGGGAATAACTTTGATATTATATACTTGGATCTTAGAAAGGCTTTTGATACTGTTGCACATGGAAGAGTGCTGCACAAATTGGAGCAGTGTGGCATTGGAGGCAAATTGCTGCTATGGATAAAGGGATGGTTGAGAAGGAGAAGACAGAGATTGGTAATCAATGGACGCTGCTCATCGTGGACTAATGTTATTATTGGAGTCCCTCAGGGTTCAGTATTGGGTCCATTATTGTTTTCGGTATTTATGAATGATATTGATGATGGTATATCTAGCTTAATGTACAAGTTTGCAGACGATAGGAAGGTTGGCAGGGTTGTCAAGGACACTACTGACACTATGCTACTGCAACAGGATCTGGAAAGGTTGAGCAGATGGGCTGAGAGGTGGCAAATGAAGTTTAACATTGACAAATGTAAAGTACTACATATGGGAAACAGCAATCCCAGAGCAAGGTATCAACTCTGTGGTACTACACTGGCAGTGGTATAGAATGAAAGGGACCTGGGGGGTGGTTGTGCAGGCAGATATGAAGTTTTCTGAGCAGTGCAGACGGGCTGCAAGAGTAGCTCATGGTGTATTGTCGATGATATATAGGAATTTTTCTAGCAGGGATAAGGAGGTGATTATTCCCTTGTATAAGGCAATAGTCAGGCCACATCTAGAGTACTGTATACAGTTAGCATTAGCATTAGTAGAGGCATTTGATGCAAGAAAGCAAGCTTATGCAGCATCAGCCAAAAAAAAAAAAAAAAAAAAAAAAACCACTTCCACTTCACCCCTCTGTTCGTTCAAAATACCTGTCCAGCTGAGCCTTAAACTTATTTAGGCTATCAACTTCCACGACAAGGGATGGAAGTCTGTTCTACCAACCAACCACCCGCTGGCTAAAGGCTAATTTCCGCACGTCTATCCTACAGCTGTCTTTCCTCAATTTGAATTTATGCCCTCTCAGGTGATTATTCTGAGCGAGAGGAAGAATCCCATCAGCATTGAGCATACTCAAACCATTCAAGGCTTTATACACCTCTATCAGATCACCTCGCTGGTGCCTAGTCTCCAGACACTGTAATTTGAAAAACTTAAGTCTTTCTTCTT
Organism: Mastigoproctus giganteus; assembly: GCF_048544385.1. Lineage (NCBI taxonomy): Eukaryota > Metazoa > Arthropoda > Arachnida > Uropygi > Thelyphonidae > Mastigoproctus > Mastigoproctus giganteus. Next base: position 37,693,836 of record NC_143581.1, read on the forward strand.
AAGAGCACCCCTTTGTTCCATTCACTAATCTTGTTGCCCTTCTCTGTACTCGTTGCAGCAGCTCTACATCCTTCTTGAAATGAGGCCTCCAGACCTGTGTACAGTACTCTAGGTGTGGCCTGACCATTGCCTTATACAAGGGAATAATCACCTCCTTATCCCTGCTAGAAAAATTCCTATATATCATTGACAATACACCATGAGCTACTCTTCCAGCCCGTCTGCATTGCTCAGAAAATTTCATATCTGCCTGCACAACCACCCGCAGGTCCCTTTCATTCTCTACCACTGTCAGTGTAGTACACAGAGTTGATACGTTGCTCTGGTGTTGCTGTTTCCCATGTGTAGTACTTTACATTTGTCAATGTTAAACTTCATTTGCCACCTCTCAGCCCATCTTCTCAACCTTTCCAGATCCTGTTGCAGCAGCATAGTGTCAGTAGTGTCCTTGACAACCCTGCCTACCTTTGTATCGTCTGCAAACTTCGACATTAAGCTTGATATACCATCATCAATATCATTTATGAATACAGGAAACAATAATGGACCCAAAACTAGTCCCTGAGGGACTCCACTAATAACATTAGTCCACGACGAGCAGTGTCCATTGATTACCACTCTCTGTCTTCTCCCCCTCAGCCACCCCTTTATCCACAGCAGCAATTTGCCTCCAATGTTACACTGCTCCAATTTGTGCAGCAGTCTTCCATGTGCAACAGTATCAAAAGGCTTTCTAAGATCCAAGTATATAATATCAGTGTTATTCCCTGCATCCAGTTCCTTTGTGACTGCATCATAGTATCCAATCAAATTGGTCAGGCAAGACTTCCCCTTAACAAAACCATGCTGTGTCCGAGTTATAACTGAAGTCTTGTCTAAATGACCCTGCAGTGCTTCTTTAACTAGTGCCTCGATTAATTTTCCTGGAACAGAAGTTAAGCTCACAGGTCTATAATTACTTGTGTCAGCCTTTGATCCTCCTTTGTGAATTGGGGTCATATTTGCAAAACTCCAGTCTGTGGGTACCTCCCTTGAGTCCGAGAAAGCTCTCATAATTATGGCTAAAGGTTTGCTTACTTCCTCTGCTGCCTCCTTTAATATAACTGGATAGATCCCATCCACCCTGGGTGCCTTTCTTGTGTTTATCTTCAATAATTTCTCCTCCACTTTACCCTCAGTTATTACAAGATTCTCTAGCTTACTGCTAGAGTTGAATACACCTGTGGCTTTCCCCTCGCTAAATAACTCCTCATGTGTGAATGTCGATGCAAAATATTCATTTAGTTTGTTAGCTACCTGAGCAGGATCATCAACAGTTGACCCATTGATATCAAGTGGACTAATCTGATTCATCCCCTTCCTTCTAGAGTTTACATAAGTAAAGAACTCTTTGCTGTTTTTCTTTGCATCCCTTGCCAAAGATTTCTCGTAATCTGCCTTCGCCTGCCTAACCTCCTTTGTAACTTGGTTACAGATCAACTTGTATCTATCATAGGCTTCTGTGTCATGTGTTAATTTGTATGTATCCCATGCATGTTTCTTCTCTGCCATATGCCTCATCAGTTCATCTGACATCCATTTAGGCCTAAACCTTGAACAATATTTCTTAGTTGGTATGTAAAGCCTAGTAGCTTCCAAGATAGGTTCTTTGAATGCTTCCCATTTTGCATTTGCTGTTGGTAACATCATCAGTTGGTCCCACTGTATAGAATTTAAATACTGTCTCAGTAAATCGTAGTCGCCTTTACGAAAGCAATAACCCTTCCCTTTAACCCTAATGGTAGTTACCTCTTTGTGTAAATCCCACTTCAGCACACTGTGATCGCTGCCACCTAGTGGTTCATTTATCTGCAGATTCTTAATGCATGAAGAATCACTGCTGATAATCAAATCAAGAGTATTCCTCCCTCTAGTTGCCTCCCGAACATGCTGATGTAGAAAACAATCATCCAATAAATCCACAAAAGCCTTGCTAGTGTGTGAGTGACCAGCCCCCAAATTCCAGTCAATATCTGGGAAATCAAAATCTCCCATTATAAGACTCTCTGATTTACTGGCCCACTCTATTTCCCTGTACAGTTTCTTACTATACTCATCAGAGTCATTAGGCCTATAGCACACTCCTACTCTCAATTTTGATCTCCCAATGCTTATGTCACACCAAACTGGCTCGACACTGCACTGTCCAATGTCGAGTCAGTTTGGTGTCAAATCCAAGGTGTCGAGTCAAATCCAAGAAAGTGAAGCCAGTGATGTCCACTGGCTTCACTTCCTTGGATTTGATGTGTTTCTTAACTAATAGCATAACCCCTCCTCCCTTCCTATTCTGTCTATCTTTTCTGTAGACGTTGTACTCCCCAAATTCCAGTTCTGCATTCCTTACATCTGTGTGACACCACGTCTCTGATATCCCAACAATATCTGCCTTTGATGTTTTGAGCAATACCTCAAATTCATCAAATTTATTTACTAAACTCCTAGCATTGGTGTACACGCAAGTATACATGCACCTATTTCTATTCTTAGCTACCCTAACACAATTGCGGTACAAGTAAACCCATGTGTTTACTTGTACTGCAATGACTCCCAGCAGTCACACTAAACTGACTCGACACTGCTCTGTCCAGCAATGTCGACTGGCTTCACTTCCTTGGATTTTGTGTGTTTCTTAATAGCATAACCCCTCCTCCCTTCCAGCCCTGTCTATCCTTTCTGTACACATTGTACTCCCCAAATTCCAGTTCTGCATTCCTCATATCTGTGTGAAACCACGTCTCTGATATCCCAACAATATCTGCCTTTTTTGTTTTGGGCAATACCTCAAATTCATCAAATTTATTTATCAAACTCCTAGCATTCGTGTACACGGAAGTATACAAGCACCTGTTCATATTCTTAGCTACCCTAACACAACCCATGTGTTTACTTGTACGGCAATGACTCCCAGCAGTCTCTGAAATACCCTGCATCTTGTTTTCCAGGCTGCTGCTCATTCAAATAGAAGCAGTGAAAGAATCACTTTCACCTCTGCCAGTGGCTACTGTTAATCTATTAGTCCTTGTATCCCCCCAAGCTAGCAGTTTTCTGACCCACCTAACACTGCCTTCATAGTATCAACAAATATTCTTGCACCTGTTCTATTTAAGTGTATCCCATCCCTGTAGAAGCAGTCTCTCCTGTTAACAAGTACAGACCGGGCTGAAAAAAATTCTACCCCTTGAGCCGTGCCCAATCTTTCCAGGGCTAAATTGATCGACAAGGCTCTCATCATATACTCCCTCCTATCGTGTCTGGGCAGAATTGCAGACACTTTCAAATTCAACCCTAATTCACGGCTTTTTTTTCAACAGTGACCTGTACTTGTTAAGTAACTCTGCCGGTCTCCTACTCTTGATATCATTATTGCCAACGTGTACAACTATATCACCTTTTGTGCCCTTAAAAGATGATATCCACTCTACAACATCATCAACCTTTGCCCCTGGCAGACATACCCTGGTCCTGTTCCACCTATCCTTTATACAAAGCATGTTCTCCGTTTCCCTGACAATAGAATCACCAACAAGTACTAGTTCCTGTGGGACCAACGCATTCTGCTTTGGGGGTTGCCGCTGTGTTGCGTGATGACCAAGTGCAAGCTCTGGCGTTGATGTGGGCAGCTGAGAACTTGATGGGCCCCTCAATTTAGTTCCTTCGAGGGCATCCACCCTGTCCTTCAAGCTCTCATATAGGCCCATAAGAACGCTGAGTTGTTGCCTGATTTCAATACACTCCTTGCATTGCGCACACACAAAGACTTCCCCCATGGCAATATCATGTCCCGTACCTGAATGCTCCACAAACATCATGCAAGCTGTGCATTTTAGAAGGCTGTGATTCAGAAGGCAACTGCCCCCCTCAGTTCTCCTCTCAGCCACAGCACTTCCATTAGCTTGAGCCTTTTGTTTTGCTGCTCTGGTTTGAGTCATGATTTCTTTTAATTTAAATAAAATTTCAATTTCAGTTTATAACCCTAACTTATCTCCCAACACAGTTAAGAGTTCTGGAGTCCTCATTTCAAGAAGGATGTAGAGATGCTGGAACAAGTACAGAGAAGGGCAACAAAATTAGTGAATGGAACAAAGGGTTGCTCTTACGAAGAAAGGCTTAAGTTTTGCAAATTACAGTCTGGAGACTAGGCACCAGCGAGGTGATCTGATAGAGGTGTATAAAGCCTTGAATGGTTTGAGCATGCTCAATGCTGATGGGATTCTTCCTCTTGCTCAGAATAATCACCTAAGGCATAAATTCAAATTTATGAAAGGCAGATGTAGGATAGACGTAAGGAAATTTGCCTTTAGCCAGCGGGTGGTTGGTTGGTGGAACTGACTTCCATCCCTTGTCTTGGAAGTTGATAGCCTAAATAAGTTTAAGGCTCAGCTGGACAGGTATTTCAAAAGAACAGAGGGGTGAAGTGGAAGTGGGTATTTTTTATTTATTTATTTATTTTATTTTATTTTATTTATTTTTTTTTTTGGCTGATGCTGCATAAGCTTGCTTTCTTGCATCAAATGCCTCTACTAATGCTAATGCTAAGAGCAGCATCCATTAATTATCGCCCTCCATCTTCTCTCACTCAACCATCCATTTATCCATTGTAGCAACTTATCCTTAATACCATTCTGCTCCAATTTGTAGAGTAGTCTTCCGTGTGCAACAGTGTCAAAAGCTTTCCTGAAATCCAAATATATGATATCAAAATTATTTTTTGCATCCAGTTCCTTTGCAACCACATCATAATAACCAATCAACTTTGTCAGAAAAGACTTTTGCTTAACAAACCCATGCTGTGTCTGAATTATTCCTGCAGTCTTGTCTAGATGATCCTGCAATGCATCTTTAACCAGTGACTCCATTATTTTCCCCGGAACAGAAGTTAAACTAACTGGTCTGTTATTACTCGTGTCATCCTTCGATCCCCCTTTGTAAATTTGGGATACATTTTCACATCTCCAGTCCATGGGAACCTCCCTGAGTCCAAGGATGCTCTCATAATTATGGCTAAGGGTTTGCTTAGTTGCTTTGCCGCCTCCTTTAATATAACTGGATAGATCCCATCCACCCCAGTGCCTTTCTTATGTTTAACTTCAACAATTTCTCCTCCACTTTGTTCTCAGTTATTACAAAATCATTAAGCACCCTGCTACAATTTGATAACCTTCTGCCATTTTCAAATCTTAATATCTCCTCATGTGTGAATGTAGATGCAAAATACTCATTCAGTTTGTTTGCTATCTGAGCAGGATCATCAACAGCCGAACCATCGATATCCAGTGGACCAATCAGATTCATCCCCTTCCTTTTAGAGTTTATATAAGTAAAGAAATCTTTGCTGTTTTTCTTAGCATCTTTTGCCAAAGATTTCTCGTAATCTGCCTTCACCTGCCTAACCTCCTTTTTGACCTGATTACAGACTAGATTATATCTGCGATAGGCTTCTGAGTCGCTTGATAATTTATATGCATCCCATGCAGTTTTCTTCTCTGTCACAAGTGTCATTAGTTCATTTGATAACCATTTAGGCCTAAACCTTGAACAATATTTCTTAATAGGTATGAAACTTTTTGTAGCTCCCACTTTTAATTTCTTGAATGCTTCCCACTTAGAATTTACTGTTGGTAACATCATCAGTTGATCCCATTGTACAGAATTTAAAAACTGTCTGAGACCACTGTACTCATCTTTACGAAAGCAAAAACCCTTTCCTTTACCCCTGATGGTAATTATATCTTTAAGTAAATCCCACATCAATACACTGTGATCACTGCCACCTAGTGGTTCCTTTATCTGCAAATTCTTAATACACGAATGATCACGTCTGATAACCAGATCAAGAGTATTACCCTCTCTGGTTGCCTCTCGAACATGCTGCTGCAGAAAACAATCATCCAATAAATCCACAAAAGTCTTACTAGTGTGTAAGTGACCAACCCACAAGTTCCAGTCTATATCTGGGAAGTTAAAATCCCCCATTATGAGATATTCTGATTTACTAGCCTACTCTATTTCTCTATACAATTGTTCATTGTACTCATTCAAGTCATTAGGCGTATAACACACTCCTTCTCTTATTTTTGCTTTCGCAGTGATTATGTCACACCAAACTGACTCAGCAGTGCACTGTTCATCTATATCAACTGGATGCACTTCTTTTGATTTTGTTTTTCTTAATTAGCAGCATAACATCTCCTCCCTTCCTATCCTGTCTATCCTTTCTGTACACATTGTACTCCCCAAATTCCAGTTCTGCATTCCTTATATCTGTGTGACACCACATCTCTGCTATCCCAACAGTATCTGCCTTTGATGTCTTGACCAACACTTCAAATTCATTAAATTTATTTACTATACTTCTAGCAGTGGTATACATGCAAGTATACATGTTCCTATTCTTATTATTAGTTACCTTAACACATCCCATATACCCACCTGTTTCACAATGATTGCCATCATTCCCTGAAACTCCCAGCTCCCCTCGCTCCAGGTCGCTACTTATTCTAATAGAAGTTGTGCAAGAATCACCTTCACCTCTGCCCACGGCTACTTTTAACCTTTTAATCTGTGAATCCCCCCCCCCCAAGCTAGGAGTTTTCCAACCCACCTAACACTGTCTCGATAGCATCAGCAAATATCCTTGCACCCTTTCTGTTTAAGTATATCCCATCCCTATAGAAGCAATCTTTCCTGTTAACAAGCACAGACCAGGCTGAAAAAAAATTTTACCCCTTAAGCCTTGCACATTTCCTCCAGGGCCGAATTGATTGACAAGGCTCTCATCATGTACTCCCTCCTATCGTATCTGGGAAGAATTGCAGACACTTTCAAATTTAACCCTAATTCACGGCTTTTTTGCAACATTGACCTGTACTTGTTAAGTAAATCTGCAGATCTCCTACTGTTAATGTCATTGGTGCCAACGTGTACAACAATATCACCTTTTGTGTCCTTAAAAGAAGACATATGCTTTACAACGTCATCAACTTTTGCCCATGGCAGACATACCCTGGTCCTCTCAGAAACTTTCTAATACCACTTGTAATTCTCTTCATCCAGCTCATTCAGTACTAAACAAAATTTAAGCAGCAAAATTTTTGAAACCACTTTGGGATTCTGTTCTCAATTCAAAAAAACTAAAAACAAATGTAAAAATACCAAATGTGGTTAAAACAAGCAACATAAGAAACTATTAAGAATGAACTGTTTACATAGAACAAAATTAAAAGGCTGTGAATTTACTTTATTATTGGATAAACTTTTCACAAGGCAGTGATGAAATTTAAATCAAAATAAATTCCCAAAAATATGCAATAAATTTAAGGAATCTGAATTCTAATCAAACTGAAAATGAAAGTAGAATAACTCATTGGTAAAACTAAGGAACATTCAACAAGATTTTGATAGAGACTGAGAAAACTTTAGAGAGAAGTTTAAAAAGTATTAATGTGGGCATAAAATAAAGTTAAATGTCAAAACTCTGGACCCCGGTGTCTAAGAGGTAAAAGTCGACAGGTGCATTGTTACCCTCCCACTGCTTGCCTGTATTAGATACTGAAATGGAAGTTAGATAATGTTGAAATATAAGGAAGCTAGATAGATATTCTAAATTAATAAACTATGGAATGAAATCTTTGAATGAATTAACTATGTATTGACTTGATTATTAAGCAACATAAATGATAACAGCATTAAACTAGTGAAATCCAAATAAGATTTCTAGATTCCTATAACCTATTATTTCTCTCCTAGAAATAATAGGTTCTAGGAATGAAATAGTTTTTCTCTAGAAATGAAATAAAGAACTTTAAGCATAACTGATGTTACAGTTAAGCTAGTTTATTCACCAAATGTTTTCTTCTAGAAGTGAAATGATAGCACTATCCTTAAACCCATTATTAGGATAATTTAGGGGTATACAATATTGAAGACTGTTCCAGTTGGGAAAGACCTTAAATGGGAAAAAAATTTAAGTCAAATTTATTTGTGCTTTCAATTCTAAATACGACAATTAGAGTTACTCTATTAGTTTAAACAAAGTGTGGTTTTTTGATACGCAAACAATAGTGTGTTAGACTTAATCTCTGAAATATCATAGTAACTTGATGTTGTTAACTTGAATGTTAGAATAACTTTCTACTTAGTAAGAAATAATTATAAAAAGTGATTAATATAAAAATGATCATTGAAACAATTATGCTATCAGCAGAAAATCTTGAAAATATTCTGATCCACAATGTAATCATTATCCTATTAAGCCACATTTTTAAAATGTAAATCATGGCTATATGAAACATTTATCCTCTCTTCACTTACCAACCCTACAGATCCAGCCAGATGAAGACCAGAAAGATGTAACGCAATGCATTAAATCCTTATCAGGAGGAGAAAGATCTTTTACCACCATGTCGTTGATACTTGCATTCTGGGATGCAGTAGAGTCCCCATTCCGAATTTTGGATGAATTTGATGTATTCATGGTAAGTGATCTACCACAGTTGTTAAGTTTAAGGTGCAGTTTAATTAGAAATTGTGTTTTTAGGTGCATGTGGCACCCAATATCTGAAATTACTTTTAGCTATTGTATTTGAGAATTATATCAAGGAAAAACAAAAGATTTATAAAAAACATAGCAAAAAATAATAATAATAGTAATTCTTCAAAAAAACTTTTAATCTCCAAATTAATGATGCTACACAAAGTAAATAAATATCATTTTATTGTAAAAAAAATGTCGTGCATACAAAAGAATTTAGCATTTTCATTGTGCTGTAAGCCCTCAGCTTGCATAGCATCCAGGGAATACAAATTCTTTCCTAGGTGCCATTAAAACATTGGTATTTGCTTAAGTTTGTCCAGCCCTTCCTTGAATTTATTTAAGCAATCAACCACCCTAAAGGCTAAAGGCAAATTTCCACAGATCTATTCTACAACTATCTTTCCTCAATTTAAATTTAAATTGAGGAAATTTGTATTCATATGGCACGTGTTGGGACCTCTGGTACGTCTAGATGGATCTCTGAACTGTCCAGTTTGTGTCCATCTGCACCTCTCCACAGAGCCTAGAACATGGTTCGAAGAGCATTCCATAGATTTTATCACCATGGAATGGCCTCCCCATTTACTGGACAATGAACTCTGTGGAGCATCTTTGGGATGCTGTAGAAAGGTCCATTCGAGCTTTGGATCTTCCACCCAGGAATGCAATGGAGTTATGGACAGTGGTGCAGCAAGCATGGATGGAAATACCAATGGAACACTTTGCTTTCGTGAACTAGTGTACTCAATGCTTTGCTGTGTGACTGCCTTTATCCGGGTGAAAGGTGGGCTTACCCGTTACTAGGTAGATATCTCATATAGGGTAACTAAGAGTAAGAGCAGATACATACATACTTGCATGTACACCAGTTCTAGGAGCATAGCAAATAAATTTTATGAATTTGAAGTGCTGGTCAAGTCTTCAAATGCAGACATTGTTGGGGTATCGGAGATGCAGTGTCACTCAGATATATGAGAAGCAGAATTTTAATCTGGGGAATAGAAAAAGGACAGATGTCAAATGTGTCTAGTGTCATTGTTGTAGGCTCTGGGGGATTCCCCCATTTGCTGCTGAGTCCTCTGTACTGAGCATAGCCTAAGACAGTCCTGTGTGTGTGTGTGTAGTTGTAGGTTTGTGAAAGTGTGTGGTGTGGGTATGCTGTTCTGTTGCCGGCCGGACTTAACAGACATTTAGCAGCCAGGTGTGCCAGCCACTAGGTCTAGCACTCCCTGACTCCCATCCCTAGCTGCATAGAGGCAAGCCGGGTTTTACTATCAATGGCTCTTTACTGTGGTCCCCAGGGTTGCTGGGGGTCCCAAGTTGTAAATGAAAGGAGTTGGTGATAGTGAGAGATGTTTGTGTAGGGGTGGGGTAAGAGGATAGTAAGTTGGGAATGGGAGAACACATTTCCTAGAAAACTAAGTGATGAGAATAATAACAGATTACAGATTGTGCTGATGGACAGTGAGTCGATCTCATCCCAGAAAGGAGTCAGAAAGTCCTCCTAATAGTGGGTCCCCGGAGGGGTTGATATGCTACCTTATAAGGGTTAGTACTACAGGCAAATAATACACAACAAGATATATTCCCAATGGCAAGAACTATGGCATAGAGAGAGAGAACAAATAAATTATACCAGATAAAGCCTGTAATAGAAACATGGCAGTCCAGTCTGCGCAGGAATCAGAGCAAGGAAGTTGTTGTTGCTTGACTCCACATAGGACACAGTCATTTGACACATTCGTTTCTGCTGAGGGCGGATGACCCTCCTACATGCAAGTCTTGCGACACCATTTTGTCATTAAAGCATATTTTAATAGATTGCGTTAACTTTACCCATGTTCGCAATATATATTTTACCGCTTTTACTCATCCAACTGAGCCTTATACACTCGGTCCGATTTTATCAGACAATGACCACGTGTCAGCAGTTTTTAAGTTTTTACAAACTATTAATATATGTACACATATATAATTTGGATAATTTACCTTTAAACTTATACTGCCATATATATATATAACAATTTGACGAGGTAACCTTTATAAGGTTACCAGAATTTATCTTTGTTGATATTTTAATCTTTTCTTGGCGCAGTATAACCTTAGTCCTTTTTGCGCCAATAAAATCAAAATGAAATCAAAAATCTAAGGGTTAGCAAGTGGTTCTCTGGTAGGAAGCTTACTAGGCCACGACCTCTTTCCCACTCAGCATGACTCAGTCAGATTATGTAATCCCACCCCGTCGTGGGGTCAGCTGTCGTGATCTGGAGTGTCTTTCTAGTTTGGTGGTCACTGTCCGTGGAGTTCCTCTTGTCGGGAATTCTGCTAAGATATGGGTGGAGCCCACAGGCTGGTCATGTCTGGGTAGGATCCTAGTTCAGGTGCACTATCAAACATTGTTACTGTTTGAATACACATTCCACAAATTAGCATTAGTAGACACATGATGCAAGCTTATACTTAATTAGCATTAGTAGAGACACATGATGCAAGCTTATACAGCTTATACTTAATTAGCATTAGTAGAGACACATGATGCAAGCGTATACAGCATCACCCATCTATTCACTCCAAATGTTTGTCTAGTTTTGCCTTGAATTTATTTAAGCTGTCAACTTCTACAACGACAGATGGAAGTTTGTTCCAGCAATCAACCACCTGCTGACTAAAGGCAAATTTCTGCAAATCTATTCTACAACTGTCTTTCCTCAATTTGAATTTATGTCCCCTCAGGCAATTCATCTGGGCAAGAGGAAGAATCCCATCAGCATTGAGCATGCTCAAACCATTCAAAGCATTATTACACTTCAATCAGATCACCTCGCAGGTGCCTAATCTCTACACACTGTAATTTACAAAACTTAACTCTTTCTTCATAAGCGCAACCCTTTGTTCCATTCACTAATCTTGTTGCCCTTCTCTGTACTCGTTCCAGTACCATAACCAACCTTACTGCTAACCAACCATTAGGTATAAGAATAAGACATCTTCTAGAAGAACTTAATCTGAGTTTTGATAATATCGCAAATACCCCTCCACTACTCCTTGCTCCTTGGAGCATTACTCCACCTTCATGTGATAAATACCTTCATAAATGGGATAAATCTGGACTACATAAAGAAAATTTCTTGCAATTGCACCTTGCAGTGGTGGAGCAGTTTCCGAACTTTGTTGTAGTTCATACATATGGATCAAAGAATGATGCCCACGTTGGAATTGCCGCGGTTTTTCCGAACATAACATTGGCCTACCAACTGCCATATGAGTTCAGTATATTTTCTGTCGAACTAATGGCAATTCAGGTTGCGCTGAAGCATATCGAGTCCTCCAATATTGAAAACAGTATAATTTTCTCTGATTCTCTAAATGCACTTCAAGCCCTGGAAAACACCATGACCATCACCCACCCAGTCGTAAAAGAAATAACAAACTCTTTATATACCTTATCTGAGTTTGGAAGAACCATACAGTTCTGTTGGGTCCCAGGACATATGGGAATACCAGGAAATGAATTGAAATTGAAATTTTATTGAAATTAATAGAAATCATGACTCAGACCAGAGCAGCAAAGCAAAAGGCTGAAGCTAATGGAAGTACTGTGGCTCAGAGGAGAACTGAGGGGGTCAGTTGCCTTCTGAATGATATTGCCATGGGGGATGTCTTTGTGTGTGCGCAATGCAAGGAGTGTATCGAAATCAGGCAACAACTCAGTGTTGTTATGGGCCTATATGAGAGCTTGAAGGACAGGGTGGATGCCCTCGAAGGAACTAAATTGAGGGGCCCATCAAGCTCTCAGCTGCCCACACCAACGCCAGAGCTTGCACTTGGTCATCACGCAACACAGCGGCAACCCCCAAGGCAGAATGCGTTGGTCCCACAGGAACTAGTAGTTGTTGGTGATTCTATTGTCAGGGAAATGGGGAACATGCTTTGTAAAAAGGATAGGTGGAACTGGACCAGGGTATGTCTGCCAGGGGCAAAGGTTGATGATGTTGTAGAGCGGATATCATCTTTTAAGGGCACAAAAGGTGATATAGTTGTACACGTTGGCAATAATGATATCAAGAGTAGGAGACCGGCAGAATTACTTAACAAGTACAGGTCACTGTTGAAAAAAAAGCCGTGAATTAGGGTTGAATTTGAAAGTGTCTGCAATTCTGCCCAGACACGATAGGAGGGAGTATATGATGAGAGCCTTGTCAATCAATTCAGCCCTGGAAAGATTGTGCAAGGCTCAAGGGGTAGAATTTTTTTCAGCCCGGTCTGTACTTGTTAACAGGAGAGACTGCTTCTACAGGGATGGGATACACTTAAATAGAACAGGTGCAAGAATATTTGTTGATACTATGAAGGCAGTGTTAGGTGGGTCAGAAAATTGCTAGCTTGGGGGGATACAAGGACTAATAGATTAACAGTAGCCACTGGCAGAGGTGAAAGTGATTCTTTCACTGCTTCTATTTGAATGAGCAGCAGCCTGGAAAACAAGATGCAGGGTATTTCAGAGACTGCTGGGAGTCATTGCCGTACAAGTAAACACATGGGTTGTGTTAGGGTAACTAAGAATATGAACAGGTGCTTGTATACTTCCGTGTACACGAATGCTAGGAGTTTGATAAATAAATTTGATGAATTTGAGGTATTGCCCAAAACAAAAAAGGCAGATATTGTTGGGATATCAGAGACGTGGTTTCACACAGATATGAGGAATGCAGAACTGGAATTTGGGGAGTACAATGTGTACAGAAAGGATAGACAGGGCTGGAAGGGAGGAGGGGTTATGCTATTAAGAAACACACAAAATCCAAGGAAGTGAAGCCAGTCGACATTGCTGGACAGAGCAGTGTCGATTCAGTTTAGTGTGACATAAGCATTGGGAGATCAAAATTGAGGGTAAGAGTGTGCTATAGACCTAATGACTCAGATGAGTACAATAAGAAACTGTACAGGGAAATAGAGTGGGGAGGTAAATCAGAGAGTGTTATAATGGGGGATTTTAATTTCCCAGATATTGACTGGAATTAGTGGGTTGATCACTCACACACTAGCAAGGCTTTTGTGGATTTATTGGATGATTGTTTTCTACATCAGGATGTTCGGGATGCAACTACAGGATGCAATACTCTTGATTTGATTATCAGTAGTGATTCTTCATGCATTAAGAATCTGCAGTAAAGGAACCACTAGGTGGCAGTGATCACAGTGTGCTGAAGTGAGATTTACTCAAAGAGGTAACTACCATCAGGGGTAAAGGGAAGAGTTTTTTTCTTTCTTAAAGGCGACTACGATGGTCTGAGACAGTATTTAAATTCTATACAGCAGGACCAACTGATGATGTTACCAACACCAAATTCAAAATGGGAAGCATTCAAAGAACTTATCTTGGAAGCTACTAGGCTTTACATACCAACTAAGAAATATTGTTCAAGGTTTAGGCCTAAACAGATGTCAGATGAACTAATGAGACATATGGCAGAGAAGGAAAATGCATGGGATACATGTGGCAGAAGCCTATGATAGATATAAGTTGATCTATACCTAAGTTACAAAGGAGGTTAGGCAGGCGAAGGCAGATTACGAGAAATCTTTGGCAAGGGATGCAAAGAAAAACAGCAAAGAGTTCTTTACTTATGTAAACTTTAGAAGGAAGGGAATGAATCAGATTGGTCCACTTGATATCGATGGTTCAACTGTTCATGATCCTGCTCAGGTAGCTAACAAACTAAATCAATATTTTGCATCTACATTCACACATGAGGAGTTGTTCAGGAAGGAGAATGCCATAGATGAAGTAAACACTGGCAGTGAGCTAGATGAGCTAGATGTAATAATTGAGAGTAAAGTGGAGGAGAAATTGTTGAAGATAAACACAAGAAAGGCACCTGGGGTGGATGGGATCTATCCAGTTATATTAAAGGAGG